>NC_083325.1:30196270-31570437 GCF_963455315.2 Globicephala melas | reverse complement strand
CAAGCCAGATAGACTTTCTCCTGTGACCCACACAAATCACTTAGGTACTCTCGATCCAAAGAAGGTGACGTTCTTCTTGCCATAGCTTTGAGGAAAGGAGAGCAAAAGAGGTCCTCTTATGTGTATCTAGACAGGTGGGCGAGGGAAGGGCG
This sequence comes from Globicephala melas, assembly GCF_963455315.2. Lineage (NCBI taxonomy): Eukaryota > Metazoa > Chordata > Mammalia > Artiodactyla > Delphinidae > Globicephala > Globicephala melas. Next base: position 31,570,285 of record NC_083325.1, on the reverse strand, counting down.
AGAACAAGGAAGTTTGAGAGTAGAAGCACAGAAAGGAATTCCAAAGTCATAATGTACACTGTTTGTCCAGAAAAAGAACGGACTTGCTACCAGAACTTCAGCCTTCACACTGTTTAACCAATGCATGGTCCACGATGAGCCACATTCTAGCCACAATGTCTATACACATTCACTAAGCCTTGGGCAAAACATTCAGCCTCATGCTGTGCCGTAAACTCTGCTTCCCTTTCCTGAACCCTCTCACCGGATTTGTCACAGTCCTGGCAGGAAACAGAAGGCACCCTCAGGAGGGTTGAAATCACACAGATCAGGGAAGGGTTAAGAGAGTGGGGACTACTCTTCATTGCATAGCAATGGTGAGGCACCCAGGGACTAGCGACAGTGAGAGCTGTTACGTCCCTAGGCCTGAAGAGCAAGGAGGCGAGAGGGTGTCACTGGAACCAGTGAAAGCTGCAGCTCCAGAGCAGAGGCCACCCAGAAGAGCTGTGGCCACAGAGAGGGTCAGCCATCTAAATCTGCCCTGTTCCGTGTTTTTATATGGCCCACAAGTTAAGAATGGCTTTTTGTATTTTTAAATGATTATATCAGCACCTACATAATAGCCTGGAGTTTGCCTCTTGACCTACAAAGCCTAAGATATTTACCCTTTGGCCCTGTACAGAAAATGTTTGCGGACCCCGGCCCTATAAGAATGCAGTCACCCACTCCTCCATGCATGTTATGCGTGTTGAGTCATTTAATCCTCACAACACTGTGAGGTATGATCTCCATTTTACAGATGAAGAAACTGAAGCATAGAGAGGTGTCAGTCACTTGCCCGAGGACACACAAATGGCAGCTCGAATTCAAATCAGGCAATCCAACTTGAGTCTAGGGATTTCCCTGGCAGTCCAGTGGTTAGGACTCCATGCTTCCACTTCAGGGGGCACGGGTTCGACTCCTGGTCAGAGAACTAAGATCCTGCAAGTGGCAGGGCATGGCCAATAAATAGATACATAAATAAATAAATAAATAAGATTGCAGCCACCAATGAAGGCAGGGAAGAAAGAAAAGAAAAGAAAAGAAAAGAAAGAAAGAAAGAAAGAAAGAAAGAAAGAAAGAAAGAAAGAAAGAAAGAAAGAAAGAAAGAAAGAAAGAAAGAAAAAGAAAGAAAGAGAGAGAGGGAAGGAAGGGAGGGAGGGAGGGAGGGAGGGAGGAAGGAAGGAAGGAAGGAAGGAAGGAAGGAAGGAAGGAAGGAAGGAAGGAAGGAAGGAAGGAAGGAAGAATTTTTAAAAAGAATGCAGCCACCAACGAAGGCAGGGCTCAGGGAGGGAGCAGAAGGAACAAGTGCCGACCTGCCCCTCATCTTGCCCTCTTACCTCCTTCTTTTCTAAATTGAAGTTTAGCTGATTTACAATGTTGTGTCCGTTTCTGCTGTACAGCAAAGTGATTCTATTATGCATATATATATTCTTTTTCCGATTCTTTTCCCTTATAGGTTATTACAGAATATTGAGGATAGTTCCCTGTGCTGTACAGTAGATCCTTGTTGGTTATCTATTTTATATATAGTAGTGTGTATCTGTTAATCCCAAACTATGAATTTATCCCTGCCCCCCTCCACCTTTCCCCTTTGGTAACCATAACTTCGTTGTCTATGTTTGTGGGTCTGTTTCTGTTTTGTAAATAAGTTCATCTGTATCATTTTTTTTTTAGATTCCACACATAAGCGATATCTTATGATATCTGTCTTTCTCTGGCTGATTTCGCTTAGTATGATAATCTCTAGGTCCATCCATGTTGCTGCAAATGGCATTATTTCATTCTGTCTCATGGCTGAGGAAGATTCCATGGTATATATGTACCACGTCTTTATCCATTCATCTGTCAACTCTCGTCTCCCTCTGATGCCACCCGTTGGCCACACCAGAGGGAAGCTAGATGATGCCATCTGTAGAGGTCAGGCTTCCAAGGCATGGAGCAAGGAAGGCAGAGAAACACAGAGAGTGGATGGCGGCAGGCAGCTCATGGAGGATAACCTGCCCCACTATAAACAGGGAGAACGCCTCCATCCAGTGCAAAACTTTCAGGAGGTACTGGGAAGAGTCCTGGTTCCCCAATGAAGGTGGTCAGAATCATATACACCTTTAAACGGGTTGCATTTGACTCGCTTTTTCGTGCATTTCAGGAAATAGATTTGAGGAGCAGAGAAGCAGGGAAGCACATTGCCTAAGCACATCCCGCAGGAACTCACTGAGAGAAAGAGTCCACAATGGGCTGCTCCCCGCCGTCGCCCAGGCTAATTTAAGGCACTGACCACACTGACCACACTTCACCCTTTCCTCATTCCAGGCTCATGATCAAGAAATTTTCCGATATTTGGCCTGACTTTTTCTTTGCTCAGTTTTCACCCCCTGGCTTTACAGCAATCCCGTGCTTCTCGTTAAATTGGGACTGACCGTTTCAGGCGAGTTAAGTAATGCCCAGATGTATGACCACCAGAAAGATTAAAACCAGGACTGTTTTCAGGTTTGCTGGAAGGCTTGCGGCCTTCAGAGAAATGAGTTTTCTCCTTTTCCAGTAGCTCCTCCACGTGACTGGCAATGACAGAAATGACAGCTGAAGGACCAAAGCCAGAACCTGGCTGGCACGGCGGACCGGCCTGTACTGTTGCAGCGCCGGGGAGCGGGCGGTGTTCTGTTCATTTTCTTTAAGGTGAACCTGTCATCCCTGGCCTTAAGCACCTCAGCCTTGTAATCAAGCAGCATTCAGTGGTGAAACGGTTCTGAATGAAGCTATATGTAGCCTAGTAAGACACACCGAAGCCTTAAATGCTGTCAGATGTGCCGTTGATGGTCAACAGACTTTTTTTGTCCGTCCCCGGCTACTTTTTAGAATGGTTCCAACCATTGTTTAAACAGAGACCAAAAGAAAATAGAGAAAAAAAATTAACCATGTGTGATTGTGTGTATGTGTGTGTGTGTGTGTGTGTGTGTAAGGAAAGTTTCCAACTTATGCATTAATTTATTTCATTTAAAGGGAAGCATGGGTCACAATATTTACCATATATTTTAAGGTGTAAAAAAATGTGTTCGTCTCTAACAGCCCTCTAAGTTGAACTACCCTCAAAATTCTCAACCTCTGACTAACTTCCAAACAGCTGAGGCAGACAAACCAGAAGAGAAGACACAGCTGCTGCCTGGCCCTCCATCACCCCCAAAAAAAAGAAAGAAAGAAGAAACCCAGCCACAAAGCCCATGCACTAAGATGCTTTGAGTGCTGGGCCTCACAGACCTCCCCGGCACAGTCTTCTTGTTTAGGAAGACACAAAAGCGAGCATTGCCATAGGACCTCCAGTTTGCCAGCCTTTGTGGTATGAAAAGTATTGATTGTCTGAGGCTGAGGTAGAGTTTGGGAGCCTGGAATTGGTCCATTTCTCATGTTATAGTCAAAGTGTGTCAATTTCATATGAAAGAAAGGTATATGTAAATGTCAACTAATGCACTCTGGTGGAGGGTTCCCAGGATGGTAGGAAATCGTTGAGCTTCACAGAAGCATTTCTCTTCGGGAGTGAGGACCAGTGTCTTGACATGCACCTTGAAGAGAGACGCATGCATTCGGGACACTCAGATCTGAGAGAAATAGTGGAGTCAACTCAAAGTCTCCCCCCAGGGGCTTCCCTGGTGGCGCAGTGGTTGGGAGTCCGCCTGCCAATGCAGGGGACGCGGGTTCGTGCCCCGGTCCCAGGGGGATCCCACGTGCCGCGGAGCGGCTGGGCCCATGGGCCATGGCCGCTGAGCCTGCGCGTCCGGAGCCTGTGCTCCGCGGCGAGAGAGGCCACAGCAGTGAGAGGCCCGCGTACCGCAAAAAAAAAAAAAAAAAAAAAGGCTCCCCCCAGGAGGAGTGGGTAAAGCCCAGGGACTGCTTGGAAGAATCCCCTGAGGCTCTTGTGGCCCTAAAGGGATGTTATTAATAAGCCCAGTAGCTACAGTCTTGAAATGATGGGCTTTTGCCTCCTTTCAGAAAATTAAACATAGGAGCCTTTGCTGTGCCCTTCTGTTTGACTTTTGACAGTTATGTTTATCGTCTTCTTGGTTATAAACACTCTTATTCTAAAGCTTACTTCAGCTCTTCTTGCATTAAAAGCTACCTGGCATAGGAGTAGAAAGAGGTATAGGATGGGTAGATTACCAAGATCATTTTCTGTGCCACACAGAATGGGGACTTCGGGTTCATTTGTGGGACATTCCGAGCTCAGAACACTGAGGGTACAACCAGAACTATCTGGTCTCACCTTGGCCAGGACAACTCATGAGAGCAGCTCACCAGCATGAAGGGCTAACCTGGGTGAAGCATGTGCCACAAGTCGGGCACAGTCCCAAGGGCCTTTCCTGCACTCCCTCCTTCATTTCTCACCACCACCCTCAAAATTAGAAACTGCTACTACTCCTGTTTTACAGATGGCAAAATCAAGGCACAGAGAGGTTAGGTAACTTGCCTAAATTCACACTGCTAATAAGATGTCCCTTGGTTTATTTTATTAATAGCAAAGCATCCCTTCCAGCTAGCCATGAAATCTGTTATTAATCAAGTAGTAGAAAGGACTGGGAGCCTGGAGGTAAAAGACCAGTCAGGAAACTATTCTCAGGATGAGTGACAGATGATGAGGGCCTAGGCCAAGGCAGTAGCCGTGGAGACAGTGGGACAGGGCTGGACAGGAAGAGGTGACAGGGGGGCTGTGACAGAGAGAACATTCGAGAGACGTGGTCGAAGCTGGATATGAAGGGGTGGCAGAGGGAGAGGAGGTGAGAATGATTCTCTGGTGTCCGCCTTGTCCGTCTGGATGTCAGTGGTGCCGTGGACCAAGGCGGGGTATGCAAAAAGCGGAGGAGGTTGGGGAAAAATTGTTCAGTATGTGATACCTGTGATACGTTTACATTACAACTAAGATTCGGTGGGTATTTGGATCTGGAGCTCAAGAGAGGACTAAGCTGAAGTAAGAATGTGTGAGCCATGGGCAGACAGGTGGAAGTTTGACCCATGGGACCCGGTGAGAGTAGTCAAAGTGAGCATTCAGGGCTTCCCTGGTGGCGCAGTGGTTGCGAGTCCGCCTGCCGATGCAGGGGACGCGGGTTCGTGCCCCGGTCCGGGAAGATCCCACATGCCGCGGAGCGGCTGGGCCCGTGAGCCATGGCCGCTGAGCCTGCGCATCCGGAGCCTGTGCTCTGCAGCGGGAGAGGCCACAGCAGTGAGAGGCCCGTGTACCACAAAAAAAAAAAAAAAGTGAGCATTCAGCGTGGGGGTGAGACTAGAAGAGGGGGGACAGCAAGGGGACACCACCACATCGTGTGTAAGCAGAGGGGAGGAGCAGAAGAGGCTGAAAAGGATCATGAGAGTTATAGGAAGGAGAAGATAAAGCCAAGGGATAGTGAGGAAGGGAGAGGCCCAGAGCCTCTGATCGCTCTAAAGAATCAAGTAAAATGAGGCCACAGGTGGCCAAGGCATTTGGTAGCCGGGATGCTGTGGGCAGCCTTAGCGAAGCAGCTTTGGTGGAGTGTTGGGGTCATCAAACACTGTCACAGAAGCCAGACGGAAAGGGGGGAATGGAGTTGTAGGAGCACCACATGAAGGACGGGTAGATCCATGCTTGCAAAGTTCAAATTATTGGATTCTTACGTCCGCATTACATTCATTTCCATCTTTCTACAGAGACTCCCAGTTTTTCATTTTAATGACTTTACCCCATCGTTGATAAGACTGAATGAATACTTTCTATGAGACGAGAATCTTACTTCAATATCTAGCTGTAAGCCTTTTAACAAATCTATAGGGTAGACAGTATCATTATCTCTTTTTTTAAAGATGAGTAAGGTAAGGCTTAAGGACATGAAACAGCTTGTCCGAGGCTGCAGCAGAGCTGGTGAGGGGAAGCCTCAGAATACAAACAGTCTGAATCCAGTCGTTTTGTGCTGAAATATCACTCTATGATCTGTTGCCTCCAAGAAACACAGCCCTTTCTCCTGGTGTTACACATCTAGGTGGTTTCTGCCCCTTTGCCCTGCATGGCGCTTCAGATTTCTGCTGAGTTAATTAATACACTTCCTCAACAGCTACTTTTTCTTTCAGCCCCATCTCATTGCTCCTCATCTGTCAGGGAGTTGAGTGATCAGTGCACAGAACACTGAGGGTGGGATGATTTACGAAGCCAAATACCCGGAGTTGCCCCAAAAAAAGCGAAAGAAAAAGAAAAAGAGGCATTCTTCCAGGAAATCCACCTGGTTGTATCCTGAAATATAAATGCTTATCCCAAAGAACCTTAAAGGAAAACATTTAGCTGATGCTTGAAATGGTTTAATGCAGAAAACCATGCTGAACCCAGCAGCGGTCCTTCCAGCATTCTAAAGTCATTTCAAAATATTTTTAGAGGTTTTTGTAAATACTTGGCCAAGAGAAATGAGAAACGTGACACTTAGCAAGACAAAGTTGAGTCCACAAGAGCTCGAGCAACAGAGTTGATAAAGGTTCAAAAGCACATTTTTTCTATCTAAATAAAACCCGCCAGAAAATAATCTCAAAACACCAAGTCTTCGAGGTGTCATTCTTAAATGGACGCTGTCACTACGAATGCTTTGTGGCAAGGAACTTGAAGTTTCTAGACTCTCTCAGCCTTTCAGCATTATCCTTCAAAGACCTCTTCCAGATCCGTGTTTTCAAACATGCCCGACTGAGACCCCAACAGGAAATAAATGTTGGCCCAGTATATGCTTATGCGTGCACAAGTGTGCATTCACTTCACACACTCCTCGTACACACACCCGTGCATACTTATCCTCACCATTTGCCCTTAACTCAAATATTTTCTTTCCTATTTTATTTTCTTTGTTAAAAATTCTGGTCCTAATACACAAAATTTTTTCATGAGGGCTTGAAGAGTCGCAATCCACAGTTTAGAAACCCTGCTCTAAAGGATCTGCACAGGCAAGAACCTGCAATTGGTATAAGAGAAAGTATACGAGCTTTGCACAGGGAACTATATTCAATATCCTGTGATTAACCATAATGGAAAAGAATATTTTTAAAAAAGAATATATATATATATGTATGTATAACTGAATCACTTTGCTGTACAGTAGAAATTAACACAACGTTGTAAATCAACTACACTTCAATTAAAAAAATAATCAATGCAATTAAAAAATATATTTTAAGAAAGAAAGTTTATGAGCTTTGGAATTAGACAGACATGGAGTGGGGTCCAATCACACCTCTCCAGTTTACACACTGTGTGCCTTTGGGCAAGTTAGTTGATCTCTCTGATTCCCTCTCCATAACCCTTTGGAATTGCTGGGAGAATGAAAGGAGCAGACACATAGAAAAGCACCTAGCCCAGCACTCAGTAGCACTGAATGCATTCATTCGTCCAACAAATAAATATTCACTGAGCACCAGAAGCTGTCCTAAGGGCTGGGCATATAGCAGTTAACGAAACCAGTGGCACCTCTGCTTTCGTGGCGTTCACATTCCAGATGGCAGAGACAGACACTAAGCAAATAGACTACATCAGGGAGTGATAAGGGCTGTATTGGTTTCATACTGTTGCTATAACAAATTACCACTAACTTAGTGGCTTAAAACCACACAAATTTATTATCTTATAGTTCTGGAGGCCAGAAGCCCAAAATGGGTCACACTGGGCTAAAACCAAGGTGAAGCCAGGGCTTCATTCCTGCTGGAGGCCCTAGAAGACACTCCATCTCCATGTCTTACCCAGATTCCAGAAGCTGCCCACACTCATTGGCTTATGGCCCCCTCTCCTCCCCAAAGCCAACAACAGTGGGTTGAATCCTTCTCACATGGGATCACATTCACTCTGCTTCTGTCGCCCCATCTCCTTCTCTGACTCTGACCCTCCTACCTCCCTCTGTTAAAGACCCATATGGTTAGATTGGGTCCACCCGATGATCCAGAATCATGTCCCCACCTCCAGATCCTTAACTTAATCACATCTGCAGAGCCCTTTTTGCAATGAAAGGGAACATATTCACAGGTTCTAGAGACTAGGATGTCATCCTTGGAGGTGGAGGGGAGCAGGTTGTCCTGGTCACCACAAGAGTGATGAAGGGAAATAAGACAAAATAAAGGTGACTTCTGCCCGTTATTAACCAGGGTTAATAATAAGAGCAAAGCTGGGACTTCCTGGTGGCACAGTGGTTAAGAATCCGCCTGCCAGTGCAGGGGACACGGGTTCGATCCCTGGTCCGGGAAGATCCCACGTGCCGTGGAGCAACTAAGCCCGTGCACCACAACTACTGAGCCTGCGGTCTAGAGCCCGCGAGCCACAACTACTGAGCCTACATGCCACAACTACTGAAGCCTGCACCCCTAGAGCCTGTGCTCTGCAACAAGAGAAGCCACCACAATGAGAAGCCCATGCACCACAATGAAGAGTAGCCCCCGTTCTTGGCAACTAGAGAAAGCCTGCACGCAGCAACGAAGACCCAACGCAGCCAAAAAATTAAAAGATAGTAATAATAATAAGAGCAAAGCTAAATAAATGTCTCTCTTTTTTTCTGTTAGTGTTTGCAGTGGCAGAAACCAGCCTCTGCTCAGCATGTCTAGGGAACTAGAACGTTAGACTGCCTTTGCCACATACTGTGAAAACTTTAGCACTCGTAGGCTGACTCCTTCCAGATTCAACCAATCACCTACAACTCCAAAGGGGGTTGTGATTTGTGGTGATCCGTGATCTTTGGTCATTTGTCTGTCGAGCCTGGGATTCCAGAGCCCATCGTAGGGACAGCCATGGATCTGTGCCCCAGGGGCCTTTCATTGGTCTCACCCTGTCCATGCTTCTATTTAGTCACTTCCTGCTTGAATCTGTCCTCATTGTTTCATTTGTAAACTCTGGACACTAAGTGGGAAGAAAAAACTTTAGTGCAAGTTGAAAAGATTGACTTGCGGTGTGAGGAGTTGCCTGGGAATATGATGAGGGCAAAAGCGGAGAGCCTGAATGAATCCTCCGTGTCTGCAGATCTGAGGCTGCACTAAAGTCGCAGATGTCTCCTGCGCGAGCGTCAGGGTCCTCTGGGATGTGTCTCTCCTCCTCCTCCATTCCTGAGGCCCACATCTGAACTTAGGGACTACAGAGTCACATCCTATGGCAACTGCACTGCCGGTGAAGTGTGGTTCACATGACTTAAGAAGCATGGAAGTTTCTGCCTGTCGGTGCTGGCCCCTGGTCTGGTTTCAGATGTAATCTTGGTGCATTTGTTTTATTTCAGGGAAAACTTGATGCCCTGTGGGTCCTGCTAAGGAAAGGCTACGATCGTGTGTCCGTGATGCGTCCACAGCCAGGAGACACGGTAGGATGCATTAACGGGGTCGCACACATGCGTTCTTTTTGCTCTCTCTCTCTCTCTCTCTCTCTCTCTGACTGTTGAGCCAGAATAACTCCAGATATAGGAATCCAGCTGTGATTTCATGTTGTGACAAATCAGACACTACTTTTCAAAACTTGGGTTTTTACAAGTCCTTGAGTTTCGCCTTGCTTTTTTGAAAAGGATTTTGACAGAAATAGCTTAGCTTTAATGTCCTAGGACTTGGGCTTCTGAGTTTACAGGTACAGTGTGTGAATAAAGCAGGACTGGCTCTTACTCAGGTAGCTCCAGGGGAGAGGCCTGCTGCTTCTCAGCCACACTGGCCAGTGGTGACAAGCAGGACGCCAGGGCCACAGGATGAAGCGACGGAATAGGGGCCACAGAAAACTCCCCCACCTTCCAGCAGGCACTGGGCCCAGCTGGTCCAGGATCACGGGAGGACCTTCCACCCTGGCGAGGGTTTGCCCTGAAACTGTCAGGGCCAAGCTCAGATGTCTCAACTAGAAGGAGACAGAAAGGGAGGAGGCATCAGAGGCCTTAGAAACCATCTAGCCAAAGTCCTCATTTTGTAAGTGAGGAAACAGAGGACAAGACAAGCTGAATATTGTGTTCTGTTCAGATAGTAACAATGCTGGAAACAACCTCAGTTCTGCTGTAATCACACCATTGCTATGTCTTCCGGGAAGAGTTAGTCTCTCTTTCATAAAGTCTACAGAGCAAAGCTGGGGACCAAATTCTCCCTCAACTACCCGCGACCTGCATCTTGCATCCGCTGCTCTGGGAATCAAGCACATGAACCCCAAAGCAAAATCAAGGTGTCTAATTTGGGGCTCCTTTCAAACCAGGTAGAGGTGGGTTTGAATCTTGCTTCCTTCCTGCCTGGAAAACTCCAGGCCAGTCACTTGATCTCTCTGAACTTCATGGTTATAAAGTAGTTGGTAATACCTACTTCACAGTGTGGCTGGTTGGAGAAGGCAATGTTTGTAAAGCATGTGGCCGAACGTTTGAACACTTGGTAATGCTTAGTCAGGGCAAATATTATTAGGATCATTTACTTTGTGCTTTTCTACTGTCTGTGAGGGGTTGATGCAAAAATTCAAACTATATTGCAATTGATGTGTGTCAGATATACCCACATCTTTACGCTGCCCACTCTGCAACACGGCACAACTAATAAAACACGAGAGCAGAGCCAGTTAGGCAGGCCCCCCTTCCTCTGTACCTGGTGACAGGTGACAATGGGTGGCTTGTGGCTGAGGGGATTTGGTCTAAAGTTTCACAGCCTGTGCAGGCTGCAGCCAATTAGCTATTCCTGCTCCAGTTTGTGGCAGGGACAACAGGCAAGAATGACATTTAAAAAAATCCCAGGGCTTCCCTGGTGGCGCAGTGGTTGGGGGTCCAGCTGCCGATGCAGGGGACACGGGTTCGTGCCCCGGTCCGGGAAGATCCCACATGCCGCGGAGCGGCTGGGCCCGTGAGCCATGGCCGCTGAGCCTGCGCGTCCGGAGCCTGTGCTCCGCAACGGGAGAGGCCACAACAGTGAGAGGCCCGCATACCGGAAAAAAAAAAAAAAAATCCCAGGCCATATAAATGCTGGGCCAGCTTGGCCCTCATGACACATGGAATTTGTATTTTGTCTGTGCACATCAACGAACACATTGCCATAGCAGATTTGAAAGTACAAACTCTACAGCTAACAGAAATGAGCCTAGGCCATCAACTTTGTACTCAGGGTGGTATTTGGCCTTATAAGTTATACATACGGTTTCTGTGGAAAATTAAGAATTTTTTTAGCCTGCATGAGACTCATCTAACAGATTACAAAAAAAAAAAAAAATAGGATACCCAAACTCGGGTTCAGCAGTACTATTTTTTGTGATAGAACATGCTAGTCCAGTGAACAAGCCCATTCTTCTCAGAGCAACTGAAAATCATCACTCAGATTTGTTAACATTCCACTCTCCGCTGACCAGTTTGGCAGAAACAAATTTCTAAACTGGGTCAAGCAGAGAAGGGAGTGTAGGAAAGAGGAAGGATAGAGAGAAATATTATGGTATAGAAGAACCAAAACTGTTTGAGGGCAAAAGGCTGATGGGATAAATCCAACAACAATGAAATGAAAATGGATGGAATTTCTTCTAGTGAATCACACCTAGATTGAATCTATTATTTACTAATTCTGAATGAAAGTTTGTATTTCACATTTGAAGATGTCTTGTGTGCTTTTGAGAAATACGATCCCTCCTTGAATTTTCATTTTCCAATCACACCAAATAATAGGTGCGAAGGACAGGCGGGCTGAGAATTAGGATACATTTGACCGTATTCTCAGCAGTGTTGCAAGTTGATTGTTCGGCCTACTTTTAAATGGGCTTTCTGTATAGAAATCCTGCTAAAATGTTTAAGACACATGCGAGAATAGTTGCAGAGAACTGTGTCCTTGTAGTCATGGTGATGGCCACAGACATCTAGACGTACACATGGAGTTACACAAGAAAGGTCACAGATTAGATAGGAACAGAAATTCACAGCTTCCTCATGGCAACTCAGGAAAGAATTCCAGGAGTAGAGAAGACTATACTGTAGCTTATTATTACATGCTTACTCTGTATTATTTTGCATAATCTTAGGAGACTCGCTACAGACCTGACTTCCTTGCACGGGGATGGCTCTGTAAGAATTCTTCAGCACTGATTTATGGGGCTGACCACATTTTCCATAAACTCAAAATGACTGCATCCAGGCATGTGCTCGTGAACACGAGTCACAGGTTCTGAATTTTTCCTTTAAAACAAAAACAAAACCAAACATCACCTAATTACATTCTCGTTCTGATTTGTTTCAAACATGTGTTGACCTCACAGGAACCTGGCAATTCTTCCTTCTCAGTTCCTTTCTGCTCCTGCTTCCCCCAGTGAACCCACCCCAGCCCTGGAGAGGCAGACACGGGCTCACCGGTAGAGCCTCTGAGGCTGCTGGAAAAGCTGAGAGCTTCCAGCCTCCACCGCAGAGCAAAGGGCTCCAGGAGGCCTGAGCCCAGAGCCACATCCTTCCCTGGAATTGGTGCCCACTTCCTGGGAGCTGTCCAAGCCCAGGGTCAGGGAAAACATGAATGGGATGACAGCAGGAGACATGAATGCTTTCTGTCCACCACCACCCATCTTCCTCTTTCTGCCTGGGGTGGGCTCACAGTCCTATTGTTTGTTGGAGCCCACCAAGAGATCCTGAGCAAACATAAAAAAGAAAGTACCAGAAGAAACCACTTAAAAAGCAAACCAGCAACACATCCGATCCTAAAATTTAAAGACTTCACTAAGCATATGGTATCCTTTGCTTAAACCAGCCCCCGGCTTCCAGTATATAGCCACCGTTGTGCTCTTTCTAAAACACGGATCTCAGTGTAACATCCCAGGGCTTCAGACTGGCCAAGACTAGGAAGGAGACCCAAATCCTTAGCTTGATTTAGAAAGGCTTCCCTTATCATTTCATCTGCTACTACCTCCAGGTTCCCCCATCACTCCAAATAGCTTTCCAGCCACTAGAATTGCTCACCATTCCCTGAACATGCCAGAAGCTTCTGTGTCTCTGTGCCTTTGCATATTCTAGTTTCTCTGCTTGGAATGTCTTTCCCATCATCTCTACCTAGTGAACTGTCACCTTGGTAAGATTGTTCATTGTTCCCGTAGTATCCCTGTAAACACAAGAAGTTGCTGTCCAGACCCGGGCTTTAAAGGGGGCGTTGCCAAAGCAGGGCATATTCACAGAGACTTACCAAGAAAGTCTGGAAGTTAGAACCTGTATCCCATGAGCATTTTCCAGGATGCTCCCCGAGGCTTCCTACACACCAGGGCCACTCTGACTTTAGAAAGTTTGCTCACCATTCAAGGAGAAATGGCGGAAGGAATTAGGAATGTTCAGTCTGAGGAAGATTTAAAGGACCCTGAGAGCTTTTTCACTTGGTCATTTCTTGGTCATCACATTATGCACCCCTTTTATAAACTATTTTTAATCACTTAACCATGTTTGAGGAATAATCTTTCTATGCCATTCATATCGTTATGTATCATTTTAATGGCTGTGTCATATTCCTTTGTCAATCTGTGACATAATATTTCGGCCTATCTTCTCTTTTTGGATATTTATTTCCAAGTGTTTATTTTTATAAATGAGGCTGTAATCGGTATGCTTGTTGCCAAATCATTGTGCACACTCATGAATGTTCCCTTAGGATTAGGAAGGCAGCTATCTGCTGGATCAAACAACATGAGAAATTTTAGAGCTTTGATAACGAGGCCAGATTGGCCTCATTATTCATTATTGCCTGAAACACTGTGTGAATTAACCCTAGAGTCAGCATCAATGAAAAACCCATCTCCCATTAACATTACTAAAGTTAGCTATTTGATAGGTGCTAATTTAATTTATAGGTGCTAATTTAATTTGTATTTTCTGTTATTGAAGTGAAACATCTTTTTCAAATATTTATTTTCCCTTTTGTCAATTGCCTATATATGCCCTCAGCCCATTTTTCTACTGTATATTTTAGCATTGATTTTTTTTTTTTTTTTTTTGGTTGCTCCGAGTCTTAGTTGCGGCATGCTAACTCTTAGTTGCAGCATGCATGTGGGATCTAGTTCCCTGGCCAGGGATTGAACCTGCGTCCCCTGCATTGGAAGGCAGATACTTAACTGCTGCACCACCAGGGAAGTCCCTAGCATTGATTTTTATATGGTCATTTGCTTAACTCATCTTCATTCGTTCATTAGTCAAATGCTTTGAGGACTCAGTTTATGTCAGACCCTGTGCTATACATTAAGTATATGATGCTTACGTCATGAAACTTAAAGTCTAACATTTTATATATATATATATATAATATACATATGCAAAGTTTTTCTAGCTTGTCATATACTTTTTAAGTTTTTAAAAATATATTGAAGTCATCTATAATTTTATAGTTAAATCTATGAATCTTTATAATTTCTGCCTTTGGTGTCAAACTTAGCACAGCCTTCTCTACTCCAAGATGACATAAATTTTCACAAAAATTTTCTACTACTTCTATTCCCTCAGTCTTATTTTTGGGTGGTAATGTGAGTTGGCACCTTTTCTGTATCTTCCTGTGTATTTTATTGTAAATTGGGGAGAAGTACTCTCAGGAGCTATCAGACGTATATTAAACCAGAAGCCCTGGAACATCATCTTAAAGTCTTTGAAGTACAGAACATGACTTGGATTTACTCTGGGTCATCCCAGAAGACAGAACTAGAGCCCCACGTAGAAGTTACAGTGAAGCATATTTCATCTAAAGAATTGAAGGACGAATTTCAATAACAAATGGGCATCCCCAGGGATTACTGGGCTTGCTCCGTGTTACCAAACAGGGATACAATCAGTTAAACCACTGGGCCAGGATATAGTAGAGGATTCCTGCAGCAGATCACTGGTTTTCAAACTTGAGCACAGAATCACCCAGAAGTTTTGTTAAAACCCAGGTAGCTGGATCCCACTCTCACAGTTTCTGACTTAGCAGGTCTGGGGTGGGGCCTGGGAACTAGCATTTCTAACAAGCTCCCAGGTGATGCTGATGCTGCTGGTCTGGGGAAACCAGTGAGATAAATGGAATGAGATGCCCATCAAAATCCCTCTAACCCTGACTGCTTGGGATTCGAAGTCAACCTTTCTGTGCTTATTTGACTACCGACCACTACCTTCCTGTGTTCCTGTGTTTCTCCACAGAACGCCTACTGACATGATTGGTGACCACTCTAGCTGAAGCCTAAATATTAAGTCCCAACCAATTGTAGGGAAATCTTGCCAGCTGCAGACAGTTTTGTTCCTAGATTACTAATTTCAAAGCCAGAAATGTAAGGGAGCTTCAGAGATCAGAGTTCACAGAATCCAGTGATTTTCAACCTGCATGTTGTGATTACCTGGGGAACTTTAAAGCCCTGATGCCAGGATCCCACCCCAAAGGTTCTATTTAATTTGTCTGTGATGAAGTCTGGATACTGGGATTTTAAAAGCTCCCCAGGTCATTCTAATGTGCAACTGGAGTTGAGAAATCAGTGATCTGGTCCAATTCCCTATTTCTCATCCCAGGCAGCATCCTTTCTTTCCTTCCTGGAACAATTTGAAGGCAACTCTCCACATTCCTTCAAAACCTCTATGCCTGTGTCTCATAGGCATAAGGGAAATGGATGATTACAATCTTTATGTGCTCAAAGCAGTCCCTTTCTTCTCTGGAAGACGGTAAACATAGATCCTGCCTGCTACAATATTGTTACTGCTTGGATAAAGAGAATGGAAAAGAGAAAATATAACTCTGCCTCGTATGTCTTTTCTGGATGGAATTCAGTCAAAATATCAACCCGCCTAAACCCTGCCCAGCTTTAATGCCCCACCCCCTTCACGTGCTCTGGGAGAAGCCACTGGGGTTGGATGTCTTCTTTGTTTTCAGGTTCTCGGTTTCTCCCAGATCTGGCATTGGGAGGCTGGTACATTCCATTACTATCAGCAAGAACAAAATACTAAGGCACGCTCTGAGCTTGTTTTGCAAGGCTGGGCCTCACGGCAATCAGAAGAGACCCAGGAAGCACACACGTAGACGTATATAAACAACGTTTGAAACTCATCTGAAGCACAGCCCTGGAGGTTGTGAAATCCTCTACCGGAGCTCCAGCCCCAGGGCTGCCGTCTGCACAGCTGTTTCCAATAAGGGAGCTGAGTCGGTCACATGGGTCCCTGTGGCTCCCTACTGTTGCAGAGGCGAGAATGATCCGGGCAGGTTATCTCCAAGGGGAGAGAGCACCCTCAGCCCAGTCCTTCGAAAGCAGACGAGCCTCCCGAAACATAAGCAGACTCAGAGAAAGTGTCCACACTCTGTTTCCCTCTCCTTTCTCCTTTCTCCACATTCCCTGCACTACCTCTTCCTTCTTTGCCTTGGCTGCCTTCCCTCAAACATCGTTTCATCAAATTTCATCGATGGTGCCCCCGCTAAGAACCCATCACTGGGCTGGGCACCAGGGATGCCAACTAGAATAGGACTTAATTCTGGCTTCCTGGAGTTCAGCGTATGAGCTGAAAGAGAAAAGAGCATGAAGCCCTGTACTGATTGCAGATGGTTATAGAAGCACAAATCCATTCACAAGAACAAATCCATTTTACAGAGCAGAAACTGAGACTCAGGGGAGGTTATTAACTTTCCCAAGGACACACAGTTGGGAAGGGGCAGATCTAGGGCTCAATTCAGGACTATCAGATTTGAAGTCCACACTCAGAACTCCTTAAATCCTTCATGCGTTCAACAGATACTTGCTGAACACTTTCTATGAGACGAGCACTGAGTTTGGGCTGGCCGCTCATCGATTAGTAAGCTGTGTCCCTTCCCTTGAGAAGCAGGGACAAACTGTTAAGGGCCCAAACACCATCCTGTGTGAAAGGCTCTGTGGTGAATGTGAGAGGTGGGGGGAGTATGCCCAGGAAGGGCATTTCACCAGCCTTGGTGTCAAAACTGACTTCTAGAGGTGGCATGTAGGCTGAGACCAGAGGAGAGTAGTGGAGGAAGGCTCTTCTGTGAGAGGGAAGCTTGAGCAAGGATCTGGAGGTGGCCTGTGGCCCCTTCGGGGGACACGAGGAGCGGGGCTTGGTGGAGGACAGTGCGCGGCAGCCAGCAGTGGAGCGGGGAGAGGGGACAGCGTGGCTGCTGGCCGTGAAGCCCACCCTGGAGACAGTGGAGAATCACCGCCAAGTGTTTTAGGCAGAGCTGTGGTCAGATTGTATTTTAGAAAAGTCATGCTGGCTGCAGCGTGGAGATGGCGGCATCCTGACCGGAGGCAGTGACAGGAGGAGGAAAGAGTCTGGATTCAGGGGAGGTTGTGGAAACAGAATGACTGGATTTGGTAACTGGCTGGTGTGGAGGATGAGAGAGGGGGCTGTCGAGGAGGACCTCCAGATCTGAGCCGGCTGTGACGTCGTTCACCAGGATGGGGGCACAGGAAGAGCTTTGGGAGGGAAGATGAGGGCTTAGCTTTTCAACTTACTGAGGTTGAGGTACCGCGGAGCGCCTAGAGCACAAACTTTCAGGAGCTGCTCACTCTCGGAGTCATGTACGCGCAGCGTGGACACCTGCAGCACCTAGATGCCCAATCTGTGCAGGAGGCAGTTTTGCCCTGGTGAGAGTTCTGAGCTGGAGGCAAGGATTTGGGCATCATTAGCGTGGCAGTTGAGACCAGTGTGAATAGATGCAGAGCCCAGGGAGAGTATGGAGAGAGAGAAGGGAAACAGGTTAAGTGCTGAACCCCCAGGGTCACATCCTTTGAGTCAAGGTGGGGAAAGAAAAAGGAGAAGAAGAAGGAAACTAAGAAGGACCAGCCAGAGAAAGAGCAGGTGTGACAGGAGAGTCTGGGGTCATGGAAGCCAAGGGAAGATGGTACATCACGGAGGAGGGTGGTGTCAACAGGGTCAAGTATGGGAAATTTAGATACAAGCCGACACGTCCTCTAATTAGATTAGCAGTAACAAGGTCCTCGTGGCCTTGGTGACCTAGGTTCAGTGCAGTGATGGGGGCAGGAGTGAAGCTTAGTGGAAAACGGGAGGGGAGAGCCAAAGCAGTAGCTGGAGGAGAGCTGGAGTTGACAGAAGCTCTTTGTTTCGGATGAAGGGCTTGAGAATGATTAAGTGCTCATGACAGAAGCCCAGGAGGGGAAGAGGCGGAAGAGCTCACTGATGGACGGCAGGAGCCCCTAGGAGGACTTAGATGACCTACAGCCTAGGAAATGCCACTCTTCCTTAGTGATCTGGGGGGCAGAGCCCAAGATGGGCTCTCCGGTATGGGTGAGCAGGCAGGAAGTTGAGGCACCCATTCGATGGCCTCTGTCTTCCCTGTGATAGGCTAGCCAAGTGGGACAGGTGAAGGTAAAGTGAGGAGAGGAAACCAGCCCCACCTTTGGAATCCCATCCCTCCCGCGCATCAGCACTTTCTTCAGTTCCAGGGTGGGTGTCTCCACTTCATGCAAGAAACATGGTAATTCGGGATGCAATGTTACAAGCAATTCACTTCAAAACTCCACCCCCAAGAGAACCCACTGTTGGTCCCTTGTCTATATCGCTGTATGTTATATTCCTCGGTGGCAGAATGGAAATAATGACCTTCTCTACCCATGACACCTAAAGAGCAGTGGTAATTGCTTTGGGAAATTTTGTTTTGTTTTTGTTTTGTTTTGTTTTGTTTTGTTAATGGAGGCCTCCCACTTCTCCAATAAGTTGATACCATAATATCTAACAAGTACCAATAAACTAGTTTTAAACCAGGTTATAACTGGCTACTTAAGAGTGGGATCCTTGTCATATATAAATATTGTGGCATAGCCCTATGTTTCATAGACAAAGCCATCAATAAATGTTCTTGATCAGGATTAAGTTAAATCAACAATTCTGGAGTTAGTCCCTGGCTCTACCAGGTACTAGCGGGATTACTCTTCAGGTCACTCTCCTCTTTAAGATCACTTCCATTTTCCAAAGAATTGTTTGCTGGGCACACAGGCACCTAGATGTGCAGGTCGTGCCCTGTGACAGAGGTCCACCCTGAACACCACTGGGCAGGTCAGCCTCCCTGGGACAGGCATGCATCCCACCTCAGAAAGGGGTGCCTTCTCCTGCTTCACACAAAGGCACCATGTGAGCTAGTGGTGACCCCCATCATTTGAAAATAGAAAGCAATGCATTTCCTCCCAAGGATTGCTTTCGATACCTCTGAAACTATCGCCCCATCCAATGGGTTGCCCCAATTTTGCCATTCCTTGTAACATCCTTTCCAGCATTTCTTGTCCTCACTAAAAAAGCATTTACATAGTTAATAGTTTTTACCCTGTATGATTATTCTTTATTCAGTTGTAATCATACATGTATATAACTTAGTGTCTAATTCTTTCATTTAACGTTATCCCTATAAGCATAAGGGGGAAACAATTTTTCAAATTACTAGGCAATTAAAATCATTAAAGCCACTGTTTTATCTGTGCTAAGACATTCTTTCTCGAATACTGGCAATTTTAAAGCACATGGGTGTCTGTGTAAAGACATGAACATCCCCATTTGAACCGCTTGTTGGTGAAACAACAGATCCAACTGCATAAATATCAGAACATTCTAAGACACCCCCCAACAACGTGGTGAAAATTGATGACTTGGGCAAGTCCCAGCAACCAGAATACACACGGTCGGTTGGTTGACATTCTGTGGAAAGTTCACGTGATCCTGCAGCTCTCATCAGTTATTTCCTTTCACAGAAAAACCTTTTGCCTTTGAGACTCCTCACATCAGTTTTCCTCTGAATTTTCTTCACAGCATCTCTAGTAAACTCCTCTGTTCTGACAACACTGATCGGCGAAAATAAAATGAGCAGAGGAAACCCAAGAGCAGGAAATGTTTACTCAACCTTTTAAGTATGCTCCTTATTAGCAGATCCTGCTGAAGTGCTGGGAAGGGCTCCATGAAAAAGGCAGACAAGCATGAGACCTCAAAGAACAGACGGCTGGTTGAGGAGATAGAAGAGATGGTGGTCAAGGTAGTTCCCGGGGTAGACCGAGACAGAGCTGAAGGGAACGAGAGCCACAGAGGAAGGGCAATCGCTGGCAGCCTGAGAGGATGGGATACCTTCTCCAGGACTGATAGGACTTGAATTGGGCTTTGGAGGGAAGTCGGGACTTAGTCAACAGACAGGATGTAGAAACGTCAAGGTAGCAGGTTTCCAGGACCAGCTCGCAGCCCATAAAGGCCAACCTGCGGAGTGAAAGGAGACATCTCAGGATGGAGTGCAAGGGATGGGTGTACCTCATAAGGCTGGAGGGGGAACAAGGATGAGATTTTATCACCCTGATGATCAGACTAAAAAATTTACACTATAGCCATTTTGAGCTAATCTTCATCTGCGATAAATACTAGAGTGCCAAATTAAAGGGGTTTTTAAAAATTTATTTATTTTTTTATTTTTGGCTGCATTGGGTCTTTGTTGCTGTGTGTGGGCTTTCTCTAGTTGCGGTGAGCGGGGGCTACTCTTCCTTGCGGTGCGCAAGCTTCTCATTGCGGTGGCTTCTCTTGTTGCGGAGCACGGGCTCAGGCGCCCGGGCTTCAGGAGTTGTGGCACGTGGGCTCAGTAGTTGTGGCTCATGGTCTCTAGAGCACAGGCTCAGTAGTTGTGGCGCACGGGCTTAGTTGCTTCACAGCATGTGGGATCTTCCCGGACCAGGGATCGAACCCATGTCCCCTGCATTAGCAGGCAGATTCTTAACCACTGCATCATCAGGGAAGCCCCTAGAGTGCCAAATTATATTGTATTTTAAGACATTTAATCACACACAGATTTTCTCAGAAGTTTTGCAAAGCTCTGGTTTGACTAGATATTAATAGAGTTAATTGTTTTTAATGTATATAGAAAAATTGGCCATAGGTGTCTTTGTCTTGCAGAACAGCCAGGTTAAAATCATTCTACCAAGCACAAGAACTCTATGGATGTAATGTGTTGGTAAATCGATAATGGGCTATGGTAACGGTCCAAGCATGGATCATGAGGCTTGAATGTAAATGGGGACATCAGGAATAAAAAGACATAGATGAAGGTGGCACTCTCTGAAACTGGTTGCAACATGACATGGAGAAAGAGAGGGATCGTTTTCACCTCGAGAGACCCAAGTTAAATTCCCAGCGCTGCCCGATAGCCTCCGTTACATTAATCAGTCTCACTTAGCTTCAGTTTCCTCATGTGTCAAAGTTATCAGTAATCCCTACTTTTGTAGATGTTGTCAGGATGAAATAAAATGACAAGTGTAAATAATTCAAATAGATGGGAGTTCATTTTCTTCCCTTCTTTCCCCTGAAAACTGCAATTGATTTCAGAGAAGTTTAGTTAGATCTCAACACGTGTGGAAAACTTCTTCTCAGAATTCATCTCTCATATTTAAATCAGCAATGACCAAAAGAATCAAGTTATTGTATTAAAATCTTTATGTGAAGGTCAGTTCCTTCTTGCACAATAGATAATAAGCTTTATATTGAGTCTTTTCTTAGTCACTCTGCTCTTTAATTCAATTCACAGAACCGCTGGAAAAGTAAACATTTCTGTCTAAACATAGGGAAAAAAGGTTTGCATAGAATATATTGGTTGATACTTTGAGTAAACAGGGATCTTCAGAATGTCTATTGGTGCCTGACACCGGGCTGTAAGTCCCCAGCAGATTTGGAGAGAAAGTCCCATTTGCTAGCCACTGACTTCTGACCTTTCATAAATTTTTGTACGAGTAGATCATTTAAGATAAAGGAAAAAAAAGCAAATCGTAGGAAACGCGAGAGGGTGTGATTTATTTTGTCAGAGCCCCTTCCCTGGATGTTTGAATTCTCAGTAGAATCTATTCAGTTCTCACCCTTGGAAATCTCTCCTTCACTGTCTCATTGGAGAGGAACATGAGGACTTAGAATTCTTGGCTTACTTGCCTGAATTTACAACAGAAAACGTTCAGGACATCCTCTGTCCACAGCAGAAACCAAACTGTACCCAAAACCTGCAAAGTTAACTTTTTTCAGAGAACTTAAACCCAAAGTTAATGCTGCAAAATATACCATCTTGAGTTGTTGTTGTTTTTTTTTTTTTTTGCACCACTTCCTGCTCCCAGGAGGAGGTCTCTTTAAATAAATACATGTGAAGGCAACTGATGTGGTTGAAGTCTCTCCCTCCTCTTCCAGTCCCCCATAATCTAACCCTCTTTTTCCACACCCATACATACTTCCATACTCATCATCATCACTATTTTATAGCTTAGCTGATGACTTTCACCTTTGAACTGCCTCATCTCCCAAACAGCTGCAGCAACAGCAGGTCAAGATCTGGTATCAAGTTGCAGAGAGCAAACAGAGGAGAATTAAATACTAGGGGCGGAACAAGGCAGGGCTAGGTAATAAAGACACCCCTCTTGAAATTCTCTGATCTCATTTCTTTCCTTCCAAACAGAGTCAGGATTGAGGGAGATCGGGCTTGATTCTAGGGTCAAAATTTCACCCAAGTGTGTAACGTTGTAGGAAGTTTTCTACTTTGTTCCAATGTGATGTTTATGTCTAGCCACTTGGCTGCCACGGGCCTGCTCCTCCAGCTGAGGGCATTGGAAAAGATCATCTCTAGGGGATCTACAGCTCTTCAGTAGACCTCAATTGAGATTGATTCTAACCCAGGCTGGTGGGGAGTTCTGTTCTGGCCCGAAATTGTTGGGTTGAGTCTTAGATGGCAGAATCTGACTTAGGAGATCACCTTCCAGAATTCGTAGTGTGGAGAAGAGCCAGCCTGCTGTCGACATCCACACGCATGCCCGTCTTCTCCCGTCATCCCCATGAGCACCCCACCTCAACCTGACCCTCAGTCTCAGGAACGGATTGGGGATTCCTCATGATCCCAGTCCTTTCACGTTTAAAGTAAGGAAATTGAGGTCCAGAAAGGTGATGGAGAAACCTCTAAACATTCCCAAGTACATTTTCTCAGTTGCTCCCCATCACGACCTTACTTATGTCCTATTTTCATATTAGGAAGATTAATGCTCTCATAAGAAGACCCTTGCTCCATTCAAGGTCACAAAGGGAATTAGTGGAAGTGGCAAGACCAGAACCCACCAGCCCTACACTGCCTGGCTCTCCTTGAGTCCTCACCCCAAGCCAGGAGAAGAGGGTGGGGGTCATGACTGGGCTTGATCTCTTAAAGAAAAGGTAAACCAGGCCGAATTTTGGAAGGTAGAGCTGGTCCCTGCCACCCAATCTCCTTCTTTCTTGTCCTCCTACCTTCTCCCACCTCCCAACACTGTTCCATTTTTATACCCTGCCCAAGATGACATACCTGCCGATTGCCCTCCCACAATGACCTGCCCTCCCATGCAGTGTGCTGTGTTCCCAAGTTACCTCATATTTTCTCTCCCTGATTCCACCTCTGCCTACCTCCCCCTTTACCACCAACACTGTGTCTAAGACAGAGTACACCCACGCATTCGACAAATAGGTCTTGAGCTCCTACCCTACCGCAGGTACCACGCTAGGCGGCAGGGATTTAGCATGAACGAAGCACAGCCCCTGCCTTTGTGGGGTGTACCTCAGAGTAGTCAGAAAAGCACTAAACTAGAACTTAATGTAATAAATGGTATGGAAGTATGGGGAGCATTTGAGGTTCCATGAGAACATAGAGCAAGGAGATTTAACCCAGACTAGGGGACCAGGGAAGACGTTGAAAAGAAGAGAACTTTGGTCTGAGACCTAAAGGATGAGCTCTCCTGGCGAAGTGATGCAAAGGCCTTTTGGTTGGAAGTAACAGCATGTGTGAAGGCCCAGATGAGAGGAGCTGCGAGAGGAGGCCTAGGCTGACAATGGAGTGGGGGAAAGGAAAGCAGTCATACCCCACCTCTGAACTCTGCCTTCTCCACCCTTTCGTCTGCTCACATCTTTCGGGTACCCAGCCCTCAGCCTTCCGAGGCTCTCCCCTGATTCTTGCTCATTGTCTGGCCCCTCCCTCCTCCTGGGCTCACAGCTACTGCCACAAAATTTCACACCATTTTAATTTAAAGCCAGTACTGATGTTTCACTCCCTGAGTAAGCTGTAAATGATTTGTGGAAAGGGACTATGGCTCTTTTTTTTTCTTTTTACTTTCCCTCACAGCACTGAGGACATGGCTTAATTTATGTTCTTGTGCTAGGGATTATGACTTTTTCTGCAACCCCCAGGCATTCACAGCTGTTTGTAAACTTTTATCATGTTCCCTTAATAGGCAACCACATTTCAGTAGTGGACAAAGACGTCTCAGAAAAAACCCTGCCTTTAATAAAGAGAGAGGGTTCACACTGTCTTCTAGGGGCATCTTCAGACAAACTTTAAGGGTTATTCAAACAAACTTTCATTATAATTGTAATTCATAATTTTTGGTATTGCCGTTTATTAATAACTTTGACTTTTCCTTTAAATTGTTTGAAATAGAAAGTTTGAGAGAAAAACAACTCTCTGACTTTACTAGTCTCACTTTATAAGTTCATCCTTATGATACTTGTTTAACGTTTTAGTGTTTTTCCGTTTTTTCTTTTGGCTAAGACCATCGAGGGCAGAGTTATGTTCAGAATCCACAGTGACGGCAGAGTTAGCTTTGGGGGCACTCCACTAGCTTTCATCACCTTTGTGAATTCCTGCATCCTCCAACATCTGGATTGGGTCACCCCATTAAACAGCATGGGGCCGCTGACACCCAGGCACTGGCCTCAATCCCCAGCGTACCTACTTGCCAAGGCCTCTGCAACTCCGACTTGAATACAAGCTCTAAATGGGAGAAAATCTTGTGTAAGCTTTTCCATATTCCCTACTGCTCACTCAAGCTGATTTGTAATGGGAAACTCTTAAATGTCAGAGTCTGGAAAATTGGACATCATAACAGACATCCATGCCCCCTTAGTGGAATAATTAATAAAAGTGGGCCCACTGGAAAGTCCACTGTGGAATCATCCCTGTTGTTATACAAGACAGCGTTTCCCTTCTTTCTCTTTCTAGCAAGGGAAGTAGTTCTGACCAAGCAGCGTTGGGTTTCTTAGGCACGGAGGCAGAGAGAAATGGAAAGGAGAGTGAGTATTTTCCCATTGGTGGTGGGAATGAACTTACCAGAATTTATGCAGCCATGGCCTCGGTGCCCCACCGTGTCTGCAGGCCCAGGGAATGCCATGTGGTCCTCCACAGATGGCTAAGGTAACCGCAGAACTGAGGCCACCTTCTGTGCTTGTAAACAGTTAGCGTCCCTCCAAACCAGGAATAAGCAACGAGAACTCCCCACAGCCCATGGTCCCCACTGCACACCCTTAAGCTACACTAGCTTGTTCTGCACTAGAGCCTCTGTTGGTGGCCTAAAGTTGAAAATGTGTTTGCTAATGATTCCAAACAGAAGCTCCTAGCAAAAACTTGGCCTTACAAGTGATTAGCATCACACACGCCAACAACCCACATGACTGCATCCCATACCAGGCCACTAATAAGCAACGTGGCTGGAGGCGTCCAAAAGACTTAACCTGCCTGCGTGAAAACTCCAGTTTCACCCAGCAATGTTGCTGTGCTCTCAAATTACTATAAACGCTAATGCTGAAACGATTGGATCCTCAGAGTGTCCTCCACAGCCAGGCTTTGATGCCTGTCCTTTGTAAAACTCACCGATCTATGTCCAAAAAATCCAAGACTCTATAATTGATTTATGAGTCAAAGGAGAACAATGATTTTTGGGTAACTTGACTCCATAATAATTGTCTTGTGCCCTGAAGCTCATTCCACTGATGTGTTTAGTTCTAACCCATTTCCAAGTTTGATATTTTTTAAAGGCAACAGTTTGATTATTGAAATTCTCTAGCTTTGCAAACCATGGACCAAACTGTCCCACCCTGAAGAAGCACAGCTTCTCATAAATCTTCCCCTGAAACACAGGGTGAGAGGAAAGGGACATGATTTGATTTTAAATGAGTAAGCTTCCTAATTATCACTTCCAGAGGAGAGGTAGATAGACAGACAGACAGGCACAGTTTCAAATAGTTTTACAGGTCTTAAAGAGTCTATGGAGATCAGAAGGTAAATAAATTTCCATGACAGGCATTTATGGGGTTGGCCAAAAAGTTCGTTCGGGTTTTCTGTAGCATCTTAGGGAAAAACCCGAACGAACTTTTTGGCTAACCCAATACTTTAGAGTCTTAAAATAAATTTTATTTTAGGCTCTTCACTGGCCAGTGGAAGAGTCAACTAGGACTTTTCTTCAGCTGTGGAATAACAGTAGGCAACTTAGTGGGATTACAAATGGAGTCATGCTTTACAAAATTATTCATGACCTCCCCTTGCAGCCCCACGAGTAGCACAAGATCTTGAACACCTCAAAAGTAAAGTCTAGGGCTGCACTATCGCACAAGGAAGCCCCTAGCCAACATCGCTATTGAGCACTTGAAATGTAACTAGTCAGAAATGCCACATCCTGTACGTGTGAAAGGATTTTCAGAGACGTAGCATGAGAAACAGAATGTGAAATAACTCTTTAGTCATTTTTATATTGATCACATGTTGAAATGATAACATTCTGGACCTACTGGGTTCAATAAGATAATATTATTAAGATGGATCTCGCCCGTTTCTCTACTTTTTACAAATATGACTAACAGAAAGCTGAAAATCACCCATGTGGTTTGTGTGACATTTCTGTTAGCTGTGCTGGCCTAGAGGACTAGCCTGGAAGGCACTTGTGAGAAGAGGGGCAGCGTGATTTCTTACAGGCCCTGACTCTTCCAACCGTTTCTATTTTGTAGACACAAGGAGAATTTCAGAGTTATGGGTCACTTCTGCCCTTCCTGGTTTTCTGTTAGATCAGCTGTGACTTTTTGCCTTTCTGGGCCTGTTCCTATCCCAGACTTCTTGTTCGTAGCCAAAAGTCTTGCGTGCTCCAAACCAGCATGAAGGGTTTTGTTTCTAAGCTTCCCTCCACTATCTTCACAGGGAAGAAAGGGCCTGTTCCATTTAAAACTTTGTTCTAAATATCTGTACATTTATTGGATTATCTGCTTTCCTTTATCTTTGACAGATTCCTAGAAAGCAAATATTATCCCCATTTTACCAAAAAGGAAACTGACTTGACTTGGGAAATAATAACTAGCATCTCCCAGGAGCCTCATAATGTGTAATCATTTTGAATGCATTTCCTCTGATAACCCTTGGATGTAGGTATTCTCATTCCCATTTTACAGAGGAGGAAATTCGCTTCACAGAGGACTCAAGAGCTTAGGCTGATACATGGAAAATCTAGCATTTATTCACTCATCACATTTATTTGTTGGGATAAGCCCCTGTGAACCATGAGGCCGTGGTCCCTCCATGGAGTCTGCACTGTAGGGTTCACAGCACCCAAGTGTTAAGTGCTACACCAAGAATTAAAGTAGGGTGGTGGGACAGAAAGAGAACAGATACCTACCTGCGTGGTCAGAAAAGCCCTCTCTTTGGAGAGGTGGGCATTGGAGAGGTGACACTGAAGGTGAGGTCTAAATGACAAGCAGGAACTGGCCATGTCAAGGTCAGGGGAGGAACAACAGTGCAAAGCCTGCACGGCTGGAGAGAGTGTGGCTTGTTGGAGGACGTTAGAGGCCAGCGCAAGTCAAGTGCCATGGGAGATGGGAGGGCAGGGGCCAAGGCGGGCAGGGCTTGTAAACCAGGGATTGGACGTTACTCTGCGTGTAACAGGAAGGCTGCATGGAGTGGAGGGTTAGCAGAGGAGGGACGTGATGTAACTCACGTTCTACCAAGACTGCCCTTGATGTGAGGGGGGAGAATGGATTGTAGGGGGTCCAGAGTGGAAACCGGGAGAACAGTGAGGAGCTGATTGCAACAGCCCTGGGGGAGAGGCAGCGGTGGTGACCTGCAAAAGGATGGAGAGGACATGGCGAGGAGTGGATGGATTCTGAAAGTATTACGGAGATATAGCTGATGAGATTGGCTGATGGACGCTTCATCCCTCTTTTGACCTGAGAGTCCCTCCAGTCTCCTCCACCTCCTGTAGTGTCCTTCCCAGCACACTCTGCCCTGGGAATTCGAATCCCCTTCGCCCAGGAGTGACCTCTCAATAATGCCCAGAAAGCAGAATGCAAGTCCAGCAGGGTGCCATTGTTTGTCACCCTTTGGTTTTGCTTTGTGGATGCACTGTCGTGCCCAGCTGTCACCTTCTTGACTGTTCACGGTGACCTTTAGAATCACGTGGAGATGAACAATGAGACCTTGCTGCAGTCCAGAATCGCTTCCATAGAAATGAAAGTGAAGTGATTCTGTTCTGTCTCATTTGGGGGCTGGCAGGAAGATGAGTCGTTTGCACATTTATTTGCCCTGCTGCTATCTGGAGACTGAAAAAGCAGAATGCATTGCCATATATGCCAATCATGAGCCAATGTCCCATGTGCGCTTGGGCATAGCATGGGGTGGGCACTCCTGAGTAGGGGACCGAGGGGATGGGGAAGGAGCCAGGTGGTGTGTCAGAAAGTGATTGTTCGCAGCTGACAGTAAAAGGAAGAAGAGAGAGATCATGGATGGGGGGGTAAGCCAGAGGCCAGGCTTGGTCTGAAAAGACTGCAGAGAGGAGGCATGACTTCAGCTTTTCCTTCGAGGATGCTCAGGCTTTGGCTAAACAAAAAAACCAGGGAGACCAACAGAGTCGCCAGTCAGCAAGTTTACACGTGCGTGCACATGTATATGCAACCCCTTCTCCGGCCAGCGAAAACATTTTCTTGGCGTGCGCTTTGAGCCTTCATTAATGCTTTCAGTGCTCAGGAATGAGAACTCTCCCTCCCTCACCTACCAGCCAGCCAGTCTTCCCCCAGGAAAACAGAGGGGGATCAACCGCAGCGGCAGGTGTTTGGCACGTCTGCATACACCCCTCACCCCCCTCGCTGATGTGAGGGAGTTCTGATTCCTTGACGGCAACGAACTACACCCCCTCTGAAACCTTCACTGGTTCCCCCTGTCTGCAAACCGATGTGTTTTGTGGACACTTATTCCCCAGCTGTTCATAGGTGTCAAATAAGTTTGGGAAACGCTGCACTTAACAATGTGAAAAAGGTTTTGTTTTTTTTTTTATCTGCAAGACCTCAACGATGCCTTCATGAGCCAATGGCACTGGGAGTCTCCAAAGGGGAGGGATATATCATGCAGCATTTCTCAAACTTGAAAATGACTGCTCTGTTTTTATACAGCATCACTAGTGCCCTGTGGAAGGCACTTTGGGAAATTCTGGGCTAAGCGGCAGCGCTAGCAGCATAGCCCCGCACAGCCAGTCAGACTCTGCCTGCCTCTCCTCGAGTCCTGCACAAAGCAGCCTGCCCTCTGAGACGTTGTTTCAGCCAACAGGCCTTATTCCAGCATCAGGACCTCCACTCACACCACACCGCAGCCCAAATTATCCTGGCCTTTCCTGTCCTCTCACTGTAACTCAACACAAGTCGTATCTCCTCTAGAAAGCTTTGCCTGTCCCTCTCAGGACTCGGAGATGCCGTCTGCCTCTGAGCCATCATCACATTCGTTCGTGTCCCACTCATTCAGCATTTCATAGCTGGTTTCTCCCCCTTTCCATCTCGAACACCTCACATGGGATAGGTGTTCAACAAGAGGAGAAGCAGGAAGGCGGTTGAGAAGGACAAGGAAAGAGGCCAGGGAAGAGGAGGCCGGGGAAACGGAGGCGGAAGAAGAGGAGAGAAGAGCCCGGAGGTGACAGAGGGAAAGAGAATCCTCCAAGATTTCAGACATAGTACTTTTGCTGAGTGCGGGGGGCAGGGATGGAGAGCCAGGGAAGGCACCTCGTCTACTTTGCAGAAAAAAATATCCATTAGGTTCTCCTTCTATGACCACCAACCCCCAGGGAGGGGTCCTGTCCCCAGGCCCACGTTACTGAAGGCCAGTCCCCAACTGCAGGGCACCAGCTCTAACTGGAGGTGGCATACCTGAGAACGGCCCCAACTGTGACCCCTTAACGTAACTTATGTCTTAATAATAATTATATGATAATTAGATATATAATTACACTATTAAAACAGCATACGTATCCCTTTCTTTGTTGCATTTTGTAAACAACATAATACAATATACAATTAGTACTAAATATTAAACAAAATAAATAACCTACAAAGTACAAATTAACCCTATAGCTGTTGCCCTAAGAGTCCTTCCCCTAAAGCTGGTGGCTTCCTTTTACACAGGAGGGGCCTGAAACCCACAGAGCAGCTTGAGCCTTGAATTTGGGCTTAAACCTTGACTTTGTATCCTTGGGCACTCACTTCCTGGACCGCTTTAAGCTCTGCCTCCCTGGCCAGGGAGTCTGTGATCTCTTTCTCAGCCAAATGGCCAGCTGCCTGAGGAGGAGACGCAAGAAACATCCCCACGTCTGCTTTGTGCTTCTAACTCACACAAAACCGGCCGCCCCTTTTAACAAACCTGTTTTTCTGACGGGACCAGACCTTCCTTAATTTTCTTTTCTATACACTGAAAAAACTGCCAAACAAAATGGGGTATGTTATAAACGAGGTGAAACAGACATCTTCCAAAAGTGCCCATCCTTGGTGAGATGTCAGTCCATTCTATCACCTTAGTTCCCTTCTGCAAAGGCCAGGGGCCCTGCCAGGGCCGCACCTTGGAAAAGCTCATGCTACGGAAGCACACGGCTCGGCGGGTTTGCCAGATCCCGTCTCTAACACTCTGTTGAATGCCCAGATGTATTTCTTTCATGCTTGTGCATACATTCCGTTTCGGAGTGTCGGGACAACACCTCAGTCCATCTCCCAAAAGTGGCTCGTGGAGAGAGCCTGAATGCCAGGAGGCCTGGGTTCCAGTCAGCGTTTCCTCTGACTTTTACAATTCGCGAGCAGATGACCATGCCCCAGGTGCCAGCAGCCATGGGACACAGTGGGGACACTGGACCCCCAAGCGCCGAGCGTAACGAGCTGATGCAGGCCGCAGGAGAGAGGTCAGTCCAGCTTCTCCGGTCCCTCCACCAGCCCCTGAGGACACACAGTCAGCGGGGTGAGGCAGGGCAGAACTGAGGCCAGAGCCAGAGCTGTCCACACTAGGTCACAGGCAGCCGTCGGAGAAGAAGAGCTGCAAGTGTGTAAGGAACTGAGCATGTGTAAGAGCCCAGTCCAGGCGAGTGTTTCTAGGGCCTGCGAGGAGGAAGAAGAGAAAATGATGCAGGACACTCCAGGCTCAGGGAGACCAAGCCACTCCCTGGCCTGCAGGCTGGGCTAATTCCTCGTTACCAGCCCCTACAAAACTGGGTTTCTCTCCTTCTGAGCTCTGGTACCTGGTATGTGGCACAAGATGACTTGCGCACGATCAAAATATAACTTTGGGGGTTCCCTGGTGGTGCAGTGGTTGAGAGTCCGCCTGCCGATGCAGGGGATGCGGGTTCGTCCCCCGGTCCGGGAAGGTCCCACGTGCCGCGGAGCGGCTGGGCCCGTGAGCCATGGCTGCTGAGCCTGCGTGTCCGGAGCCTGTGCTCTGCAACGGGAGAGGCCACAACAGAGAGAAGCCCGCGTACAGCAAAAAAAAAAAAAACCAAAAAACTCTACCAATCAGAGAGCTTCTCTCTCAGTTTGGGTCTTTAACGGTGCAAATATCTGCACTGGGGAAATGGAAGTTGCCAGTCGTTTATACTTAAGAATGCAGTTTGATAACAGGAAGATTAGTTGCGGGGCTGAGAGGATGTCAGGAAGGAGGGCTCACAAGAAAGAAAATGGCGGGCCTCAAGGTGGGGGCACTTTTAGTGAGTTGCCATGGAGACTGAGCCTACCAGGAGGTGAAAGGAAAATGGGAAACAAAGCCGATGTGTTTTAGAGCTTGCCTTTAGCACTCCCTCCTGCCACACAGTTTTTAAGAACCACTTCATTTTTAGAGCTAGAAGGCATCTTCAATACCATGAGAGTCTGTGGTTTTCAAACATTTTTGAGCCAAAAGGAGAAGGCCTTCTTTAAATGCAATCTTACCATAAGCCCAGTATGAAAAACAGGTAAGTGGAGATGATCTGGATCTAGGCGGGCAGTGAGCCAGAAAACAAACCGCGCGTGCGCGCACGCACGCATACACACACAATTTTCCCACAGTACTCTCCACACCTCCCCCTCAGAATTCCTAAGTGCTATGAAACAGTGCATCCAAACACAGCAAGAGACCCACGGTTGTCCTCTGTCGTCACCATGTCTGTGAGGCTGGGCTCCAGAGGTCAAAGAAAATGGACCTGACTTTCCCCTCCCTCCATCGAGGATCAGACCTCCACTCCCCAAACTCCTCATCTATTCTGTAAATGTTTGCTAAATCAAAGAAAGAGCCCTTTCACGGGGTCACTAAAGACTTCCCCTGAGTTTAATATGACCAACAAATATTTACTAAGTGCTGGCTACACCCTTGACCCTGTGTAGGGCACTCAGAACAAATGGCTGTTGTCATTGCTACGTTCATCAACACTCTTGGGATGCTGTTTGTCCAACCTTCTCCGAACCATCTAAATTACCACTAAACATCCAGCCCACATCTGTCCATCTTTTCTCTAAATGTGCTGTGAGACACACTGTGAAATGATTTGTTGAAATGCAGATAAACTACATCTGTCAGCCCCCATGTATGATTCTGGTGAGACTTGCAAAAAAAAATGAGGTTTGGCCCCAATTCACTCTTTGCAAACCTTGGCTCAAAGGGACGACCACTGCTT
The DNA here is from genome assembly GCF_963455315.2 of Globicephala melas. Lineage (NCBI taxonomy): Eukaryota > Metazoa > Chordata > Mammalia > Artiodactyla > Delphinidae > Globicephala > Globicephala melas. The sequence continues at coordinate 31,537,668 of NC_083325.1, read as the reverse complement.
CCTGTCCTTGGAACTTACAAACCATCTGTGTAATGACCTGTTCTAGCTTCCTGCCAAGCACTGACGTCCATTGCACCAGTCAGCAGTTCCCACCAGAAGTGCTTAGGGCCTCAGGGCCTCCCATCCCTGCTGCTGGCCCAAGTCCAGGTCACAGAGATGCCTCCCTCATCCTCTTGCTTGTTACGGGAGTACAATGGGAAGAGGGGAGAGTTCAAATTAGTGCAATTATTTCTGTATAAGCAATACCAATCTGGGGCTCAGAATTGCTTAGCTGAGAGCAGAAGAACAAAGACTTTACAGAGAAGCATGGCTAGGTTTGCCACCCAGCTCTACCACATGCTGCCTGGGTTTGGTTAACTACCCTCTCTGAACCTGCCAAATGAGCCTCGCGGAAGGTTGTGAGGATTAAACGCAATTAAACTATGAAGTGCTTAGGACGGTGGCTGGCACACGTCATGACTGTCACTATGAGAAACTGTTCTTGTTGATCAACTCCTTTAGCTCAGGGGTGGGACAGGGCAAGGAACTGGCCCAGAGGGAGGGTCTGTGTGTGACGGGCATATTCACAGGTACACAGTTCACTTATTTTTCTAGGCATCAGGAGGTCTGCAGAAAAGACAGTCTTCCCTATAAAGTTTGGATTCTTATAGAGAAAGAATCATGAAAAAAATGTCTGTGCCCTTTCAGTCACATGGTTTGTGAATTTGCTGTCCTCGGGTCAGGCTGAGATCCCAGAGTCCTGGCCCCCAGCTGGTTCTGGAACTACTTCTCAGAAGACCCACAGGTCTTCAGGGTGGCCCCTAACCCCCAGATTGCTCAGTACAAGGGATTCAGTCTCCCTGAGCACTCTTAAGAAGACCCAGAGGAACCGAGAGAGAGAGACCCCTCCAAAGAAGTGTCCATCCAGGAGGCAAACGTTTTCACAATCCATGCTCCCAGCCCTCATGGGAAAATTGCAGGAAAGTCACCCCACGCCTTTGTTGATTAAAATTAAACAGGCAGGATTCAGCTACGGTGGATTGCAGAAGTCCTGGGTCAATTTCTAAAGCAAATGTATTTTTTAAATACTTGAGCTAAAGGCAATAGTAATAAATGACAGCTGGGAATTTGAAGTTTTATTTTCAGTTCTGAAAAAAATTAGGGAGTTGGGTATCCTTGTATATTTTCCTATTAAGGATAAATAAATAGGGAGATTCCATGGTGTTTGTCAGTCTAAAAAGCAATCAATTCAATATGCCGTTGTCACAGATTCGGACCCCTTAGATAGAGCCCTCCTCACTGGAGGATATGAAAGTGACAAGGGTAAAAAGTTGCTGGGAAGGTCCCGGGAAAGGGGATGGAGCCTGCCAGCCTGCTCCCTCTCAAAGCACCTACTTCAGCCTGGGGCTCTGCTAAGAGGGGTAGCACCTCCAGCCTGGACTTTGACCAGCTTTCAGCTGGAGTCAGAGATCATAGCGGGAACAATATCACAACAGCCAGGAACCCAGCATAGAAGGTGAAACCCAGCCGAGGACATCTGGCCTCTGTAACGTACAGCATTAATAAAAGGCTAACAGAAAACCAAAGGCCTATTAAATATCCCTGCCCCACCTAGATCAGCACTTAATTGGGGTGGAGGGCCCTCAAGGGAGAAGGAATATTAGTGGTCCCAAAGACAGGAGAGACCTTGGTCTGAAAAGCTCAGGTCCAATTAAAACAAGCCAGGAGCCTTTATTGCTGCCCTGTGTTGACATCAGGAAACTCGTTTTTAGTTCTGCTAATGGTTACAATGTAGAGGTTATTATGTTTTTTATTTCATGTGCTTAATCAATGCTTAAAAGAATTAAACAAATGAGACCAAAGATCACAACTTCCTCATCCATCACAGATGGACAACTTTTCCCAGAGCCAGCCTCTTCTTAAGAAGTCCCCAGTTTCCTTATCAGGGTTCTGGTAGTCCTACTATTATATTGGTGGCTTTGTCAGAGCAGTTCATAAGCAGAATGGGCAGTAGGCCCCTGCTGTGATTAGAAAACTTCTCTGTGAAAATGTATCTCCCCAAGCTACCTACAGAAAGTCTCCAAAAGGAGAAAGGTTAATCTCTTTGCTTTAGGGACCTTGAATCTAGTTACTATCCCAACGTCCACCAACATGAGGAACACGTGCACGCCCACACACGCACACGCATGCACACACACATCACTGATGAAAATGGCTAAGAGTAGATCTTGTTCTTTATTTATTCACCATTTTTTATCACTTGTAATTGGGTCTTTTACCATGAGCCAGGCACTGTGCTCTATTCTTACCTAACTCATCAACTTCATGTATCACAAACTTTTAGTGTACGTTGAAATGGTAGATGCCCTTGGTAATTGTGATTCAGTGGATCCTTTGGGTTTGGCATCTGTGTGTTTAACAAAAAGCCCAACTGATGCTTGTGGCCGAGTAGCTCTCCTGGGAGGCCTCCCAGCTTGTCCCCAGCCTCCTGACTGAGGTGGCCCCAATCTCCCGGCAGGTGGTATCTCATCACCGCAGAGCAGACTGGATCAGGCTGGTCACCTGAGGGAGGGGCAGTGACCTCCCAATGTGGCCTGAGAATCCATTCGCTTTCCCTGGGCAGTCACACAACTGTCTCAATTTGACCAGACGGTCTGAAACCCCCAGATCCTCTTCACCCCGGCTGTGACTGAGCCAGGGGTCCCCCACGCCAGAATCAATTTTCTTAAGAGCTAGACCTGGCTTTTAATCCGAAATACCTAAATTATTTAACTTAGCCTATTGTTTCAGCTTGTCCAGTCCCTTTAGCATCCTGGCTCCATTCTGCCATGCATCCGTCACAGCCAGGAGTCATGAGTACACGTGGCAGACCAGCAGCTCTGTACTTGGCCACAGCCTCGTCCACCACCAGAAAGTTCCCCTCTCTTGTGAGATTGAGCTCTTCCAGAATCAGCTCTATCCTTCCTGCATATTTTTTTGAGCAAGCTTCTTAGCTATTGAAAACCAAAGAAGCCCACTATAAGAAAATTTTTATTGGAGAGAAACTCTCTCTCCTGAGGACAGTATCTTTTTCTGTTTATGAAATTCCCAGTTAGAGCCATGATTTAAAGAAATGGGAGGCTAACGTGAAGTCTATTTTGGTTAATATTCATGTTGGTGGTGGTTTCACCTACTGAAAAGGCAAAAATATTTAACCGAAATACCCACATCGGAAGCCCAGACAGTCCCACGGAGGGAGTCCAAGAAACCTTGGATCTGAGCCCTAACCTTCCCCTTTGTGGCTCAGTTTTTCCAGCCTATAAGGGAGCAACGATTCCTGCTGCTTCCTCTTCACCCAGAGCTACTGAAGGGGTCTGCAAGATAAGGCCATGCTGGACTTTGAGTTTCTGGGGCAAAAATTAAACAGTTACAGTTGTAGCATCATCCTGTGAAATTAGGTTTCCTCACCCACCAAATGTTCCCACTGGTGCCTGGAATGATAAGAAATGCTTAAATTTGGGTAAAGAGACAATTAACTGAGAGTTTTGCCATCTGTTGAGGAGCAACAAGTCATTGCTTTGAAACCTCTGAATCTGAGACACGAGGGAAGTCACAGCTTGTATCTCTAACATAAAAGGTCTCCTTGTACTATATAAGAATTATAGGGCTTCCCTGGTGGCGCAGTGGTTGAGAGTCTGCCTGCTGATGCAGGGGACACGGGTTCGCGCCCCGGTCTGGGAGGATCCCACATGCCGTGGAGCGGCTGGGCCCGTGAGCCATGGCCGCTGAGCCTGTGCGTCCGGAGCCTGTGCTCCACAGCGGGAGAGGCCACAGCAGTGAGAGGCCCGCGTACCGCCAAAAAAAAAAAAAAAAAAAAAAGAATTATAAATTATAACAATTGCTCTGAAAGCAGGTGTGTGTATTGCTCTTTATTTCTTTAAAACAACTTTTCAAAACATGTCTTCTGTGTCTTAGCTTCAGTCGAATGTGCTTCTTAGAATGGATTTCCGTAACAAGTAGTTGACTGTCCTCTGGTGGATTGTAAAGGCAGGGTCCATCATCTTCTCCCTGAGCAGAAATTGTTGGGGGCTGATCCTAGCTAACTATGAAACTAAAGGATCGAGCATTTGACCCCTGGAGATCCCGACACTCCAATGATTCCTCTCCCCTGTATCACATTTGTTTCGAGACTCTTAAAGAGATCATCATTACCTCAGATACAAAGGGTGATTTTATGTGGTATGTCCTGAGAATACGGCTCATATGAACCATCATAATAAAATGAAGGTGCATTCAATAAAACATCATGGACAGAACAGAGAAGATGGATGGAGTGCCACAGAAAAGACTTAAGCAATATTCAACTATACACTAAGTGGAAACATATGGGAAGGCGGGGGTTTTTTTTCAGTTGTTTTTTTTTTTATGTAGTGTGGGGCTTTTATATGACACTATACATTTATAACAGATGCCTGTTGACCAGAAGTTATAGAGACCCTCCAATTACAGAGGACCAGAACTCGGTGGCCACTGTTCCCCAAAATAGTCATGTCCATTGAAACCAATTTAAAGACACCTTTCAAAAAGTATCTATACAACTTTATGCACCTAAAATACAGTAAAATCTCATGAGATATCAGAGTTTGGGCAGTTTGTTAGCCCTTATACTCAAATGAAAGATTTCTTTCTTTTAAATTCTCCAGGTAAAGCCCCATCTTGTCCCTATATCATAATTTAACTTTTAATATGAGTGAGAGTGAAAAGGGGACCTAAAAATAATGTAAAAGGCATTCAGTGGGGTCTTAGTTCAAATCATGGGACAGCTCATCAAAAAGATATTGTCAGTGAGTTGATTAAATTTTGCTTGGATTGAATTTTCCCCTTTAGGAAAAAAAAAAAAGATCTCTGGTTCCTGTTGCATCACCCCAAAAAAGGGGATCCACTGAAATGTGAAAATAGTGAAATGTGGAAATAAATATATAGTTCCCAAATATTAACAGTGGTCATGGTCATGCACCTGAGGTTTTCTTTTATCTTTTTTCCATAAAGTTTTTAACGCCCTTAATTACTTTTATTTAATAAAAGAAGTGGTAATTTAAGAAAAGAGAGAATGCTGCAGATACATGCTGGAAGGGGTGATTACAGAACTGGGTCTGTGATGTCTGAGCTAGACTTCCTGGTGGGTAGAAAAACGTTCCAGCCCATTGCGTCAAAGGCCGAGCGAGGAGGTGGGAGTGGCTGGTCACACCAGAACACAATGGTTCTCTGCCTTGGCCACCTCTGCTTACATTGCATTCAGCACCACCTTCACTTCCATGGCCCGGGTCTCCCAAGACACTCATTTGCAAGGTCACATCATTCAAAATCCTTTTCTGGTCTTCTTATCATTCTTTTTGTCCAAGGTTTTTGGACTCAGAGCTTTGGTATGAAATTGAATCTTCATTTAGTTCAGAATTTTTTCTTTACCCAGTGACAGAGTATGATGAGGTAATGTTTTCTGGCAGGCTGACCCAAGATTTGAATCCTTAAGAGTGAAAAACGTTGAGAGCTTAAAAAGCCAGTGTCAAATATTCTCTCAGTATTCTTGAGTAGACAGTGATGTTTTCCTAGTGTTAATTTCAAAGTGACAGAACTGTCATTAGCCCTACCTGTCCCCACTGCAAAATTATAAATATATCAGTTATTCTCTATAACAGTAGTAATGAAATCTAGTAATAAAAAAAAAAAAAGACACCAGAAGACTGTCTTTTCCCCCAGAGACTATTTACTAGGCTACTCTCTATCGGTCAGAACAAAAGCAGGCCAGAAAAGGGGTGGGGAATGACCCCAGAATCACTGGATGGTGAGAAAGGAGGCAAGGAGTGAAATGGTGTTGAAGGCACTTGACTAGCTTCCAAGATGGAGGAAGCCTCCTTGTGATGTCTTAAACTAGAGCAGAACAGCACCATTGTCCCAGCCCTGGCATATCAAGAAGATAAACTTTTTAAAGGATTCTTCTCATTCACAAAAACGGATGTGTTCTGAAGTGGTGGGACTCTGACATTTGTGATCCATAAACCACTTTTGCAAGGCCCAGAACCTTCTCTGAAGTTTTATTTTGCATTAATTACAGTTTTATAATCACTTTCTAGAACTGCTCCTTTTTGCACTTTCAGATATAAGGAGAAGTGGCATCTTTTCACTTATCTAAAGAAGACATACATTTGTGATTTGCCTTCAGAAAGAGGCCCTTCCCTCTCCCCATGTTCCATACTTAGGGGGTCCCTGTGGTTCTCAGAGAAGCAAGGAAATGATTCTCTTCCAGCCCAGAGCAACTCTGACCTGGCATCAGGTCACCTCTATGCAGAAGGCCCCCTGAGGCCTGTGCTGGTGTGACAGTGATCCACAGCTTGAGATCATTTCAGGGGTACATGGATAGGGAGGAAAGTTATATAGACAAGAATGACTTGGTGTCCAACAGCTCGGACACTGACAGATCAGAGGAAGGAACATACCTTGCTCAGCCAGCTCCTCCTTGTAGATAACATTAGAAGCAACCTCCTCTGTCAATCTCACCCAACTATTGGCTGTGACTGTTCAGCTAGCGTCTCCCTTTCTAAATCCCCTACAGTTTTCCTTCCCTTCCTACCGGTTTCTCTTTTTGGTTTGGTAAGTTTTCCCTCCTACTAATTTCCCAACCTGGAGAGATGAGGGTTCTGAATTTTCTTAGTTCATTCTTACAATGGAACAATGAAGGAGTGCTCTCATTGGAAGGATAGTCCTCTACTTGAGCAGAGTAACTCAGTCCTCTCTCCTTCAGCTCCAATAAAGCTGAAACAAACTGTGAGGTCATCAGTGAAACTTAGTTCAAACAAGGGCCAGCACTTCAAGAATCAACATCATCATCATCACCATCATGACCAAAATGACCAAAAATGTTTTCATTTTTTAGGAGGCCTTTGCCTAAAATGAAATAATTTTTATTATTTTCATTGTGTGTTGGATTCATTATATCAGAGTGATCAAGCAGAATATTAAAAGAGCGTCTGAGGGGCTTCCCTGGTGGCGCAGTGGTTAAGAATCTGCCTGCCAATGCAGGGGACACGGGTTCGAGCCCTGGTCCGGAAAGATCCCACATGCCGCGGAGCAACCAAGCCCATGCGCCACACTACTGAGCCTGCGCTCTAGAGCCCGCGAGCCACAGCTACTGAGCCCGCGAGCCACAGCTACTGAGCCCGCGTGCCACAGCTACTGAGTCCGCGAGCCACAGCTACTGAGCCTGCATGCCACAACTACTGAGCCCGCGAGCCACAACTACTGAAACCCACGCACCTAGAGCCCATACTCTGCAGCAAGAGAAGCCACTGCAATAAGAAGCTCGCACACCGCAAGAAAGAGTAGCCCCTGCTCACCGCAACTAGAGAAAGCCCGTGCACAGCAATGAAGACTCAACGCAGCCAAAAATAAATAAATAAAAACAGTGTCTGAAAATCAGGCAAGACTAGGGAAACAGATATGAATTACCTAAAGGAGAAAATGGCTAAAAATTACAGTATTACAGATTATTTGTTTAATCTCAAAGGTAGATGTATACCAAATATATTCCAAATTTCAGCTGAGTGTTGGGTTACTGAAGGTAAACGGAAACCACACCTCCACCCTTCCCCTTTGAGTTTTAAACTCTGGTGCATAAACTATGTTCTCATCTCCACCTGGTCCTGCCAACAGTGAGGTTGAATGCTGTCTAACAATATGGCCAGGGCCCCTGCCTCTGGAGTAGTTTCTAAGGTAATAAAAAACCATCTACTGTGTCAATAGCCTTTGAAAGATGACCTGTATCAATACAGATTCCAGGTTATCTCTGGCCTGAGCAAGTCTGAAAAACAAATAGGATCTCCTTTTTCAAGGAGTATGAACTTTTGGAATTTTCCTTTCATTCCTATAGAAGATATTGCCCCTTTGGTCAGGTCATGTATGGTAATTATATCCAAAGCTCAAAGAAGTCATGTCTACATGATTGACGACCTCCCTGGCAGCAGTAGGTTGAAATCACTGTTGTTTTTTATTGACTGAAGATTGTGTCGACACGCTTTGAAAATGGACTTAAGGTGATCTAGATAGTAATCGGCCTCTGATTTAGGCTACAGCTCCTCATAGAACCGTTCTGTTCATGAGAAGAACTCTGTCCTTTTGCTGCTCTTCACTTTTTTTCCTTTTTTCCTCCGTGTTCCTCTCCCTTGCCCCCAAATCCCTACCTAGGCCAGTAAATGCCCTACTTCAAAGTTTCCGAAAATGGGCTTGCGTTCCATTCCCTCTGCAGAGTGTCTCAGTGCCCCACCCTGAGCGCAAGCTTATGTTATTCACAAAAACATAAAGGATTATGAGATGTCCTGGCACCATCCTGCCTAATACTCCTCAGACCCATGCATCTCTTTTTTTTTTTTTTTAGTTTAGTTTATTGAAGTATAGTTGATTTACAATGTTGTGTTAATTTCTACTGTACAGCAAAGGGATTCACTTATACATGTAATACGTTCTTTTTCATATTCTTTTCCATTATGGTTTATTACAGGGTATCGAATATATCAATAGTTCCCTGTGCTATACAGTAGGACCTTGTTGTTTATCCAGTCTATATATAATAGTTTGCATCTGCTAATCCCAAACTCCCAATCCATCCCTCCCAGCACCCCCTCCTTGGCAACCACAAGTCTGTTCTCTATGTCTGTGAGTCTGTTTCTGTTTGGTAGATAAGTTCATTTGTGTTACATTTTACATTCCACATATAAGTGCTATTATACGGTATTTGTCTTTCTGTTTCTGACTTACTTCACTTAGTGTGATAAGCTTGAGGTCCCTCCACGTTGCTGCAAATGGCATGATTTCATTCTTTTTTATGGCTGAGTAGTATCCCATTGTATACATGTACCACATGTATACATGTATACTTTTTTATCCCTTCATCTGTCGATGGACATGGAGGTTGCTTCCATGTCTTGGCTATCGTAAATAGTGCTGCTATAACACTGAGGTGCATGTATCTTTTCGAATTAGTTTTCTCTGGATATGGACCCATGCATCTCTTGGTTCAGATCCTGCTCTTCCTTCCCACAGCACATAAATCTGACACCTTTAAAAAAAAAATCGTTTTCCTCTTAAAATGACACAGGGGACAGAGGAGTTCAACTCCACTCGCATTTGTGAAAGTATTCCTAAAGTATTCCAAACTTTGTGACAAATCTACACTATACCGTGTGACTAACGTATGAACGGAAAGCTCCTTGGAGATTAAACCAGTCTCTCCTGGGCAATTTGCACAAATTTAGGGAAGGAAACCCTAGGTTAAGAGATGCATGGACATATCTATGGTGCCACCTTTCCTCTTTTTTCTGTGATTCTCCCAGCCAAGGTCAGTGCCCCTCACATCCCTTCTCTTTCGTGCTCTGTACACTTTTATCCTTTTGCCTCCCTGATTCCCATCAAAATTTAACCTTCCCGTGTCCCTTTCTCCAAATTTAACAATCCTGAGTGCTCTTTTCCCTGGCCTCAAAAAGGGTAGATAAGTAGGCTGAGTTACTGGGTGCCAATACCTAGGGAATGTCTCTCCTGGGTTCTCTTGCATCCATTTTAAGAGGGGTCTCTGTGAGGTACCACTGCCATTTCCTGTGTGTGTGGCCCTGGAGAAGGGCCTTAGCCTTCAAGAGCGTCCATCTCTTTATCTTTGAAATGGGAATAGTAATACCTACTTTACAAGGTTGTGGTGAGGTTTTAGGATAACATAAGTAGGCTTGGATGAACCATGGCTATTATAACAGTGACCACCCTGTGCCCATCAGATGGACTTTTAACCTTGTTCACAGGATACGAATAGGACTGTAACGTTCACAGGGCTTAACGTGGTACTTGACAAATGTTTCACCATGTTCCTAGGAAGCAGGGTCTGCTTCTTCGCGCCTTTATTTTACAGGTACTCTGGCGGCCCTTCTGTGGGCCAGGCCCTGGGTGATGAAGGAAACAGTGGTCAGCAGAGAGCTTTCAGTATTGTAACAAAGAGAGGGACAAATACACAATGGCAAAGGTGAAAGAGGAAAAGGGCAGGACATGAAAGAGATTACCAGGTGGGCATAATTGAGACTGGAGGTGGGCAGGAAAACCTCTCTGAAAAAGGGACTAAGCAGAACATGAGGTGTGAACAGAATTTAGCCAAGCAAGGTTTGGGGGAAGCGTGTTCCAGGCAGAACACGTGCAAAGGCCATGAAGTAGTGATGGCCATGAAGTAGTGATGACCATGGAGTTGAAAGGAAACTGCAGGACCGGCAGGTGGGGAGAAAGGAGAGCAGGAGGTGAGACTGACCATTCAGGGCCTTGTCGGCCACATCAGTACTTTTTGTTATTGAAGTACAGTTGATTTACGATGTTGTGTTAGTTTCAGGGGTACAGCACAGTGATTCCGTTATGTATATGTTTGTGCGTGTGTGTGTGTGTGTACGCATTCTCTTTCAGATTCTTTTCCCTTATAGGTTATTACAAAATATTGAGTATAGTTCCCTGTGCTATACAGTAGAACCTTGTTATTCATCTGTTTTATATATAGGAGTGTGTATATGTTAATCCCAAATTCTTAATTTATCCCTCCCCCTTTCCCCTTTGGTAACCACAAATTTCTTTCCGATGTCTGTGGGTCTATTTCTGTTTTGTAAATAAGTTCATTTGTATCTCTCTTTTCTTTGATTCCACATGTAAGCAATATCATATGATATTTTTCTTTCTCTGTCTGACTTACTTCACTTAGTGTGATAATCTCTAGGTCCATCCACGTTGCTGCAAATGGCATTATTTCATTCTTTTTATGGCTGAGTAATATTCCATTGTATATATATATCACATTATCTTTATTCGTTCATCTGTCAATGGACATTTAGGTTGCTGCCATGTCTTGGCTGTTGTAAATAGTGCTGCTATGAACATTGGAGTGCATGTTATCTTTTCGAATTATACTTTCTCTGGATATGTGCCCAGGAGTGGGATTACAGGATCATATGGTAACTCTATTTTTAGCACATTGGTATGTTGGATCTCAGCAGTGAGGTGGATTGGAAAGAGGAGCAAGCGAGGTCTCAGAGAGACTAGTTAGGAGGCAGGAGATGATGAACCGGACTACCTGGGGGAAGAGCATCTTTGCCTTTTGCTCATGTCCTGGGTGGACAAGAGTCCCTTGGAAAACTTGCCTTCCTCACAAAAGGTAAAGAACCTCTTGGAGGTAAAGAACTTGGTGTTGTGTATAAAGCTGGTGCCTTGGAGGCCTTTACATCCATACCGCCCAGAGGTGAAGGCTCTCCCTGAGTTGTTCTGTTTCCTATGGTCCAGGCAGCCTCCTGGCCCTCAGCTCTCAGTCCTTCTGAATCAGGTGAGCAGGACGAGGACTTTTTCCACATAGCAGCTAATATTCCCAAGCTGCCCTTGCCAAACCAGCAAACAGAGTCCCTTATACAGGATAGCCTTACTGAGTTGGATTTAAATTAAGGTAGGGGAAGAGGGAGCAAAAGGAAAACTGACAAAAAGCCCAACTTGTCAGTGTCTCAGTGGCCTTCTCACTGCTGGTAGGTACATGTAATCACCTGCTCCCAAGCGTTCTCTGCCCCCTGTTGAGTGGGCCCTGGTGAAAGGCTGATCACTTGGGAAGGACATGGAGAGCAGGTCATTGCAGCCAAGGGAGACAAAGGCCAAGCTAGTTTCAAAGGTCTCACCAACCCATAGGAATGGGGGAGCCTGGGGCCAGAAGAGCGTACAAGAAGTAAGAAATGCAGAAAGCCAGGTGCAGCAACATAATCTGGCCAAGGAGGATTCCAGAGTCAGAGGTCCATGCAGGCACCTGGGTGACCTTTTGCTGTCCTGGTAAGGGCTTGTGCAACTGGGAGGGACCGTATAAATTGACAGAAACGAAGCAGGCAGTGCCACTGCCGGTCTCTCCAAGTGGAGGTCTCTACTGAGGCCACTTCCACTGAACAACATCCTTTATTACATTAGCAACATCCTTTATTTACAATTAAGGTGCTGAAATCTACAAAAGCTCTTCTCTATTGTATATCCTGCCTCTTTCCGAAAGATTTAAGATATAATTTTTTTTCCTCTTTATGATTCATGCTATACTCTCACTCAATATAAGCCTAACAAACATTTCTTCCCAGATCCTACAGAACGTAAGCTCAGACCAGCCCGGGAAGAATTATCACAAATATTTAATTAATGAGCCAGAATTAGTGAGGTGTTTCGTGCACCATGGAGATGAGGCATTTTGATACTGGATCATGATCCCATTTCAGATCTAACTCTATGCAGTCTTGTAATTAGGAAGAGTATTTGCGCCCAGTGGAGGCCTGAAACCAATTTTGAGGTTGGAGAACTTAAATTAATGCTTTCTACTCCTAAATGAATCCCAGATTTTGAGTGCTATAAATTTTTCATTACTATGTCTGGCCGATTGCAAACATCAGCCATGACCTTTCAGGGCACTCTGGCAGGAGCCTAGCGGCCCTCACCTGAAAAGCAGATGAGTCCAGGAGGATGTCAGAGGCCCCTCGGAGTCAGCTGGGCAAGGACCGGCTTATGCAAATTTGGAGCGGGTAGCCAACGGCATGGTCAAAATTTAAGAGTCATTCCAAAGCCCAGCGTGCTCCAGCAGGCCATCACGATGGCCTGCCACAGCACCTCAAATGCCCAGTATTGGGGCCACCCCTTTAGAGTAAAACTCTGTCTCAGGAGTTTTCCTGTAGGAGTTACATTATTAAGGTTAGAGGTTCAGCTGATCTAGCAAATCCCAAAACAATACAGGATAGAACTCTTTTTTCTCACATGTAACCTTCTGAGAATAAACTGTCTAAAGTCAATATGGTGGCTTCATGCTGTCAGGGGACCAGGCTTCTTCTGTCTTGTGTCTCCACTATCCCAAGAGTGTGGCTTTCATCTGCATAGTGCAAAAAAAGAAAAGGGGAAGGTACGCCCCTCCCTTTTAAGGCACAACCTAGAATTTGTACACATCATTTCTCACATCCAACTGTTCAGAGTATAGGTTACTTGGCCACACCTGGACACAAAGGAAGCCACACCCACCTGCGAACTCCTGCACCACACTAGGTCAGCATCACTTCCCACCTCTTGAACCAACTTATGCAAGGGAGGCTGGGAAACGTAATCTTTACTATATTGTCCTGTGCCCAGTGAAATGCCAGGGTTCACCTGCTGGAGGAAGAAAGTGAAAATGGATATGGGAGACAATTAACCATTTCTATTTACAGTGTATACTTGTGGACATGGAAAGAAAGTGCCTATTAAGGAATAAACCTTCATAGTGGACCCAGCGCATGGATCACACTAGAGACTTGTCACATACAAAGCATAAAGGACTGAAAGGCAAAGGCACTCAGGACAAGCAAGTTTTGATTAGAAGGAAGAGTGGGGATATATGGAACCCTTCTCTAGGAAGAGCATCTAGAGGGCACCGAAATTCTGAGGAAGTTAAAAACAGAGACATAGAGAGCTGGAAGAGAATGGTGGGAGTGGGGAGGTATCAGGACCCAAAGCAGATTCTCAAATGTGTAATATTACTGGTGGCCAATTCTTTAAGTAGCCATGCTTCTTGAATCCCTCTGCCCTAGATTCATTCCCATCTAAAAGCACATGTTGCTCAAAAGAAAGAGTTCAGCATTAAACAGAGCTGGAGTTATAGCTGTGCTCCATCATTAACTTGCAGAGAGACCCTGGACAAATTACTTAGCCTTTCTGAGCCCACTTATACATTTTTGAATCACGGTAATAATATTAACCAACAGTGCAATTAGGTGCACAAAATGAGATGATGTATATAAAACAATTAGTACTGGGCTTCCCTGGTGGCACAGTGGTTGAGAGTCCACCTGCCGATGCAGGGGACACGGGTTTGTGCCCTGGTCCGGGAAGATCCCACATGCTGCGGAGCGGCTGGGCCCATGAGCCATGGCCGCTGAGCCTGCGCGTCCGGAGCCTGTGCTCCGCAATGCGAGAGGCCACAACAGTGAGAGGCCGGCATACCGCAAAAATAAATTAATTAATTAATTTTTTTAAAACCCAAAAAACAATTAGTACTAAGCCTGGCTCAGTGAATGGTAGATGCAATTAGTATGAAAACTTTTCACCTCATAACAAGCAACTGGTCCCTCAAATAAGGAGCTTAGCCATTATGACAGGGTCATGGGATAGAAAAATCGTGCATGTGTGAGATGCTGAGAACCTAAAAGACACATACCTATGTCTCACTGGCAACAATATAGCAATCACAAAAGCAAAATATTCTTTATTTTTTAATTAATATTCTCTCCACTTGGGGAAAGCACTTTGATAGCTACAGACATGGGAAAAGAATGCGTCCTAAAGATGGGATTCCTCACATTGTGCAAAAGAAGAAAACAAACCTTCATCCATGAGCTTCTATCTATGCAGCAGGATGAGGCCAGAGCTATGCACCAGATGAATAAGTAATTTCATAATTTTACATTTCACATCCAAGCTAAATAATACTCTTGGCTAAGCAATCTCAGTTTATCTTCTGGCACCCAATTTTTTAAGGCAAATACCTCAACATAAATAAAATAATAAATAGAAAGACTATATTAATGATAGTTCTAAGTAATCAGAATCATTTAACTGGGATTATGGACAAGGACAGGGAAAATATACTCAAGATTGTTAACTGGAAGAGACAGAAAGGGAGAGAAGGAAGGCTGTGAGTAAAATTAGTTCATCCTGGGTCACACTTTCACTCACTCAGCATGACCATGCCACATTGTTTTTCTAAATCTTAGAAAAGTGCATGAAAGCAACATTATTACTGAGAACCATCCAAAATGTCATCCAGGCTTTTGGGAGAAATAATTGCTGCACTGCTTAGCAGGACCCATGTATATTGAACAGGATGCCACCAGTGATGAGAGGATGGTCAAAACCAATGGCTGGTTTTTAGAAAGGCAAATCTAAGAAACAACATTTAGGGCATGTTACACCAGGTCAGACCAATTCAGCACCATTTGCTTCCTCTTGAATCAACAAATGTTTTCAATTAATTCCATCTCTGAAGTGTATGACCCATGGAATCTCTGCATATATCTTCATCTTACTACCCTGAACACTCTGAATTTTGGGTCCCTTTGGCTACCTGATCACTTTTCCTGAATCTCCTTTCTCCAATCCTATTCTTTTTTTTTTTTTTTTAAGATTTGTCAGTTAGAACTAGACAGGTGCAGACATAATATGCCAAGTTTTATATAATGATGAGATATAAATACAGTTCCTTATGTCACCATGTATGCTTTTGTCTTTGTTGACTGCAATGGTATATTGACCTTCCTCAGGAGCCATCAGAGAGAGTCCTTCTCTACTTGGACTTACTAATTCATTCATTTGCATGGCAAGTAATTCATTGTAACTTTTGACATAGGTGAGACATGGGCACTTAGCAACCTTTCATGGAACCTTGGGACAGAGTTTATTCATCTGCATTTGGGTGGCAAGACTACTTTATCTTACTGTGTTTCCTCTCTGTCAGGGTACTTATTAAAATATTTTTTAAAGACATTCAGGTTGGAATGATAATTGGAGCATATGTGTTCCACTTCACTGCAGAAGCAGGGGAGACCTTTCAACCTTGAGCTACCCACTGGCAGCATGGGAGTAGGTGACAGGATGTCTCAGGCCCAGCTCATAAAAGTAAGCTCGCACGAGTGTGTAAACAGGCAAAATCCCTTCGATATTGCAACATCATTCCCAGGCTTCTCCCAATTCAACCTTTTCTCATCACCATAACAGCCTACATTTCATAATGAATAATGCAGAGTAATATCAAGAGAACAAAAAGGGAAGTTTGTGATGGTTTCCTTTGGGGTTATATCTTTCTCTCATCCAGTGAGCTTATCTTTCTCCTGGGGACCCTTGGATTCTAGCCATGTGAAGTCCTAGCCAATCAGGCAATAGGCAATGAGTAGAGCACAGATCAGGATCCTTACCAACCTTTGAAGAGTGTCAAGTTCAGAGTCCAAAAAAAAGAGAAACCCACAACAACTCCTGTGCTCAGCTCCACAAACCAGGAATGGCCCTACTAGGCAAAGCGATGAGTTATTTCAGTATTGTTCTGTAACAAACCACTCTAAACACAGTGGTTTACAATGGAGTATTTCACAGAACTACAACAAATAATTCTAAAATTTGTATGGAACCACGAAAGACCCCAAATAGCCAAAATAATCTTAAAAAAGAAGAATAAAGCTGGAAGCATCACATTCTCTGATTTCAAGCTATACTACAAAGCTATCATAATCAAAACAGATTGTATTGGCACAAAAACAGACACATAGATCAATGGAACAGAATTGAGAGCCCAAAAATAAACCCACACATATATGGACAATTAATCTATGACAAAGGAGCAAAAAATATGCAATGAAGAATGGACAGTCTCTTCAACAAATGGTGTTGGGAAAACTGGACAGCCACATGCAAAAGAACGAAACTAGACCACTATTTTACGTTATGCACAAAAATTAACTCTAAATGGATTAAAGACTTGAACATAAGACCTGAAATTATAAAATTCCTGGAAGAAAACATAAACAGTAACCTCACTGACATCAGTGTTAGCAATGTTTTTGTGGATCTGATTCCAAAGGCAAGGAAAACAAAAGCAAAAATAAATAAGACTACATCAAACTAAAAAGTTTCTGTATCATGAAGGAAACCATCATCAAAACGAAAAGGCAACCTACTGAATGGGAGAATATACTTGCAAATCATATATCCAGTAAGGGGTTAATATCCAAAATATATAAAGACTCATACAACTCAACAACAACCAAAAAAAACAAACAACCCGATTTTAAAAATGAGCATAGGATCTGAATAAACATGTTCCCAAAGAAGACATAGATGGCCAACAGGCACATCACTAGTTATCAGAGAAATGCAAATCAAAACCACAATGAGATATCACCTCACACGTGTTAGAATGGCCATTGTGAAAAAGACAAGAAATAACAACTGTTGGAGAGGGTGTAGAGAAGAGGGAACCCTCATGTACTGTTGGTGGGAATGTCGATTGGTGCTGCCACTATGGAAAACTGTATGGAGATTCCTCAAAAAAATTAAAACTAGAACTACCATATGACCCAGCTATTCCACTTCTGGACACTAATTCAGAAAGACATACGCACCCTTATGTTCATTGCAGCATTTTTTCCCATAGCCAAGGTATGGAAAAAGCCTAAGTGTCTATCAATGGATAGATGGATAAAGAAGATGTGGTGTGTGTATATCTACTTAGCCATAAAAAAAGAATGAAATCCTGACATTTGCAACAATGTGGGTGGACCTTGAGGGTATTATGCTTAGCTAATAAGTCAGACAGAGAAAGACAACTACTGTATGTTATCACTCATATATGGAATCTAAAAAACAAAAAACAAATTCATAGATACAGAGAACAGATTAGTGGTTACCAGAGGGGAAAGAGGTTGGTGGTGGACAAAACGGGTGAAGGGGATCAACTGTATACTGATGGATGGTAACTAGACTTGTGGTGGTGATCACTCTGTAGTGTAAACAGATGTTAAACTATAATGCTGTATTCCTGAAACTTGTATAATAAGATAAGTAAGCAAATACATCATAGTGGTTTAAAACAATACTTTGCTATTTCTCTCACAGTTCTGTGGGTTGACCTGACTCGCCTGTATAATTCTCACTTGGGGTCTGGTCTCTCATGCAGTCAGATGGTGGCTAGGACTGGAGTCATCGGGGGTATATTGGGCTAGACGTCCAAGCGGGCTTCTTCACTCACCTATCTGTCCTCAGTGCTCTCTACATGGTCTCTCTTTATAGTAGAGTAGCCTGGAACTCTTACACCGAGTCTCAGGGCACCAAAAACAGGAAACAGAAATTTCCAGGCCTTTTAACGTCAGTCTCAAAGCTAGTACAACATCACTTCCATCATATTTCATTATTCAAAACTATCACAAGCCAGATTCAAGGGAGGGGAGAAATAGACTCTTCCTCACCAGGGGGAGGGGCCCATACTCACAGGAGGGAAGGAATTGATGGCAGCCATTCCTGCAGACAAGCTACCACCAAACAGGGAGAGAGAATTCTTTGGAACAGAAGACGTTCTCTCTGCCCAGACTGCTCTGAGAGAGGCCCCCTCCCCTGCTGCTCTTGGGTGGCCCAATGACTAAAGCAGCAAAGTAAAATTTGAGCAAATACAAGTGTTTAAAATTGGGGTATAGAGGAATTAATAAACCCACACCACTCCTAGACTTCAACAGATCAAGCTGATGGAAAATAAATAAAAGATACAGAGGCTTTAACTAATCTAATAAAAATAGATTTTTGGATATTTATTTAACAGTGCACCCATCAAATAGAAAATTCACATTATTTTTTAAATTTGTAAAAAATTACTATAACTTAGGCAACAAAGAAAACCAGAAAAAGGAGAAAAAAGTATAATTTTTATAGGCCACGTTTTCCCACCACCTCACCACAATAAAAATTTATGGGAATTGGAAAAAAATCATAGCCTTAATTTTTTTCATTATTAAAATGAAAACAATGAGCTGAGCATTCAGTTAAAACTTAGAAAAGAATATGAAACAAATCTACAAAAACAGAACTAAGGAATCTATGAACATAAGAACAAATTAATGAAAACCAAGCAAAAAGAGTAGAGCTGAGAAATAAGTCTTAAAAAAAATTTCTTTGGAAGTACCAATATCATTGACAAATCTTTGAAAGTCAAAAAAAGTCAGAACATGTAAATATGTATATTATTGATAATGACAAATGGGGTATTTATCATCACAAATTAAGATATTTGTTCAATTGTAAGAATTCCCTGTGTACACAGTACAGGGCTATGCAAAGGATTAAAAAATCTTATGGAATGAATGATTTTCTAAGAAAGGATAAATTATGGAAATGGACTCAAGTACAAAGCCTGAAGAGGTCAATACCTGTGACAAAAACTTTTAAAGGCATCGAAGAGCTGCACTCAAGAAAACCAGCATGTCCAGAAAGATTTTGAGAGAATTTTCTCGTGCTTTTAGTGAACTAATAACTCTTTTATTAACTTTTATTGGAATATGGTTGCTTTACAATGTTGTGTTAGCCTACACTGCACAACAAAATGAATCAGCCGTAGACATACAGATATCCCCTCCCTTTTGGGCTTCCCTCCCATTTACGTTACCACAGTGCATTAGGTAGAGTTCCCTGTGCTATACAGTATGTTCCCATCAGTTGTCTATTTTATACGTAGTATCAATAATGTATACGTGTCAATCTGAACTAATAACTCTTAAGCTACTTCACAAATATAGAACATGTGCAAAAGATGAAAATCTTCCCAATTCCTTTTGTGAAAGTTAGCATTACCTTGATGACAAAAAGAGCAACAAAAGAAAAGTGGCCCATCTCACATATGAAATTGGGTGCAAAGATCCTAAATTAAAGATTAACAATTGATTCTAGAACTTTTCAGAAGTTATTTTAGAAATGTGAGGATAGTTAGAAATTAAATAGACTCAGTGCCCAATAAGGAATTTAATAACTGCGTTTGGTATTTCCATGTCACAGAAGATTATGCAACCATTGAAAATAATATTGAAAATGGTAAGGGAGGGACTTCCCTGGTGGTCCAGGGATTAAGAATTCCCCTCCCAGTGCAGGGGATATAGGTTCAATCCCTAGCGGGGGAACTAAGATACCACATGCCACGGGGCAACTAAGCCCGCGTGCTGCAACTACCGAGCCTGCACGCTCTGGTGCGCCACTACTAGAGAGAAGCCCGTGCGCCGCAACGAAGAGCCTGCTCGCCGCAATGAAAGATCCCACATGCCACAACTAAGACCTGATGCAGCCAAATAAATAAATAAACTGCTGGAAAACATAAAATCTATTTAAAAAAAATACAAAATGCCAGGGGAGAAATGGTCACAGCATTTCATTAAAAAACTTTGATACAGGATGATCCCATTTTTGTACATATACGGGCCACTCTGTGTGTGTATTGGGGGGTGGAGGTGGGCGGGGATGTGATCTGAAAGAACGAGCACAAAATGTTAACTCTCTGAGTGTAATCATTGAAATTCTTCCCTCCTCCTCTTCTCCCTCCTTCCTTTGTGCATTTTCCAAATTTTCCACAAAGAAAATGTAGAACTTTGTAATCAGATTAAAAAGGGGGAATTTTGTTCTTGAATAAGTCTTATCTCAATAGTAATAGCAGTTCTTAACAAACCCTGTGTTTACAAGTGTCCCACTGAAGATGTGCCATTTTTATTTCTACCCTTTCATTTCTCTAGTTTCCTCTTGTTACCAAATATTTCCTTCATGCTTTCATCTTACCCTCCAATTTGGCATCCAAAGAAGTTATTATGGAGAGCAGGCCAGCGTGTGTGTCAGCAAAATGAATCAAATAACTAAAGGAATTGACCTTGGATCCTTTTCCATGAAGAGCACATACAAGGCAGGCTATTACATGAGATTTATAGACAGGGCAAGTGTGTGGTAGCGAAAAGGGAGCCGAGAAGGATTCTGGCATCACCACTCACAACACACCCTTCTCTTTGCCCTCAGTTCTGGCTTTGGGAAAGAGGAAGAAGGCAAGACAGCTGTCTCTGTGCCACTTTGTCCCTGTCCTAGACTTGGGCCTATGAATGGATGCTGTTAAATGAGTCGCCAGAGTATGGTGTCTTCATTTCAAGCGATGGACCAAAGCTGAAGTGTGTGGTTCAATAAAGGAAACAGCATGGAATGGCAGAAAGAAACACCAAGGGAGCAGGGCCGATTTGTGCTGAGGAACCTGGATATCTTCCTGTAGAAGGTGGGGAGGGGAGACATTGAAGAATTTAAGCAGGAAGACAACATTGAATGTGTGTCTATGTCTATGCATACATATATATGTAAATTTTTATATATACAGGCAGATATACATCTTATATATACTTCTATGTATCCATGTGCATGCAAACGTGTATATCTATGTGCACACATTTTATTTATGTGTGTGTGTACATATATACATTTTATATGGAAACCAAAATATCACTGGAAAAGAGAAAGGCTGAAAGCAGGAAGACTGGTATACTTAGAAGTTACAGAGGATGAGCGACAGCGAGGGTATGGAAAAATGAGTGGAGAGGAAAGATCTTTGGATCTTTGTGAGAGGAAAGATCTTTGGATCTATGTGAGAGGAAAGATCTTTGGATCTATGTGAGAGGAAAGATCTTTGGATCTATGTGAGAGGAAAGAATCAGAACTCTGCTTTCCCCTGATTGTGGCAGAAGATGGCCACCCCCCAGTTTCCACTTACATCCCCTCTATTCAAGGGATCAACCCTAACTGACTAACTACCTGCAAACTCAGTCATAATTCCAAACTCCCAGAAGAGAGAATCTGACCGGTCTACCTCAGATTAGGCGTCCACCCGCTGGTCCAGTCAACTATAGCCAAGGCCAGTGTCACACGACACAAATACAGTTGCTGAGATCCATTTATCTGTGGGACGTTTGACTGCTGTCCAACTCCACCTCTGGACTATATTCTTCATGAGGGCCGGGAATGTGTTTGGTTGCTCAGCGCTGTCTGTGGCACCTTATAAGGTGTCCAGGACATAGTTGGCACTCAAAAACCATTTGTCAGAAGGATGAATGCACAAATGACTTAACAAATGAAGAGAAGAATCAGACAGAAGAAGCAGCAGGATGGAGTCATCCTATCCAGCCCCCCATCCGTTCATTGTTCATGTGTCTCATTTATCACCAGAGCACCTACTTCAGCAGAATGACATCAGTTGCTTCACCACGTCAATGAGTTTTGTGGTCTAGCTTGAGAACCAACCCCCATTTACAAGAGTGATGTAAGTTAGAAATTATGCTCCTAATTCTAAACAACTGACATAAAACAAACTTTGGAAACCGAATCCACTTAACATGAGAAATACCTCCAAACAAGACAACCAAGGGGAGAACTAGGCCAGAGAGTAAAGGTATTTGTCGGATGAAACTTGGCAGACCTGTTCTTTTTCCATCTGATTATTTTCATATTCTTCCTGTGAAATCCAATTTCCTTAAGTGACCTCTGTTCATAAGAAACTATTTGGTCTAATCTGTGGAAGCCATGGCATATTTTTAACCACCTCTGAAGGCCAGCTCCCTCTCCATTGAGTGTGCCTGATACCCAAACAGATGTTTTATGACACTCAGAACACATGAGCTCACCACTGGTGAGTCTTCTGCATGCGATCAGCCCTCAGATCTTCTCACATTTCCCCTATCATCCCACAAACCCAAATTCAGAACTCACAGGCAAGCTTGAATACTTACCATGGTAACAAAAGAGCAGAACATGGAGAATCCAATTTTGAATTTTCAACTTATTAATGTTTTGCAAATCTGATGGCCAGCTGGAAAATATGCAATACAAAGAGTTAACCAAACTAAGTAGTATATAAAATGATGTGCAGGGCTTCCGTGGTGGTGCAGTGGTTAAGAATCCGCCTGCCAATGCAGGGGACACGGGTTCGAGCCCTGGTCCAGGAAGATCCCACATGCCATGGAGCAACTAAGCCCGTGCGCTGCAACTACCGAGCCTGCGCTCTAGAGCCCGCAAGCCACAACTACTGAAGCCCGTGCGCCGAGAGCCCGTGCTCCACAACAAGAGAAGCCACCACAATAAGAAGCCCATGCACCACAACGAAGAGTAGCCCCTGCTCACTGCAACTAGAGAAAGCCCACGTGCAGCAACAAAGACCCAACACAGCCAAAAATAAATAAATGTATTTAAAAAAAAAAAAAAAAGATGTGCAAACTGGCTGCCCCCAAAGAATTCAGATTAAAGTATCCAAGTTAAAGGGTTCCAAAGCAATTTGAATTCTCATAGAATTTTAAAATATTGAGGCTGAAGGGTCCTTGGTCTAGCTAGCACAACAATTTTGTTTCAGATGAAGATGAAGAAGCTGAGACCCACAGAGAGAAAAGAGACTTAGGGTTTCACACACTAGAGGCAGAACTGGAGGTAGAAGTCTGCCTCCCAGCCCAGACCCGCAGGGCAGACAGACCACAGTCCCACACCCCCAGTTTCCTGACTGCTCTCCTTGGATCATCAGTGTCTGCAGTTCAAAGCTGGGAAGAAGCCAGAACGTGCTCAATCAGATCTTTCATCCTGACTACACCATGATCGTTTCAAAGTGTGTCCCCTCCAGTTTAGATAAAGAGCTTTGTTGAAGAACAACCTCCTTTGATACAGCAATAAAAAGTAACCCAAATTTTTAAAGGTAACATGTCAACACTTCAAGTGTGGAAATCAAGGGAAGCACACAGGATTCTCGCCACCCCTACCCTGAGAGTCTAGAGAATGGTCCAAAGAGACCATCAGGGGATGACTGAGGAGATGTAAACACACAGCCGTGAGTTCATGAACCTTTGATCCTCTGAGAACCTAAACCTGCAGGGAAAATCTGAGCTTCCTACGAAGGCTTGCTCCACCTCAGAGACCCTCAACGGTGTGAGCAGTATTGAGTGCCAACTTAAACTCGAACCTCCTGCTGCTATGAAGACCTCAAAAGGAGAAGACCCAGACGGTGTCTCAGAAATAATGCCCCAGCCATTGGGGAAACAAGGTTTATATCGAGAAGACTACCAAGTGGCAGAGTTTAGTCTTCATTAAACAGATATTTGTGGAGAGCTTAGGATGGGCTAGGGTGGACATCCGCAACAAAGAGCAAGAATTTAATTGAAAAGTATAAGCAAGGCCAGATCACAGATAGCATATGCTATCAGAGGGAGGCATTTGGATTTTATTTTAAGGATCCTTGGGAAGCCATTGAAAGACGTTAACCTGGGGAGTGAACTGACCAGATTACGTTCTGGAAAGATCTCTCCATCTCTTGATCTGATCTCTTGATCAGATCTATGTTAAGAGCTGATGGACTGTGGCCAAGTGCCACACTGTGTCTTACCGTCTACAAGTGCCTCGCGGCATTATTTGCACTTTTAGCCTGTGTTCAGGATAATACAGTAAAAAGGGGGGAGGAGAGCCTAAAGCAAGCAGAGCTAGGTTTTAATCCCGTTTCTACAGTTTCCCAGCTGGGTGGTCTTGGGCACGTTATTTAAATAGGTCTGAGCCCTCAATCTCCTTTCTGTACAATGAAAACAATAATACTTAGCTCATGGGGTTTTGATAATAAAGTGGATGATGTGCCTGGACATTTCTAATAATCCTCCCAACACCATTAGATTCAACCGAATCAAAATGGCATTTTTCAGCCCAGGAAGAGCATCACCTAGCATCCTGCTAAGCCTCCACTTAGCAAGAGATACTGTTGCATTTTCTTCTTACAATTTCATCAGGACATTTTGTTGCTAATGTGTGAAAATAATTGGCATATATACTTTGTAAATGAGCAGTGAGGTAAACTGAAGTCAAAGCCAAATATTGGATCTGAATCAAGCAACCCGAAGACAATACTGCAAAGAATTCAACTGGTTACAAAGACCAGCGTAGGAAGTAAGTGCTCCATTTGTCCTAGCAAACTTTTAACCAAACACTGGTGCAGATTTGCTGGCATGTGTGACACTGGGAACATCTGGCCTTTCAATTATCCTCTCGCAAGCAAAAAATGATGTCGTGTAAACTGATCTTAAAGCCAGCTACATGGTCTAAGTGTTAACAGTGTTTGTGTTGGCTCCTTTGGCTCCCGGTTTTAAGAACTTAATTTATAGCCACACCCCTCCCTGAAGTCCTAATTGCGTCTTGCTGTAACTGACCCCAGGGATTCGTTTATGCAGTGTCTGCATCTTCTTTTCAGGATGGTAAGTATGTATAAATGCATCACTAGTCAACTGTGCGTCCTGTAAGAATAAGTTACAGGAGTGACGCAGCAACGGGAGGACAGAAGAAGGTGTGGAAGAGAGCCAGCTCTGGGAGCTGCTCTGGTCATGTGTCCAATGCTACAGTTTTTTCCCTGTATACCAGTTTTATTCTAGAAGCCAGGTGAGAAGGGTAGAGGTTCTAGCCTGCAGCTCTCCTAGGAGGCACTGAACTAGGAGTCTGAGCACGTTTCCCCACCCAGACTCAACTTCACTTACCAAACACAATGTGCCAGGCACTGTTCCGAGCCCTTCAAGAAAACTGGTTAAGTTAATCATCTTGACCGGGAGTGGCAGGTGGTGTATTATCCCCAGCCTACATCTCTCAGTGGGATATGACTCAGGGGGGCGTGGCAGAGGCTGTGAGCTTGCCCCCGCCCCTCTGGCTCTGGGCTGCTATGCTGGGCTCGAATGTGCTGGGTCTGTAATGAACCACAGCCTGTGCTCTGCAGCAGGTGCCCGTGGGGCACCCCTGGGGTGCTACTGACTATAGGAAGAGGCGCTCTCTGCCTCTCTCCCACCTTCACCCCTGTCCTTCAGCTGCTGTGGCCAAGAGTCTGTGATGGCAGCAGGGGAGGGGCTGACCGAGGAAGATCTTTCTCCATCTCACTCCCATTGCCCCCCCCCCAAACCCCTGCCTGCTTTTACTCCATCTTTAGCTGACAGATGTGAGAGATCGTCTTCTGTTCCGTGGATCCTTTCAAATCTTTCTGAAGACATTTAGGAATCCTAATCTGGGTTATGAACAGAAGAAGCCTGGCAGCTCCTGATTTTGTCTCCAGCAAAAACACTAGAGTTGGGCTTCCCTGGTGGCACAGTAGTTGGGAGTCCGCCTGCCGATGCAGGGGACACGGGCTCGTGACCCAGTCCGGGAAGATCCCACATGCCGCGGAGCGGCTGGGCCCGTGAGCCATGGCTGCTGAGCCTGCGTGTCCGGAGCCTGTGCTCCGCAGCAGGAGAGGCCACAACGGTGAGAGGCCTGCGTACCGCAAAAAAAAAAAAAAAAAAATTTGTGTGAAATAATTAAACGGGCCTCTGAGATAATTCACCTGCTCTCTTGGCCCAGCTCACCATCACTGATCCCTAAAGGGAGGGAGAGAGCAGTGGGATGACCAGCCCTAAAGGAAATCTAAGCCACGTGGGGACTTGACTCCAGGCTCCTTCCCCAGGATCAGAATTTTCCTTCATCTTTAAAGGAAATGGGCCTCTTGGTCTGACTGGGCATATCTAGGAATGAAGGGCAGAACATGTAGTACAGTAAATCCCAACTCTGAATTGTCCGTTACAGGAACTTATCACAGATGGTAATCGTTAGGACATTCACATCTTGGAAGAAAGAGCTTTATCCAGGATCATAAATAAAGTGTAACCGAGGCTTCGATTTATAAAGCTATAAAAGAGGGCTGCTTGGACAAACGGGAATTCACAGTACTGGGTCACAAAATTGACTTAACCCGTGAAAGTTTGACCGTGACCTGGGAGTTCTGGGCAATGCAGTGAGAAGATGGTAGCTGATTTCTGCAGTTAGTGGACCCCAATCGAAACCTAATAAAGTTAGGTCATGGTTTAATCTCATGAAATGCAAGCCCAGAGAAAATGGGGTGCTGACATCTAAATACGGCATTGTAATTCCTAAACCAACAGCGGAGCACAAAACAAGGCCACTGCCTTCCAGAAGTTTCTCACCTAGTCAGGGAGCCAAGGCATTTACAGATAAAGCAATTATAGTATGCAGGCTTCGGTGTGTGGCGTAGACTGTAGATAGAAAACTCAGGGAGGGAAGCGAGGGATGAGTGGAAGCAGGACCCTTCAGGGAAAGACGTGTGGAGGAAAAGGGACTTGACTCGGGACCGGAAGGATGGATGGGGTGTACACGTGTGAGGAAAGCTTTGCTCGGGGCCCCGCCAGCTCCCACAAACATTCGTCGTGCCCCCGCCGTGACGCTCCCCAAGCCAAGTCTCAAATCACACACTTGTATTTCCCTCTTATCCTTCAGGTAACTGGTCCTTAAAGCCTCACTCTCTTCGTCCCCCTCAGGCCCGTCCTCAATAGGCCTGGAAAGGGAAACTGTGGCCCCTCTGGACACGTCCCATCCAGTTTGGCCACCACAGGATGGGCGTCCGTCCTGAAGAATGAAGCCGGGAAAAATGCCGTACTCCCTCCTCGGCCCCGGTATAATGCTTGTATCAGGTTAAAATCAGGTTAAAATGAACAGGAGAGGAGAAAGGGACAGGGCAGCCTCAGAGGGGATGGCCCCGATTCTGTCAGCATCCAGGACACGCAGTAGAGAGAAGAAGATGCCCCGATAGGCGTGGGAAGTTTAGAAAAAGGCCAGGACCCCACAAGGCTGGCTGGTACCCTGCCCAGGCAAGAAGGGGAGGGTCGAATGGGAAAGGTGAGGGGGGTCCACACACCAGAAGGAGAACATCGTGACAGGGAGAGCCCCTGTGCTCCCGCCCCTTGCAGAGCCCAGTGTTGGGTGAAAGGCTCCCAAGTTCCTGTTGAGACTGGAGGTATCTGTTGGGGGGCAGGGCGGGCAGGCCTGTGATTCTGGAGAGCAAAGAGGAGGTGCCCCAGGGGAGAGAGGGCTACCTAGGGCTGGCTTCGTATTCTGGACTTTGAAGAGGCTTCTGCAGGGGTTCCAGGTGTCTACTCTGCATTATCTAGTCAGGTACCTGGGAAGGGTGGGGAAAAAGCTGGATTCAGGGTTGATGACTGCTTTGCAACCAAAGGTCCCCGGGTTGTATTTCTTAAGAACCTAAGGGCACCTGGGCAGGTGCGACAGCAGCTGGAAGAGGGATTCCCCAGGGAAAACAAAAGCAGGATAAACTGTCCATGTCAGAGCTCTGGGGAAGGCAGGGGCTTGGAGCGGGAGGCTGTATCTACTGGTGACAACAACCCCACCTCTTCCTAGTTGTGATTTAACCTTTCTGAGCCTCAGTGTCCTCATCTATGAAATGGGACGACTGATAATAATACCTGCCTGGCAAGGCTGTTGAGGAGATTAAATTCAACGACCTCTGTCCTCACCTTGACCCTGTGCGTCCAGTTAAGGTCAGTCCCCTGCTCTTCCACCTCGTCGAGAGAGAGAGGCTCGGCGAAAAATGAAATTGAACAAGTAAGTTTGCAACACAGTAAGCCCAGAAGAAGGGAACGAGGAGCTTATTTGTTGTCGAGTTCTGGTGTAATGCTCTGCCGAGCGCACGGACATAAACACGGCGTCTGCTTGCCACGTATTTTTCAGGCTGCCCCCCTCCTGCACACTGCCACCCGCCCTGTTGTAAGGCCCCAGCAAGCATCAGCTCATGTTTCCTTCTCTCTGATTCTCTTCCAGGGACGCTGTATCAACTTCACCAGAGTCAAGAACAATCCTCCTGCCAAGTACCCCCTCAACAATGCCTACCACACCACCTCACCGCCTCCTGCCCCCATCTACACCCCACCCCCCCCTGCTCCCCACTGCCCTCCCCCACCCCCCAGTGCCCCCACCCCTCCAATTCCATCCCCACCTTCCATCCTCCCCCCTCCCCCTCAGGCTCCCCCTCCCAACAGGGCACCACCCCCGTCCCGACCACCTCCTAGGCCCTCTGTCTAGAACCCACAGTTCATGCTCTGGGTTCTCTCAGAAACTTTGGGGAGGAGGCTCCTCTGTGGTGTTAGAACAAGTCTTTCCAGTTAAAGGGGGCTTCCACTTTGGAAACGAGTGGGGATGAAGCCCACTGACGTTCACACACTTTAAAAATTGGTTTGTAACACCAGTACACCGACAATTGTGATCAGAGGAAAGAAATCGAAATTTTGAATTGCCTGAAAACAAACAATGAGGCAACTACAGTCACAATTATAGCCAGCCAGCCATCACCTCTAGAAGGTTCCAGAGACGCTGAAACTGCTGAGATGCTCTAAATGGGATTGTGTCTCATGGAGATCAATAAGAAAATCGTTTCTCTGAGGGTGAAATGCAGAGTCAGATAAGAAATAACATTGCTGGGTTGCTAAATGCTGCCTTCCCTCTTTCACTCCACCTCCATCACTTGACCCTGGACCCTTGGCCTAGGAACCAAGGAATCCTCACCTCTGTGTGCCACCCAGGAAGGTCGAGACCCTTTGCCTACATCTTTGGGGAAAGATTGGGGTCCCCATTGTGGCAAGAAACTCAACATCATACAGGTATCCAAAAGCATGTTCTGGGATTTGCAGAGGAGTAAAAAGATATGCCTTATGTTCCTTCCAAATTCTCCCAGTTTCCAAGTGAGGAAGAGGGCGGTTGTTTACTGAAGGAAAAGGTATGTTACCATGTTGCTGTGTAAGTGAAATCAGGTATGTGCACTGACAGGCGAGTACTGATGGGAGCATCAGACAGTTTCTAAAACCCACAGACCATCAGCAGCTGGAGGTGGCTGGCTTTGGCCCAACATGGCCCCTAAATCAACAGACAACGGCATCGTCAAAGAGCAACTTGTTAACGCCTCATGTTAAAAAATCAAGATTTGGCTTCAATTTAAATCACTTGAGATACGAAGAAGTGACTGATCCTATTTTCCACAGACAAACATTAGTTGATCTTCCCAAAATGGCATCACTAGCACCTACCACACAATTTCACTGATTTTGTTTTTCTTTCTCGGTGAAGTTGTGCACCAGAGATTTCTATGTAGAGCTGAGAGACAATAGTCCGGACATACTAAGGAATTTATCCAAAAAAAACCACATGTGTTTGTGGATACAAATATATTTCTCCTTGGCTTTTCAACATACTCACAAATATTATCAGCTGCCTGAAATTCCCACCATGCCTGGGAACCACTCCACTCCTCCAAGTCTTTCTGAATCTGCTATCACCAGTAAGCTCTATAATCACTTTCTAAACATTAGGCTTCATCACCCAAGGGCGAAAACAGAGGCCACTGTTTAGGGCCTCCTGCACCAGCCTGTTCAAAATTACCTCCCCCTCCAACTTTCCACACATCTTAAAATTCCACTCCCGAAACCCTTAAATCTTTTCAGGAATGAAGCAGAATATTAAGTAAATGCAAACTTAGTGCTTTGGGCTGTGGTCTCCAAAGATCCTTCAAAAACCCATCAAGCCAGCCTCATTCTTTCATCTTACTTAGAACAGAGACATAGGACCTAGCATGCATTCCATACACACCAATGCTTGTAGCCATGGCAGACATTGCTAATCAATCACAGCACCATCTTCCATGGAGCCCAGTGATTTCTACACAATCCTCAAATCATAATTCCAAAGAGCCACCGCTAATCAGTCAAAATTGAGACATAAACGATCCCTAATTGCCCTCTCAACTTTAGAAAGCAAAAGCAAACAAGGATTGTGTGGGGGAATGGGGAAACCCTTGGGCATTAAAGGTACAGTCAGGGGAGAATAGATCTAGGCAGAGTGCCCTAGTCGGGGTCCACAGGCACTAAATCTGCATTGCCAACACCAAACTGACACTTCCCCAAGCATACCTCAGACCTGCCCTTCTCCCAGCCTGCCGCTGCCAGAGACTCTCCCAGCTTCCTCCTAGAGCTAAAATCAGAGATATTTTACAGGGCTTATGAAAGCAACCTCCCTCGCTTGCCCCCAACCTGGCCCATATTGTCTATTTTTAGAACATTAGGTTTCTTCTTGAGTATAGTCCTCCATAAAGCAGGTGACAGAATGTCTTGGCCACCTGCAGTGACATTGCTGGACTCCAGAGAACCATTCCATAGGCGAATGGGTTCCCCAGGCTCACAGCGTAGAGGCGTTGAGCCCCTGGCCACTGTTTTGACTGCTGGCGGTACAAAACAGTCCACCCCACACCACTGCTGCATGGCTCACTGTGGCCATCAGAAAGTTCAAGCCAAGATGTTGACATTGTTGTGCATCAAGATGGCAGGCATCAGGTGAGAATACGCAACATTCAGGATCCCAACTGCACATCAGTCAGAAGCCCTGTGCAGTTTCCAAGATGTTGTTTTGGTGAACTTTTAGATGAAATAGGGAACTGCAAATATATGATGACTTTGAAGAGGATTAGCTGGGTTTGTCCTTAAAAAGGGACTCTTCATGTCAACCCCAGTCATTTAGAATTACAGTGGAGAAGGAGAAACCTCTATACTGTATGAACAAGGTAATATTTTAATAGTAGGCTATTACAGGCAGGAAAATTCTTTAACTGGTTTATAAAATCTATCCAAACTTGTGTCATTCCCTGTAAAAGGTAGCAGACATATGATTGTGATTAGGAAACTGCACAAAATTATTTTTTCAACCCTCATGTTATTGTCCTCCTGAAGTTTTTTTTAATAAAAGCCAACTTTTTGTTGTATATATTCATATTCCATGTGTTAGATGGAAGCATTTCCTATCCAGTGTGAATAAAAGGAACAGTTGTAGTAAATTATTATAAGGCCAATGATATTTCATGGCAGGTTATTCTACCAAGCTGTGCTTGTTGGTTTTTCCCATGACTGTATTGCTTTTATAAATGTACAAATAGTTACTGAAATGACGAGATCCTTGTTTGCACAGCATTAATAAGAACCTTGAGTGGTTACCTCTGTTGACGACCAGTTCACAAACAGCTTCTGTCCTGGAGCTTGGCCCATACTCCAGTAAGACACAAGGTCTCTCTTTTACCAAAGTCAAGAACAGAGCTAGTGGACATATTAATTAGTAGTCTTGGATATCTGGCCATGGATAACCTCATTGTAAATATCACTAGAATGGGCAGAGATAATCTGGAAGTCTCATATATACTAAAGTCCAAACACTGTGTCAGATGAGGGAAATCCATCCAAGAACTAGAAAAAAAGCAATGATGAGATAATGAGCAACAATCTCAGCCCAGTGCCAACTCAATAAAAAACAATTAATGCTGTGTAAAAGTGGGTTGAATTAGTTTGCAAACTATATAAAGATATATGCCATAAAAAGCCTATTAATGCACACCAGATGGGAATGGGATGTTCTAGTCAATTGTGTTTTCTAGTTATCTGAACTCTACTATATTAACATACTTGGATAAGCAATTTAAAAGAATTAGAATATGATTTTTTAAATACACTTAACATTAAACTCTTCTAATTCTCTCTTCTATCTGTGATAATTCCTAAGACAGTATGGATCTTCAGTGCCTCTGAGTCAATGTTATAAAAATCAGTTATTGCTGTACCTGCTATAGGAGACTGGGCTAAATGTGTACAATGACAAACCCTGGAAGTTGCTTTTTTAAAAAAAATAATAAATTCTTAAAATTAACTCTTTTCCTAGTTGTGTCTTTGTTATGAAAATGAAGTGTAGGTTGTTCAAGTGCTTAACATCCTGATCATAAAAATGGCTATCACTCTGCAGATTAAATTATATTGCTCAAATTATTTTGCGCCCTCCAATAAACTCTTCACTGTCTTGATTACTCTCATTTCTTCTTTAGCTGTCCAACATTCAACGTATTCTTTATTTTTAGCAACAGTTTTAGATTTTAAAAAGTAACATGTGCTGGGCTTCCCTGGTGGCACAGTGGTTAAGAATCCGCCTGCCAATGCAGTGGGCATGGGTTCGAGCCCTGGTCCAGGAAGATCCCACATGCTGTGGAGCAGCTAAGCCCATGTGCCACAACTACGGAGCCTGCGCTCTAGGGCCCACGAGCCACAACTACTGAACCTGTGTGCCACAACTACTGAAGCCTGCACGCCTAGAGCCCATGCTCCACAACAAGAGAAGCGACTGCAGTGAGAAGCCCGCGCGCCTCAATGAAGAGTAGCCCCCACTCACCGCAACTAGAGAAAGCCCGCACGCAGCAACGAAGACCCAACACAGCCCAAAATAAATAAATCATTTTTTAAATTTTTTTTAAAAAACTTTTAATTAAAAAATAGTAACCCATGCTAAATGAAACAGTGAAGTAAAAGTAGAGATATAGAAGCACACAGGAAAAAAAGTAAATGTAGTGGATCAGTCAAGATTGTTCGGCTGCCTGTAACAGAAACGTGGCTATGATTGATTTGACTCACAGAACAAGGACTCTAGAGGTTTGCTATCTGCTTAAGAAACCAGGCAGTGTCATAGACAGTGCTGCAGCAAATACCCTTCTATTTATATAGACTTCAAAATATTTTTGTTATTTCTGCACCTTATTCTCCTAGCGGCTTCCATTCAGCTCCTCCTCCTCTTACATTTTTTGTAGGTAAACGAGTACTAGTTCCTGAATCTGTTTCTTTACAAGTCCTCATTAAGCCTTGAGTTCATCTTAATTGGAATAAAACCCTCTGAAAACAGAAAATCACGCCACAATTTCTTTCCAAGATTTCATTAATATTCAATTTAAATAGCATTTTGGGCACATGCAAGTTTTTAAATTACATTCTTCATTAAATCATTTTGAGAAAACTGGCTTGCAATTTGGAAGGAAAAAGAGAAGTTGGAGCCCTACCTCACTCCTTCCACCAAAATAAATTCTAGCTGTATTTAATTTAAGTGTAACAAATAAAACCAGGGAAGTACTAGAAGTAGTACTTTCTGTACGGTATAAAGAATTTTTAAATCTTATATATTGTTTGACTTGCCAAACAAATTTCAATGATTGAGCTCTGAATGCTGAGTAGTGCTCCAATGCATTATGTTGAATAAACAAAGAAACCAACAGGAATAAGATCATTGATCAAGTGCTGACTGTGAACTGGAGCGGGAGATCCAGAATTATTCATCACTAAATCCAATTTTCTATCTTCAGATAAATACATGTTTCCCTGAAGTGTCACTCAGGTATAGAACAATCGATATAACAGTTTGTCCATTTAATACATTGTAAACAAGGTCAATGTTACTTACAATTATCATTTTGTATTAGGCCATAGAGTTGGCATATGCAAAACAGATGAAGTTATTCGGTTTACAATTGTATTGTGTT
This sequence comes from Globicephala melas, assembly GCF_963455315.2. Lineage (NCBI taxonomy): Eukaryota > Metazoa > Chordata > Mammalia > Artiodactyla > Delphinidae > Globicephala > Globicephala melas. The sequence goes on along the minus strand of NC_083325.1, from coordinate 31,503,893 downwards.
GGCTTGAACCATGGCATCTCCATCCTGAAGTTATCATACCTAAACAAATTAGAAGGTTTATAATTCCACTGAGCATAATCTTTAGTTCCTCTCTTTTTTGCTCAACGTTCAAATGATCATTTAGTTATATAAATCCTTCCTTCTCTATTTAACTTGGAACAGTTTTAATTCTTGGGAGTTAAAACTGTGCAACATCTCCTTTGTTTAGTTTTAAATATAATTTCACAATGTACTTATAAAGCAAAAGCAGCAGCTGACAAAATGCCTGAGTCACTTGAGAGTTCAGAGCAAACCTCTGTTAAATGATGTTCAATTAATTGTGCACATTCAGTACTTTTTAGCCAGCATATTTAGTTGAGAGTTTCTTATAAACATTAAAATGGATGCAACTCAGAAAAGACATATTTCTTTGCAGTGAAGTGGCTTGCATTCTTGCAAAGCATTTTAAAAGTACAAGAAAGAGGGACTTCCCTGGTGTCACAGTGGTTAAGAATCCACCTGCCAATGCAGGGGACACAGGTTCGATCCCTGGTCCAGGAAGATCCCACATGCCACGGAGCAACTAAGCCCGTGCACCACAACTACTGAGCCTGTGCTCTGGAGCCTGCAAACCACAGCTACTGAGCCTGTGTGCCACAACTACTGAAGCCCACACACCTAGAGCCTATGCTCTGCAACAAGAGAAGCCACTGCAATGAGAAGCCCGCGCACCGCAACAAAGAGTAGCCCCCACTCGTCACAACTAGAGAAAGCCCATGCACAGCAACGAAGACCCGATGCAGCCAAAAATTAATTAATTAATTAATTAAAAAATTTTAAAAGTACACGAAAAATTGGCACTAAGAGTACAGGAACCATTTCATTTTCTTCTGAAAGAGAAGTCATAAGACAGGCGACCTATCAGCCACCCATCACTGACACTTTCAAGCACTTTGGAGTTGCTGCCAAGATAGTGGAGTAGGAAGATCCTGAGTTCACCTTCTCCCATTGGGCACACCAAAATCACAACTATTTACGGAGCAACTATCAATGAGAATAACCTGAACACTAGCAGAAAAGATTTTCTGCAACTAAAGATCTAAAGAAGGAGCCACAGTGACTTTGGTAGTGGGAGCAAAGATGCAGTATGGTCAAGACCCACACCCCTGGGTAATGACCCACAAACGGGAGGATAATTACAATTGCAGAATCTCTCCCGAAAGGAATGAGGATTCCAAGCCCCAGCGTCCTGCACCAGGAAGACAAGCTCCCTGAGTGTCTGGCTTTGAAGGCCAGTGGGACTTGCTTAAGGGAGAGCCAGAGACTCTGCTTTTACGGGGCACATGCAAAATCACACATGCTCTGTGACCCAGAGCAGAGTCAGTAATTTGAAAGGAGCCTGGGTCAGACTCACTTACTGAGCTTGGAGAGGCTCCCGGAGTCAAGAGCCAAAAGGAACACCCTCTGAGGACACAGATGCTGGCAGCAGTCATTTTTGAGAGCTCATTTTACCACATGACCCTGGTGCTGCCAAGCACCATTTTGGAGTCTTCCTCTAGCCCATTGGTACCAAGGGCTTACCCACTCACCAGCTGGTCAGCACCAGTCCCAGGACCCCCCAGGCTAAGAGGCCAGTAGTATAGGAACTAAGCCCTGCCCAGAAGCAGGCCAGGCACAAGCCCCAGATACCCTTGTCCACGCAGCCAGCCACACCAAGATTTAGCCCCACAAACCAGCGGGTTGGCAGCCCCTGCATGAGTCAGGGTCTGGCAACAAACCATGCCAGGGATCAGCTCCGTCTACCAGCTGACTGCAGTAGTGGGTCCCATCATAACAGAAGGGCCCAGCAGCTTACACAGGGTCACCCCTAAAGCATATAGCTCTAGTGACCAGAGAGGAGTATGCTGCCCGGCCCCATAGGACATCTGTTAAATAAGATCACTTCTCCAAGATCAGGAAGCATAACCAACATACCTAATACATAGAAATAGAGAATTAGGCAAAATGAGGGAAGAGATGAATATATTCCAAATTAAGGAACAAGATAAAACCCCAAAAGAAGAACATAGTGAACTGTAGATAAACAATCTACCTGATAAAGAGTTCAAGGTAACAATCATAAAGATGTTTAATGAACTTGGGAGAAAAATGGATGAACACAGTGAGAAGTTTAACAAAGAGTTAGAAAATATAAAGAAGAACCAAACAGAGCTGAAGAATACAATAACTGAAATAAAAATACACTAGAAGGAATCAACAGTAGACTAGCTGATACAGAGGAATACATTAGCAAACTGGAAGGCAGACAAGTGGAAATCACCAAAGCTGAACAGAAAAAAGAATTTAAAAACATGAGTATAGTATACAAGACCTCTGGGATAACATTAAGCATAGTAATAGTCACATTACAGGGGTACCAGAAGGAAAAGAGAGAGAAAAAAGGGCAGATAACTTATTTCAAAAAATGATAGCTGAAAATGTCCTTAATCTGGGAAAGGAAACATTCATATCCAGCAAGCACAGAATATCCCCAAAAAGATGAATCCAAAGAGATCCACACCAAGACACATTGTAATTAAAATGGCAAAAATTAAACATAAAGAGAAAATCATAAAAGCAGCAAGGAAAAAGCAACAAGGTATGTACAGGGGAACTCCCATAAGGCTATCAGCTGACTTTTCAACAGAAACCCTGCAGTCCAGAAGGGAGTAGCATGATATATTTAAAGAGATGAAAGGGAAAAACCTACAACCAAGAATCCTCTACATGACAAGGCTGTCATTCAGATCTGAAGGAGAGATAAATAGTTTTACAGACAAGCAAAAGCTAACCGAGTTCAGCACCACTAAACCAACTTTACAAATATGTTAAAGGATGATTGCTTTGGTAGCCCATATACTAAAATTTGAATGATACAGAGAAGATGAGCATGGCCCCTGAGAAAGGATGACATGCAAATTCATCAAGCGTTCCATATTTATATGAGATCAAAAACACAAAATATGGGGGAAAGGAGTAAAAAAATGTAGATCTTTTAGAATGTGTTTGATCTTAAATGACTACCATTTAAAACAAGTAGATATAGTTATAGGTCAACATATATGAACACCATCATAGCCACAAATCAAAAACCTACAATAGGTTCACAAAAAATAGAGAGAAAGGAACAGAAGCATACCACTAAAAGTCATCAACAATGTTGTAAATCAACTATACTCCAATAAAAATTTTAAAAAATAAAAATAAATTAAAATAAAAAGGAAAGTCATCAAAACACAAGGGAAGAAACTAACAGAAGTACAAAACAATCAGAAAACAAGTAACAAAATGGCAATATGTATGTACCTATCAATAAACACCTTATATGTCAATAGACTAAATTCTCCAATCAAAAGATTTAGTGTGGCTGATTGGATTAAAAACAAGATCCGGGGCTTCCCTGGTTGCGCAGTGGTTGAGAGTCTGCCTGCCGATGCAGGGGACACATGTTCGTGCCCCGGTCGGGGAAGATCCCACATGCCGCGGAGCGGCTGGGCCCATGAGCCATGGCCGCTGAGCCCGCGCGTCTGGAGCCTATGCTCCACAACGGGAGAGGCCACAACAGTGAGAGGCCTGCGTACAGCAAAAAAAAAAAAAAAAAAAAAACAAGATCCGTATATATTCTGCTTACAAGAGATTCATTTCAGAGCTAAAGACACACAGACTGAAAGCAAGAAAGTGGGGGAAAAAAGATATTTCATGCAAATGGAAATGACAAGAAAGTGGAGGTAGCAGTATTCATATCAGACAAAATAAACTTTAAAACAAAGTCTATAACGAAAGAGAAAGAAGGTCATTACATAATGATAAAGGGATCAGTACAAGAAAAGAGTATTATACTAGTTAACATATATGTACCTAATACAAGAGCACATAAATATATAAAGCAAATATTAACAGACATAAAGGGAGAAATTGCCAATAATAGTAGGGAACTTTAACATCCACTTATATCAATGGACAGATCATCCAGACAGAAAGTCAATAAGGAAACAATGGTCTCAAATAACACATTAGACCAGTTGGACTTAATAGATATATACAGGACATTCCATCCAAAAACAGTACAATACACATTCATCTCAAGTGCACGTGGAATGGTCTCCAGGATAGGTCACATGCTAGGCCACAAAACAAGTCTCAACAAATTAAAGAGGACAGAAATTATATCAAGCATTTTTTCCAACCAGAAAAGTATGAAACTAGAAATCAATTACAGAAAGGAAAATGGGAAAAAAACAAACACATGGAGACAAGACAACGTGCTACTAAAAAAACAAGAGATTGATGAAGAAACCAAAAGGAAATCATAAAATACCTCTAAACGAATGAAAATGGGAACACAACACTCCAAAATCTATGGGATGTACCAAAAGCAGTTCTAAAGGGGAAGTTTATAGAGATACAGTCTACCTCAAGAAACAAGAGAAATCTCAAATAAACAACCTACCTACCATCTAAACAAATTAAAAAATCAAAGCACAGACAAAGTCCAAAGTCATCAGAAGGAAGGAACAATAAAGATCAGACATAAAATAAATAAAATTGAGATTAAAAATAGTAAAAATCAATGAAACCAAGAGCTGTTTTTTGAAAAGATTAATAAAACTGAAAAATCTTTAGCTAGGCTCACCAAGAAGAAAAGAGAAGCACCCAAATATACAAAATAAGAAATGAAAGAGGAGAAATAACTACAAAAAAATCATAAGAGAATACTACAAACAGTTATACGCTCACAAATTGGACAACCTAGAAGAAATGGACAAATTTCTAGAAACATACAACTTCACAAGACTGAATCAAGAAGAAACAAACAGGGACTTCCCTGGTGGTCCAGTGGTAAAGAATCTGCCTTACAATGTAGGGGATGCCGGTTCAATCCCTAGTCAGGGAACTAAGATCCCACATGCCACGGGACAACTAAGCCCATGCACCACAACTACTGAGCTCACACACCTCAACTAGAGCTTGTGTGCCACACCACAGAGCACACGAGCTCTGGAAGCCATGCACCACAACTACAGAGCCCACATGCCCTGGAGCCTGCATGCCACAACTAGAGAAGAGAAAACCTGCACACCACAACTAGGCAGAAGCCCGTGTACCACAACGAAGACCCCATGTGCTGCAACGAAAGATCCCGCATGCCTTAACTAAGATCCCCCATGCCACAACTAAGACCCGATGCAGCCAAAAATAAATAATAAATAAATCTTTTAAAAGAAGAAGAAGAAACAAACAATTAGAACAGATCAATCACTAGTTAAATTGAATTTGTGAAAAAAATAAAAATAAACAAAAAAACCTCCCAACAAACAAATGTCCAGAACCGGATGGCTTCACAGGGAAATTTTACCAAACGTAAAGGAGAAGGAACATTTCCAAATTCATTCTACAAGGCCACCATTACTCAGGTACCAAAACCAGAAAAAGACACCACAAAAAAAGAAAATTACAGGCCAATGAACAACATAGATGCAAAATTTTTCAACAAAATATTAGCAAATCAAATTCAACAATACATTAAAATGATCATACACCATGATCAACTGGGCTTTATCCCAGGGATGCAAGGATGGTGCAATATCTACAAATCAACCAACATGATACACCTCTTTAACAAACTAGAGAATAAAAATTATATGATCCCCTTTGAGCCCTGAACCAAGATGGTGGAGTAGAAGGATGGGCTCTCACTCACTCTTGCAAGAAAACCAGAATCACAACTAGCTGCTAGACAATCATCGACAGGAAGACACTGGAACTCACCAGAAAAGATACCCCATATCCAAAGACAAAGGAGAAGCCACAATGAGACAGTAGGAGGGGTGAAATCACAGTAAAATCAAATCCCGTAACTGCTGGGTGGGTGACTCACAGACTGGAGAACGCTTATACCACAAAAGTCCACCCACTGGACTGAAGGTTCTGAGCCCCACGTCAGGCTTCCAAACCTGGGAGTCCGGCAATGGGAGGAGGAATTCCTAGAGAATCAGACTTTGAAGGTTAGTGGAATTTGATTGCAGCACTTCAACAGGACTGGGGGAAACAGAGGCTCCACTCTTGGAAGGCACACACAAAGTAGTGTGTGCATCAAGACCCAGGGGAAGGAGCAGTGACCCCAGGGGAGACTGAACCAGACCTACCTGCTAGTGTTGGAGGGTCTCCTACAGAGGCAGGGGGTGGCTGTGGCTCACCATGGGGACAAGGACACTGGCAGCAGAAGTTCTGGGAAGTATTCCTTGGCATGAGCCCTCCCACAGTTTGCCATTAGCCCCACCAAAGAGCCCAGGTAGGCTCCAGTGTTGGGTCGCCTCAGGCCAAACAACCAACAGGGAGGGAACCCAGCCCCACCCATCAGCGGTCAAGCGGATTAAAGTTTTACTGAGCTCTGCCCACCAGAGCAACAGCCAGCTCTACCCACCACCAGTCCCTCCCGTCAGGAAACTTGCACAAGCCTCTTAGATAGCCTCATCCACCAGAGGGCAGAAGCAAGAAGAACTACAATCCTGCAGCCTGTGGAACAAAAACCACATTCACAGAAAGATAGACAAGATGAAAAGGCAGAGGGCTATGTACCAGATGAAGGAACAAGATAAAACCCAGAAAAACAACTAAATGAAGTGGAGATAGGCAACCTTCCAAAAAAAGAATTCAGAATAATGATAGTGAAGATGATTGATCCAGGACCTCGGAAAAACAATGGAGGCAAAGATCGAGAAGATGCAAGAAATGTCTAACAAAGACCTAGAATAATTAAAGAACAAACAAACAGAGATGAACAATACAATAACTGAAATGAAAACTACACTAGAAGGAATCAATAGCAGAATAACTGAGACAGGAGAACAGATAAGTCACCTGGGAGATAGAATGGTGGAATTCATGCTGTGGAACAGAATAAATAAAAAAGAATGAAAAAACGAAGACAGCATAAGAGACCTCTGGTACAACATTAAACACAACAACATTCGCATTATAGGGGTCCCAGAAGGAGAAGAGAGAGAGAAAGGACCAGAGAAAATACTTGAAGAGATTATAGTCGAAAACTTCCCTAAGATGGGAAAGGAAATAGCCACCGAAGTCCAGGAAGCACAGAGAGTCCCATACAGGATAAACCCAAGGAGAGACACACCGAGACACATAGTAATCAAACTGGCAAAAATTAAAGACAAAGAAAAATTATTGAAAGCAGCAAGGGAAAAATGACAAATAACATACAAGGGAACTCCCATAAGGTTAACACCTGATTTCTCAGCAGAAACTCTACAAGCCAGAAGGGAGTGGCATGATATACTTAAAGCGATGAAAGGGGAGAATCTACAACCAAGACTACTCTACCCGGCAAGGATCTCATTCAGATTCAATGGAGAAATCAAAAGCTTTACAGACAAGCAAAAGCTAAGACCAAACCAGCTCACCAACAAATGCAAAGGAACTTCTCTAAGTGGGAAACACAAGAGAAGAAAACGACCTACAAAAACAATCCCAAAACAATTTTAAAAATGGTCATAGGAACATACATATTGATAATTACCTTAAACGTGAATGGATTCAATGCTCCAACCAAAAGACCCAGGCTTGCTGAACGGATACAAAAACAAGACCAATATATATGCTGTCTACAAAAGACCCACTTCAGACCTAGGGACACATACAGACTGAAAGTGAGGGGATGGAAAAAGATATTCCATGCAAATGAAAATGAAACGAAAGCTAGAGTAGCAATACTCGTATCAGATAAAATAGACTTTAAAATAAAGAATGTTACAAGAGACAAGGAAGGGCACTACATAATGATCAAGGGATCAATCCAAGAAGAAGATATAACAATTATAAATATATATGCACCCAACATAGGAGCACCTCAATACATAAGGCAACTGCTAACAGCTATAAAAGGGGAAATCAACAGTAACACAGTAATACTGGGGGACTTTAACACCTCACTTACACCAATGGACAGATCATTCAAAATGAAAATAAATAAGGAAACAGAAGCTTTAAATGACACAATAGACCAGATAGATTTAATTGATATTTATAGGACATTCCACCCCAAAACAGCAGATTACACGTTCTTCTCAAGTGTGCACAGAACATTCTACAAGATAGATCACATCTTGGGTCACAAATCAAGCTCAGTAAATTTAAGAAAATTGAAATTATATCAAGCATCTTTTCTGACCACAATGCTATGAGATCAGAAATGAATTACAAGGAAAAAAATGTAAAAAACACAAACAGATGGAGGCTAAACAATACATTACTAAATAATCAAGAGCTCACTGAAGAAATCAAAGAGGAAATCAAAAAAATACCTAGAGACAAATGACAATGAAAACATGATGATCCAAAACCTATGGGATGCAGTAAAAGCAGTTCTAAGAGAGAAGTTTATAGCTATACAAGCCTACCTCAAGAAACAAGAAAACTCTCAAATAAACAATCTAACCTTACATCTTAAGGAACTAGAGAAAGAAGAATAAACAAAACCCAAAGTTAGCAGAAGGAAATCATAAAGATCAGAGAAATGAATGAAATAGAAACAAAGTAAACAGTAGCAAAGATCAATAAAACTAAAAGCTGGTTCTTTGAGAAGATACACAAAATTGATAAACCATTAGCCAGACTCATCAAGAAAAAGAGGGAGAAGACTCAAATCAATAAAATTAGAAATGAAAAAGGAGAAGTTACAACAAATATCACAGAAATACAAAGCATCCTAAGAGACTACTACAAGCAACTCTATGCCAATAAAATGGACAACCTGGAAGAAATAGACAAATTCTTAGAAAGGCATAACCTTCCAAGACTGAACCAGGAAGAAACAGAAAATATGAACACACCAATCACAAGTAATGAAATTGAAACTGTGATTAAAAATCTTCCAACAAACAAAAGCCCAGGACCAGATGGCTTCACAGGCGAATTCTATCAAACATTTAGAGAAGAGCTAACACCTATCCTTCTCAAACTCTTCCAGAATATAGCAGAGGGAGGAACACTCCCAAATTCCTTCTACGAGGCCATCATCATCTTGATACCAAAACCAGACAAGGATGTCACAAAGAAAGAAAACTACAGGCCAATATCACTGATGAACATAGATGCAAAAATCCTCAACAAAATACTAGCAAACAGAATCCAACAGCACATTAAAAGGATCATACACCATGATCAAGTGGGGTTTATTCCAGGAATGCAAGGATTCTTCAATATACGCAAATCTATCAATGTACACCATATTAACAAATTGAAGGAGAAAAACCATATGATCATCTCAATAGATGCAGAGAAACCTTTTGACAGAACTCAACACCCATTTATGATAAAAACCCTGCAGAAAGTAGGCATAGAGGGAACTTTCCTCAACATAATAAAGGCCATATATGACAAGCCCACAGCCAACATCATCCTCAATGGTGAAAAACTGAAAGCATTTCCACTAAGATCAGGAACAACACAAGGTTGCCCACTCTCACCACTCTTATTCAACATAGATTTGGAAGTTTTAGCCACAGTAATCAGAGAAGAAAAGGAAATAAAAGGAATCCAAATCGGAAAAGAAGTAAAGCTGTCACTGTTTGCAGATGACATGATACTATACATAGAGAATCCTAAAGATGCTACCAGAAAACTACTAGAGCTAATCAATGAATTTGGTAAAGTAGCAGGATACAAAATTAATGCACAGAAATCTCTTGCATTCCTACACACTAATGATGAAAAATCTGAAAGAGAAATTAAGGGAACACTCCCATTTACCATTGCAACAAAAAGAATAAAATACCTAGGAATAAACCTACCTAGGGAGACAAAAAACCTGTATGCAGAAAACTATAAGACACGGATGAAAGAAATTAAGAATAATACCAAGAGATGGAGAGATATACCATGTTCTTGGATTGGATCAATATTGTGAAAATGACTATAGTACCCAAAGCAATCCACAGATTCAATGCAATCTCTATCAAATTACCAATGGCATTTTTTATGGAACTAGAACAAAAAATCTTAAAATTTGTACGGAAACACAAAAGACTCTGAATAGCCAAAGTAGTCTTGAGGGAAAGAAACGGAGCTGGAGGAATCTGACTCCCTGACTTCAGACTATACTACAGACCTACAGTAATCAAGACAATATGATACTGGCACAAAAACAGAAACATAGATCAATGGAACAAGATAGAAAGCCCAGAGATAAACCCACGCACCTATGGTCAACTAATCTATAACAAAGGAGGCAAGGATATACAATGGAGAAAAGACAGTCTCTTCAATAAGTGGTGCTGGGAAAACTGGACAGCTACATGTAAAAGAATGAAATTAGAACACTCCCTAACACCATACACAAAAATAAACTCAAAATGGATTAGAGACCTAAATGTAAGACCGGACACAGTAAAACTCTTAGAGGAAAACATAGGAAGAACACTCTTTCACATAAATCACAGCAAGATGTTTTTTGATCCACCTCCTAGAGTAATGGAAATAAAAACAAAAATAAACAAATGGGACCTAATGAAACTTCAAAGCTTTTGCACAGCAAAGGAAACCATAAACAAGACAAAAAGACAACCCTCAGAATGGGAGAAAATATTTGCAAACGAATCAATGGACAAAGGATTAATCTCCAAAATATATAAACAGCTCATGCAGCTCAATATTAAGAAAACAAACAACCAAATCCAAAAAGCGGCAGAAGACCTAAATAGACATTTCTCCAAAGAAGACATACAGATGGCCAAGAAGCACATGAAAAGCTGCTCAACATCACTAAAGATTAGAGAAATGCAAATCAAAACTACAATAAGTTATCACCTCACACCAGTCAGAATAGGCATCATCAGAAAATCTACAAACAACAAATGCTGGAGAGGGTGTGGAGAAAAGGGAAACCTCTTGCACTGTTGGTGGGAATGTAAATTGATACAGCCACAATGGAGAACAGTATGGAGGTTCCTTTTTAAAACTAAAAATAGCACTACCATACGACCCAGCAATTCCACTACTGGGCATATACCCTGAGAAAACCATAATTCAAAAAGACTCATGTACTGCAATATTCACTGTAGCTCTCTTTACAATAGCCAGGACATGGAAGCAACTTAAGTGTCCATCGACAGATGAATGGATAAAGAAGATGTGGCACATATATACAATGGAATATTACTCAGCCATAAAAAGGAATGATATTAGGTCATTTGTTGAGACGTGGATGGATCTAGAGACTGTCATACAGAATGAAGTAAGTCAGAAAGAGAAAAACAGATATCGTATATTAACGCATATATGTGGAACCTAGAAAAATGGTACAGATGAAGCCGTCTGCAGGGCAGAAATTGAGACACCGACGTAGAGAACAAACGTATGGACACCAAGGGGGGAAAGCGGCAGGGGGGTGGGGGTGTGTGTGATGAATTGGGAGATTGGGATTGACATGTATACACTGATGTGTATAAAATTGATGACTAATTAGAACCTGCTGTATAAAAAAATAAATAAAATAAAATTCAAAAAAAAGAAAAAAGAAATTGTCTACAGCTAAGAACATAGGCCTGTTAAGGATGCTTGCATCTACTGAATATATTAATGAGTTATTGGCCTGTAGTTTTCATTTTTCGTAATCTTTTTATCTGTTTATGCCTTCGGTAAAATTCTGTTTTCATGAAATAAACAAAATCATATGATTCCCTTCAATAGATGCAGAAAAAGTTTTTGACAAAATTCAACATTCATTTATGAGAAAACCTCTCAACAATGTGAGTATAGAGGGGACATACCTCTATATAATAAATGCCATATATGACAAACCCACAGCCAACATCATATTTAATGTTGAAAAGCTGAAAGCATTTTCCTCTAAGACCAGGAACAAGACAAGGATGCCCACTCTCACCAGTTTTATTTGACCCAGTACTGGAAGTTCTAGCCACAGCGATCAGGAAAGGGAAACAAAATCAAAAATAAACAGATAAAAAGCTTTTGCACAGTGAAGGAAACTATCAACAAAATGAAAAGGCAGCCAACTGAATGGGAGAAGATATGTGCAAATGATATATCTGCTAAGGGATTAATAACAAAAATATGTAAAGAGCTCACAGCTCAACATCAAAATAACAAACAACTAGATTAAAATAAGGCATGGGACCTGAATAGACATTTTTCCAAAACATACAGATGGCCACGGAATATATGAAAAGATACTCGGCATCACTAGTCATCAGGGAAGTGCAAATCAAAACCACAATGAGATATCACCTCACATCTGTCAAAATGATATTATCGAAAAGACAGGGGACTTCCCTGGTGGCGCAGTGGTTAAGAATCCGCCTGCCAATGCAGGGGACACGGGTTCGAGCCCTGATCCAGGAAGATCCCACATGCCACAACTACTGAAGCCTGCATGCCTAGAGCCCATGCTCCACAACAAGAGAAGCCACTGCAATGAGAAGCCGGCGCACCACAACGAAGAGTAGCCCCCACTCACTGCAACTAGAGAAAGCCTGTGTGCAGCAATGAAGACGCAAGGCAGCCAAAAAAAAAAAAAAAAAAAGACAACGGGGAATTCCCTGGTGGTCCAGTGGTTAGGACCTGGCGCTTTCACTGCTGGGGGCCCAGGTTTGATCCGTGGTTGGGGAACGAAGATCCCACAAGCTGTGTGGCACAGCCAGAAAAAACAACAAATAACAACTGTTGGAGAGGGTGTGGAGTAAAGGGAACCCTCTTGCACTGTTGATGGGAATGTAAATTGGTGCAGCCACTATGGAAAACAGTATGGAGGTTCCTCAAAAAATTAAAAATAGAAGTAACATACAATCCAGCAATTCCACTAATTAGAAAAGATATATGTACCCCTATGTTCCTTGCAGCAATATTTACAATAGCCAATATGGAAGCAACCTAAGTGTCCACTGATAGATGAGTGGATAAATGTGATATGTATATACAAAGGAATATAACTCAGCAATAAAAAAGAATGGAATATTACCATTTGTGACAACACGAATGGACCTAGAGGTATCACGCTTCGTAAAATCAGTCAGATGGAGAAAGGCAAATACTACAATTTCACATATATGTGGAATCTGAAAAACAAAACAAGTGAACTAACATAACAAAACAGAAACAGACTCATAGATACAGAAAACAAACAGGTGGTTGCCATAGATGGGAGGTGTGGGGGGATGTGAGGGAGATTAAGAGGTTCAAACTTCCAGTTACAAAAAAAAGTAAGTCATGAGGATGAAATATACAGCATGAGGAATATAGTCAATAGTATTTTAATAACTTTGTATGGTGACAGATCATCACTCAACCTGTGATCATTTTGTAATGTTAAAAAATATCAAATCACTATTCTGTGCACCTGGAACTAACAGTATTGTAGGTCAATTATACTTTAATTTAAAATAATAATAATTATTAGTAGTTGTGGAAAATAAATAAATAAAATACAAGCACTTTGACATTCTCCTCCCTCTGAGCCCCACCCCAAACTTTACAGGATACAGAGCATGTTTCTTTTTGCTTAGTTTTACTCTTAAAATTATTTACAGGACTCCTGTTGTAAAAGACCTGCTTGAAATTGATGATAACATGCATTTACACCCAAGCTCTTTTGGAGATAAATATTCCATATGAATGCAAAGAGTAATTCGTAGATAAAGGTGACGCAGAAGCATTCGCATTTATCTGAAATTGAAGGACCAAGCTTCTCCCCAGCTGGGGTGGATTTCAAGTGAATGGGAAGCAGCCTCTATCTCTGGAGAGGTGGCCTGGGGATTCAAAAGGCAGGCTCGAAGGGTGAGAAAGAAGACAGTGGGAGATCCTCAGACAGGAGCATGAGAGGAGCAATTCCAGACAAGAGGGGCAAAAAGGAAGAGGTGTCAAACCAGGCTACAAATCTTCTGATAATCCAACACCTGGAATTAAGTAAGGTGCGAATAAACTAGGGCCTGGTGGGGTTGGCTCAGCTATGTGGTCCTGCTGGCTAAAGACATCAAGCATGATAATATGGTCATTAGGGTGTAGCAAATGACCAAGGGACTATTTAAGTTCTGGTGGCAATAACTGTACTGTTGGGAGCGCCTTCACTGAGAACAATACTTAAGATTGATGGGGTTGAGCTTAGGGAAAGTCCAGACAGACCCTGTTCAGTTCCTCTCATTCCAAATGGTGGCAAAGATGATGGACCTCAAGCCTTGGGTGAGTAAACCCAGCCTTAAAAGGAGTAATGTGGCTCCCAGCCATCTCTCCAGGAAGAGAAATTTTCTTTCCTGCTTCAAATAGGCATGTAAGTATTTGGTACAAATTCTCCTTTCTAACCCCACATCTGGCTGCCTTCTCCACTCTGTGCAGAATTGGATGTAATGAGCACCTCCTGGTGCTAATATGGACACACTGTCTGTGTCTGTGCAACATGTGTTCAGTTTCCATGGTTTTGCATTGTGTGTTTCCATGAGGCTGAACAGACTTTCAGACTCATTCACATTTGTTTCTGCTCTGACGATGTAATCCCTGCTATGAGGAATAGACCTGCAGTGAGCTTGAGAAGAATTCCACATCTTACCTTTGTCAGACATTTCCATTTGCCCCATCAAAGCTACCAAAACAAATGCCAACTCCCAACAAACCCTGGCCACTACACATATTACTGGCTGAGAATACTGGTTCTCTTACCACTTTGATGTTTAGATCAGCATTTTTATAGGTTTTTCAATATTTGCTTTTAGGAGATTCTGAATATATATTATTATTTATTTAATCTTGAACCATTAGTAAAAACAAAGAGATCCCATTCAGCACTATGTCCTGGACACAGTTTTGTTGCTTCTAATTAATAGTAACTGGTAACTGATTTAAAAAAATTTTTTTTAATTTCCTTAGCAAGTTAGGAATAGAAAAGAAGAAAAACTTCCTTAATCTGTTAACAGGTATCCACCAAAAAAACTACACAGACATTATACTTAATGTTCAAGTATTAGAGGTATTTCCTTTAAAATAAAAACAAGAAGGGATTCTAACCATCACCATTATTCTCCTAGCCAGTGCAATAACACGAACAAAAATTTTAAAGTAATTATAAAAATCAGGAAGAAAATAATTGTCATTATTTGCAGGCAATGTATTGGACTGCCTAAAAATTCCATAAGAATCAACTTTAAGATTACTAGAACTAATAAAGGAGGCCAGTGAGCTAGCCAGGGACATGACCAACACAGTCAATGATCATGACCAGTTAGAAAGCTGTCCATTCACAATAGAAAAAATATAAATTACATATTTATATTTTTAAAGTATGTATAAATTATACATGAATATGTATATATATAATAACTAGAAATAAAGCTAACCAAAAAAATGTGCAGAGCCTATAGGAAGACAACTATAAAACTTCATGAACTACATGTCTAAATGGGAAAACTTAATACTAAAAAGTTGTCAGATCTCCACTACATAGAAAAAGAGATTCCAGATGGATTTTTTTTTTAAGAGAATGCGAGATAAGTGTTCTTGCTTCTAATTAATGGTAACTGTCCATTGGTAGTATTGTCCATGAATGGAAGGTTCTTCTTATCTTGCCAATCAGACAGGTCTCAACTCTCAGAGAAAAGCAAGAAAAGAGAGAAGAGAAGAATGGAAGGCAGGACAGAGTTATCTTCTCTTAGTCAAGGCAAGACTAAGCAGAGAAAAGTAGAAGTGTCCTCTCACCCCCTACACTCTGATACTAACGTAGACTATACGATAGTGCAGCCCCTCCAGTAATAACTTATGCATATGGTGCCTGTCTCATAGTAGTCAGTCAGTGTTAGCTGAGTGAATAAACGTACAAGTGAAGAACCTCAACATGTCCAATGTTTAAGCAAATCAACAATAGAAACAGAAGCTGTATCGGAGACAATGCTTCTTTTTAATTTATTTTATTTATTTATTTGTTTGTTTTTGGCTGCGTTGGTTCTTCGTTGCTGAGCGTGGGCTTTTCTATAGTTGAGGCAAGCGGGGGCTACTCTTCACTGTGGTGCACAGGCTTCTCATTGTAGTGGCTTCTTTTGTTGCGGAGCACAGGCTCTAGGCACACGGGCTTCAGTAGTTGTGGTGCCCGGGCTCAGTAGTTGCAGTTCGTGGGCTCTAGAGCACAGTGTCAGTAGTTATGGCACTCGGGCTTAGTTGCTCCGTGGCTTGTGGGATCTTCCCAGACCAGAACTCGAACCCATGTCCCCTGCATTGACAGGCAGATTCTTAACCACTGTGCCACCAGGGGAGTCCCTGGCAGGTGGATTCTTAACCACTGCGCCACCAGGGAAGTCCCTCTAAGACAATGTTTACTTTCAAGAATCAGCAGTAACAGGGACTTCCCTGCTGGCGCAGTGCTTAAGAATCCACCTGCCAATGCAGGGGACAGGAGGATCCCACATGCCGCGGAGCAACTAAGCCCGTGTGCCACAACTACTGAGCCTGCGCTCTAGAGCCTGCAAGCCAGAACTACCAAGCCCGCCTGCCTAGAGCCCATGCTCCACAACAAGAGAAGCCACCGCAATGAGTAGCCTACTCACTGCAACAAAGAGTAGTAGCCCCCGCTCGCCTCAACTAGAGAAAAGCCCACCGGCAGCAACGAAGAACCAACGTAGCCAAAAATAAATAAATAAAAAATAAATTTATAGCAAAAAAAAGAATCAGCAGTGATAAAGAAGTTCTTATTTCCCCATTGCCTTTGAGCAAATATTCAAAGTGCGGACTCTCACTGGGTGGTATTGACTAAATTCCCATGAAAATTCATTAACTTCATCAGCAGACTGAATTACTTTTCAATGCATACACAATCTTCCACATTCTATGTCAGCTGAGGTCAAGTCCTTTTTGCAGTTGGCCTGGGAGGAAAAATAAAAGTAGATGCCAGGAATTTAGGGTATGTGTCAAAAGGGAAAAAAGGCGCCAGCACTGGCAGTCACCAGAAGAATCAGCTCCAGTTTGCCTTGTTTGTTTATCAAATGTCCCGTCACAGGACCAGATTCCCTGCCATTCTATGAATGCATATAGCAAGACTCAACAGTTGTGTCATGGTTCATTGAGGAAACAGCAAGAATTCCAGAATCAAGAGTCAAGCTGTTGTGATACCCATTAATGCATTCGTAAACAAAGAAGCTGTTTATCTGTAGATTTGTGTTCTGATATTTCACAACTGCCTGAGCAGGCTTTGTTCAGTCCATGATAAGTAGATCTCACCCTGGCTCGCTGAGCTTGCCATCTGTTAAATTCAGTCTCAACTACTGTGAATGTTGTTGCCTCTAGTAGATTACAAAAACTAACATTCACTTTCTTTTTCTTTCTTTTTCTTTTAATGAGCAGATAGTGCAGAGAGTTCCCATATATCCCCTCTTCCCTGAACAGTTTTCCCTGCATTAGTGTAGTACATTGGTGACAAACTGATAAATCAATAGTAAGGTCCACAGTTTATATTAGAGTTCATTCTTTGTTCAGTTCTATAGACTTTGACAAATGCACATGTATCCATCATGTATCATACAGTATCATGCAGAATAGTTCCACCTCCCTAAAAATCCCCTGAGCTTCCCTTTTTCATCCCTTCTCCT
Source organism: Globicephala melas (assembly GCF_963455315.2). Lineage (NCBI taxonomy): Eukaryota > Metazoa > Chordata > Mammalia > Artiodactyla > Delphinidae > Globicephala > Globicephala melas. The sequence goes on along the minus strand of NC_083325.1, from coordinate 31,486,278 downwards.
CTCTCCCCTTGAACACTGGAAACCTCTGATATTTTTACTGTCTCCATAGTCTTGCCTTTTCCAAAATACCATGTAGCTGGAATCATACAGCGCGTAGCCTCTTCGGATTGGCTTCTTTCACCTAGTAATATGCAGTTAAGGTTCCATGTTTTGCATTGCTTGATAGCTCATTTCTTTCTTTTTTTAAAATAAATTTATTTATTTTGTTTTATTTTTTGGCTGCGTTGGGTCTTTGTTGCTGCACGCGGGCTTTTCTCTGGTTGCCACGAGCAGGGGCTAATCTTCGTTGCGGTGCGCTGGCTTCTTATTGCGGTGGCTTCTGTTGTTGCAGAGCACGGGCTCTAGGCGCACAGGCTTCAGTAGTTTTGGCTCGCGGGCTCTAGAGCGCAGGCTCAGTAGTTGTGGCGCGTGAGCTTAGTTGCTCTGTGGCATGTGGGATCTTCCAGGACAAGGGCTCAAACCCGTGTGCCCTGCATTGGCAGGCAGATTCTTAACCACAGCGTCACCAGGGAAGCCCAGCTCATTTCTTTTCATTGCTGAATAATATTCCATTGTTTGGAGGTACTACAGCATGTTTATCCATTCAAGTGACACTGATGTTCACTTCTGACTGATCTGAACAGCTCGTAGAGAGGAATCAGTGGGATGGTTTTATGTTTTCCTTGAGATACTCTAAGGTTCTTTATGTGTGTTTATAAGATATGGGCTCGGGAGAGGGGGAATGAAAGTCACCCATTATTCCAAGACATAACCTCTTAAACAGTTTAGTTTATTTCCTTCCAGTCATTTTTTTACATATTCACGTTTTAAAATGTTGAAGTCACATTATAAATACAATTTTTATCTTGTGTTTCTCACTTACCATTATGAAATTTTGTTGTGGATAGGGGTTCTCTGACAAGATCCCCTCCCCAAGGCTGACAAATGACATATGACCCCCAGCTGCTGGGAATATCAGCTGCTGGCAGCTCACAGCTATGTCCCTCAGTAGGACTTGTTCTTGGCCTTGGCCAAGGTTATGCTCCCTCCCTGGGTGAGCCCATGGCCAATGACTGGCTGATGCATAAATACAGAGACCCTCTTGTCTCAAACTGGGAAAACTCAGAAGAACCATGTCAGCTCCAGAGATCCCTGTAGAGTCAGGTGAGGCCTCAGTGACAACTACACTGCAAATCAGCTTCTCCCTCTATCCAATCCTTCCTTCTTTACTTTTAATCTGAGAAGACTCCGCATATAGCTCATCAACTCTGTTTCAAGGGATCTAAGACAGTTGTCACCAGAAATGGTCTTAGGAAGCAGACTCTGACATTGGATTCTGTAGCTGGATATCTCACAGCAATCCCTTAGGCAATGAGTACCCTTTCACTGGTGGTAGTTGGAGCATGGAGAGCCCTTGGTGTGCTGTGGTGATGCAAGTATTAAAACTTTCACAAATGGTAAAATTGGGATGGGATACTGATAGAGGAGGATCTTGATAGGGACAGAGTAAAGGGACAAAGTAGGTGATTAAGTAGTTAATCCCACTAAGGGATCATAAGTAAAATATATATATATATATGGGAGACCCCTGTAAGTTAACGATCACTCAAGAAAGCAGGTTTGCTTAACCACAAAACCAAACAGGCTTGCCTAGCAACAAAACCATGCAAGAGAAGCATGAGACATGCCCCAAAACCATAAAACAATGGTGGAATGAGACCCACATCCTGCCCAGTGAGCTCAGTAGGTTAATGATTCCTAGGACATGCTACTCTGCTCACACTAAAAACAAAAATATAAGGTGACATTGTACTGAAACCTGAGGCGATTTACCATATTTTAGTATATGCTACTGCCTTTTTGCTCATTTCCATTGCCCCATGACAGTCCCGGTTTGTCCATGTAGGGACAAGAAAACTCCCCTGCCCAACGTGGAGGAGGAGCTGATGATGGAAGCTTCACATCTACTCAAGAATGATGAAGGAGGGGCTTCCCTGGTGGCACAGTGGTTGAGAGTCCACCTGCCGATGCAGGGGACACGGGTTCGTGCCCCGGTCCGGGAAGATCCCACATGCCACAGAGCGGCTGGGCCCGTGAGCCATGGCTGCTGAGCCTGCGTGTCCGGAGCCTGTGCTCCACAACGGGAGAGGCCACAACAGTGAGAGGCCCGCATACCGCAAAAAAAAAAAAAAAAAAAAAAAGAATGATGAAGGAGGTGGTCTTCTCCCCCTCCCTATTCTTCCTTTGGTTACAAAACTGTAGCCCACTAAGCTCTCGGGGCAGCACCGTCTTGCCTGCCCACTTGTAAGCCTCGCAAGCATCCTATTCTAATAAAACACTTATCTATCACCTTGCCTCTCACTGAATTCTTTCTGCACTGAGACATAGAGAACCAGAGCGCCCAGAAATGCATTTCTGTGGGTTCATTCTGGTCATGTAAGGCCTTTGCTGAGAAATTCACGGATAGCCTTGTAGGGGGTTCCCTTGTAAGTTACAACCTTCTTTTCTCTTGCTGTTTTTAAGATTCTCTCTTTGCTTTGATTTTGACAGCTTTATTACAATGGGTCTTAGAGAATATATCTTTACATCAACTTTGTTTGGGGACCTATTCACTTCATGAACTTGGATGTCCAAATCTCTCCCCACATTTGGAAAGTTCTCAGCCATTTTGTCTTTAAATAAGCTTTCCACCCCTTTCTCCCTCTCTTCTTCTGAGACTCCCATAATTTGCAGATCATTTCTTTTGATGGAGGCCCAAAAATCATGCAGGCTTTCTTCAGTCTTTCTTAATTTTAAAAAAACTTTCCCCTCTGGATAATTCCATAGTTATTATCTTTTAATTCACAGATTTTTTCTCTTTAATTCATTCTGCTGTTGATGCTCTCTATTGCATTTTTTATTTCATTCATTGTATTTTTGTCCTTTTTAATGATTTCTGTGTCTTTGTTAAACGTCTCATTTTGTTTGTGCATTGTTTTCCTGATTTTGTTAAACTGTCTTTCTGTGTTTTCTTGTAGCTCATTGAGCTTATTTAAAACAGCTCTTTTCACATCTTTATTGGGTAGATCTCCAGGTCTTGGGTTCAGTCACTGGAAGAATTATTGTGATCTTTTGGTGACATCAAATTTCCCTGATATTCATGTTCCTTGAAGGCTTGCATTGCTCTCTTTGCATCTGAAGTTGCTGTCACCCCCTCTGGTCTTCACTGACTGACTTCAGGAAAGAATTACCTTCCTTCAGCCCCACTAGGGATGCTGAGGTTTCCTCAGACTGGCTGTGGATATTCCTGCTCTACCCTTATTGCTCCCTCTTGTGGCAGGATTCTTAAGCTTGTATGCCTACCCTCAATCTTGCAATACACCAGGCTGAGCGCTGACAGCCTCCCTTTTGCTCTCAGGACAGTACTAAACCTCAATTTTGTGTTCTCTCCCTGGCCGGGCAGTATGGTCCAGTTTTCTGTGTGCGCTCACTAGCCATCTGCCAAGGCTTGCTCATGCCACCATCACAGGTATGCACAGGGAGCTGACCACAGGATGGGGAAGTGAGTGGGTGAGGCACCCAGAGCACTGGGGGTGCAACAGGCCAGCTGGGGTATCAGTGGATGAGGCATCCCCAGGGGCTCATTGGTGGGCTTCCTGACGGAGTCCCACAGTTAACAGGATGCAGTTAGCAGGATCCATGTCCCTTCAAGGCCCTCCAAGTCCTAGCTGCATCCCTCCCAGCTGCTCCCCCACTACCCCCACCTCCAGTCATTCAACTCATGACTGAGTACTCTGGATGGGTCAAAAGAGAAATGGACCTCTTTGGCAGCATCCCACATAGCTGGGGAGGCTGGGTGGTCACTCACTGTCTCACTTCCCACATGGGAGAAATTACAGTCTGAGGAGGGTTCTCACCAAGGTCTGTACGCCTATTATCTGATGCATGGATGAACAAGACTCCCCTGGACCTCCTGACGTATGGTGCTGGATCCCACATCTCCCACAAAGGTACTTTTTCCATAGATAGGTGCTAAATTGTTGTTGAGGGGGGTAATACAAGTGAAGGACATCTTGTTGGGCCATCTTGTTGACATCACTCGATAAATTTAATTTATCTAAACTTAGTCTACACACACTCCTATTTTAAACAATACAAAAACTTAGACTGTTTTCAATCTAATCAGCCCTTCCAAACATATTTTATTTTTGTTCAATATTTTAATTCTACTTGTTTTGTGATTTTTCTACATCATTAGACATTAATTATTGTTTAACTCAATCATTGTTTGTTTAGATATTCACATATTTAAGGATTTGTTTCATTCTTCTTGCAGTGGACTGTCCCTCAAATATTTTTGTGTACCCTAAGTGCATCTTCAGAATTTCCTTTAGTGTAAAATGTTTATTACAAAGGCTCTGATTTTTTCATTTGACCAAACAATATTTTTATTTTTCCCTCTTTCCCTCTTGATAGTTTCACGATGTATGCAATTCTAGGTTGACAGTTACTATCTCTCAGAATACTGAAGATAATATTCCATTGTCCTCTAGATACCATTTTGGAGATATCCACTGTGAGTTCTGTAGTTCCTTTGTGTTAGTCTGTCTTTACATGTTGACTATTTTTAAGACCTCTCCGTAGTCTTTGGTATTCTTCAGTTCCACTACTATCTGTCTAAGGAAAATTTTGCTTATATTGCTGTAAATTCATTGAGCTCCTTAAGTCTGAAGTATGCACGTATGTTTCATCAATTCTGAAAATGTTTCAGTCATTATCTCTTCAAACTTTGCCTCTCTTTCATTCTCTCTGTCCTTCCTCCTAGAAGTCCAATTAGACGTAAGTTAGACCTCCTCATCCTGTCCTTCATGCCTTTTAATCTTTCATATTTTCTACTGCTTTGTTTCTCTGTTATGCATTCTGGATAATTTCTTCAGATCTGTTTTCCTGTTCATGTTTTTATCACCTATATCTAATTTTCTCTTTAAATTTAAACCATCATTTGAGTTTTTTATTTCAATTATTATATTTGTTTTGCATAAAAATTCTATTTGATTGTTTTTCAAGTATGCCTGTTTAACTTTCATAATAACTTGTATCTTATATATATATATATTTTTAACATCTTTATTGACGTATAATTGCTTTACAATGGTGTGTTAGTTTCTGCTTTATAACAAAGTGAATCAGTTATACATTGTATCTTATATTTTTAATCACCACTTTTCTTTCTCTAAATATATTAAACATGCTTAAGTTCCATTTTGTACTTCATAATTCCCATACCTAAAAACTATGTTGGCCTTATTCTGTGGTTTGTTGTTCCTGCTGGCTTTTCCTCAGAGTGCCTTGTCTCCTTAAATGCTTTTTGACGTTGTCTCTGAGCCCACATTCCTCTGAACTTTATTCATGGAAAACTTTGAGGTTTTTGTTTTGATTGCATTTCTCCAAAGAGGATTTAGTTTTGCTTCTTCCAAATTTCTGGAATCATTACCAATCCAGAACTATTTTAAAATAAATTTTGACCTAAAAGTGTTTAGAACCATGCAGGTAGTGTAAATTTGGGTTACAAACTTGAATGAGTGCCAGCTTATGGTTAGGAAGTCTCAAGAGAAAAGTTTCTCCCTTAACCCAACACTGACAAGCAAGCTTCCTTGCTATGTCTATCTGTAAGGCAACGTACGTTTCTAGTTCATTCATACACTCTGTTGTCTTTTAGTGTCACAACTCCTTCTTTTGGCTTTTGCCTCCTGTTCACCCTACAGCATGTGATCATCAAAATGAAAGCTGGTCCTCATTAAAGAAACGACTGATTCCAGGGTTGGTACACAAAAAAATATGAGACTGGAACATTTTGTTATATCAGAAAGTAATAAATTGCTCCAAAAAAGATGGGAAGATATAAAAAAAAATTAAATTATATAAAACAAAGGAACCAGAATGAAGGGATTCTCACAGCTCACATCTGGGAAAGTTTGACCTCATAATAAATGGTGATAGTGATAGAATAAAATTCACGTAAAGAAATAAGAATCCATGAGTTTATATTGAGATAGATTGCTATATGATAAAGATAGAGAGATAGAGGATAGATAGATAGATAGATAATAGATAGATAGATAGATAGATAATAGATAGACAGATGATAGATAGATACAGACAAAAAATAAAAAACCTTCCTTACAACAGAATGTCGACAAATAAATGCCGACCAGAAACAATGATATAATTAGCTAATCATTTGGCACCCACAATAGTAACAATTATTTCAGATAAGAATGAAAAGTAGATATGGAAACTAATGGGTAGAAGTATGACAAGAAACAGGATGTTTAGGTAGTCTCAAAATATTTCACAAGAGACACTTATTAATTACAAAAGGAAAAAGAACAACTTTATAATGGAGAAACCTGGCAGATAGCACCTTCAGCAAGGAATCACAAACGAAAAATGGATATCATGTGCTTCTGTCTGTGATGCACTGAGAAGGACACATCATTTCTGTAACGTCCTTGCCAAATACGTATAAGCTAAGTCCAATCATGAGGAAACATCAGACAAATACAAATTGAGGGAAATTTTACAAAATAACTGACGTATGCTCTTCAGAAATATCAAGACCACGGAAAGATAAACACTGTAGAACTGTTCCTGATTAAAGGAGACTAACAAGACAAAAAAAACAAACACAGCCTGTGATCCTGGGTTGGATGTTGGATCAGAAGATTTTTGTTGTTATTGTTATAAAGGACTTTATTGGGACAACTAGAAAAATTTGAATGAGATCTATAGAACAGATGGTAATATTGTATTCATGTTAATTTTATGACTTTGATCATTGTACTGTTGTTATGTAAGAGAATGTTCCTGTTTGTAAGGGAAATAGAGAGAGAGAGAGAGAGAAGGAGAAGGAGAAGAAGAAGAAGGAGAAAAGGAGGAAGAATAGACAGACTGATATAGATATTGATGTAGATATAAAGAGGAGGAAGGAAGAAGAAAGCAAAGGGGGTAAAATGTTAACCACATGAACAAATGGGAATCTGGGTGAAGAATATACTCCAAGACTCTTTATGCCACTGTACCATTTGGAACATTTTTGTAGGTCTAAAATTATTTCAAAATAAAAAGTTTTAAAGAAATGAAAGCTGACAGACCAAGCTCAGATCCAGGACTGTCATCAGGGCCTGGGTGGGTCCAGATCCCCACTCTCGCCCATCTCTCAGAGGGAGGCTGTGCTGGAGCAGAGGGTGGCTGAGAACAACCAGCGCTGAAAGGACTCAGAATCAACAGAGCTAGGAAATGATGCGGACTGAGTGAGCCATGAGGCCAGGGACAATGACAGTGCAAGCAGACTCATCAACTCCAACAAGAATCACAAGAATATGCTGACTACAAACAACAGATTAGCAGAGGCTCTTGGAGAAACAATACTCTGTACAATAGTTTACAAGCTAACCAGTTTCTTATATTAATTTCAGATTTGGGGAAAGAAAGAGCAAATAAATCCATTGCCATTTAATGTGAACTCACTTGATTTATTAAGACTTGTTGAAACTCTCCCAATACATTTTTTTTTTTTTGGCCCCGCAGCATGTGGGATCTTAGTTCCCCAACCAGGGATGGAACCCTGCCCCCTGCAGTGGAAGCGCGGAGTCTTAACCACTGGACCACCAGGGAAGTCCCTCTCTCAACATATCTTGGTCTAAATTCTCTAGAACAGTGCTGTCTAGTGCAGTAGTCATCAGGTCTGGGAGGCTATTCTAATTTAAATTATTAAAAAAATAAATAAACATTTAAAATTCAGTTCCTTAGGCTCATCAGCCACATTTCAAGTACTCAATAGTCACACGTGGTTAGCGGCTCATAGCTACTATACTGCACAGTATAGATAGTGAACACTTCCATCCCTACAGAAAATTCTGGACACTCTGTAAATCTGCAGAAAACATTGTACATTACTATTCCAGAAGCAGAAGAGCTCATCATTGATGAAGATAGCTGTGATTTTTTATTTCATTGTCTTTGACTCATGGTAAACAGGCAAAACATGAGAAATACTTTCAATAAAGCCCAAACATTCCACTTCCTGTTGAATTCAATACCAGGAGAGTTCTTTTTGCCAAAGAGGAGAGACTCATCCAGAAGAAATAGGAGTAATAAAGAACCTTGAGACTGTTGCAAACATTGTCGAGAAGATTCTGATGTTCCTATGTCCTCTCACTTTTTGGTTGACCCGCATTTCTCCCCATCCTCCACCCCCACTCTGCACTATGGAAAATACTGTACATGTTTCATTCACTATAGAGAATGGTTTGGCAAGAAAGCCTTGACCAAGACAAATTTCCAACAATATAGTATTAACCAAGGAAGTAAGGAAATTGACCTAAACATCCAAATTAGGAGCTAAGGAGTTATAGCTCTGAGTTATTAAGACTGGAAGGGAATTGTGAGATACTAAACTTTCGTAGCCTATGATCACTTCATGTCAGAGCTGACAAAGCCTGATTGCTCAATGCAAGCTGAAGTGAACATGTCTCCAGTGGATATCTTCAATACATTCAAATGGAATCCAAAAATTAAAAAGAAATGCAGAGTTTAATACCACATATGCAACACGTGAAAGCATGCAAAATAATACCAGAGATTGTTTTTAATATAATATATGCAATAAAACATAAATATTTGCATGGTAATAATAAATACCAACTTCAAATAGTGGTTAGCTTTAAAGAGATAGGGAGGAGAAAACATCAGGAAGGGAGACGGAGAGCTTCAACTAGATATATTAATATTTTCTTTAAAAAATCTGGCGCAATTGCTGGGGAAGATGGCGGAAGAGTAAGACGCGGAGATCACCTTCCTCCCCACAGATACACCAGAAATACATCTACACGTGGAACAACTCCTACAGAACACCTACTGAATGCTGGCAGAAGACCTCAGACCTCCCAAAAGGCAAGAAACCCCCCCCCACCACCACCACGTACCTGGCTAGGGCAAAAGAAAAAAGAATAAACAGAGACAAAAGGATAGGTATGGGACCTGCACCAGTGGGAGGGAGCTGTGAAGGAGGAAAGGTTCCCACACACTAGGCAGCCTCTTCGCGGGGGGAGACTGCGGGTGGCGGAGGGGGAAAGCTTCGGAGCCGCGGAAGAAAACACAGCAACAGGGGTGCGGAGGGCAAAGCGGAGAGATTCCCGCACAGAGGATCAGGGCCGACCGGCACTCACCAGCCGGAGAGGCTTGTCTGCTCACCCGCCGGGGCGGGCGGGGCTGGGAGCTGAGGCTCGGGCTTCAGTCGGAGCGCCAGGAGAGGACTGGGGTTGGCGGCGTGAACACATCCTGCAGGGGGTTAGTGCACCACGGCTAGCCGGGAGGGAGTCCGGGAAAAAGTCTGGACCTGCCGAAGAGGCAAGAGACTTTTTCTTCCCTCTTTGTTTCCTGGTGCGCGAGGAGGGGGGATTAAGACCGCTGCTTAAAGGAGCTCCAGAGACGGGCGCGAGCCGCGGCTAAAAGCGCGGGCCCCAGAGACGGGCAGGAGACGCTAAGGCTGCTGCTGCCGCCACCAAGAAGCCTGTGTGCGAACACAGGTCACTATCCACACCCCCCTTCCGGGGAGCCTGTGCAGCCCGCCACTGCCGGGGTCCCCGGATCCAGGGACAAGTGCCCCGGGAGAACGAACGGCGCGCCTCAGGCTGGTGCAACGTCACGCCGGCCTCTGCCGCCGCAGGCCCGACCCGCACTCCGTGCCCCTCCCTCCCCGCGGCCTGAGTGAGCCAGCGCCCCCGAATCAGCGGCTGCTTTAACCCTATCCTGTCTGAGCGAAGAACAGACGCCCTCCGGCGACCTACACGCACAGGCGGGACCAAATCCAAAACTGAGCCCCTGGGAGCTGTGAGAACAAAGAAGAGAAAAGGAAATCTCTCCCAGCAGCCTCAGGAGCAGCGGATTAAAGCTCCACAATCAACTTGATGTACCCTGCATCTGTGGAAGACATGAATAGACAACCAATCATCCCAAATTAAGGAGGTGGACTCTGAGAGGAAGATTTATGTTTTTTTTTCCCATTTCCTCTTTTTGTGAGTGTGTATGTGTATGCTTCTGTGTGAGATTTTGTCTGTATAGCTTTGCTTCCACCATTTGTCCTAGGGTTCTATCCGTCCGTTTTTTGTTTTTGTTTTTGTAATTTTTTTTCTTAATTATTTTTATTTTAATAATTTATTTATTTTATTTTACCTTTTATTCTTTCTTTCTTTCTCTCCCTCCTTCCCTCCTTTAGACAACGAATCATCCCAAATTGAGGAGGTGGAATTTGAGAGCAAGATTTATGATTTTTTCCCTTTTTCCTCTTTTTGTGAGTGTGTATGTGTATGCTTCTGTGTGAGATTTTGTCTGTATAGCTTTGCTTCCACCATTTGTCCTAGGGTTCTATCCGTCCGTTTTTGGTTTTTTTTTAATTTTTTCTTTTTTTTTCTCTTAAAAATTATTTTTTTATTTTAATAACTTAAAATTTAACTTTATTTTATTTCACTTTATCTTCTTTCTTTCTTTTGTTCCTTCCCTCCTTCCTTCCTTCCTCCCTCCCTCCCTCCTTTCTTTCTTTCTTTCTTTCTACTAATTCTTTCTTTCTACTTTATCTCCCTTTTATTCTGAGTCATGTGGATGAAAGGCTCTTAGTGCTGCAGCCAGGAGTCAGTGCTGTGCCTCTAGGTGGGAGAGCCAACTTCAGGACACTGGTCCACAAGAGACCTCCCAGCTCCACATAATATCAAACGGCGAAAATCTCCCAGAGATCTCCATCTCAACACAAGCACCCAGCTTCACTCAACGACCAGCAAGCTGCAGTGCTGGACATCCTATGCCAAACAACTAGCAAGACAGGAACACAACCCCACCCATTAGCAGAAAGGCTGCCTAAAATCATAATAAGTCCACAGATACCCCAAAACACACCACCAGACGTCAACCTGCCCACCAGAAAGACAAGATCCAGCCTCATCCACCAGAACACAGGCACTAGTCCCCTCCACCAGGAAGCCTACACAACCCACTGAACCAACCTTAGCCACTGGGGACAGACACCAAAAACAACGGGAACTACAAACCTGCAGCCTGCAAAAAGGAGACCCAAACACAGTAAGATAAGCAAAATGAGAAGACAGAAAAACACACAGCAGATGAAGGAGCAAGATAAAAACCCACCAGACCTAACAAATGAAGAAGAAATAGGCAGTCTACCTGAAAAAGAATTCAGAATAATGACAGTAAAGATGATCCAGAATCTTGGAAATAGAATAGACAAAATGCAAGAAACATTTAACCAGGACCTAGAAGAACAAAAGATGAAACAAACAATGATAAACAACACCATAAATGAAATTAAAAATACTCTAGATGGGATCAATAGCAGAATAACTGAGGCAGAAGAACAGATAAGTGACCTAGAAGATAAATTAGTGGAAATAACTACTGCAGAGCAGAATAAAGAAAAAAGAATGAAAAGAACTGAGGACAGTCTCAGAGATCTCTGGGACAACATTAAATGCACCAACATTCGAATTATAGGGTTCCAGAAGAAGAAGAGAAAAAGAAAGGGACTGAGAAAATATTTGAAGAAATTATAGTTGAAAACTTTCCTAATATGGGAAAGGAAATAGTTACTCAAGTCCAGGAAGCACAGAGAGTCACATAGAGGATACATCCAAGGAGAAATACACCAAGACACATATTAATCAAACTGTCAAAAATTAAATACAAAGAAAACATATTAAAAGCAGCAAGGGGAAAATAACACACAAGGGAATCCCCATAAGGTTAACTGCTGATCTTTCAGCAGAAACTCTGGAAGCCAGGAGGGACTGGCAGGACATACTTAAAGTGATGAAGGAGAAAAACCTGCAACCAAGATTACTCTACCCAGCAAGGATATCATTCAGATTTGATGGAGAAATTAAAGCCTTTACAGACAAGCAAAAGCTGACAGAGTTCAACACCACCAAACCAGCTTTACAACAACTGCTAAAGGAACTTCTCTAGGCAAAAAAAAAAAAAAAAATAGAAGAAAAAGACCTACAATAACGAACCCAAAACAATTTAGAAAATGGGAATAGGAACATACATATCGATAATTACCTTAAATGTAAATGGACTAAATGCTCCCACCAAAAGACACAGATTGGCTGAATGGATACAAAAACAAGACCCATATATTTGCTGTCTACAAGAGACCCACTTCAGACCTAGAGACACATACAGACTGAAAGTAAGGGGATGGAAAAATATATTTCATGCAAATGGAAACCAAAAGAAAGCTGGAGTAGCAATTCTCATATCAGACAAAGTAGACTTTAAAATAAAGACTATCAGAAGAGACAAAGAAGGACACTACATAATAATCAAGGGATCGATCCAAGAAGAAGATATAACAATTGTAAATATTTATGCACCCAACATAGGAGCACCTCAATACATAAGGCAAATACTAACAGCCATAAAAGGGGAAATCAATGGTAACACATTCATAGTAGGGGACTTTAACACCCCACTTTCACCAATGGACAGATGATCCAAAATGAAAATAAATAAGCAATCACAAGCTTTAAATGATACATTAAACAAGATGGACTTAATTGATATTTATAGGACATTCCATCCAAAAACAACAGAATACACATTCTTCTCAAGTGCTCATGGAACATTCTCCAGGATAGATCATATCTTGGGTCACAAATCAAGCCTTGGTAAATTTAAGAAAATTGAAATTTTGTCAAGTATCTTTTCCGACCACAATGCAATGAGACTAGATATCAATTACAGGAAAAGATCTGTAAAAAATACAAACACATGGAGGCTAAACAATACACTACTTAGTAACGAAGTGATCACTGAAGAAATCAAAGAGGAAATTTTAAAATATCTAGAAACAAAGGACAATGGAGACACAATGACCCAAAATCTATGGGATGCAGCAAAAGCAGTTCTAAAAGGGAAGTTTATAGCAATACAATTCTACCTTAAGAAACAGGAAACATCTCGAATAAACAACCTAACCTTGCACCTAAAGCAATTAGAGAAAGAAGAACAAACAAACCCCAAAGTTAGCAGAAGGAAAGAAATCATAAAGATCAGATCAGAAATAAATGAAAAAGAAATGAAGGAAACAATAGCAAAGATCAATAAAACTAAAAGCTGGTTCTTTGAGAAGATAAACAAAATTGATAAACCATTAGCCAGACTCATCAAGAAAAAAAGGGAGAAGACTCAAATCAATAGAATTAGAAATGAGAAAGGAGAAGTAACAACTGACACTGCAGAAATACAAAAGATCATGAGTGATTACTACAAGCAACTCTATGCCAATAAAATGGACAACCTGGAAGAAATGGACAAATTCTTAGAAATGTACAACCTGCCAAGACTGAATCAGGAAGAAATAGAAAATATGAACAGACCAATCACAAGCACTGAAATTGAAACTGTGATTAAAAATCTTCCAACAAACAAAAGCCCAGGACCAGATGGCTTCACAGGCGAATTCTATCAAACATTTAGAGAAGAGCTAACACCTATCCTTCTCAAACTCTTCCAGAATATAGCAGAGGGAGGAACACTCCCAAACTCATTCTACGAGGCCACCATCACCCTGATACCAACACCAGACAAGGATGTCACAAAGAAAGAAAACTACAGGCCAATATCACTGATGAACATAGATGCAAAAATCCTCAACAAAATACTAGCAAACAGAATCCAACAGCACATTAAACGGATCATACATCATGATCAAGTGGGGTTTATTCCAGGAATGCAAGGATTCTTCAATATACGCAAATCACTCAACGTGATACACCATATTAACAAATTGAAGGAGAAAAACCATATGATCATCTCAATAGATGCAGAGAAAGCTTTTGACAAAATTCAACACCAAATTATGATTAAAAACCCTGCAGAAAGTAGGCATAGAGGGAACTTTCCTCAACATAATAAAGGCCATATATGACAAACCCACAGCCAACATTGTCCTCAATGGTGAAAAACTGAAAGCATTTCCACTAAGATCAGGAACAAGACAAGGTTGCCCACTCTCATCATTCTTATTCAACATAGTTTTAGAAGTTTTAGCCACAGCAATCAGAGAAGAAAAGGAAATAAAAGAAATCCAAATCGGAAAAGAAGAAATAAAGCTGTCACTGTTTGCAAATGACATGATACTATACATAGAGAATCCTAAAGATGCTACCAGAAAACTACTACAGCTAATCAATGAATTTGGTAAAGTAACAGGATGCAAAATTAATGCACAGAAATCTCTGGCATTCCTATACACTAATGATGAAAAATCTGAAAGTGAAATTAAGAAAACCCTCCCATTTACCAGTACAACAAAAAGAATAAAATATCTAGGAATAAACCTACCTAAGGAGACAAAAGACCTGTATGCAGAAAATTATAAGACACTGATGAAAGAAATTAAAGATGATACAAATAGATGGAGAGATATACCATGTTCTTGGATTGGAAAAATCAACATTGTGAAAATGACTCTACTACCCAAAGCAATCTACAGGTTCAATGCAATCCCTATTAAACTACCACTGGCATTTTTTACAGAACTAGAACAAAAAATTTCACAATTTGTATGGAAACACAAAAGACCCCGAGTAGCCAAAGCAATCTTGAGAACGAAAAACAGAGCTGGAGGAATCAGGCTCCCTGACTTCAGACTATACTACAAAGCTACAGTAATCAAGACAGTATGGTACTGGCACAAAAACAGAAAGATAGATCAATGGAACAGTATAGAAAGCCCAGAGATAAACCCACGCACATATGGTCACCTTATCTTTGATAAAGGAGGCAGAAATGTACAATGCAGAAAGGACAGCCTCTTCAATAAGTGGTGCTGGGAAAACTGGACAGGTACATGTAAAAGTATGAGATTAGATCATTCCCTAACACCATACACAAAAATAAGCTCAAAATGGATTAAAGACCTAAATGTAAGGACAGAAACTATCAAACTCTTAGAGGAAAACATAGGCAGGACACTCGATGACATAAATCACAGCAAGATCCTTTTTGACCCACCTCCTAGGGAAATGGAAATAAAAATAAACAAATGGGACCTAATGAAACTTCAAAGCTTTTGCACAGCAAAGGAAACCATAAACAAGACAAAAAGACAACCCTCAGAATGGGAGAAAATATTTGCAAATGAAGCAACTGACAAAGGATTAATCTCCAAAATTTATAAGCAGCTCATGCAGCTCAATAACAAAAAAACAAACAACCCAATCCAAAAATGGGCAGAAGACCTAAGTAGACATTTCTCCAAAGAAGATGTACAGTCTGCCAACAAACACATGAAAGAATGCTCAACATCATTAATCATTAGAGAAATGCAAATCAAAACTACGGATATCATCTATTAGATGATATCTAACTATTAGATATCATCTCACACCAGTCAGAATGGCCATCATCAAAAAATCTAGAAACAGTAAATGCTGGAGAGGGTGTGGAGAAAAGGGAACCCTCTTGCACTGTTGGTGGGAATGTAAATTGATACATGAATGGATAAAGATGATGTGGCACATATATACAATGGAATATTACTCAGCCATAAAAAGAAACGAAATTGAGCTATTTGTAATGAGGTGGATAGACCTAGAGTCTGTCATACAGAGTGAAGTAAGTCAGAAAGAGAAAGACAAATACCATATGCTAACACATATATATGGAATTTAAGAAAAAAATGTCATGAAGAACCTAGGGGTAAGACAGGAATAAAGACACAGACCTACTAGAGAATGGACTTGAGGATATGGGGAGGGGGAAGGCTAAGCTGTGACAAAGAGAGAGAGAGGCATGGACATATATACACAAACAAACGTAAGGTAGATAGCTAGTGGGAAGCAGCTGCATAGCACGGGGAGATCAGCTTGGTGCTTTGTGACCTCCTGGAGGGGTGGGATAGGGAGGGTGGGAGGGAAGGAGACGCAAGAGGGAAGAGATATGGGAACATATGTATATGTATAACTGATTCACTTTGTTATACAGCAGAAACTAACACACCATTGTAAAGCAATT
This sequence comes from Globicephala melas, assembly GCF_963455315.2. NCBI lineage: Eukaryota > Metazoa > Chordata > Mammalia > Artiodactyla > Delphinidae > Globicephala > Globicephala melas. The sequence continues at coordinate 31,470,228 of NC_083325.1, read as the reverse complement.
ATACTCCAATAAAGATGTAAAAAAAAAAATCTGGTGCAAGAGTGACTCAACGTTAGGGTCTTATAGAACCATCAGTGGGTACAGAAGGTATCAGATATGCTATATTTGGAATGTTTCTGTTTGTTTGAAATGTTTCATAACAAAAGAAAAGTTTAATAAAATAAATTCTACTTCTCTCACTTCATATTTGTGTGATTTCCAGCCTCGCTTTTTTCTAACTACAAACAAGATCGATATAATACCTACTGGGTGGGCTGTTGTGACAAGCTCGGGAGACACTCAATAACCAATCAAGACACCTGCATGGAGTCTGGAAGGAGGCCCCAGGAGTGGCCGGGTACCAGGATATGTGGTGGTCCAGACCAGCCCATCGAACATGTGGCATACAGTCATCACACTCTACTCAAAGAATAGATATGGTCCATTTTCCTTTGGACCGGAGCAGATTGGAGGAATGAAGCTGGGTCCTGACGTTCCAGTGAAAACAGAAAGGTTTGGATTTGTAAGCCTCTCTGCTTACTTTGGCTGGCCAAGCTTGCTGTTTCCACATTTGTCCTCAGGTCAGGGGAAGTCAAATACGTGGATGTGAATGTACACAGTGGTTCCTGCACATCAGCACTTCAGGAACCCAGATCCAACCCAGCAGATCTACAGGGCTGACCACCACCTGCAGGCACTGGAGCAGACTAGAGACTGAAAGCAGCTGAGAGAAGAGAAGCCACTTTGTTTTTATTTTTATTTTTTCTTGAAGTATAGTTGTTTTAAAATGCTGTGTTTGGGACTTTCCTGGTGGCGCAGTGGTTAAGAATCCGCCTGCCAATGCAGGGGACGCGGGTTCGAGCCCTGGTCCGGGAAAATCCCGCGAGCCGCGGAGCAACTAAGCCCGTGCGCCACAGCTACTGAAGCCCGCGTGCCTAGAGCCCGTGCTCCACAACAAGAGAAGACACCGCCATGAGAAGCCCGAGCACTGCAAGGAAGCGTAGCCCCTGCTCGCCACAACTGGAGAAAGCCTGTGCGCAGCAGTGAAGACCCATTGCAGCCAAAAATAAATTAATTAATTAAAAATAAAATAAAAATAAAATGTTGTGTTAGTTTCTGGTTTACAGAAAAGTGATTCAAATATATATTGATATATATATTCTTTTACATATTCTTTTCCATTATGCTTTATTACAGGATATCAAAGATAGTTCCCTGTGCTATACAGTAGGACACTCTTGTTTATTTATTTTATATATAGTAATTCTCATATGCTAATCCCAAATTCCTGATTTATACTTCCTCCTTCCCCCCTTTCCCTTTGGTAACCATAAGTTTGTTTTCAATGTTTGTGAGTCTGTTTCTGTTTTGTAAATAAATTCATTTGTAGCATATTTGAGATTCCACATACGAGCAATATCATATGACAGTTGTCTTTCTCTGTCTGACTTACTTCACTTAGTATCATCATCTCTAGGTCCCTCCATGTTGCTGCAAACAGCATTATTTCATTCCTTTTGTTGGCTGAGTTGTATTCCATCACATATATGCACCACATGACAAGCCACTTTGGAATGGCTCCTGCCCCTCCCTCATCCACCCTCTATGGTGCCCTCGGTCACTCAACTCATGGTCAAGCGTACTCTCTCCTCCCCAATACTTCTGAATGCTCTCCTCCCTGCTGCCCCTTTCTTCTCTTCCTCCTGGAGTCCTCATTTCTGGGAAAACTCTTTTTTGCATCATGGCTTCACCCCTGGCCTCCTCGTCTTGCCTTTCAGAGACCTGCTGTTCCCTGAGGCCACCTCCCTTCAGCCCTCATCCCCAAACACCACAGGGTCCAGTGGGGGTGCTGGAATATTCCTAACTTCTCCCACACTCCTCCACCTCTTCTCAAGGATGTCATCAGACAACTTTCCAGGCATGTTCCTCATAAATTCTGATGCTTCCCAGGACTTTGACCTTGGTTCTCCTCATACCACATACTCTTCATATCCACCCCCATGATTTCATTTTCCTTATGAGCCAGTGACTCCCAGCTCTGTACCTCCCACACAGATGTCTCCCCCATGTTCCAGACTCATCTTTCCAAACACTGCTGGACTTGACTACCTGGATATTGTACAGTCGCCTCATTTGCACCATGTTCAACACAGACTCATTCTCTGCCTCTCTGCTCTCCCAAGCACGCTCATCATGTACTCCTGGATACAACAAACAAACCACCAGGACCCAGCCAGCCAATCTTGACCCCATCTTCTCCTAACTCCCATGTCTTGTCAGTGTCCAAGTTCTGTTGATTCTGCCTCTGAAATAACTTTCATAATTGCCTCTTCCATTGCAGCCGTATTTCCCTTCTAAACTCAGGAGCCCTCATCCATTGCCTGACACATGGTGCAATCATCCCCTAACTTGCTCTCTGAGCTCCCTGACTCTGGCCTAACAGCCTTCCAAACGATAGCTCCAGAGTTACGTCTCTAAAACACAACACTGATCACATCACTCCCCTACCTTAAAGTGTGTCTGAAGGAACAAACCCAAACCCCTTGATAAAGTCCTTGACCATCTAACCCCTGAACAAAAAGAATAAGCTCTAGGGCCAGACTGGTAGGGATCCTCACTCAATGAGAGAGGAATCAGTCCAGACTAAAGCAAGACAACAGAGGCCACCAGAGAACAAAAATCAAGGAAAAGGATGTATTCTATATATATTCTATTCTTAGTTAGAAACTTAAGCTTGTAATTCAGGCAGACAATAGAAGAGAAAAGAAAGGCAGTTAAAAATTCCAGGAAAATATAAAAACTGAACAAAAAATGAAATGTAATCAAAATGCTCTAGTTGAGTATACAATGAAAATATTTACATATTCATAATCTTTTAAATTGTTTTTATTAATTTGTAACTTTTGAATCAACATATAGGCAAAACATGAAAATTAATTTTAGTTATAGTAATTAATGTATTGATCTTAAAAACACAAAGGAAAAATTACAGATGACAAGCTGAGAAGTATAAATGAACAAGAGATATAAATGAAAAAGAAGAGAAGTAAATATATACACACATACGTGTATATGTATATATATAGTTTAAAAATGCTATGTATGGTTGGTAGAACAAGAACTAAAGAGGTGACCAAAGTATTTAAAGTTATACAGATAGTTAATGGAGGAACTAAAAATAATGCTATAACTATAGTTGGAGAGTTATAACTAAGTTCAGTCTTCATCTATTACAGCAAGAAGCCATTAGATAATGTCTAAATTTAATAAATCAAGAAGGGCTAACAAGAAAAAATGCTCAACATTGTTAATTATTAGAGAAATGCAAATCAAAACTACAATGAGGTATCACCTCACACCAGTCAGAATGGCCATCATTAAAAAGTCTACAAATAATAAATGCTGGAGAGGGTGTGGAGAAAAGGGAACCTTCCTACACTGTTAATAGGAATGTAAATTGGTGCAGCCACTGAGGAGAACAGTATGGATGTTCCTTAAAAAACTAAATATAGAGTTGCTATATGATCCAGCAATCCCACTCCTGGATAGGCATATCTACAGAAAACTCTAATTCAAAAATATACATGCACCCCAATGTTCATAGCAGCACTATTTACAGTAGCCAAGACATGGACGCAACCTAAATGTTCATCAACAAATGAATGGATAAAAAAGATGTGACAAAGATATACAATGGAATATTATTCAGCCATAAAAAAGAACGAAACAATGCCATTCGCAGCAACATGGGTGGCTCATACTAAGTGAAGTAAGCCAGACAGAGAAAGACAAGTACTGTTTCATATGATATCCCTTATATGTAAAATCTAAAAAAAAAAAAAAGATACAAATGAACTTATGTACAAAACACACAGAAAACAAATACACATAGAAAACAAACTTATGGTTACCAAAAGCGAAGGGGTGGGGAGGGATAAATTAGGAGTTTGGGATTAACATATACACACTCTTATATACAAAATAGATAACCAACAAGAACCTGCTGTATAGCACAGGGAACTATACTCAATCTTTTATAATAATTTATAAGGGAGAAGAATCTGAAAAAGAACACACACACACACACATAAAACTGAATCACTGTGCTGTACACCTGAAACTAACACAACATTGTAAATCAACTGTCATTTCTCAAGGAGGTTGAGAAATTAAGATGAGTTGAACCCTCAGATGCTCTTTCATGCCACACAACTGGGCAGCTGCCAGTGGAAATTTTGTCATCATACTGATGAAAACACAGAACACTGAGCTAACGAGAATATTGATAACAGTATACCAGAAGGAGAGGGGAGGCGAAGTGTGCATTTGGTATGGTGGGGGCCGGGGTAAGTGATATGAAAGAAAATTAAAGCTTCGTCTTTTTTTTAAATGGGAGTCAATAGTGAATGCCTAAAAGTGAATAGTCAAAAATAGTGCAAGCAAACGAGTTAGAGATATGGTGGGGAATCTCACCCTAACTGAAAGCGGTTGCCCCTGGGAAGTGAGGCGGGAGTGGTTTCAGGAAGTTTTTCTTGGAAATGTTTCTTATCCTCCCCTTTCTACAACGGCTTTGTTGAGATATAATTGACGTTATATTCTTCCATGTAAATTGTGTGATTCAATGGGTTTAATATTTTACAGAGTTGTGTAACCATCACCACAATCTAATTTTAGATCACTAAAATCATCATCCTCAACAGAAACTTGTTCTGCTGTTTTAATAACAAGACTTGTAGAACTGTTTCACTCGTTAAACCACGATTAATAAAATAAAATAAAAACTAAATTTAAAAAAGAAAGAAAGCAATGATTAAGCATGGTCGGCGGCAGGACGGGGTGTTTGTGGGGCGATGGCCGGAGAGATGGGAATTTTGTCTGCTTTTCTGTAATGTTGTCTGCTTTTTTATCATAACCATATAAACGTATTGTTTTTACTTTATCACTTTCTTTAAACGTGATAGCAATTCCTTAAGCAAGAACTTAATGGAAAGTGAGGGACTGAATTTGAGGCAGCGTTTGTAGAAGCCCTTCAGAAGCCCTTTAAAGTGAATATTGACCTCCTGGCATCACAGCCGTCTGAAGCAAGAAGGGAGGCACACAGTGAGTGACACCTGTGGGAGCGATGGCTGGGCACTGGGACGTGGGCCTGTCCCTGGGCACGGGGCCTGGGGGAGGCGGCCTTTGGGAAGGAGGAGGCAGAGGACCGGTCCTCGGAGGCCACACGCACATCCACCATCAGAGACCCAGGCCAGGGCGTGTGACGCGAAAGGGTGAGTGTTGACGACCCGGGAGAAAAGAGAAATGTGACGTCTGTCATTCCAGCCACAACCTTCTCTCCTTTTAAAGTTTCACATTTTCCTTCACTTTTCAAAAATAAATGAGCCCAAGTTGGACTGACTTTTCTTTAAATGCCAAGGAATAGCGCTAGCCACATAAGCGTTGTTCTCACCTCTGCGTTAAGCTCTGTTTCTCATCTGGCGGCCAAGAGAAGTGGCCCTTACTCTGCCAGCAAACTGTCTCTGGGAAGAAAGGAATGGAAAATGTGAGGAAATTTCCTTCCAACATCCCAGAGAATCCTCACCTCAGCATAACCGGGGAGAATTAGCTGCACAATGAACCACACTGGGGAAAAAAGGAAAATGAAATCCTAATTCCTCAGTGCCTTCTGGACAAGGACCCTGTCGTGGGACCTGGATGGAGAGATGGGACTAGCCACCCTGGAAACTATGGGAAATTTGAAGACGTGGTCTCACGGCAAGAGGTGGTAAAGGTTCTCAACCTCCAAAGGTGACCAAGCCTGCCCCGTCGTGACCATCTCTCACTTGTCCCTAAGGACAAACCTCACTGCCCCCTGTTCCCAGGCTGTCAGGGGGGAGCCTTTGTGAACCCACTGGGGCAATGACACTTATGCTCCAGCAAAGCTTATCTCATTGATTTTTTTACCCAGGACGCCTGGGTGAGAGACTTGTTATAATATGGGATGTAAGACAGATAAGTATTAATTGGGAGAAAAGGAAAACAGCCAATAGAATACCTTACTAGGAAGGCAGCCTTGGTAAGGAGATGTGGGACCCGGCTTTGGGCAATACTAAGTGGAACAAATAGCGTGAAGGAAAATAGAGCAAAAGTGATACAATGCAATAAATAAGTGCTAGGAAAAATAAAACTAAAATGATGCAAAGATGTATAGCTTATTTTTCTTTTATTTCATTTTAATCATTGATGACCATTTTATCTTAAATATGTTACTTGAAAATAAGAAAATGTATATGCAATGCAATATACAACTGAAGTACCAAACACAATTTTCAGAACATTTTTGTTCATAATTATATTCAGGTGAGCCTCTTCTACTAAATGGAGCCTTGAAGAAATGAATGTCTCTCTCTGTCTCTAGGTGATGAAGACACGCAGTGCAGAAATTTGGGGATCAGCCATGTCTGTATTGAAAACCTGTTTCTGCCATACATTGGCTATGTGACCTTAGGAGAGTCACTCCTCCTCTCTGAGCATCAGTTTCCCCATCTGACTCATGGTAGTGGTAACAAGAGCTAACACTTTATTTTTTTTTTAACATCTTTATTGGAGTATAATTGCTTTACAATGGTGTGTTAGTTTCTGCTTTATAACAAAGTGAATCAGTTATACATATACATATGTCCCCATCTCTCTTCCCTCTGGATCTCCCTCCCTCCCACCCTCCCTATCCCACACCTCTAGGTGGTCACAAAGCACCGAGCTGATCTCCCTGTGCTAAGCAGCTGCTTCCCGCTAGCTATCTATTTTACGTTTGGTAGTGTATATATGTCCATGCCTCTCTCTCACTCTGTCCCAGCTTACCCTTCCCCCTTCCCATATCCTCAAGTCCATTCTCTAGTAGGTATGCATCTTTATTCCCATCTTGCCACTAGGTTCTTCATGACCATTTTTTTTTATGATTCCGTATATATGTGTTAGCATACGGTATTTGTTTTTCTCTTTCTGACTTACTTCACTCTGTATGACAGTCTCTAGATCCATCCACCTCACTACAAATAACCCAGTTTCATTTCTTTTTACGGCTGAGTAATATTCCATTGTATATATGTGCCACATCTTCTTTATCCATTCATCTGTTGATGGACACTTAGGTTGCTTCCATGTCCTGGCTATTGTAAATAGAGCTGCAATGAACATTTTGGTACATGACTCTTTTTGAATTATGGTTTTCTCAGGGTATATGCCCAGTAGAGGGATTGCTGGGTCATATGGTAGTTCTATTTGTAGTTTTTTAAGGAACCTCCATACTGTTCTCCATAGTGGCTGTATCAATTTACATTCCCACCAACAGTGCAAGAGGGTTCCCTTTTCTCCGCTAATGCTTTATTGATCATTTTCTATGTACCAGTGTTTACACTCTCTACATTTGTCAACACTTTTTATCTTCATGACAAACTTCCATGTATATTGTTATGAGTTGAATTGTGTCCTCCCAAAATTCATATGTTGGAGTCCTACCTCCCTCCCCCCGCACCTCAGAATGTGACCTTATTTGGAGAGGTCATTATAGATGTACTTAGTTAAAATGAGGTCATACTGGAGTAGAATGGACCCCTAATCCAATGTAGCTGATGTCCTTATTTAAAAAAAGGAAATTTGGACACCAACACATGCACACAGAAAGAATAGTATACTGCCACAAGGCAAGGAAATAGCAGAAGCTAGGAGACAGGCCTGGAACAGATCCTTCCCCAGTGTCTTCAGAGGGAGCCTGGCCCTGCTAACACCTTAATCTCAGACTTCTAGCCTACAGAACTCTGAGACAAAAATTTCTAGTTAAGCCACTCCACTTGTGGCACTTTGTTACAGCAGCCCTAAAAGATCTAACAAATATACTATTATCATATTTCTACTTTACAGATGAAAAAACCAAAATGCAAGAGCTGAGAGTCACACAGTAAGTAGCTGAGCTGGGATTTGAACCCAATCAAAACCTTTCCCTTAACTCCTACATTATCACAGTAGTGATATCTAACTTCAGAGAATTGTCATAAGGACCAAGTGACATAATTTATGTCAAACATTTAGCTCTGTGACTAGCACATATTAAGTGCTTAATAAATTTAGCTATCATTGTTTGTTACAATCGCTCTAAGTCCAGGATTATATATTTAATACTTGTCACATTCTCCACTTTAGACACCGTTATCCCCATATTACAGATTAAAAAACTAAGACTCAGAACGAGTGACTTCAATGGGATTTTAAAAACCAGTCTATCTTGCTCCAAAACCCATACTAAACCGTCTGTGTTGTCTATTTATCAATCTCTATCTAACTCTATTCCAGAGAAGAATTTCAACAAGCCTTTTTGCTGGAAAAATTCTAACCAAGCTCACTGACTAGATTATGGTAATTCTTTTGGAGAATTAAGATGTGAAAGGTCAAGATGGCACCGCCCCTAAGATGATATGGGTCTGGCAGACCTGGAAGCTGCTTGAGTCTCTGCAGTTATAAGTCACAGGGATGAGCAGAGAACCAGGGCACAGAGGATGCTACCAGAAGATATAAACTAAAACCTATTATGTCACTAAAAGTAAACTGCTAGAATTAAGAGAGAAATCCTTCCTTTACAGGGCTTGATGAAAAAATTCTTAAATAAGACCCAAAAGGCACAAACAATAAAGGAAATGATTCATAAATTTGACTCACTCAGAATTTTAAAAATTATTTTAAGCAGAGTAAACAGTAACGAAGAGAAAAACTTGGGCGATTGCATTTACAATGAATATAACCGGCAAAGAAGTGGTCTCCAGAAAACATTTTTAAAACTTCTACAAATCAATAAAAACAAGATAAACTGTACATCAGGAAAAACGGGGACCAGACTTTGAGGTTCCTGCCAGAACTATAAGATACAGGAAGGTTTGCATTTCACATTCTGTTACCCATGAAATATGGGGAGTATGCCTACCCTTCAACCCAGCCACAGAAGCTCCTAAGTGTGCTCCAGGAAACAGGAACCAGAATGTTCTCTGCAGTATTATTTGGAATAGTAAAAAATGAAAGCAACCTAGATGGATAAATAAATGGTGGCATATTCATAAAAATGAACTAGAGCTAGTAGTATCTATCTGGATGAATCTCAGAACACATAATATTGAGTGAAAAAAGAAGTTGTAGAAGCATACATGTGGCATTATCCCATCTCTATAAAGTTTATAAACATGCAAAGTAATGCAATGTATTATTTAAAGCTAAAAGCGTATGTAATAAATCTATGCAGGGGCATGAGAAACACCAACCTCAGAACTAGAAAGAGAGGTGGGTAATGGGATGCAGACACAGTTTCAAATGCACTTTTTTTTATTTCTTAAGCTAAATGATGCATACATGGGTATTGGTAAATTATTCTCTAAGCTTTTAGTAAGTCTGATCTATTTCACTATTTAAAAATAATGGGAAAACTTTTCGAGTAAGAATCCTAAGGGAGTAATATCAGCAAGATGGCCAAAAAATAGGTCCCTTGCTTGTATCCCGCCCCACAACAACAATTCGGCATCCATCCAGATAAAAGTGTCTTTGTGGGAGATGTGGGATCCGTCACCATACGCCAAGGGACCTGAGCAGACTCTCATCCACCCATGTGTCAGGTAGTAGACATACAGACCTCAGTCCTGACTGTGGATCCTACAGTGGTGTGTAAACCAGCTCTAGCCCCTCTCAGCTGTGGTCCAAGAACCCCTGGAGAACACTGTCTTAGACATTCACCCACAGGGGAGAGAGACCTTGTGGAAGTCCAGGCATCCAGCAGAGAAATTCTAGCACAGTGTTGGACCAAAATATATATATAAACCTGGACACATTAGAGAGATCAGTCAGTAAAGAATGGAGGAGGTGACTGCTATTTCAAATGTGAAGATAGCAACACAAGACTTTAAAAAACACAAAAAATCAAGGAAACATGACACCTCCAGAGGATCACAATAATCTTTCAGTAACTGACACCAAAGGCATGGAGATCTGTGACCTACCCAGTAAAGATTTCAAAATAGCTCTTTTAAGCTATCATAAGATTTCTCAGCAGAAACATTCCAGGCCAGGAGAATAGGATGATATATTCAAAGTGCTGAATGAAAAAAAAAAAAAACTTTCAACCAAGAAGCATTCACCAGGATCAATTATATGATAGGTCACAAAACAAGCCTTAGCAAATTTAAGAAGATTGAAATCATTCCAAGTATGGTATGCAGACAAGAAAACCCTGACCACACACTATGAAACTAGACATCAATAACAGGAGAAAAACTGGAAGATACAAAAAAAACAAAAGTGGAAATTAAACAACACACTCCTGAACAACCAATGGATCAAAGAAGAAATCAAAAGAAAAATCAAAAATGTTCTTGTATCAAATGGAAACACAACACAGCAAAACTTATGAGATGTAGCAGAAGGAGCTCTAGGAGGGAGTTTATAGCAATTAGCACCTACATCAAGAAAAAAGAAATATCTCAAACAAACAATCTAACTTTACACTTCAAGGAACTAGGAAAAGAGCAAACTAAGCCCAAAGTTAACAGAAAGAAGGAAATACAGATCAGAGCAGAAATAAATGAAACAGAGACCAGAAAAATAATAGAAAAGATCATCAGAAACAAGAGTTGGTTTTTTGAGAAGATAAACAAAATTGACAATCCTTTAGCTAGCCTAACTAAGAAGAAAAGAAAGAAGACTCAAGTAAATAAAATCAGAACTGAAAGAGGACAAATTACAGCTGATACCACAGAAATACAAAGGGTCATAAGAAACTACCGTAGGGACTTCTCTGGTGGCGCAGTGGTTAAGAATCCGCCTGCCAGTGTGGGAGACGTGGGTTCGAGCCCCGGTCCAGGAAGATCGCACATGCCGCAGAGCAACTAAGCCCATGCACCATGCCTACTGAGCCTGTGTGCTACAACTACTGAAGCCCACATGCCTAGAGCCTGTGCTCTGCAGCAAGAGAAGCCCCCACAATGAGAAGCCCGCGCACCACAACAAAAAGTAGCTCCTGCTCGCTGCAACTAGAGAAAAGCCAACACCCAGCAACGAAGACCCGATGCAGCCATAAATTGATTAATTAATTAATTTTTAAAAAAAGAAACTACAATAAATAATTATATGCCAACAAATTGAATAACCTAGAAGAGATGGATAAATTCCTAGAAACATACAATCTACCAAGACTGAATCATGAAGAAATAGGAAATCTGAACAGACCAACAATGACAAAGGAGATTGAATCAGTAATCAAAAAATCTCCCAACAAAGAAAAGCCCAGGACCAGATGGCTCTCTTGTGAATTCTACTAAACATTTAAAGAAAAATTAATGCCAATTATTCTCCAACTCTTCCCAAAAACTGAAAAGGAGGGAACAGTTCCAAACTCATTTTGCAAAGTCAGCATTACCCTGAAACCAAAGTCAGACAAAGGCACTATAAGAAAACTACAGGCTATCAGCCCTGATGAATATAGATGCAAAAATTCTTAACAAAATACTAGGAAACTGAATCCAACAGCACATTAAAATGATTAAACACCATGATTAAGTGGGATTTATCCCTGGATGCAAGGATGTTTAAACATATGCATATCAATAAATGCGATACATCACATTAAAAGAATGAAGGATAAAAAGCATATGATCATCTCAATACCTGCAGAAAAAACACTTGTCAAAATATAACATACTTTCACAATAAAAACTCTTAACAAAATGGGTATAAAAGGAACATATCTCAACATAATAAAGGCCATAAGTGACAAGCCCACAGCCTACATCATACTCAACAGTGAAAAGTTGAAAGATTTCCTCTAAGATCAAGAACAAGACAAGGGTGCCCCCTTTCACCACTTGTATTCAACACAGAACTGGAAATCCTAGGCAGGGCAGTTAATCAAGAAAAAAAGCCATCCAAATAAGCAAGGAAGAAGTAAAATTGTCTGTGCATATGACATTATATAGAGAAAATCATAGAGTCGCCACCAAAAAACTATTAGAACTAATCAATGAATTCAGTAAAGTTGTAGGATACAAAATGAACATATGAAGTCAATTGCACTTCTATACACTAAAAATGAAATATCTGAAAAAGAAATAAAGAAAACAATCCTATTCACAATAGCATCAACAACAGTAAAACACTGAGGAATAAATTTAACAAAGGAGGTAAAAGATCTGTAGAATGAAAACTATAAGACTTCGATGAAAGAAATTGAAAAAAGATACCTGGAAAGATCTCCTATGTTCATGGATCAGAAGAATTAATATTGTTAAAATGTCCATACTACCCAAAGTCACTTATAGATTCAGTGCAATCTTTATCAAAATTCCAATGGCATTTTTCACAGAAATAGAAAAAAAATCCTGAAACTCATAAGAAACCACAAAGGACTATGAACAGCAAAAGCAATCTTGAGAAAGAAAAACAAAGCTGGAGCCATCACACTTCCTGATTTTAAACCATATTACAAAGCTATAGTAATCAAAACAGTATGGCACTGACATTAAAAATAGACACATAGACCAATAGAACAGAATTGAGACCCAAGAATTAAACCCTTGCCTACAAGGTCAACTAATATTTGGCAAGGGAGTCAACAAAACTCAACGGGGAAAGGGTAGTTTCTTCAATGAATGGTGCTGGGAAAACTGAATAATCACATGCAGAAAAATGAAATTGGACCCCTATCTTATACAACTTGCAGAAATTAACTCAAAATGAATTAAAGGCTTAAATATAAGACCTGAAACCATAAAACTCCTAGAAGAAAACATTGAGAAAACTGCTTGACCTTGGTCTTAGAAACAATTTTTTGGATACGACATCAAAAGCACAAGCAACAAAGGCAAAAATAAATAAGCGGAACTATATCAAACTAAAAAGCTTCTGCACAGCAAAAGAAACAATCAACAAAATGAAAAAACAACCTACAGAATGGAAGAAAATATTTGCAAATCATCTATCTGATAAGGAGTTCATATCCAAAATATATAAGGAACTCATACAACTCACAGCAAACAAACAACCTGATTCAAAAATGGGCAAAGGAACTGAATAGACATTTTCCCAAAGAACACATACAGACAGTCAACAGGTACATACATGAAAATATGCTCAGCATAGCTAATCACCAGGGAAATGCAAGTCAAAACCACAATAAGATATCACCTCACTCCTGTTAGGATGGCTATTATCAAAAAGAGACCACATGTGTTGGTGAGGATGTGGAGTAAAGGGAAACTTTGTGCACTGTTGGTGGGAATGTAAGTTGATACAGCCATTATGGACATGAAGGAGTATGAAGGTTCCTCAAAAAATTAAAAATAGAACTACCATATGATCCAGCAATCCCACTTCTGGGCATATATCCAAAGGAAATGAAATCAAAATTTCAAAGAGATATCGGCACTCCCATGTTCATGACAGCATTAGTCACAATAACAAGATATGGAAGCAACCTGAGGGTCCATCTACAAACAAATAGATAAAGAAGATGTGGTACATATATATATGGAATATTATTTAAGAAAGAAGGAAATCCCACCACTTGCAACAACATAGATGGACCTCGACAGATTATGCTAGGTAGAATGAGTCAGACAGAGAAAGACAAATCCTGCATGATATCACTTTATGTGGAATCTTAAAAAAACTGAACTCATAGGAAGAGAGAGTAGAATGGTAGTGCCAGGGTGGGAGGGTGGGGGAAATGGGGAAATGTCAGTGAAAGGGTACAAACCTCCAGTTATAAGATAAGTTAGTTCTGGGGATCTAATGTACAGCATGGTGACTATAGTTAACAATACTGCATTGTGTACTTGAAAGTTTCTGAGAGTAGATCTTCATGTTCTGACCACAGAAAAAGAAATGATAATTACGTTAAGCAATGGAGATGTTAATTAACTCTATGGTGGTAATCACGCGGCACATTTTGCACCTTAAATTTACGCAATGTGGTAGACAAATTATATCTCAATAAAGCTGGGGGGGAAAAGAATTCCAGGGCCAGAGGCCCCATGGGATCCTGGGAAAGAATGTTAAGTAAATAGCTAGCAGTAACTTCCTGTAGCTGGGCTGCCCTGCCCAGTGCAGGTTGCTGAAGAGGGTGATGAAAGCGGCCTGTGATCTAATGGAGAAGAATAAAATCGGTGACAATACCAGCCCAGAGTGAAGGGACAGCAGTGAGGCCACATCAACACATGGCAGTTGGCTGCCCAGACTACTGGCCCTGAGGCCCAGAACTTCCTGAGACTTTTGGCCACAGAGACGTGAACACACCTTGTCCCTTTGCTGCAAGCCTCTTGCAGCCATATGGGTCCTTCTTCCCTCCCCACACACATGCCCACGCCTTTTATTGTTGGTTAAATTTTAAGTTTTTTTTAAATTGTGAAACATTTAAAAAAACTATGAAACTATGAAACCTTGTCCCGTGCCCAAGTTCTCGAGCACATATGCTTGAATTGTACAATTATACGATTTTTTTAAACTTCCTTTGCCCATCTCATGACTCCACTCAGATTCCCTATTCATTCTCTTCCACTGTGTGATCATATGGGGCTGCTCACAGGAACTTTACTGGCCCAGTATTTCCACGTCTTTCCATGATCATACTGTAATAGAAAAATTATTTCCATTTCTTTCCATGATCATACTGTAATAGAAAGATTATTTTGGTGTCGTAGGCAACCAAGTTTAGTGTCTGCATTCTTATCCTGATGATAAACCTAGTGCTGACTGGTACAGTCTACAAGAGCGTATAAACCATGCTAAGCTTCAGTGGGTTGAAATACGCAAGGACAAAACGAGGGCCTCCCATTTTCTCTTTCCAAGATATGGCTTTCGGAGGCTTTTTTTGTACTTTGGGTTTTGGGGGGGAAATGGAGGAGATGTTTTTGGCTTTTGTTATTTTGTTTGTTGGTTGGGTGGTTGGTTGGTTGGTTGGCGGCAACCCATCTTCCTCAGTTTAAGTCTACTTATTTTTAAACCTGAACACGAGCACAAATAGATTGTATTATCAGTATTACTCCCACTCTTTTTCATAATGGTTATTCTTTCACTGTGGCTTCTATTTTTTCTTTTTATGTCTTTAATCATGTCAACATCCCTATAGTTATGGTCTCTTTCAGACTGCTTTTCTGTGATCTCAAGGTGGGGATTGCTGACACTCCTGCTTGCTGCATCTGCAAATTCTTGTTCATGGTAGATCTTTCCATAAGGTATTTTGCAAATTTTTGCTGAAAGATCATCTTTAACTCAGCTTGAGTTTTCAATGGAAAACTCCTGGGACCAGAGTGACTTTTCATCTGTGTCCGCATGTGTCCTAACAGTAACATAACCAGGACCACTCTTTACATGCATTTTTAAATCTAGGATGTCCCCAATTCATAGACAGCGTACACTGTCTCCAGAACCTCTCAAAGCGGAAGCTTGGGATTTCACTTTTTCACAGAAGGCTTTAATTTTTTTCACCCAGAATCCAGGCAGAAGCAAACTTTCTTGGCATCTTCCTTAATCAACGACTGGATTTTTTTTCCTAGTCCTCCTTTCTTGGAGAGTTCAGCCCTGCAAGCCCCCCACCTTTTTCTTCCTTGTGTAGGCCTCTGGCTGGCACTGGCCCAAGGCCTTCACTCTCATCTCTGCATGGGCCCCACTCCAGTCTAATAAGAACACAGACAGATACACTCACACCCCTCGCTAGCTAGGGCACCACTCACCGCTTCCGGCTGTTTCTCCATTACCTCTTCAGTTCCAGCAACTGGACTAATTTGCTTTTCATTTTATCCCGCATTTCTATGTGCTTGTAATAGGAAAGATTCCACATTTGTCCACTCCTCCCAGGTCTCCTTTTCCTTTACAGAGGCCCTCGAAAGCAACCAGGGCTTAAAAGAAACAGGACTTCTGGCTCTTACAGGAGTCCGTGTGTTCAAGGTCAATCTTGCCTGCAGAAAGTGCCTCTAGCATTTGGTCAGAATCTTTTTGAGAAGAAGTGACTGGGCTTGTCTGATTACTGACTGGACAATTTCTGCTTAACAACCACCTTTCTGTCCTTGAACTAGAATGAAATCAGAAGGCTTATTCCCTGCCAATTTCAGAAGGTGAGATCACCCTGACAGAGTCCTTGGGGAGACATGAAGTCAGGAATCTTTTACAAAAGAAATACATGTGGCAGTGAGACTTGATGAAGGATCGTCTCCTTGAGAAACAGACCCAGTGGGGTCTCTTTGTTGTTGTTGCTTGGGAAAGGAGGCTTCCCGGGTTTTTGTTTTTATTTTTTAAAGAAAAATAGCGGGACTTCCCTTGTGGCACAGTGGTTAAGAATCCGCCTGCCAATGCAGGGGACACGGGTTGGAGTCCTGGTCCGGGAAGATCCCACATGCCGCGGAGCCACTAAGCCCGTGTGCCACAACTACCGAGCCTGCGCGCTAGAGCCTGCGTGCCCACGTGCCTAGAGCCCGTGCTCCACAAGAGAAGCCACCGCAATGAGAAGCCCGCGCACTGCAGCGAAGAGCAGCCCCTGCTCGCCGCAACTAGAGAAAGCCCGCGTGCAGCAACGAAGACCCAACGCAGCCAAAAATAAATAAAATAAAATAAAATTATATTTAAAAAGACCCAACGCAGCCAAAAATAAAGTTAATAAATTAGTTTTTTTCAAAAAAGAAAAATAACAATAAGTCAGGGAACCTGGCCATTTATGGAGGGAACACATACCTTCATGGGTCAGCAGGCTGAAGGGTCACAGCTGAGCACTGACAGTGTTCAGGATTGGTGTGGGCAGTCGAGGGGAAAGGTCGGCAAGTATCTCATGGAAAACAGAGCCCAGATTTTCAAGCCCGTGACAGAGACAAACCCTTTACAAACATTCCAAGTGATGGCTTTCTTCACTGAGGTGCGCCACTGGGCACCACGCCTATGTAGCCAGGCTTGAGAATAATCAACTCAATGCTAAGCAGGTAGAAATCTCCCTAATAGAATATCTGGCCTTTAGACTTACTGACATCTTCTTTCTGTGGCATTTCCTCTGCTTCTGTTCTTCAGAGCTTAGTGCCCTTCTCAGAGTCAGAACTGGCTCCAGGGAAAAGTTTGAGTAACGCGTCAGCCACACCTTAGTGTGAATTGATCCCAATGTCTTATCCATCCAGGGATGTTGTCTCTTGAAAATTATAATCTCAGCGAGATACAGATTTGCCTGAAATGATACGGAGCGGAGTGAGGATTCCAACAAGATACTCCAACTCCGAATCCCGAGCTCTTTCCAGACCTCACCACTGTGCTTTAGGAAGAGGCCGGAGCCTCTTCTCTGGGCTTTGAGGCTTTCTCTGCCTAAGGTACAGTAGCTCTGGGCAGGCGTTGGTGATGAACACGCCCAGGTTCTATTTTTACCACCTCAGCCTCTGAATAGATGTCTCCACCAGTCAGATCTGCCTGTTGGGGTCATAAAAATAATCATAATGATGAGAAATCTCACTCTTTTTCTCCACCTCATGGCGAAGTATCTTTGGGGAGCAATTAGTTAATTCCCTGTTATCCCTTAGGAAGCTTTCATCGTCCCAGAAAAGTAACCAAAGGAATTTTCCTGAAACAATTTCCATTCGCATCAATCCAAAGCCCAACGCACAAAACTCTTTCGAGGGTGTTAATCTCATTAAGAGCATCTTATATAAAGTTGCTTGAACACCAACCACAATTTTTGTGAAGGGTGAGTCTATAGGCCCATATTTGTACAATGTGGCCCCCTTGTCCTTGCCAGAGCTACCTGAAACACCGGTGGAGACCGGGCCCAGGAGAAACCAACCCATTAGTCGGGCTGAGCCAATCAGATTCTCCCTTTCTAAAGGGGGTAAGAGAGAGGTAGGCACTGGCTCTGTAATTCCAGACCAGGCAGGATTTGTGCCACGGCGAGCTGAGCCAAATGCGAGATGTAGACGGACGTCCACAGAGCTGAGAAGCGGGTGGTGCACCCTCATCCTGAGAGCCACAGCCGGCAAGCAGACCTGATGAGGACACCATGCTGGATCAGAGGAGGGAGCGGGGAGAAATCCCGAAAGACGAGTAATTACCCCACAAAGGCCAGAGACCCCACAATGACAGTGCATTTAGTGTTGAATGCTGCCGCAGAAGCCACTGTGAGGGGAGAGAGAACGGACCGGTGCACTAAGCGTGGCCCACGTGGTGAGCACAGAATGTGGAAAAGGCCTCCTGGCTGCTGCCCCTCCTTTCATTGTTCTCCAGATGTTTCTGGTTTCCCTCCTTACAGCAGCTTTTTCTAAACTTCTCTCCCCACCCCCCGCCCCTTCATTTTCAGGTAGAGACCAACCTCCTCTGTCAGGAAGAAGATCAAAGCCTCCAAGGGGAGGTGTGTCAATGTCCCCTCACTCCACAAACTCCCCGTTTCATCACCCACCCATCCCTTCTTCCTTATCCGTTACAAAGGAAACATGTCTCCTCCTTTATGAAGCTGAGTCTTCGATGTCCTGTGGATCCTGAGGCCTCGGACTGCTGCGATCCCTCCATGCATCATTTATTCGCTCTTTTGCATTTTCAATCTCTCCTTGTCTGACAGCACCTGCCTATTTGCCTGTAAATGTGCTCCAGGTTCTCCAGCCCTAAAATCACCTTCCTCAACCCCAGCCCTTCCTCCAGCTACTGCCCTGCTTCCCTCACTCTCTTCAAAGCCAAGCTTCTCGAAGGAGTCCCCTACATACAAACAAGTTTGGTTCCGAGAGCCCTTTCGTTAAGTCCAGTGACGTTAGCCTAGGTACCCAACGAACACCGTAATAGGTTTATAATACTTTTCACACAAATAATACATAAAAAACAAACACAAAAAATAAAGAAAACATTTTTAATCTTACAGTACAGTACCCTGAAAAGTACAGTAGTACAGGACAACAGCTGGCATCCAGGGGCTGGCATCAGTGAAGAGGCAAGAAGAGTTACTGACTGGAGGAGGGAGAGGAGGGGGGAGATGGTAGAGCTGAAGGATCGTCAGCCATAGAAGATGAGGGCAAGATGCAGTTTCACTCACGCCTGACGTGGATGGCACAGGTTCTGGTTCCTTGCTGGATTCAGTTCTATCTACTCCCTTGAATAAACGATCCAGTGATGTCTGGGTAGTAGCTCTTTTCTTCTTGTCAGAGATGACACGGTAGCACTGGATTGCATTCTGAACGGCTGCTGCAACCTTCATGTACCGTTCTACGTTCAGGTCCTGTGCCTCAAAAACTCACAGTGCCTAACAGTGCCCTAATAGTGCCACCTCACATAAAGAAAATCCCCTCGCCATTTCCTGCATCATAAATCTCTTTGGGTCTTCAGTTACTTCTTCTTCCCCCACTTTTGTTTCCATCATGATCGCTTGGCGTTTCTTAGCAGTACCAGCTACCTCACCGCTGCTTCTACACTTGCTTCCAAACAGCCTGGGCTTGAAATAAAGACACTGTACTACTGTACTCTATACTGTACAGTAAAGTACACAAAAGCACAACCACTTGTAGAGGATACACGCACCTGACGATGTACGCCAGACACGTGAACTAACTTACATGACTGGACATGCAAAGGCACGTTGGCATCTTTGAAAGTTTGCAACGTGAAGGTTCGTAGGTAGGGGAATTGCTGTACTCTATACTTCATCCAGTTTCATTCCATCCTCGACTCACCCTCCCCAGCATCTTTGGGAAATGGCTCCGGGGAAACAAGGAGAGCTCTCAACTGTGAAATGTTACATCCTGGTCCCAGTCTCCCTCATAGAACATCCAGCGCTGTCGCCCATCCCCTCTCTATTGGTCGTGGTTCAAACGGAACGCAAATGGCGCGCACCAGCTTAGGGGCTTTTGCCAAACCACCCTACACCGCTGTAAATTCACAAGGAACGGTGCAGAATGCTGGGGCCAGCAACAGAAGAGCTACCAGAACCAGTGGGAGCTGCGGGACCGCGGGCCTGCGGTGGAGGGTAAGGGCGAGGGAACACACACCGCTCACCTGCCTCCTCCCCTCACCCCCCCCAGTGCACCCCATTGGTTGAACCCAACCAGAGTCCAGAAAGCAACAGAACTGTTGCTGCAGGGCGACCGTCTCCTCCCAGGAGACGAATGGGAGTGGGCTGGGGGGACAGAGGACCCAGCTCTGCCCCTTCTCCTCCTGACTTTCTTCTCGCCCGGTTTCTGTCACCCAACCCTGCTGGCTGTTCTCCTAACATTTTGACCACACTTGTCGGGGTCATCACTGGTCTCCCTTCTTCTCTTCTTAAACGTCTCGTATTAGACCCTATGCCCGATTACTTTTGCTCTTCCCAAACTCTGTCTCTCCCTCCTTTAGCAACTTTGTTTCCCCCAAGGTGTCCACGACAACCCCCAAGATGATGGAGATCTGAGTCCTCAACTCTGACCTCTTACTGACCTCTTGCTGACTTGCATTGAACTCTGACCCCCACTAGTCATCACCACACAATTTCCCCCAGGAAGCATCTGTGCCTCAAACACAACACATTCAAAGCAAAACTCATTCTCTTCTCCCTCAGGCTCCTGGCCATGCTCCCCTCTTCGTTAACCACAGGTACCCCTGACTCTGTTTGCTTTTCAGTCTTTCTCCTCAAAGGGTGGTGCAAATCCTGCCATGTGGCCATACGGACATCCCTGGGAGCACAGGACAAACACAGAATGTCAGGCCCCACCCAGACCCACTGAATCAGAATCTGTGTTTTAACGAGATCCCCAGGTGGTCCCCATACACAGTAAAATTTGGAAGTGCTGGTTTACAGCATATATCACAACCATTCTTCTTTCCAGGGAACATCGTATTAACATGTGTCAGACTTTCAGGCTTGATATTAAAACAGAAGGAAGGAAACTCGGCAGCAAACAGCAACCCTGTAGACCTCCCCCTACCGCCCATTCACTGCTTTGGACTTTTTCTTAGAGGAAGTTGCCTTAAGGAGGATTGTATGCATATATATTTCGTATTGTTTTAAGAAATCTTTACTGGTCCCCTCAGTCTTTCTTGCCTATCCTTGGAGGGCTCTGAAAAGCACTCATATCATCCTTTATGTGAAAAAAAAAAAAAGGGATGAGGAGAGAATTGGGGTATTCAAAATGAGAATCCCACCAGTCTGGAAAAGTCCCAGCTGACGTTTCCCACGGACTCCATGTAGAATCCATGACACGCAGGTCGATCTCATCTGGATTTTTCTCTCTCTGAGCCTGTTTCTTCATCTATAAAATGGGGAGATAACAGTAACTCCTTTATAATGTTTCTTTAAGGATTAAAAGTGGCAAAATATGTGAAATATGCCCTCCAAATGGAGCGTTCAATGTTCATTGAATGAAGAAAGGACATCATTTAATGTACGGAGTCTTAGTTTACTCAAATGGAAAATGAAGACTATAATACCAAATTCATCAAATGTGGGTTCCCCGGCTCTCTCTATCATGCCTCCACCAGTCCCCACACACCTGCACAAACATGTATCTCTACATGCATGTACACATCCACATGCATGCACCTATGCAGGCACATGCTCTCACGCACATACACACATGCATGTGTGTACTCGCACACACTCGCATACACACGTGTACACACATAACCACCAGCAGGAACTCTGGCCAATTTCCCCCATGTCTCCTCTGCAGTCGCCTCCTCTCCAGATTCCCTCACGGGGATGGGGACAACTACAGAGCCTCCGCCTGCCTACCCGCTGCTATCCCGGCCCCTCCAGCCCTCCCTCCTCACCAGGCACAGTGATCATTATAAAATCCAAGGCTGATTGCTTCACTCCTGCTCGAAACCCTCATACTATAGGCAGGCCAAACTCACCACGCATCCCTCGACACACTGTGAAGTTCCGTCCCGCTGGTCCGTCTCACACATTACGCCTCCTCTACTGAAAATCGTCTTCCCCAAGTAACTGGTTCCTGTTTGTCAAAACTCAGCTTAAGCATGGGCTCTTCTCACTTTCCCCGATGCCTCCTGCCAGAGACAGCCCCTCCTCAAGGTTCTCAGCACCCAGGCGGATGCAAACCTCTGATGTCCCCTTTTCTTCCCCTTAGGCTGCAAGGGCTCCTCCAGGGCGAGGACCTGCCGTATCTGACCTTGCATTTTCACTGTCCACCACCCCAAAGCGTGGGGCACAGCAGATGTAGACGCTGGTTATAAGTGCTGGTTGAAGAAGAAGGTGAGGAATACTGTCCCTCAGCCCAGCCCAGCCCCCAGACTCATCTGCAGTCACAGGATCCCCAGTGCTCACAGGAGACACAAGGCTCCACCAGAAAGACCACACCGCCTCCTGTTTTGAGGGGCAAATCAAGGCACCAGGACACGTTC
This sequence comes from Globicephala melas, assembly GCF_963455315.2. Lineage (NCBI taxonomy): Eukaryota > Metazoa > Chordata > Mammalia > Artiodactyla > Delphinidae > Globicephala > Globicephala melas. Next base: position 31,447,905 of record NC_083325.1, on the reverse strand, counting down.
AGCCTTGTCTTTTGAGTTAGAGCTGCAGAGCTGAGGAGGGAATCCACAGCATGAGCCTTGCGGGGGGCCAATCCCTCTGTCAGCTCCACCCCCGCCCAGGATCCTGGTCAGCACCTGAGCTGCGCCGTCGAAGGGCGACCGTTGAACAATGACCAAACTCCTCCCTGCGGTTCCCGCGCACAGTTTCCTTGGGCTTCCTTCAAAGCAGAAAAACAATTGTTCTTTCCAAAAGAAGGGAATGCTGGGGAGGAGAAGGTTTCTTGCCCAGAAGTAAAGATCCAGATACCCTTTGCCTAGCTGGAGAGATTTCTCAAGACTGGGCACCACCACGCAGGCAGCACACCCCACCGCCCAAGGGGAGCAGGTCTGACGAGAGGCCCTGAGTGCGATGGACAAGGTCATAAGTGTGAAGTGAGCAGAGCGGGGATTGAGTGACAGCAGGTTCCGCCCACACCACCACTGCGGTCCTCTCCATCCCCTTCCAAACTCCATCTGTGCAAATGCCATAGACACCAACATAAAATTTACATTTATTGAGCGAAGTCTTGCCATGCATGGACAGGCACTGTTCAAGGAGCTTGGGAGCCTCCAAATATAAGATCTGACCAGGCTTCTGACCTCAAGTATCAACGAGCTCTACCCTGGGCTGGGTACCACGGCGGGTGTGAAAGAACTGGACAACAGTTCTTGCCCTGGAGAAGAAGGTTACATCTCGTTGGAGCCAGGGCATAAAGCCCACATGCAGGAAATAAAGAACCCCATGAGGCAGGATGTACCCATAAGCTCAGCTGGGTGGCACAGACATTAGCTGCTCTTAAACTTAAGTGAAGAAAGAGAAAGAGCTGTGTGGACAGAAATCCTGGGGTAGGTTCATGGAGGGGCACCTGGCAGGATGGATAGGCGAGGTGAGGAGGGCATTGCAGATGGGGAACAGCACACGCAAAGGCACAGAATATGATTCGTCGTCCTGGTGCCTCTGTAGCAAAGACATGGATTTCTGCTCGTTATGTTGGTTGTGCCTTATGTTGACTGATGGTTCACTTTGAAATCAGCCCTGATTTCAGTCTGGGTGGGTTAAGTCATCCTCCTTGCCCAGCCGTGTAAACAAAACTGCAGAGCAAAGCCAAACCACAGAGAGTTAGTCAGACAAGGAGAGGAGAAGCAGCCTTGAGAACCAGCGCTCTCTCCTTCCTAAAAGACCAGGGAGGAAGCCTGGGCCTTCCACCACCCTGTCTGCAATCTCGTCATCTTTGCTTAAAAACACTGAAATCAACCCGAGTGGAAAAGACAGCTGCAAAGGCGTGGAGAGCTGCTCAGAGATTTGTCAGTTTATTTATCCACCTCCTAGCCTTTGACTGATTCAACTGACGGTCGAAGTTCCCTGCAAGATAACATACGCTCAGAGGAAAGAGAACTCTGTAGTGGGCAGCTTCCAAAATGTCTCCCAATGACCCCCTGCCCCCCAATGCTCCTGTAGCCTCCTCCCCTTGAATGTGGGCTGGACCTAGTGACAGACTCCTAATTAGGAGAATAGAGTCAAAAGGGATGGGCTGTCATTTCCAAATTAGATCTGAGACTGTGACTTCCGTCTAGCTCACTCTTTCTGTCTCTCTGGCTTGTCTAGCTTGCTCACCCTGATGAATCAGCTACCATGTTGTGAGCTGCACCCCACAGAGAGAACCATATGGCCAGGAACTGAGGGTGGCCTCTGGGCAATGGCCATCAACCAGCTGAATCCTGCTAACAACACTGACTTGGGAGAGGATCCTGCCGTGGTGGGGGGAGGGGAGCCTAGAATGACAGTGGCCCCGGCTGAAACCCTAATGGCCGCTTAGGAGCCGGAGGACCCAGGCAAGCCTTTCCTGAGCCACAGAAACTGGGAGATAATAAATATTGTTTTGAGTCCTTAAGTTTGGGGTTATTTGTTACACAGCAATAGATAACAAATACACTCTCCAGTTAGGCTTCCAGGAATTAAAAACAAGACCATATCTGTACCTGAGCTGACACCCATGCCTGATACAGCCAGAAATGCCCCCCGAATATAAATGTGCCCCCATTGTCACTCTTAATTACCATTTCCCCCAAATGGTTTTCAGATCATTCAACTTGAGAATTACTTTCATGTGTGTGTGTAGAAATTCCGGGCGAAGCAGAAGTCCTTAACATTATGCCGGACTCTCTCATATGTTGACAGACACCGCAAGTCCCCTTGGGGAAAATCTTTCTTCTCACAGGAGTCAGTGGGCCTCCCGTTTGCAAAGTAGTCCCCGCGGCTTTAGGCTGGGGTCACAGTCAACGTATTTAACCGCAGGTCTGGGCATAAGAGCTGACCAGGACAGAAGCTGGCTGACCCATCATGTCAGAGGTCAGCCCCAGCCCTGTGGAAAGGGTGTGCCAGACCTCTGGGAGACTGGACAAGGGGTTCACCTCTCTGACAGCCCATGATAGGCAGCATTCTGGAAAGAGGCAGCACTGTGTGTCAAAGGAGAGCTGAGACACTTGTCCTAAACCTGGCAGCGTGGACTGGATGGTCTTCTCTGAAGATCCTATCAGGAAAAGACACCAAGAACTCCAAGGAGGAACTCGCCAGCAGGAAAAGAGGAAGGAATTGCTTGTTTGTTGGAAGGGAGGTAACCTGGGTTGGCCCCAAGGAGCCAAGCGTTACCAAGGAGGTTGGTTCCCATGGGCCCGTGGCTGAGGCTGGAACCTCTCCAGACATTCCTGTCCTGGTGCCGTGTGAAGCTCTGCGGGCCAGTGGCTGAGCTAGCGTATGTGATTTCAAAGGGCTGAGAGCCCCATGTGGGACTTCATGAGTTCAGTTCTGAGCATAAAATGTTGGAGGTGAGGTGGGCTTCCCTGGTGGCGCAGTGGTTGAGAGTCCGCCTGCCAATGCTGGGGAAACGGGTTCGTGCACCGGTCCAGGAAGATCCCACATGCCGCGGAGTGGCTGGGCCCGTGAGCCATGGCCGCTGAGCCTGCGCGTCCGGAGCCTGTGCTCCACAGCAGGAGAGGCCCACGTACCGCAAAAAAAAAAAAAAAAAAAAAAAAAATTGGAGGTGAGGTACCCAAATGAAAATGTCTAGCGCCTAAATAAACGGGTCTTTTCAAAGGAGCTCAAAACTGAAGATAAGGATTTTTTTATGGTGGTAAGATATACATAACATAAAATTTACCCTTTTAACCATTTTTAAGTGGACGGTCAGTAGCATTATGTATACGTTCACCACATTATTGTCTAACCACCCCCATCATCTATCTCCAAGATTCTTTTCATCTTGCAAAACTGAAATGCTGTACCTATTAAGCAATAACTCCCCCCTCTTCCCTCCCCCCCAGCCCCTGGTAACCTCAATTCTCCTTTCTGTCGGTATGAATTTGCCTATTCTGAGATCCTCATGTAAATGGAATCATAAAAATATTTGTCCTTTCGTGTCCAGCTCATTTCACTTAGAATAATGTCTTCAAGGTTTATTCATGTTGTAGCATGATCAGAACTTCATTCCTTTTTAAGATATACTACCATGCCATTGCACATCTATACCACATTTTTTTATCCATTCATCTGTCATCTGTCAATGGACATTTGGGTTACTTCCACCTTTTTGGCTATTGTGAATAATGGTGCTATGGGCGTGGGTGTACAAATATCTATCTGAGTGCCTGTTTTCAATTCCTTTGGTTGTATACCTAGATGGAATTGCTGGATCATATGGTAATACCATGTTTAACTTTTTTAGGAACTGCCATACTGTTTTCCACAAGCGAGGCACCATTTTGCATTCCTACCAGCAATGCACAAGGTTTCCAATTTCTTCACAACCTCACCAACACTTGCTTTCCGTTGTTTCTTTGTTTTTCATGGTAACCATTCTAATGTGTGTGAGGTAGTATCTCGTTGTGGTTTAGATTTGCATTTCCCTGATCATTAGTGATGTTTAGCATTGTCCCATGTGCTTATTGGCCATTTGTATAGAAGATACAGTTTTCTGAATTGTCAGCAGATACGCGCTGAAGTCATGGGTGGCACCCGCTGCTCCTTTCCCATCCAGTATCCATCTTCTCCTTCATTCTTAATACTCCCAGCTTTGTTCACATCTGCGTTGTATACAGCTAGATCATTCACTTCCCATGACACTCTCCTGGTTACAAGAGGCCATGGGATCCGGTTCTGAAATTGGAGCGCTCTGGAGACTCCCGAGTTAGCTTTCATGAAATGTGACAGACTTAGCATCCTCCTTTTGCCTTTTGCCCTATTCCGTCCTCCTTCCTCCTGCCTGGAATGTAGTTGTGCTGCCAGAAGATGTGGCAGCCATCTTGCACCATAGGGAAAAAAGCCACACACTAAGGCTGGCAAAGCAGATCTACAAAAGGAGCACAGACAGCCCTGGACCGACAGCCTGCCCCCAAACTCCCTGTTACATGAGAAAGATAAGCCTCTTGCTTATATCGGCCACCATTTGCTGGGTTTCTGTTACATACAGCCAAGCACAATCTTAGCTGACTTATCATAGGAGCAGATCTGCTCAGATGAGTGTATAGAGAAAAGAATAAAAGAGAGTAGTGTCCTGGGAAACGCTGAGAGGTGACAGAAGGCAGCAGGGGAATCATTCAGAGCAGGGACTAACTGAGAGTGACTAAATGAATGTAGAAAACATGAGGTTATGGTATCAGATGAATGAAGCAAAGAGAGCATTCAGGACAGAAGGTCGACACGTTAGAAGCTGAAGAAACATCCAGTAAGAAAAGCACTGGAAAGCATGGATTCAACAAAAACGAGTCTTAGAGACCTGTTGGGGAGAGTCACATTGCCTGGGTTGAGGAGTGGATAGGAATCAGGAGGAGAAAGAGAGTGTGAGGAAATGGGGGGAGCTGTGGTGCTAACAAGGAGAGCACAGCACGTGCGGCCCAAGGAGGTATTTTTACAGATGAGAAGCACGAGAAAGGCTGACAGTCGGAACCAGAAGAGAGGCAGAGACTGACAATTTGGAAGAGAGGGCATAATGCTAACTGTCTCCTTTTGGCCAGTAGTAGAATCCTCCAGCTGTTAACTGGGCACTGGGTCACCCAGCACTGCCTGTACTTCCCTGCCTCCCATCCTCCCATAGGTTTGGTCGTCTGACTAATTTGGGCCAGTGCTACATCAGCAAAAGTTAGGTGTTAAATGTCTGGGTTATTTCCTTCAAGATGCTTGCTGTGGACACACTCTCTCCTTCCCTGATGGCTAGGAGATTGCAGCAGCTGCTTTGGACCTGGAGAAGGATGTCACTTACAGAGGTTGGCAGATCGGCTCACTGGCCTGGGTTCCCAGATGACCTTGGAGAGTGGAGCCCTCTACCTGCCCTAACTGCCCACCTACCTTTGGAACAGGATGTGAGGAGTGAAAACTCTTCCATCTTATTTAAACCACTGTATTCAGGACTCTTTCTTAAAGCAGCCTAGCTTATCTAATACCGATGGGAGCCAGAACAGTGGTGCTGAAAAGCCTTCAGTCTACAAGTTCATAAGGCCATGTAAAAATAAAGTTTGGTTTATACATTTAAATGCACTCAGTTTATTGGTTGCCTTTTATTTTGAGATTACATCCTTCCTAATTTTTTTTTTTTTTTCCGGTACATGGGCCTCTCACTGTTGTGGCCTCTCCCATTGCGGAGCACGGGCTCCGGACTAAGTTTTGTTATATTAAAATGTCCTTCCTCTTAAGCAGATCAAAGGTTGCATGGGGCCCATATTCGGAGGGGATTGGCTGCAAAGGAGCATAGGAAACCTTTTAGGACAAGGAAGCCATTCCATATCTGGATTATGGAAGTGAGTTTAGGATTATAAGAATTCCTCAAATTTTAAATGGATGGACTTTATTGTATGTAAATAACACTGTAATAAAAATTAAAAATGATCCTTGTTGTTTTTTTTTTAAGGGACAATGTAGCTTTTAATGAATTAACAATGTTGGTTGGGATGACCTTGCAGAATAAAACGACCTTCGAGTAATTCAAATTTAGACCAACTAGTCAAATGCTCTATCACCTATTGTAAAATGATCTTTCTTTTATAAAAACAATGGGAGTAAAAATTGGTTGTCATTTTTCAAGACTTACTCTGTAAACTAAGAAGGTGGCAACCTTACGTGGATGCCCAAATTTTTTTCAAATTTTTCAGAGCTAAGAAATTGACGAGTCTGAGAGCCCCTGTAGTCCTTCTCTATAGCTGCGTAATAAATTACCCCCCCAAATTTAGCAAAGTAATAAACATTTGTTATTTCACAGTTCCTGTGAGTTGGGGATCTAGCCAGGTTTAGCTGGGTCCTCTGGCTTAGGGTCTCTCACGAGGTTGCAGTCAAGGTGTCGGCCAGGACTACGGTCTCACCCAAAGGCTGGACTGAGGGAGGCTTCACCGCCAGGCTCACTCACTGGTTCTCGGCAGGATTCGGTGCTTCACAGGCCGCTGGACTGAGGACGGCAGTCCCCTGTTGGCTGTTGTCCCAAGGCCCCCCTCAGTTCCTTGCTTCATGGGCCTTTGCACGGGCCAGCTCCCGACCGACATGGCAGCCGGCTTCCAGAAGAGCGAGCAAGTGGAGAAGCAGGAGAGGGCAAGCGAGACAGAACCAGAGTTGTCAGAGGCTGCTTTCCACGGCCACCTGTCTGAACACAGGCGAGCTGGTTTGGCGCGGCAGCCAGCCTTCTCCAGGGGGACAGGAGAAAAGGAGAAGCTGGGAGCCACCACGCCTACCTGTGGAATGTTGATGGAAGCCGGGGGGTAGGGGACTGCTGGATCTATTTTCTCCCCAAATTAGGACAGCTGCCGAGAAGGGGGGCAGGTGGTCGAGCAGGAGGTTTGAGGGGACTTGAGAACTTTGAAATAGCGGGTGTGGGCGACAGGGTCCAGACGGAGCGCAGAAACCCTGTGGTGCTCTAGCTAGGACCTGCTCTGGGAAAGCTGTGCTCCAAGGCTCCAGGCAGCTTCTGTCCGAAACGACGAGTCAGCACTTAACCCCCCCACCCCAGGCAGATTTGCCTCTTTCTGAGAAAACTACCTCGAGTCCAGCAAAGTCCACACATCATCCCCGAGGGGACTTGTGCAGCCGCCCGGAAGCTGAATGTAGATGTTCTAGCCAGACAGGAGCTTCACCTGGTGCTGAGGGGAGCCAGAGGGACTCCCCTTCGACATCCTCCACGTCGGATCCCCACCGAGTGCGCTCCCATCCTGCAGGGCAGGAAGGCAGGGCTACCCTGACAGGTGGGACTGGATGGACAGCCGTGCTGTCAAATGTCCTAGGAAAGGCAGATCCCCGCACAGCAACTGAAAGGATCTCAGCCTTGGGCTGCGGTGAAAAGGCATTTCCTCTTCTCTCTGGGCCTGGAGACAAAGTAAAGTCTGTCCCAGAGGTGAATTCCAGTCCCCACCCTCTCTCCCACTGGAAGGCCAGGCTGTAGGGAGGGTGTATACGGCCCTCTCATTGGAGGAGAGATGACGACGATAGAACTCTGCTCCCCGAGGATGGGCTGGTGGCCCTAAGAACCACCGCGTCTGGAAGGTGGATACCAGGACACTCTGTATGTCACTGCCCTCTGCTTGTACGAGCCTCCAGGACAGTCTATTAAATATGTCCGCCTGATCACAACCGCATGGCTGGGCATTGAGAAAAAAGTTGACCCACATCTTTGCATGGAATAGCGGAAAGAAGAGCAGCGTCTCTCATCCCCGGCCCAGGCCGCCACGTGCTGACATGACGTGGGAGCAGAGCAGGGCCACATACAAGTTCTTGTAAGACAGCACGCTGAGAGAAGCTTGAGAGAGGGGAGGGAGGAGGTCGATTGAAATGTGAGTTTCTACCAGCAGATAACTGCTGAGAGTCACACATACTGGTCAAAGCATGACAAGCGAGTCTGGGTTTGGGGGATTCAAGGCTGAATCACGGTCCACCCATGTGCAGCTGCCCTTCAGTGTGGCTGGCACTCCCGGCCGCATGCCCTAGCCCAGGTCCTTTCAGATCTGCTCTCAGCCAGACCTCTGAGGAACCAGTGCCGCCAAGCCAGCCGTGAAGATTAGCTGGCGAGCTGGCCGCCCGAGAGGCTGATGTCTGCCCTTCTCCCCACCAGGGCCATATCCCTCATGGAGCAAGAAGCAGGCGTTATTGAGACCCAGAGTCCCAAAGCCAACTCCACACCCAGGAATTCAGAATTGTTTTGAATAACCAGATCCAACTTCCAAATCAAGACAAAACTCCCGCTTACCTTGGACCCTCATTTTAGCTACTGCCAGAGACAAAGGTGCCCTGGTCACACCCAGCCTGAGACCCGGAGGCAGACAGCATGCTTACCTTGAAGACACTGACATTCTTTTCTGGTCCCTACTGTGCTGTGGACTGAGAAGTATCCCAGCCTTGCCGCCCCCCGCTGTATTATACCCTGTACCAAAGGGGTAGCAGCCAAAAAAGAGACAAAAGAGAACACATTTTAAGGAGTAGGCTATTTAAAGATAGATTTACTTTCTTGATTCTACACCTGAATTTTAAAATCACGGAAGGTTGCAATTTGCCTGCAAATGTCAGACAGGCGTCAGCCTCCTGAATTCTCTGCTCAAAACCAGCCCCGTGGGGATTTTAAATGGTGGGCACGGGATGGATGGGCTTTTTCCACCAAAAAGCAGGAGTGGTAGAGGCTTTGCATAACTGTAGGAGGGCTTTTTGTATGTAAATCCAGCATCTAATTAACACACCTACCTAGGGCGGTCATCCGTCAGGCAGGAATCCCGCTTCTCCACAACCCCTCTTTTCACAAGAAGCAAGGGCTCCAGGCCCAGCTCTCCCCGGCAACAGCCATTTCCTGGATCCAGTTAAGGAGGCAGGAAGAAACTACAGTACAGAAATCTACAGGACAGAGGGAAACAGTTTTCAGCCTAGGGGCCCTGCCCTGCAGACACCACCTCCTTTCTCATGCCTTGACCCTGGGTGGGACGCACGATGGGCCCGTCTTGCAGGTGAATATTTATCTCTGTATTTAGAGGACTCTTGGGAATTTTCTGAGCAAGTACGGGACAAGCGATTTGTTCCAAAGCAATGCCGCGCTTGCCCTGTCACTGTGACGTATTGTGGCCCCAAAGAAACACTGTTTGGTCCCTGCGATCACAGCTCCTTTGGGGTCTCCAAGCGCCACCTGGTGGTCACTGGGCGCCCCCGCAGCTTCTGTCACCCGATCACCATTCCGTTATCCCAGCCACACCCGGGGTGCGGGAGACAAAAGGCTGAAGGCCCTCTGCCATCGGCCTTCCAAAGGCAGGCCTGGGTCGACTGCAGCAACTGCCGCTGGGCCCGGTGCGTCTGGGGCTCTGGGCACAGGTAGAGGTGGTGGCCAGGTGGGAGGAGCTGCGATGAGAACTCTGCGCCTCCCCTCCGGAACGTAGATTCCAGAACGGCGGGTGCCTTCAGGGCCTAGAAAAGTGCCTGATGCACAGTGGCTGCTCACCGAGCATTTCTGGAAGGGGAAGGAGGGGAGGCCGTGGTGGGTGAGAACAGGGAGCGGGGTGACCCCGGAGTCTGCCGCAGGAGTGGCTGCCCAGTGCGGGTAAATGGCCTCTCGTGGTGACTACATTTCTTTTCTTCCTCCGACTCCCGCGGGATTTTGCCCATTTAGATCGAGACAGACTGAGGAGGCACACTGCCCCTTTGTGGCCTCTGCCGGTCACAGCAGCTCCGAGACTTCACCTTCTGTAACCATTTCTCCGCTCTGTGCATTTGAGTAACCCTCTACTTCCTCCCGGTCACGTCCACCAGAGAGTGGGTACAAGAGGGTTACAATAACAGCACAAAATGGCATTTTTGTTTGGTTGGGTTTTTTTTTTTTTTTTTTTGCGGTACGCGGGCCTCTCACTGTTGTGGCCTCTCCCGTTGCGGAGCACAGGCCCCGGACGCGCAGGCTCAGCGGCCATGGCTCACGGGCCCAGCCGCTCCGCGGCATGTGGGATCTTCCCGGACCGGGGCACGAACCCGTGTCCCACATCGGCAGGCGGACTCTCAACCACTGCGCCACCAGGGAAACTCCAAAATGGCATTTTTCTGGTTCGGCCCCGCTTTCGGAATCGTGAGTACTGTGGATCCCCTCCCCCCGCCAAGTTCCAACCAATTAATTCAACAAAGCCCTGGGAGCCTGGGCAACTTTGTGACATTCACTATTTTCTCTTGTTAAGGTGACCCTTTCCACCCATTGATCTCCCGCTTTTCCCAACACTCTCAGCGCCAATATAGGCCCTGCCAGAGACCACGTTACTCAAAGTTGTCCTTTCCCTCCGACCATCAACAGCTGTCTTCAGAACAAGTTGGTGCTGTCTTCAGCTGCTCTCTTTCCTTAGGGACCTTGTGCAAATAGTCCCGTCACTATTATTCCACTGCCCTCCCCCAGGGTTCTCAAATTAGACTCTCAAAACTAAAACCCCTGGTGTATTTGCACAGTGCCTTTTTTTTTTTTTTTTTTTGGTCATTTTAAACCAACAGTTCCTTCAGATTATCATTTTTCACAGAGAAAGTGTTAATTAGTTATAAAAGAAAAAAGCAGAGAATGAGGACATATGGATCCCAGCCCTGGTGGTCACCAACCAGCTCTGTGAACCTGGAGTTCTCTTTGTGCTTCATGGTTTCCCCGTTAAAATAACAAGTGGTGAGTACAGAAGCCTGGAAGGGTAGGAGATGTGGTGTTCATAGAGGAGAGGGGAACAGGGCATCCGGAGGAGAAGATCCGAGCCCCACCCAGTCCAGGAACTGAGTCCTGTGGTGCCTCAAGGGTCTGCACCTTTGGGGTGACCAGGCGTGGCCCAAGGAGAGGGCACCACAGGTGTGGCCGACATCCAACCCAGACCTGGCAGAAGACCCTATGAGTGGACTTCCCCAAACACCTGAACAAAACTCCTGAGGACTTTCAGAAATGCCTGTGTCACTGCTGTGGAGAACAGTATGGAGGTTCCTTAAAAAACTAAAAATACAGCTACCATATGACCCTGCAAGCCCACTCCTGGGCACATATCCAGAGAAAAACATGGTCCGAAGGGATACATGCACCCAGTGTTCATTGCAGCACTGTTTACAATAGCCAAGACACGGACGCAACCTAAATGTCCATCGACAGAGGAATGGATAAAGAAGATGTGGTACATGTATACAGTGGAATATTACTCAGCCATTAAAAAGAATGAAATAATGCCATTTGCAGCAACATGGATGGTCCTAGTGATTGTCATACTGAGTGAAGTAGGTCAGACAGAGAAAGAGAAATATCGTATGATATCCCTCATATGCAGAATCTGAAAAGAAATGATACAAATGAACTTATTTACAAAACAGAAACAGACTCACAGACTTAGAGAATGAACTTATGGTTACCGGGGGGAAGCATGGGGTGAAAGGACAGTTAGGGAGTTTGGGATCAACATGTACACACCACTGTATTTAAAATGGATAACCAACAAGGGCCTACTGTATAGCACAGGGAACTCTGCTCAATGTTATGTGGCAGCCGGGATGGGAGGGGAGTTTGGGGAAGAATGGATACAACGTATATGTCTGGCTGAGTCCCTTTGCTGTGCACCTGAAACTGAAACTATCACAAATTGTTAATCGGCTATACTCCAATATAAAATAAAAAGTTAAAAAAAAAAAGAAATGCCTGTGTCATTTGGGAGTAGCGGGGGACACCAAGGTGCTGTAGTTGTGAGGGGCACTGAAGTTGGTGTAATGAAGCTAGTGCATGGAGCCTAGGTTGGCTGGTCCTGGGGATACCCAGGGGACACAATGAGGGTTCGTCTGGATCACTGGAATCCTGGTGCCATGCATACGTACATCACGCACTTTGGTACCCTTGGAATTGAACCAGTTTATTTATTAGGGTACCCCTGGAAGGGGCATCAGCCCAGAAGTCTGGTGCTCACAGCTGGCTTTGGAGATCCCAGAGGGCCATGATGAGGCAACAACAGAAGAGAGCCCCATAGCTACTCTGGACACAGGTCTAGAGACGTGTCCAGATGTTCAGGAGGGGGAAAAATGCAAACAGCTTTACCTGAGCTTTTGGAGATTCCTGATCACTTCATGATCCTGGGGAAAGGATGCCGGAAAGCACTCTTTAAGTTCCTTATCTCATTCCTTAAGTTTCTAGAAGGACTGGGGAATTCCCTGGCTGTCCAGTGGTTAGGACTCCACGCTCGCACTACCAAGGGCCCAGGTTCAATCCCTGGTTGAGGAATTAAAATCCCGCAAGCCACGAGGCACAGTCAAAAAAAAAAAAAAAGTTTCTAGAAGAACTGAGTCCACCTAGAGCAAACAATGTCAGATGTGCCAGAATCTGGGACCCTCTGGAGATGTGGGCATGTGAGCTGGATCCAGTGATTCCTGAGGCGAGATCTACCCCTGCCTTTCCAGTTACATGAACCAATAAATCCCCTTTTGTGCTTCACTTAAAGAGAGTAGGTTTTTTCCTTACTAATAACCAAATGAGTCCTGTCACAATACAGGAGCTTGTTAAGACTTCACAAATAATTGGATGTGGGCTACCATCCGGGGCAATGGCAATATGAAGCATGGTCAGTTGGGAGACTGCAGTGCTCTTAAGAGAGACCGGGAAGTTAGGGAGGTGGGGTAAGTGTTTTGTCAGGCACGTGAACTGAATTAAAATGGCAGCGGAGGGCTTCCCTGGTGGCGCAGTGGTTGAGAGTCCGCCTGCTGATGCAGGGGACACGGGTTCGTGCCCCGGTCCGGGAAGATCCCACATGCCGCGGAGCGGCTGGGCCCGTGAGCCATGGCCGCTGAGCCTGCGCGTCCGGAGCCTGTGCTCCACAACGGGAGAGGCCACAACAGTGAGAGGCCCGCGTAGCGAAAAAAAAAAAAAAAATGGCAGCGGAGGCTGGCCCAATAGACTGTAGATCTGTGAAAAGCCTGTTTTACATTGTCATATTGCAGGTTAAACTCTCTTCCAATTATTAGACACCTCTCACCCTTGCACTTCAAGATATTGGTACTTAACACTTAATTTTGAAGTGGTACAGGATGCCTGAAAACAGCCTCGCGAAATAATAAAATTCTACTCAAGTCCAGATGGCTTGAACTAGCTACACACTGTGGATTGAGGATTATTAAATATGAAGTATGTTTGTCAGGAAAATCCTTTGTTTATATAAACAGCAGAAGCACCACCATGGTAACCCTGCTTGGTGTGCAGCCCATAAAAGCCTCCCAGCCATATTCCCGCCTCCTTTTTCACTGCTAGTCTACATTTTTTAAAAACATCTCCAGCCAAAATTCCATGATCTGCCTGCTTGGTTTCCAGGCTCAGAAAATATCATTTAAAAAGTGGAGAGGAACCAGTTGAAACCACGGCCAAAGCTTCTAAATGAAAGCTCATTTCTCTCTCTCTCTCTTTCTTTCTCTCTCTCTCTCTCTCACACACACACACAAAGACACATTTTGTTTGCCAACTACAGTATGCTTTTCCTTTTTTAATGTAACCCAAGTTTCCTTGGGCCCCACAAGCCTGCAGGGCCAATGAAATAATATTAACATATGGGCAGCTGTAACCCACCTTTGCTCTGGGTTTTTCTCCCACCTGTTCACAGAGCATCTTAGGGGGTGTAATTAGACGTGCCCTTGAACACATCCACTGCAAGGCAGATGTAGTGCAGGCTATCCCTCGGTGGTGTCCACAGGGTCCCCATCACCTCTGCACTCTCCCTGGAAGTCAGGGCACCCTCTGGTACGTGGTGAAGCTGCAGAGAAGCCCTCATGTCCCGTGGTTTCTGTTCAATTAGTAAGCATCAAACCAGGCTGCTGTACACACTGTCTAATTGTCTTATTGACATTTGTAGCAGAAGATGCCCCTGCCATCCAAAGAACCCAGCCACATATCCAAAGGCCAGTCCAAGTGGTGGCACCTGGCCCATCTCAGTGTACCCTCCCCTCCAGCGGCTGAGGTCAAAGGGTTAGTCTAATCCACAGGAGGCTGCTCAGGCCCTCACCCAAAGAGGCATCTGGGGGGCCCCGCCCATCCGTTCAGACATGTCCAGATAGTCTGATCTACTTACACCCAAGCGGGGATCTCTGGTCCCTCCAACAAGAGAGATCTTCAGAGAATGCAGCAGTGACAGCCACCCTCTCTGTCTGCTCACCCGAGGCTGATGGTCCGGGCCCAACCACTGGGGGAAAGGATTGCTCTACTCCAGGAGAAAAGTAAATTGACATCAGATTATTTTCCAGTAGCATTTCCCACTTCTTACCATTTGCCACATTGGATTCCACATTCCAGTTTTCAAAAGGACAGGGGCATTGATAATAGAAAAGAAAAGTGAAATTAACTGGCATCAAGGACTTTATTATCTTCAAGTGTATAAAGCATGAGATTTATGATTGAGAATCATTTGGCTTTTACCTGAAATGTTCTCCTTGAGATACCAGGAAACCAGACCTGCAGAGATACAGTGAGCTTAGAATACATAGAGTTAAGGTTATTTATTAAGTTTGGTCAAATTTTGGATTTCCCTTTTGTAAAAAAAAAAACCTGGCTTGCTATAGTTGTGCTTACTTTTTTTTTTTTTTTTTTTTTTGTGGTACGCAGGCCTCTCACTGTTGTGGCCTCTCCCGTTGCGGAGCACAGGCTCCGGACGCGCAGGGTCAGCGGCCATGGCTCACGGACCCAGCCGCTCCAGGGCATGTGGGATCTTCCCAGACCGGGGCACGAACCCGCGTCCCCTAGCATTGGCAGGCGGACTCTCAACCACTGCGCCACCAGGGAAGCTCTGTGCTTACTTTTTAAAGTTCTTAATTTAATAGAGAATAAGTAATACCATCTCTCTCTCTCTCTATTACCTACTTCCCATTCACATTTCTGGTAAGTTTCCCCTTCCATATGCTACATATATTACATATGTTACATACATTACAGGATTAAAAGTCCCTTTATACACATTTTCTCAGGTAATAAGTGTTTAAGGGCTTCATGACCCCAGTTCACTATCTTTTTTCAATCTCAACTCAGGTTTCAATTCACACATTTCCAACTCAGCCCAGGGTATGTGGGAGCCCAAAATGACTTTTAGAGAAGGACAAATTGGCTTATCTTAGTGTGTTTCAGTCTAAGCATCACACCAAGAAAATAATGCCTCTGCTTAGCCCTGCACCAACTGGGGAGCAAGAGAAGCGAAACAACTTTTTGCATAAATGAGGCCTTTTACATCATTACTTTCTTCAAAGTGTTGTAAATATTTGAACAACTATATTAATAATTTGATATCAATTCCAATGGGGGGAATGGTTCCCCACACCACCAAGCAATTAATTCAATTCTGACATTCTCTACCTGGAGATAGCATCAGATTCCACAGGATAAGGGCTCATTCGCACAAGACTGCCCTCCACGTTAGATGCCAATCACAAAGTCAGGTTGTTACCTGTGCTTCTGGCTAGCTATGAATCAGAGCCTCCCATGACCCCCCACCCCCACCCCCGCCTTGGGTTCAATTCATTTGGTAGAGCGGCTCACAGAACTCAGGAAACCTGGTTACTCACCAGATTATTGGTTTATTACAAAGGATATTAAAGAATATGAATCAACAGCCAGATAGAAGAGATGCATAAGGCAACATATGGGGAAGGGGCATGGAGCTTCCATGCTCTCCCAGCACCTCCACGTGTTCACCAACCCGGAAGCTCTAAACACCCTCCTTCTGGAGTTTTCTGGAAGCTTCCTCATATAAGCACGGTTGATTAAATCATTGGCCATTGTTGACTGGTTCAACCTCCAGCCCTTCTCCGCTCCCTGGAAATCAGGGGATGGGACTAAAAGTTCTAACCCTCTAATCGCGTGGTTGGTTCCCCTGGCAACCAGCCCCCATCCTTAGGTGACCTAGGAGCTTTCCAAAAGTCACCTCATTAACACAATAAGAGCATCTTATGATGCTCATCACTCAGGAAATTCCAAGGGTTTTAGGAGCTCTGTGCCAGAAACTAGACAAAGACCAAATATACATTTATTATAAATCACAATACCACAATATACAAGGTACTTTTTCTCTTATTATTTCACTCAGAATCAGATCTGCAGGAGCACACAGTGCTCCCTCCCATACCATGGTCTAAAGAATAGACTTAAGTAGGTTGGCCCATGAATATGAAGAGGTTGTACAGTGGACCCAATGAAGCTATGAGATGTAAAGGTGATATTTCTCGAAGTGTGGCTCTTGGCCACCTGTACCCAGATTATCTTTGGTGATTGTTAGAAATGCAGATTCCTGGACTGCAACTCCACTCACTGAATCACAGTCTCTGCTGTTGACCTGAGAATCTGCACTTTTTTTTTTTTTTGCGGTATGCGGGCCTCTCACTGTTATGGCCTCTCCCATTGTGGAGCACAGGCTCCGGACGCGCAGACTCAGCGGCCATGGCTCACGGGCCCAGCCGCTGCACGGCATGTGGGATCTTCCCGGACCAGGGCACGAACCCACGTCCCCTGCATCGGCAGGCGGACTCTCAACCACTGCGCCACCAGGGAAGCCTGATCATGTTAGTTTTCGCCAATTTTGTAAAAATCGTACAAAAGATGCTAGACTTATTTTTAATTATTTACACAGTTTCTTGTTGCCCTCTACCTACTCATGGTCCTGTTAACCTGTGTCATTCTTTGCTTTGAGCCGCCTGAGGTCTGAGGCCGGGGGAGAAGCTTGGGGCACTTACCACGGTGCAGCAGAGGGGCCAGAACCACCAGAGGAGAGCCAGGGCCAGAAGGAAGAAATCCCAGACACAGGCATGATAAGCAAGAATGTATAAAGATAAATGTGCATAAATCTAAATGAAAAATGACCATATAAAAGAATAATAATTTCTTATGAGGTTACATAGTATAATTTAAATATATGTTAATTATAACATATGAGTAAGGAGTGGGGAAACAAAGTTAAAATTTCCTAAGGTCCTTCCACAGTCTGGGAGGAGGATAACATAGATCAACTTCAGATTTTGATATGTTATATAAGAATATTGTGATTTCTACAGTAACCCCTAAAAGGACAGAAACAGAGTATAATATCCAAACAGACAGAAGTGAAAAAAAACGGGATGATAAAAAAATACTTAATCCAAAGAGAAGCCTAAAAAGGAGAGAAAAAGAAACACAGGACTGGCAGATCAAAGAGAAGGAACAAAATAAAACTCTAGGTATAAACCTATATGAACCTAAATTACATTTCAAATATAAATTGCTCTATTTAAAAGACAAATATTTTCAAATTGGATTTTTAAAAATCTAATTTTTTGCTGTTTACAATAGTTTGTATCTAAAACAAAAGGATCCTAAAAGGTTGAAAATAAAAAGATGAAAAATATATATCATGCAAATATTAACCAGCAGAAAATTGGTGTGACTGTATTACTGACAAACTGAATCATTTTTTATATAAATTTATTTATTTGTTTATCTGTGGCTGTGTTGGGTCTTCGTTGTTGCCTGCCGGCTTTCTCTAGTTGTGGCGAGCGGGGGCTACTCTTCGTTGCAGTGCACAGGCTTCTCATTGCGGTGGCTTCTCTTGTTGCAGAGCACAAGCTCTAGGCACACGGGCTTCAGTAGTTGTGGCACGCGGGCTCAGTAGTTGTGGCTCGCGGGCTCTAGAGCGCAGGCTCAGTATTTGTGGCACACGGGCTTAGCTGCTCCGCGGCATGTGGGATCTCCCTGGACCAGGGCTCGAACCCGTGTCCCCTGCATTGGCAGGTGGATTCTTAACCACTGCGCCACCAGGGAAGCCCCCAAACTGAATCTTAAAGTAAAAATTATGACTAGAGGATAAAGAGGGTTCTTTTATAAGAAAAAAAATTTTAATTCATCAATAACAATTTGAAGTATGTATACACCTAAATATAGTATCAAAATATCTAAAGCAAATATATGAGAAGAAACATATAAAGCAGTAATATGAGAAGAAAGGAGATAGTTCCACTGTCATAGTGGATCTCTCTCAGTTATTGACAGAACAAGCAAACAATCAATGAGGATATATAAGATTTGAACAACACAATTGACATACAACCTAATGGATAGATATAGAATACTATACCCAGCAACAGCATAATAATCATATTAAAGACAAGTACACATAGAACACTTGAAAAAATTGACCATATTCCAGACTGAAAGCAGGCATCCAAAGATTAAAATGATTCAGAGTATGTTCTCTGACCACGTTAGACATCAGTAACAAAAAGATAACTAGAATCATGTCGGAAAATTAAGAAACCCTTCTAAGTAAGCCATGAGTCAAAGAAGAACTCATAATGGAAATTCGAAAATATCAATATTTTGAACGCATATGCCAAATATTACACACTACAACGTAAAGCAATTTGTAGAAGGAAATTTACAGCCTATAAATGACCAAACTGAGTTTACCCTGGGAAGGTAATGTAACCTGCTTCATTAGCAGATTAAAGGAAGAAAATAACATGACCATCTCAAAAGAAGCAGAAAAAGCTTTTGTTATACCTAAGCAGCCGTATGGTTTTTTTTTTTAAATACTTAGCAAACCAAAATTTGAGGAAAAAAACTTCCTTAACCTGATAAAGGATGTGTACAAAAATCTACAGCAAATATAAAAAAATGGTAAAATGTTGAAAGTCTTCAAAACATTGAAAATTGAGGTAAGGAACAAAACAAGGAAGTTCCTATTACCATTTCTATTCAAATTGTACTGGATGTCCTAGGCAACACAGTAAGGCAACTTTTAAAAATGAGTAAGGATTAGAAAGGAAGAAACAAACCTGTTATTATTCACAGGTAGCATGATTGTGTACAAAGAAAAATCCATGAGAATTAATGTGAGTTTAGCAACGCTGCAGCAAAAAAAAAAGTCAACATACAAAATCTCATCGTATCTCTTATACCAGCAACAAAGAGCTAGAAAATGAAATTTTTTAAGATACCATTTATAAGAAAAACAAAAACTATCAAACACCTAGGGATAACTATAACGAAAGATGCACAGTTTCTCTGAATTAGTTTCCTTGTGGCTGCTTAACAAATTACCACAAACTTGGTGATTTAAAACAATAGAGATTTATTCTCTCACAGTTCTGGAGGCCAAAAGTCTGAAATCAGTATCACTGAGCAGAAATCAAGGTGCTGGTAGGGCCACTCTCCCTCTGGAGAATTTGGGGAAAGTCCTTTTCTTGCCTCTTCCGGCTTGTGGTGGCTGCTGGTATTCCTTGGTTTGTGGCCACATCACTCCAATCTCTGTGTCTGTGGTCAAACTGCCTTCACATCTTCTTCTGTGCTAAATCTCCCTCTGCCTCCTACTTATAATGATACATACACGGAGGCCCCACTTGAATAATCCAGGATAATCTCCCCATCTCAAGCTCCTTAATTTAATCACATCTGCAAAGATCCTCTTACTATATAAGGCAACATATATAGGTTGCATTATATGGTAAGGCATATCAGGTCCTTATATGGACCTGATATCTGTGGGGGTCATCATTCAGCCTACTACAGCCTCTATGGATTAAAATTACAGAAATTGAGTCATGAATGAAGACTTAAGTAGAGACATGTGCTCAAACCACGTATATAGACTGGAAGACTCAATGCCATGAAACTGTGGCATGAAACATGACATTTTCCCCATATTCATTTATGAAATTAATGCAATCCCAATAAAAATGTCACCAGTTGTGTTTGTGCAACTTGACAAGTTGTTTCTAAAATTTCTATATAAGTACATGCAAAAGGCAAAGAATAACCAAGTCATTCAAGAAGAAAAACAGTGAGAGGAGAGTTGCCCTATCAGATATCAAGACTTTTTATGAAGCTACATAATGGGAATAATGTTGAATTGGTACAGAGACAAATAGCCCATGGAAACAGATCCACACATGTGAACACTTGATATAAGAGGTGGCATTGCAGGGAAATTGCGAAAGGGTGAGTGTTTTGGTAAATAGTGCAGGGAATTATGGCATCCACATAAAAATAATTTAAAATGAATCCCTACCCCACACCAAACTCAGAATTAATTCCAGGTGAACTAAAAATCTAAGGATTTTTAATCCAAGGATGAAAACAAAGCTAGTAAGGGTTTTAGAAGACAATACAGGAGAATATACTTATGACCTAGGAAGAAGGATTTATCCAACAATTCACATAAAAACACAAACCATAAAGGGAAAATAATGATAAATTTGACTATGTTAAAGTCAAGAATTTCTATATGATACCAAAAAGAAAATGAAAAGAGAAATCACAAGTGAGAGAAGACAATAGCAATACACGTAACAAAGAACCAGAATCCAGGATATATAAAGAGCTCCTATAAATTAAAGAGTAAACAATAGATCATCCAGTTTTCAAAAACTGATTTTGAAAAGACTTGATCAGACACTTTACAAAAAGAAAAAAAAAAGAAAGTGGTCAATAAGCATAAAAAAAGACACTCAACTCATTAGTAACCAAGGAAGCACAAGGTAAAACCATAATGAGATACAAAGGTACATCCACCATTTAGCAAAAACTAAAAAGCCTTACAATACCGGTTGAATTAAAACTTTTATTATTACATGATAAAAAAATCTTTCTATGGATTTTTTTTCTAATTTTAATTTTATTGTAGGTGGATGGACCTAGAGTCCGTCATAGAGTGAAATAAGAAAGAGAAAAATACCGTTATGCATATATATAACGCATATATATGGAATCTAAAAAAATAGTACTGACAAACTTAGTGGCAGGGCAGGAATAAAGACACAGACGTAGAGAACAGACTTGAGGACATGGCAGGGAGGGGAAATTGAGACGAAGTGAGAGAGTAGCACTGACATACACTACCAAATGTAAAATAGATAGCGAGTGGGAAGCAGCTGCATCACACGGGGAGATCAGCTGGATGCTTTGTGATGACCTAGAGGGGTGGGATAGGGAGGGTGGGAGGGAGGCTCAAGAGGGAGGGGATATGGGGATATATGTATACGTACAGCGGATTCACTTTGTTATACAGCAGAAACTAACACACCATTGTAAAGCAATTATACTCCAATAAAGATGTAAAAAAAAATTTATTGTGGTAAAATATATATAACAAAGTTCGGCATTTTAACCATTTTTAAGTGAATAATTCAGTGGTATCAATTACATTCACAATGCTGTGAAATCACCATCACTATTTTCAAAATTTTTTATCACCCCAAATGGAAACTCTCTACCCATAAGCAATAACTACCCATTCATCCTTCCCCCAGACCCTGTTAACCTCTAATCTAATACTTTGTCTCTATGAATTTGCCTAGATATTTCATAAGCAGAATCATATAATATTTGTCCTTCTGTGTCTAATTATTTCACTTACCATGTTTTCAAGGTTCACCCATGTTTTGGAATGTATCAACACTTCATTCCTTTTTATGGCCGAATAATATTCCACTGTATGTATTTGTCACATTCTGTTTATCCATTCACCTGTTAATGGACACCTAGGTTGTTTCTACACTTTGGCTATTGTGAATAATGCTGCTATAAACATCGGCACACAAATATTTGCTTGAGTCCCTGTTTTCAGTTCTATTGAGTATATAGCTAGGAATGGAATTGCTGAATCATATGGTAGTTCTATGTTTGACTTTTTGAGGAACTGCCATACTGTTTTCCATAGCAGCTGCGCAATTTTCAACTAACGTTTTTTATCTAAAATCTATCTTATATTATTATAGCTCCCTCAATTTTCCATGAATTAGGATTTGCCTAGTGAACATTTTCACATTCAGCTTTTCTCTGTCCCTGTTTTAAATGTCTCCTACATTGTTTATTACCAATGTATTTGGATATATTTCCCAAATTCTATTTTTTTCCTATCACTTTGGAAACTATACCCTATATCAGAAAAATGTTAACATGCATATATTTAACTTAACAAAATCCAAAGTTATTATCTTTACCCTCCTCTCACATAATAAAAGGGACTATGTTTTAACTATGCTCCCCCACTCCCAACTTATATTATTGTCTAGCATTTTATCATGGATTGTTCTATAGCTTCTCAAATTTAAAAAATTATTATTACTGTTTTGGACAGTCAGTGCTCTAGATTTACCCTCATTTCAGTGTTTCTTTGCTCACCATTCATTTATGTTGCATCTCAAATCTTTCTGGGATCATTTTCCCCTCACCTTAGCGTTTATCTTTGAGAGATCCTTTAGTGAGAGCCCCAGTTTTTGTTGATTAGGTAATATATTTTTCCATCTTCCTTTTTTCTAAAATTAATTAATTTATTTTTGGCTGCGCTGGGTCTTTGTTGCTGCGCATGGGCTTTTTCTCTAGTTGCAGTGAGTGGGGTCTACTCTTCATTGCAGTGCACAGGCTTCTCACTGTGGTGGCTTCTGCTGTTGCAGAGCACAGGCTCTAGGTGCACGGGCTTCAGTAGTTGTGACACGCAGGCTCAGTAGTTGTGGCTCGCGGGCTCTAGGGCGCAGGCTCAGCAGTTGTGGCTCGCAGGCTCTAGAGAGCAGGCTCTGTAGTTGTAGCACACAGGCTTAGTTGCTCCACAGCATGTGGGGATGTTCCCGGACCAGGGCTCGAACCCGTGTCCCTGCACAATTATATATATTTATATATATATATGTATACACACACACACATTTATTTATGTAATAAATCAACTTTTCCCCCTTCTCCTTCCAATTATTCTACTTAAGACTACATAAGACTTTCATAACAAGGGGGATTGTTTTTAAGGAAGAGGAATAAACATCACACAGAGATGGATAGAGAAATTCAGGAAATGTATCTCCTTTTCTTGGGAAGGTGACTGCATCTTTGTTTCAACAGGGATAGTTGCTGTATATCAGGCAGAATCATGATATTCTTTTTGTTCTTCTTTGGAAATTTAAACATGGATACAAAGGTAAGTATAGATGCTGTGTATTCCAAAGGGTGAACTGTGATGGACAACATCTGTTCAATATTCTGTACTATCCTCACCCTTCTAAATTCTCCCCTCTACTGGATACCTGTACACAGAGATACAATTAGATTTCACCAATGAGAGCCATTTGTGCACAATTTGGAAGGGAAAAGAGAAGTAAAAATAACATTCTCTAGTGGCAACTGCAAACAGACTAATGGGCATCAGATAGCTAATGTGGGACTCACCAATATCTTCCTGACAGTCATCCACCCCGATGCTTTGGACAGCTGAGATCACCGACAGTAGCTCGCTGCAATTCCTACACTGGCAGATTTCACAGTGCCCTCCCTGATCTGCATTTCCCAGAATTAACGGCTGTGTAAACCCAATTCTCCCTATTAAATCCTTTCCTACTGGAAATGCCAGTAGTGATTTACAATTTCTTGACCAAACTCTAACTTAGCAAGTAAAGGCACTGAAAGAAAAAATAAGGGGAAAAAAATGCTACTTAGACTATAACTTAGGTCAGCAAGTATTTTATTAAGCAACTGCTATGGCAGGCACACAGAGATATATGTTGTTTACGCTGAGTTCATTTGTCCATGGGTCCTGTTTCATATGATCTGTGTACCTGGTGTACCCAGTACACTACACAGCACAAGGTTAAGATTGACAAGAAAAGCAAGACTTGGCTGTTAAATTTTTGTGAAGAGAATATCTATTTAAATAATGATTAAATTTTGAGGCATCCTATTTGAGCAAAAGCCAAGCCATTGTAGATTCTTTAGTTTTAAAAATAACATTAAAAATCAGCCCTATCTTCTGATAGGGTGATTGTCAACATTCTCAGAGCTGCCCTTACTTCATTTCAGCATATTAAGCCCAAAGGAGTCGAGAACCATTAACTTAAGAACATCACACTTTGGGAAGGTCAAATTGAAGAGACCAATGTGTCTGTAAGGCAGCTAACTTTTCTCTATCTTGGGGAATCTCAGTCACTGCCCTTCATTCCTGTGTTCTGTCACAGGAACAACCAGGAATTTGCAAATAAATTGATATAAATCTGTCTCTGCTAAGAAAACAACTCAAAGTACTTAAGTTACTAACGTTGTGTCAGTAAAGTGAATTCTGCGCTCAGAGGCCAGTATATTTTTCCACTTCACTTAAAGCACAGAAAAAGACTGCCTATATGAAGAAGTTTTAAAATTAATTTTTGGTTTCTTTCAAAGAAAGAAATGCTTTGAACTTCAGTAACACATGATTCCAAGTTAATAACCAAGAACATAAGACAGAAATCCTACGAAGATCTCCCACAGTTCCTAGGTTTCTCCATAGCAGCAGTAAAAGTGAATTAAGAATAAAATCAATATTGGGTTTATAATTTTATTCAAACGACAAATACAAAACAGAAAGCAAGAGATAAAATTCAAAGCAAATGTGCTCAATATTTCAAAACAACTCTATGTACAAAGTAAATAGGAAAAAACAACAACCACCAGAAGTCCCCATAAATCACACTGGCTAGATACATTCAAGTCTAACAGAAAGAAACCTGAATTTAATACAATTTTGATTACCTAGAAACTGAAAGTCTTTATCGTCTCAGACTATTTTCCATCCCAGTTAGGGGCATTATTTGAAGACAAAGCTTTCTAACGAGTCCATCTCACATTGAACTTGCCATAGTAAAACATCCTTGACTGATGCCACACTGGCTTTTCTTAATGCCAACAACAGTGTCACCTGAAAGGGGCCGTTGGCAGAAACAAACTGTAGTGATCCTGACACATCTAGACCTTTGCACCCTGGCTATTGCACGACAATCTAAAACTAACGGATATCAACCTTTGGGTCTCACAAATTAAGAATATATTAGTTAAGAACAAGTGATCATTTGCCTTTTAGGTATAGTGCATCCAGAACTCTCAATGAGTATTTACCTATATTCCAGGCTTTGGGAATTCTGGCCACTTTCCTTCTAAGACCTCACCATATTTATCTCCATTTCAAAGCATACAGAGCTAAGTGATGGAGGCAAAAATTAACCTCTAAATATCCCCTCGGTGTGCAATAGCTGTGAGTTCCACAATGTACCTTATTCGCATTGTTAGAAATAATGCAATCGGTCGCTAAACTGCAGAAATTAAGAGCATATGAAAACATGCCAATTGCTTTCATTCTAACAGGCATAAAGTCTTTTTCATTTTATATAAACATATACAAAGGCAGATTGATAAATGAATGGGAAGGAAATAACTATAATTCTATCCAGAGTGCACTTCTCCAATTGTTTACAAGCTCTGTTTTTTATTCCATATTTTCAATTACACATCCATATTCCATATCAAAAATTTTTTGAAATATGAAAAAGGAAATATGGCTACATAACAGCATTCTCTATAAGAAATACATGTGTGAACCTTGGCGTTTTGAGTCAATGAATCATGTTAATATGAAGTTCACGAATATGTCTTTTCAACCTTGGAAATAATCTCTTGTGTACATGCTAACCAAAAAGAGAATAATAAATTTATCTTACTACATATACACTTCCTGGGGACGGGTCAGCTGGTTAAATGACCTATAACCTGGCAACTTCTCTGTATATTATTACAAGATTACTTTTTTTTTTTTTTTTGGCGGTACGCGGGCCTCTCACTGTTGTGGCCTCTCCCGTTGAGGAGCACAGGCTCTGGACGCGCAGGCTCAGCGGCCATGGCTCACGGGCCCAGCCGCTCCGCGGCATGTGGGATTTTCCTGGACTGGGGCACGAACCCATGTCCCCTGCATCGGCAGGAGGACTCTCAACCACTGCGCCACCAGGGAAGCCCTACAAGATTACTTTTTATCTCCAGGATGCTTGTTAAACTAATAAAGCTTCTACATCGTTTTTTTTTAATTAGATAGAACAACTTAACCTCAGATTAATGGGAGAAACTTAAGGACTTCTTTCCTTCACCCAAAAAATTAAAGAACTTATTTTTCCTCAAATCCACTTCAATGAAAAGTGGCCTCTTAATTTTTAGGGAGATTATTTCTTGGCCTTTAATATGCACTCGGTAAATACTTACTGATAGTGAACTGAAGAGAATCTGAAGAAAACCTTTCACTAGGAGTAAAGCTAAATTTTATGTAAAAAAATGTGGCCTGTGGAAAAAATGATCCATGCTGGTGTGGATCTGGGCTTTGCTGCAGAGCAACACAGAGTGAAAGAGAGAGGAGAGATTGGGCTCAATTCTATGGGAAGGCAACACAGCACATCTATTCATTCAAACCACCCTGGCATAACTCTGTCTCCTGCAAAACACAGCAAGTGCTGTAAGCACTAGGGATAGAGATTTTAGCTTGCTGTTTATAAAAGGATCCTGTAAAAGGACTCTTTGTTCAATGATTAAGAGATTGCCAGATACTACAGAAACTTTAGATTTGGAGTATATGCTATACTTGCTATTCACCCATCTTAAATATCCTTCTTTTGCAACTATCAATTCACTTAAACAAAGTTGCTGATCACTGCATATACCCAAATTTTAGTAAATTTGCTAAAAACAACATAGTGTCACAAAAAGTTCTAAAAGACTTGAGAAAGTATAATATTTACAGAGTATAACATCAGAAAAAGTAGAGCCTTTGTTTTATCTAACAATCCTTTTTAAATAATTGGGAAGTTGGAGTGAAGACGTGACTTTTAAATATATTTATGTAATATTTCTTCTTTTTAAAAGCAACAGTAATGAATAAACTTTTAGCATCAAAAATGTTTACCAACAACTAAAGTAAACATTGGCTACATTCTTAGTACAATACAATCTTTAACACAATGACAAACATGTATACACTTCAAATATTGGCAAATTGCTTCAAAATGCAATTCTCAGCAAGTTTTTGGTAACTTATTCACAGTTCAGAATTATAGTCACTGGACTCAGAAGACATGAGGAAGAAATGACCAACTGGCTCAGTAAACTAAACATTCATCATCTTGAAGAACAGAAAACTGAAACAAAGGCAGGATGATTCTAAAATTTCTAGCTCACAAGAAATATAATTTAAACAAATACTGAAAGTTTTATTTAAGCAAAAAATAAAAATTAACTGCAGAACAGTTTTAAAAAGCTAACAGGATCACTTCTATATTCATTCTGAAAACTAGTGTAGTAAGAAAGGTAATTTGAGAATTTCCTAAAAAGTTCTCGTTAGCCATTATTTATGGCATATTCCATAACATTGATATCAAGCTATTACAGACTCACAAGTTAATATGGCATAACTTTACGGTTTTGCTAGTTAACTATGATTTTTATTTTAACCCTGGATACTATTGGTTCAAAGCTAATATTACCATTCCTACTGGTTATCATGTCACAGATCTAAAGATACAGTTAAATTCATCAAGCTAGGGAAATACTGATAAATTAACAATCTTTAAATATTGTGGGGAAAAAATGATTTAATTGTTAAAACTTTTAAACCTGAGGCTCTAACACTAAAAACAAAGAAAGTAATCTGAAATATGTTTTCGCAGGTAAAACACCACCTGGTATTCTGGTATACAACATCTACTAAATATGTGGATATAAGACTTCTTTATCTTTCTTTACCATTCCCTTCAATTTCTTTGGCCTTCACAAATTCAATGTGAGCTCTGAATTCTTTTTAAATAAATATTTTCAACGACATTGTGCTTTTTAGAAAAATCACTTAAGTTGTAGCATACAATAAGTAATTAACATGAGTCGTTCCCTTTTATTGCTATAGTATATATCCTAATTTAAAAAAAAAGAGAGAGAGAGAGGAAACTGATCCCAAAGGACTTCTTAAAATATGTTTGTTAAAGCAAACATTTCAGCTGGTTTTCCTTCTTTGAAGAGTTATCGAAATGTGCCAAAGGAATGCTACCAAGGAGCTGAAAAGGGGCTCTTTTCCTCTCATCCTCATAATTAACTCAGGTCAAGAGACCTGTATTCAAAAGGATAAGACAATGTCATCTCGGAAACAATTTCCTAGGAACCTAAGAGAGAAAATCTTTATTAGCACTCTGACAGCCCCATCTGCACATCACACTGTGTCAGTTCCCTTTTAGTTGTGATGCTTGACTGTTTTCACCTTTGAATCTAATGACTGCTGTTCCTTAGAGGACCACAGACACATGGATCTACCGCCTGTGATAACAGCTTACTCTACAAAATGCACTTCACCTCTTAGGAACATTATATGCACCAAAACTTGGACCATGATTTAAGTGAACAAATCCACTCACAACATTTAACAGCTCAACTTCATTTTTCTACTCTCTCACCCTGTGCCTTCCAATGATCCTAGTCTCCACGAGTGATGAGTCCATCTGGGGACAAGTGGACTTTGCTTTAAACAGGATGTATTTTTCAGTTTCTAGCACAGTGACTTTCCCATAATAGGGTGTTGACAGAGTTATAACAAACTAAAAAGAGTTAACATTAACTTTCCTCCTACCATCTATTCCTATGGCATAGGTGATTTAAAAAGACAGAAAAGCTGACTGATGCCAAAGTTACAATCATGTACTTGGCCATGTGTTAGATGCTAACATGACCTCTGGCCTACAAAGGGCTCATGACCTGCGGTAAGGAACTCTAAGTTATACATGAGTGAATTTAAATTTTAAATGTACTACAAGAAAGAATTTTGACAGAAAGGACTCCTTTTGTAGAATATCTTTCTTGAAAAATCAGATTTTCTTATCCTGTATTATACTGGTTTTAACTGAGCATCCACACTTATTAGCAGTTTGCCTCATTACAGTATTTTTTGTGTTCATAATTCATAAAAGCATCTAAACATCACTACGCTAAACAGGGTAGGGAGCAAGAAGAAGGGGTAGGGAATGGAAGCCACGTTTGTTTGGAAAATACCACTTTTTTTTTTCTCACTATTGGTTTTTGAGATTTGGTTTAGAACTTACCCTAGCCTGAAGTGTATATGTGTGCTTGAGAGCTAGAGAAAGACAGACAGACACACCAAACACGCACACACGGAGAGGGAGAGGAAACAGAGACTGAAAATTAATGATTGATTTCACATATCAGTTTCACTTAGAAAGCTAATTTGAACTTTGGAAATGTTACAAATCCATATAAATCATGTGCATAAAATGCTAATATAACATAAGAATGATACTACACACATACTAAAACTAGCAGGCCTACACAAAATAATATTAGAAACAATTAAAATAGATAAATATAGCTATAGTAGCTATATAGATGTGAACAGTAATCCTATTTCATTTTAAACAGGTTTCTAGTCTTAATCTAAAAGTCCTTCTGAATTACCTCAAAATATGCCAATTCTTTCTCTAACCCTAACACAAGGCAAAATTCTATGCTTCTCTTCCAATAGCTACTAGAAAATCGTAACCTCATCAAGAAGTTCAAACACAGAAAAAGGAAAAGACTGAGCTTACTTAATTATACTAAATATCTTACCTTCACAATTTAAAAGTGAAAACTTTAGAAAGAGAAGGACTTAACCAAAACATAAACACACTATCCTGTAACGCCCAAGGTGTGGCCAAAAAAGCTCCGTGAAGAAATTATTACAACTTTTTGGGTGTCAAGCTAATATTCCACTTTAAATTTTTAAATCTAAATTGTAAGTTTCCATTTCTGACACTAGCTAGCTGAAGGCACCTCAGTATTATTTATATCTTCTTCATTCCTAAATATTTTTCAGGGGTAGAACAGAATATACAGAGAGAAAAATTCCTAGAAAGTAATACTAAATTTTATATAATCCTTCATTAATATCAGTGTAAAGCACATAGCTTTTTCTAATTCTAGCCCATCGTATACATTTAGAGTCAAATGATTAGTCAAAAGACTTGTAAATCTTCCAAACAACTGCAAGGAGCTTCCAAATTGGCACAAAGGTACTACCAGTTTGATGCAACAAGGCAGTGAGAGAAGTTAAAATTAACTGCAGGTAATTCTTCTCTGGGACAAAGTTGAAGAGAATTCTGAATATATTGGTATTGAGACATTTGATAGCAACTCTGTGTGGTGATTTCAAAGAATAAGATAAAATGTCATTCAGCAGTAATTAAAAAAAAAAAAACTACAGATATGAGGAAATTAAAAACCACTTTCAGGACATGAAAAAACAAGGAGTAGGATATACAACATGTACGTATCCCATCTTCAAACTTAAAATCATATTGTCAATTGTACAAAGCAGCTCAAATTTAAAGTTTGTGCTATGAAATTGTGCAAGTATTTTCTATCAAGGGCTGGAGAAAACCAACACACTACTATACTATTTATCTTCCTAAGATACCTTGACATACAGATAACAGGCAATAAGTTTGAGAGATTAAGGTTAACCACTAGAAATCCCACAAAGAAAAGTTTTCAGTTTTTAAGATTTACAGTTTGATTTAAAAACAAAATAACAAACAAATTTCCAAATAAATCACAGCATCTTCTCTTTATAACTGAATTAAATGTCCAAGTACATTGCTGTTGGCTTTAAATATTCCAATTAAATGCACTACTCTTTCACTGGCCGCCTCTCAGATTGAAGTGGAGGGACCAGAAATCCAACACTCAGCATCCTTTAATGAAAATGAGAGCTAAATCTCTTTCTGACACCAATACCAATATAGATTCCATTATTCAAACTCCCTCACAAATTACTGGGAAAATATGAGGTAATTTCACAAAAATCACAAATTGAATGGAATAATTATAACTGATATATAAATAAGGATTTACTAGAAAAGGCTTAGGGGGTGATATTTTAAATCAAGGTTTTAAATACAAAAGGTGTCTTGTGTTGCTTAATTGCCCAGTTTCAGATGTTCCTTATTCTACGGTTACAGATTTGGCTAGATTCCGCGGGAAATCAACCTGCAAAAAAAAAAACCCAGCAATTTTTGAGAGATTATACAGATATTGGGGGGGGGGGGTAAATGGCTATAAGCAAATTATTTTTGATTATAAAAAACAGAAAATAGAAAACATGCTCATTAACCATCTTTACTATAGACTACAAAGAATTAGATTAGAAAATATAGTAATATAACTTTAAAAGACTTGAAATCAGGAAAAAGAATTCCAAAGGAGCCAGTTCGGCACATGAAAAACTCCTGTGGTCCTCTATGAGGTGGCATCCCTCTCAGGGGACACTAGAAACGTATAAGAGCAGATGTTTTGATTGTCACTTTGGTTGTCACAATGAATGAGGGACCAGGAATGCTGAGAGTCCTACAGTGTGTGAGAAAGTCCCAAATAAAGAATTTCCAATAGCTACCTCATTAAGAAACACAGAAAGAAAACAGGTAATCTCCAGTCATGGAGGTAACGTCCAAGTTTCCTTCAAGTTCATGGGTATGAAAATGTTAGGATATAACCTACACATTGGGCCATGGAAATATAACAAGTGACAGAGATATGTATGAGGGAATTCTCAAATTCTATTGCTAAAAATTTAGAAGGAAACTATCAAAATGTACCAGGGTGAAAAGCCAGACCAAAGCGGTCCACCACTTACATCATAGCCTCTCAGCACAGCCAGGTGGAAGGCCAGCAACTGTAAGGGGATCACGCTGAGAATGCCCTGTAGGCAGTCCACTGAGTGTGGCACCTTGATTGTTCTTTTTGTGTTCTTAATCGTCTCAGTGTCTTCCTTATCACAGATCACCACTGGCCGTCCCTGGGAAAGAAATCACACTCGCAATCACTGGTTAAGCAAAAGCAGGGCTGTAACACATGAGCGTGCAAATTTTGCACGGCACGATTCACACGTGGCCTCACTGACATAGGCTTATTTAAACTCACAATCCCGTGTGGTAAGTCTCACTCACAGTCAAGGAAACAGAAGCTTTGTAAGATTCGGTGCTTTCTTAAACTCACACAACTAAGAAATACCGGGCTTGGTACTTAATTCTAGGACTACCTGCCTTCAAAGCCCAAGTGTGTAACCACTACATTGTGACTAGAGACTAACATCTTTGGAAATTTACATACAAAGCCAAATGATCTGAAGAAAACTCCATTAAGCACAGCACCAGTAATATTCATGTAAAATCTAGTTTCTCCTGAAATACACATTTAAGAATATTAAATTAAGAACAGCATACACTAATTGAAGAAGACAGGACTTGGAGACCAAGACCTCATTTTTGATCTTGGTTCTGGTATTATGAGAACTATGAGCTAGGTCCTGTCAAAACTCCTGAGTATCTCAGATTACTCACATGGAAACCTAAGCATGTTTTGTAAGCCACCTGATGGGTACTGGTCTATCACTTTAAATGTCATAAAATTCAAATAAGCTTTAGTGACCCAACTCTTAACCCCCCAAGGTGTCCTCACAGCAGCTCCTGACTTACCTGCCTAGCAACCACCTGCTGAAGAGCATTCTGACACTTGGCATAGGTGTGATCTCTCATGATGATCATGATGACAGGCATCAACTTATCCACCAAAGCTAGAGGGCCGTGTTTCAACTCACCAGCAAGGATACCTTCAGAGTGCATGTAAGTGATTTCTTTGATTTTCTAATAGGAAGAAACTAGATTAGTCTTCAGTCTGTTTTTCAAAAACCCATTCTTTAAATATTACACAAGACATCTGATGTCTGAAGTCCCTGTCTATTTATCCAAAAGTATTAAAGGATCACTGATGTGCAAATATAGCTAACAGGTTAACTGATCGTTATTTCTAAATATAATGTCAACAACTATCTGGAAGTCCACAAGGGCTTTTTGAAGAGTTTAGACTATCATGAATGTACTCATATTTCTTTGTAACTGATCTCCCAATTGCTTCATATTTGACCTCAATTAAATCTCACACCTAGAGAACTTAATATTTATTTTATTCATATTTGGACAAAAAAATAACCCAAGTTCCTTGCTAAACCCACGGTATCATGCTAAAATGTACTCTTCTTGATTTTCACTTTTGAATTAAGTATTCTGTTATACTTTGTTATACCTCAAGGTAAACAAATCAGAATGCATAAATATAAAGCCACTTTTGTAAAACTTCCACCTATTTCATTCAGTCTAAAAGTATGACTGGGCCTTCCCTGGTGGTGCAGTGGTTAAGAATCCGCCCACCAATGCAGGGGACACGGGTTCGAGCCCTGGTCCAGGAAGATCCCACATGCCGTGGAGCAACTAAGCCCGTGTGCCACAACTACTGAGCCTGTGCTGTAGAGCTCACATGCCACAACTACGGAAGCAGTGTGCCACAACTACTGAAGCCCGCGCCCCCTAGAGCCCATGCTCCGCAACAAGAGAAGCCACCGCCATGAGAAACCCATGCACCACAACGAAGAGTAGCCCCCGCTCGCCACAACTAGAGAAAGCCTGCGTGCAGCAATGAGGACCCAATGCAGCCAAAAATAAATAAATAAATAAAATTTTAAAAATAAATAAATAAATAAAAGTATGGCTATGTGCCAGGTCCATAAGTCAACATTCTGAAATTGTAAGTGAGAAGACTTACTAGGGCCCCTTCAAGACAAGTAGCATAATGATAGCCACGTCCCATTATCAAGACTGACTTCTGGTGATAAAGTTCTGTTGCCAGTTTCTGAATTTCATCATCCATGCTCAAAACTTCCTTAATTAAATCTGTTAAGAAGTAATATTAGCAAAATCTATGAAAAGAGAACAATAAACTAAACCAATATAATAATAATAATAATAACATACGGGTAGCAACCGATAAAAGACCAACGTTTCTAATCTTCTGTGCTATCACTGTGGGGGTTTTAAACGCACAGGTGTAAAGTAAAAAGATCTTGCTGACTAAATAGGTACAAGCCACAGCTTCACCCATTTATTTCCCACCCCCTTAGACAACAAGTAGAGTGTGTGAGTATCTTCATACCAGGCAGCCGCTTCAATCCAAGCATGATCTCTTTGCGTCTCTCTTGCATGGAGATCCTGTCATCACACATCATAAGAGCAAACATCACAAGGGATACAAACTGGCTTGTGTATGCCTGAAATACCACAAAAAAGCAGAAGAATTAGTTGCAGTTGTATTTTAAGAAGCTGGAATTTTTAATTTAAAAAGACGAAAATAAAAAAATTCCCACTGGTTTAAGTGCATATTTTTTAAAAAACAGCATTAGTAGCAGCAAAGTAAACCAGTATTTAGGAAATCTACCACTGTTCTCCTTTTCCGAATTTGAGCAAATAACTTAACCTTTATTTCCAAATACCAAATATAAGTTCCTTTTAATGCAGTGAATGCTTATGAAATCCCTAATACAGTACCCTCAAGAAAGGAAGAGAAATGAACCAAAGGAAGGTAAGTAGAGAGTAAATCTGCATGTGCATAACCAAATAAGCTTCGAATGTAAATCAAAAATAAGGGTTTAAAAGCCTCTCCTTAATGTACTTGCACTGGTTTTGTTGGATTTTTAAAAAATTTTCTCTTTGATTTTTCACTTTTGTCTATTGCCTGTTCTTACTACTTTTTCTTTTTAATTTTGGCTAAAAATTTTTTTAAAGTTCAACTGTAGAAAAGTAAATAGAAATAAGAATAAGCCTCAATCTTATTAGTAGGAATAATTACATTAATAACATATTATTAATAACACTGTGAGTAATTACTTTCGATTTTTACTATTTTTTCCTTTATATTGTTAAGAAAATTATTAGTAGGTGTAATTTTATAAGTTGTGCTATTCTTTTTTTATTCTATTTTAATTTAATTTTATGTTTGGCCACGCTACATGGCTTGCAGGATCTTAGTTGCCCAACCAGGGATCAAACCCATGCCCCCTGGAATGGGAGCAAGGAGTCCTAACCACTGGACCACCAGGGGATTCCCCAAGTGCGTTCATTCTTTTTTTTTTTTTCCATTAACCAATTAATTAATTTACTTAATTTTGGCTGTGTTGCGTCTTCATTGCTGTGCACGGGCTTTCTTTAGTTGTGGCGAGCAGGGGCTACTCTTTGTTGCAGTGCACGGGCTTCTCACTGAGGTGGCTTCTCTTGTTGCGGAGCATAGGCTCTAGGTGCACAGCCTTCAGTAGTTGCGGCACACAGGCTTCAGTAGTTGTGGCACACAGGCTCAGTAGCTGTGGCACATGGGCTCAGTAGTTGTGGCTTGCAGGTTCTAGAGCGCAGGCTCAGTAGTTGTGGTGCATGGGCTTAGTTGCTCCACGGCATGTGGGATCTTCCCGGACCAGGGATCAAACCCGTGTCCCCTGCATTGGCAGGCGGATTCTTAACCACTGAGCCACAAGGGAAGCCCATGTGTTTATTCTTAATTAACATCACAAGCACTTTCCCAAGACAGAATGCTTTCTATCTTGTTTACTAGTGTGTAATAACCTTGAGCAGTTTTTTCCCTTTTGGGTCTCAGATGGTCTACCTCTTAAAGATACATAATACTTACAAGATAATCATGAGAATTAAATGAAACAAATGTAAAGCATTCAGCATAATGCCTGACATACAGGCTCAAAACAAACTTTTCATTAATGAAAATTTGAACTAACAGACATTTATTTTCGGAGGCTACAGAATGTAAATATTTGAAAACTTGCGGTCTCACTGCCAAGCCCATTTTGATTCCTGTTAGCAACATATGAATGTGAGATATGCCTATTTTACCACATTCTTTGCAATATTGAGAACTACCCTTTTAACGAATTTTTACCATTAGACTGCTGGACAAATGTACTCTCATGACTACTTCACCATACATATCTTGAATCCAAAAAATTAACATTATTTTTCATATTTGTTAGCCATTTATGTTTTCTCTTTTGAAAGTTAATTTCATTATTCTTCACTCGTTTTTTGACTTGGGTTTGTTTTCTTTTCAGTTGGTCTTAAAAAGGTCTCTATTGTTACATTTCAAATACATTTTCCCAGTTTAGGTTAACCTTTTACAATGGTGTTTATTCACACAGAAGTTTTAATTTTTTAACTTTATGTCATGCTTTGAAGCTTAAATAGTCCTTCCATCCTAACATCAGTTAAGCATTATTAAATTTTCTTAATTCTGTTGTTTCCATTGTCCCTTTTCACTTTTTTCTTTACATTTTTATTCATCTGAAATTAATTTTAGTGCAAGATGTTAAGTTGTTTTTATTTTTATAAATACACAATTTTCCCTCCATTTCGCCCCACCCTATCTCTCAAATGTCAAGTTTGAGACATTTCCTGTAGCCTAAGCTATTTGATACACTAGAGCTATGTTGCAGGACTATAGATTCTGTCCCAGATTTGTCATTTTATTTATAAAACAATATTCCCATCCAGAAACATCATATTTCTATAAATTTGTTAGGAATTTAAAAGTCTAAAGAGTTATATAGTTTTCATTTATTTGACAAATATTTATGGATATCTTACACATTTCTTGGTAGACTTATTTTTAAGTATTTTTTATACCTATTGAAAAATAGAATTCCCCCCCTCCAAACACACACCCCCGTACTTTTCTAAGTAGTCACTGTCGGTTTATAGAGAAAACTTTTTGTATATTTAAAAAAAATTTTTATTTAAGGATAATTGATGTATAATATTATATAATTTACAGGTGTACAATAAAGTGATTCACAATTTTTAAAGGTTATACTCGATTTATAGTTATTATAAAATACTGGCTATATTCCCCATGTTTTACCTTGTAGCATATTTTACACACAATAGTTTGTACCTCTTCATCCTCTCCCCCTATACTACTGCCACACCCCTCTTCCCTCTCCCCACTGGTAACCACTAGTTTGTTCTCTGTACCTGTGACTCTGTTTCTTTTCTGTTATAGTCACTAGTTTGTTGTATTTTTTAGATTCTACATGTAAGTGACATCACACAGTATTTGTCTCTCTCTGCCTGACTTATTTCACTCAGCATAGTGCCCTCCAGGTCCATCCCTGTTGCTGCAAATGGCAAAACTTCATTTTTTTTTATGGCTGAGTAGTAGCCCATTGTGTGATATTATATATAAATACCACATCTTCTTTATCCAGTCATCTGTTGGTAGACACTTAGGTTGCTTCCATATCATGGCAATTGTAAATAATGCTGCTATGAACATTGGGGTGCGTGTATCTTTTCAAATTAGTGTTTTTATTTTCTTCAGATATACACTGAGAACTGAAATTGCTGGATCATATGATAATTCTATTTTTAGTTTTTTGAAAATTCTCCATACTGTTTTCCACAGTGGCTGTATCAATTTACATTCCCACCAAAAGCGTATGAGAGTTCTCTTTTCTCCGTATCCTTGTCAACATTTGTTATTTGTGTTCTTTTTCATGATAGCCATTCTGATAAGTGTGAGGTGGTATCTCGTAGTGGTTTTGATTTGCATTTTTCTGATGATTAGCGATGTTGAGCATCTTTTCATGTGCTTGCTGGCCATCTACATGTACTCTTTGGAGAAATGTCTATTTGGGTCTTCGGCCAATTTTGTATTCAGGTCTTCAGTTGTTTATTTGATGTTGAGTTGTATGAGTTGTTTATATATTTTAAATATTAACCCCTTATTGGTCATATCATTTGCAAATATTTTTCCCATTCAGTAGGTTGTCTTTTGTTTTGCTGATGGTTTCCTTTGCTGTGCAAAAGCTTTTAAGTTTAATTAGGTCCAATTTGTTTATTTTTGCTTTTGTTTCCATTACTCTAGGAGAAGGATCCAAAAATACAGTGTGGCGATTTAGGTCAAAGAGTATTCTGCCTATGTTTGTTTCTAGAAGTTTTATGATTTCCAGTCTTACATTCAGGTCTTTAACCCACTTTGAGTGTAGTTTTATACGTGGTGTTAGAGAATGTTCTAATTTCATTCTTTTACATGTAGCTGTCCAGTTTTCCCAGTACCACTTATTGAAGAGATTGACTTTTCTCCACTGTATATTCTTGCTTCCTTTGTCATAGATTAATTGAACATAAGTGCATGGGTTTATTTCTTGGCTCTCTATTCTGTTCCATTATTCTATGTGTATGTTTTTGTACCACCACCATACTGTTTTGACTACTATAGCTTTGTAGTACAGTCTGAAGTCAGGGAGCATGATTCCTCCAGCTCTGTTCTTCTTTCTCAAGATTATTTTGGATATTGGAGTCCTTTTGTGTTTCCATACAGATTTTAAAATTACTTGCTCTAGTTCTGTAAAAATGGCATTGGTATTTTGATAGGAATTACACTGAATCTGTAGATTGCCTTGGATAGTATGTTCATTTAACAATATTAATTCTTCCAATCCAAGAATACAGTATGTTTCTATCTGCGTTGTCTTCAATTTCTTTCATCAGTGTCTTATAGTTTTCAAAGTACAGGTCTTGTAACTCCTTAGGTATATTTATTCCTAGGCATCTTATTCTTTTTGAAGCGATGGTAAATGGAATTATTTCCTTAATTTCTCTTTCTGATAGTTCATTGTTAGTGTATAGAAATGCAACAGGTTTCTGTATATTAATTTTGTATCCTGCAACTTTACCAAATTCACTGTAAAGCTCTAGTAGTTTTCTGGTGGCATCTTTAGGATTTTCTATGTATAGTATCATGTCATCTGCAAAAACAGTGACAGTTTTACTTCTTTCTTTCCAATTTATAGTCCTTTTACTTCTTTCTCTTGTCTGATTGCTGTGGCTAGGACTTCAATACTATGTTGAATAAAAGTGTTGACAGCAGGCATCCTTGTCTTGTTCTTGATCTTAGAGGAAATGTTCTCAGGTTTTCACCGAGTATGATGTTAGCTGTGGGTTTGTCATAATATGACCTTTATTATGTTGAGGTAGGTTCTCTCTATGCCCACTTTCTAGAGAGCTTTTATCATAAATGGATGTTGAATTTTGCCAAAAGCTTTTTCTGCATCTATTGAGATGATCACTTGGTTTTTATTCTTCAATTTGTTCATGTGATGTATCACAATGATTGACTTCTGGATACTGAAAAACTCTTGCATCCCTGGGATAAATCCCACTTGATCCTGGTGTATGATCCTTTTCATGTATCATTGAGTTTGGTTTGCTAATATTTTGTTGAAGATTTCTGCATCTTTGTTTTTCAGTGATACTGGCCTGTAGTTTTCTCTTTGTGATATCTTTGTGTGGTTTTGGTATCAGGGTGATGTCAGCCTAACAGAATGAGTTTGACAG
Source organism: Globicephala melas (assembly GCF_963455315.2). Classification (NCBI taxonomy): domain Eukaryota; kingdom Metazoa; phylum Chordata; class Mammalia; order Artiodactyla; family Delphinidae; genus Globicephala; species Globicephala melas. Next base: position 31,408,883 of record NC_083325.1, on the reverse strand, counting down.
TGTTCCTTCCTCTGCAAGTTTTTGGAATATTTTGACAAGGATAGGTGTTAACTCTTTTCTAAATGTTTGGTAGAATTCACCTGTGAAGCCACTGGTCCTAGATTTTTGTTTACTTGGAATTTTAAAATTACTGGTTCAATTTCATTACTGATAATTGGTCTATCCAAATTTTCTATTTCTTCCTGGCTCAGTCTTGGGAGATTATACATCTTCAAAGAATCTGTCCATTTCTTCTAGGTTGTCCATTTTATTGGCATATAGTTGTTTGTAGTAGTCTCTTACGATCTTCTGTATTTCTGTAATGGTAGTTGTAACTTCTCCTTTTTCATTTCTGATTTTACTGATTTGTGCCCTCTCTCTTTTTTTCTTGATGAGTCTGGCTAAAGGTTTATCAATTTTGTTTATCTTTTCAAAGAACCAGTTTTTCGTTTCATTGATCTCTTCTATTATTTTTTTAGTCTCTATTTTATTTCTTCTCTGATCTTTATGCTTTCTTTCCTTCTACTAACTTTGGGCTTTTTCTTTCTCCAGTTTGTTTAGGTGTAAGGTTAGGTTATTTATATGAGATTTTTTCTTATTTCCTGAGGTATTCTGAGGAATACCTTATACCTGAGGTATCACCATAAACTTCCCACTTAGAACTGCTTTTGCTGCGTCCCAAAGGTTTTGGATCATCATGTTTTTGTTTGCATTTTTCTCTAGGTATTTTTCATTTCCTCTTTGATTTCTTCAGCGATCCACTGGTTGTTTAGTACCATGTTGTTTAGCCTCCTCATTTGTGTTTTCTGCAGTTTTTTCCTTGCAGTTGACTTCTAGTCTCATAGCATAGTGGTCAGAAAAGATGCTTGATATGATTTTAATTTCTTTTTTAATTTATTTTTGGTTGCGTTGGGTCTTTGCTGCTGTGTGCAGGCTTTCTCTAGTTGCGGGGTCTACTCTTCGCTGCGGTGCGCAGGCTTCTCATTGTGGTGGCTTCTCTTGTTGTAGAGCACAGACTCTAGGCACGTGGGCTCAGTAGGTGTGGCTTGCACGCTCTAGAGCACAGGCTCAGTAGTTGTGGCACACGGACTTAGTTGCTCCACAGCATGTGGGATCTTCCCGGGGCAGGGATCCAACCCGTGTCCCCTGCATTGGCAGGGAGATCCTTAACCACTGCGTCACCAGGGAGGTCCCTTGATATGATTTTAATTTTCCTAAATTCACCAAGTCTTGTTTTGTGGCCTAGCATGTGATCTATCCTGGAGAATGTACCATGTGCACATAAAAAGAACGTGTACTTTGCTGCTTTGGGATGGAATGCTCTACACATATCAATTATGTCCCTCTGGTGTAATGTGTCATTTAAGGCCAGTGTTTCCTTGTTGATTTTCTGTCTGGATGACTGGTCCACTGACGTAAGTGGGGTGTTAAAGTCCCCTACTACTATTGTGTTACTGTTGATTTCTCCCTTTATGTCGGTTAGTATTTGCTTTATGTATTTAGGTGCTCCAATGCTGGGTACATATATATTTACAATCGTTTAATCTTCTTCTTGGACTAATCCCTTGGTCATTATGTAGTGTCCTCCTTTGTCTCTTGTAACAGTCTTTAAAATCTGTCTTGTCTGATATAAGTATTGTTACCCCAGCTTTCTTTTGATTTCCATTTGCATGGAATTCCTTTTCTCATTCCCTCATTTTCAGTCTGTGTGTGTCTTTAGATCTGAAGTGAGTCTCTTATAGGCAGCATATATATGGGTCTTGCTTTTGTATCCATTCAGCCACTCTCTCTTTTGATTAGAGCACTGAGTCCATTTACATCTAAGGTAGTTAATGGTATGTATGCTATTGCCATTTTATTACTTGTTTGGGGGTTGTTTTGTAGGTCTTTTTTTTTTTTTCTTTTTTCTTGTTTTGTTTTCTTGTGATCTGACGACTATCTTTAGTGTTGTCTGTATTCCTTTTGCCTTTTTTGGTTTATATCTATTATAGATTTTTGGTTTGTGGTTACCGTGAAGTTTTTATATAGCAATATGTATATATATGTGTGTGTGTGATTGTTTTAAGTTGCCAGTCTCTTAATTTCAAATGCATGTTAACAACCCTGCATTTGTACTCTCCTCCTCTCATGATTACTGTTTTTGATATATTTTACATTTAACTGTATTGTGCATCCCTTAACTGCTTATTGTGGACATATATGACTTTACTGCTTTGTCTTTAACCATTCTACTAGCTTTGTGGGTGGATGACTTCCTATTTTTACTGTATGTTTGCCTTTATTGATGAGCTTTTTCATTTCATAATTTTCATGTTTCTAGTTGCAGCCATTTCTTTTTCGCTTAGAGGAATTTCCTGAACATTTCTTGTAGAGCTGGTTTGGTGGTGCTGAACTCTTTTAGCCTTTGCTTGTCTGTAAAGCTTTTGATCTCTCCAACAAATCCGAACAAGAACCTTGTTGGTTAGAGCAGCGGTCCCCAACCTTTTTGGCACCAGGGACCGGTTTCGTGGAAGACAATTTTTCCACGGTCGGGGGTGGGGGGGTTCAGGAGGTAATGCAAGTGATGGGGGGGATGGTTCAGGCAGTAATGTGAGTGATGGGGAGCAATGGGAACAGCAGATGAATCTTCGCTCACTTGCCCACCACTCACCTCCTGCTGTGCGGCCGGTTCCTAACAGGCCATGGACTGGCACCGTTCCACAGCCCAGCACCATTCCACAGCCCAGGCGTTGGGGACCCCTGGGTTAGAGTATTCTTGGGTGTAGGTTTTTCCCTTTCATTGCTTTAAATAAAACATGCCACTCCCTTCTGGCCTGCAGGGTTTCTGCTAAAGGTCAGCTGACAGCCTTATGGGAGTTCCCTTGTATGTTATCTCTTGCTTTTCCCTTGATGCTTTTAACAGTCTCTCTTTCTCTTTAATTTTTGTCATTTTAATCGCAATGTGTCTTGGTGTTTTCCTCTTTGGGTAAGTCCTGTATGGGACTCTCTGGGCCTCCTGGATTTGGATGTCTATTTCTTTTCCAAGTTAGGGAAGTTTTCAGCTATTATGTCTTCAGATATGTTCTCTGCCCCTTTCTCTCTCTCTTCTCCTTCTGGAACCCCTATACTGCAAATATTAGTACACTTGATGTTATCGCAGAGGTCTCTCAAACTGTCCTCATTTCTTTTCATTCTTCTTTTCTTTTTTCTGTTCAGCATCAGTGATTTTCACTACTCTGTCTTCTATTTTATATATGTTTTCTATAAAGCACCTTACATGAATTTTTATCCATTCTAAGAAGTTTCTGACTTGATTTTCTTAAGTTCTACAGGTAGTCAATCATATCAATTGCAAATAAGAATTTGTTTCCTCCTTTCCTGCTGTTTTAATTTTTCTTACTAAACTGGACAGAACTTCTAGAATAGGGATAGCAAATACGTTTCATATAGAGTCAATCCTTACCTACTGGTTGTCACAGTGAAACATTATGTTGAGAAGGATTCTAAGGGCACCTTTTTTGCTTTGCAGTAATACAGATAAAATCCTAGGAAGGTTCCAGAAGAACAGCTAAGGCCCACCAAGATAAAGGTCCTGAAGCTTTCTATTTTGCTGTTCACTCATCCATTTTTCTCTATTATTTGCCTCCTTCTGCTTCATTGGGTTTCCTTCTTCTACCTTTTTGAGTTCAATACTCAGTTCATTTTCTTTTTGAAGCATTTAATGCTATGAACATACTTCTATCACTCTGGCCACACTATCTAAATTTTTACCCATATTGTTCATTATAGTTATTTTTTCTAATAAGTCTTTTTAAATGGCAATTCTGATATGGTTCTAACTCAAGTTATTTAAAGAAACGTTTTTATGTTCCAGGCATTTGAGGTTTTTATTTACATTTTTATTATTAATCACTAGGATTACTGTGATATTGTCAGCTACAGTGCTATGAATAATTCATCTTGGGTTTTTTTATAGATTATATGCTGAATTTCTACTACTCTTCTCTGGATAAGGGATCACGTCATGAGTGAATATTTTCCTGTCATAATGTGGATAGTGAGCCTCCTGTACAATAAAATCACAGTCTGCTAATGCTCCTTACCTTCCCAATAGTTAAATTAGATTCCCTGTTTCCTCTCGCTGCACCTCCCAGCTACCAGGTGCTCATACATCCTCCACAGCTACCTGTCCCTGTCCTCCTATGTGTTCCACTGGCAGACTGGGATTTTTTTCCCCTTAGCACTAAAGTGGATTTTCAGTCCCTTGCCTCCAATCTAACAATCATACCTGTATTCTAAGTTCCAGTCCTTCCCAGTCTACTTCTTTCTACTGAAGTTTACTTTTCAATAAACCAATTAATCAGAAAATATACTATCAGGACAGAGGGAGAGACCCAATATCTTGGACTCCTGGGATACCTAAATTGTTTCCAATCCAAAATGATCAGATAATGAGTATTCTGGTTCCTCCAGCCCATAAATAAAAATGTTATTCTACAGAGTATGCTTCTTTGTTTGGACTTAAAACATCTCAGCACTGGTTTTTAAAAGCAAATATTAAACAGAGTAACTTTAATGCACATATTTTTTCTATTGCATTCAGCTTAATTTCCAATTTCATGTTTTTCATTTCATCAATATACACCAGGCAACCAATTATGAAAAAAATAAGCTACACCTCACATTTAGAATTACTGAGGTTTGAAAGAATTTACCAGGACAATGCTGACTCTGAACTTTTCAACTTGGTTTTACTTTTTATTCAGCCAAAAATAAAAGTTATACTGGTTTATTTTTTTTAAAAAATCAACAAAAGTCAGTACTGTGGTGAACTTCTAAACACCTGCAATAACATACAAGAATTACTGAGTCTGCACAGTTATACCCATCGATTTCTACAGCAATATCAAATTATCTACGGTCAAACATTCTGAGAAATTTAATAATATCTCTCTAACCTTGACAGTTTTTCAGGCAAAGTTGGGAATTAATCATCAAGATTATAGAATTCTTATGCTAGCCCTATCATGGAGCCCAGGGATCAGGATTAATTAGAATTTCTTTCGTCACCCATTAACATATAAACTTATACTTGCCATTCAGAAATGATCTATAACTAAACACCCCCAAACTTTTAAATAACTCCACGCCCAGAATGTCTATAGCAGTTAAGGAAAACAAAATTACTTTAGAATCCAAGAAAATTTAAACTAAGACTAAGCTGCCATAATACTAAATTTTTTCAGGGAGCCATTTTTTTAAAGAATTACAGTATATACTATAAAAAGATGCTTCTTTTCCTATACAAGATGTAACCATTGGAAGAACCTGGGTAAAGAGTACATGGACTTCTCTACTATCTTTGCAACTTCCTATAAATCTACAGTTATTTCAAAACAAAAAGATTTTAGAAAAGGACTTACAGAGAAAAAACAAACTATTGATACAAATAACACATGAAAAAATCTCAAAACGTCATGTTAAATGGAGGAAGCTAGATACAAAAGACATGTATTACACAATTCCATTTATAAGAAATTTCTAGAAAATGAAATAATATAGCAAGAGAAAGCAATACTTGCCTGAGGCTGAGGCAGAGGGGTAGGAGTGGGAATTGACTGGAAAGGGGGACAAAGGAACTTTTTCAGGTGATTACGTCTTCTAAAATTGGACTGTGGTGATAAACAGCCAAATTTACTAAAACCATATACACTTAAAATTGGTGAACACTATGGTATGAAAAGCATACCTCAATAAAGCTGCAGAAAAAAGGTTAATGGCAGAATCTAGGTGATGGGTATACAGGTACTCATGTAAAGTTCTTTTAATTCTGCTGTATGTTTGAATATTATAATAAAACATTGAGGAAAATTTAAGTTTTCATGAATGATACAATTAGAAATCAAAAAAAACTGCATGTCCCCTGGCAGCTCACAGATCAAGAAAGATTCAATAAAAAGATAAGTCAATAGCCTCCATTCAGTGGTATGATCCTGCATCCCATACATGCCACACTGAAGCCCTTGCTTCAAATGCATTTGAATGAAGGGTCTGGGATTCTAATCCCTGATCAAAGCTGTCTGTCTGGACACTGTTCCAAGAATCCACAAGCTGCTGCTGAGGGCAGCTGTTTATTCATTCAGGCAGAGAATGGAAACCCAAGCACAAATATCTTACATGTTTTAATCACCACATGGAGAAAATTCAGGCTTCGGTTTTCTGTAAATTATAGTGTTAGCAATATCAAAGTAACCAAGAAACAAAAACCTCACTCAGAGTTTTTACTTAAGAATTATAACTTTTCCACAAAAAAATTCCCCATGAGGTTCTTTAAATGGAAAAAGAACCAAATGTGGTTTGTATATGTTAACATCATCTTCCCTTAATTAAACTCAAATCCACCAAAACCTAAGCATCTTATTCAACAATCAGTAACAAATATTAGACTTAGGCAGAAAAAGACAAGAAACTGAAATTTTGAAACTATAAAGAGTAACATATTTGTGGAGAACATCGTTTGCATTTATACAACTTTCTAAGATTCCTATTTTTATTACTGGTACTAAATTTATGCATATCCCAATTTCAAAGAGGAAAGTAGTCTCACTAGGCCTTAAAAATGAAAATGAAGGTGCTTTTAAATCTCCACAGATGTATATCTAAAGAGAAACAGATATTCTCATATCATACTCAATTTATTTTCTTAAACAGCCAAATTTTATACCAAAAGTGTACTCCTCTTTACAAACTTCAAAGGCAGTGTGTCTATTTTGGCACATTTATTAGGATAGTACAAACCTGTAAATAAAAATGTCAAAAATTATTAGACTTAAGCTGGGTGTTTCTGATTTGTTATTTTTCTAATTCCCTACTATACTTAATTAAGAGGGGGCATTATACTTACCACATATCCCACCCCACACAGCAGGAGGAATATAAGTGCTGAATGCGGATAGTCAGAAGAGACGTTTGCAAAATAAACTTTACATTATATACGCTTGTCCCTTAAGATGAGTGTGAGGAAGGGGGACAACAAGTGTTTTATCTATTACTGACGCTCAAGGCTTACGATAATTACGATTAGTAAACAATATGAATTCTATAAGTGCTAAGAAATGAAATATAAGATACAGATTAGTCTGTTTCACCAACACTATGATTATGTAAATAATCACATGAGAACTAAGTCAAGAACTTACCTTTGTGCTGGCCACCCCGATCTCGGGCCCAGCATTGATGTGAACTCCACAGTCTGTCTCTCTTGATATGGAACTGCCAACCGTGTTTGTGATCCCGACAGTTAAAGCTCCTCTCTCCTTGCAGTACCGAAGACCCATCAGGGTATCTGCTGTCTCGCCTGGGTAAAAAGGAAGACAAAAGTAACACACAGAGCAGTCAACATATGCTGTTTTTTAGATGCAAAAAGAGAAAACTGACTACTCTTTCAACAATATCATTTGTTTTATTATTATTTTTAACTGAAGTATAGTTGATTTACAGTGTTTCAGTTGTACATCAAAGTGATTCAGTTATACGTATATATTTTTTTCAGATTCTTTTCCATTACACGTTATTACAAGATACTGAGTATAGTTCCCTGTGCTATACAGTAGGTCCTTGTTGTTTATTTTATATATAGTAGTGTGTATCTGTTAATCCCAAATTCCCAATTCATAGCTCCCTCCCTTTTCCCCTCATTTGTTTTAAATAAAATTTAAAACATGTACTTAAAAGAATAAATTTGTAAAACTTTTAATAATAGGATCCGACTTCTTAGGATCGTCTTTCCTTCTTTGTCTTTAAAAATTCAGCTCTTCTGAGTGTAAAATGTGTTTTTACTAACTCATTAAGAACTCCATAACATCAAAATAAACCTATATTTGTCAAGTTATCTGCAATAACCAGTTTATCTTTAAATATCAGTTTTGCCAACATATGCTATAGTTGTTAGAAAGAATGACTTTCCTTTTCTTTAAGTCTTTAAAATTAGCATACCTGACTGACTAATGAAAAAGCAAACATCATCTCGAAAAACTGGGGTGTTTCTATCCAGGAAATCACTGGCTAGCTCCACCATAACAGGCAACTCAGTCAGCTCTTCAAGAACTTGACGTGTCTGCAGAGAAAAGATGACTTGGTCATACAACTTTACATCAAATACTCTTTTTCACTGGACTTCCTCAGACTCAATGTATAGTTTTCACTTTTTCTGATTATAAAAGTGATACATAATGCAGTGTTAGAAAATACAAACAACAGAGATTAAAGCATAAAAAATAAAATAACCAAAATCCCAACACCCAGGAGATAAGCACTGTTAATATTTTGGCACAAGTCTCTTTAGATAATTATCAATGCATGTATAAATAAATGCATGTATAAAATGTTTTGAAAAGTGGAAAAAGCACTGTTCTGAGTTAGCTTGTATATTAACTCTAACTTCCCAATTCCTAGTCTTTAAATGACAATTCATATAATACCAAATCACTGAGAATTTCAAATGAGATAATAACAGATGTATCATAAACAGTGAATGAAAAATTAAACATTTCAGAAATACTAGGTATTCATAAAGAATGCTGTTTCTCAGAAAAAGTCAATATACTTTAAAAATCTTGTTTAAGAAAGCTCAATACTTTCAAACTCTGTAGAATGGAGGGTGGAGTAGGGGGTAGATAACCTAGCTAGAATTAATTCAGGGACACTATTTTGTATGCTAAACCACACAGGATTTCTAGTATTTGTTTGTTAACTACAGTAGTCTCAGCATCCACCAGAAACCCCAAAACAAAACAAAACCCTTCCATCTTCTCAAATTAGAGAATTCTAACACAGCATATATATAATTTATGCCCCACAATTCAGGCTTAGCATTGGATGAAACATTTAGTCAAATTTTGTATTTCTGAATAGAGGGCTCATTCAATAATAGATCTAAGCCACCACTAAATCAGGCAATCCCTTAATTTACACTAATGTCTTTAATTCATTCTTTTTTTTTCCCAGTGCTCAAAACGATCACTTTCTAACAACTCTTCCCTTCAAAATTGCACAGATTTTCCTTTTTAGGACCATGTAATTTGGGGCGGGGGGTGGGGAGGGGAGGGAGAAGGGGGTGCTTTAGAGAAGAAGAAAGCCTATTGAGATGCAAGGGTTGAGTGACCAGCTAGTTTCACTCACTCCTCAAATGAATGGCTCCCACGAGTGTAGATAATTAATATTTATGCCCCAGCAAATAAAAAAATTACTGTCATGAACTTTGGAAATCAATCCTAAAAGTAGAAACTGAGTGTGTAAGGGTTTTCTGTACTTACAGGAGTTGACATCAACAGCACATAGCCTGTCTCTTTATAAGGGAAACTACACGTGGATCTGATTTATTGGACTAAAACACTGTTAAATTCCTAGGCTTCTATATTGACAACCAACACACATCTTTGATACAGAATTTCAGCTTCCAAAATAACAATTTAAAGAACAAAGTCTATCAGAAAGAAGACTTCCTTTCTTTGCAGAAATGTGCCTACCTAGTAAAATCCTGTTGAGGTTCACACAGCCATCTGTCTGGGGCAAGTGAACAATGATACACAAAACCCAGTGACGGCTCTAACAGAAGTAGGCATGCGCTGTGAACTGCAAGGCCAGGATGGCATAAGAACGTTTCCACTCTTTGCCTTTCATGAAGTTAGTTGCAGGCGGTCTACCTGTATATCTAAGGACCTTTCTAAAGCAGATGATCCATTGATAAATAATTCCAAGTAGCTATTAAAATTCTCTCCCCAACCTTCCTGATTTTTGCCATCACAACATGAAAACAAAACACGATGTTTTAACAAAAAATAGTTTTACATGGTGTGTTACTGGAGATACTGTTTATCTGCAGATATCTTCTAATACCCAAAATGACACAACTAAAATTTTAAGAAGCCACTTACTGCTACACCAGCATGATAACTTGTTCCACAAGCGATAAGAATCAAACGCCGACACCTCTGGATCTCCTTAATGTGATCCTTCAAACCGCCCAAATTCACTGAAATAAAAGTTTGTGGATATAATTATTTAGGAAAGAACCATATGAAACAGGTATTCGCTTTTCATGAGTGGCCAATGCCAATCTGGGAAACAACACTGCTGTTTTAAAGCACTCATATTCCTCTTAGGAAGCACAGTTCTCTCTCGTTTTGAAATGTAAACGAAGTAAGTCCGAACTTAACTGGCCACCCCCAACTTGTAATTAACCTTCCTCACCCCCTGATACACCTACACAACTACAGTATCTACCACATCCTACCTTGTTCGGTCATTTTTACATTCCTCTCTTCAGATTAAAAGGTATCTTAAAGGCAGAACTATAGGGACACGGACAATAGATCGGTAGATGCTGGCGGCTGGAGGTGGGGAAAGGGCTGACTACAAAGGGGCTTGGGGAAATTTTTCCGGTGAAGGATCTGTGCTAACTCTTGATTGTTGTACAGGTTGTTCAGGATTATGACCATGTTGTGGAAGTTGGTCAAAACTCGCTGAATTATACATTAAGAACAGTCAATTTTATTATACCTAATTATATCTCAGTAAGCCTGCTTGGGAAAAAAATTGTCTTGCTTGTGTTCATCTCCATTACATGCCCAGAACAGTGCACTGAACACAATATAAACCACTCTCCTCTCAGTCTTTCCCATCTCAGTCAATGCCACCCCATTCACCTAACAGCAGGGTCATCCATCCTTGGTTGCTCAACAGCGACTGCACAAGCAAGTCCTGTGAGCCCCACCTTCACACTGTACCTCTAACACCATCAGCCAAGTCCAACATCCCTCCCCTGGACAAGAGCCGTACCCTCCTAACTTCTATTCTCTACCTCCCAGAGCCTGTTCTCCACACACGGCCAGGATGATCTTTTAGAGGGATTCTTTAAAAACATAAATCTGATCACAGAACCCTCCAATGAGTCTGTCCTCTTTCTGTCTCTACAGCCACGTACATGTTCTGCTAAGGGTGCCTTGTCTATGGGTCCTTCTATACATGGCGAGTTTTCTACCTGTGAGAAATTTTCATCCAACATTCATTCGATTGTTCAACTAATATTCTGAGCACCTACCAAGGGAATATACTGTCCAAGGCACTGTGTGGCTACCTGACAGTTCAGCGTCTGGCTGATGAGAGCAATGAGCATGCCCGTGGGCAGCATCCTTCTCCATCTGACCCACCGTCGGTCTGTCTACTCTGCCCCTGCTCTTTATCTCCTCCACTCTTTTCTTCTACCTTAACTAGTTACAAAATGGAACCAACATATATGTTTTGCTTTTTATATTTTTGAATAATTTACGCTATTCCTTTTAAATTTCAATACTGAGAGGGCTGATTATATTTCTCTATTTTAAGAAACTAGTTATGGGGGCTTCCCTGGTGGCGCAGTGGTTGAGAGTCCGCCTGCCGATGCAGGGGACATGGGTTCGTGCCCCGGTCCGGGAAGATCCCACATGCCACGGAGCGGCTGGGCCCGTGAGCCATGGCCGCTGAGCCTGTGCGTCCAGAGCCTGTGCTCCACAGTGGGAGAGGCCACAACAGTGAGAGGCCCGCGTACCGCAAAAAAAAAAAGAAACTAGTTAACAACGAAAAGCTTCACTGGCTTCCCAAGTAACTTTGGAATGAAGTCCAAACTCCTTACATGGCCTTCAAGCGGCCACAAGCCCTGCCTCCTGCTTCACTCTGACCTAATCTCCTAGCACTTCTCTCACCCAGGCCACCCCAGCCAGACTGGCATTCTTGCTGTTCCTTTTCGTGTACCTCTGCCTCAGACCTCGGCATGTATTGAAAAGACTTGAGGGAAAAGGAAACAACATTAAGAGGCTTGGTAGGGAGTCATGCAAAGGCACATCAGTTTGGAGATGACTAAGTATAAAGTAGACAGACTATCAGAGAGACTTATATTTCAGATGATAATCAAGAAGGACAGGGAGGTTAGACAGTGAGATTAGCTGGTCACAAGCGTTTCCCTAAAATTAGTCCTAGCAAATTCCCTGATGGCCGAGGGGCGTTTGGGATAGTTCTGGAAGGAGTCGCCCATGGTCTGAATTGATGCTTTGGAGAGGCTCCTACTTCTGGTAAGGGAGACCACTACTACAGCAGGAGTGTCTGGAGGAAAGGGGTGGGATGGAGCGTGAACACCACTGAACACTGGAGGCTAGTCTGGCTCCATAAATGACTGGCAGTGTGACCTCTGGCCAGACCGCAAACTGACAGAGCCTCAAATTCCTTATCTTAACAACAAAAAAAGATAACGGCTATCCTGTTTATATTATAGAACTTTTATGAGGGACACATACCATAGATAAAAGTGCTTTTTAAAATCATGACTTTTCAAAGTTTATCTCCTTCTTTTCCCTTATAAAACAAAACTTTTTCCTAATCTTATTTCCATTCCATACCATAACAGTATTTACTGCTACTCTCCCCGTTCTTCCACTTCAACCACCTTCCACAACCCCCTCTCCCACACCAGCAGATAACAGGTCCTGCTCTGGAGCTCCTGTTTCTCTCCCAGCCTCCGCTGCCCTCCCATTCCCCATTGCTTTACCCCAGATGGGACAACATCCTTACTGGCGACTGCATCTCGGCCTCTCGCTCCTCCAATGCACATTGGAGACTGGTACCCAGGTCACTTCAGTAAAGCTCCATCACCCCTGGCTCCTAAGTCTCCTAACAGTTCTGCAATTTCTACAAAGGGAGGTGCCCTTCACACTAAACAATGCATTCACGGCCCTCCTGGGCAGTGCCTCTCACCTTTTTCCCTAGACTTACTGCTCTCTATTCCTCTTCAAGTACTAGAGGTGGCAGGCAAACTGGACTACATATTATTTCACAAACAAATTTCTGATGGTTTTCTACTATCTCCTCTTAGCAAATGCATTCTACCCAACTGCAATGCTCCCATCCATCTTTACCTACTTAAACCTTCCAAATCCTTTAAAGCACCACCTGCCTACTTCATGGAGCCCTCCCTGGCCCCCTGTCCACAAACAGATTCATTCTCTACTTCCTCTAAATTGAACACTAAACTTTAAACATTTCAACATTAAACTGTGTTTCTAATGTCATTTATCATATTTTACCTTTCTTTAAATAGTTAATTATGTATTCACCCCCCTTCCAAGAACCTCAAGGAGGAGACCGCAGCAGAGACAACTTTCCTACAGTCCCTGATACGTTCAGCATGGTGCTCCACACACCATGTTCACCAGATGTTCAACTTATAATTCAGCCTTCAACAAATCTCTCCTGCTGAGAAAGAGTCTGATGCCTCCAGAAAAGAAAAGTATACAAAAACCGCATTTATTCAGAGGATCATTCTCTATCAGTTAGCAGGACGTGACATAAAAGAGAAGGCACTTAATATTATACGTATAACACACAAATTCAGGAAAAGATTGTTGCATACCAGATATAATTTCTCCAAAACTGATTCCTAACACTGAGAAGTTTAGCCCAAAGCTTGTTTGTTAAACTGCTTATTAAACTGGTCATGAAGAATGTTCCAAAAATGTGATTTAGCGATAGTTTATGGATATCCTATGACCACAGAAAGTCAATCTCAAGCTCATCCCACCAAGGTGCAGAAACTCCTGTGACACAAGGTCTAGAGAGAACTTCCAGAAGTAAGACCAGAGCTGCACTGTCACCCCACCTTAAACAGGCAGGAAGGTACAGGTTAGGTTATCCCATAAGGCACTAGGCAAACACCTGGAAAACCTCTGGGAAGTTCACACTTCACTCATTTATAAACTGAGAGAGAAAACCTAGGCTGAACAGATACAGCAAGCTTCCCAACAAGGGGACCAGGTCCCATTCTTCTGAGAATTCACAGTGTTCAGAACAGTCCCTGGTACATAGTAGGTGCCCAATAAAAGATTTTTGTAGTGAAAAGAAGTTAAATGTTCTTAATGGTACACTGAAGGACTTTTTTTTTTCTCCAGGAAAATCACCTTAATAGTCCCATAACTGACAACAATTTTCAAATGTGACTTCCTAGGCATTTTTTATATTTTTCATAACCATTTTAGAGGTATGTCACTTACCATAAAATTCACCCTTTGAAAGTGTATGATTGTGGTGTTTAGTATTTCAGAGTTGTGCAACCATTACCACTATCTAACTTTAGACGTTCATCACCTCCAAAACACCCATATCCATTAGCAGTCACTCTCCACTCCCCTGTCCCTTCAGCTCCTGGCAACCATTATTATTATTCCCTTATTTTTTATGGTGGTAAAATATACATAACATAAAATTTACCGTTTTAACTATTTGTACGTGTACAATTCAGTGGTATTAAGCACATTCACATTGTTGTGCAATCATGACCATCACCCATCTCAGAACTTTGGCATCGTCCCAAACTGAAGCTCTATACCCGTTAAACACTAACTCCCCATTTCCCCCTCTCCCCAGCCCCTGGTGACCACTAATCTACCTTCTGTCTCTACAAATCTGACTAACCTAGATACACCTCATATCAGTGGAATCACACACGGAAGGACTTTTAAAAGAGGACTGGGCTCCACTGATGGCTGGCAGCCATAGCTATTCTACAAAGGACAATGAACCCTATAAGGCTGTCAACGTCAACCCCCATGAGAGACTTTGAAATAATAACATAATTCACAAGTAATTACCAGTATAGTCATCAAAGTTGACTCTTCCTCTCATTGTGTTCACAACTGACTCTGGCTGCTCAAAAATTTCCTTCTGCATAAATGAACTGAAGTTGCCTAAAGTAATATAAATTGTATCATTAAAACAAAAATTAACAAGCCAAAGGATAAGAAATTTGTATTCAACTAAAAGTCTATCTCCTTTAATATAATCTTAGTAAATGAAATGAAACGAAAGGTCATGCAGTAGAGAACAATATTCATATATGACATTTTACCCAATGGGAAGAAAAATGAACAAGGAGGAAAAATACTTTTATTAACTTCATACCTAAAATATGCAATTATAGAAAAACAGGGGAGTGGGAAAAGCTTAAGTTTTAGAGTCAGATCTAGGTTTAAATCATGATTCTATCTTTTAATAGCTAAGCAGCTCTGGGAAATTCCTTAACCTGTAAAATGATCTGTTCTAGCAGCTATTTCATAGCGTGGTAGTGTGGATTAATATAGAAAAGACTTGACATATAGCCATTATGCAATGAACGTTAGCTTGTTTTTCACCACAACCCCATCAGAAAGGACAATAAAAACCACAATCACCATAATCATAATAGTTAATAGTAGCAAACATTATATAGCGCTCACTAAGCATGTCAGACACTATTGTAAGGGCTTAATCCCCAAAACAACCTTAGTGAGGTAAATCCTATTATCCCCATTTCATATATGAGAAAACTGAAGCACACAGAGAATAAGAGAGGAACAAAGAATAGAACACAAACTATGTTTATAAAGTATCTTAAAACATCAAGTACCACTTAAATAATTGATTTCTTTTTTCATGTGAGAAACAAGAAACCATGAATTCGTTTGAAGAAGTATTGTCAAAACAGCAGATAATTTCTCCAAAGAATCATCCCCCTTTCTGGGGTTATCCCTTCACTAATCTGTATTATCAGATTCCTACACCAGGTCAGGAAGGAGAAAATATCCTTTCCATTGAGGACACCAAGGTGTAACAGGATAGAAAGGTTCACCCTTCATGATCTGCTGGAGTTCCATTTGGAGGGTCTGCACAGCTCGTCCAGGGTGATCTCCCGCAGTCCGTTTAATTCGATGGATAGAAAGACGGCCATCCACCACTGCAGCGACATCATCATCCTCGAGAAAGATGACACGATTGGTGTGTTCTATGACAGCACTAAAAATGTTCAAGGAGACAGTACAATCAATAATCTAGGATGATTATTATAAACACAACTATCATTAGGACAAAAGGACCAAGTTTAAATACAAAGTCTATCAACCTGCAATATCTCTGATAACTTTCTGGTTATCAATGCCATTCCCTACAGGGAAATGGAGGAGGGGGGTGGTCACTGCAGACAATGAAGAAAAGGAACTCTGTATGGCAACCAATTTGATGAGATCAGATGAGAAAGCATGCTTATTTCCTCCTCATCCTACCTATCACCAGTCCTCTAATCATAACTCCTAAATAGTTCCCAAAGCTTCTCTCTGTGTCCACCACCACAAACCAGTTCAAGCTACCATCAGCCCTTGGCTGAACTACTGCAGGTACCTCCCAACTTCCACCCACATTCCCTCTAACCTCCCTCATCCACTCTCCTTTTCTGCCAAAATGGACATCAAAAGACAACCCTAATCAAGATTTCTCCCTCACCAACACACCGCTCAACAGCTTCCCTTTAGCTCTTAGGAAAACAGCAAAATGCCTTTACCATGACCCCTACCTCTTTCTCTGGCCTTGTCTCCCACCAAACTTCCTCTCCCTATTCCAGCCACACTCACACCCAGCCCAAGATCTCACAGGCTGATCCATCTGCAGAGAATAACTGTTCTTCCCTCCACCTCCTTACCTAATTAACTCCTAATATCTCCTTAACTCTCAGTTCAAGCACCATTCCCTTAAAGAAATGCACCCATAGGAGGGTCAAGTCACCCTGTTATAAGCCTTCTGTAGTTCGTGTCACAGCTGGAATTCTATACTTGGTGACCACTCACTAAAATGTGTCTCTCCCATTAAGGAAGAGCTCCTTAAGGACAAGTAATATTTTTATTCTTACCCGCCATTATCTCCTGAGCCAAGCACATGGCTTTGCTGGAAGTGTTCAATACGAACGCATGAGTGAATGAAAAGAGGCCGAGACACTTCTGCAACTTCCAGATTATTTAAGCCAAAACTGTCAACTCTGTAACAAACCTACCTAACGACAGCAATGACACATCTCAACACCGACTACATACCCTACACACCTGTAAAATTTAGAAAACACTGAAGCTTGTTTTCTCACTGAGATAATACATCCCCTGCAGTCGTGAACTGCATGATCATACATTTTTAGATCCCCTTACTTTCAGGCACAATGAATGATTCAAATAGCTGTTGGCGATTTGAGTGATTCCATTTTATCCTCATTACTATTCGTATTTCATTTATAAATGCCTCTAAGCATCCCCACTGCATTTTCTCTCAAAATGTCCTAGTCTAATACTATTTCCTATATAAAAGTGATTTTGCTGCCAATTACTTCTGAATTAAAAAGATATGTCCACGTTGGATTAAAACTACAATATAGATTAGCAATTATACTATAATTGGTATGCTCCTAAGCCATTCTACTCTCCAATCTAAAATCTCTCCTTCCTATAAAACCTGGGTTAAGGCTCTTAAAAAAAGAGGAAAAAAAAAAAAAACACGAGCTCAGAGTAAATACACTGGAACAAGTCTCAAGGACTTATCTCCTTTGTACACTGACCTACATACTTTGAATTGAGAGCAAAAACGTTCTAGAACACCATCTCCAAAAAGGTCACCTTCACATCCTTAATTAACAAAGTTCTCCTCTACAGCATGACTAGATATATATACAAAGTGACCTCTTGGTTTCTTGTAGCATGAGCAGTTTTACTAAGAATTCTCTCTGAATCAACCAAGGAAGCTCACCTCGCATCAGAAGCAAAGTAATACTCCACTGCTTTTTCTTCAACGGGGAAAAGGCAAGTTGTGCTGTCCACACGAGAGAGATTACAGCTTCCTTTCTTATCTTTGCCTATATTATAGAGTTAACAGAATCAGCACACATGCAGAAAACCATGGCTGATATATAAATATACATAATTTTCTACAAAATCAACAAAAAACCATAGCAATGCAAAATAATTCCAGCAACTTTTCAATGCCAGGTAGATCACCCTATTTCCATGCAATAAGCCAACAAGAACAACGGGCATAGAGTGAAAGAGCAGCTATTAAAGACAGCGTGGCAGATACAGTGCTGTGCTATACGTTCTTTAATGTAATATTTCTTTTCCAAGTAAAAGGCAAATAATTAATGTCACTAAGTCTTTTTTTTAATGTATGTATAGCCTAATTTTAATTTAACTTCATACAAAACTTAATGAAATTAATACATATAAGTTTGTATACTTAAACTTATCATTAAAGTTACATTAAAAATATCAAAACTGTGCAGTGAAAAATAAAATGAAGCCTAGTGGCATATTTTTATTATCTCCTAACAAAACTTCTCTAGATTTTAACAGTAAGTCAGCATAACAAGTCAAAGTTCAGGCTACACTAATTCTGATCTAAAAACAAAACAAAGATACTTATAAGTCTCTAACCATGGTATATCATACATGGCAGCTACTGCTAAGGACTGGAACTATAAACCCAGAACCTCTCCTTTCTTAAAATTGGATTTTCTTACATTACTTTCATGTCAGGATAAAGGATAGTCCTTTTGCAATGATAATATCTTTTAATTCTAGCACTTCAGAATTCTGGCATTTCTACTTAATTTGTCAAGCTATTGATGAAGAACTTTTTTCCCCTCTGCTTATTCACAACTGAAGTCAAAACCAGAAGGCATAATGAAGTTTGACGAATTTGCCAAATACAGAAAATACTATTAACTGAAGGCTATATAAATGTCACAGAGACAAAAAAGCACCTTTCTCTAAGATCAGGACATAGTGGACCTTGTAACCAATGGATACAATGGCCAGAGGATACCATAAATATACTTGTAAAAACTCATATTGTGTCCATCCTCTAAAATGCATGTCTATAAAAACTTGATAGTAATTATTCTTGGTAACCTACATTCAAAGTTCTCCACAATCCATGATTATTTGGTGTGTTTTAGGCATGAAAGTAAAATAGCTCTTTCCATCCAAATTCAATAGCAGAAAAGATACCACACTTTGAAAAACAAGTATAAGATGACATCCCAGAGAAGATAACACTATAAAAAGATAAAACAGATCAGTGTTTGCCAGGGGCTGGGTATGGGGACAGGGTTGACTACAGAGGGTCAGCTGAGGGAACTTTTTAGGGGATAAATTGTTCTTTATCTTGATTGTGGAGGTGATTATACAACTTTATGTGCTTGACAGAACTCATGAAATTGTACATCAAAAAGAGTGAACTTTACCGTATGTAAAAAGGTGAATTAAAAAACAGGCAAAAGGATAGGCCAGCACCTACATTTAAAAATTTTTAAATACAACTAGCTTTGGTTATAAAATGCCCTACTGGAGTTGAGTTTCACCATATTCTTTCTACAAATATTGGTTATTTCCTTCTTCAAGTAACAGGGTATATTTAAATACAATATTCAGAAGAATTCAAGGTATCACTGCCTATTTAAATGAAAAAAATATTACCACTTGACATCTATATGACTGTTACAATCTGTAAAATGTCTTCCCATCTACTGTCTATCTCCTCTGATTTCACTTAAGTGGAAACGATTATTATCATCCTGCTTTATTTGGTCAGTAGTTATACCTGGAGAAAATAGCAAATGCTTGAAAGCCAGTCCAGTGTTTTCCCCTTTATACAGCCTCTTCAATAAGAGGCTGTACTTTTTAAACTAAACTCTGCTGAGCCATACCTTATCTACCTACTAGGAGCTAGAGAAATCAGGGTTACTAAAGCACAACCCCTGATCTCAAAAAGATGTCTCACGATAAATTTTTCTTCCAACTTCTTAAGACCTTAGCCAATGTTTTTCCATTGCTTCTAAAAGCAGCCTAAGACATTGTACAAGGTAATATATCACATAAGTAATATATACACAAGCAGAATTATTAACAGAAATCTGGAACTCTGGATCCAAAATTTATACTGGTAGGCTAGTTTTTTTTCTGCAAAGAGAGGGAGGGGAGGAGGAAAATAAGTTCTAACATCTCAGGACTGAAGGTTATTTAAGGAAGTAACTTTCTGCTCTAGGTAAAACAGTGAGAGCAGCTACTATCTAAAGATGAATAGGTTTAGAGTACTTTGCTACATCTTCTTCAAGAAACCAAGAATTATGCATGAATAATATGGGTTTCAATTTCCTGAATTTACCATTCCCTGTGTCTTTTACAGAGAGAGCTTTTAGGAAAAAAGTAAACAAAAATAACACAGCATTTTCTGTCTAATTATATCAATAAAATGATCCAGCTTGTACAGCTAAAAAGATAAACTTCAAATGTAAATTTTAAAAAAACTCCAAATTCAAACAAAGCCCATCAGGTATCAAATGTAAAAATATAAACGTAAAATGTCATGCATAAAACAAAACCCATTTCAACATATTTCAGTTAAAAATTAGGCTAAATTATTCAAATAACTACCACAGAGGTCAATCTAGAATAGCCTAGCACGCAAACACAATGCTCTTTTCCTAATCTCAGCATCTTATTTATAATAATGTATCCTACATGGTTTTAATTTAAAACAAAGGAAAAAACTTTAAAATTTCAACTATTTCCTCAAATCTCAGAGATCTTAAAGAAACAAATTATTAAAAGCAGTTTTCTAAATGCCAAAAGCAGACAGACAAAATACGCTCCCACAAATTAGAAAAATAATGTCAAAATATGTTTCCCCATAAAATAAGCATATTTTTAGAGGCCCAGCACATTCATTCACTCCAAGAACAAAGAATTAGTAAAGAATGAACAAAAGAGGATAAGATTCCTCCCCATCATGCAGAGTGCATTTCCCACCTCTTTCTCCCTGTGATCCCCACCATGTGAATTTTGATCCAATCTGAGTCCTAGCTAAGGATATACAACAGAAAAAAATTCTACTCGTCAGAGAAATCACAAAAACAAATTCTTTTCATGTCTAGACAGAACTATATATATGAGTGGATCTGACCAAAGGGGCATTTAATCAATTTTAGGAAAACAATTCTTTGTAACTACTGCACTCAATTTATACATTTTTCCCATGGCATGATGCAGGAATAGTTTTTACCTGTTCTGTAGAGGATTGGAATGTGATCAGTAGACAGTTTATGTTCGCTTCGTACACCAATCAACAAAGGGCTACCTCGTCTGTTAGTACAAAATTAAACAGAATTAAGCCATTTTTATAAGTAATGCACTAATGATACAAAATTTAAATGATGAGGGAACGCTCTGCAAATAATGTTTAAACTCTCCCTCCAAGTTCGACTTCAGATATAACGAAAGAATGACATAAACAGAGTTTTTAAAAAATATTCAGAGGTCAGCCAACTATGACCCACAGGCCAGGTTTGTCTGTTTTTACTGGAACACAGCCATGCCCTTTCTTCTACACGTTTTCTACAACTGCTTTCACACTACGACAGCAAAACCAACTAAGTGGTTGCCACAGAGGCAACATAGCCCAGAAAGCCTAAAATATTTACTATCTGGCCTGTTACAGAAAAAGTTTGCGGACCCCTGTTCTATAATGATGCATTAGAAAGTTTTCTCCTTTTTAATGTAAAATGAAACCTTTCTTTTGATGTGTGAACAATATATGAACATTAGTCCCCTTGACTTCATTTTAAAGACAGCTCTCTCTTACGAACTCTTAGGGTTCCACACTGTTCTAAAAAGGACTTCATGATTAGGCTTGAATATCCCAGCAAAAGTAGTAATGGTACAATTATCTAGGACTCTGTCTAGAATATAGAGTTCTGAAAAATATGGATATTTTACAAAATATTCAACATCCAAATTCACAAAGTAACAATGGTGCCCCACTACAAACAAAAGGCCGATTATAAATGCCAAAATGTTTTTGCTTTGTTAAGGGATTCTGTTACATGGAATAGTGGTAAAACAACAGACAAGAAGGGCATATGAAAATAAATATAGTCGACCTCCCATATGCATGGGTTCCACATCTGCAGATTCAACCAACTGCAGATTGAAAATATTCGGGGGAAAAAAATTCCAACAAGTTCCAAAAAGCAAAACTTGAATTTGCCACACACTGGCAACTATTTACACACTACCATTTGCGTTGTATTTACAACTATGTATATAACATTTACATTACATGAGGGTATGTAAGTAATCTAGAGATGATTTAAAGTGTACAGGAGTATGTATCTAGGTTATACGCAAACACTACACCATTTTATATAGGGGACTTGCACATCCATGGATTTTGGTATTCACGGGAGCTCCTGGAACCAATCCCCCATGGATACCAAGGGATGACTCACACAAGTATCTCTAAAAAAGGACAGAGCCATTATGGTGAAGGGCCATTCAGAGTGTACAGGGGATAAGCTTAAAATGCTAAAGTTTCAAAATACACATAATTATTAGTCATTATAAAATTTACATATACCTTGTGCCTACTGCTTGGCCAGGAAAATGAACACTTTTAAATACAAGTGCAAAAGCACCTTCCTATAGAGGGAAAAAAAAATGCATTAGCATTATATATTATAATCAATTATCAAATGTGAAATGCCTAAAATATACTGGCTTCAGCACAGAAATGTTTTGTTCACACAGCTACTCTTTTGCACTAGTTTATAAATGAGTCTGAATTTTAGGTAGACACTTACTCCTGAGCTTTGATGTATCCAAGATCCACTTTTTAACCAAGCCCACTCTTGAAATAGGCTCAGTAGATAATAGCTCCTAAACAGACCATTTTAAAAGACACCTTTGTACACGCTACCAATACTTCTCAATAGGTACATCATATCTCCCATACTATGCATTAGTAAGGGAAGGGCAGAATCAGAAAAGATCCCAAGCTCCATATCCAAAACCCATTCTCTGGCCCAGTAATTTTATACCACTGTTAACTTCCATCCTTTTTGTCCTTGATATTGGAGACATAAATATACACAATCACAATTATTAACATGCACACCATACCGCCCCCCCTCACCCCAAACTCCTCAGGGACAGGGCCTAAGGAAATCAAGAATGAATAAAGGAGGAACACAAGGTAGGAGAAGGAAGGAACAGAAAAACGGCTATACGAGTACAAACAAGAAAAGGCTGGGAAGGCACACTACTCTGCCTTGAGTAAAGAGAAGTTCTCTATCTTCTCTACCTTCCTGACTCCTTTAGCTGCAGACATCATAAGATTTGGGTGGAGATGGGAGGTAAGGGTTGGACCTTCACAGAGAAGTAAAGGGCTTTTAAATGGAAAAGCCAGAGTTATGAGTGGGATTGGGGCGGGGGTGGAAATCACTATGTATTTGGACCTTTGTGTATCTTTGATATCTTTAATCTTTAATTAGGACAACTGGGATGAGATCAAAAACAATACCACTTTTCTCTCGGGTTGGGAAATAATTTTCTGTAGAGGTACAGGGCCAAGGAAAAGTCCCCATAAGGAAAAATGAGTTGACTGTACTGGCTGAGACATGCAGCCATTATCCCAGAATAAAGAGTGTGTATTTCACCGAAGCTACCCTTCGCTAAGTTACTGACTAGAAGAACACTTGAATGAGCAGGAAGCAAGAAGGTGATGAATCCCCAAGTGTGTGTACTGTGTACACATTTGTGTGTGGTGTGTATGGGTTTATGTGTGTGTATGCATAGTTTTTGGACAAACTGCTTTTGGATTATTTTTAGTTCCCATGACACTAAACTACAGTGAAAGAAGTAAAATCATTAAAACAACAGTCTCTCAAAATTATTCAAGTTGAATAGTTAGATACATGGGAAATAAAAGCAAAAAATACTTAAGAAATAAGCATAATTCCTACTTATCAAAGTTATTTTTAAGCGTTTATCGTGATTAATGTCGGCAATAATCATCTTTAAAAGTGTGGTTTAATACCAATTGTTGGATGACTCTCTCCACCAAGGTAGTAAAACTTGTATCTTGACTTTCCCGATTGTCATACATGTACTTAACAAGCTTGGCAATTGTCTCTGTGTCTGTTTCAGATTCAAAGTCATAGCCTTTGCTTTCCTGTAATTAGAAAGGAAAAAATTTTGACCCATTCAAGGAAATATTCATAATATCTAAATCTTTTCTACACAATTCTTCCTCAAAAATCTCATTACCCAACTTCTAGTCTCTTTTTGACCACCACACCCTGAATACCCACTCTTTAAACTTAAGGTCACCATCTAATTACGGTGAATCCAAAATAGTGAGGTGATCAAACATACTTATAATTATATAAATCTATGTATGTCATATATGAATTAAATACATTTTAAAATAATTAAAATATAATGAAATATATAACATTCACAAACCACTAATTCCATTATGAATATAATGATTCCTTCTTTTTTTTTTTATAAATTTATTTATTTATTTATTTTTGGTTGTGTTGGGTCTTCGTTGTTGCTGCGCGGGCTTTCTTTAGTTGGGTCGAGTGGGGGCTACCCTTTGTTGTGGAGCACAGGCTCTGGACGCGCAGGCTCAGCGGCCATGGCTCACGGGCCCAGCCACTCCGCGGCACGTGGGATCTTCCCAGACCAGGGCACGAACCCGTGTCCCCTGCATTGGCAGGCGGACTCTTAACCACTGTGCCACCAGGGAAGCCCATGATTCCTTCTTTAATGATGATACTTCACTGTCCAATACAATGGCCATTAGCTATAGGTGGCTATTTAAATTTAAAGTGAAATAAAATTTCAAATTTAGTTCCTCATTCATCCTACCTCAACAGCCACATGTGGACAGTGGCTACCATACTGGGACAGTACATGTACAGAAAGTTTCCATCACTGCAGAATGCTGAACGGGACAGCTCTGAGAAGTCACTCATGAAGTCATCATCATTACCATTACTATATACTACACAGCTATTTAGGGCATGGAGCCTTCATTCAATCTGTCTTGAGTCCTCTAACACCCTAGAATCTTTTAAAAATGACACTGTCTCTCACAATGCAAAGACATCCCCCCAAATTCCAATTTTATTTAAGCTTTTGGGTCATTTATAATCAAGCCAAATAATTATTTTCTTTTCATATAAGAAACAAAAAAGTTCTACTGTCAACAAAAAAAAGTCCAATAAACCACCATATCCTTGTAACTGTCTTAGGAATTATTTGATCACATCGAGATAGGATTTACTGCACATCCCAACAGACAACCTCAATGCTCTCATTAGAAGTATTCTTCAAAGACTGGTAGTCTTTTTAGGTCACTTTACTTACCAAAAACTTCTTCAAGTCTTTGTAGTTGGTGATGATTCCATTGTGAATAACAATAAATTCTAAAAGAGATAAAAGTATTGATGACCAAAAAGTTATAGGTCTAATAAACACTATAAATTGCCATTACTATTAAGAGATTTTTCTCAAGTCAAAAAATTTGTTACATGCTATACTTTCAGCTGTAATCAAGTATTATCCACTTTTCATCATCAGATTACCCTCAGGTAGATCAGCAGCACAGTTCACATGTAGAAGCACACAGTGCTAAGAGGTGGGTATGGTGGGTTAATATAATAAACTGGAGTCTAGAGACATCAACTTCAGTTGTGGCTAAACTACCAGTCCAGTGCCACTACGTAAAAGAAGCAGGTTCCTCGGGCCACTTTCCTCATTTGCAAAATGAAAGGGTTGAACTAAATAACTATTATTCTCACTTCTTTGTTCATTCATTCTTATGCATAAAACATTCCTAAGTTTAAAGAGAAAGGCTTCATCCAATTTACACTAAATGAGTTTAAAACCAAAGTTAAAGAATTGAGAGAAAACGGACAGTTACTCAGTTCTATAGTTTACTTATCTGAGGCCCAGAAAACTCCCAGAATGTCAGATAAACTAAAGTTAAAGAAGCATTTCAAGATCAAATACAGATGACAGTGGGATAATTTTCATCTTTTTTTTGATTAAATAACTTTCAAAAACGTAAGAATGTGCAATCAGGAGTTGACAATATTATTTGTAGCCACTGACAGTGTATGTAAAGTAAAGGCAACTAATGTGGATTTCTTATTTAAAGTTCATGTAAATCAGGAGAGAAATTACCACTAAATTCAATTTTATATCAAATTATCAAAATGTTTTTTAATATACTTAAAGATCTGACGTTAAGTGAGCTTGAACTGAACACGTTCATTACAAACCAAATGTTAAACACTTCACTAGATTTCTAAGAAAAGATACCACAAAATGATACTACAAAAATAAATCTTAAAATTTTAATGCTAGAACACAGGGAATCATAAATAGCTGATATAAAGCCTAAAATTAAAGCCAAATTCTCAAAATATAACATATAGTTTTTCAGAAATCTTTTATAAAGACCTTGTCAGTATTAAAAGTTTGAGTAGTTAACATTCTAATCCAATAATTATGTGAAGCATGAAAAACCTAAAAAGGTAGCTACTGAATTAAACTACAAAATCTTACCTCAAAGGGATATATATACACACATACATAACATATAACTCAAAAATTTTGTTAAATGTTTATATACAGGAAGAGATGGAATAAGGAAGAGGAAATAAGATAGACGCTAGACTTATTTTAGTATGCCTTTTTTATAGGTATGACCTCAGAACTATGCAAATATTTTAAATAGTTTTAAATAAAAATTATTTTTTAAAGAAAATCAATTCCTAAAACTCAAAATAAAACATATTAACATAATGCTATACCCAGCTAGTAGAACAATTACATACAGAGGGATTATTCCAAGTGACTCCAAAACATAGTAATTTGATTATACATCCCTAGAGAGATATACCCTAAGGACAAAAAAAAATAAAAAACAGTCAACATACTGTTATGGTAGTGTTGACATTATGATTCCATGGTACACGTAGCATCTGATAGATCAAATAAGTATGTTGCTGGTGTTAACTAAGTTTTTAAGTGTGACTGAAAAGAAACACATAAATCAATGAGGTTAAGTAAAAATCTTACAGCCCTGGATCTGAATTGAAAGTGTTAGTGTAAAATTACGTTGTGTTTTCTCTTTAAATTTACACATGCACATACACAGAGGTATATATATTTCCTAGCTCTGCTCACTGAAAAGGCCTAGGTGCAATGAGCACTTCTAAGACCTGGTTTAGTCTTTTTTTTTTTTTTTTGGCAGTGCAATATAGAAGTACATGGTGGTGTTACTAGCTTGAGATAACAGAAGTTTTAAAAGATGACCATTTACTACCAAGTAGCCTCATAACAGAAATGTATCTCAAGTTGCCAAGGCTGTAGAAAATATGCAGGATGGGATGGAGATTATTCTTGTGTTTAACAGGGTAAAAGAGTTAACTGCTAGCCCAGCACTATAACTGTACTTATTTGGGAAAAAAACTGGTTTGTTTCAATGATGGTTTCATCTTTCATTTCTTTCAGCTGGGTGGGAAATAAAAGGACACATGCTTTCCTGAGTTTTACGTGTTCTTGTTAATACACGTTTTGTTTCCATTAAGCCTGCAGGAGTCCTCCTGGGTATTTCTGAATTGTGTTGTGTACATGTGTGCCTGAGAGCTTGTCTTCTTACAGCATTTAGTTGCTGTTTGCCTTTTTGTTGGATAAAATATTAGCAATGTATCCTTCCCATATTCCCTGCCATCAAACCTATTATGATCCAAAATCCTCATCAAACATCTGGTTTTAGAACTTCAGAGATGGCAGTAAAACAAAAAAAATCCTTGGACAAACCATCCCCTCCGTAAGCATGGGCCTATGCTGAAACTTTCCCTCACAACTCTACATTTCTACTTCAAGTAACTGACCTTTCAACTCTATCCATTTAGAGGAACAAACCATGGAAAGGAGGTACATATGTTTGCCCTCTTTCTATAGGCCTCATCTTCAAATTTTAGTTCTGTCACACAAGAAAATCTCACTCTGTCCCCTGTGTCCTTTTCTAATCTTGACAAAGAGCAAAGTTCCTTCTAGAGCTATCCATGCTCCTCAGATCTGCTGTGTGCGCTGTGCGGACTCCCAGTGAAGTGGAGGGTGAGAGCAGGCAGTAGACTCTAAGGCACTTTCCTCCACGTAGAATGGCAGGTTGTCCCTCCCCGCACTCTCCCAAGAAGATGGCCTGATGCATCCTGGCTCCGTGTTCACACAGCTTGTCACTGCAGCAGAAGACACATCTACGCCTTCGCTATTCAAACGTGCGTGGCTCTCTAGCATGACTAAATAACACGGGAACAATCCATCTCTAAATAAATACTACTGACTGTGCTGTTTCTTCTAGAGGTGCCTCTGCTGATGTATTTCTAAGCCATACCAGTCCTTCCAGTTTCAGTGGTGGAATGTGGCCCCCTAGTTACTGTTGGGGGTTACTTTAACCATAAGGTAAACCCTTCTCCAACAGTTTCAAAATACTTGTGACTTCAGACATCAGTTCAGAGAGCTTACACTTTGTCAGCCTTCACCTGCTCCTTAATTTTCGACACTACGAGGTGGAGTTATCAATGAGATCACAGAAGCTACTGCTGGAAAAGTTTGTAAGACAAAAAGTCATCACATGTTTCTTGACTGTCATAACTGAGCAATGTTTTCTGAGTCTGAGATGTAGGCTTTGGAGGAGTAATGCTAACAAGTTATCTGAGTATCCAAGAGTCTGAAAGACCTCTCCGGAAGTACAAATATATAACAAAGAGAGAAGACAGTCATCAGGGAGGATGCTTACTTACACAGTGTAACTTGGATCTGATCGTTCTCCTGGCACAAAGGAGCGAGTACTTTCAACAGGACATCTACGTACTAAGAGGTGGTATGGCAATTAACTTCAGGGCAAAACTGAATCAAGCATTCTGTATTTTGGAAAAAAACTTCGGTTTTTTTCATGGAAACTAGATACTCTTCTCTAGTTTATTGAATTTTTAAAATGGAAGATCCTGCATTTTTAAAAGGCCTTTTTACATGAAGTAGAATTTCTAATTGACAGATCTAGAAATCAATCTGAATTGGACAAACTATGGATTCAACATGCAGATGAGATTTCCTCCTACGGTTACCTTGAAGCAGATTTGATACCCACCCTCAAAAGAATCCTATAAAAAAACAGCTTCAAAACCCCTTTTTAATCACAATAGTGCAGCAAAACCAGAAGTAAACAACTGCCTGTTAACCTGTTATTTCAAATATCGACTGAAAAGCCAACAGGCATTTTTTTGTGCAGCTTTTTAAAACACTGTTAAGTTGAAATATCAAATCTGCACAGCACCATCCCTTCACAGAAGGCAAGAAACTGCCAGCACATCACGTGGGAGGCCATCCTTGGTGCTGTCGGCCATGAAAGTGGGCCTCCTTCAGGATCTGGCTGAGGTGCAAGCCAGGGCCTCGGCACAAATGCAGACTGCCTGGCACGGGCTCAGGGTGCTGGCGCTGGGCCCGGCGACGAGGTGGTTTAAGCCACTTTCTGGCCCCCCGGCCCTGGCTATTGCCGCTGCTGCCGCTGCTGCTGCTCCCGCCACTATCACTGAGTGAAGACTCTGTGTCCCGGGATCGTGAAAGACAGGCTTTCTACTACTCCTTTTGGTCTGGGGGGGAAGATGGTGGTCTTATTCACTGCCACCCCTTCTTTTCCTGGGGCAGAGGCACTGGCTCACAGCAGCTGATGGAGGGGAGCGACGAGGCACCGCAAGAGGAGGGAACAGAGGGCGCTGTGTTTCGGTGGTCGCCACGCCCACCCCCTCAGGCCTTGGCTCCATGGTACCCACCGCTACTTCCAGCATCTGCTCCGGGCCCCCCATGTCACAGCCACCACGGCACCCAGGTTTATAGTCTTTAATTATCGTTTCCACTGAAAGAAACTAGGACTCCTTAGAGAAATGGCTGATTCCAGGTTTGGGGCAGGATTAGATAAACCTGCAACATCTTGAACTACCAGAAAACAACAAAGACTACTGAGCCTACTTGGGTCACATCAAAAGGACTCAGGAGTCAACCTGAATAAGCTCCCAATGACTAAAGATGGGAAGTTTTGTGCATCAATATAGATAATTACTTCAGTGTTTTGAAACAAATGAAATATTTTAAATCCATGAATTTATAATAATACAGTAAGTATAAAAAGGAACTCTGTTCACCTTAGAACATTAGAAGCGCTTCATTTGAAAAATGGTAAATAAAGGGGAAAAAAAATCAAACATTTATCTTGCCTTTCCTATACAATCTGTACATCAGGATAATCAAGTGGTTAATATGGAGAAGTTTCTCTTTATAGAAGTATTTTAGATAATAAATGACGAAGGGAAGATTGTATTAGACTATCACCATTTTATAACCCCTAAAGAAATAATTAATATTGGCAATGATTATCAATGACCTAACACAAAAAGAAAAACATCCAAACATTACAGGTACAAACAAATACCATACCAACTTATAACACATAGAAGGGACAGAGAGTTATGTGAAATGACACCACAGGATGCAAGCCATTAGCAAGATCTAGACTGTAGGAAACTCTACAGGACAAACAATAGAGTAAACTGCAAGGAAGAAAGGAGAGAAAAGGAAAAGTCTCTTAGGAGACTTAGGAGATAAATCAATCTACTAAGTCCTTGCCTTTTAGAGATACACACTTACATAATTACTAATTCAATGCTATGATATCTAGTTATCTGTGATATATCTATCTATATGATATCTATTGGCTTCCAAAATAATCTGGGTGTGGTACAGAAAAATATAACTGATTATGTATTGATAAATGTTAAAGCTGGGTGATGGATACATCAGGTTCTGTATGCTCTCTACATCTGAAAATGCTTGAAATTTTCCATATTAAAATAATGAAAACAGAGTTTTCATTCTTCTATTATTGGCCCTCTACAAACACTCCAGAGCATGTACAGTCTGTCCTGTCCATACCATTATTTTTATCAGAGCGCTGGGGATGGCTATTGACAGGATTGGGTTCGCCATGCGTTGCCCAACGGGTGTGAGCTATTCCAAGGTGTACATCAAATTCTATATCCAAATCCATATCTTGTTGTTCTGAAAAAGATAAAATAAAAAACTTCAATATTAAATCATGCTGGAGAGATAATGCTATAAGCTAAAGTTAAATGTAATTATTACAGTTCTGCTCACCTGGAATATATAATTATTGAAACTGAAGATCAGGCATATTCAAAACAGTAATTAAAAGACTTACAGGAGTTAATGCTGCTGAAATATTTAGGGCAAATGGTTCCAATAACAACCAAAAAAATGTATACAAAGAGACAAAGCACATGTGACAAAATGCTAACAACTGGTAAAACTAGATGAAGTATATGGATGATTAATGTACTATTCTTTCAACTTTTCTGGAGGCTTGAAAATGTTCAAACTTACGGTCAAAAAGAGTTAAGGTGATTTTTTTAAATCTGTATTTAATCCTTTCCTTGAAAAAAATCAGTATCATTTTAATTAGACATGTAAAAAAAATTCATTTTCTCAGGCTTGCCTGGTGGCGCAGTGGTTGAGAGTTCGCCTGCCGATGCAGGGGACACGGGTTCGTGCCCCGGTCCGGGAAGATCCCACATGCTGCGGAGCGGCTGGGCCCGTGAGCTGTGGCCGCTGGGCCTGCGCATCCGGAGCCTGTGCTCCGCAACGGGAGAGGCCGCAACAGTGAGAGGCCCGCGTACAGAAAAAGAAAATTCATT
Source organism: Globicephala melas (assembly GCF_963455315.2). Taxonomy (NCBI): domain Eukaryota; kingdom Metazoa; phylum Chordata; class Mammalia; order Artiodactyla; family Delphinidae; genus Globicephala; species Globicephala melas. The sequence continues at coordinate 31,377,430 of NC_083325.1, read as the reverse complement.
TTCTCAATGCCACACAACATTATGAGTGCAATTTCTTTGGTCCCCAGTGAATGTAACCATATCTCACACCATAAACTGCAATTATGAAGAGCTTGCATAATCAAAAAATAGTCCTTGAAAACAAAGCAGCACTATGAAAGTATGAGGTTATGGGCTGATGTTCCTCTGTCTTGCAAAGCAGCTATTCTAATTCCTTCTCCTTACGAACTCCCTCTTCTTGCTTCCTCCAGGGAAAAGAAAAAAAAAAAGACAGTTCTAGTATAGCATCTACCAGTAACGTCTCCTTCTAATTTCCTAAACAGAAATTTCATTTGGCTAAGAAACCAGGTAACAAACCTTATCAGAATTAGGTCTAAATTAAGAGCAAAATGCTCAGAAGTGTGAACAGGAAAGTCCACGCATATTAGTACGTAGTCTTTGTAGATTTTATCCTGGTTTAAACAGTGGTCATCCTAAAATACAAATCTGATAAAGAAACAATGCTTAAAATCCTTAAATAGACTTCCAGTTGCTTAAAATGTGGTTTGCATCCCTAGCTACCCATATGAATCATCCTAAACCTGGTCACGTGGATTTAAAAAAAGATTCTCAAATTCTAACATACAACCAGAGAACCATTTTCTCACAAGATAAAGCCCCAACACCTTTTCATGGTATACAAAGGCCCTTCACCATCTGGCCCCCACCTACCTTTCCATCCTTCTCTCCCAACCCTCTCCAATCACTCCTCGAAGCTTTCAATGCACCTTTTACAAATAACAACAGCTAACATTTAAGGAGAACTTACTCTGTGCAAGGTACTACAGACATCTCCCCACTCTATCCCTATCACTGTGGCCTAAGCCTCCATCATCTCTACATGGACTACTAAACAGAATCCTAACTGGTCGCCCTGTGTCCAGTCTTCCTCTGTACAATCGAACCAAAGTGATCCTCTCAAAACAGAAGTTAGATCACGTCAGTCCCCTATGCAAAATGTTCCAGTGGCTTCCCACGACACACAAAGTAAAATCCATCATTCTGAAGACCCTCCATGACCTAGCCGTCAGCCTCCTCTCTAGCCTCATCTCCTGCCACTCTCTCCCTCACCTACTGAGCTCTAGCCCCACTGACTTCCAGCTATAAGCAGGCCAAACCCACACTGAATCTACGCACTTGGTGTTCCCTCTGCCTAGAATTCCCGTCTTCAGACAATCACGAGATCTCTGCTCAAATGTCATCTCTACCATACTTTTTCTTCATGGCACTAATCATTACCTAACGTTATTTATTGTTTGTCATCTGGCCCTCTCACTAGACAGTAAGCTCCACCTGGGCAGGGAGTTTGCTTATCTTTTCTTTGTCCTAAGGGCTTAGAACAATGGCTGGTATATAATAGGTACTCAATAAATATTCATTTTGTTATTGAATCCTCACAATACAATTAGGTACTGTTAGGTACAACTGTCCCCATTTTACAGATAAAGGAACTGAGGCTTCACGAGGTCACAGAACCTGCCCTAGGTCACAACTAATAGGAAACAGAGACAGGATTTGAACCCAAGAGTGCTTGACTCCAGAACCTAAGACTAAAACCACAATGTATACTCTGCCATACTATTATAACATTTATGACATGTTGTCTACCCGGCTTCTGCCAGAATTTAAGATCCACAAAGGTAGCAGCTTGTCTTATTATCTTTGAATTGTAAGCACTAAGCTACATAGGACAGATACTCAAACTTTTGTTGGGTAGTTCAATCAATGGATAAAATCATCAATGTATTCTTTTCTGGCTTAACTGTGTTCTGAAAAATTAAGGCGACCTGATAAATGACCTCCAGAAAAGTAAGGATTTCCATTTATTACTACTTAACAGGCAATGCAAGCAGTGAAAACATTTGACTAGTTTTTGGGGTTAACTATAATTAAAAGCAGTATGTGCCCCCACTTGCTGGCAAGAGAAAGTACATTGGAGAAAGCAACAAGAGTCTATAAAATGAACTCATTTCAAATTCACGGTAATTACCATACCTATTTCACTGTTGCCAAAGGAACATTATCTAATGACTAATAAGAAAAAGATCATTGCTATGACAATACGCATATTCCCCGCAAGAAATATTGCATGTTTTATAAATTAATCAGGGCTCCAATCCTGACTCTTCCTATCCAGTGTTACTCCATTCTAAAGCCCCTTGTTGAACCTTAAGTCTAGATAACGCTACACTCAGTTTTCTCTCCCCCGCCCGCCACAAGCTGCCAAGCAACACTGAAGAAAGTCACAAAATTCTCTAAATTGAGTCCATTTCAAGTTCATGGGTAATTATCAAATCTATTTAACTGTTGCCATTTAAGGAACACGTATCCGTGTTCCCTATTCACTAAACTGAGAACTCATTCAATTCCCCAACAGCTCATGACATTTTTTATACTTTTTAAGCCTCAATCCTACCTATATCATCCCTCAATCTACCTTACTCAGGTTTCCCCTTCACCTCATAACTCTGTTTAAATTAGCTTTTCTTTTCCCTTTAACTCCTGTAAAGGCTAACTCCCCACCTGTGCCTTGACCTTTCTGAGCTGTAACGCCTCAATAATTTCCTTTCTTGCATCTTCTGTCTTCCCCCCACCCTTATTACTCCCAAGGTTCCTTGCCCTCTGTGTACCTATTCTCAGATGTCATCTTTCTTTTTTTTTTAATAGTTCAAACATATTTAATTTGCTGGTAATGATGAAACACTCAAATACCTACACCCAGATAACAAATGTTAACATATAATCATTTGTGCTTTACATCTTTAAGACATAAATTATTTAAAAAATCTTTACTTGTTGTCATGCCCTAGAACAGCAGTCCTCTTCTGCCTTTCCTCTGCCCCCAAACTTCACTGCTTTTACTGCTGACACCATCTAATGTCAGTACCTGCTCCTCTGAGCTTCAATTTTCTCATCTGCAAAATGAGGATGATAATTTCACCTACTTCATGGGTTATGACGAGGACTATATAGAAGGCACCTAGTAGAGTGCCTGGGACACAGAAAGCAATCAATAAATGTTAGCAAGTATTATCAAAGTCAGGAGCTACCAAAAAGCAATCTAATGGTCTTCTCTGAGATGTCTTCCTTCCCTTTTGTCTTAAGAGGTTAAACACTAAAACTTGCTGGGAATAATAAAATAAACATCACAAACATCGAAATAACCACACTCCGACTTAACAAATGCTAACGTCTCACCATTTATGCTTTAGATCTTTTTTAAAGCCTGAAATGTGGGCTTCCCTGGTGGCACAGTGGTTGAGAATCCACCTGCCAATGAAGGGGACACGGGTTCGAGCCCTGGTCCGGGAAGATCCCACATGCCGTGGAGCAACTGAGCCTGTGCGCCACAAATACTGAGCCTGTGCTCTAGAGCCCACGAGCCACAACTGCTGAAGCCCACGTGCCGCAACTACTGAAGCCCACGTGCCTAGAGCCCGAGCTCCGCAACAGGAGAAGCCACCGCAGTGGGAGGCCCGCGCACCACAGCGAAGGGTAGCCCCCGCTCCTCGCAACTAGAGAAAGCCCACGCACAGCAACAAAGACCCAACGCAGCCAAAAATAAATAAAAAATAAATAAACCCTAAAATGTAAAAAAATGCAGTTGGTGCCTCCTTTATACCCTGCTCCATCCCTTTCCTCCCCAGAGGATTCACAAGAGCTTTCCCACCTATGCCTTCAAATTTCTATTATGCTACTATATTCATAAATTATAGTGTTCTTTTTTTTTAAATGGTACAATACTTTGCATATCCTTCTCTAGATTGCTTTTTTCACTCAACATTAAGTTCTCAGAAATTATGCATGTCCCCACATGCAGAACCAGATCCAGTACACGTCTTTCAAAAGCTACACATGGTCATTCACTATCACATACAATTTATTCCAGGTTGCTTCTAAACTTGGCTGCAATGCATCTTACTGTCATGTCTCCTTGTCATAGTGTTTCTTTTGAGTACCTGCCCAAGAGTGGAAGTGCTTGGCCACAAGGTATAGGCATCTCCCATTTAGACATTGCCAGATTGCTCTTCCAAGTGATTCATCAGTTACAAACTCACCAGCACTGTCTCCAAGTGACCCATTCCAGGAAAGGGGTCACATTCCTGCAGGAGGAGGCATGTTTCAATATGGTGACATTCAAAGATGGTGATTCTGGTCACAATCTGCCTTTCTAGCCTCGCACTCATCTACCAACAAAGTAGATTAAAAGGACCGCCTACCATTCCATCAAACTTGCTTTCCCTATTCTTATCTTTTTCCAAGCTAATCTACTCAGAAGGTCCTCCCTTCTCACCTTCACTGCCCAAATATAATTAGCAGCCATTCCTTATGTATCCCAAGTCTTCCTAACTTGTGGGAACTAGCTCTCCCCTGAATCTTAAACCAATCTGTTTATTCTCTCCTGTAGAACCTACTATAATCAGCCTGGTAAACAGGATGCAGTACACACATTAGACCAAATATTTATAACCACAGTTTTTGAAGTGTAGCTTTTGGGGGTGTCTGCTTTATCCCAAGCTAATCTTACCCACAATACATAAAAAATAAGTACTGATTTAATTTGTTAAGCAAGTACAGTTGACCCTTGAACAACACGGTGGGTCACGGGTGCTGACCCACCCAGCAGTTGAAAATCCGAGTATAACTTATAGTCAGCCCTCTGTGTCCAAGGTTCCATCTCCATGGATTTGACCGACTGTGGATGGTGTAATAATGTAGTATTTACTATTGAAAAAAAATTCGCACATAAGCGGACCTGAGCAGTTCAAACACGTGTTGTTCGAGCATCAATTGTACCACAAAGCTAAATGTCTGGCTTATGTGAAAATTAAAAATGACTAAATCCATCGTTCTCCTCTTCCACCTGCACTTCTTTACAATGGTAACAATGGCATCCGTTTGAGCAGGTATATAAAAAACCTACTGTTTTCTGGGTTTTTTGTTTTTTTGTGGGGTTTTTTTGCGGTACGCGGGCCTCTCACTGTTGTGGCCTCTCCCATTGCAGAGCACAGGCTCCGGACGCGCAGGCTCAGCGGCCATGGCTCACGGGCCCAGCCGCTCTGCGGCATGTGGGATCCTCCCGGACCGGGGCACGAACCCGTGTCCCCTGCATCGGCAGGCGGACTCTCAACCACTGCGCCACCAGGGAAGCCCTGTTTCCTGGTTTTTTAGAGGATTTTTTGAAATGTTTTTTCAATCAATCTACTTCAAAGTTTTTGTTTTGTTTTCAAGTTTCCTGTGAAAAAATAAAATGTATAAACATAATGTAATGAACTAAATACTGTAAAGTATACGCTCTTTAGTGGAACATGTATCTCTGGCAACTACTTTATGCCAGGGAAGTAAGAAAATCATGAGGGAAAAATATGATACCTGATTGTATCAGACCTACTAAAAGGTGCAACATCCAGACTGACCACACATCCAAACTCAGCGTTTAATCCAAAGTGAAGACAACCACCAAGTGAAGACACATGAATAAGGGCACCACTGAAAATACCTTTTGTCTTATGAAAGGCCCTTCCTCAGGAATGATGGCTACTTCATTTTAGGATATTAAGCTTGCTCTGAACACAGTGTATATAATTAAGTTCCTTCTCTAGTTAATATCATTTTTTGAAACTGAGGGATATTAAAACCAGTACAGATAGCATCAAAACTACTTTTCTTCCCTCCCTTCAACTTTAAAAATCACTGTTCTCAAAATGGGCCCCAAAATATGGGAGGAAAAGTAATTTGGTAGGGAAGGGAGAAGGAAGAAAAGAGGAGGGGGTTCAAAAACCAAACTAAGTACATTACTGTGAACTTCTTCATCCAGCGCCTTAACTTTTCCTTTCTTCTTAATGAGCTGGATTTTGCAGGCATTGGCTTCCCAGTCTTTGTCATTGCCTCCATCAATCCCCACACCTAAATCACCGAGAGGTAGAAAAGCAAGACTTAGAAACTGACCACTACTTAGATTATCACTGTAAGGCAAAACTACTAAGGAAAAAAAATGTTTTTTCATCTAATTAGTTCACTTACTTATCAATTCAAAATTTACTGAAAACCTATTATATGTCAAAAACCACGGTAGCTGATAGAGATAAAAATGAAGAAAACTCAGTTCCTGTTCTTAAATTTCTCAATAGCCTATTGAGAAGACAGACAAGGAAAAAAATAATTACAATACAGTGTGGTTTTAATATAATAAAAGTTATGTGGTTATAATAAAAGTACTACAGGTTGCAACTGAAGTACAATGGAGAAACGAAGAAGACAGGCACCCACTGCAGAAGCAGGGTAAGGAGGGAACGTCAGGGAACACATCTCTCAAGATTCTACTAAAGTTCCTACGTAATTTGAAAAAATTACTCTGAAGATACTGGAAAAGCACTGAGTAGTTTCAAGCAGAGAAATTACATGGCGAAAAAGTTCAGAAAACTCCCTTTGGAAAGAGTGCAAAGGTTGGAGGAGAGAAACAGGAAGAAGAAACCTGCTGTCAGAAGTTACACCTACAGCAAAGCAAAAATGAGGAAGGCCTGAGCTACACAATGGTCATGAAGAGATGAGTGATACTGAGAAGCAGAACTGACTGCAGGTAACGTGAGAAAGCAGGAGACGTCTGGGACACCTCCCAGGCTCAAAGGACTTGCTGAATGACTGACTGTTGATTAAAGAACACAGAAAGAACAGAGTGAAGAGTGGAGTGAGAAATGGAGCATATTCAGTTCAATTCTGCACATGCAAAGTCTATAATATCATGGTCTACCCAGGGAGAAATTTCTAGGAGGCAGCTGGAAATACAGGTGTGCAGCACGGGAAATACATCTGGATTGTAAGTCACAACCATACAGGAGGTTGGGACTTCCCTGGTGATCCAGTGGTTAAGAATCCGCCTTCCAATGCAGGGGACGTGGCTCCAACCCCTGGTCGGGAAACTAAGATCCCACAGCCGCGGGGCAACTAAACCCACGCACCGCAACTAGAGAGAAGCCCGCAACGAAGAGCCCACACTCCTCAACGAAGACCCAACGTGGCCAACATAAAAATTAAAAAAAAAACATACAGGAGGTTGATGAAGTCAGAGCTCACCCACGAAAATACAAAATAAGAAAAGTGGGCCTATGAAAGTATCTTGAAGAACATTAATATAAGTAATAGGTGGAAGAAAAGAAGCCCCCAAAGCAGACAGAAAATAATCAGCATGTTAGGAAGAGAATGAGAAGATGCGCTGTCAGAGAAGCTGAGGAAAGAGAATTTTAAGAACAAAGGAGTTGAGGAATTGACTTTCCATTAACTGAGGAAGAGTCAGGGAAGATAAATGCCCGTTACAACCAGGAATGTTGAGTGTACAGAAAAGAGTTAATATGGCAGGCCCAAGATCGCTGTCTTAGAAAGGCCTGCTTGGTAAAGCTGGCCATTGGCTGGCATGGATTTCAGGAGGGTTCCCACCACAGTAACTGATTAAGTATGGCTTACTGCACCTACACTGTTGGTGCAAACAAGGTGGCTTATGCCGAATGTCTGCTTCTCCTCTAGGAGCCTGGAATTTTGGCACATGTTAGGCAGAGGGTATCTACATGACCAGCCCCCAGTGACAGTCTTGGGCACTGAGTTACTAATGAGCTTCCCTGGTATACAACATTTCACACATTTTGCCCAACTCACTGGGGGAATTAAGCATATCCTGCATGACTCCACAGGGAGAGAATCCTGAAGCTATGTCTGCTCTCCTCCAGACTTCACCCCATGCACCTTTTCCCTTTGCTGATTTTGCTTTGTATTCTTTTGTTGTAATAAATCATAGCCATGAGTACAACTATATGCTGAGTCCTGCTAGGGAACCACTGAAACTGGGGATGGTCTTGGGGACCCCTGATACAGTTAAGGGAAGAAGCTAGAGTAGAACATAAAGTTGACAGTAAGTTATTTTTATCTGCTTTGTCGTTTCTCTAAGATAGAAGAATCTTGGGCAAGTTCACATGCCAAAAGCATGGAATCCACGGAGAAAAAGAAGTTAAAAGTTACAGGAAAGAAAAAAAAATATACAGAGTAAGGCCTTAAGAACTGTTTTATAATGAAAATGCCCCACGTGATTTGTTTTTATAGCAACATTCTTAGCAAAAGAAGATACCCGTGAGAAGCAATATTCTACATAAATGCGAATGCTGCTGAAATTGCATGAACAAACCCTTTAAACGTGATAAAAGCCAAAAATTCTTCCGATTTTAGATTTACCAGAAACAACAAAATGAACATTATAAAGAATCTAGTAACCTAAAACAAACAAAAAACCCTTTCTATTTATTCAAGAATCATGCAACACCCATAATATTTTTTTAAAGGAAATACCAGCAGAATCATATCCTCTGTACTCCAGTCTCTGAAGGCCTTTGATTAGGGTCTCCAAAATTTCTCGTCTCGTGCGAGGAACATGGTAGTTTAAGTAAGCAAATATACCTGCAAATAAACAAATATTTAATAGAAAATTCTAACTAGAGAATCAACATTGGCATAACTATGACAAAAATCTTAATTTTCATAATAATATCTAAGATGTGCAAAAACGTGAAGCTACAGTCCATCTTTAAAAAAGAAAGAATCTTCACTTCAAATTATTCAAAGGCAGTGAAACTTTTTCAAAGCGGAATTTCTTGTAAGTATAAAAGACTGAAGCAAATAGGTCAAAATAAATGTTTAGTTTTTTCAAAGCCGTTTATAAGACTGTTCACCTACCTTCCATCACTGACATTTTAACAACTAAAATTTAATGCTTCAAAACTAACCAACAAATTTGGGATTTATGGCCTATATACTGAGCATTATTTTTAAAGGAAAACATTTTCTGAACTAAGTATTTTAAGCAATATATGGACCCTCCAAAACTATACAGATGAAATAATTTTTCTTACTTTCAACAACCATGCTATCAATACATTTTAGGAATAAATAACTTATAAATAGCAATGATGTGAAGAATACTCACAATCTAAATAATTTAATCATAGAGAAAAATGGGCTAAAAATATATATAATCATCGTAAGACAAATGGTTTCTCACTTGTTCACCAGATTAGTAAGGGACAAATAACCATAATACATGTTAACGACTCTTGAGAATTCATAGAAAAGGAACAATCATTTGGAAAAGCAAAACTATAAATAAAGGGACTTGTACAACAAGAAGTGATCCAGAAGAGCAAAGAGGCAGTAGAACACAGGTAAAGGAAATCCACATTTCAGGAATAGCAGCATGGAAATTGTCTGAGGTCTTCCATGATTGTGCTTTGGCCAGGGTGGATATAGCTAAAATGTATAAAAACTGAAAATCAAAATATAAAGCAATATAAGCTCAAGCTGCTTATTTATGGAAGAACTTTCTTTTTTCTTAACTATCTTACACTATAATGCCACTGATTATTAAGGGGATTAATTCTGTGGGGCAGAACTCTGGAATGACCAGCTTTCATTTCATTTGAAAAGGTATCTTTATTTCTATAAAGAGTTTGGTCTTATCAAAGCATTTCAGCATACAAAAATATCACATAGCTAATAGTTGACAAAAAAGCCACCGTAACGTGTATGCTGATCACCATGGTGAGTACAGTGCAATTTTCTCAATCATGCCTTTCAAACAAAAAGGAAACGACATTTTAAAACTAAAATCCAAAACAACCTGAAACAACAGTTTGAACTTTCCCAAAAAAGTGGTACAAGGCCAGACTCATAGAAATCCTATATTCATTCATATTTTTACAAATTATAATTGTAAAGCTCTATTAAGTTATCAGGCACTGTACAAGCATCTCACTTTCACTGCACCACAACACTGCATGAGGTCTGGGGGTTTTGTTGTTATTGTTGGTCCTTAATAAAGTATCTGTAATATGAAAAAACTAAACCAATAACCCAATTGTAAATCAAACTTTTATGTGTTCTACCCTTTTGCCCCCATGGGTCACTGACCTCTGATAAAGATTAAATGCACACAGAAAACTATCAGCCCCAAATAAGTATTCTATTAGCTCATTAATGGACAATACACAGAATATAAATATTTTCCCAAAATAAAACTTTAAATGCACTAAAAGAGGAACTTCCCTGGTGATCCAGTGGTTAAGACTCTGCGCTTCCACTGCAGGGGGCATGGGTTCAATCCCTGGTCAGGGAACTAAGATCCCGTATGCCGTGCGACGTGGGCAAAAAGAAAAAAGGAAAAAACAATGTGCTAAAAGAACACTGATTCTCAACTAGTCTACTCTCCATCACTGTGATTAGCATCAGCTAAATAATCTGCTAAAGGAGGATACAATCTAATTCATCTGAAAATCATTAACTAATACAACATATTACACTGTCAAAAATTCTTTGCAGGCTGAGGTCTCTGGAAAGCCTTGAAGACGAAGTCCAAATCCCAATAATGCAGCACATCCAGAAAAATTCACTACTAAATATCATTTCTCCCTTTTTTTTAAGAAATGTAATTCTTTTTTTTTTGAGATTTTTTTTAATTGAAGTAATATTGGCTTGAACATTATATGTTTCATGTAAATAACATTATATTTCTACTTCTATATACCCCGCATACTCTGTTCTCTGTTTCTACATTCTTGGTTTTTTCTGGTTTGGTTTGTTCATTTAAAGAAATGTAATTCTGGAATCCCCTGGTGATCCAGTGGTTAGGACTCTGTGCTTTCACTGCTGAGGGTGCAGGTTCAATCCCTGGTTGAGGAACTAAGATCCCACAAGCCTCGCGTTGCAGCCAAATAAAAAAAAAGAAAAAGCAATTCTGATGGTAAAAGTAATACATTCAGAGAATTAAAGATTAAATATAATAATCAAATACCAATTTTTTTAAAGCAATTTAAATGCTAATGACAAAAAACAACTGTTTTTAAGACAAGTTATAGACTCAACACATTTTTACAAGAAAATTCAGAGTGATGCAATATTAAATTCACTATCTTCAATACATGTAATTCAACAACAGCCTTCAATTTTGATATTGTTTCTAACTTCAATCTCCCTGGTTTACATTAGCTTATTGTGTGAATCTTGAGATCCTGAGTACAATTTTATAGGGAAAGAGGTATTCTCTAAACCAGTATCCCTCTCCAAACAAACTTAAATTTTAACTACTTGATAAACTAATAAAATTCACACTAAACATTTGTTAGCTCATAAAAGTTTCTTGCGCTGAAGAAATCCTGCAAATTCTTTAACTCGTGTCCCCGAAGCTTTCCACTATACCACCCGGCCTCAGCTTCCCCTTCTGCGAAATGAATGGGCTTGACTGAGAGATGGTAAAATAAGTTTCACAATAAGTGCCAACAGGTTTCTAATTGGTATTGGCTCTAGAGAGCACCTCTGAAAAGGATTCAGTGACCCTGTCTCTCATACAGGAAGGAAAGCCATGACTGGTTAGCAACTTCTATTACACGAGGAGTCACAGCACAGGGGCCAAATATTTCCTCCCTCTGACATCTGAGGACACCTGCAGTGCCCTCCAGCTTGATGTTCTATGGTTTTTGAGGATTCTTCTTTGATTGCTATAGAGATTGCTATATGCTAAGCATGTGGTACTTTTTAATACCTCTACAGACTGTACTCCTCTGGGCCTCAATTCTTTGTTCTGACAGTTACATGATTTGTTCTGTGTACACTGTATTAGCAAATTAAAGCTAGAAACCTGGTGGAGGGCCTTAGTATTTTCAGAGTATATCATTAAGAATTAATAAAAGCAAAGTAACATATAAAATATGAGGACATTTTTCTACAAAACATTTTTCTACAAAACATTTTTCTACATTTTCTTATTATCACACCTAAGATAATGCTCTAGTTCATCTAATACAATGTTCATATATTCACATTTTCCCTATTAACAAAAATAAATGTCTTTTACAGCTGATTTGTTTATTCTACAATATAATAAAGGATCACAGCTCACATTTGATTGTTATGTCTCATAAGTCTCTTTGAATCCAGAATGGTCTCCCCTAATGCCCTGTTTTCCTCTAAGACACTGACTTACTGATAAGCCAGGAGCAATTTTCTTGTTGAATTTCTCACCTCTGGCTATGCCTAATTGATTCCACACTGTGTGGTCTAACCAGTTCCTCTATTCCTTGTATTTCCTGCAAACTGGAAGAGAAAACGAAAGGCTTGACTGATTTAGGTTAAAACTGAGGGACAAGAATTATTCACAAGTATGTATGTTTTTTATATTGTCTGGTGACTCCCTATTAGTGATGCTAAGATTCATCACTGCTTTAAGGTAAAGACAAACAGATCACTTAGCCTGTGATATTCTGAAAGCATCCTCACAATACTTTCTAGGACTTCAGATATTGACAGCATTGATTTTAAGACAGTCATATTTTCTTTCTTTGTGGTCCATATATAAATGGTACATCTCCCAATAAGCGGCATCTTAGATTCGATGAAATACCATATATCAATTCCAATTCAAAACCTGCCTTTTCCTTGATAGAGGAAGCACCACTGTTACCAATAATCATTACTGTCATTTATTTTGGTTCACTATTGGAACAAAGAAAAGGGGAAGGGGAGGAATTGAGGAAGAAGAAGTAGGAGCAATATTTCTCCTTGCATAACCAGGCAGGAACTAAAAGGAATAAAAGGATGACACATGTAGAGAAATTTTCTAAGATCAAAGTAACAGAGCTGGGAGAAGAAAGTTATCCCTGGTTAGGAAAATGAAAGATAAAGAGGTTGAATCTGTCAGTTTTACAGAGCAGCCCCTTGAGAGCACAGCTGGCCCACTTGTACAGATTAGTGGGTTATCTGTAATCTTGGGGTACCTGGGAAAATATAACAGCAAATAATTTGCCAATCAGACATGCAGGGCATGTTTACAGGGTAGGTATTCATAACTCAAAATGGTGCTTATTAGAGTAGCAATCCCTATTTCAGGTCTTTGATTTGTCTTATCAAACTTCACAATAAATAGTACTGCTTAAGGTAACTACAAAAGACTAAAAATCAACTCTCCACCACTCTTCAGTAATTGCTCCAATAACACAAACAGTAGTTGTATGGAGCACAGGAGACTTTCTACTCCCAAATCAGCTTGTGCTTCCAAAGTACAAATTTTCTTATTCATGTAATACACTTGGAATAAATATCTCCCTAACTGAAGCAAGGACTTGCACCTACAGGCATCACTCTCAGAAAACGGCAACTTAAATTCAATGACATAAAAGCACTTTTGAACACCTTGCTTAACAAGATATTCAGACATGACCTAGATCACAGACTTGACACATCTGGTTAAAAGCAATCTAGCTGTAGGCAAAGACTATTAAATCTTATTGAAATGAAAACTGAATGCAATTTAGCTGACCAATCAAATTATTAAAGTTCCTATGTCTGGTTGAATTTATGTTCTCACAAATAAAAAATTTTACATTTTTTGAGGTATAGTTGACCTGCAATATTATATTAATTTCAAGAAGAAATTTTGCTTTTACATATTTTTTCACTTGACAACTTCAATATTCTGATGAAACCCTAGACATTGGAATTTATCAATATTAAGTGTTCAAATTCCTTCTCTAAATTTTATACCTTCTGAAACAGAATCCATCTACAACGCTACTTAAGTTTCATTTAAAAATCTTTTCTTATAACCCAAGTTACAAATTATCATCGTTAAAGATTCAAATAACACAAATCCTACAGAATGAACTGTGAAAAATCTCCTTTTTCTACCTCCACACAGGAGATAACCACCATTAACCCCACACACTGTCCCAATCCTTCAGCTATGAATTTTTCTACACATATGAACTCAGATGTACATGGTTTTAGAGGTTTTGTTTTTTTAACCAAATATGATAATATATCATCATAAATATGATAATATACATATTGCTCTGTAGTTTTTTCTCTTAAGATGCTGGAGATCCTTCTATATCAGTACAACCCATCTACCCCAGTCTACGGAACGTTGCATAATAAAAATAGTCCATAATAGATTTTTCATATTTTACCTAGCCATTTACCTATTTATTGAGGTTTTTCTAACTCTTTGTAATTATAAACAATTCTGCTATTAAGGTTATACACACCAACTATACACTTGCCATAAAACATAGTCAATACTATAATTATAGAGGCACATCCTACAGGTAAGATTCCTTTAAAAGAAGAAATATTTGAGATAACATTTCCTACAACCCTAAAAACACAAAGAAAAAGTTATATGGAGTGACACATGAGAAATTTCAATTATTTGTGTGTTTTTTTAATTGTTCAAAATCTTTTTCCTATTTACAAAATGCTAGTTCAAGTGCCTCCTACTTTGTTGTAAATAAATGGGGCCACTGGAAGGAGCTCTGTAACACTTCTCTCTTGCATATTTAACATCCTGGAACTCAAAGCACTGTTTAAACACTGACATCTCTAATTATACACTCCCTCACAGTCTACCTATATCATCATCTTTCCCGAGAAAAAGCATGCACTTTCTGCTCACACACCTTTAAACATTCCATCTCTCCCACTTCTCTCTCATCAATCACATCAGACCACAATTTTTCTTCATGCTGCCAAGCCAGCCCCTCTGGGCCCATTATACTCTCACCCCTGTGTCCCTGAGCACTCCTATAGTGAAGTCCATCCATTTCAGGTCATCCATTTATCTCAGGTCCACTTTCATGGGGCCCTCCCAACTGCTGACCAATTCTGCTAATTCACTGCTTGTCTAAATTTTACACTTCCCCCAGATATTATTCTAAAGTCTAGAATCTAGACTACTCTCAAACCCCCATTTCTCTCTTCCCAGCCTCTTTCTCATTTTCAGTAGATTCTTCCTTTATAGAATTGAAGCCTTCTTCTTCATCTTAACAGTGTAATACCCTATAAGCCTATCCTTCCTATAGACTGAAAATAGAGAAACATATTCCGCACATATGCCCTGAACCAGCCTCTCCTGCTTGTAACTCTTGGTAAGAGATTCCTCAATTTTGTAAATACAGAACTTTTTGTTAACATCAAAATATTTTGAGGATCCTATACAATAGAGGGTTGAATTTTTATTATCCAATGATCTAGATCAACTTTTAGTCAATTTAGAGACAATGCTTAGAGTATGAATCAATCAGCGAACACCTGGCATTAATTTCACAGCTTACACATCAGGAACTCAACTTTTCAACTCTACCAGGGACCTCAGTTTCACAATACTCTCTCTTTTGTTGGTATACATGCTCTCCTCAACACTAACTCAAATCCTTCTGCCTTCATATACGCAGTTTCTCTAACGATTTCTTTATAGCTAAATGCAATTAACTTGTCTCTGCAATATTAAACATGAATGACCTTTTTCTACTCTTGCAGACTCTGTCCAATGCAATATACCACTTTGGAACTCTTCTGCCTCTAACCACTATTCTTTGGCCTCTTTTCCTGGCACTTTTATTTCTTCTTTCAAACCCACTAGCAGTAGTTCTCAATTTATTTCTGACTCCATTCACTGTTGGGCAGAACGTGCCATCAGTGGTATCTCTCACATTGCACTAGTTCTCTACCAACTGGCAGCATTCCTCAGCTAAGAGTCCTATCCTAACATCTGGAACATTCTTGGCCTAACCAGTCTCAGAATGTCTATTCATTCCACTTGTAGTCTAGAACATGGCAATGAAGAAGGACTGTGTATTATCACCCACACCTGTTATATGTGTAGTCACTGTTTCCTCCAATCAGACAGCAATTCCCTGAAGGCAATTCCTTTGTTTTAGTCATCTCTCCAAAAGGCAGAGTGCCAAGTACAAAGTGATCACTTCAAATATCTTCATTATTTTTTCTTTTATCAATATTTTTTATTGAAGTATAGTTGACTTACAATGTGTTAATTTCTGTTGTACAACAGTGATTCTTTCATGTATGTATATATCTATAATATCTATATATTATATAGATAATATCTACATATTATCTATATAATATCTTCTAATACTTTCTAGGTACCTAAAATGTACAGTCAAAAATTCCCAAATAGGACGGGCGCGAGCCGCGGCCAACAGCCCACACCCCACAGACAGGCATGAGACGCTAAGGCTGCTGCTGCCGCCACCAAGAAGCCTGTGTGCGAGCACAGGTCACTATCCACACCTCCCTTCCCGGGAGCCTGTGCAGCCCGCCACTGCCAGGGTCCCGGGATCCAGGGACAACTTCCCTGGGAGAACGCACAGTGCGCCAAGGCTGGTGCAACGTCCCGCTGGCCTCTGCCGCCGCAGGGTCGCCCCGCATCCGCACCCCTTCTTCCCCCTGGCCTGAGTGAGCCAGAGTCCCCGAGTCAGCTCCACCTTTAACTCCGTCCTGTCTGAGCAAAGAACAGACGCCCTCCTGCGACCTACACGCACAGGCGGGGCCAAATCCAAAGCTGAGCCCCTGGGAGCTGTGAGAACAAAGAAGAGAAAGGGAAATCTCTCCCAGCAGCCTCAGGAGCAGCGGATTAAATCCCCGCAATCAACTTGATGTACCCTGCATCTGTGGAATACCTGAATAGACAACGAATCATCCCAAATTGAGGAGGTGGACTTTGAGACCAAGATTTATGATTTTTTACCCTTTTCCTGTTTTTGTGAGTGTATATGTGTATTCTTCTCTGTGAGGTTTTGTCTGTATAGCTTTGTTT
Source organism: Globicephala melas (assembly GCF_963455315.2). Taxonomy (NCBI): domain Eukaryota; kingdom Metazoa; phylum Chordata; class Mammalia; order Artiodactyla; family Delphinidae; genus Globicephala; species Globicephala melas. Next base: position 31,360,767 of record NC_083325.1, on the reverse strand, counting down.
TCACCATTTGTCCTAGGGTTCTATCCGTCCGTTTCTTTTTTTTTTTTCCACTTTTTAAAAAAATTTTTTTCTTCTTAATTATTTTTTATTTTAATAACTTTATTTTATTTTATCTTACTTTATTTTATTTTATCCTCTTTCTTTCTACTTTTTCTCCCTTTTATTCTGAGCCACGTGGATGAAAGGCTCTTGGTGCTGCAGCCAGGAGTCAGTGCTGTGTCTCTGAGGTGGGAGACCCAACTCCAGGACACTGGTCCACAAGAGACCTCCCAGCTCCACATAATATCAAATGGCGAAAATCTCCCAGAGATCTCCATCTCAACACCAGCACCCAGCTTCACTCAACGACCAGCAAGCTACACTGCTGGACACCCTATGCCAAACGACCAGCAAGACAGGAACACAACCCCACCCATTAGCAGAGAGGCTGCCCAAAATCATAATAAGGCCACAGACACCCCAAAACACACCACCAGACGTGGACCTGCTCACCAGAAAGACAAGATCCAGCCTCATCCACCAGAACGCAGGCACTAGTCCCCTCCACCAGGAAGCCTACACAACTCCCTGATCCAACCTTAGCCAGTGGGGGACAGACACCAAAAACAACGGGAACTACGAACCTGAAGCCTGTGAAGAGGAGACCCCAAACACAGTAAGATAAGCAAAATGAGAAGACAGAAAAACACACAGCAGATGAAGGAGCAAGATAAAAACCCACCAGACCTAACAAATGAAGAGGAAATAGGCAGTCTACCTGAAAAAGAATTCAGAATAATGATAGTAAACATGATCCAAAATCCTGGAAAAAGAGATAAAGCAAGAAACATTAAACAAGGACCTAGAAGAACTAAAGATGAAACAAGCAACGATGAACAACACAATAAATGAAATTAAAAATACTCTAGATGGGATCAATAGCAGAATAACTGAGGCAGAAGAACGGATAAGTGACCTGGAAGATAAAATAGTGGAAATAACTACTGCAGAGAAGAATAAAGAAAAAAGAATGAAAAGAACTGAGGACAGTCTCAGAGACCTCTGGGACAACATTAAACGCACCAACATTAGAATTCTAGGGGGCCCAGAAGAAGAGAAAAAGAAAGGGACTGAGAAAATATTTGAAGAAATTATAGTTGAAAACTTTCCTAATATGGGAAAGGAAATAGTTAATCAAGTCCAGGAAGCACAGAGAGTCCCATACAGGATAAATCCAAGGAGAAACATGCGAAGACACATATTAATCAAACTATCAAAAATTAAATACAAAAAAACCATATTAAAAGCAGCAAGGGAAAAGAAACAAATAACACACACGGGAATCCCCATAAGGTTAACAGCTGATCTTTCAGCAGAAACTCTTCAAGCCAGAAGGGACTGGCATATGTCTATATTTAAAGTGATGAAGGAGAAAAACCTGCAACCAAGATTACTCTACCCAGCAAGGATATCATTCAGATTTGATGGAGAAATTAAAGCCTTTACAGACAAGCAAAAGCTGACAGAGTTCAACACCACCAAACCAGCTTTACAACAACTGCTAAAGGAACTTCTCTAGGCAAAAAAAAAAAAAGAGAAGGAAAAGACCTACAATAACAAACCCAAAACAATTTAGAAAATGGGAATAGGAGCATACATATCGATAATTACCTTAAATGTAAACGGACTAAATGCTCCCACCAAAAGACACAGATTGGCTGAATGGATACAAAAACAAGACCCATATATTTGCTGTCTACAAGAGACCCACTTCAGACCTAGAGACACATACAGACTGAAAGTAAGGGGATGGAAAAATATATTTCATGCAAATGGAAACCAAAAGAAAGCTGGAGTAGCCATTCTCATATCAGACAAAATAGACTTTAAAATAAAGACTATCAGAAGAGACAAAGAAGAACACTACATAATAATCAAGGGATCGATCCAAGGAGAAGATATAACAATTGTAAATATTTATGCACCCAACATAGGAGCACCTCAATACATAAGGCAAATACTAACAGCCATAAAAGGGGAAATCGACAGTAACACATTCATAGTAGGGGACTTTAACACCCCACTTTCACCAATGGACAGATGATCCAAAATGAAAATAAATAAGCAATCACAAGCTTTAAATGATACATTAAACAAGATGGACTTAATTGATATTTATAGGACATTCCATCCAAAAACAACAGAATACACATTCTTCTCAAGTGCTCATGGAACATTCTCCAGGATAGATCATATCTTGGGTCACAAATCAAGCCTTGGTAAATTTAAGAAAATTGAAATTTTATCAAGTATCTTTTCCGACCACAATGCTATGAGACTAGATATCAATTACAGGAAAAGATCTGTAAAAACTACAAACACATGGAGGCTAAACAATACACTACTTAATAACGAAGTGATCACTGAAGAAATCAAACAGGAAATTTAAAAATATCTAGAAACAAATGACAATGGAGACACGATGACCCAAAATCTATGGGATGCAGCAAAAGCAGTTCTAAGAGGGAAGTTTATAGCAATACAATTCTACCTTAAGAAACAGGAAACATCTCGAATAAACAACCTAACCTTGCACCTAAAGCAATTAGAGAAAGAAGAACAAAAAAACCCCAAAGTTAGCAGAAGGAAAGAAATCATAAAGATCAGATCAGAAATAAATGAAAAAGAAATGAAGGAAACGATAGCAAAGATCAATAAAACTAAAAGCTGGTTCTTTGAGAAGATAAACAAAATTGATAAACCATTAGCCAGACTCATCAAGAAAAAAAGGGAGAAGACTCAAATCAATAGAATTAGAAATGAAAAAGGAGAAGTAACAACTGACACTGCAGAAATACAAAAGATCATGAGCGATTACTACAAGCAACTCTATGCCAATAAAATGGACAACCTGGAAGAAATGGACAAATTCTTAGAAATGTACAACCTGCCAAGACTGAATCAGGAAGAAATAGAAAATATGAACAGACCAGTCACAAGCACTGAAATTGAAACTGTGATTAAAAATCTTCCAACAAACAAAAGCCCAGGACCAGATGGCTTCACAGGCGAATTCTATCAAACATTTAGAGGAGAGCTAACACCTATCCTTCTCAAACTCTTCCAGAGTATAGCAGAGGGAGGAACACTCCCAAACTCATTCTATGAGGCCACCATCTCCCTGATACCAAAACCAGACAAGGATGTCACAAAGAAAGAAAACTACAGGCCAATATCACTGATGAACATAGACGCAAAAATCCTCAACAAAATACTAGCAAACAGAATCCAACAGCACATTAAACGGATCATACATCATGATCAAGTGGGGTTTATTCCAGGAATGCAAGGATTCTTCAATATACGCAAATCAATCAACGTGATACACCATATTAACAAATTGAAGGAGAAAAACCATATGATCATCTCAATAGATGCAGAGAAAGCTTTCGACAAAATTCAACGCCAAATTATGATAAAAACCCTGCAGAAAGTAGGCATAGAGGGAACTTTCCTCAACATAATAAAGGCCATATATGACAAACCCACAGACAACATCATCCTCAATGGTGAAAAACTGAAAGCATTTCCACTAAGATCAGGAACAAGACAAGGTTGCCCACTCTCATCATTCTTATTCAAAATAGTTTTAGAAGTTTTAGCCGCAGCAATCAGAGAAGAAAAGGAAATAAAAGGAATCCAAATTGGAAAAGAAGAAATAAAGCTGTCACTGTTTGCAAATGACATGATACTATACATAGAGAATCCTAAAGATGCTACCAGAAAACTACTACAGCTAATCAATGAATTTGGTAAAGTAGCAGGATACAAAATTAATGCACAGAAATCTCTGGCATTCCTATACACTAATGATGAAAAATCTGAATGTGAAATTAAGGGAACACTCCCATTTACCATTGCAACAAAAAGAATAAAATATCTAGGAATAAACCTACCTAAGGAGACAAAAGACCTGTATGCAGAAAATTATAAGACACTGATGAAAGAAACTAAAGATGATACAAATAGATGGAGAGACAGACCATATTCTTGGATTGGAAGAATCAACATTGTGAAAATGACTCTACTATCCAAAGCAATCTACAGATTCAATGCAATCCCTATCAAACTACCACTGGCGTTTTTCACGGACCTAGAACCAAAAATTTCACAATTTGTATGGAAACACAAAAGACCCCGAATAGCCAAAGCAATCTTGAGAACGAAAAACAGAGCTAGAGGAATCAGGCTCCCTGACTTCAGACTATACTACAAAGCTAAAGCAATCAAAACAGTATGGTACTGGCACAAAAACAGAAAGATAGCTCAATGGAACAGGATAGAAAGCCCAGAGATAAACCCACGCACATATGGTCACCTTATCTTTGATAAAGGAGGCAGGAATGTACAGTGGAGAAAGGACAGCCTCTTCAATAAGTGGTGCTGGGAAAATTGGACAGGTACATGTAAAAGTATGAGATTAGAACACTCCCTAACACCATACACAAAAATAAGCTCAAAATGGATTAAAGACCTAAATGTAAGGCCAGAAACTATCAAACTCTTAGAGGAAAACATAGGCAGAACACTCTACGACATAAATCACAGCAAGATCCTCTTTGACCCACCTCCTAGAGAAATGGAAATAAAAGCAAAAATAAACAAATGGGACCTAATGAAACTTCAAAGCTTTTGCACAGCAAAGGAAACCATAAACAAGACCAAAAGACAACCCTCAAAATGGGAGAAAATATTTGCAAATGAAGCAACTGACAAAGGATTAATCTCCAAAATTTACAAGCAGCTCAATAACAAAAAAACAACCCAATCCAAAAATGGGCAGAAGACCTAAATAGACATTTCTCCAAAGAAGATATACAGACTGCCAACAAACACATGAAAGAATGCTCAACATCACTAATCATTAGTGAAATGCAAATCAAAACTACAATGAGATATCATCTCACACTGGTCAGAATGGCCATCATCAAAAAATCTAGAAACAATAAATGCTGGAGAGTGTGTGGAGAAAAGGGAACCCTCCAGCACTGTTGGTGGGAATGTGAATTGGTACAGCCACTATGGAAAACAGTATGGAGGTTCCTTAAAAAACTACAAATAGAACTACCATATGACCCAGCAATCCCACTGCTGGGCATATACCCTGAGAAAACCATAATTCAAAAAGAGTCATGTACCAAAATGTTCACTGCAGCTCTATTTACAATAGCCAGGACATGGAAGCAACCTAAGTGTCCATCAACAGATGAATAGATAAAAATGTGGCACATATATACAATGGAATATTACTCAGCCATAAAAAAACAAAATTGAGTTATTTGTAGTGAGGTGGATGGACCTAGAGTCCGTCATACAGAGTGAGGTAAGTCAGAAAGAGAAAGACAAATACCATACGCTAACACATATATATGGAATCTAAGAAAAAAAAAATGGTACTGATGAACCTAGTTGCAGGGCAGGAATAAAGATGTAGACATAGAGAATGGACTTGAGGACACGGGGTGGGAGGGGGAAGCTGGGGCGAAGTGAGAGTAGCACCGACAGATATACACTACGGAATGTAAAATAATTAGCTAGTGGGAAGCCGCAGCATAGCACAGGGAGATCAGCTCGGTGCTTTGCGATGACCTAGAGGGGTTGGATAGGGAGGGTGGGAGGGAGGCTCAAGAGAAAGTGGATATGAGGACATATGTATGCATATGGCTGATTCACTTTGGTGTACAACAGAAACTAACACAGTATTGTGACGCAATTATACTCCAATAAAGATTGAAAACAAAAACAAAAACTCTTTCCCACCTTCTACTGCTCATTACCAGGACCTATTAACTTTCCCCTTTCCAGGGAACACAACTGAGGAAATGCTCATTAAGCGATAATTCTTTCCTTTCACAACTACTTTATACCCAGTATGATTTCTAAGAATATGTTAACACTAGTAGTTTTATGATTTATCCTAGAAGCCAGTCTTAGCATCCCTCAACCAGCCCCAAAGCTATTACACAGTATAATTACAAAAAAAATCTTAAGGATTCATTTCAGGATATTTTTTAATTGCAGCTCTCTTACTGTTTTTAAGTATTATCTCATTTACAAAAATATCATTTATATACACCATTGGACCAGAAGGGTATAATCCTACATTTATAAAAAAAACAGCAAAATCTGTTAAGAGCTGTGCGTAACTTAAGTGAATTGACACTCTCTCACTGAAGCCAAAGGTAAAACAGATTAAAAAGGACAAAGTATTCCAAAGAACCAAGAATAAGAGGAAGACAAAATAAATTTTAAAAATAGATACACTATTTTTCTCTGGAAGATTCATAATGCTTACTAGCATATTAAAAGTTCCAAAAAGTCCTGCAATTAAAAAAAAAGCCAGGTCAACACTGTTCAGTCTGTGGCTTCTCAAATTTATTTGACCATAAAATCTTTTTTTTCCCCTCAGTAAGATATTAACATCCCGATACAACCTGATAAATATAATAACAGTTTTAACAGTATCTCTGATTGGAAAAAGCTATCAAAAAGAATTGTTAGTCCTCATTCTTCTGCTTCAACACTCTGCAATGTTGAAACGAAATCTTTTAGAAAAACTTGAACCAGCAGCAGGTAATCAGAAAGTAAATCTCTAAATTTTCCCATCTAATCTCATTCCTACTCAATTTCTCTGCCTAGAAATTTTATGTCAATAATTAAGATGTGGGAGGAAAATAAGGACAAATCTTTGTCTTCTTAACAGTTAACTTTCAGAATTTACGTTGAAGAGGAAAGAAATTCTGAACCCTATTCCTGGAATCATGTAAAACTGGTCCAGGTTAAAAGCAGGACCTTAGAAATGCCTCAAATACTAGTTCTTTTTTTTTTTTTTTTTAACGTCTTTATTGGCGTATAATTGCTTTACAATGGTGTGTTAGTTTCTGCTTTATAACAACGTGAATCAGTTACACATATACATATATTCCCATAACTAGTTCTTTATTTCTTGTTTATCACCTGTTTCCTCAGCAGCATAACATGGTGGAATGGGGATGATGACTCTGTGAAAACGCCTAACAACTAATCACCACCCTGAAAGCCTCACCATTATCTGAACCTTTTCTAAACCAGATCTGATTTTTTCTTTTATAGTACTGTACTTTGACTTCTGTTTTTCCTGGAACAAGATAAAGAAATGATCTGCAACCAGAAAGCCAGGTACTTGACTAGGTGCACACCTCATCATTCAGTAACAGTTAATTACCAAACAAGCACACTGGGGATTGCAAATTCATTACCTCACAGCTCCAAACTAAATTATGTCTTTTGCAAAACCACTCTACTACCTAGACACTGCAAAAGTGTAACTGATTCTAAAGCCAGCTCTACCACTAATAATTTCAGCAAGCTATTTATAATTGTTTCTGTGTGCTTTTTTTTCAATCTACTCTAAATTTAAACTTGCTCTTCATTTCAGAAGCTGAAATTAACATAAAGTTAAATGCAGGAAAAATAGACACTAATGAGTACAAGCTACTCCTGCTCAGTTCCTCTTGCAAAAGGCTACAAAGAATGTTTCCCAGGTAGCTTCAATTCTATTACAATCATACTTCCCTTAAAAAAAAGTGTTCTTGGGACTTCCCTGGTGGCACAGTGGTTAAGAATCCACCTGCTAATGCAGGGGACAGGGGTTCAAGCCCTGGTCCGGGAAGATCCCACATGCCTCGGAGCAACTAAGTCCGTCTGTCACAACTACTGAGCCTGCGCTCTAGAGCCCGCGAGCCACAACTACTGAGCCCGCGTGCTGCAACTACTGAAGCCCGAGTGCTGCAATTACTGAAGCCCGCGCGCCTAGAGCCTGTGCTCGTCAACAAGAGAAGCCTCACCGCAATGAGAAGCCCGCGCACCACAACGAAGAGTAGCCCCCAGTCGCCTCAACTAAAGAAAGCCCGCGCTCAGCAACAAAGACCCAACACAGCCAAAAATAAATAAATTAAATAAATAAAATTTTTTTAAAAAGTGTTCTTTCTTCCAGGGGTAAGGTCAGTTGTAAATTTCAATAAGGAAGGTAAGAATTCAATTCTTTTTACTGACAATAGCCAAGTTAATACGAATTTTAGAGCATATCAGTCATTTTAGATATAATTCTGACAATTATAACTTTAACTCACACTTTTATCTAATTATTAAAACGACTAAGTCTCAAAACATGGACTAAAAGGGCCTAACTTTATGTTTTAACTGTTCTAGGTAAAACATTCATTAAATGTAGACCAATATTTCTCATACGTAAGTGTTTCAAATGGGTGCACATGCAAGTAATAAATGATGTACGATCTCTCTCCACGGTCACTTCCAGGCCCATTCACCAAGGCATTGATTAGCAATGGCTTCTGTTGAGATGGGGGGAGGCAGGAAGTAAGATCATATGAAATGTCATTGTCGTAGCTCTAGCTATAGTTCTATTTTCTGCTGGGCGTGCCCGAAAGAAAGCAACTAAAATTAAATATTTTTTAAAAGGTAAATCCTGGAAGAATGCGAGATAAATTCAAGTGACCTCACCTGATGTTCCACAGGTTGCCTCCCTCACCTGCTGGACTCTTTTGAAGTCACTCCCCTCCACCCCTCAGTTCCCTCAGCCCTCGCTCCTTTTCCAACTCAGACAGTGCTCTTCGCTCCTGGTTCCCTTCTTGGCGCAAAGCCTCCTTCGGCCCCCCCAGATCCCTTCTAGGGCCCGCCCTCCTCTCAGGTGCCGTCCTAGGTCCCCGTTCCAGCTCCCAGAGGCCGGCCCCCGCCCCCAGCACCCGCAGGCACCGCGGGACACCCCCGCCCAACACCCTGACTTCGCACCCGCCACACTCCCGCTCCCGCCGGTTCCACCGGCCTCAGCGACGTCCGCACCGCACCCCAGCACCGCCCCGCAACACGCCCCCCGCCCGCGGCCCCCTTACCGCACATGATGTAGGAGGCACGGCCTGCAAGGCAAGCGGCGAGCGGCTGGCGAGTTCGAGAGAGCACACAAGCCTTTTGGGCGGTCAGCGGGCTTGGGGGCCAGGGGGTCGCCAACACGACTCCCTCACGGATGCCACGGCCGAGGCAATGAAACCCGTCCCGTCCTCCCGGGCTTGCCAGCAACTGCTGCTGGGCCCCGCCCCCCGGCGCACACCGCGCCGCCGCCGCCACCGCCCGCAGGTCCCATTGGGCCGCGTCCGCGCCGCTCAAGCGCAGGTCCCACCTCCCCGCACAGCCCCGCCCCTCACCGCCCCAGAGCCCACGCAGGCGCTGGCCTGCCGGCGGCTGAGACGTGGCACCGGCTCGCGGCCGCATCCGCTTGAGGTTCCTGGAGCCGCCCGACCACCGGGCGCGCAGCGGGAGGCACTGCCCTGCGGGAGGGAAAGAACTGGGAGGCTGGCAGGGAACGATGGAGAGATTAGCAAAGAGGACGGTATTGTTACCAAAGCAAATAGCGTTGGGGCACGCGCCTAAAGCAGTCCAAGGCCCCAAGCTCCGGCGCCCCACCAAGCGGGGAGAGAGGAGGAAGAAAGAAGGATACCTGATCCTAGGGGACAAACAAAGTCAGGGTGGAAAGAGGACATAAGCTTGTAAAAAAATTGGAAAGAATTGAGTGAGATGAGGGAAGAGAGGTACCAATCAGGTCTGGCCAGTCTTTCTGGTGACAGCGATTCAGTTCCCGACTTTAGCTCTAAGTCAGATTCTTGGCCTCGAAAGCCTTCCGCTCCCCATTCCCACCCCCATCCACTGCCTCCATAACCCCCAGTTTTTTACAGAGGGGGAGTGGGTCGAATGTAAGGCTCAACTATCCAACACTAGGCGCCTGGGCTTAAGAAACGCTGCTGGCCCATACTTCTGATGGCCCACGTCTCAGACAGTAGGGAATTGCCTGGATTTGACAGCCTTCCATTGGACTCATGAACTATTAATCCTATGAATTAATGCACAAGTCCTGCCAAGAGAGACTTAATCAGAGAGAGATGATGTTTCTGAAAATTTATTACCTGAGCATTTGCTTTAATATTTAAATGCTATTTTTAGTCAAATGTAGATGGTTATTATAACGCTATTAATGGCCCAAGACTAGAATCAAATAAAAACTTGCCTGACGTACAGAACATTGCATGGTCTTCTGATCCCAGATGTCTGGTCTTACCTCACACTACTGCTCTCTTCCTACTCCACCTTTCAGCCGTTTACACTCTAACAACCCTGAACAGGTAGTTTCCCAACAGGTCCAACGTTCTCAAATCTTTTGCACATATTGGTTACTCTTTGGGGAATCCCCACCCCATCTCTGCTTAAATGCTACTTCTTGGGGAAAACCCTTTTGGTCTTCCCCCAGAGAGGCTGGAGGACAGTCATTAACCTCTCATTCTTTGAGCTGCCTCCTTTAAAGCAATATGCTTCAATATTTTATGATTTTTTAATATGTTTCCCTACAAAGCTAAGTTTCTTGAGAGTAGAACAAGTCTTTGCATACCCAACACCTGGTAGAGTTTTCTAGCACAAAGTAAGGGATCAAAAATGTTTTTGAAGGAGTGAAAAAAGTCATATGTTCTTAGCAGAATTGACTTTCTATGGCTGGTTATCTGATCAAATGAGCAAAGGGCTTTCCAGCTTTTCTTAGAGGGAAAAAGATGCCCTTTTAGCATGTGTTCGGAAAAGATGAAAACGCTAATTCAAAAAGATACATGCACCCCAATGTTCAAAGCAGCACTATTTACAATAGCCAAAGCATGGAAGCAACCTAAATGTCCACCGACAGATACATGGATAAAGAAGATGTGGTATATACATATACAATGGTATACTACTCAGCCATAAAAAGGAATGACATAAGGCCATTTGCAGCAACATGGATGGTCCTATAGATTATCAAACTAAGTGAAGTCAGACAAAGACAAATATCACTTATATGTGGAATCTAAAAAAATGATATAAATGAGCTTATTTACAAAACAGAAATAGACTCACAGACATAGAAAACAGCCTATGGTTACCAAAGGGGAAATGGGGGGAGGGATAAATTAGGATTTGAGAATTAACATATACATACTACTATATATAAAATAGATAACCAACAAGGACCTACTGTATGGCACAGGGAAGTATATTCAATAACTTGTAATAACCTATAATAGAAAAGAATCTGAAAAAGAATATATATAGGGCTTCCCTGGTGGCGCAGAGGTTGAAAGTCCACCTGCCAATGCAAGGGACATGGGTTCGTGCCCCGGTCCAGGAAGATCCCACATGCCGTGGAGCGGCTGGGCCCGTGAGCCATGGCCGCTGAGCCTGCACGTCCGGAGCCTGTGCTCTGTAATGGGAGAGGCCACAACAGTGAGAGTCCCACGTACCGCAAAAAAAAAAAAAAAAGAATATATATATATATATATATATATAACTGAATATACATATAAAACTGAATCACTTTGCTGTACACCTGAAACTAACACAACATTGTAAACCAACTATACATCAATAAAAAGTTGTTTGTTTTCAAAAAAACAAGAGAAAGAAAAAGATGCCCTTTTATAAGTGTCCTGAAAGAAAGGAAAATGTCACATTTAACTAATGAAAGTACTCACCTGCAAGCCCTTTAATATTTCAGGCCCTTAAACAGGTTCCTAAATTACCCAGAGCAAAGTTAAAAACCAGTGAATTGTTTGTTACTAGACAACACATTTTTTAATTCAAGAGGCAAAAAAAAAGTCTCTGTGCGTGTATGTGTTAGCCTCAGAACCCTCATCTAAGAGGTTCTGGTAGAACCTTAGTGATATTGCCAAGAAGTGAAGGTATGATTCCAAAGTTTGAACAATACTTTTGTGCATCACCGGAAAACTTGTTGATGGAACAAAGAAAATGTTAGTGGTATCACCAAAGTGCTTATGCTCAAACTATAATAATCTATGAACCCTTACTTTCCTCTTCTGCTTTCTACTCCATCATGACTATCAATTTGTCTTGTCCACCTCCATTCTACAGCTGTTTCGGAAGGTGCTTATGCACCAGTTTCAAGGAAGAAACTTTGAAGGTCAATATTTTCCCAGCCCAAGCTTGAACAACCTCACCAACCCACTGCAACAAAGAGCCTTTGTAAACATGTGCCAATCAAGACACTGATACGGAAGAACTTTGTCTGACCTCCATCTATACATAGCTTTGCTTTAGCTGGACCTTTGGGGATAAGGGCTGGAGGAGAAGAAAATAAATGTCCTATGAAGGAAAGGAGACATCTGGGTCTGATTCAAACATCCAAGGAAATGGAAAAGATTTTCTCTCCTGAACAAAAGTTCTGAACTAATAATAATAATAATAATAATAATGATGATGGTAACGGGGTGTAATTCATTGTCTTTTTATGTAAGTCCATTTCCCTGTTCACGGGATTAGTCCTGTTGAATATGATGGTTCTCAGCCTTCTCCCTGCCATGCAGCCTGAAGGCCATCAGGGATTCCATTGCCATTGCTAAAGAAATGAAGAACCATAATTGAAATAGCTTTATAAGATTTTTAAATGCCCCCATATTTGTGATTTTTGTTATCCCTTATCTGGATTACAATAATAAGTATTGATAGCAATAAAATTATTAAAAAGGCCTCGGTACAAACTTCCAGTTATAAAATAAATAAGTCCTGGGGACGTAATGTACAGGATGGTGACTATAATTAATGATACTGTATTGTATATTTGAAAGTTGCTAAGAGAGTAGATCTTAAAAGTTCTCCTCACTATGTGTGGTGATGGATGTTAACTAGACTTAGTGTGGTGATCATTTCGCAATATATACATCAATCATGCTGTACATCTGAAACTAATATAATGTTATATGTCAATTATCTCATTTTAATATACATACATTTTATCTCATATATCTCTCATAATACACATACATATCTCATTTTAATATACATACATACATACATCTCATTTTAATTATACATACATTTTAAAAGCCCTGTGCATTACAAGAATAGGGGAAGCAGGGGCATATATATCCCACATCTTATGGAGTTATATGGAGAAGTGTACTTCAGTGGACAGAGAAGATGTCAAAGGAAAAAGAAGTAGGTTGAGCCACGAAGGCCTTTGAGAAGGAAGCAATGAACAGGAGAAGGCACCAGTCAGGGCCTCAGAAAGACCCCTTAAGTAAACCCCTTTGATTCCACCACTACCCCAGTTCATCCTAGACACTTTCACACCAGAGTGATTTTTCAAAAACACAGATCAGATCCTGTTTCTCCCTGCTTCCAATTCAGTGGGTATCCTTCACCTGAAGGATTAAGTCCAGACTCCTATGCACACACCCTTGGTAATTCAGATCTCACTCCTGTCGGTTTTATCAGCATCATCTCCCATCACTGTATTCAAGCATTTAACAGTCTAGCTATACTTTAACCTATTGGCAGTTCCCTAAAGAAGAATCCTATCTTACACTTTGCATCTGTGTATTTGCCCTTTTTAAAAGGAAGCATTAAGAAGGGAATCAAATGTTAAATAGTTAGGGCTTGACTATAGAGGACTAGTCACTCACAAAATAGGATTATAAGGGAACCAGAAAGTTCCCTCGTGCAAAATTACCTCCACTCCTTCCCTATCACATTGCCTAAACTCCACCTGTACATATATATTTAAGGCAGAACAGCTCTCCCTCCCCAAGGAGATCTACATTAAGTCACTATCATCTATTACACTTTAGAGTGTAACTATGAGATTATTTTCATTTGGATACCAGGTGTGAAAAAGTCACTGAGGAAATGCAAGCTTTGATGGGGATAAAATAAAGATAATTCTGAAATTAGAAGGAAGGCAGACCTGGACAGATTACCTTGGTTGATGACACTAGGCAAGAAAGGGACAATATAAGGGCATGTGGAACTAAGTATGGTAACGCCAGAGAAAGGAGGCCAAATTATGGGAGCAGGAATCAGGAATAAGTTGGTGCTGAAGGCAAACTTTCCCCACTGTGAGGGCTGATTTTATGGGTCAATTTGGCTGCACTAGAGTGCCCAGATATTTGGTCAAATATTATATTCTGGATGTTTCTGTGAGGATGCTTTCAGATGAGGTTAACATTTAAATCAGTGGACTCAGTAAAGCACAATGAGCTCCATTACGTGGATGGGCCTCATCTAGTCAACTAAAAGTCTGAATAGAACAAAAGACTGACCTCCCCAGAGCTGGAAGGAATTCCCCAGCCAAACTGGACTTGGACTGCAACGTCAGCTCTTCCCTGTCTCCACCCTGACAGCCCATCCTGCAGATTTTGGACTTGGTAGCCTCCATGATTGCATGAGCCAATTCCTTAAAATGAATTTCTCGCTCCCTCTCTCCCCCCTACTAGTTGTTTCTCTAGAAAGCCTGACTAACACATCCATCGAAGGGTGATCTTATTGACTTCCTCAACGTGAATATATGTATTTATTTTAAATTTCTAGAGGATAGAGCTTTCAATGACAAATAATAGAAAGTTACTCAAACTAGCTGAAGAGGGGGATTTATTGGCTAATGTAATTGGAAAGGACAGAGATACAAACAGCTTCAGATACATCTATATCCAGGCACACAAAAAATGTTGTCAGAACTCTCTTTGATTCTCTCTCTGACCTCATGGACAGGGTAAAGACCCTAAAACAGCTCTGGAATCACATCTTTACAGCTTGCAGTCCAAGGGGAGAGAGGCTATTCCTCCGTCCTCACTTTTTATATTTAGGCAAGGATTCTGATGGGTCTAGTGAGTCGTATGCCCCACTCTGGTGGCAAAGGTAGGACACGGTGATTGGACAGTTCCACCAGAGCCACATAGAGTCAGGAACAGGTAGAAGTTCTTCAAAGGAAAGGGCTAAAAGAATGAAGGGACACCAAGAAAACACTAACAAAAGATGTTCCTCAGGCTTGAGAACAAAGGGTGCTGACTCCAACTAGAATTAATACATTCCCCAATACTCGCCTCCAGGGTGGCTCCAAATTTCCCCAGTAGGCAGAACCTGGGGCAGAGTTTTCTACCTCTGCTAGAAAGAAACTCATTCTACTGCCAAGAAATTGTCAACAAATTGGAAACCATGAGATTAACTGGTCCTATCTACTATTTCTATCCTGTAGGATGTGATCAGAGCCAAAATAGAGGTGGACCATTCAGGGAGCTGCCTAGAGTTGAAAGATGACTCCAAATGTAAGGAGACAGAAGAATACTGTTTTCTAGAGTTTCTTTCAAAAGTCGATTCTGCAGACTGCAAGCACCCTGTGGAATTATTATTGATAACTCTAATGTGGAGAAGCAGAGTATAAGGCTAGGGTTTCCCAAAGGGATGATGTAAATTCCCACTGGACTGGAGAGCAGCCAGCTTCATATTCCTGCATGAAAAAAATGTACACATATGCACACAGATGTGTACAAATGTACACATTTGGCCCATGATGGTCTGAAGCAAGTAAAAGATGGTCCACTAGGAAGCAGCACCTATGAAGACAAGGAATGCTTTTCCCTTTCCTGAGGTAGGAATACTCGGGAAAAGTACGAGGGTTCAATTCCCTAATGGCAATGTGCACAGGCTCTGCACCCAGAATGTCAGGGTCCATGTTCCTGGCTTTTCCACTTAATTTCTATGGCAATGGAATATGTACTTCTCCTCTCTGTGCCTCATGGGGACAATAATAGTTACCCATCTCATAGGATTAAATGACTTCATAAATATAAGGTGCTGAGAACAGGGTCATAGTGAATGCTCAATGAAAGTCTATTCTTATATATTTTGCTCCTTATCATTCTGTATTAGGGCTTGGTGGGGCTCATGGCAGGCACCCCAAAATATGCCTCAATGTCATATTATTTTGAATTAAAGTTACTTAAGAAATGGCTGATACAAGAGGGACTCTGACCCTCCTGTCTCCCTGAAAGCAGGAAATAAATCTTCCATGTGACAGGTGCCCTCCCTGTACTGGGAGATATAGGAAGACATCCTTATCACCAGAGATAGGGAATTCAGGCCAAAAGACTACCTAAACAAACCTTGTTATTTCCTTCCTAACTCACTACCCAAGTCCAAACTGTTTAAATTCCTTACTAATTAGCACCCAAACCTAAATTTCTTTGTTCTGTCAATTCCTCTCAAATTAATTTTGTCTAAAAATATAAAAGCTAATGCTTTGGCCACTTCTTGGGTCCCGTTACTATGAGACCTCTGTGTGCAAGAATTAAAATTTGTTTCTTTTTCTCCTGTTAATCTATTTTGTGTCAATTTTATTGTTAGTCCAGTCACAAGAACTCAAAAGGGGTAGAGGGGGAAATTACCCACTCCTTGACAGGCTTCACCCTAATTTTGTTTAGTAAAAAACCCTCCAGGTGCTTTGGCCAATAATCTCAGTTTCAAATACACATTGAAATGTCCCATAGTGTTTTTTTGTTTGTTTTTTTAATTTCTATTGTTTAAGACAACCAGTTTTTGTTTTTGTTTTTTTAGTTTATTTATTTTGCCTGCGCTGGGTCTTCGTTGCGGCACGTGGGTTTCTCTACTTGTGGCACGCGGGCTTAGTTGTGTTATGTGGAATCTTATTTCCCTGACCAGGGGTCGAACCCGGGCCCCCTGTGTTGGGAGCGTGGAGTCTTAACTACTGGCCCACCAGGGAAGTTCCAACAAGCTCCCTTTTGTAGAAAATCTTTCCAATAACTTGGCCTCTCTTGTTCTGTGACTTCCTCTTCCAGTAACTAAATCCCCCACTCACCTCAGCCACTTATTTCGTGGCCAGACCCAAGACTTGTCATTAACTGCATCTCCTCCACAATCTCAATTTCCTGTAGCTTCAGCAAGTTAATGTGCCTACCTTACGCAGTAATTCCCATAGTCTAACCTGAATTCATCTATAACGGCTCAGGAAACAAATTCTCCAACCGCAATACCTGGTTCTGTGAACCAAAAGAAGAAAAATTAAAACTTCTCTTCCCAGCACTCACAACTGCTGGAGTTCTTTCTGTTTCCATCCCTATTTTAATCTCAGTACTTTTGGGGAACAGAATTCCAAAGATGCAATGTACCTATCTTTCCTTTCCTGATATTGTCTGTGAACTGTTGACTCTGAATTCCTATAGAAAAACGAGAAGCATAATTTGCTACTTGGGCTATCTGAAAAAGCTGTACACATATGGTAGAAAGATAACTGTCCAAATTTTTGGCATGGTACAGATTATAGATCTCTGAGTCAGGAGAAGCCAGTAGAAGGACCAAGCAGTTTCACATTTTTTTTTCAGACAGATTTTGTATCATAAGGTAAAGCCTGAGCATACTATGGCAGTTTTTCTCAATTCAGCCTGCTCTGTCCTGTAATCAAGGGAAATTTTGTCTACATTCCAGAACTTGGTTCTTCATCAGTTTTCAGCATTATGATTTTTCTTTTTTCTTTTTGGTCTTTCAGTGGGAAGTTATGTGATACTACATTGGGGGCTACTAGGCAGATACCATTTTAAAACTAAAAATTGTTTAGTGTTTTTTTTTTAACAAGGTAAAAATTCAGTAAACATAGTTTCAAACATCTCATAAAAAGCTAAGCCATTTTAGAATATCTTAAAAAGATTCTCCCTATTTACTTCTGTATTAAAAAAGTAAATAAATTAGATTGGGGGGGATGTATTTTAAACTGCTTCACACATTATGCAAAGAAGGAACCATGAGAAATGAAGAACAAAAATAAAAATATCCCTGGATAAAATCCACGTGTACAGAAGATGACTCAGGATGTTATAAATAACTCATATGAGGTAAAGCAAACATGCAATATTTATATATCATTCTCTGAAGAAAGGGTATATTTTATTAATCCTCAAGTTCCTTAGCAGATTAATAATAAAAGCTTAGTATATATATCAACAAGTCCAACTGCTGGGCCCAAAGAAAACTCAAATTAATTTAAGGTGAGTTTGCTTCTTTTTCATCTGATTCATCATCCATAACCTAAAACAAAAGAACAAAGAGAATTTAAGAATTAAGGATTAGAAATTGCTATTTTCCTGATTTTAATATTACTTGCTTACCTGAAATACTCTAATCTATAACAATGCGTGTCAATCCAATAAGAATAAATCTACAAACAGCCCCCAAAGCACAAGGTTTGCATCATAACCTGATATTCTAAAAACATAAAAGCAAATTGAATATTAGCAAATTAATTAAAACATTGGTCTCTTTTCCTTGTCCCAAAGGAGGCTTCCAATAGCAGAGTCTCAGCTGGACAGAGAAGACTATAATGATAACTGGTATTTCCTAGCTGTATGACTAATATATATAACTGACATTCCTGCTTTTTTTTCCAAAAGCACCTTATTTCCTTAAATATATTCTAGGGAGCTATACCAAATTGTTACTGTAAAAATATATATTAGAAAAACGAATCACTAAAAAAGGTAAAGAAACAAAATATCATACTAGCAACTAATTATTTTGGTCTTACTGACATAAACGTTCATTTTAAACCTTAGAAGAATGGAAAGATTTTCATTTCAAGTAAGTTAAGAAAGATACTAATGAATACTTGAAGAAAAAAAAGAACAGATTAGTATCTTTTCATGGGTTATATATTACTCAGATACTAAAAACCAACTCCTTTGGAAAGGAAAAGAGTTATATAAACCTAAGACTATTTTTTCTCTTCACCATATCTACTATAATTATATGCCAATTCAGGTTTATAATCCAACTGCCAATTCATCACCCCACCCTGGACAAGTGAATAAAAACCTTCCTTTGTCAATCGACCAAAGTGTTAACTACTGTAATTTTAAAAAAAGGCATGTAGAGGGGCTTCCCTGGTGATGCAGTGGTTAAAAATCCGCCTGCCAATGCAGGGGACATGGGTTCGAGCCCTGGTCCGGGAAGATCCCACATGCCGTGGAGCAACTAAGCCCGTGCGCCACAACTATTGAGCCTGCACTCCAGAGCCCATGCTCTGCAGCAAGAGAAGCCACCGCAATCAGAAGCCCACACACCACAACGAAGAGAAGCCCCGCTCACCGCAACTAGAGAAAGCCTGTGCACAGCAACGAAGACCCAATGCAGCCAAAAATAAATAAGTAAAATAAATAAATTTATTTAAAAAAAGGCATATAGAGGATAATGGAACAAAAATTAATTTTAAAAAATCCAGATGAATCTGGCTCTGATCTGAAACAATCAATGGAAAAACAATTCCCTCATAGTTTCTTCTGGGTTGAGTAAAAAATGGATATTTATTTCCAAGGAATTGATATTTTTATATCTAATCTCAGCAGCACCCAATCCAAAAAATTTTGTCAATCAACTTCTATTTTAGGCAAAAATATTATTTGGAATGTTTCTAAATATTTAATACAAACTATGTAAACAACATTTACAATACACAAGGCTAAGTGTTGAAGAACACGAAGACCTAAATACGATTACAAACCTCTCAAGGAAATTAACCCTGAACAGAAAACTGAAACAGAAATACAGAAGCTTTGCACAGAAGTACAGCTTAATTCCAAGTGAAGGACTGATAAGAATTTCAGAGAGGAGACGGCATGTATTGTACCAAAAGGACAGGTTTAAATACTACCCAGAGATGAGTGAGTCTCACAGGAGCTGAGAGGAGATGATGCCCTCTCCTTAAAGGCACAGAATTACCTGAAGAGTTTTTTCAAATTTCTAATTTCCACACGCTCTTTCCTTACTTGATAATCTCTCTCCATAAGGCCATGCCTCTTGTTTGAGAATTACTGCAGTGAACGTCACTATCACTGCTGAGAAAGTACTGTCCTATATTCCTTAGATACCTTGGGGCAGACAAAATGTTGACATCAGGCCATAGATAAAGCTCTATGACTCTACTCAGTAGTCTGTTTTACTGTACAACAAAGTATGATTTCTTGATGAGCTTCCTGCCTGCACATTTAAGAACAAGAAGTGTTTAAATACGAAGTAGTGGAGCTCTTGCACTAAAGACTTCTAAACCTCATCTATAAAATTTCATCATGTTTTGAATCCCCTTTTCATAACTTTTCTAGAGCAGCAGTATGCCCTCTGAGTCTCAGTTTCCCATGTACAAAATGGAAATGACTTACTTAATATTAATACACTGTGTCATTAGAAGATAAATGAGGTAATACTTGTAAAAATGCTGGGCACATAGTAGGTAATTCATAATACTAAAGTTAATTCTTAAATAAGGAGCCTGCAAGTCTGATAAAATGGTAACACAACGATATAACCCTGGAAGAAAATGTCAGGTCATGAATTTTTCTTTCCAAAAAATTCATTTTAATATTAAATCTAAACTGTCATACAATATTGGCATACCTGTTCCACACCTTCTACTTCTGGAATATAAAACTGCAGCATGTTCTGAATTCCATTTTTCAGAGTAATGATTGAACTGGGACAGCTGGTACAAGAACCTTGGAGTTTCAGCTGTACAATGCCATCTTCAAAGCCTTTATAGATTACATCTCCTCCATCTTCCTGCACAGTTGGCCTGCAGCCATAGAATATTTGTGATATATTTAAAATAATAGAAGTTTTTGTCAAAAAAATTTAAATAAAACTCAGAGCTTAGATTTTCTATTAATAAATGCACAGTTAGAGCTACTTTTATAATCAAGAACAGTAACTGTAGCTAGTCTCATTTGTAATTTTTTTTAACTTTCAGATAAAATGCCAAAATTCATTCATACAAATACTTTATCTGCTTATTACATTTTAATCTTGCTTATTAATAATCTTTCTTCGGCATTTAAGATTTCAAATTTCCTAAAAATTATACTGATTACCTAAGATATACTCATTCACTTCTTTTAAGTGAACAGAGTGAGACTGACATGTGCTGGCTTTTTTTTTTCTAGTTAAACTTTTCATTGAAATATAAATACAGAAAAATGCATAAACCATGTATGATCAGTTCAGTGAATTTTCACAAAGTGAACATACATTTGTTCTAGACCAAGAAACAGACACTACAACCCCAGAAGTCCCCCTGTTCTTCCTTCTAATCACTCCTCCCAAGCAATGGTAACCATTATCCTCCCTGCTATCACCCCTGATTAATTCTGCCTATTTTTTAACTTTATAATTTATAAATGTAAATTGCGTTTAGAAAACACAAAGTATTAACTCTTTTTTAATCTGGCTTCTTTTGCTCTTTGTGAGATTCATCTACATTGTGGCATATAGTAATAGTTCATTCAATCTCACTGCTGCACAGTATTCCATTAAGTGAATATGCCAGAATTTATCCATTCTATTGTTGATGGACATTTGGGTTAACAGCAGTTTTTTGCTTTTACAAATCGTGCAGCTGTGGAGATTCTTGCAAATGTCCTTTGGTATACATATATATTACAGCTGGGAATGTACCTGAGAGTAGAACTGCTCATCAAGAATATGCATATGTTCAGATTTAGTAGATACTGCCAAATAGTTTCCCAAAGTTATATAAACTTATATTCCCACCAGCAGTACATGAGAATTTCTGTTGCTCCACACATCCTTACCACCAATTGGTGCTGTCAATCTTAATAATTTTAACCATTCCAGTGGATCTGCAGTGGTATTTCACTGTAGTTTTAATTTGAATATTCATAATGACTAATGAGGATGAGCACTTTTTCATGTTTAGTGGTCATTTGCTTATTGTCTTTTGTGAATTATTACTCCAGTGTTTTTGTGAAGAGACTGCTCCAGTCTCTATTTGTTTGTCTTTTTCTTAACAACTTGTAAGAGATTTTAAATATAGTCTGCCATATATATAAATATCTTCTAATCTGTGCTTTGCTTCTTCACTGTAAATGATGCCTTTTGATGAAGAAGTCACAATTTTATTATAGTCCAATTTATGTCTTTCCCTTAGTTTGTCTTGTCTTGTCAAATAAAATTTGCCTACCCAAAGGTCATGCAGATATTCTGTTTTGAATTTCCTTTGTGATTTCTTTGTTGACCATGGGTCTTTTTGAAGACCATTGTTTAGTTTTCAAATACATAGAGATTCTGTAGATACCTTTTTGGAAATTGACATCTAGCTTAATCTCACTGTAGAAAACAATATTCTCAATGATTTCAATCCTTAAAATTTGTTCAGCGTTAAGATTCAGAATACAGCCTCTTTTAGTAAATCTTCCATGTACACTTGAAGAAAATAAATATTTTGTTCTTGTTGGGTGCAATGTCCTATGTGTGTCAATGTAGTCAACTTTGTTAATCATGTGTATAACTCATATTTTATGAGAGTCATTTTATATGTTTGCTCTATTTGTTATTGAGAGAGATGTGTTGGTCTCCCATTATAATTGTGGATTATCTAATTCTCCTTTTAGTTCTCTCAAATAGTCTTCATTTATTTTGAAACTGTTATTAGATGCATACAAGTTTAAAATTGGTATATATTCCTCATAGAAATTACCCTTTTATTATTATGAAAGATTTCTCTTTATTGCTAGTAATGTCTTTAGCTATAAAGTATATTTTGTCTGATATCTGTATAACTAAATCAACTTTCTCTTATTCATTTTTTGCATGCTATATATTTCTCTGTCTTTTTACTTTCAACCTTTCTGTGTCCTTATATTTAAGGTGTATACCTCTTACAAGCAGCATGTAGGTTTTTTTTAATAGCCGATCTGACAATCTTATTTTGTTAATCAACCCACGTACATTAAAATATAACTACTAATATGTTTGGGTTTATAGTACCATCTTATTATTTATCATTTTGCATTACTTTGGATTAAACAAGTATTGTTTTTTTATATTTATTTATTTATTTATTTGGTTGCGCTGGGTTTTAGTTGTGGCAGGTAGGCTCTTTAGTTGCAGCTCGCAGGCTCCTTAGTTGTGGCAGGCGGGCTCCTTAGATGTGGCTCACCAGCTCCTTATTTGCAGCTTGCTGGCTCCTTAGTTGTGGCACGTGAACTTTTAGTTGCGGCACGCATGTGGGATCTACTTCCCTGACCAGGGATCAAACCCAGGCCTCCTGATTTGGAAGTGTGGAGTCTTAACCACTGTGCCACCAGGGAAGTCCCCGTATTGTTTTTTATTATTCCATTTTCCCCCTCTATTGG
This sequence comes from Globicephala melas, assembly GCF_963455315.2. Taxonomy (NCBI): domain Eukaryota; kingdom Metazoa; phylum Chordata; class Mammalia; order Artiodactyla; family Delphinidae; genus Globicephala; species Globicephala melas. The sequence goes on along the minus strand of NC_083325.1, from coordinate 31,337,716 downwards.
CTTGGTTATACACAGTCTTTTACTGTTGATTTAGTGTTTATTACACAAGATGCCTATTTGATTTCTTAAACTCTAATATAAATTAGTACTTTTATCAATTCCCAGATAATGCCAAGAATGAAGAATACTTACTCTTTTTTTTATTACTTTTTTAAAAGATTTTTTGATGTAGACCATTTTTAAAGTCTTTATTGAATTTGTTACATTATTGCTTCTGTTTTATGTTTTGGTTTTTTTGGCCCTGAGGCATGTGGGATCTTAGCTTACTGATCAGGGATTGAACCCACACCCCCTGAATTGGAAGGCGAAGTCTTAACCACTGGACCGCCAGGGAAGTCCCAAAGAACACTTACTCTTATACTTATCACCACCTTTTATATCTTTGTCATGCATTTTTTTTTTTAGTAGGTTAACCCTTCTTTTAAAAAATTTATTTCGGCTGCGCCAGGTCTTAGTTGTGGCACACAGGATCTTCCTTGTGGCATGCGGACTCCTTAGTTGCAGCATGCATGTGGGATCTAGTTCCCTGACCAGGGATCGAACCTCAGGCCCCCTGCATTGGGAGCTTGGAGTCCTACCCACTGGACCACCAGGGAAGTCCCCTTTGTCATGCATTTTAATTCCAGATATATTAAAAACCCTATAGGACATTGTGAGACCCTTTTTGCCATATATTCTACGTCTCTCATACTTTTTTGCTGTATTTTCCATTCTCTTTTCTGTGCTTCAGCTGGATATTTTCTATTGACTTATATTCCAGTACACTAATCTTCTCTCCAACAGTATCCAATGTGATGTTCAACTAACCTAATGAGTTCTTAAGTTTAGCTATTATATATTTTAGTTCCAGAATTACTTTTTCTTTTTTTATAGATTCCAGTTTTCTGATGAAATTCTTCATCTCACTTTCTATTTTCTCAATCATTTTATTCAGTTATTTTAAAGATCATGTCTGATAACTCTCACATCTAGGTTATCTATGGATTTGTTTTATTTTCTCTTGGTCCAGTTTCCAAATTCCATGCCTAGTAATTTTTGGACAATGAATGATGAACAATGTACAAGAAAAACTGAAGTGACTCAGGATTATATTACATCAGAAAGGATTCACCCTATCTTTTGGCAGTAGCTCAACCTGCTGTGGAATTAGGTTAACTCAATACTGGACTACAGTTTTGTAAGGCTTGGCCTACCTCTGGTTTGTCCACTTTCAAGGGGATAGTCCTCTAGAGAGTCCGACTAAAAGCCTGGGTGTTCCTTGAGGCCCCACACTCCTTGACAGATCCTAAACTCCAATTTTTGTCACCACCCCCAGCACCATAAAACTGCCAAAACTTTGCTCAGCTTTTCAACTGCTTTTTGTTTGACTTCTTAGTCTCTTCCCCTCCATAGCTAAGAACAAGTAAGTGCCATGTGGGGAGAACTTCTGAGTATTAAGGCTTATTTTTTTCTTTTCTCTGGGATCTTGCCCTTTAAAGTCAAAGTTTCATTGGAAACCCAGAATTTTAATTTTTGTCTTCCCATCTCTACAAATTTGCTGAAAGCAACATAGTTTCTCTGATTCTTAGCGACTGCCCTTTGCCCAGCTTCTCATATTCTAACCTCACATCAAGAATCAGCGAATGCCCCGAGGGAAGTTTCAATGTGCTTCCCTTCTCTACAGGACCTTATTTGCTTTGGCAGCTATCTAATACTGTCCAACAACAACAAAAAAATTTTTTTTTGTATTTTATCTAGCTTTTTTGGGAATTGTCAGCAGGACCACTGGTCTGCTACAAGCAAAAGTGGAACCCTATGGTTCTCTACTCATTTAAATTTATTCTTTTGGGGTAGCAGCCTGAAAAGAGGTGCTCCTCTCCTCACAATTCTCCCAAACACTGTTAAGCCATTTTTTTCTTACTAAGAAATTTGGTATTATAACAATATCAAACCCAAATGGTGACCATGAAAGATAAATTATTATGTTTAGACAGAGTGTTATAAATTGTGAGTGAATATAGAGAATGTACAGGCTTTAAATTCAATTGTCATGGTTACCTATTTTGGTTTACATTAACTTATACTTATTTTGTTAACTCTACTACAACCTCAGAGACAAACCAAAAGTATACTGCTACAATGAAAATTGGCTCTGTAGTATTGATATATCTGATCTCAGGTAGAAAGATGAGCACATACCGTATTCTAGTATCTAACAATTCCTTAATCATTGCCACAACTTCATCATCATCTTCAGATCCTAGAAACAATTACGAATAAAACATATCAACAGTAGACATTTTATATCCATGCAAGTACAAACATTAAAACAGAGTGATTTTAACTTAGGGGAAATGTAAAGGTCATTCATTTGATTATCTGAAGAAAAATTAAGGAGCACTGATCAACATTTGGTGATAAATGTGAATACTGAATAACCTGATCTACTAATTATGTTAGGATTTGAATTTTTTGGCCAATATACTTGTAAACTTTCATCCTTCTCAAGAACTGAAAAGTAGCAGAGAAAAGATATTGTCTGAATTTTGATGAAAACTTTGAGACAAAACAGCACACCTGCTTTGTAAGTTAAGTTATATTTTCAATTTCTCAATTTAGTGGTTTTCAAAATGACAATCATGCTAAATACAGATGTAAGCCTTATGGAAACTCTAAAATGTTTTACAAATCTGAGCAAAAACATGGTTTTTTCATTTTGTTTCATTTTTGTTTTTCTTTTACTTTGTAAGGTCATATACCGATCCTCACGTATGCCTATTTTTATGGGTTTTATATTTTTTTGAAAAATGTCTTTACCATTGGGAAAATTAAAATGCAGCTAATTCAAATTACACTGTGACAAACACTAGAGTTCTGGCAACAATGTAAGTATCAACATATTAATATTAAATTATATCAACTTTGAATTTTTTAATAAAAGAAATAAAATATAATAAAGTTAAAATTCTCTTACATCAGCAAACCTACATTCCATTCCACACCATCACTTCCACAGGCAACCACTATCATGACTTTAGTGTATATCCCTCGAGTACATGTTAACATTTACAAGTCTATATTTATACACACTATACACACTGTTCTATACCTTGTTTTATTTCTATTTAATATACCTAAAAGGTTTTTCCGTATCAGCATATAAAGATATGCCTCAATTTAAAAATTAGGTGCATAGGGCTTTCCTGGTGGCGCAGTGGTTGAGAGTTTGCCTGCCGATGCAGGGGACACGGGTTCGTGCCCCGGTCCGGGAAGATCCCACATGCCGCGGAGCGACTAGGCCCGTGAGCCATGGCCGCTGAGCCTGCGCGTCTGGAGCCTGTGCTCCGCAACAGGAGAGGCCACAACAGTGAGAGGCCCGCGTACTGGAAAAAAAAAAAAAAAAATAGGTGCATAGTAATTTTTGTATGGCTTTGTCTTCATTTGGCTAGTTTTTATATTATTTCAGTTGTTTCTAGTTTGCTATTTCTAACAATCCTGCAGTATACATGCTTACGTAAAGTATATATCGGTGTATTTTTGCATATATATCTAAGAGATAAATTCCTAGTTCTGCTGGACTTCCTTAGTGGCACAAAGAATCTGCCTGTTGATGCAGGGGACATGGGTTCGAGCCCTGGTCTGGTAAGATCCCACATGCCATGGAGCAACTAAGCCCGTGGGCCACAACTACTGAGCCTGTGCTCTACAGCCTGCAAGCCACAACCACTAAGCCTGCGTGCCACAACTACTGAAGCCCGCACACCTAGAGCCCATGCTCCACAACAAGAGAAGCCACCGCAGTGAGAAGCCCACACACCACAACGAAGAGTAGCCCCCGCTCACCACAACAAAGACCTAACGCAGCCAAAAATAAAATGTAAATAAATAAATAAATTTATAAAAAAAAATTTTCTTTATATAAAAAAAAATTCCTAGTGCTGGGTCAATAGGCTTGTGTATTTTTAAGTTTTGGTAGATGTCAAATGGCTCTCAAAACGTTATATCAATTTCACATACATGTCCATCAAGAATACATATAATTTAAAATTTGTATTATTATTTAAAATTTGCATAAATGGTATATATGTAAGAACATATAAATAAACTCTTCAGTTTTCCTTTATCACTTCATATTTTTTATATCTTTCCACATTGATATCTCCTAATCAAGTTCACTCCTTTTAACTGCTAACATATTTTAAAAATATTTCAATGAACATGCTTCCACATGTTGCCTTGTGTATATTTATCACTCATTTAGAATATATATTATCTAGAAGTGAAACTGATTCATTTAAAGGTGATTATACAAATGTTTGTGTGTGTGTAGATATACGTATACATATACACACACACACACACAAAACAGTATCTGTACGATATTGGAGAAAGGAAAAATTTCATCAACAACAAATATAATAATCACAGCTAGTATTTGAGATCCATGTGACGTTACTCTTCCAAGTGCTTTACATACAATAACTTATTAAAACAATGTACACAAAACAGAAACCACAAAGGATAAGATGAAAATATGCGACCCATTAAAAAGAAAAACTTCTGTGCTTGCTTCAGCAGCACAAATACTAAAACTGAAATGATACAGAGAAGATTAGCATGGTCCCTTCGCAAAGATGATACACAAATTTGTGAAACGTTCCATATTTTAAAATAAGAAAAAATTTCTTTCTTGTTTTCTTACATGGGACTTTTGTTTTTTTTTAGTTTTGGCTGTGTTGGGTCTTCGTTGCTGTGCGCAGGCTTTCTCTAGTTGCGGTGAGCGGGGGGCTACTCTTCGTTGCAGTGCACAGGCTTCTCATTGTTGTGGCTTCTCTTGCTGTGGAGCACAGGCTCTAGGCACATGGGCTTCAGTAGTTGTTGCACGCGGGCTCTAGAGTGGAGGCTCAGTACTTGTGGCGTACAGGCTTAGTTGCTCCATGGCATGTGGGATCTTCCCAGGCCAGGGATCAAACCCATGTCCCCTGCCTTGGCAGGCAGATTCTTAACCACTGCGTCACCAGGTAAGCCCAAGAAAAAATTTCTGAATGACAAAAGACAACTTAAATATAGTGAAAATATAAGGCATGGTTAGGGAGAAGTTATTTGCTATGAATATGCTTAATTTATATATAGTATATTCAGGATTTATACTCAGAATATTTTTTAAAAACTTGCTAGGGCTTCCCTGGTGGCGCAGTGGTTAAGAATCCGCCTGCCAATGAGGGGGACGCAGGTTCAAGCCCTGGTCCGGGAAGATCCCACATGCTGCGGAGCAGCTAAGCCCGTGCGTCACAACTACTGAGCCTGTGCTCTAGAGCCCGTGAGACACAACTACTGAGCCCACGTGCCACAGCTTCTGAAGGCCACGCCCCTAGAGCCCATGCTCTGTAACGAGAAGCCACCGCAGTGAGAAGCCCGCGCACCGCAACAAAGAGTGGTTCCTGCTCACCCCAACTAGAGAAAGCCTGCGCACAGCAATGAAGACCGAACGCAGCCAAATATAAATAAATAAATTTATAAAAAAAAAAACAACTTGCTAAAGCCAATACAAAAAAGACACATAATTCAATTTTTTAAAAAATCAGCAAAGTTTATGAACAGGAAATTTACTGAAAAGGAAAATATTGGCCAGTCATATGAATATTGGCCATATGTTTGTATATATGAAAACCTTCAGGCTCAATATTAATCAAGGAAATGCAATTAAAACAAGACACCATTTTACCCCTAACATATTGGTTAAAAAAAAAAGTAAACACAAAGTGATGATGAAGATATAAGAAAGTTGAAATTCTTATACACTGCCAATTTGCATGTAAATTAGAACAATTTACGATACAGCAATTCTGCTTTTAGTAATATACTCTAAAAGTACCCTAAAGCAGGTTTCCACAAATGCACAAAGAGACTTGTACAAGAACACCCAATGCAGCAATGTTTGTAACAGAAATTAGCACAAACAATTTACTTGGATATAAGTAAAGGAAAAAATTAATTAACTGTAATTTAGTCATATAATGGAATACTATTCAGCACTTAAAATAAATAAGTGGGTGTATTTCAAAATATGTGAAAAAAGGAAAGTTGCATATAACACAAGTTATTTAAAGTTTAAGAACAAAAACCAATACTATAAATTCCCTGCAGAGACTTACATGTGTGGTAAAAGTTTAAAAACAAACTAAATTTACATACATTTCTGTAATAGAAAGGGAAAAGGGATGGGAGTTCTGGGTCTTTGGCTATGTCTTTAATACTTTATTTAGAAATGAGTCTAAAGCAATTAAGGTAGAGAGTTAACCTTTGTTAAATCTGAGAAGAGGGCAAATTGGTGAGCATTATAATATTATTTTCTATATGCTTGAAAATTTTTATAATTGAAAATTTTAGTTTTGTATAATATATTCAATTTATACACAAGTTTTATAAAATGATGGATGAAACTACTACACATGAAATTTTGTTCCCTCTGAGATTGGTTCCGGGGGTAAATATAGTATAATGATAAAAATCTGTAGTCCCATGACTTCTGAAATCAAGACAAATGTGAAGAAAATAGAACAGTTTAAAAAAAAAAGATAAATACTAATTACCCAACACATTACCTGCTTCTCCTGAAGGTGTTTCCTCAGTAACTAAAGGTAAGCCAGATGCAAAGAAATCCATAATTGTAGCATAGATATCTGGTTTCAGTAAATTCCAGTCTAACTCTTCATTTTCCTGTAAATATTTGAAGGAAAACGTTACATTTTCAACCAAGGGCAAAGACAAATACAAAACAATACCTTTAAGAATCTTTCCCTATATATATTCTATAGCACTCATTTCTGGAAAATATATGTCAGTTACTGTTCCTAAAGGAGCTGGCTTATAATGACTTTCAGAAGATACAATCTTAGAACATCCCCCAATTCATGCATTCATCAAATAAGTGTGCTGTATGTACATGCCCTATAGAGGGGATACCAAAATGACTAAAAGATATTTTTTCATGAGGTGAAGAGAGTTAAAATACAGAATGGATTCTGTGTTTAAAGAGGGTAATAAAGAGACTTCCCATTCTTTTAATAAAATAGGATATAACTGCTTGATGAACTATACAGGATATTTCACGACTATTCAAAAAAATTCAACTTACGTATATTACTTAATAGTATTGAAGAAACCCAATGACATAACTGTTGAACCATAAGTATAACGTGTCTTATCTACAGCTATTGTACTAGAGGAATTGTGGACCGTCAACTAGACTGGTATCCGTAAGAAAGAATCCATAACTATTTCACTTCTAATTCTGGCCAACTAATCGATTCCATTAAAAAAAAAGAGACAGATAGTACCCAAATAGTACTAACATCTAAAATGAGAAAGGCAGAATGTTTTGTTTTAATTTTTTAAAGGAGAGCTCTTTAGGCGAAAAACTATTAGAGGCAGTCTAGATTCTCAGGGGGCTGTTAGCTAGGGTCTATGCTTAAATACTATTAAAAAGTACGTCTTCGTATACAAACGGGTCTATTTTTGTCACGGATTAAGAACCAATTTAGAGACAGTACACAGAAGGTAAAACAGGCACTACTACGAATGCAAAAACAAAATTAGTGAGACGTCTTAGTGATTGGTAACGAGTACTATTTCTAGGTAACATTTTAATAAATTATTTGGGAGATGGATCAGAAGGCTACCTTAGAGCTTCAGTAAGTAGTGGGCTCTACTGAATAGGGAAATATTGGTATTAAAAGAAAATAAATATTATGAAGTTATCTGAATGAGAAAAAGGCAGCATATAAGCTGCAAATATACATTTAGGAAAAAAAAAAACCCGATGCATAAAGAAGCCTGTGAATTATCAATTACAAGTTAGAAAGGGAAACAGGCAATCACTGAAGCTATCAGGTAAATGGGACAGTCCATGATGAGGAAGGTAATTGGAAGAAAGCACATCAATCTACCAGTCTATCTATTAAATATCAATGTGTGCCCTAACTCGGAATATTATTTATTGGTTATATCATTTCATTAAGAAAAAATAATGGAGCTGGAGAAATTTCAAAAAGGGTAACTAAATTACAAAGGGAAAGGGAAATAAAAGATGACTTACCAAAATCAAATCGAGAAAAAAAAAGCCCTATAATCACGTTTTCATCCCCCCCAAAAATTTATATAACATAGGCTATATGTAAAAGAAATAAAAACTTCTTAAAATACATAATTTCCTATTTGTAAAATGAAGACAAGAAAAACTAGTTATAAGAATTAAATTTTTAAAAAGTAAAAATAAAGGGCTTCCCTGGTGGCGCAGTGGTTGAGAGTCCACCTGCCGATGCAGGGGACACGGGTTCGTGCCCCGGTCTGGGAAGATCCCACATGCCGCGGAGCGGCTGGGCCCGTGAGCCATGGCCGCTGAGCCTGCGCGTCCGGAGCCTGTGCTCCGCAACAGGAGAGGCCACAACAGTGAGAGGCCCGCGTATCACAAAAAAAAAAAAAAAGTAAAAATAAAAACCACGGTAAATTAACTATACTTCAATTTAAAAATGGTTTAAAAAGAAGAATTAAATTAGATAATGTATGTAAAGCACTAGTGCCACATCAAACATGTTGGCAATGCTAGTCCTTTTTTCTCCTTCAAAAAACATCAAAGAAAGAAAACTGGGGGGCTTCCCTGGTGGCGCAGTGGTTGAGAATCTGCCTGCCAATGCAGGAGACACGGGTTCGAGCCCTGGTCTGCGAAGGTCCCACATGCCGTGGAGCAACTAGGCCCGTGAGCCACAGCTACTGAGCCTGCGCGTCTGGAGCCCGTGCTCTGCAACAAGAGAGGCCGCGATAGTGAGAGGCCCGCGCACCGCGATGAAGAGTGGCCCCCGCTCGCCACAACTAGAGAAAGCCCTCGCACAGAAACGAAGACCCAACACAGCCAAAAATAAAAATAAAATAAAATAAAAAAAGAAGAAAAACTGAAGAATAACAAAGATAGGTCAAATGTCTATAAACAAGTAAAAACTAGAGATTGGTGAGCACACATTTGCTCACCACAATCCTACATTTGGGGGAAACCACTTGAAACCTGAAAATTCAATTTAGGAAATTTTACATCATTGTTTCCTTCTACAAAAATTTCTTTGAATGCATACTATGTGCTAAGCATTGTTGTAGGTGAGCTTAACAAGATGGACTATCTTTATCTTCATGGAGTTTACATTCTAGTGCTGGAAAGAGAGGTAATAAAAATAAACAATATCATTAAGAGATAAGTGTAATGAAGAAAATAAGGTAATAAGTGCCTGGGAGGAGTTACCACGTTCAGTAATATGGTCAAGAAAGGGTTTTCTGAGAATTTAGAAAAAATAACACGTTAAACAACCAGGAAGAACATTTTATAATCCGGATATTTGTGTGAACAACCATAGCCACTGGGATCGCCAGCATGGAAGAAAATCCTAATTCTCCTCCTCATATAAACAGCTGCAAGAGAGTACTAGACTAGATGTAACATGTTGATAACTCAGTATGTCCCCTTTCGTGGTGCAGCAAGAACTCAAGAGTAATCCTTTCAAACTGCTTAAGAGGAGCTAACTGAATACTTTTGATTTTGATGCAAAATTGGGCAAGTGATTAAGTTCAGTGCATACATATCAATTACAAATTTAAAAGAATAAGTATAGTTCAAATTTATATGGTTCATTTCTCATTAATCTAGTAGACTTAAAAATGAAACAGTCTTTTCTAGCAAATATGACCTTAGATGTTGGATGGGTAGCATACTGAGCTCGATTTTTTGACATTAAGAGGTTATCCAAGTGTTGCAGAAGTACACAATCCCCTGCTCTTGTCTGTGAAGCTCTGAAGTGTTACTGCAGGATGGCAGGCTGGCAGAATGTGCCAGATGCCATTTTATAAATGCTCACTTTGAAAGGAGACGTAATCATTCTGTAGGCCAAATATATATATATTTGATCATTTATTTGCTTCCCTTTTTACTCTATCAATGTAAATTAAGAATTAGTAAAAATTATACTTGGAAGCCTAAATTTTAGTCCTGCCAAGGTTGAGTCTTGGTCCTGCTGGAGGCCACCTATACAGTCTTGGACACTGCATTTAACTCTCTGAAGCTCAAGTTTTTCTCTTTTGAAAAATGAGGGATCTGGACTACAGTTAATTTCAACTTGAAAATTCTATTAAATAATTGACTTGAGAAATGTGAGAAGTAAAATTAATTCGAGATTTTTAATAACAGTATGTGTAGAACACATCAAGAATGGATATTCTGGAGAGGGGCACTGGACTCAGAAAAAACTAAAAGTATGTCACATCTTATTTTACATAATCCTATGCTTACCTTTGTGACAGTGATGAAATCGGGTCCAAAGAAGACACTTTTTACTCCTTCAATCCTAAATAACTGCCTGTGAAAAAATTTTAAAAAAGAGATAATAAAATGTTTTATTATGGAAAAGTCTACAACAGAAGTCCCCAACCTTTTTGGCACCAGGGACCAGTTTCGTGGAAGTCAATTTTTCCACGGACGGGGGGAAGGGGGTGGGAGATGGTTCCAGAAGTAATGCGAGTGATGGTGGGGAAGGTTCAGGTGGTAATGTGAGTGATGGGGAGCGATGGGGAACGGCAAATGAAGCTTCCCTCGGTTGCCCACAGCTCACCTCCTGCTGTGCGGCCTGGTTCCTAACAGGCTGCGGACCCGGGGTTGGGAACCCCTGGCTACAATATACATAAAAGTAGAGAGAAATGTAAAAGAACCTCCACACAGTCATCACCAGCTTTAACAATTAGCAAATCATGGCCAATCTTGTTTCATCCTCTTACCCTACAATCCAGCAATCCCACTCCTAGTTATTTACCCAAGAGAAATGAAAATGGATGCTCCATAAAGACTTGCACGTGAATCTCTTTTTTTTTTGTCCTGCGGTACGCGGGCCTCTCACTGTTGTGGCCTCTCCAGCTGTGGAGCACAGGCTCCGGATGCGCAGGCTCAGCGGCCATGGCTCACGGGCCCAGCCGCTCCGCGGCATGTGGGATCTTCCCGGGCCGGGGCATGAACCCGTGTCCCCTGTATCGGCAGGCGGACTCTCAACCACTGCGCCACCAGGGAAGCCCTGAATCTCTTTTTTTTAATTTATTTATTTACTTTTGCCGCTTCGGGTCTTTGGTGCTGCACGCAGGTCCTCTAGAGTTGCAGTGAGCGGGGGCCACTCTTCACCGCGGCGCTCGGGTTTCTCACTGCAGTGGCCTCTCCTGCCACGGAGCATGGGCTCTAGGCACGCGGGTTTCAGCACTTGTGGCATGCGGGCTCAGTAGTTGTGGCTCACAATCGCTAGAGCGCAGGCTCAGTAGTTGTGGCACACAGCTTAGTTGCACCGCGGCATGTGGGATCTTCCCAGACCCGAACCCGTGCCTCCTGCACTGGCAGGCGGATTCCTGACCACTGCACCACGAGGGAAGCCCTGCACATGAATCTTTATAGCAGCTTTATTTACAATACCAAAAACAAAAAAATCTGGAAATGTCCATCTACTGAGGAATGACTAAACAAACTGGGAATACCCATACAATGTAGTATTACTTGGCAATAAAGAGAAATGAACTATAGATCCACACAAGGGCAAGAATGACTCTCAAAATCATTATACTAAATGAAAGAAGCCAAACACAAAAGACTATCTGGTTCCATTCATATGAAACTCTAGAAAAGGCAAAACTGTAGTGGTGTAAAGAATATCAATAGCTGCCAGAGTGACAGATGTGTTAACTAACCTTTCTATGTAATCATTTCACAATGTATATGTATATCAAATCATCATGTTGTATACCTTAAACTTAATGCTTTATGTCAATTACATCTCACAGAAGCTGGAAAAAACTTTTAGTAAAAATTTAAAAATTAAAAGTCATTGCCATAAAAAGAAAGTTAGCAGGGTGTGGAGGTGAAGCAAGAAGAGACTGAAAGCAAAGGGAAATGAGGGATCTTTTACAGTGATAAAAATGCTTTATATTTTTATTTTCTTGGTGGTTACACAATTATATATACTTACCAAAACTCACTTAAAATTGGTGAATTTTACTGCACGTAAATTATACTTCAGTAAAGCTAATTTTTTAGAATCCTGTGAGAGAATGAAGGGCAGATTATAATTTGAAAAAGCCCTTCAAGGAATTTTGAATTACAGCTTCCTTCCCCAGTCACTGACATATGTACCACACCTAGCAGACTCTCTAAAGCAGTTTCTTTTTTCCCAGCCTTAGCAACAAAAGCTGACATACTCCAAAGAAGGTTACAGTTTCCTTTTCTTTGTCTACCATTGCAAGAATGCTATCAAAATTACGGCTTTGAAATTATTTAGGAATTTGTCTGAAACTACGTCATCTAAGTCCTTTACACAACCACTTCGTGTTGAATTTGCAAGTGGTCACAAGATTTTTGGCTGCAGCTTATGATCCATAAACCAAAGCACAGACCTTTAAGTAGGACCCTTGATTAGCACTATCAGCAAAGCTTTTTTTTTTCCCCAAATGAAAGGACCGTGCAAAGGAATACACCTGATCTATAGTCCATATCATGGAGACTGCTTTAGGAAAGAGTTCACAGGTTCTGTCCCTAAAAGAAAGAAAAAGCTGAAACAGGAGTTTCAAACATTAGTAGACATGCTTTGTTATTTAGGTTACTCTCCTTGGGACAATTTCAACTTGTCAATGTCCAAAATAAAATATGAAAACACTATCCCAAATGTAGTCTAACTTGTTCAGAGTACAAAGACTATTACCTCTCTTAGGCTGGACACTAGGACTCTGTTAAAGTTCGACTGACTTTTTTAAGCCTTGCATCATATCCAACATGACTAACTGAAAGGTCAGGTTCTTCTATCCCATAATTGTGCTACTCATTTAAAAAATTTAAACACACGGCTTAATATTTATTTCTATTGGACTTTTATCTTATTTGCTTTAAGCCTAATAAAACTTTCAAAAATGTCTCTGAATTTTGCCATCCAACAGATAGGCAAATCCTCTCATCTGAAAAACTGATAATTATATCTTTATTAATGTTGCTGATTTTAAAAAAGTCCTGAATAAACATGCCAACTACAAGGATTCAGAGCCCTTTTACATGTCCCCGAAGACAGGTTTACCCTCTGCTTACATTTCTTTCTCTTGTCTACAAGGACAGGAAGAAACATGTCAAATGCCTCCCTGAAGTAAGATACATTACTCTTTATTCATTCATTCGACTAGTATTTGAATACTTGCTGAGTAGCAGACACTGTACTAAGCACTAGGGATACAACAACAAGCAGAACAGACTGGTTTCCATCCTCATGAAGCTTACGTTCTACCTTACAGTAAAAACATTCTCTGCTAAACAACAAAAACAAGGCTGACTGAAGATAATAAATTCTGTAAACCGGAGAAATGGGGATTTTTGCCAACTGAACATCTGACAGAAATAATCTCCAACTAATCTGTAACTGAATCAGTTTGGGCTTTTTTTACATTTTTTAAAATACAAAATATGTGAGCTTGTACGTGATGTAAACATTTCAAACTATACATAGAGAGTGAAAATGCCTCTTGACCACCCTCCCCAAATCCACTGTTATCAGTTTTGTGTACATTCTTCCAGACCTCTTTATCAGTGCATTTTTGTTGTTTTGTGTTTTTTATTTTCATACACATAATAATCATAATGTATTCATTGTTCTGCAACTTGCTTTCTTCAATAACAAGTATGTCTTAGAGGTCATTCAGTAAATATGAGTCCGCCTCATCCTTTTTATTGTTTTATTGTTTGTCCATGCAGACTATGGACGAACAAAGTTTATCTAACTCTTCCTACCGATGAATATTTAGGTTGTTTCTAACTTATTACCATTACCAACAAGGCTACAATGAACATACTTGCACACTCCTTATGTATATATGTGGCTGTTCTCTAAGGTAGTGTTTTTCAAAACCACCAGTGAGTCGTAAAATCAATTATATAGTGACCAGGATTTTATCTAATAAAATAAAACAGAACAGAACAGAATAATATAAAAAGTACAAGAAAGGAAATATAAGACTGCTTTAGGGACTTCCCTGGTGGCGCAATAGTTAAGAATCCGCCTGCCAATGCAGGAACACAGGTTCAATCCCTGGTCCGGGAAGATCCCACATGCTGTGGAGCAACTAAGCCAGTGTGCTACAACTACTGAGCCTGCGTTCTAGAGCCCGCAAGCCACAACTACTGAGCCCGCGTGCCACAACTACTGAAGCCTGCGCGCCTAGAGCCCATGCTCTGCAACAAGAGAAGCCACCACAATAAGAAGCCTGTGCACCGCAACAAAGAGTAGCCCCACTCGCCGCAACTAGAGAAAGCCCGCGTGCAGCAACGAAGACCCAATGCAGACAAAAACAAATAAATAAAAAATAAATTTATAGGGCTTCCCTGGTGGCGCAGTGGTTGAGAGTCCGCCTGCCGATGCAGGGGACACGGGTTCGTGCCCCGGAGCGGCTGGGCCCGTGAGCCATGGTCGCTGAGCCTGCGTGTCCGGAGCCTGTGCTCCGCAACAGGAGAGGCCACAACAGTGAGAGGCCCATGTACCGCAAAAAAATATAATAAATAAATAAATAAATAAATTTATTAAAAAAAAAATGTTTTATACCTTATAAAGGCGAAAATTGCCCCATCAAACACTTGTTTCATACCTATATATACATACGTATATGTACATATTTATGTATATCTGTGTATGTATATGTGTGTATGTATATAGCGAGTCATAATATGAGATGTTTAATAGCTGATTCACCTTGTTATAAAGCAGAAACTAACACACCATTGTAAAGCAATTATACTCCAATAGAGATGTTAAAAAAAAAGTTTATTACTGTGGCTTGTATTAAAAAGTATAAAAAACAAATGTTCTAAGATATATTCCAATGTTTAGGTAGAAGGAAGTGTGCATATTTATTAATTAGAAACTTTAAAAACGATTCCTGAGATAAGCATATTCCTGGTTCCCCTAAATGAGACACATTAAATGGCTGTATGTATACAGAAATAGTTATCTAAGTTTTATTTTCCCAATATCCTTGGCAATCAGTATCAGTCTTAGGTTACCAAAAATTTCAGTTGATGTGATTGACCTAACATTTCTTATTATAAATAACTTCTCTAGCTATCAGTTAAAAAGGGGTTTTATAATTTTATTGTTTGTGCTTTATCATTAGACATACATTTAACATGTCTTTAGTGAATTTAAAAGCTGTCACCACTGAATGTAAATTGGTGCAGCCACTATGGAAAACAGTATGGAGGTTCCTTAAAAAACTAAAAATAGAGCTATCATATGATCCAACAATCCCACTCCTGGGTATATATCCAGAAAAAATGAAAACTCTAATTCCAAAAGATACACACACCCCAGTATTCACAGCAGCACTATTTACAATAGCCAAGTAATGGAAACAACCCAAGCGCCCATCAACAGACAACTGACTTAAGAAGATGTGGTACACATGTACAATGGAATACTACTTAGTCATTAAAAAGAATGAAATAATGCCATTTACAGCAACACGGATGGACCTAGAGAATATTATACTTAATGAAGTAAGTCAGACAGAGAAAGACAAATACTGTATGATATCACTTATATGTGGAAACTAAAAAATAATGCAAATAAATCTATATACAAAACAGAAGCAGACTCAAAGACACAGAATACAAACTTACGGTTACCAAAGGGGAAAGAGGGAGGGACAAATTAGGAGTATGGGATTAACAGATAAGGACTACCTAAAATAGATAAGCAACAAGGATCTACTACATAGCACAGGGAATTATATTCCGTACCTTTTAATAACTATAATAGAATATAATCTGGAAAGAAAAATAACTGAATCACTTTGCTATCCACCTCAAGCTAACACAATATTGTAAATCAACTATATTTCAATAAAAAATAAATAAAAATAAAAACTGTCACCACTCACTAGTTTATTAAAAAATCATGCCACATCTGATAACTATTATCATTTATAGTTCTGAGAGGAATATTTTAGAAACTATTCCATTTTGAAACATCTAGAAATCCAGCTATCCTTGAGAATAAAATGATCATGTTATTATTGTTTTCTAAAAACAGGGTTTTAAAGATTTAGAATGGATATTTGCCTCATTTTTTTTTTTTGCCACATGGCACGTGGGATCTTAGTTCCCCAACCAGGGATCGAACCCACACCTCCTGCATTGGAAGCATGGTGTTTTAACCACTGGACCACCAGGTAAGTCCTGCCATATTATCATTTTGATAGATTTTTTAAAAGGAAAAATATAAATTCTTATTTAGTCATGCTGCAGATCTCTTAAGTACATCCCTTTTCAGGAGAAGGGTTTCCTAATATCAACTCTTATTTTTCTTTATCTCTCACCTGAAAAGAAAATAATCTCTATACTGAAAAGATGCAATGCACATAAAAGTAAAATAGCTAAAAAAGGCTACCTTAACCCCCGAAGTCAGTTATTTATGTTTCTTGGTAAAAGCAAATTAAAAATAGTACTATACCTAGCCAGAGGGGAGCGAAATGCTGTAGCTGGTGTGGGAAAATCCATGGTCCTTGTCTCAAGAACTGGTTTTCCTGGAATAAACTTTAAACTGTTGGGATTTGGGGTATCTTGTGTTTGAATAAACATGTATCTCACTAAAAGAGAAAAAAGAAAGAATGTTATTCTAGAAAAAAAATGTTAACAAGTTTATGGACTATGAAGTGCTCATTTTCAGAGAACCAAAAGGAATACAGAAAATTAGAAAAAAAGAATATAAAGCTTTATTGCCCAAGCTTACAGAATAAGAATTGTTAAGCAACAAATTTATCAAAATATTTAGGATAACTTCACTGAATTTTATATTAATACTAATTATTTAGTTTTGTTACTCAACAGATTCTAGCAATATCCTACACGTAAGTAGGAAGGCATATCATAATTCAGGAGTCTTAGATGGATTCTATTTGGTAACTCAATACAAATTAGCTATAATAATAAATCATCATCACTTTCCAAAGTGCTAACATTTTTTAAAATAAATAAATTTATAATAATAACAAATGATATTTATTTTATGCTTACTTATTACAGAGACAGGGCTGAGTGCTTTATATATATTTAAGCCTTTAACAATCCTATGAAGAATGTATTATTGTTCCCATTTTACAAATGAAGAAACTGAGGCTTAGAGATAAGTAACTTGTTAAGTCACTAAGAGTTAAGTAACTTGTCCAAAGGTATAGAATTAGTGACATTATAAATTATCATGTAGGTAAGAATCTATGTGAATTACTTTCTAGAATATTTTAAAACTATCATTAGAGGGCTTCCCTGGTGGCGCAGTGGTTGAGAATCCGCCTGCCGACACAGGGGACACGGGTTTGTGCCCCGGTCCGGGAGGATCCCACATGCCGCGGAGCAGCTGGGCCCATGAGCCATGGCCGCTAAGCCTGCGCATCCGGAGCCTGTGCTCCGCAACAGGAGAGGCCACAACAGTGAGAGGCCCTCGTACCGCAAAAAACTAAATAAATAAAATTTTAGAAGAAAATTATCTTTAGAGATTCTTTTCTTCTCTGTTCCTTCTAGGGCCATGATCAGATTGAGAATAAAAGAATCTTTAATTTCCTACCTTGCTATTATGATAACAGCTCATAGGACAAAAAGATAACACTGAGGTTTTAACAGTTTAAAACTATTAAACAGGCTCTGGTTACTTATTATGAAAATAAAACTTCTGACTTAAAAACAAACAAACAAATAGCACCACCCAATTCTCTTCTTAGAGCAGTATATGGAAATAAGTTAATTTATTGAGTAATTATCATGTGCTGGGCATGGTGCTAAGCACTTTATGTGAATTATATCATTTAATCCTTACATCCTGCCAAGGAGGCACTGTTTTTATCCTAATTTATAAATGAGGAAACTAAAGCTCAAAGTCACTCGGCTAGTTAAGTGACAGAGTCAGGATTCAAGCCTGGCCAATTTTCCAGCACTGACTTGTTTAACCACTGTGCATACTACCACTCCATAAGTATTAGTGCCAAGCATAAAAGAAAATATATACTTAAGATCAGTCTTTCTATCCTATCATAATCCTCATATCACATATCTTAAGAAAGAGTAAAATATCAAAAAACAACAGTTTTATTTTAAATTAGAAAGAGATTAAATTTGGCAAAACATATGGTTGGTATAAAAATGCTTTTCTTAACTGTTAAAAGAGAAGAGTCTAATTTGACAGCTGAGATTGTTTTTGCACCTCGCCATGCAGTTCCAGCTAACTGATATTGAGTCATTTCCTTGGTAAAGTAGAAATTGAAACTAAACTCCCATACGTTTTGCTTAAGTCACTGTCCTGTAAAGATATTAGTTGGTGACTTGGTGACCAGGCAAATCCTAAAAAAGAAAAAAATGAAAAATGATAACCTCAGTGTTGAAGTACTTGATTTAAAATATTTATACTTCCAACCAATAAATTCCTCTGACAATCTGCACTACAAGGGAACAATTTTTCAAATGGAACATTATATAAAGTGCTGCCGCCACTTTCTGTAAATATACAGAAAACAAGGTTCTTTTAACCCTGGCTCTGACCAATCATCTCTGTGGCCTTTCTTAATAATTTATTGGTAACCAAAATCTCTGCACATATTAGACACTCCACCAATATTTGAAGAATTAAATCTGGCTTTATTCTACTCAGTCCATTTGTGTAAAACTATACATGCAGAAAGAAAACTTTTTAGAAACACTTGAAGAACTATAAATGTAAAAAATTATTTAAGCGACTATAATCTACATATGTCTGAAATAGAAAATATGATAATATATGATATCACTACATAAATTTTAACAATGAACAAAGGTACTTCAAAAAAAGTAATTTGACTAGGTATTAACAAAATCATTCCAGTCATAGCCTAAACTGGGTTAAATTAGGTATTTCAAAAATGGCTCTCAGATCCATCATCCAGAAAGATCCTCTGAAAGTGTCATAACGGTTACAACAGGAGAGAAAGACTTGTAAAATAATCTTTTCTATTATGCTTGGTATAATAGGTAACAGATAAAAAGGTAGGCATAAGCTCCCCCTCAAATATAAATTAATGGTGCTTGAAGTCAATATCAAAGACTAAAATCAGTAGGTTTCCAATTTGAAAAGCCTAGATGACCACATAATTCAGTTCTACAAAATTTAAAAGTCTAATTAAAGTAGCTTAAGATGCTGAGTTGCTCAATATTTATGCCTAAATTCTTCTGTGACTCAAGGAGACAGGAACTGGCACTCCTGTTCTTGCCCCAGGATACAGAAGAGGTAAGGTCTCTACCCTGATCCAACTCATGGCATTAGCCAGAGTTAGCCACCTTCCAGAGTAGCATGGCCACAAGGAGGAGTTCAAGGTAGTGATGGAAATGGAGATGGGCCAAGAGCTGAATCCCAATTCTTACAGCTCCATAAGCACATATAGGTAAGCATTCACAGACAGACAGACACACATACACACACCCTCCCCAACAAGGTTCCCTAACCACGTGACAGTGGTCATATTGCAAAAATTTTCAAATCCTATCTTCATACTTATTTCCAATATTAAAGAAAATAAAAGCATGTAACATCAACAAGACTGTCAACAAAACCATAGTGATTAATGTTGACAAAAAAAGAAAAACTACATTCAAAGTACTATGTCCTAAGGCCTGGGTGAAAGCTAGAAACTTACTGATTTTAGAGGTATTCTTATCAAAATAAGGAGGGCAACAGCTTAAAATACATATGATTCTTTGAAACACAAACCCATTTGTAACTTCTTTCTATATTTTTGTTTCAGAAATCATTTATTGAGCAACTCTTATGTTCCAGAAGACGTGTTACACAAGAAACTGAGATTTCATAGAAGTACTGGACACTGTATTCAGGATTCTTGAAATTTAAGGTCAAATGACATGTGTAAGCAAATAATTATAGCAAAGTGTAATTTATGGCAGAAAAAAATGTTATATTCTTTTTATAGGCATCTGAATAGAAAATTTACAAATTCTCATTGTTCATGACCCACAAAATTTCATTCAGGCAGTTTGCTCTAAAAGAGATGAAATTTTACCTGTGTTACATAAGGTTGCAGGGAGTGGGAAAAGTGGTCTCTGGACAAACTGATGCAGAGGCTGTTTCTTAATGGTATATGGATTCATCATATGACAGAATCTACATTTAAAAACAAATAAAAATGACATTTTAAGAGATAATCTCTTAAGCTCAAGTTTCTACTTCTCATATATAAAACAACCATAATGAAAATAATAACAAACATGAATTTTCATTTTCCATCCACAACATTATTTCCACTCCCTCACACAAGCAATATCTACAAACAATTTAAAAACAAGAGCTCAAGGGGAGATTTACAGCCTTTATAACTGAGTGTATATAGAATATACAATACCTGGTGTAAAGAAACAGAAATGCATCTACATTAGTGATTTATAACCTGGAGTTCCAGACTCTTAGGTATGCATGAAGGAGGCAAAGAGCTACAAACTGTTTTTCCCATTTTAGATTTAAAAACAACTAAGTGATAGAGTCACATGGTTCAAAATTCAAAGGGAAGAAAAGTAAATACAGTGCAAAGTCTTCCTCCTTTTCTGTCTCTACCACCATGTTTCCATGGAAAGAGACAACCTATGCTATTTGTTTTGAAAGGCATTTCAATACCTCCAAAAGTCTAATCGAAAATATACTATTCTCCACCAAACTGCTAAAGAAGTCAACAGTCTATACGTGCTTTCTGACTGGAAACATATTGATGCTGCTTTGTAATAACTTTGGTTATTTTACTCTGAATATAGTCAGAATGAAATAACCAAAGTTACAAAACTTCCGAAGTGTTGACTGGCTTTTTTTTTTTTTTTCATGGATTTGGCTAATTAAAAACAAAGGGAGAAGGGAAAACCAAATACTACTAGAAAAGTAAACAAAAGGAGATGTTACTAGTGAAAAATTTTAGAAATCTGACGCAAGTTACATGAAAATGCAGTTTACTTTAAAATACTATTGCCATGCATTCCAATTTTCATTTCACAGGAGTCACTGAGGAATTTTAAGCATATTTATGATCACTTTTTGTTTTTTACGTTCCTCTGATTATTTTCAACCTGCAAACTCATAAAGAGGAGGGACTGTCTTCATTGCTGTCCCTAGCCACTAGCATGATGACCTACCTCAGTTCCTCATTTCTAAAATGAAGTTAATATTCACCGCTAACTCATAAAGACTGGGGCAAACACGGATCCAGATAATCCTCGTAAAGTGCTTACAACAGTGCTAGGCCATGTGGCATGTGTTCAATAAATGTTAGCTACCGCTATTATTAGTATGCAATAGGTGCCCAACAATGATTCATTAAATGGAATTCAGGTTTGGGGTGAAAGCATTTTTATCTATAGCACACTGCCTAAATCTTGGATACCTTGCAATATGGAAGTACACCGAGGACGGAACTACACCTGGAATACGGAAATTTCCTTTCAGCCCACAGAAAAGGCAGAATGGAGATGGGTTTTTGTATATTCTGACGGAGGTGGGTTTACAGTAATAAAATAGTAAAGGTGAGTTACATTATTCCAGGAAGACAGCTACTCAAAAATAAGAGAGGGAGACAGGAGGTGGCTAACAAAAAATCCTTCTGCAAACCTAATTATTTTAGGAAACGCATTTCAACTTCAACAGCATCATTAGCACTAAAACCTCTAACAAACACTCAGGAGGTCAACCCTTGTTAGGCTCTCTTCTCCTTTTGTTCCATAAGAGAAACCAGGGTACAACAATCTACTGAACGTCCTCAGTGCCTTTCACCTAACCAGTGTTAACAGATGTCCCTGGGAAGCCAAACGCAAAGACAGGGCAAATGGAAAGAGGAAAGACGAGGGAACGGAGTGGGTTTGGTGGGTGGGGCGCGGAAATCTGGAGTTCCAGCACTTAGATGCTGTGTGACTTCAGATAGGTCACGTTCCCCTTCTAGGTAGGCCTCACTAAGAAAATGAGTGACATTCTGACGTTCTGATTTCGTGTTTAAAAGGCAGAGCGAATGCACGGGGTGGAGGGGCTGGAGGGGCCCCGATTTAAAAACAGCTCCTCTGTGGGGTCCCTACAGCCGGCCTCTGAGAGTCTCCCCACCACAGGGACTCAGGCACCGGGTCTCGGAGCCTGGGACAAGGCCGGCAGGGCCCGCCAGAACCGGGTCGCAGAGCTGCCTCACCGAGAGCTGCCCACCTCAGGGTTTAAACCCCCAACTTCGGCGATGGGGGTGGACCCAAAGGCAAGGTCAGGGGCACTTCTCCCCACCTGGTGTAAGAGAGGGCGGGCGCGGAGGCGACCGCTCTGCTGGCTACGCCCAGCGGTACCGCTATATGCAGCCCCGGGCTCACCACTTACCGCCTCCGCAGCCCAGCGGCAGCCGCCGCAGCTCCCCGGCCCAGGAGGGCCGCCGCCGCCATCTTGGTCCGAGTGCGCAGGTGTGGGATAGGCCGCTCCACTCCCCCACAGCCTTCGCAGCGGCGCTCAAGCCCCGCGCAGGCGCAGGCCGGCCGGGATCTGGCAAGGCACCGTGGATAGCGCACCCTACCGGCCGCGCGCGGCTCTGCTGCGGATGAGCGGGGCGGGCTTGCGTCGGCTGTTGGAAATCATTACCTACCTACTTCCCGAGGCTGGGAAAGGGGGGAAAAAAGAAATCCTTGCGAAGCTTGCGCAGGCGTGGTCAAGCAAGCACGAGGGACTCCGCACGCATGCGCGGAACAGTACATTGCTTTTCCCACTTAGATAGGTGCTGCGTTTGCACAGCCTGATCCTGCGGAACATCCTAGACCCGCCTATTGCCTCTGGTAGGAACCTGCTTGCCATTCAGGCCCAGTTCAGTGACTGTCTCAAAAGATGCCCTGAAGCATATACCCTGGGAAGGTTCTCGCCTTTCTCCAGCGAGCTGCCTGCTCTTCTCCCATGGGGCCCCTGTGGACCTGGGTTAGGCTGGGTTTGTGGACTCGGTCATGTTGGACCAACAAGCACAGAGAACTCACCTCGTGTGGAGCTGCCTTTTGCTGTATAAGCATGAGTATTGAGTGATTTCCAGAGCGAAGTACAAAAGTTCGTTAACTATTCTCCAGGATCTTACTGGGGTAAAAAGCTTTCTCTAGGACAGCTGTTCTCAAAATGTGGACTGAGGGCAGCAACCGCATGGGAACACGTGGGAAGTGCAAATTATCACACAGCACGTTAGACCTATTGAATCACAATCTCTGGAGCTGGGGTCCAGTAATCTGCTTGAACAAACCCTCCAGGTGATTCTGATGCAGGCTAACGTTTGAGAAGCACTGTTCTAGAAGATATGCGCAGAGGACTGGTTTCTGTAAGGGAAACAACACACCTGTTGTCGGACAAGTTGAGACCACATGGAAGGGGAGGCCTCTAAGGGGGTGGGCGGGGCTTCAGGCTGTGGCTGCTCTGGGGCTGGACACGTGAGCCTCCTCTGAGTGCATCTTACATTCTCAAGGCTGCGGCGTGTTGGCTTCTGTCTTTGCTGACCCATTCTAGACCTCAGTGTCATCCACGGCTTTCCCCTTTACTCTCTTCTAGACCTTGAATCAAGTGTGCAATGTGGCTCTTCCACCCAAGAACATACCCCAGTTAGGAACCATCTTGCTGTCTTCAACTTCTCCCTCTCTTATCTGTTCCTTCCCATAAGAAAAATCCTGCCTTGCCCCAAACCACCTTAAAACCACCACTTTTTCTTCCCCCAGCAAAGTCGAATGGCATAAAAGAGTTGTCTACACTTTTAGCCTCTAGTTTTTCACCTCCCACTCTTCAAACCACTGAAAGCAGCCTTCTGTGTCCCACTGGTGTGGGGAGGGGAGCTGATCTAGTCAAGACCACCCACATCATCCATGTTGCTGAACCTGAAGGATCCTTCTTGGGTTTTACCTTTCTTGACCTCTGGAACGTGGAATGCTAAGGGTCTCTCCCTCCCTTTCGTAATCTGATTCCTTGGCTTCCCTGGCACCACAACTGCCAATTTTTCCTATTATTTTTCTGGTTACTCCTTCTCCTTTCTCCTTTGCAGAATTTCATCTGCCCGCCGCTTAAGTGTTGGTGCTTTGGGGGACCTCATTCCGGGTAGTACTCTTACAATTTGTGTGTGTGTGTGTGATTAATTGACAAACTTCAATTAATTGACAAACTTCAGGGAGTTATGCCAATTAGCATTTCAGTCAGCCACCAAAATATGTTTCTCTCCCTTGCAAAAACTGGATTAAAAAAATTTGGGAGGAGGTCTTCCCTGGTGGTGCAGTGGTTAAGAATCCGCCTGCCAAGGCAGGGGACACGGGTTCGAGCCCTGGTCCAGGAAGATCCACATGCTGCGGAGCAACTAAGCCCGTGCGCCACAAGTAGTGAAGCCTGTGCGCTATAATTACTGAAGCCTGCACTCCTAGAGCCCGTGCTCCGCAACAAGAGAAGCCACCGCAATAAGAAGACTGCGCACCACAACGAAGAGTAGGCCCCGCTCGCCGCAACTAGAGAAAGCCCGCGCACAGCAACGAAGACCCAACGCGGCCAAAATAAATAAATAAAATAATTCTTTTTTTGCCAATTATTGGTCATTTACATTAAGTGGAAAACAAAACTGGTTAGAAACAGCACCTACAGTATGATCGCATTTACGTAAAATAGTTTGTGTCTCTGAGTATGTGCTTGTATGTGTGAGCATAAAGTGTCTGGAAGGCTGACTGCCAGCCTCCTTTCTCTTTCCCCTCCTCTGGCTGTTTTCAGTTCCTTAAATATGCTGAATTATTTCCCACCTAAGGGCCTTTGTATAAATTGTTCCCCCTTCAGGGAACAGTGCAGAAAGCCACAGGCAACCCCAGGCAAGGAAAAGGACCACTGCTTCATGATCCCAAGCCCCTTCCTTGCAGGAGGCAGGTGTAGAAAGAGGAGAAGAATGGTCTTTGAGCCTAACCAAGGGAAAGGAAGAAAGCTCTAAGGCAGATACAAGATGGAAGTTTGAAAGACTTGGCAAGATTTTTTAATACTTGACAGTAAGATAGAAAATAAGATAGTTTTTAAAGATGAAAGTAACCAGAAAGCAATGGGATTTGCTGAATTTCAATCAAGGAGTGAGGCAGGAAGAACAAAAAGATGACATTTAAGCCCTTTTTCTGATTGTATCTTACTGAACTCATTCTGTTCAAAATACTGGTTGTATATATATATTTTTAACCATTCCCTTTACTAGCTACTCCAAAGATATCCAGTTCCTCCTCATTCTTAGCAGATTTGACTTCACAGAGAAAAAGATAGAGGCCTTGGTGGTAGCAGTGGTGGCAACTGACTCTCTAAACTATTAAAGCCTTGCACAAGCTCACATACTTATCTCTTTCTGCTGAAGGCATCCAGAATATTCCACTTCAGGAGCTTTGTTTGGAACTACCCTTATCTACCTAAAAGTAGAGCCTCCCAAAAGATTTCAAGTGTTATAAATCCTCTCCCCAGGAGTCTAGCAGCCAGGAAAGATGGACTCTTATCACTGAAGAGGAGAATTGGCTCAGGGATAAGAAATCACCTAAGCAGACATTCTCACAAAGCTATCACATCTCTATTCTCATAAGAAACCATTTATCTTTTCCTAAAAATCATTTGTTTCCTCATAGGTGTCCTTCTCCCCTTCTCCTTCCCCTTCTCCTTCCCTTTGATGGAAGAAATGTTCACATACTGAGGTATGGGGAAGTTATTCTGGCTTATACATGATTTGGCTTGAACTTTATGCTAACTAAAATAGTCTGTCTTATCACTTGTCAACCATATATTGTACACATACTTTAACCATTGAAAGAATGTTGCCCACCATCCAGTTATATAAAGGGTTAAGTCACAGTCCGTTGCTGTGGCTCACAGTGGGAGCCCTGAAGGAAATTCAGGGGGAAAAAAACCAGCCCAGGATAAGGCATTCTGCGTTTTGAATAAACTGGTCCCTAGATAGTTATGATGCAGACCTCAGGAAGAATTTCAATGACCCTAGATTCTTGCATCTTCCCATACATAGCAGGTCACTAAAATCATTAACTTGAGATCGCTGTTCTTTGTGATTAGCAGTCATCTTTTATCAGGATCTATGCTTGACCGGCCAAAAACATCAGGTATCTCTGGGCTCCTCCCCTACCTCTTCAGAACAGTCTTCTCAGAGCTACTGAGAGGCTGTTTCTCAAGCTATAGTCCTGAGTTTGGCTTGAATAAAACTCTCTTCTATTCTTAGTTAGATTGTTTATTGATTATTTTGTTTGTTTGTTTGTTTTTGTTTTTCAGTACTCGGGCCTCTCACTGTTGTGGCCTCTCCCGTTGCAGAGCACAGGCTCCGGACGCGCAGGCTCAGCGGCCATGGCTCACGGGCCCGTACGCTCCGCGGCATGTGGGATCCTCCCAGACCGGGGCATGAACCCGCGTCCCCTGCATCGGCAGGCGAACTCTCAACTACTGCGCCACCAGGGAAGCCCTGCTTATTGATTATTTGCAGCAGCACCTTATTAAGATGATATTGGGTTGGACAAAAAATTCGTTCGGGTTTTTCATGAAGCCCGGGTTACGGAAAAACCCGAACGAACTTTTTGGCCAACCCAATATATATAAGCCCCAAATTCTAACTGCCACCATGAGTTATATTTTTCTGTGAATGCCCATGTAAGTATGTGAATAAAAATCTCTTTCCTCTGTAATAAGCTAAAGGGGAAAAGAATTTGAAAAAGAAGAGATACAGGTATATGTATAACTGAATCACTTTGCTATACACCTGAAACTTACACAACGTTGTTAATCAACTATGTTCCAATAAAAAAAAAAAAAACACCTCTTTTCTCTTGCTAATCTATCATTTGGAAGTTTAATTTGCCAGCCCTCAAGAGTTGAACCTAAGAGTGTAGAGAGAGTTTTCCTCTCCAACACTGCACTAATCCTACCTCCTTCTTCCCATAGCAGAAGAGGCATCTTTCTTACCCAAAGCCAGTACCTCCACCTGTGTTCTCAGTCCATCTGCTTCCTTACTCCCCCTCCCAGTCCTTAGGGACTTCACCCAATTTATTATTTTTTTAAGTAAAATTTTTGTTCAGAATATATTAGATTTACACAAAATTTGCAAAGATAGTACAGATTGTTTCTGTTTATCCCTTACCCAGTTTTCCCTGTTGATAGCATCTTACATTACCATTATACATTTGCCACAGCTAAGGAACCAGCATTAACCAAACTCCACAGTTTTGCGTTATTCTCTTGGTTAGACTGGGGTTATAGGTTAGGGGGAGGAAGACCATAGAAGGAAGTGCCCTTCTCATCACATCATAGGGTTCGTGTTATCAATGTGACCTATCACTGTTGCTATTAACCTTGATCGTCTGGCTGAGGCAGTGTTTGTCAGGTTTTTCCACTGTGAAGTTACTCCCTTCTCCTTCCCCTTCCATACACTACGTTTTTTTTTTTTTTTTTTTTTGCAGTACGCGGGCCTCTCACTGCCGTGGCCTCTCCCATTGCGGAGCACAGGCTCCGGACGCGCAGGCTCAGCGGCCACGGCTCACGGGCCCAGCCACTCCGTGGCACATGGGATCCTCCCGGACTGGGGCACGAACCCGCGTCCCCTGCATTGGCAGGCGGACTCTCAACCACTGTGCCACCAGGGAAGCCCCGTACACTACTCTTTGAACGCACAACCCACACTTAAGTTTTGTGGAATTAAGCTCCACTTTGGGGAGATGGGGGAGCTAAATAAATTAACTGAAATTCTTCTGTATATGTCTTTTCTTCATTTATTTATTCAGTCATTTTTTATATCAGCATGGGCTCATGGATATTTACTTTATACTTTGTTGTAACCTAATACTATGTTATTTATTTCATTGCTTAAGTTGTTTCAGCTTTGAGCATTGGAAGTTCATTCAGGTTGGGTCTGTGCCCCTGTGATTTTATATATTATTATTTTTAGCACTCCTTTACTTTCCAGCACTACAGATGCTCCTGCTTCATTTTGTATATTTCCTGCTCCAGCCCTAGAATGTGCAATTTCTCCATGGAGCCCTGCTTCCATGGAGAAATTCCATTAGAGAATGGTTTTTAGAAATGAAGATCTGGGTGCTGGGTGTGCTTACTGTCCATTTACTATTCATTTTGTTATTCCTTCATCTTCATCTGCTCCCTCTCTACAGATTGTTTCTCCTTAGCTGCTGGCATACAGACATATTCAAGTGTTTCCCTCATTAATCCTTCTTTATCCATGTTCCCCACTGGCAAGCTCCCTAGATCTCTCTTCATTTCTGTTCGAGCTCTTAGCATGGTCACATTTTATATGAATTTGAAAGTGCTGTATGAAAGATTAGTAAAGTCTCAACTTGTGTGCAAAATATAAAATAAATACAAATATAAAAAACTGTCAGGTAAAGCACAATTTCAGGTGGGCTGAGGGAATTGTGATATTACCACATGTTGGTGCCACTAAAGCTGGTGAATCAAACAGAAATAGCTAACATTGATTGAGCACTTAAAGTGGGTCATTTTCTAAGCACACCTCATAGCAATCTATATCATGGGCATTTAATGTTATCCCCATTTTACAGATGAAGAAACTGAGTCCCTTAGAAGTTCAGTAATGTTTCAAGATTACACAGCTAGGAAATAATGGACAAGGGATCAATTTCCTATGCAATGTATTTCCATTTTATTGTAATTATATTCATTGGAATCCAGCCTTTTCTATATACATTTTACAATGGAGATTTATTCGTCAATTTTTAGTTCATTTCAAATTTTACCAACGGTTTCTACTACTGAGTTCTCTTGTGGCCACTATACCTACTAAATTCAAATTTCCTGAATCAAAATTTTGATTTAAAATGTCAAGATTTCAGTCTTCCATCAATTTTTGATGTGCAGTTTTAGCTGTTTTGAATTTTACTTGAATATGTCTACCAGTAGTATTCATTATAAACTGAAAAAAGGCTGACAGTTTATATTTAATTTTTGATTACTCTAAGAGAAAATTGTGATCCATTCCTCTCAGATAACGTAAGGTTTCTCTAAAGAGTGAAAAATAAAATATGTCCTTGAGGTCAAAAGGTCCTGCTCAAAAACAGGATGAGGCATGGGAGATCTGGTAGAACTACTAATTTCACAATATCTGACTTTAAGAATTCCACATGTAGCAATGGCGTTGGTCCCAAATCTCAGCACTGGAATATTGGGCTGCCTTCTGAAGGGAATACTTGGAGTCCTTTGGGCCTCTGGCCTAAGCTTACATAAAAGCAGGTTGAAGAAGTACTTGGTCTCCTTCCTTGTAGGCTGACATACTTCAATATGAGGAAAGATAAACTCAAGGAAAAAACACATGATGTAAGGGGAAAGATCTTTATCTTCAAATACAGAGAAACAGGTCTAAACCATTTATTCTTGGCTTTTCCCTGGGTCTCGCTCTGGTTCCTTCCACTTGGTTCTAACCTAGGGGACAACCCAAGGGCACCTCCTCCCTGGCTGGTCTCTTACCAACCAGTCTCAGGGCTGGCAAAAGTGAGTCATCAAAGGCTGTATGCAGAGAGACCACCCCAGGGGAGCTGGAGCTTCTAATTCTGGCTCTCCCTACAATTAAGGCAGAGATAAGTCACCACAGGTAAGCTCTGTCCACCTCTGCAGAAGGCTTCTCCTGCATCTCAGTGGGAGTGATGCATCTGAAAGGGTTTCCCCCAGAACAGTCTGAGTCACGATAAGGAAGACTACTTTTGGCTAATGAGAACTTGAAATAGAAAAAACATAAGAACTTCACATTGTAGAACTAGGTAGGGCACATATTTAAAGATAGATAGATGAATCAGATCTTAAATAAATCTTCAGAAAAAGTAGGCAACTCTGGCTTTATTCATGCATCTTATACTAGAGCTCTTTGGATCCCTGGATCTTCTTTGAACACCATGTCTGTGAACTCAGCCCATTACCAATTCTTCCTGAATCACGGATGTCAAGCTCATTAAAGCTTTGTTATGTTCTCAGATTTGGAAAGGACATAGGCAGGCAGGTTTTCCCCACAGTATGGATTTAAAAATTTTTAGGTATAATCCACTTCCACTAAAGATTTCTCTCTTTAGTTTCTTATGGCCTCTCTTTAGGGATTTTTTTTTTTTTTTGGAAGACTGCATATTAATGCAGGTCACATTCAGATAACACATTTTAGAAGTTCACAGGAAACTTTACATTGCAGGGAGCTCTGTGATTTTCCCAGCTCAGTCCTTATGGCTCCATTATCTTGTATTATTTCATTTATGCCTCCACAAACATCTAGATGAAAAGCAGGTCTCAGGAAATAACAATGCCAGCATTGGAAACCAACCAACAAAACAACCAACCAATCAACCAACCAACCAAGAGTTGCTCTTTGAAACTTAAAAATGTAGAGCTAGGCTTGGTACTAAGTGAAAGGTGCTTATGGAGTCCTTCAATCCTAGGAAGATCTGACTTAAGAAATAATACAAAGTGTAAATCATTTATTTTAATTAGGTCCATTTTAATAAAGTGTACAGGAGTTTACAACTCAAACAAGTATTCATAAAAACTATCAGATACATAAGATAGCTCACACAAAGGGTGCAATAACATAAACCCAAGAGTCTGCAAAAAAGAGGTATTGCAAGAGCTGTTAAGGTTAACTCTATCAATGTTTTTTCCCTTTCTCATGTTCACAGACCTTGAGATTGTATGCACATATTGTTTCCTGAGGTCTGATGACCTCAACACTCCTTACAGCTGGGTCGACCTCCTCATTCAGTCAACTCAAAATATAGTCAGTAGGAGTTCGTTCACCTCTTCTGCATGGAACGAGCATGGTCCTTGGCCTTTATTCCATTCCTATCCCCTAACAAATGACGTTAAATATTCCCTCTTTCAAAGTAACATATTGCAGGCCTTGTAGTATTCTGCTCACTACTGCCCTCCCAATACCACACATGAGAGTTTAGGTCAAACCCTACTGAGTTTTATCCTTGTGGATGAGAAGAGCATGCTTACTGTGGAAATGAGTCTAAGGCAATGGCTGCTTTCTCTCACCTTTGTCCAGTACAACTCCAGTTCTAACTCGGTAGGCTAACGGAACTGAATTTACTCATTTCAAATACCTACTGTCACCTCTTGGTATTCTTTGGATGCCTTCATTAGGAGGTCTTCAACACCATGGCAGAAAGCATGAGGATACACACACACACTCCAATCACACTCCTCAAACAGGAGTCTTTGGTGGACTCAGATACAACTGACTTGCCTTTTCAGAGTGGGAAGGTGATATTGTCTTCTCTCACTCCCAAAATCTCACTTTAACTGACATTGGTAAAAAAACCACTTCTGTAATTCTTTACCAAAAGGAATCATATAGATCCTTCTAACACGTATATATGGTTCTATTAAATGCAATGTAGATGACATTGACTTAATTTCAAGAAAAAAAACATTGTTATTATAAACTCAAAACACTTTCACTCATACTGAGATTGCAGAGAAGTAACTCAGACTAAATTTCTTATGGAATTACAAGTTACAGGAATACTGGACTAAGCCACCAGTGTGCTGGTTAACATTTAGCCTCTTTTTTTGGCTTGTGGGATCTCAGTTCCCTGACCAGGGATCGAACCTGGGCCCACGGGAGTGAAAGCACAGAGTCTTAACCACTGGACCACCAGGGAATTTCCCCATTTAGCCCTTTTTACAAGCTACTCTAGAGTCCCTTCAAACATAAACTTGCCCCTGCATTCTAGGGCACTCTGGGCCTGTGTTAGATCAAGGTGGAGAGCATGAGGTTTTTGGGCTGTGTCTCCAGAGTAAGGCTGGGCTTCTGCCAACCTTCCTTCATCCTTTCTTCTAGTCCATAAGAAAAGGGGAAGGTGAGCCATTTCACTCTTATTTGGAATTATTCCAGTGTGGTAAGATTATCACAGGCTAGGCTAAAATTTAAGAAAAAAACTGTTTACAGTAACAAGGGAGGCAAATAAAAATTAGCATGATCATTCATTCAGTCATACCTCTCACTCCCCACTTATTGGTACGATTATAATAGGGGAATGTCAAGTGAGGAAATGAACAAGGAAGGTGAGCCAGGAAGACTTGCAGGGGTAGAGAAAAAGCAGGAAAAACCTGTGTCTGGCAGTTTAAAGATGGGATCTGGGCATCACATGTGGGAGGCCTGTTTCCTAATAAAGGTCAAGATGCAAATGAGGCTGGTAGGACCAGGAAGTCAGAGAGCAAGATGGCGTCCTGGCAATCAAGACACTGCCAGTGTGGATTCCCACATCGAAGCTGAGCAGCTAGTTGTTTTCACAGCCTAGCAAATTTATCTTGTAGCAAAAGAACACAAAAACAATTCCCAGCCAGATACTACTTTTTATTTTCAAACATTTTGAAACCCTTCCTTAAGTGAACTTCACAAGTTTGCAAGTGTTCTGGTGGTTAAAACAAACAAAACCAACCAACAAACAAGTAGTCGACAGTCACTGGAAAAAGCAAGAATTTAAATTTACATGATTACATTTAAAATCTTCATGTTTACTCCAGAAAGCAGGATTGGAGGATTAGAACTCAGGGATGGCTGTGGGCATTTACAAGGAGCTCTTGCCTCCTTACAAGCTGTGGTCTCTTCAGAGGCTCTCCTATGTACCTTTCATCAGAATAATCTGGGTTCCAAATTTCTCATAGAAAACTGCATCTGTGTGACCAGCAGCAATTCCGAACTTGACTGGCATGTGTTCTCCAATTTTAATTCCAAACACACAGCAGAGAATAACATCTTTCTTTATTAAAGGGACCCAAGGGACTCCATTTTAGGTAGTATCCTTCCTGCTAAAGAGTGAGTTGGATCTCACCTTTCTCTAGTTTCCTATAATAAAATTTCCTATTTGATAGGATGCATACATACTATATAACCTATGTTTTGACAACTTCCTTAGGGAAGCAAATACAGCATGATTGAATTTCTATTGTCAGAATCACTCTGATAGGTGATTCTGGTGAAATAGGTGATTACACCTATTTTAAAGAAAACTGAAATCCGCTACTTTTTGAGTCAGCGAAATGTCCACCAAATAGTTGAAAACATTGATGTACGTGTATTCTAAAACTTACTAAATAATGGGTCAATAAGATACTGGTATTTTTCTTGACAGTTCACAAAGGTTGCCAGGTTAAACTCAGACCTAACATGGGCGAGTGAATACATATAAACCAGTCCACACATATGAAATTTTCAACTCAACAATGAGTGGGCCCAAAATGAAATGGAGTTTGTGACCTAGATTTCTTTGGGTCCTGCCCTGCATCTGCTTCAAGCGTCAAATTTTGTTCATTCCATTTTCCAATCTAACCAGGATTTGGAGCTAAAGGGTTATCTGTGTGTGAACCCAAGAAACAGACATGCTAAATATTTTTCACCACACATAAGATAACTTCATGAATTCAATAGTGCCTGTTAGTCCATTAATGTGGATCCTTTAAGAGTTCATTAGTTCATGCCGCGGGTCAATGCTTTACGTCTAAATGTACCCTGGCTCATTGTGCTCCACTGAAATGAAAGGTCACAGGTTCCTGCATTCCGTATATGTGTAAAGTAAGTAACACATAAAACAAACTAAAACGAGTAACGCAGTATTTTGTTGATTATATGTTTTCTTTTCCCCTTAGCGTTAACCTAATGCAGTAGTTGTTGGAAACATGCATTCGCTACTAATTCAAAGCGCCCTGAGCACTCCTGATTCCCTTAAAACGAAAATTTTCCAGATTTCCAGATTCAGGATGGACTCTGGCAAGAACATTTTATCTTTATTATTTTTTAATTTTTTGGCCACGCCGTGCAGCATGCGGGATCTTAGTTCCCTGACCAGGGATTGAACCCATGCCCCCTGCACTGGGAGTGTGGAGTCCTAACCGCTGGACCGCCAGGGAAGCCCCAAGAACATTGTGTCTTTACATGATGCATTTACTCTATATGATCCAAAGAAGATCAGCGCAGAGTTCACTAGTTATTAACTAATCATTAATGTAATCCGATAGTCCTAAAATTTTCATGCATCATTCAGTAAGAACACCACAAAAGTAATCTGCATGTGTTTATATTCATTTCTTGTTCAAAAAAGGTATTTAGAGTCTCCAGCCATCATAGGTCTCCAGTGAGAATAAAAAAGGATTACAAGCACAGCTTGACAAATGATTCAATTATGTAATAAAATTACCAAGATTTTATTGATTTTCACCTTGAGAACTAAAATATCAGAAGGGGAGTGATCAAATAACCAAAGGAAAGTCATTTTGCAGGACTGTTACAGAGGTAATCCTGAACACCTCTGGTGAATTAGAATGACCTTCTGCTTTAAGAGTTTCTGGGTGAGAACTCTCCTTGAATATTCCCATCCTTTTCACTCCTGCACGTGAAGGCTTTAATTGATAAAGGCAAGGGAAGAGCTTGGGGTGCTAAGTTCCACACCTGTTAGCCAAAACTATTCAAATGGAAAGATGATTCTACATCCACTGTTACACAGAAAATTCAGAAATGATCATTGGGAGAAAAGCCCAACGAACATTTAACATCCATAAAAGTGAAGGACCAGCACTGCTGAAACCTCAGTTGGAAAATCATTGCTAGGAGCCCTGATCCAGTACCTATTATTTAAATTTATCTTTTAACCTGGACAGCTGAAATAGGTGGAGACTAAACTAGAAAATGTCTTGAAAAGTGTCTGTTCATATTTTACTGCCAAGATCCCTGAACTTCAAATTTAAAAGTGTGACACTTAACTGCAGTTGAGTTTGGCATTCAGGCTTGATTCTTGGACAAATTTCCCATAATCCTTAATTCATTAATCTGGGTTGGTAAGCAACTCTCCCAACATCTCCAGCTAATGGAGAAATCACTAACATTTACTACAAGTCACAGGAAGCTTTCAAGTTGAAATAGGAAATTGAACATCTTCAGCAGAAATCTTCCCACTGAGACATAAGTTTCATTTCAAGGCACTAATAATAAAGGGTATGAAAACAGCCAAGAATAAGTCAGATCTTTCCAGAAATACAAGACATTTCAAAAACACAAGTGAGGCACCTATCTGACCTACTTTAGCATCCAAGGGGACAGAGAATTGAAAGGTTTTCATGGCTGGCTGGTTCAGCTCTAGATTTCTATTTCCTCAAGAAGCAGTAGACAAAGGTGACAAGGATGTGGAAAAACAAACAAGCAAATCTAGTTTGTAGCCTAGTCTCATGATTAATTAATTTCCTATTGACAGCATGGAGTGCTCAGACCTAAGGTTTTTAAGTACTTTTTAAAATTACTTAGACCACAAACCCAGTGTTTGGAACTGTAACATTGTGCTCTTTTCTATTGTTCTGAGGGGGAACTGTATAAGGATAATTAATTTTTCAAGCCTGTGTAAATGGAATTTGTTCATAGCAAATTCTAGAAGGAAAAAAAAAAATCTACTTAGAAACTTCAGTTCCAACAGGATTTTCCTATACATTCCAATGAATTCAATTTTGCCATGAGAAGAGAACTCAATAAAAACAGGGTTCAAGTCAGTTAGGTCAGGAGACCAATGTCAGCAAATGAGTGATTGTGGAGGTACGCGAGGTGGGACAGGGTTTAGCTAAAGGATGAATGTTTCCTGTGCACACAGACATGCACACACATAGCTGTGTGCTCACACGAATTTTTAAAGTGTGCACATGGGGAAGGCTCAACACTATTAGACACGAGCATAGATATCTGTTTGCATTTCTACAAAGGAAAGGATCTGACACACGTCACACACCCACAGACACTCATGCACGAGGACCAGTGTGGCTTGCACAGACTCAGATCCAGAGAATCCTTCTAGAGCTGCCGGCTTCACAGGAATGATGCGTATCTGCGGGATTACACTTCCTTTTGATGTGCAGAATTTTTATCTGGTTTTCTTTCCTGAAATATACCCTTTTCAAGAGTATGAAACCAAGTCCGGGAGGAACTCATCTTGATTCCTTGATAGACATGACTCAGAACAGGAACTACAGGAGTCAAACTAGCAATAACATGGCCCCTTTGGGAAGTTATTTCTGGATTTACTGGGAAGTAGTTCTAGACTTAAACAGTTTCTAGGCAAACAACAAAAAGCAGAGCTCTGGGTGGAGATGGAGATGGAAATGCCTGGAAGTCCAGAAATCAATATAAACAAAAGAATTGAGCATAACTTAAAGGAGTTTCAACTAACTTATCACCTCGACTGAGTTTGCTGACTGAAGAATTCCTGCTGACTCATGGAACTGAAAGATAATAATTGATATGTCAATATTTCTTCTTAGGAAGGCTCAGCTGGGAGTGATGTGGTGGGTGTTAAGGGTGGGGTAGAGACAGAGGCCTAAGGCTCAGGTATGGCTCCTAAGGTTTCTGCTTGCCTGATTTCGAAGGAAAGGGCGCTAAAGCAAAAGGATCAGCAGCTGGCAGCTCCGTAGTCCTGGAGGAAAGGGATGTGATGGCAACAGAGCCAGCTATCGACTGCTTATTGGTTTGCGAAACAATTTTGTAGGCAGCGATGGGCTGGGCTTCTGGACTTGGCTCATCTTCTGGGCTATAGTGACGGGAATATTTGGATAAAGACTGGGGGCGGAATGGTTTGCCAGCCACGGGGCCTGAGACAGATTCTTTCTGGGGCTGAGGTCCTTTGTTTCTGTCATTAGGGTGGGCGCCAGATTCCAGAGAGGTGCCCCTGGGAGAGACGCTGTCAAGATGGTCTGCTGCTTGTACAGAATGGGAGGGGTGGTTATACGGTTGGGCAAAACCAGCCATGGAATACTGAGCTCGGACAGAGGGATGCACGGCTCGATCAAGGCCCGGGAGCAGAGGGATGTCATTGGTCTGACGGAGGAGACCGGGCTGCGCAGGAGACTCTGGGGAGGCGCTCTGGGCAACGGTTAACTCCTCCATGCTTTTCTTCTTAGTGAAAGGAGCTCTCAAGAACACGTCCGCCTCCTCTGGCTGGGAAGGAGCCACGCCGCCCTTGCAGACAAATGGGGCTTTGGTGAAAATGTCCACGTCATCCGCGGGAACCCTCGAGCTCCTGAAGGGAGCAGTGGCGAAAACATCTGGCTCACCGAGTCCATCAGCGGTTGGCTGCGTGAGGGCTCCGAACTGGTTCTTTCTTCCACCTTGCGCTGCCTTGGCTTGCTCAGGAGAGACTTCTGGCTGAGTGAAGGGAGTGGCTCCTCCCAGCTTCCCCTGCGGAGGCCTGCAGCTCTCATCCTCTTCTGACGACTCCAAGAGGAGAGGTCGAGACCCACTGCAGTCCAGCATGTCCCCCTCGAGGTCGGTCCCTTCCTCTTCACTGCTGTGGAACGAGCTGTTGCTGGAAGGGCCATCTCGGGCCAAGTAGTCATATTCTAAATTGTTCTGAGTTTTCATTCCAGGTACTCTGGAGGGGTCTGGATACAGGGGAAGGTCTTTAAAACCCGTTGATTCTTTAAAGTGCTCTACAGTTATTACAGGATAGGGATTGGGCTCTCTCTGGATACCTAGAAAAGCACAAAACGCAGAATTAATGCACAGGTCCATTCAACTCTCCTTGGAACATTTAATGGTCAACCCGTGGCAGAAACATTGTGGAACCAAATAATAGATGTTGAAAATGGAAAAGGAAAAACAGAAAAAGAAAAGTCAGGCAAGGAAACTGCACACAAACTGGAACACAACCAATCACGGTCTCACATTTCGGAACACGACAGGCACGATGTGCAGGAAAGGAGATGAAGATGTTAGGCACAAAGACATTCAGCGTAACTATGCAATGCTCCAACGCACGGGGCCAGGCACTGACACCTGCTCTACCTGGTGCTGGCTCAGGATGGAATGAAAACAAACCCAGTCACTCATCTCCACATCCACCATGACAGTTCTGGCTGATGCAGAAATACTGTCTGGGGACAAACTCAAATCAGATGCGACATGTGGTCATCTGCTCCACACTGCCTGTAACTGAGGATGGAACCTCCCCCCCGCCAAAGCAGGAGAACGTGGCTGCTTGATAAATGCAAAATTACTTGATGATTTACATCATAAGTACTATTCAAAGAGCACAAGAGTGCCTCAAATATGAATACTGAAGGCACTTTCTAAGGGGAGGAGACATAATCAAAATCATATTAAATCAATCACCTTCAGCTAGAGTTGCCCTGGAATTTTGTTTTCAGTCTTCTAAGTTAGCAAAGATCTCCTCTGCTTAAATGAATCCATCATAAAGTTCTTTAAGCAGAAGGAGTAAAATGCACAGGTAATTACAGAAGTATTTGCAAACTCTAATAAACGAATCTATTTTTATCTAGGTAGAGGTGCCTCAGGGTGCTCTGGCTTTTAAAATCAAATAGACAATTATCAGAATGCAAGAGAGCTTACCTTCCAAGAAATATTAGCAGGTTGGAAGTATGTCATTGGGCACATGTTAGCAAGAGGGCAGGAAAAAGGCATATGTAACTAAGCAAGAAGAATCCAGAGAAAAGCGTGGCTGGGGGTAGAGATATCATGTCATCATGGGTTTCCCAACCCACCAGGGTAAGAAATTACAGGTACCATGATTTGGACTCTTATAGATGACTCAGAACCTCTGTACAGCGGAAATTCAATCATCCCCTCCCCACGTTACCCTCTCCCCTTCTAAGCAAACCATTAGGTAGTAGAAACTTCTGCTAACAATTTTCCCCTGCTAAAGTTTCTGCTTGAATTAATCACACAGAACACAGCAGAAGCAACATCAAAATCAATTTATTGGGAAACCAGTTACTTAGAGGCATTACATTGTAAAGAGACGCAGAGAGAGATCTGAACATTTTAGAAGACACTGTACAAAAATACTATGTTTCTCTGAATCCTGTAACTTTTTAGCAGTGCTTCTTTTTAAACAGTTCTGACCTTAAATATTGTTTTCAGAAACAAAAAAGGTGGGTCCCCCCCCACCCCGCCACCATTTTTATTTCTCTTTCTAGAACTCTGAATGTATTTGGTGAATTCCAAATTACAGTCTTTAAGTTAAATTCTGTACTGGTGCCAAATGGCTTTCTGAATAGTATATGAAGAGGATAAATGTTTCCTTGCATTGTAACTTTAGTATGTGCACCCATATGGTGATAGGAAAGCGTTAGTCAGGGGACAGGAAATAAACAGAACACCTTCTCCTTTGCAATATATGTGGAAAGACATAATTCTAATCTCTCAGGCAAGTATATCGATGTGAGATCTGTCACAGTGATTCCCAGATGATGATGTCTGTGGGGAAATTCAAATGAAATGGGGCAGAGAAGTTTTCCAAGATAAGATTTGCTGAGCAAAGTGGTACGAATGGCCCCCAAAACTCCTTGAACTGCTTTCTAACACAGTTATCAGTTGGACAGTTTTTAGTTCCCAAAATTAAGTCATGACTTCTCATCTTCCAAAACCACCCTAGAAGCTGATGTGGTTCTGTGGGAGAGCAAAATATCTCTTAGGAGAAAACTGGCAAATTTAGTCATGACCAACTCTGGCCACCATGGGAACCAATAATGAAAATGAGCACTCGTTTGACTGAAGCTAGTGCTCTGGGGAAATTTAAATGGAACGTAGTCAAATCAAATTGTGTGCACAGACCTCCAAAAAGCAGCTACCTATAGAACGCAGGGCATCTCGGATGCCTGCAGTGTTAGAGTACATTGTGAGAGCTGTAAAGTACCAAGCAGGGGTACCCACGTGCGGAGTCAGACAGGCTAGAAGGGCATTCCTAACCTATCTAAATTACTTACGTTAAAAGTGAGTTCTTGATCAAGTCAACTGTAAATCTGCCAACTCAGAGCATATTCTATGACCTTCATGATGAATAGGAAAAATCACACCTAAAATTGCGACAACTTTTAAAAATTTATATATAGTCACAAAAATACTATAACATCAAGTTTGAAAGGAGAACTAGTCTCCAGTCCTTCAAAACAAGGCCAGACCTATTCCATCTCTGTCTTTGAACATGAATCTGCTCTATAGGATTGGAAAAGCACCTTTAAAGGATTTTCCCTTGAAGGCCAGATCTCTTAACCTTTCCATTCCTTTTAGAGGAGGTGCAGTATGACCAAGGCTGAGAGCAACCACCCTTTGTAACCCTCCAAGCCTGGCGTTCTGGAGAACAAAGACACGCAGTGGGTATGGGGCACGCAGACATCCACATTCCCTCAGGGAATTTTGGTGGTGGCAGCACAAGAAACAAAGCAGTCAAGAGAAGGACAGAGTCTAAATAACTGTAAACAGAAGATAGACATTAAATCTTGTTGGCAGTTAGAGGGTTTTTTTTTTTTTTTTTGAATATGCGTGTGTTATTGCAGGGAGGGAAAGCATGTATTTTCAGGGTGAACAGTCCTTGTATATGAATATAGCCTTGTACTGTCAGAAAAACATGTTGGAAGCAGTCTGCCTACTAGCAATGAAAGATTTATACTAATTTAACCTCAGTGCCTTGGCCCAGTTCCTTTGGAAACCAACGGCATGCAGAGCAGATGCCCTGTGACTAGAAAACTCAATAAAGCTAGGCAGTTGTTCTTGGGGTAGGGGTGGGAAGTGATGGGGGGGCGTTGGGCTTAAACCTGGGACCTGGCCTCACAGGGTCAGGGTCTCCCTTATCAAGCATAAGGGTCTTCCTTATCAGGAAGCTTAAGGTAGGGCATTTTGTTCTAATTTCCTCAAATTAAGTCATGTCTCTTTTCATTTTGCTTTAGCACATTAAATTAAGCAAGAAGTCAAAACACACTTCTTTTTCTTGCTCTGATGTAGGACTGTGTGCCAGGTTAAGGTTAAGCACACTTTTTGACACTTCCACTAGGAATAACTCCATTTGAGTCTATTTTGGGGCTGCAAATTAATGTCGATTTCAGTAAGAGCTTATATGCTTCAGAAAGAAGGCATCCTCAAAAGTATCTGATGCTTTGGCAACTATCCTCACCAATTCCCTATTAATTTCCAAAGCAACCCAAAGTGCTGAATAATTTAGAATAGGTTTACCCTGGAAATTTTATCTGATGGACAGTGAGGGCCATGTTTCCTAAAAAAGAATGAAAATCTGAAGACTTAAATTGCAGGCTGGATATTCCTGAGTGCAATATATCATGCGTGACCAGAATTTTACTTTCTCCCAAACTATAAAGAGAAATAACAGTTATAGGGAGTGTCAAAGACATAATTCTTGCCCAAAACTGAAGGTGAAATCTTGGAGTATTGGGAAACCTTCTCATATAGTTAGCAAATAGAAAGCAAAATACCCTTTACAAGAACTTCAGAAATGTAGCACCAAATGAAATTCACACTCTCAGAGCTGAATCAGGGAATCAGGAGA
The DNA here is from genome assembly GCF_963455315.2 of Globicephala melas. Taxonomy (NCBI): domain Eukaryota; kingdom Metazoa; phylum Chordata; class Mammalia; order Artiodactyla; family Delphinidae; genus Globicephala; species Globicephala melas. The sequence goes on along the minus strand of NC_083325.1, from coordinate 31,296,294 downwards.
TGTACATCAAACTAGTAATTTCCATGACCTTTTGCTTAGATAATAAAATTAAGCACTGGGTTCTACCATATGCTGTGGAGTTGCATTAAAACCCAAGCCTGGCGAATAAGATATTTGATGGGGGACAACACTGGCTAGAGGCGCTGGGTCTCTCAAGCCAACAGAGCAATTAAACGAGAGAGATTTCTCCCTGGGCATAAAACTGCCGTTGCCAACGTAAAATGTTTAATTAAATTAGCCTGGGTACATTAAAGATTAAATTAGAGGAGGGTAGCTGCAAATCTGTGCTCTCTTTTACAGCTCCATGTCTGGTCATATCAAATGCAGGCTCACAGGGGTTTTACTCTCTATGACCGCAGATGAAGCCGGGGTAGCCATGACTCATTAAAATGTCCTCTGCACGTCTCTCATACGTGTCTGCACTTTCCTTGTGCACAGGTGCTTATGGTCACTCAACAATGTGTTTAAATCCTTTTTTGCAAAAGTGGGTTTTCAGATCAGGAAAAGAGCAGCTACTGTAAGTTATTTATTTATAGCTCTGAACATCATGCTCCTGTTTTAACAGATAAAAGTCTTTATTTTCCTGTATGTTTACATAAGAAACTTGTTTACAGACTTGTTTTTTATACAATACTTGTGTAGCAAAGTTCAAATTTCACATTTTTCTGTATAAGATAGCTTCATGTACCTCTGTTTGCTTTGTCTTCTTGGGAGGACAGGATAAAGGTCTGTGGTGAATACACATCCGTGTGATGAGGGCGTGTGCGACAGGGCAGAGAATACTCCTAGGGCAAGACTACATCAGAGTGGGAACCAGGAAGATATCTTCCATTCTAGCAACTACCATGCTGCTGCACAGATCAGCATTGTCCAAAGAACCTCTCTCCCCCATCACAGTGAAAGGAAACCCAAGAGAAACAAAATAGTATCTTGTTACAGATTATTTGAAATGGAGGCCATCTGGGATTCATTCTGACTCAAGAAATCCAAGCACATTCAACTCTAGGAACATTACTAGTGGGGAAAAGGAAAAGGCTAATAACTTTGTGCTGGTAAAATTACAGTCTCTTGAGAGGAATAAAAGATGGCTTTGTAATATCTGGAGCGTTTCAGTAAAGGTACCATTTTAAGTATCCATCTAATAGTTTCTCTGTTCTGCCTGGCAGCCTCTAATCTGCTTAATTCAGTACTTTGGGCAATCCTGTCATTTTTATCCCCAAAGTCTAAGTTCATGGCTACAGAATTCTGAATCTTACAGACTGAGAAAGACTCCTGGAACTATAGACAAACATCGGCATGGGAGACTTTATTTTGGCCGAAGTTCTCTACAATGTGCATCTGTTCAGCTGAATTCATATGCCTCCATACCTCTGGGCTGAGGTCAACCCCAAAAGTCTCCTCCTTCCCCCAGCACTACTGAAGGCAGAACTGTTCCTGACCTGGGCGGTCGGGGGGGAGAGGTTGTGTTGCTTTGAATCATTTATCTCAGGAGACCCCGAAAAAAGGATTAGAAACAAAGCTAATATTTCATCTTGAGAAAAACAGGTTCTTTTCCTGGATTTGTTCCCCTATAATTACTAGCAATCCAAGTTCTATAATTCTAATTTGGGAAGAGCCAAGTCCAGTATCAAATGACACTGAACAAAGTGACAACCTCTTTCAGAGGTATTTTAAAACCCCTATCTTTCAATTTTCCAAACCATACTAAAGACAGGCGAAATCGTATAAGTTCCCTTATTCAGAATATTAAGGAAGTTAAGACTGATTGCTGTCACATTCCATTATAAGATCCTCTCTGGGAATCTTCAGTGAATTATTCATTCTTCTTACTATCTTCAATAGTAACCACTCTTCAGCTTAGGCGAGTGATTTTGCTTTTTGGAAACATCTAAATGTTATTTAGAACCAAGAGTGGTAGGAAAAGATCAAGAAAGAGAGCATACTACTTTCAGATGCTGAAAGCGATACTAATTAGATAATACAACTGATTTTCTTATATTTTATTATCTTTCTTGATAGTATTGAATATTTCTAAGGAGAGAAGTTTCAAAAATAACATAAATGGTGGCAGCATCATTTGAATAAGTATGTTTCCCAAGTAAAACCAGATGCCTTTGAAGGGAACACTCAATTAGGTATCACAACTCTGATACATCTGCTAAAGAAATCATTAATTATAATCACATTTAGAAGTGTCCATTTAAAGCTTATCTCCTCTGAGGGCTGTGCTTTTAAAAACACTGGGACTCGAATTTGGTGATCTAGTTATCTGAATGCTGTAAAGGGAAAAAAATCCAATTTGTGATGTTTTCTGGTACAGGTACTACTTTTGCACAGTCGGAATAAAAGCAAATCAGAAACATATGCTTACAGTTATTTGCCCATTTTTAAATGGCAGGTCCTCAATTATACAGTTCAAAAAAATTGAAATCTTCTGATACTGTTTTGTTGGAATAGGTAGATACGTGTGTGTAATATTAAAAAAAAGGGAAATCTATGTCCAACACTCTGTGATGATTTATGGGTCTCTTCAGATAACCAAGAGAGAGAGCAACCCGGGTTAGTGAAAGCCCATTGTAATTCTCTAAAATGTAAATACTGCTACAGTAATAGTAAGAGCTACAGAAGATAACTGAAGAACATCAGGATTATATAACTCCTTCATAGTCCTCCTGAAGCATCATAATAAATACTTAGAACCCTAGAATTCTATAACCTTAAAAACCATCTAGTCCAAACCCATCATTGTCAGTAAGGAGCAGCCCTAAGAAGTGAAGCCCCTGCTGAAGCCCCACTAGGCCAGGGACTGGCAAAGGTCAGGACAAGCTCCCAGGTGGCCTGTCCTGCCCGGGTCTCTTCTCCCACCACCTGCTTTAGGTCCCACATCTGTGAAATGAAGTGGATGGACTAGAATAATCTCTAAGGTCCCTCTTGTAGCTCAGTCTACAGTTTCAAAGTTCTATCAATTATTAGCATACTATACTCATCTCAAATAAACCCTTTTAGCTCAAGGATGATGCTATAAACTAAAGAGGTCCCTTTTATCAAGTCACTCACATGTCTTCTTTAGCAGAAAAATAGTTCTCTCCTTTGAAGCCCTACTCCTAAAGAATAAACTCAAGATAATTTCATGTCATTATCCCCCTCAGGCTTCCTCCACCCAGTCTCTCTTGTTTCTAGTCTATTCATTTTCATTAACATTCTCCATTAAGCTTTATTGAGCCAAATGACTAGATAATATATCTCAATGTGATTACGGGTAATACATGAAAGGAATAATTTAGAGACACTTACCTAATTTCTAAACTGTACTCTTCATGGTTTCAATTAAATTGAGAAACTAGATATTTCAATATATTTCTAACATGTATATATGAAAAGAAATCAAACTGGAAAACATAAGCATAAAACATTATTCTTATTTAAAAATAAACATCTCTTTCATTAGTTTATATATTCTTTCTATGTCTGGGAAAAAGAATACCATTTTGATCGTCAGTAATATTCCTGTCCATAAAGGGGCAAACCAAGTCCCATTTTCACTGCTCTCCAATCATGGAGAGCTCTTCGAGGATATCTTTTTTTTTTTTGCGGTACGCGGGCCTCTCACTGTTGTGGCCTCTCCCGTTGCGGAGCACAGGCTCCGGACGCGCAGGCTCAGCGGCCATGGCTCACGGGCCCAGCCGCTCCGCAGCACATGGGATCTTCCCGGACCGGGGCACGAACCCGTGTCCCCTGCATTGGCAGGCGGACTCTCAACCACTGCGCCACCAGGGAAGCCCGAGGATATCTTTTTTAACCCTCAGCAGGTAGGTTGTGCCTCCCTCAATTTTGGAAATGACCCATTATCCTAACAGAGGCCTGTACTTAGTGTGTCTAGTTTCAGCTGACACGGAAGTACTTAAAGTCAGAAGGAAGACTGAAAGGTTCCGACTTTTCCTCTGATACCTTTCAAAGGCTGTTCTCACATTGCTGGGGTCAAAGCTTGACCTCCAAGGTACAGGGTTTTGCAGGCGGTTGTTGCTGTTCAGCTTTCTTTTTTTCCCCCTTAAAGAGCAAACGTGAAAGGTTCCGACTTTTCCTCTGATACCTTTCAAAGGCTGTTCTCACATTGCTGGGGTCAAAGCTTGACCTCCAAGGTACAGGGTTTTGCAGGCGGTTGTTGCTGTTCAGCTTTCTTTTTTTCCCCCTTAAAGAGCAAACGTGAAGAAGAAGAAACAAAAGTGCTAGACAGGGAAATGAGCAAATGGACCTGGAATTTTATTGGTACAAATCTGATCAACTAAGAGGTTCCCTTCTGACCATGAAAATGGCACTCAAGGAAGAGAACCAAATGGGGTTCTCTGTGCCTACCTCTTTCAAAAGGGTGATTTTATAAAACTGCTTTGCATGTAAGGAAAAAAATATACTTCGGTGAGTAAGGACATATACAGAGGGTGACCATGAGTCATGTTGTCACATCAGTGCAGGGGCCTTTATTTATTTTATGAACAATATTCTAAGGTTAGTGAGAAACTATGGTTTGTTTTGTTTTTTTAAATCTAGGATGCCAAGGAAAACCAACTGAACATATTTCATTGGCTGCATCCTTCAATTCAAACATCAGAGAGAAAGAAAGGTAAGTAGCCCAAGTCAAACTGTGCCTAGTGTGTCAGCATACTTATTTCTGATTATCTGAAAATAAACAACATGCTTATTCTACAAAGACAGAGGACCTGCTGAAAGCTTATAGCAACACACAAGTCTACTCAAAATGATTCCATATGTTACACTGTAGGATTGCTGCGTAGTTAGTTATACAAGGGAAAGAGATCAAAACCCTGTACAGACACCTGATATCGGACTTGAAACGCCAAGTGGAAACAGAACTATTCAGCGTCTTCATTTATACACAATTTACAATATTTGATTCAAAATAAAAATCACAAGAAAAATACATCTGTTTCTGCTACAATTCCTTCCCCTCCCCCATCCACCCCCCCATGAAAAGTCTTCTAATAAAAGGTATCATATTACCACCACTGTCTGGTTTTGGTCTAATTCTGAGATCCCGGCTTGGGACAGTTAACACGAAAAGGAATGGCAATACTTGGAATTTATATCATGTACACATTTTATCCAAGGATCTCAAGTACTTGCAGTCATGTCTCCAGATCTGAGAAATCACGGTTCAATGGAAGCCAGAGTGCTGGACGAATGCTGGGCAGGTTGCATGGGGTGTGAAATCCCTTGGCTAAGTCTACGATCAAACAAGGTCAAAGTTGGTTGGCTAGAGCTGGGCTCAATTTCTCTTTCCAAACATACACCATCAGTCAGTTTTACCCTCTCTTAAACCACGCACCCATCTCCAGGTTACTACCTCGAGTTAAGACCAACTGAAGAAGCCATGTCCTCATGATAATGCAGCAGCATAAAAAGCAAAAACAGAGAAACACATTCATCAGCAACTGGCCAAAGGAGATGGGGTTGGGAGGATTGATTTGGGAGGCCATTCCTAGCAAGAATGAGACAAAGGTGTCAATTCACTAGTTTCAGTTACAGTTAAGCTTTTGGTGGAGTCGATTCCAGCAGAGGTGAAGCTCATGGCATCTAGCGTTTGATTTAAGATAATGCTATTGAAGAAGGGTAATGAGAAAACACAGCAAACTAACAGAGAGGAGCTGGCCAAGGAGTATCTGGAGGGCCAAAGTGATTTTCTTTCCTTATCATCTCTATGGGAGAAGGCAAGGGGTAGTAGGAGATTAGGGCTAGAAGCCCCTTATTTGCAGATTAAAAAAAAATCATTTTCTTTTAACTCTGTAATGAAAATGTATATTACGGTATGAAGGTTACAGAACTGCATCTGCTACTGGGTCACGGCTACAGGTCTATGAGCTGATCCACCAGCAGTAAAGACCTGGCTAGGTTGGGAAGACTGGACTCAGAGCTCCCACTGCTGTTTCTAGAGTGCCCACCTGGAAGTGGAGAGATAGGAATTCAGTACAAAACACAGAGGGTTAGGGTTTAGATGTGCAGAACAAGCAAAGGAGAAACACAACAAACCAAAACACCCTAGAGAAACAACAATTTACATTTTGCAAACTCTTAGATGTTAATTTTTAAACATATAAATTAGCGATCCACCACCTCCCACCAAACGTTCAAGCACTGTGTGCATACCCTACTGTAGGCAGGAGACCTTGCAAAGAGGATGCTATTTTCAAATGAATATCTATTCTGCCTGAGAACTGCTGGCTGTACACTAACTTCCTGATAACATCAACTCATTTCCCTGTAAAGTAAAAATCCGTAATTTCTGATTTGGGGAGGAATTGGTTATTAAGACTACTGTAATAAAAACATGCTTTAAAAATATATAGATGGGGGGTGGGATAGGGAGGGTGGGAGGGAGATGCAAGAGGGAGGGGATATGGGAATATGTGTATAAGTATAGCTGATTCACTTTGTTATACAGCAGAAACTAACACAACACTGTAAAGCAATTATACTCCAATAAAGATGTTAAAAAAAAAAACAAAACAGCTTTGGGTTTTTGAGTGTAGAAAATAAATAAATAAATAAATGTAAATAACACCTATATATATATGTATATATATGTGTGTATATGTGTGTATATATATATATATGTGTGTGTATATATATATACACATATATATATATGTATATATATATGGTCTTAGGGCAATTCAGTGTTTTACGGCATGGTCAAATGATTTTAAAACAACAAAGAAGAAAAAGCATGCTCCACAAATGTCCAAAAGATGCAAATGATATCGAAGTACCATTGTTAATCTCTTTGGGAAGAATATTTATTACAGATTGTTCTAATCATGATAAGAAATATCCTGTGCATTGTTTTTTTTTTATATATATATCTTCAGGTTTCCATTGACTGAAGATCACTTTATTTTTAGCTTGACACTTTGTAAAAACCAGCTTTTAGTCAAACTATTACTTTTAGTCAAATATTACTTTTCTTCTCTCTAAATAAACACCATGGTCATGCTTTAAGATACCTATATTAGTACCTTTACCTGTGTCTCCATCTATCTACACTGGTCCAGCCCATAATGATTGTTATTACCCCCAATTTCCTTCGTTAAATGTTGATGCTTCCTCCCCCACACACACCTTGTAGATTAGGTACATTACTATTTTGAAGAGAGCTGATGTCAAACTCTTCTCTTTTCCCCATCCTCTCTTTCTTACCTTGTGGGTTTTTGGTTATCAATACAGGAATAGGGTCAAACTCATCTTCTGCCACCTTGTCCGAGCCCTCAGGGACATCAAAACCTGAGATGAGATTACTATCTTCTGCAGCTTAATACAGAATGCAAGTACACAAGCAGAAACAACAGAGGTAGAGATTAGCAAATGAGAGAATACATAATAGGCACACAGTTCCCAACTGTACAATCACTGTTGTTTTTAAAGATGAAAATGCTTATTTTCCTGAGTTGAAATAAAAGTAGTAAAGCTGGAAAACTTGGGGAAATAGAAAAAACTGCTTCAGAGCTGGCCATGTTAAGACTTCCATAAACGAGAAGGGAGAAGTGTTATAGGAAGAATTCTCCCTGCCTTTATAAGGCCATTAATGTAGTTATTGTGAGATATCTCTTCACCGTCAGTAATTCACAAAGGCACGGGATTTAGTCATTTATCTTCTTTATTGAGCAAACAGAGGCCGGACTAACAATATCCAGAAACACTCAAAAAACAAGGGCAGCGTGGAGATAATCAGTCACCCTTTAAGAAGTAACCAGTGTATACAAGGCAAACAGAATACTTCTGAAAGAACTCACTGCCCTGTGATTGGGAAAAAAGACATTCAAACACTGATGACCCAGTAATGTTGGGGCAGAAGATCACATGCACTGAGATTTCAAGCTGAAGTTTACTAGAAGTTCTCCATTCTACAAGCAAGTGCTAGCTGAGCACCTATTTTGCAAGTGATGTTTCTCTGTAATTACTCATTGCTGCTGACACACTCCTGTCAGACATAATTGGCTAAATAGGCGACTTCTTTCTACATGCTCTATAAAAACATGGTCATTTTAATGCTATTAAGGGTAAAAACAAAAACTCAGCTATTACCATTGCAAACCAAAGGCTAATTATTTTTTAGTCATCTCAGGGAGGTTTCCTTCCTAAATTTCCTTCAGAAAGGACTTACAAGCGGTTCCTTTAATATGTATTTGCTCCTTCCAGAAAACCACGTTCACTATCTAGGCCCAGAAAGTTTAGTGAATGCCTGCCTACGGTAAGCCAGGCATAGTGCCTGTCACTCTCACGAACTACTCACTGAATAGCACTCAATTCAAGCTACCTCTGTCCCTCAGAATTTCAAACCAGTATTAACCCAAGACTAAGAAATGGAAACAGTAGATTAGAAAGAGAAATCCAGTAATTAATCATGACTCAAAGGTTAACTAAAATTCAAAACTTTTACGAGTTCAATCTTTGAGACTGACTTTTGAAGAATGATGCTTTTTTCTTTATTGTAGTGATCACTATCAAAAAACTTTAAATCTGATTTAATGAAACAGTTTTAAGTTCTAAGGCCAACGAATATCTAATTATAGTCAGTTAGTGGACAGTCAACTCAACCCTAAGCTGACTGCCAAGGTATGTAGCTCTGTCTTTAATAGAAAGCATGGAATATCTGCATTCCAGGTGACTGCCAGAAAGCAACATCTCCACAGTCTGTTGTCCCAGCCTGATTCAATATTCTTACTGAGAGGAACTTTAACACAGGGGCTAAGGGTACAAACTCAAGTTTTCCACTTAAGGAGGTGGTTAAAAAACTTCACTAGCAAAGCCTTTTGTCAAGGAAAATTCTCAGGAGTTGCTCAGTTTTTCTCCTCTAAGGATACATGTGGGCCCAAGAAGAGGAAAGCATTTACCTTTATGGGCCGGAGCAGAGATCGCTATGGGGGCAAATTCTTCCAGAAGGTCAGTAGTAGGGTTAGAAAGCAGAGAGCCATCAATCAGGGAATCTTCCCCGGTGAGAGAATCTGAGTCCCGATTAACAGCATCCCAGGTCAGTGATGGCATTAAATGGCACACACAACAATATCACGAGGTTAGGTCTTAGCCTTTAAGTTACTGCGTTTATTGGGTTGGCCAAAAAGTTCGTTCGGGTTTTCCGTACGCGCGTACAAAAACCCGAACGAACTTTTTGGCCAACCCAATACATTATACCTACAAGCCAAGGCGGGAGAAGGAAAACCAAAAGAAACCCGTTAAGCACCCTGTACTTTCATCTAGACAAACATGTATTTCTAAACTTCTCTTAACAGATATATATAAATATGGAAGAATTTTTTTGCTCAGAGGTTGCTGGTTAAGCAAGTAAATGGTTTGGATGTCAATAAAACTTTGGCAACTCAGTTCTCAGCAAATGCCATTTGGGAAAAAGGACTTTGCAACTAAAGAGTTTCACTTAAACTTTCCCTAAACATTCACTGAAAAAAGTTGCTATAAGATGAGGTATCCAAGCTGACAAGAAGGGGGTGGTCCCTGGCTTATTATTAGCAGAATATGGCATGATTAGGCAGTACTTTTTTAGAACTCAACCCAATCCTCATTCAAAATAGAATGATCTTGTCTCTTATTAGTATTCTTTAAATCTGAATTGCTCCTTGGAACACATGATTTTGCTTTTAGTTAAGGAACAGAAGGAAGATTAAATTCAGAGTTCAAGTATTTCAACACATAAATTGTTTTCTGGGAGAGTTTTCTGGGAGAAAGCAGCCAAGTAAGCACAAGGAAAAAGAACCATATTGTCTTCTGTGTCATTTTTTTTTTAACCTGGGTGAGTTTATTCTCATATTTCCTAGACTTCTAATTGTTTCTGTTCCAAGTGAGCAAAGTGGACACTTTTATCAAGGTAATTATGGACTCAATAAAAATGAAGGTTATCAAATCTGTATTTAAGGAAATGTAGTTAAGGAATGGATCCAGGGAAGATTTCAACTTTGCCTACAATTTAATAGCAAATCACCTAGATGTGATTAAAGCTCTGTGCTGGGAATAGAATGTTAACACACATAACACGAGCCCCCATGGACATCACTGACATTGTTAGATCCAAAAGACTGCTCAGTACCCAGGAGGAGTTAAGGGCATCCTTACAACTCGGCAGAGTTCTTTAATTAAGGAAGTAGAGGGAACCTGCCACCAGTGACAAAAATCTTCAATAAAGACAGACTGAAATCAAAGAAAGCCCAGGTATCGCTCTACAAAGAACGTGGCTCCAAAAAGGTACTCTACTCTTTAGTGAGGAAACACATTGCTCAACATCTAAAGCTGGGGCTGTAGTGCAGAGCACCCATTCCAGGAGGAACTAGCCAGGCTGTGAAATAAGCCCAGGACCATCTGCCGCAGGTGGAAAGCCTGACTCAGAGGGCTCCCCGAACTGACCAGTTCCTGCAGCCCCAGAGACTCCTGACTGACCTGTGCGGTTTGAGGTCACAGATTCCGTCTGAGAGGGGAGGCGCTGGGCCGCCGGGGGCTCCAGTCCTGGTATCAGACTCTCAACAGCAACATCAGCTTTTTCTTTTGTAACAGAGCATTAAGAGAGGAGAGGAAAGGGTAAGGGAAAGGTAATCAGAAGGTTCCTTGGATGATTCTGTGAAGGCTTTCTGCTGCATGTCTCTAAAATGCCCATCTCAGGTAAGATGGAAAGCACAGTAAGTTGCTTTCTTTCTGCTGCTTCGAGTGTCTGGGCTTCACTGACAGAGCAGGCACGTGCAAGGTGAACCACGGTGGCTAGTCTCGGTGATTCTCAGTTTTTACAGATAAATGCTGAATGCGAGCTATTCAAGCAGACCTCTTACGTGTCAGAAGACATAGGCTCAAAGGCACCTTAATGTCTTCTGGTAATTGTGCTTTTCTTAAGGGATAAACTTGGGGCCAAACATGCTCTGTGCCTTGCAAAGGCCACTAGTCCACCTCAAATCCCATGCCGTGCTGTAGCTGGAGGTACTCTTTACCATGTGACATGCCCCAGCTGGAGGAACATCTCTCTGAAGGGTCATAGCATTTCTGAGTTCTAGGACTTTGTGCTCCTGTAGTACAGGGGCCCCGGACATTTTATAGGTCTTGCCTGCCTTGCGGCTGGAGCACAAGAAAATGTCAAAGCAAGCAGATCAAGCCCCTGCCCCGGATTCTACTCATAGGGCCTCAACGTGGGGCAAATGTTTTCTCAGTTACTGACACTTGGCACATACGGAGGCCTTCGAAAGAAGAATCTACTAAAGGTGAAGTCCACCTGGAAACCAACTTTTCTCATGAAGCTTTTGTAACGAAATGTGAATTTTTCCACATTCCCCTTAGTTCACAAGAGATTCACTCTAGAAATCTCAGTGTTTCAAGAATAAATAACGGCGCTGTGCTGCTGAAAGGCAGAGATAACACTTCGTTTGGGGCGATAACAAGGGAGATTAAACAGCCCTGGCTTCTGGGTTAGCACAAGGCATCACTCCAACACCAGGAGGCTTCGTGGCATTTCCGCTCCTCAGCAGGGCTATACTCAGTAGGGATCTGTTAACCAGTTAGTTGCCATTTTTGAAACAGACACACATATCATGCATGACTGAAGAAACAGAGATGATGACTTTACCAATTACAGCATCAGAAGTGCTACCAAAAGGATCTGTCATAGGCAAGAGGTCAGGGAGCAGAAGAGAAGTGTCAGGAGATTTGAGTCCCTCGATTAGTTTTTCTAGGTTGGGCAGAGAAGTAAAGAGAAAGCAAAAATGCAATGAGATATTCAAGTAAGCCGACCATTTACCATTTTCTATACAAACACATTTTAGGGGTCAAAATTTTACATATATTCAGCATAAAAATAAATACTGCTAGTATCTTGTTAAAAATAGGCTCTCCAAGTTTAAAAATGATTATTTCCCCAAATGAAGTAGTCACTTTGTAAGGCATTCAAGATGCTGCCCTAAGTTTGTTTTTAAATTTGCGGTATAATTTACACTGAATAAAAGCCACCAATTTTAAGTGTACAATTTGATGTATTTTGACAACTGTACACATAAGCACCACGGAAATAATGAGGTAGAACAGTTCCATCACCCCAAAAAGGACCCTTGTGCCCCTCTCTAGTCAATGCCTTCCTCTTACCCCTAGACGCTGGCAGCAACTCATCTGCTTTCTGTCCTTATAGCTTTGCTTTTTCCTACCATTTCCTACATAGTATGTAGTCTTTTCTGATGTCCTTCATTTAGCATAACGTTCCTGAGATTCCTCCATGTTGTGGCATACATCAGTAGTTTGTTTTATTGCTGAGTAGTGTTTCACTGTATGAATGGACCACATTTTGTTGACTCATTCATCAGCTGATGGATATTTGGTTATTTCCAGCTTTTAGCTATTAAAAAATAAAGCTTCCATAAACATATGCATATAAGTCTTTGTGTATTCATATCTTCTTCCTGGGCTTAGTTTTGAATCTCTCGTCTTTTTTTTTTTTTGCTCTTGCATTTAGAAATGGTTTATGACTCACCAAGAGAAGCAATGAAACCACACCTAAGTTAACTTTAACAATCATTTATTGTCTGCCAGCCGAGAGCTTGTGACACCCCTGGTATACTCTTATTATTAAACTGCCAAATCTCGACAAAATTCAACCCAAGCCTGCAGATGGATTAATTTTGATGTCTTTGGCTAAAAAAACAAAAGGGACACGAGAAGCCACCAGATTTGTCACGACCTGATAACTTAATGTGTGATAACACGGACACATTAAGGATCCTTCCAAGACAACTCTTTAGCCCGATCCATCAACAACTCTACCTGTAACCTATTAAAAGTAGAGCATTAGAATAAAGTTTCTCAAGTAATTAGAAAAAAAAGCAGAGCATTAACTTGACACAAAGTAATGAATCATAGACTCTTACAGAAAGAAGGGAATTAAGAGCTCATACTTCCTTTTACTTACAAAGAGACTGAGACCACATACATTCTATAATTTGCCCAGTTAAAGGCCTGTCAACAATGTTTTTTCTATCAGAAAAATAAACTGCCTTTAAGATAAAGCTAGAATTAAAATGTCTGAGAAAAAGAAATTGCAAAGTTCAAGTATGTGTGTATGACATTTTAATGAATCTGTATTCTTCTAGGCTATCAGGAATCAAGATAAGCAAAGATGAAATAGATATTCACTGAGGGACAGAAACCAAATTTTAGGTGGTCTGTAATCTAGGTGATCTATAATGACACAGATGAAACAAAATAATGGATTTTAGCGTCTTGGCAAGATAATTTGCTTTGGTACAGTTAACATACTGCAGAAAAAGCCATTTTTATACGTGAAACCAATTTACCATCTTTGAAATGTATAATATGTGGCTATCTTTGAATTAAATACCAACATGCTACATATCTCATTTATACCTAATTTTTATTGAAGGAAGGAAGGGAGGAAGGAAGCAGCCTCTCATCAGCAGGGAAAAAAAAACAGGGTTCTAACCAAGTATACAAGTGTAATAACATCAGCACTAATCTTGAACTGTACATGACATTATAAGAAAAGATGTTTAAAATATCTTGGACAATTTTCAGCATACTGGCAAAAGTAAGATGGTTTTCCCCAAAAGTCTGATTTTTCATTATTCTGAACACTAGCTTTTGTTTTATTCCCCCCACCCCGAAAGGTTCTCTCACTTAAAAAAAAAAAAAAAAAAGTAATGATCTTCTATCACTTTTAGCACTCAGATATTTGCAATCTTGTGAAGCAATGGATAAAAAGTAAAGGCCCCAACATTACTTGTTTTTCATACAGCAGTTTGTCTTGGCCTCTCCAGTGACTGGGTGTGACCCTGGGGCAGTTCCTGAAACAGATCTCCTTATCTGTAAAATACAGACACCTCCCCCTAACCTTTTTGTATTAGTCACTCAAACATCATCTCTAAGCCTTTCTCCACCCTCCCTGCCACATTAGGAACTTTCTGGAACACTGTGCTTTCGCTTCTCCGGCAGCCCTGAAGGCAGGGAATGTTTCTTCTTAATTTCTATGTCCCCAGTTCCTGGTTCCTTCTCGTCTCTCTGTCAAATCTCTGCCTTTTGGCTTCACTGGGGAGGTGGGGAGAACAGGGGATCAATGGCAAAAAAGCAGGTCCTTCAACAAGAATCTGATTTTTAAAATTAGTCATTAGCAAAAAGCATGAGGGTAAAAGGGTACGTGTGTGCATGCGTGCATACCTGTGTTGTATCGTAAGATGGAATGGGGTGGGGTTGGGGTAAACTGCCACACTCTTTTCTGCCCAAACCTCGAAGTAACAGGCTGTTCACACAGATAATCTGGATGGTCAGTGCTGCTTAGGAATATTCAAATCTTAGAACTGTGGGAGGGAGGAGCAGGGGTCAGAGTAACATCAGGCAGAAAAACAGGAGTGAGAGTCCAGGGCCGCTGCATAAGTCACGTCGGCAGCCTGTGCAAAAATGGTTTCTTTCACTCCATGGGCTCTTGCGGCTGTCGGTTACTCAGTACTGACTCCCAGGTGCTATTATAACAACGGTTGTCACTTGCATTTGTAGAGTTCAATGTCAAACATTTTCATTCACTATTCACAAAAAAACCTGGGTTTGGGAATACTGATACAGTTGAGAGTGGACATCAGAAAACGTGAGAATGCGTGACTTGCCCAAAGTCACAGATGGGACATGGTAGAGCCTGGACTTGACTTCAACGTTTCCTCCACATGCTGCCTACAGGGTGTGCTTGGCTCCATAACCAGAGGAGAAAGTGTTTTCACACAGACATGGTCCCATGCACAATGGTCAAGTTATAAAAGATATGTTAACACTGGAAGGAACTTTAGATCTTATCCAATTAGCCTTCTCATTTGCAGATGAGGAAACAGCTCCAGAGAGGTGAAGTAACTTGCCTAAGATCTTACAGCAAGTAAGCCACAGAGCTAGCTAGGACTGGGACCCAGAGCTTTATGTATAGAGATTCAATCTCCTGGTTTAACTAAGGCTTTGATTGCTTTAAAGTGTACAGACTCTTAGAAGATAAATTTTAAGCTATTACTGGTCATTTTTGGTCACTGTAAATGAAGAATGTGAGGACAGATTGTAATGGGAGGGAAAGATTGTAATGGGAGGTACGGGAGGCTGACAGTCTCTAAATCACAGCCTGAAGGCCTCCCAGGTGCATCAAGGTCTGGCTTTGATATCCTTCCTTTTATGAATTCTGGCCTCTCTCTCACATTTTTATAAAAACTCTCTGAGGCCATGTATCATCATGCCGGGGTGGGAAAGAGCAGAGAAGAGGCGGTGAATTTAGGAAACTATGCAGGAAGTGTTCTTTACATCCAAAACCTTGATCAAGTTCTACACGTATGACGAGACTTGTTGCTACATAATGAACAAAGACTTTTTAAATTTTACTTGAATCATGGGAAATGGCTTCTCTGGATGCAAAAACAAAACATATCTTCTAGGACAGTTCATACCTGAAATGTACAAAGACACACACTAATTCTCAATTATACAGAGTGACAGACGAACGAAAACCAGAAATAATTCATAAATTGTATTTTGCAATGATTTAATCCTCCTGAGAAACATTTAATCTTTTACTGTGATGCTATACATTTTCATTTGGGGTCTGCAAAATCCTCCCAAATGAATAAGCAACATGAAAGAGTCAAAGGGCCTGAGTTTAAGTTAGTTAAGTTACCTAACTTTTCTAAGCATCAGTTTCTCACCTGTAAACAGAGGATAGGAACTACTTTAAAGGGCTTTTAGGATTAAATGGGCATAGTTATCAGAATTAATGTGTGTACATGTGCATATAAATTGAAGTACTTAGGCCATAAAAGAGGATTAACATCTCCTTTAAGTAAGAGGACTAGATAGGTCAGCCGGCCACGGATGCTTGAGACTAGGTAGTGAAGGCAGGTGAAGTTCTAGATTTTACTCAAATGCCTTGGTATGAGAAGAGAATAAGCAAAATTCCTTGAATAAAGTGAAGTGGGAGGTGGAGGCAGCATGGTCTAGTAGAGGAAGAAAAGGTACTGAAAGCCAGGGGACCTGGGTTCTGCACTAAGTCTATGCGGCACTTTGGGCAAATCACTGTTTCTCTCTGGATCTAAGTTTTCTTATTGATAAAATGAAGATAAATGTAAAGGTGCTGTCCACCTCTAAAAGTTCAATCATCCAGTGTGAGGGGAAAAACAGGAAGTACGAACTGGCAGCTTAGAAGATGGACTGCTTAGCGATGACACTGGAACTCTGAACTGGTACTGATGGCAGGGAAGAACACCTGGAGGGCTCCTCAGTGACATGGGCAGGAGCTAAAATGCGTGGCCTCAAGGTGACAGGTTTTGGGAAATGCAGAGAGCTGTTCAACGTGCAAACTCAGCCCAGACATGAGTGGCCAGGAGAACAGGGTGACGAGGTGGGGGAATATCGAAGCTTGCTCCTCATTTGAAAAAAGAACAAACTGCAATTGTTTTCTACCTTAGTGTAAAAATAATACATGTTTATTGTATAAAATCTGGGAAATACAGGTAAGCTAAAGGATAAAAGTAGGAAGAGCTTCAAGATGGCGGAAGAGTAAGACGCGGAGATCACCTTCCTCCCCACAGATACATCAGAAATACATCTACACGTGGAACAGCTCCTACAGAACACCTACTGAACGCTGGCAGAAGACCTCAGACCTCCCAAAAGGCAAGAAACCCCCCACATACATGGGTAGGGCGAAAGAAAAAAGAAAAAAACAGAGACAAAAGAATAGGGACGAGACCTGCACCAGTGGGAGGGAGCTGTGAAGGAGGAAAGGTTTCCACACACTAGAAGCCCCTTCGCGGGCGGAGACTGCGGGTGGCGGAGGGGGGAAGCTTCGGAGCCGCAGAGGAGAGTGCAGCCACAGGGGTGCGGAGGGCAAAGCGGAGAGATTCCCGAACACAGGATCAGTGCTGATCAGCACTCACCAGCCCGAGAGGCGTGTCTGCTCACCCGCCGGGGCGGGCGGGGTCTGGGAGCTGAGGCTCGGGCTTCGGTCGGAGCGCCAGGAGAGGAATGGGGTTGGCAGTGTGAACACAGCCTGAAGGGGGTTAGTGCACCATGGCTGGCCGAGAGGGAGTCCGGGAAAAAGTCTGGAGCTGCCGAAGAGGCAAGAGACTTTTTCTTGCCTCTGAGTTTCCTGGTGCGCGAGGAGAGGGGATTAAGACCGCTGCTTAAAGGAGCTCCAGAGACGGGCGCGAGCCGAGGCTAAAAGCGCGGACCCCAGAGACGGGCATGAGACGCTAAGGCTGCTGCTGCAGCCACCAAGAAGCCTGTGTGCAAGGACAGGTCACTATCCACACCTCCCCTTCCGGGGAGCCTGTGCAGCCCTCCACTGCCAGGGTCCCGGGATCCAGGGACAACTTCCCCGGGAGAACACATGGCGGGCCTCAGGCTGGTGCAACGTCATGCTGGCTTCTGCCGCCGCAGGCTCGCCCTGCATCCGTACCCCTCCCTACCCCCGGCCTGAGTGACCCAGAGCCCCCGAATCAGCTGCTTCCTTAACCCCGTCCTATCTGAGCGAAGAACAGACGCCCTCAGGCGACCTACACGCAGAGGTGGGTCCAAATCCAAAGCTGAACCCCAGGAGCTGTGCGAACGAAGAAGAGAAAGGGAAATCTCTCCCAGCAGCCTCAGGAGCAGCGGATTAAATCTCTACAGTCAACTTGATGTACCCTGCATCTGTGGAATACATGAATAGACAACGAATCATCCCAAATTGAGGAAGTAGACTTTGGGAGCAAAGATATATACATTTTTTTCCCTTTTTCTCTTTTCGGGAGTGTCTATGTGTATGCTTCTGTGTGTGATTTTGTCTGTATAGCTTTGCTTTTACCATTTGTCCTAGGGTTCTGTCTGTCCGATTTTTTTTTTTTTTTTTACTGTTTAAATTTTTTTTGCTTAATAATTATTTTTTATTTTAATAACATTATTTTATTTTATTTTACCTCTTTCTTTCTCTCTCTCTCTCTCTCTCTCTTTCTTTCTTTCTATTTTTTTCTCCCTTTTTTCTCCCTTTCTGAGCCGTGTGGATGAAAGGCTCTTGGTGCTCCAGCCAGGCATCAGGGCTGTGCCACTGAGGTGGGAGAACCAAGTTCAGGACACTGGTCCACAAGAGACCTCCCAGCTCCATGTAATATCAAATGGCAAAAATCTCCCAGAGATCTCCATCTCAACGCCAAGACCCAGCTCCACTCACCGACCAGCAAGTTACAGTGCTGGACACCCTATGCCAAACGACTAGCAAGACAGGAACACAACCCCACCCATTAGCAGAGAGGCTGCCCAAAATCATAATAAGGCCACAGACACCCCAAAACACACCACCAGACGTGGACCTGCTCACCAGAAAGACAAGATCCAGCCTCATCCACCAGAACGCAGGCACTAGTCCCCTCCACCAGGAAGCCTACACAACTCCCTGATCCAACCTTAGCCAGTGGGGGACAGACACCAATAACAACAGGAACTACGAACCTGCAGCCTGTGAAGAGGAGACCCCAAACACAGTAAGTTAAGCAAAATGAGAAGACAGAGAAACACACAGCAGGTGAAGGAGTAAGGCAAAAACCCACCAGACCTAACAAATGAAGAGGAAATAGGCAGTTTTCCTGAAAAAGAATTCAGAATAATGATAATAAAAATGATCCAAAATCTTGGAAACAGAAGAGAGAAAATACAAGAAATGTTTAACAAGGACATAGAAGAACTAAAGAGCAAACAAACAGCGATGAAGAACACAATAAATGAAATTAAAAATTCTCTAGAAGGGATCAATAGCAGAATAACTGAGGCAGAAGAACGGATAAGTGACCTGGAAGATAAAATAGTGGAAATAGGGCTTCCCTGGTGGCACAGTGGTTGAGAGTCTGCCAGCTGATGCAAGGGATGCGGGTTCGTGCCCTGGTCTGGGAAGATCCCACATGCAGTGGAGCGGCTGGGCCCATGAGCCATGGCCGCTGAGCCTGCACGTCCAGAGCCTGTGCTCCGCAACGGGAGAGGCCACAACAGTGAGAGGCCCGCGTACCGCAAAACAAACAAACAAACAAACAAAAAATAGTGGAAATAACTACTACAGAGCAGAATAAAGAAAAAAGAATGAAGAGAATTGAGGACAGTCTCACAGACCTCTGGAACAACATTAAACGCAACAACCTTCGAATTATAGGGGTCCCAGAAGAAGAAGAGAAAAAGAAAGGGACTGAGAAAATATTTGAAGAGATTATAGTTGAAAACTTTCCTAATATGGGAAAGGAAATAGTTAATCAAGTCCAGGAAGCACAGAGAGTCCCATACAAGATAAATCCAAGGAGAAAGACACCAAGACACATATTAATCAAACTATCAAAAATTAAATACAAAGAACAAATATTAAAAGCAGCAAGGGAAAAACAACAAATAACACACAATGGAATCCCCATAAGGTTAACAGCTGATATTTCAGCAGAAACTCTGCAAGCCAGAAGGGAGTGGCAGGACATATTTAAAGTGATGAAGGAGAAACACCTACAGCCAAGATTACTCTACCCAACAAGGATCTCATTCAGATTTGATGGAGAAATTAAAACCTTTACAGACAAGCAAAAGCTAAGAGAATTCAGCACCACCAAACCAGCTTTACAACAACTGCTAAAGGAACTTCTCTAGGCAAGAAACACAAGAAAAGGAAAAGACCTACAATAATGAACCCAAAACAATTAAGAAAATGGGAATAGGAACATACATATCGATAATTACCTTAAATGTAAATGGATTAAATGCTCCCACCAAAAGACGTACACTGGCTGAATGCATACAAAAACAAGACCTATATATATGCTGTCTACAAGAGACCCACGTCAGACCTAGGGACACATACACACTGAAAGTGAGGGGATGGAAAAAGATATTCCATGCAAATGGAAATCAAAAGAAAGCTGGAGTAGCAATTCTCATATCAGACAAAACAGACTTTAAATAAAGACTATTACAAGAGACAAAGAAGGACACTACATAATGATCAAGGGATCAATCCAAGAAAATATAACAATTGTAAATATTTATGCACCCAACATAGGAGCACCTCAATACATAAGGCAAATACTAACAGCCATAAAAGGGGAAATTGACAGTAACACATTCATAGTAGGGGACTTTAACACCCCACTTTCACCAATGGACAGATAGATCATCCAAAATGAAAATAAATAAGGAAACACAAGCTTTAAATGATACATTAAACAAGATGGACTTAATTGATACTTATAGGACATTCAATCCAAAAACAACAGAATATACATTCTTCTCAAGTGCTCATGGAACATTCTCCAGGATAGATCATATCTTGGGTCACAAATCAAGCCTTGGTAAATTTAAGAAAAATGAACTCGTATCATGTATCTTTTCCGACCACAATGCTATGAGACTAGATATCAATTACAGGAAAAAATCTGTAAAAAATACAAACACATGGAAGCTAAACAATACACTACTTAATAACCAAGAGATAACTTAAGAAATCAAAGAGGAAATCAAAAAATACCTAGAGGGCTTCCCTGGTGGTGCAGTGGTTGAGAGTCCACCTGCTGATGCAGGGGACACGGGTTCGTGCCCCAGTCCGGGAAGATCCTGTATGCCGCGGAGCGGCTGGGCCCGTTAGCCATGGCCGCTGGGCCTGCGCGTCTGGAGCCTGTGCTCCTCAACGGGAGAGGCCACAACAGTGAGGCCCGTGGACCGCAAAAAAAAAAAACAAAAACAAAAAAACCTAGAAACAAATAACAATGAAAACACGATGACGCAAAACCTATCGGATGCAGCAAAAGCAGTGCTAAGAGGGAAGTTTATAGCAATACAATCCTACCTTAAGAAACAAGAAACATCTCAAATAAACCACCTAACCTTACACCTAAAGCAATTGGAGAAAGAAGAACAAAATAACCCCAAAGTTAGCAGAAGGAAAGAAATCATAAAGATCAGAAATAAATGAAAAAGAAATGAAGGAAACAATAGCAAAGATCAATAAAACTAAAAGCTGGTCATTTGAGAAGCTAAACAAAATTGATAAACCATTAGCCAGACTCATCAAGAAAAAAAGGGACAAGACTCAAATCAATAGAATTAGAAATGAAAAACGAGTAGTAACAACTGACACTGAAGAAATACAAAAGATCATGAGAGATTACTACAAGCAACTCTATGCCAATAAAATGGACAACCTGGAAGAAATGGACAAATTCTTAGAAATGCACAACCTTCTGAGACTGAACCAGGAAGAAACAGAAAATATGAACAAACCAATCACAAGCACTAAAACTGAAACTGTGATTAAAAATCTTCCAACAAACAAAAGCCCAGGACCAGATGGCTTCAGAGGCGAATTCTATTGAACATTAGGGAAGAGCTAACACCTATCCTTCTCAAACTCTTCCAAAATATAGCAGAGGGAGGAACACTCCCGAATTCATGCTATGAAACCAACATCACCCTGATACCAAAACCAGACAAAGATGTCACAAAGAAAGAAAAGTACAGGCCAATATCACTGATGAACATAGATGCAAAAATCCTCAACAAAATACTAGCTAACAGAATCCAGCAGCACATTAAACGGATCATACACCATGATCAAGTGGGGTTCATCCCAGGAATGCAAGGATTCTTCAATATACGCAAATCAATCAATGTGATACACCATATTAACAAATTGAAGGAGAAAAACCATATGATCGTCTCAATAGATGCAGAGAAAGCTTTCGACAAAATTCAACACCCATTTATGATAAAAACCCTCCAGAACGTAGGCACAGACAGAAACTTCCTCAACATAATAAAGGCCATACATGACAAACCCACAGCCAACATCGTCCTAAATGGTGAAAAACTGAAACCATTTCCACTAAGATCAGGAAGAAGACAAGGTTGTCCACTCTCACCACTATTATTCCACATCATTTTGGAAGTTTTAGCCACAGCAATCAGATAAGAAAAAGAAATAAAAGGAATCCAAATCAGAAAAGAAGAAGTAAAGCTGTCACTGCTTGCAAATAACATGATACTATACATAGAGAATCCTAAAGATGCTACCAGAAAACTACTACAGCTAATCAATGAATTTGGTAAAGTAGCAGGATACAAAATTAATACACAGAAATCTCTGGCATTCCTATACACTAATGATGAAAAATCTGAAAGTGAAATTAAGAAAACACTCCCATTTACCACTGCAACAAAAAGAATAAAATATCTAGGGATATACCTACCTAAGGAGAGAAAAGACCTGTATGCAGAAAACTAGAAGACACAGATGAAAGAAATTAAAGATGATACAAGTAGATGGAGAGGTAGACCATGTTCTTGGATTGGAAGAATCAACATTGTGAAAATTACTCTACTACCCAAAGCAATCTACAGATTCAATGCAATCCCTATCAAACTACAAGTGGCATTTTTCACAGAACTAGAACAAAAAATTTCACAGTTTATATGGAAACACAAAAGACCCCAAATAGCTAAAGCAATCTTGAGAAGAAAAAATGGAGCTGGAGGAATCAGGCTCCCTGACTTCAGACTATACTACAAAGCTACAGTAATCAAGACAATATGGTCCTGGCACAAAAACAGTAACATAGATCAATGGAACAGGATAGAAAGCCCAGAGATAAACCCACGCACATATGGTCACCTTGTCTTTGATAAAGGAGGCAGGAATGTACAGTGGAGAAAAGACAGCCTCTTCAATAAGTGGTGCTGGGAAAACTGGACAGGTACATGTAAAAGTATGAAATTAGAACACTCCCTAACACCATACACAAAAGTAAACTCAAAATGGATTAAAGACCTAAATTTAAGGCCAGACACTATCAAAATCTTAGAGGAAAACATAGGCAGAACACTCGACGACATAAATCACAGCAAGATCCTTTTTGACCCACCTCCTAGAGAAATGGAAATAAAAACAAAAATAAACAAATGGGACCTAATGAAACTTCAAAGCTTTTGCACAGCAAACGAAACCATAAAGAAGATGAAAAGACAACCCTCAGAATGGGAGAAAATATTTGCAAATGAAGCAACTGACAAAGGATTAATCTCCAAAATTTACAAGCAGCTCATGCAGCTCAATATCAAAAAAACAATCAACCCAATCCAAAAATGGGCAGAAGACCTAAACAGACATTTCTCCAAAGAAGATATACAGTCTGCCAACAAACACATGAAAGAATGCTCAACATCATTAATCATTAGAGAAATGCAAAGCAAAATGAGGTATCATCTCACACCGGTCAGAATGGCCATCAACAAAAATCTACTAACAATAAATGCTGGAGTGGGTGTGGAGAAAAGGGAACCCTCTTGCACTGCTGGTGGGAATGTGAATTGGTACAGCCACTATGGAGAACAGTATGGAGGTTCCTTAAAAAACTAAAAATAGAACTACCATACGACCCAGCAATCCCACTACTGGGCATATATCCTGAGAAAAGCATAATTCAAAAAGAGACATGTACCAAAATATTCACTGCAGCTCTATTTACAATAGCCAGGACATGGAAGCAACCTAAGTGTCCATCAACAGATGAATGGATAAAGAAGATGTGGGCACTATATACAATGGAATATTACTCAGCCATAAAAAGGAATGAAATTGAGTTATTTGTAGTGAGGTGGATGGACCTAGAGTCTGTCATACAGAGTGAAGTAAGTCAGAAAGAGAGAAACAAATACCGTATGCTAATACATATATATGGAATCTAAAAAAAAAAAAAAAAGAAAGAAAAAAAAAGGTCAGAAGAACCTAGGGGCAAGATGCGAATAAAGACGCAGACCTACTAGAGAATGGACTTGAGGATACGAGGAGGGGGAAGGGTAAGCTGGGACAAAGTGAGAGAGTGGCATGGACACATATATACTACCAAACGTAAAATAGATAGCTAGTGGGAAGCAGCCGCATAGCAGAGGGAGATCAGCTCGGTGCTTCGTGACCACCTACAGGGGTGGGATAGGAGGGTGGGAGGGAGGGAGATGCAAGAGATATGGGGACATATGTATAACTGATTCACTTTGTTATAAAGCAGAAACTAACACACCATTGTAAAGCAATTATACTGCAATAAAGATGTTAAAAAAATTATACTCCAATAAAGATGTTAAAAAATAAAAAAAAGGATGAAAATAAAACTACCCATAATTTCCCTTGTAGAGACAGTCACTATTGAGTTGTTAACAAATGCTCTTCCAACCTTTTCCTATAAACTCTGAACGTTCAATAAATATTTAAGCATACTCATGTGCTCTTCAGACAATGTAATTAGAAAAGAATTGCTAAGTCAATAAGGAAGTAAAATCTTAAAGGCCACGCTGTCCTCCCTGAAAGCTGTACTAACTGCTACTCCCACTAGCAGGATCTGAGTGTGTCCATTTTCTGATACCTTCACCAACCCTGAGGTAGTAGCTTTTTTTCATCTTTACCAATCTGACAGCAGAAGCTGCAGCACCTCACTGCTTTATAATTGGTACTTCTTGGATTCATCATGATGGTGAACCCTTAGAAAAATAGTATTTCCTGATAATTCATCTTTTGTCCTTTGTGAATTGTCTGCTCCTATTTTTCTGTTGGTGTGATTTTCTTATCACATTCCCAGTACTATAATCAGTTCTTTCTCAAGTCTCTAGGGTTCCCAAATAAAACTGAGTCAGGTTAAGAGCTTGGAAAAGCGCTGAAATCATGGTTAAAAGACTGAGAAGGTGGACCCCTGAAGAAAAATGGATGCAGAATTAGTTAGCCTGGACTGTGGAAACCGAGAGTGCTTTTAAAGGAGAGGATTGTTAGTACTTTGAAATGAAGGGGGGAATGAAAGGGTCTTCTCTTCTGAGCACCTCCCCTCTCCTTAAACATAAGTCAAATGGCGTGAGGGATTAGGGGAAGAGAGGAGGGGGCAGCTGCTAGAGTTGGAGACAGGGATTAATCCATTTCAGATTCTCATACCGCTCCTCTCAAGACTTAGTAACTGAAAATATAAATCACAGAAAAGGGTACAAATCCTTCATAAACCAGTCTAAGGCCAGACAGTCAGAACCACTTCCTGGCAGGAGACCAGGATATACTGCAAGTTGTGAGCTTTTTCTCTTTTAAAATATCAAAGATGAGGGTAGATATCTATTTATACAGGCTAGTAGGACTAAGGGCTTGCTCACGGCCCATTGCAACCCTAGTTAGGACTACGGCTATGAGGACTAAAGCAGACTGAACTTACAGACATGGAAGAGCCAGGTGCAAGCCCCATCGATAAAGATGATTTGGCTGCTACAGCTTTGTGGTTCTGGAAATTTACGTCTTGTCTAACTTGGGGTGTAAGCCCTGATGTCTTGCAATGAGAGATGCTGTTTTTAGAATTTTGTTGCTCTAGCTCCTATCACTGAGAAACCAGACACTAAACCACCTGTGACATCTGCAAGCTGGAATCAAAAGTCAACCACCATGACCCATTCATTCCGAGTCCATTTTAGAGAACTGAATCCGTGGGAGGAAAAACTTTCCAGAGTAAAGACACATACTCTGATCAACCTTGGACTTTTAAAATATCACAAGACAGCAATTGGAAGTGAGGGAGATGCCAAGCAAATAGCTCTGAGAGGAATGCCTATCTTGACAACAAAGCACTGAGAAAACACAGCTCCTCTTGCTTACTTTTCAAGAGAACACGGAGTGCCATAAGCCAAGAAGTACTTTTTTAAAAACAGTTGTTAATTCTAGGAAGGGCACTTACGGGGCAACTAATGCATTCTTGCTCAGTCTTGTGGAACACTGATGTTGAAAGGTCAGTATTAAGGGGTTGCTATAAAAATCTTTTCCTCAAACTCTGAGAACTGATGGCGGGAATGTAAAAGGGTATAGTCACTGTGGAAAACAGTATGGCAGTTCCTCAAAAAATTAAAAATAGAGTTAGGTTCTAGTAATTCTATTTCTGGGTATGTACCTCAAAGAGTCTTGAGTTTTGAAGAGATATTTGCACACTCACGTTCAAAGAAGCATTATTCACAGTACCCAAAAGATAGAAGCAACCCATGTGTTAACTGACAGATGGATAAACAAAACACAACAGAGTATTATTCAGCTTTAAAAAGAAATTCTGACATATGCTACAACATGTACGAACCATGAGGACATTATGTTAAGTGAAAAGAGCCAGTCACAAAAGAACAAATACTGTGTAATTCCACTTATATGAGGCACCTACAGTAGTCAAATTCATAGAGACAGAAAGTAGAATGGTGGTTGCCAGGGGTTGGGGGGAGAGAGGAACGGAGAGGTACTGTTTAATAGGCAGAGTTTCGATTTTGCAAAATGAAAACAAGTTCTGTGGATGCATGGTGGTGATGGCTGTAAACAATATAAATGTACTTGAGGCCACTGAACTGTCCACTTTAAAATGGGAAATTTTGTGTTACATATACTTTACCACAATTTTTTAAAATGATTAAATCTTTCCACCAATTTTCAGAGAAAATTCCTCAATCTTCTCTACCATTTTTTTAAACCTTTGATACCACCTATAGCTTATCTGTTCCCTAATACAAATAAAAGGCAAAATAAATGAACACACAGCATATGAGCATCAGTGAAATACTTTGAGGCTCCCTAGAGCTAGGCTTCGTGTGGCAGCTTTATGAGCACACAAATGCTCGGCTGTGATTTTTTTATGCCAGATTTTCTAAGAAAATTTGTTTTACAATGCTTTGGAAAAGAAAAATACTCCTTAAAAAAGAAAGAAAAACACCTCCAATTATCCAGTGTCCCTTCACTTAGAGTTTAACAATGGCTGATATCAAGGAATTCTACTTTGATGGCTCTGAGTTGTGCAAAGGTCATAGGTCATAAGAGCCAGTTTCATGTCTGTAAGACAAAAATACCATTGCTAAGACTTCTTGATAACTAGGACTGCGCCCCTGGGAATAAGGGCCTGGAACCAAAGCTGTTATAGCACTTCCTATCTTTATACTAATTCAGAGTTCCCAAAGCAATTTCAAATACATGATTTCATCTGAGCCACACAAGCCAGTCCGCAGGTAGGTTCTACTATGGCCAATGCTGAGGAGGGGGAGAACACAGAGTTTGAGTGATTTGACCAAAATCACTTAGCTACTAAGTGGCTAGAACCAAGCTCTTACAAGTTCAAATCCATTCTTGTATCTCCCTAACCCTTAAATTTAGCTCTCTAGTCAAAGGATTTATTGAGCTGGGATCTGTCCCCAAACGACCCCTCGCTGTGTGGGTGCTGTGAGCCACCAGGAAGAAGGAGCACAGTCACAGCAGCACTAAGGCCTCACTTCCTTACTCACGAAGAGAGAGATTACTGGACATACCCACCGGTCAGTATTATTTCTGGCTCAAAGGAAATCATATGTGAAAACATTTAAAAAGCATAAAATAAAATGTTAAGTCACAAAAGGCATAGTTGTCAGGAGGCCTAGGTTCCATGATTCTCACCATCAGGAAGGCTGAGTGTGGGAGGGAAGCATGTATGTAAACCCAACCAACCAACCAACACACCTAACCGGTGTCCACCACCGGTGGAGGGAGTGACAAACTGCTTGCTTTGAGGGGCAGGAGACAAACCTGCAGTCTGCCAAGGTACCAGAGACCGCAGACTCTCGGCCCTTTCCTCACTCGGGCATTTCAAGATGCTGAGGAAGGATACAGGGATAAAGGAGCTATATAACAATGTGCTACAGGCTGGGCATATAACAGTAAATAAGGTAATCAAAGACACAGTGGTCACATGCCATACTTAGCCCAGATCCTGGAGAGCATCATGAAAGGAGGAGCTGAACAATCTGCTGAGCTTACCTACTACTTTCATCCCAGGGTTTGGCAGCTTCCTGACATGTGGGCTGTGCCTCTGTTTATGCCCCCTCAAGAGTGGGAAGGAGGCCTGGCTAGGGGTTGGCGGACTCAGAGACGGAAGGCTATGGAGATAGTAGTCTGGTGTAGCTGGGGACGGAAATGGAGGGTAATGGGGCTGCCAAAAGCCTTTCGGCCTCAGGTTTCATTTACTTCATTCATCTAATCTGCAAATACTCACTGAGTGCCAGCTACACCCCGCACTGTTCTCAGCATTAACGGTACACTGGTAAATAAGACAGACAAGGTCCCTCCCTCAGGACACTGGCATTCTGGTGGAGAAAGAGGAATGAACAAGTAGAAACAGACAATGTCATGATAAATGCTAGGAAGAAAAAAGCCACGGGGTGTGAGTGACAGTGCCCATGGGACCACGTCGGGCCTCTCCGAGAAGACAGCAATTAAGCAGAGACCCAAATGTCAAATGACAAGAAGGAAAAGCTTTCCAGGCAGAGTACCAGAAAGTGCAAAGGCCCTGATGTGGGAATAAGCTTAGCTTAGCTTATTGGAGGAAAGACTGAAGGGAAGAATGCTATGAGCTCAGGTTAGAAGGGTAGCCAACGGCCAGACTAGTCAGGGTCTTGTAGGTATGGTAAGAAGCCTGGATTTTGTGCTCAGTGATTTGAGAATTCACTGGACTGCAAAGGAGTGACATGTCTGATTTATGCTTTCATCCTCTGGCTTGTGCCAAGAGGTCACCCTTCCAGTTCTGCAGTCCATGGGCTATCTAGGTAAGAGCAAGGCATGGACCAAAAGGGGTACCAAAGGGAGAAGGCCTCAATAATCCCTTTTTCCTTGTCTGATATTATGACTGCCACAAAAGGGAGGAAAAAGAAGCCAGTGGGCCCTAGCTCGAGTTTACAGCCCATCCTTTCTAGGCTTCTGCTTGAAACTGGCCTGTCTTGGCCCTGCCGGGCATGCCTGATGAATGCAACAGAGAAAAGGACCTCTGTTGATTCTTTCTTCTCTTTTCTTTAACTACCATATCCTGAATCATTCCCTAGTGACTTTAGATATTTTTGACCTACCTCCAGGTCCAGCAAGCTACAAAGTTACACAATACTACCTGATCAGGGCAAATTTCTTCTTCCTCTTAGAAGGGTCAACAAACTACTTAAAGAAATAAAAACTATCTTGGGAACCTAGCTGTGGTCTGTCTTAGTAAGTAGAGGATATGCACATCACAATCACTTCCGATCTTAAGGCAATCAATCAAATAAATCCCTCTGACATTTTGGGAGAGAAGAAAAACCAAGCAGATTCTTTTAGTTTAAGACTTTTAGTTTAAGAAATCGACAGGGGTAAGAATGGGAGAAAAGAAAAAACTATCAGCAGCAAAATGACTGTCAGCTGTTTCTAAGGAGGTGGATCGATTTGCTTTTTCAAAGAGACTGAAAAAGAAGAGAAAGGGTGGCTTCTGTTCCTCACATTCTGCTCCCCTTCCCCCAAAAGGATGGGGAGGGGAGCGCGAAGAGAAATCTTTGGCATTCACGAACTCCAAATGGAAAGCATCCAATGATATTGTTTCAAAAGCTATTTCAATCAGACCACACTAACCGTTTCTTACTTTTTTAGACTGCTTACTTAAAAATCGGTACAGAGCAGACAGTAGGGGAGATTAGAATTACTTATTTCGATGACGAAGAGTCAAGCCCAGATAGTGGAAGGTAGTGGAACCGAGGTCTCCTGACTCACACTCCCTATCAAATTTTATTATGTATTTGTATCTTTTAAAAACAAAAGCACATTATAGCAAAATAGGAACAGGAAGTCACTCATAATCCAATCATTATACTACACCATTAGCATTTTGGTCCTTCTATCATAGGCTTATAGGTTCCCCCCCCCTTGTTATAATCACACTGAACTAATGCTCTTTGCGATACACAGGCCCTTTATATTACCATTAACACAGTCAAGGATATGAAACTTGAGACTGATAAGATGTGGAATACAACTTGGTATAATCTGAGCTGAATTTATTATCTTTGCTAAGGACTAGTGACCCCACAAGAGAATTTTGCCCCTCTTATTGAGACAGTAAAAATATACAACAGCACCTATTAACAGGTATTGGAATTCAGGTCCTTTTCCTGGAGTGTTTAAAACAGAACTCTCAAGAAGCCCTGGGATGTAACTTAACTTCAGATCAGTTTTATTTACCTACCTGGTGCATCAGGTACTTGAAGAGGAATGAAAGGATCAGATACACTTAGAAGAGGAAGGCTAGAATCCACAGTCTGCCCACCCTTCCTTTTTTCAGCTGGAATTGGTTGGAGGGGAAGGAAGGGTCAAGAAGAGAGAGAAAAAAAGAGAAAAGCAGAAAACATCAAGTAAATCCAGATGTACTTACCATCTATTACGCCAACTCCAATTATAGAGTAAGTCTAAATTTAGAGGCAGAATAAAGAAATACGGGTGGATATAATTCAATGTAATAGCAAAGTATGTCTAAGATGTACAATCTGGTCCTTGCAACGTAGTCTGAGATGCAATTAATGGTAAAAGTAGGATAGTCGTACATCTGAAATTCCACGTCTTCCTTGGATACTGCAGTCTATAGTGATCTCTGTCAGAATTCCTACTGCAATTACTACTATCCTTATCACACATTTTGGTAGGTAAACAAACTGTGTCTATTTTGTAACTTAGAATATGTGTATAGGTACTTCCTATGTGCCCATTTCCCTCTTGAGGTCCTTTAGGGACTGAGTCCTATTCTATCACCATAGGTCAAATGTAGTGCTAGGTAGACACAAAGAGACAGAAACAGATTTCTTCCCTATTGGAAGGTTAGATAAACCCTAACCTTTGGACTACATCTACCATACTATTGGCATTCATCCTATATTTGGCAAACTTCTAGATTTACAGAAATCTATATACCCTATGGAATACCAGAGCCTGAAGGGATCTCAGCACTTTCTATCATAATTTTCTTATTTTCCAGAAAAAAAAGTGAAGCCCAGAAGTTAAGAGACTAGACAGAGGTCCACCAGCAGACCCAGGATCAAAACACAGGTCTCCTGGCTCCGTCTTTACCATTCTTTACCTTGCATTTTAATAATGAGTTAGTTCCTGAATTAAAATCTAATTTAGCCTTTTATAAAGTGGATTAAAAAAAACCTTTTAATTTTCAAGTAATTGTAGAATCATAGGAAGTTGCAGTACATAGAACTCTGTGAACCCTTCAACCATCTTCCCCCAGTGGTGAGTTCTTATACAACCATAGTTCAGTATCACTGACATCAGGGCAATTCTGTTAACTAAACTCTATTCAGTTTTCACATGTACTCACATTTGTGTGTGTGTGTTTGTGTGTTTATAGTTCCTTGCCATTTGACAGTATGTATAAATTAGCCTAAGCACCAAAACAATGATACACAACTATTCCATCAAACAAAAGAACTTCCTTGTACTCCTTTATAGTCACACCCACTCCTTACTCCTGTCCCAGTCTCTATAATTTTGTCATTTTAAGAATATCATTCAAGTGGGCTTTTAACTAAGCTTCTTTAAAGGTCTGTGGAGGAAGAGAAGGGTTAAAATCACTGCTCTTAGTCTCTGAAATATTTTAAAATGAGATACAATGAAATATATTAAAAGAAAAAGAACAAATTATGAAATTGAATGTATAGTATAATTCATGTTTGAAAAAAGTATGTACAAAGAAATAAAACTATGGACATAAATATTGTTAAATGTTAGTAATGCTTTCCTCTTGGAATGGGGTCATGAGTTTTTCAATCTTGCTTCCTTGGGGTTTTAGCAAATTAATGTATATAATTTATCAACAGAAAAATACAGTAAGTCCCCTACATATGACCTTCAAGTTGAGAACGTTCAAAGATGTGAACATGCGTTCCTATGTCCAATCACGTAAGTTAGTTCACGCGTCTGGTGTACATTGTCATGTGCAGCTTGCCCTCATCTCCTATTGCTAACGATCCTTCAGCTCTACCATCTCCCACCTCCTCTCCCTCCTCCAGTCAGTAACTCTTCTTGCCTGTTCACTAGATGCCAGCCCCTGTATGCCAGCTGTTGTACTGTACTACTGTACTTTCCAGGGTACTGTATTGTAAGATTAAAAATGTTTTCTTTATTTTTTGTGTTTGTTTTCTATGTATCATTTGTGTGAAAAGTATTATAAACCTATTACAGTACAGTATTATATAGCTGACTGTGCTAGTTGGGTACCTAGGCCAACTTTGGTGGACTTACGAACAAATTGGACTTATGAACAAACCGGATTTACGAATGTGCTCTTGGAACGGAACTCGTTCATATGTAGGGGACTTACTGTATTTTAAATAAAGAGGCACAATGTCAAGTTTTAATTGTCTGCCTGTTCCTCCTCTAATGTATGAACACAGTTTAGCAACATTTTTGCAGCTTTTACCATAAAAATGTTAAGGATAACCCTTGTGTCATCCTCCCCAGCTCATCACCAAATTTCCTGCTTCTCTCCTCTCTTGGTTAGTTAGAAGGTTTCAAATCAGTGAACGGTCTGAGCTTGATTAGAAAACTTGGAGAAAATGGTGCCACCCTGAACTTCATACAGTGAGGACACACTAATTTCTGGGATTTAGATATAATTTTATTTCATTTGTAAAGAATGAAGATTCCTCTTCATTCACACCACAAATGCAAATGAAGGGAAAATACCAAACGTTCATAGAAAAGTGCTGGATAAATTGAGGAAAATACGAAGATGTTTTGTAATGCCTGTAAAAGCTTAGTGTCACTGATTTATAAGATTTCTGAGATGTGGTTATAACTACAGCTTCTGCGCTGGGCTGCCCAGGGACAAATTTCTACTCTGTCATTCCCCACCTATGACCTTGGGCAGGTCACTTAGCCTCTCATGGGCTGTTGTGAGGGATCACTGGAGATAATGTGCATAAAAGCACTTACCCAGTGGGCTTAGCACGCAGCATGTACTCAACATATGTTTGCAGGTATTA
Source organism: Globicephala melas (assembly GCF_963455315.2). Lineage (NCBI taxonomy): Eukaryota > Metazoa > Chordata > Mammalia > Artiodactyla > Delphinidae > Globicephala > Globicephala melas. The sequence goes on along the minus strand of NC_083325.1, from coordinate 31,263,423 downwards.
CTGTCCTAACTACTCAAATATGTGTTTTCTAATGGCTGGGCCATTAAAAAAAATACTGCCATTTACAACCTTCAAAGTTAAGCATTACGGGGAGAAGAGGCAAAAATAAAAGCAAAAAACAACTCTTTAAAAAATAGTTCATACAGACAAAAAACAAAACATAAAATGTATGATAAGAAAGAATTAGGCATTAAAACTGGAAGTGGATGGAAAATGATTAGGGACATCTGTTATTAACATCGGTGAATCCAAGCTCCTATCCTTTGGCAAAAAGCGACTCCTTTCCTTCATTCAACAAATGTGTACTGAGCCAAGCACTGTACTAAACGCTGGGATTCAGCATCAAAGAAGACCCTCCTAGGGCTTATTCCATGACCCCCTTTCCAGGGAAACTATATCCTACCCAGCACCATAACTAGTCATCATTGTGACATTTTATCTCAAGGACAATGACCAATGCTTTATACATTTGGTATATTTAGTCAACTATTTGGCATATCCAACTTTAAGCACTTTGAACCAGACCAAAATACCAATAAATTTAAAAATTAGGGCTTCCCTGGTGGCACAGTGGTTGAGAGTCCACCTGCCAATGCAGGGGACACGGGTTCGTGCCCCGGTCTGAGAGGGTCCCACATGCTGCGGAGCGGCTGGGCCTGTGAGCCATGGCCGTTGAGCCTGCACGTCCAGAGCCTGTGCTCCGCGACAGGAGAGGCCACAACAGTGAGAGGGCCATATACCGCAAAAAAAAAAAAAAAATTAAAAATTATATAGACCAGACAACAAAGCTAAAAATAAAAAATAACACACAAAAAATTTTCACTATTTAATATTAAAAAACACACCTTCCAAATAATTCCAATGCCTGTTCCAAAATATTAACAATGAGAACATCATATGAAGACTTATGGGATATGGTTAAAACATGAGTTTTTTCTTACAAGGGAAACACACAGCTATTAGAAAGCACTCTCAGTAACAGTGTAATCCTCAAAGGCTGGGGTGGGGTGGGCAACTGGAGCAAGAAAGAGGCAAGAGAATAGTAGATTCTCTGTGAAAAAGTCTTCCTGGAAATTATAATTAGCCTCCCTCCCCACTCTCATGCCAGATGAAAATCACTGTTATATTGAGAGAAAAACTCTAAATACTTTTTTTTAAAGAATTAAAAAAAAATTTACTATGTGTTCTTGAAATCAGCAAAAGTGAACCTAAGAAAAATAGGGAACTGTAATCAAAAAGATAAAGGCAAAAGATAAAGAATTAGACAACAGAAAAAGAGTAGTTCTATAGAGTTGTCTTTGAAAGGTAATAAAATAGCAAATCTCTAGCTAGAATTACCAAGAAAAAGAGAAACACAAATACATACAATAAAATTGATGTATGCAAAGAAAATATTATAAAAGATTTAAATGTATTCTTCTATTTTATTAAAAAAAATTTGAAACTATAGATGATTTTCTAGGACATTATTATTAAATTTGCCTTATTATGAGGCAGAAAACCTGAGAGAGGAAGTTCTAGAGCCAGAGGGTCGGTGTCCCAGCTCTGCCACTTACTAGCTATGTGACCCTGGGAAAGAGACTAGCCTGTGCTCAGTTACCTCAGCCATAACTGATGTGGGGATGATGTGGCAACCTCGGAGGGTTGTTGAGAGGGTCAGATAAGATAATACTTGCATAGGACAAATGACAAACTGGGAGAAAAGTTTACAATATGACACATGAAGAGCTCTTACATATTAATAAGAACAAAATAAACACAGCACATTAAAAAAAAAAAAAGGACATGAACAACACAAATCCCAAAAGAAATAAAAATGGCCAGTAAACAATGTCCTCTGTCTACAGCCTCTGAGCTGGTCTGTCTGGGAAAAACAGGTGAAAATTACTCATTCATTGTCGACTGAAATAAAATTTGTATAGCATTCTTGGAGGGCAATTTGGAAATATGCACCAAAAGCCTTAATTACACATATCTTTTGATTTAGCAAATAATCCCCTAAAAGCTATCTTAAAGAAATTTTAAAGGATATGAATAAAAATTTGGCTTCAAGAATGTTTATGTGGTGAAAATTAGTAACAACCTAAGTATTAATCAAAGGGGATGTTAAATACAATGTTATTGTTCTTCCATTAAAAATCATGTTGTAGATTAGTATTTATTGAGGTGGAAACTACTAACTCCCATAGAACGTTTACAGAATGAATAACAAACTCCTGCATAATACCCAAGAGAAAATACTGCAGAGGCCATATTATCTCAATGCAATGAAAATATATCCTAAATAACTCTAGGGTAAAGAAATCAAAACTTAAAATTTAAAATTTAAAAACATCCAGAAAAGAATGAGAATAAGAGAGCATTACAGGGACTTCCCTGGTGGTCCAGTGGTTAAGAATCCACCTCCCAATACAGGGGACACGGGTTGGATCCCTGGTCGGGGAACTAAGATCCCACATGCCGTGGGGCAACGAAGCCCACGAGCTGCAACTACTGAGCATGTGGGCCATAACTACAGAGCCCGCATGCTGAAACTACAGAGCCCACGTGCTATGGAGCCCTGCACCACAACTACAGAGCCCACACGCCGCAACTACTGAGCCCACGCACCACAACTAGAGAGAAGCCTGAACACCATAGCGAGGAGCCCACGCACCACAGCGGAGGATCCCACATGCTGCAAGGAAGATTCCGAGTACCACAACTAAGACCCGATGCAGCCAAAAATTAAATAAATAAATAAATAAATAAATAGAGCGTTACATAGCAAATGTTATGGAATAACAGCCAAAGTTCTAATCAGAAATAAATTTACGAGGTTAGAAAAATACTGATACACCCAAAGAAAGCAGGAAGAATATGAAAAATTAAAAGCAGAAATTAATCAATATAATTAAAAAGATCAATTTTGAAGGATATCAAATTCCATATCCTACAAAGAACATATTCAAAACCTCACATCCATTGCTGAGGAATTTATAACAGTAAAACACTGACATCAAATTAATGTTTAAAAAAGAGGTACCTGGTTAAATACATTAGGATGCATCCACATAAAGGAATTTAATGTAGATATTTTAAAAGTTATATTCGAGGAGCTTCTTTAATGATATGGGGGAAAGATGTCAAATTTTGTAAGCAAAAAAAATTAGGCTTTAAAATATGACTATAAAAATGTACCTTAGAGTCATAAACTGAGGCTGAAAATTGTGCACAAAATTGTGGACACATGTATTTTTGTGAAAGAGAAGATCTGTAACTTCCCTTAGATTCACAAAGATATCTGTGACCCTAAAAAGGTTAAATGCCACTAACAGACATCCAAATGGTATTGCTATGCTAATTTCTCAGGGGTGAGATCATGGGGCTCTTAACTTTCTTCTCTATGCTCTTCTATAAATTACTAAATATGTATATTATTTATTAATAAAAGGGAAAATTAGGTTTTTATAATTACCTCTAGAATTTTTTTAAACGTCTCATTTAAAAAGGTATCTCGCTTCCGCCACAGCAGCCATTAAAGAGCAGCAGCCATGGCTCTGCGCTACCCCATGGCTGTGGGCCTCAACAGGAGCCACAAGGTGGCCGAGAAAGTGAGCAAGCCGAGGCGCAGCCGCTGCCACGGGCCCCTCACCAAGCACACCGAGTTTGTGCGGGACGTGATCCAGGAGGTGTGCGGCTTCGCCTCTTACGAACGGCGGGCCATGGAGCTGCTCAAGGTCTCCAAGGACAAGCGGGCCTTCAAATTCATCAAGAAAAGGGTGGGGGGACACATCTGTGCCAAGAGGAAGAGAGAGGAGCTGAGCAATGTCCTGGCCTCCATGAGGAAGGCAGCAGCCAAGAAGGACTGAGCCCTTCCCCTCTGTGCACAATAAAACTTTTTCAGAAAAAAATAAAAATAAAAAGATATCTCCCTGTCCCCGTAAGCACACACACACATGCACAAAAACACAGCATAGAAGAGACTCAGATATAGGATAGAGCATCTAATTCTTAGAACTCTTCAAGTCATTCCAAAGAACCTAAGCAATTACAAGAGATTAACAGAGTGATGTTCCTGAAATTTAGAAATATTTGCTGAAAAACATGTATGTGGACTTGAGAGAACAAATCCGGTATATTACTGCCAGATCACCCTGCCATTCTAATTCAAAGTGATTCTAGATCTTTTTTTATCCCGATCTTTTTATAGGAAATCTTCAGAATGAAGAAAACTATGTTACCACCAGGATCTGGGGCTCACTGCCATGCTAGGGTTATCTGTGGACTGGAAACCAGTGGGAAGGTCACAACAGTGAGTCTTGAGTTTCAGGTGTTCGCCATACTAACCAGTTCCAGCAGAAAATGAGGAAGCGGCAAAAGTATCACCTTGGCTTGGTTGAAAGCCTGGGATCAAACTCTCAGCTGAGCCTCCAAGCTTCTCAGGATGTTTGCCTGGAGGGACAAAATACCACTCGGTTCATCCCAGCAGAATCCCATGATGCACACACAGGCCAGGGGTGAAGGGCACCCTCCAAACCGACAGCTAGACTTGACTCATTTTACTGCATTATGGCAACACCTTGGCTACTCAAAGGCCCTTGTCTGGTCGCTGCAGTAACTGAGAAACAGCTGAGGAAAGAAAGGAAGTCTAAAGCTCTAAAGCTTGAGGACATTACTCAGAGCACAATGCCTCCAGCCTTCACTCTGAATCGATTTATCTCTACATCATTCTAATGAGTTTGATGATCTGTTTTCCATGTTGAAAGTAGTTATGAGAGCAAAAGAGAAGACAGATGGCAGTAGTGAGATGCTATGAGGGACAGGCACAATGACAATGGCTTAATGTAAAAGCCAACAGTTGAACAACAAGAACAGTGACAGGAAATTACTAAAAATAGATACATGAATTTTAAAATTTGGGAGTCACTTAATCAGGTGCAAAATACTAGTTTTCAACAGCACATGAAGGCATTTCTGTTTACAGTCTAGAACAGTAACTGGCATACGTAACAATGAAACAAATTGACAATAAATGTCAAAGAAAGTTAAATCTTATGCCCTATGAAGAAAAAAAAAGGCAAGAAGTGTATGGATTTTTAAAAGATGTCTATAAAATTATAAAGCTAAAATGTTTGGTCAAAGTTCGTATCATTCACTCCGTTCTGATCATTCCTTTACCCTGTGCTTTTGTCTGCACTGAGGTACTTTTTTTGAACTGTATCATACTGTAGAATTTTCCCAGGGTGTGTGCTGTTGTTTTCCAAGGTGTATGTGTGTCTGTGAGTGGGTATCTTGCCTTCCAAATTAGACTGTGGATTTGAGGGTAGAAATGGTACCTTCTGTTTATTTGATCTCCGCTCCAGGGTCAGTCAACAGTAATAGAGAATTCTGATCATGAAGATTCAGTGTCTACATGAGGGCACACTCTCGTGGGTAAGCAGCTACGACTTTCTGGGATAATAAACCCACTTAGGACAAGGTACCATCACATTCCTCCAAGGAGTGAACATGCTTGACACTATCATCCTGATCTATGCTACCAAATCTTTCCTAAAAGTTTCCCACTCTCCTTGCTGCCACCCACAACAGACCAGGATTTCCTAAGGATGAAGAGACTTCGGTGCCCTAGTAAAAATACAGGCTGATTTGTGCATACACTTCAAAATCAAGTCTTTGAAGGAAAGAAAGACCCAAGCCTACATTTTCACATGCGTACCCCTCTAGAGTTAATCACAAAAAGACACCAATTACTCACCTTCCCCCAGCTTGGCAAAGTCCTTGTTCAGCAGTTCTTCAGCTGTGAGTTTGGAGAAATTGTCGTCGTCAAAGGGATTCCATGTAGAACCTTCTGAAGGATTATAAACGTTTTGCTGGGAGGCCCGAGGGGAGCCTGAAGGAGTGGTGGTTGCAGACCTAGGTAGGTTCCCACCCCCACGAAATAAAAAGACATATCAAGGTTGAAAAGGGTCAACCTATTTTCTCTTTGTTTCAAGAGCAAATTATTTTATAAGTCAAACCATTATTTTCTACAGTATGTTTCTAAAAGGGCTTCCCGTAGCAATGGAACAGTTTCCAAAGATGCCCTTTCCACTGTGTGAAACAAACATCTCCCTTTCTTTTGTGATTCACTGTCTCCCGCTACACCTTTAACCTCTTGCTTAGATTTTTGGTTGGTCTCATCTGCAAGTTCTTTCAATTCAGGATCCCAAAGCCACCTGTTCTTAGGCTCGTGCATCCTGTGGTGACCACTGTAACATTCACAACAGCTCCAGAGGGGCTGCTGCCTATTCCGGCTGCCTCGCATCTGTCAGGATCCAGCATCAGTGGACACCATCACAGTTAAAGAGCAACAAAGACATTTACCACCATCTTGAGCCCCTGGGTATCATCACCTGATTTTCTTCTAAAGTCCCTCTTGATGCCCTTTGCATTTACCTAATGACTCAATTTAAAGATTTTTAACTTCCGTATATGGTTCCAAGAAAGCTGAGAGCCTGACACTGCATTTACGCAACAAACACTCACTGCAATCTACTTGATGTCAGGCACAGAGCCTGTCACCGGATTTACAAAGGTTGATTAAGCCACGGTGCTTGCTGTGGATGAACTTGCAGGCTAGGTCTGCTAACCATACAAATAAATAATGATAATAGAGTGTGATACATGCTCAAAAAAGGGTTCAGACAAAATTATATATGATACCAGAGGAAGGGTCAAAGAAAATATAACCTCCAACATGGATCTTGATGAATAAATAAGCATTTCCTAAGTGGACCAGGAGGAGAGTGGCAGTTCCACCAATGTGATATAATAGTCCTTGGTCTGTTAACCAGTCGGTTCAGATATTATTCTACAGGCAATGGGGAGCCAATGAAATGTTATCAGCATGGAGAGATTTGATCAGATCAAGAATTTAGAAAACACATGATACAGTATGGGATGGAAGACAGACTGGAAACTGTGAGGCAAGTAGGAAATTATTTCTTAAGATCAGTCTGATCTACAGGAAAATTCAGTTCTCAATAAACACAGACACTCACCCCTACATATACATCTACACACAACTACATACACATGCAAAAATCACACAGCAATGTTCCCCAGCAGCCCTTGCCCACAAAAGCAGTACATACTTGGACTTATTGAGACTGGCCTCAGCTGCAGCTGCTTGGAGCAGCTGGGTTGATTTGCTGGCAGGGACCCCAAAGACTGCGCTGTGGGTCACGTCGCTGAGAATCCGCCTGTGCCCAGCACGCTGGGCCTTGGGGGACGATGGAGGAGTGAGAGATCCGAGTTTCTGCCCCTGGATGGTAGGAGGTGGGGTTGTCTGAACCTTTGGCTGTTGTCTTATGGGGGCTTGAATCTGCTAGGAAGAGAGACAAAAGCGTTAAAAAAAAAAAAAAGGGAAAGGAAAAACAAATAAGCAGACGAGCATAACAAAAATGCCATGTGAGAGCTAACATATGGCTCAAATGGCTCAGTTTATCAAGAACACCCAGAAAGAAAAAAACAAGGCTTTGACGATCTGAGCTGCAGCCTTGAGACTGATACCAGCATGATACTTACCTGGTGCTTATCTATAAATTTCAATCTTCATCGGCAATAATATACAGGGTAACCATATGTAACTCGACCCAGATCAAAGACTGCAGAAGCTATTCCTAGCTTTAAAGACCTAGAGAGTTTCCTAAAGGACCACTTTCTGCTTTAGGAACTCATTCAGAATGCCTCCACAGGGCAGCCTTTAAGCATTCTACTGGCACAGTTACAAGCCCATGAAGGCACACCTCTAGCTAAAACACATTTGAGCTGAGTGATTTCTGCTAAGAGATCCCTTTCTGACAGAGCTCAGACTACTAGTTAAATGAGACAGAATCTCACTGTGATTAATAAATGGCAGCACTTTTTTGCTTTTGTTGTTAACACTCTAGTTCATTGATAGGATGGGTCTTACAGGATTCTGTTTCTGTGGCAACCCCTGAGAAAATATGCAGCATTGGAGCAGTGGGATGATCCTGTTCCCATCTTCAGTTTGGAAATGGCACTGGAGAACCATGTAGAGAATACAGTAAAGAGAAGAAAAAATGTAAAAGCCCTTGATGATGACTGATCTAATAATACGAGGAGGTCTCTTGACATACAGGTCTTTTCCAGAAGGAAGGCAGGACACACTGTCACCACAGAAAAACAAACTGGTGGGAACATCCTTGTGGCCACATAGCGAGTCTTTAAGCATAAGTCTTGATCTACAAAGTTCTATGTCAAGAAAATGAAGAAAAATTAATATTAAGAAGGCCACCTAACCCTTTTCTTAACTGTCAATCCAGAAATAAAGGAACTCAGAATATTAAATGCCTCAGGTATTGAACTATCCCTTCCCTCCAGTCCTTCATCTCAGATTGGAGCTGCCCCTCCACGCTGCAAATTGGTTCTCACATTCTGTGTCTTCAAAGATGAAGAGATTTAGGAAACTAGAGTGTCCAGCTACTTGGGTCAGGATGCTGACAGCCTGGGAGCTTCTGTACCTATATTGACTCAGACTTTAATTTTATTGAGGCAGGCTACGTACATGTGAGAGTACACAACCACTCACCAATCGAATGAATGATACAATATAAGGTTCTAATTCCAATCAAATTAAAGTCAAAGGGTAAAGCAGCTGACTGCATCTCTGAGTGAGAAGCAAAGTGCTCTGGGAAGAAGACCAGAGTTCCAGCTCCACAACTTCCTCAGGGGTCCAGAAGTGCATCTGCAACAGCCAGCCTAAAGCCAGTACCCATAGGGGCGAGAAGGGATTTAAGGACAGAACTAGATTTGCTTATTTCTTGCACTTTAAGACATTCACTACACTGAAAAGGGTACTTAACTGTTGAGGCCCTTTATTTTGAAGAGTCCAGACTACCTGGAGAACATTTTCCCTTCCTTCTGCCTATTCTCTGTATGCAGCACACCGAAGAACAGATGCTTCCATCATGAGGACACCTTGTTTTATCACAGCTACCAATTCAAACTGGCTGCCACCCATTCAGCCACTCCCCACAACAACCCTGTCAAGCAGTTTTATTTCCAATCAGAAACTCAGAATGAAGAGTCAAAAAAGACCTTAGAGAACATGGATTCCAACTCCCTCATTTTAGAAGAGACCAGACCAAGGCCCCCTAAGGCTAAGTGCTCACTCAAGGTCACACGGTCAATTGAGGGCAGAATCCATGTCTCTTGACTATCGCCCAGGACCCTTTTCTGCACCATGATGCCTCCTCATCCAAAAATGGGATTGGGAAGGGGGAGGAGGGAGAAACAGACCACAGGGGGAGAAGAAGCAAGGTAGACTCAAATGCCTATCTTGCCAAAGATTTTTTAAAAAACAAAATATATAACTATAAAAGGAGTATAATAACATCAAGAAATGTAAGGATATAGACTAGGGGAGAAAAACCACCCGGACTTCCATTCCACTACTCTAATACAACTGTTCTTATCTTTCTGGTATCTTATATTTAAGTCTATTTCAAGTACATACTCGTCCCATAATCTCATCTCTCCTCTAACACTACCTCATGAGAGTTTCCATACTATTGTACAGACTTTTATGACCATGATTTTTAAAAATTAATTTATTTTTATTGAAATATAGTTGATTGTTTTTGTTTTCTTTTAATATTTATTTATTTTTGGCTGTGTCAGGTCTTAGTTGCGGCATGTGGGATTTTTCATTGTGGTGCACGGGCTCTTCGTTGCGCCGTGCAGATTTCTCTCTAGTTGTAGTGTGCAGGCTTCTCTCTAGTTGTGGCGCATGGGCTTCAGGGTGCATGGGCTCAGCAGTTGCGGCACGCAGGCTCTCTAGTTATGGCGTGTGGGCTCCAGGGCTCGCAGGCTCTCTAGTTGTGGCGTGCTGGCTCAGTAGTTGTGGCACGCAGGGTTAGTTGCCCTGCGGCATGTGGGATCTTAGTTCCCCGACCAGGGATTGAACCCACGTCCTCTGCATTGGAAGGCGGATTGTTAACCACTGGTCCACCAGGGAAGTCTCTGTAACCATGATTTTTAATGGCTGCACAGGTGAGTTGTTGGAACGAGTTAGGTTGCTTCCATGCTTGTGGCTATTTTTAAGACTGCAATAAACATCTGTGGGGTATGGCCATCCTCCCTTTGCAGATTGTTGTGAGATGGTTGCAGGGTATGCTTTACATTCAATTACTTGCTTCTCTAGCAAAGTCCTACAAAGGGTCACCGGAGAAAGGGAAGGGTCAAGGCTGGGAGGTTCTCTGGCTCCTGGCTGAAGCACGTTCTGTTCTCGTTCCTTCTCTGTGCCCTCAACCACCTACCCCTGAACAAAGTGCTCAAAGTATTTTTTCATTCAAGGAACATGGAGAAGGATCACAGTTCATTCCCAAGGAAGTGGATACTTTTGTCCAGGGTCAGCAGAGGGGGACCCCATAAGAAGGGTATAGTCAGTGGTAGATGATCGCGTCCTCACCCTGAACGATCATTGTTATTATCCTTGAACACAGATCAGGATTCTTCAGTTCATGCCCCAGCTCTGGTGCTATCAGTCTGTGTGTCTTGGGTGATCCCTTTCTAGCCTGGGCCTCAGTTTCTAATTCCATTAAATGAGGACTGGACAAAATAAGATTTCAACTAGCTACATGATACAATAATTTTTTTAAAAACTCTTTTTCCATTAACAAGAGGAACTTTGTCGCTTGTTAAAAATACAGAGAGTAGCTGTCTACCAAACGCCTGCAGGAAGACCAAGCTGTTTCAGAAACGAAGGTGTAAAGACACTGAACACACATTTAGCTGAGACGTAAAGAAGACAATCTATTTACGGCACTGCTTCCTTTTGAAGGGATGTAGCTTTTCTGGTTTAAGATGAGTGACAAAACTCTATTAGAAATCAATCCTCAGAAAGATAGTTTCTTACTTTTCCTTCGTTCTTCTAGTGGTTGGGCTTCCCTGGGAATAAGAGAGTAGCTGTGATACTCTGTCAGCTGGGTATGTAAAATGCCTTTTTCTATCATTATAAAATTTTCTATTACTGTCACTCTGTGAGTACTCATTAAAGGCACTCATTAAAGGTCAAAGTATGATGTGCCTGAGGATGTGCCTGTAGAGGTCAATCAGAAAGCACGTAGAGGTCTTGATTCTATACTCAGCCAGTATCTAGAAACGAACATGCCGAATTTCTAAACTGACAAGATGGCTCAAACAACAGTCAGATGCTCTGGTGCCCAGAGGGAGATCAGGCCACGACAAATGGTCTCAGCAAGCGGGCCCTGGAAGGGCGCTGCATAGTAGACTTATTTAGGTGGCCAGTAATATCGTCCAAGACAAAGAATAAACACAAGACTGTCAGGACTCAGGGTACAGGTGGAGGCCTACACGAACCTCCCGAGACTGGGAAGGCCACAGTGGTCAAACTGCCCCCTGAAGACGGGAAAGGGATTAGCTCTAACCCTACCTAGGGCTTTGACTGCTTGACACTGGCACTGACAGAGACAATGAACAGCTCTTTCTGCCAGCCTAATATTAGAGTGAGAAATAAGAAAGTTCATCGTCTATTAATCCCATACTCCTAATTTATGCCTCCCCGCTCCCTTCCCCTTCGGTAACCATAAGTTTGTTTTCTATGGCTGTGAGTCTATTTGTGTCTTGTAAACAAGTTCATTTGTCCATCAGCAACCTAGAATCATTTTTCTAAAACCTTAAGCTTCTAGAGTATACCTCATCCTTTTCCTGGATGTATCGGGAAAAGATCAAATATTTTCACCACCAGGGCGGGGAGCAGCCGTGCCACACCAGCTGCTGCGGCCTCTTTCCCACCCTTTCCCTAGCCCTCACTGCGTGCTCCTCTTCTGGTTGATTCTCACCGCTGGCTCCTGGGCAGGGGCTGGCTGGGGGGCTGTGGCTGGCTGTGCCTGGGCCTGCTGTAGGGCTACCACTGCGGTCTTCTGCTGCAAGGCAGCCTGCTGAGTCAGCAGCTGTTGTTGATGCAGGGTTGTGGCCAGCTGCTGCTGCTGGTAGAAGCTCTGTATCAGCTGCTGTTGAGAGCTTCCTTGGGCTACCACGGGGAACTGAGCGATCGCTGGTTGCTGGGCTGCAGGGTGTACTGCCTGAAACTGAGCAGGAGAAAGTGGCAAGGAATGAAGAGGTGAATAAAAGCCTGTCTCAGAACCATATTCCACAAAGGATGAATGTCTCAGTAACAACTAAGACCGGTGCTGAAGCCAAAGGCAAGGGCAGGTAGGGCGTCTTTTACCTTGGCCTGAAAAGTCACGAGGGGAACCTCAGGGCATGACATAAACACAGCAGCACGTTACACTGACAGGCTCCAGCCACTGCACTACCTGCCTCCTGCAGTGCAGACTGGCTTCCGAGGGGTTTCTGTGCCTGGCCTGAGGGCATCCATCTGACTGTACATCTTGTGACTCCACATGCTGGAGCGTAACAGAAGCTACTAAATTATCTGCTAACCGCAGAAGTTATCCCTCTCGTAAAGGGATTTGGAAATAACCAGGATTAAAATTCTTCCCTACATGAACAGGATGAAGCAATGATGACACTAAGGAGAATAACCTAAATGTTAACTCAGTTATTAAGTCCTCTCAAGCCTTTCTGAAAATCATTTCCCAATAGCTCTCTTTATTATACTCCCATCTTTAAACATTCAAAATATTCAATATACTCTACCACTTAATGATATTTTATCTTATACTGGTAGCATGGTTTCAAGTTATATTCTTTTATAAACTTCCTGAAGACAGGAATACTTCTCTACTCCTCACTACTAAGGACTCTGTGTAAGGCACAAAAACACAGCTGAAAAAAGGGCCTACTGATGAACAAAAGTCAAGATCTTGTCTGTGAAAGCCCAAATACTGTCACTTAGTTATGAAGTTAACTGGGAGGATATTGTTTGCCTACTGGGGCAAAGTTAAAGCGTTAGCAAAAAAAGCAGATATCAATAAATAGCTGGCTACTTATAATAGCAAAATGCTAGAAACAACGAAATGTCTGTCAACAGGGGACGGATTGGAATAAATTATGCTATATATCCTTTAAAGGGAACACTCTCAAGTTGTAAATAGGAATGAAGGATACCTCCATATATGGGATGGAGGGAACAGAATTTTGCAGATTTAAGTTTGAAATTATGTAAATGTTTTACATTTTCACAAAACAAAATTAAACCGAAATTTAAAAAGCAATAACTAAACAGCAAAACAAAGCAAATAAACCTGTGTATCAGATTAATAGCCAAACTCCTAGAAAATAATGTGCTAAACATTCTAGGTGTAAGAATGGCAAAGAAGGGCTTCCCTGGTGATGCAGTGGTTGAGAGTCCGCCTGCCGATGCAGGGGACACAGATTCATGCCCCAGTCCGGGAAGATCCCACATGACGCAGAGCGGCTGGGCCCGTGAGCCATGGCCGCTGAGGCTGCGCGTCCGGAGCCTGTGCTCCGCAATGGGAGAGGCCACAGCAGTGAGAGGCCCGCATACCGCAAAAAAACAAACAAAAAAAAAAACCCAAAAAACAAGAATGGCAAAGAAATCTTAAACTGTTTTCAGTAATCATATTGGTATTGTTATCTTGAAACTATAAATCAATTAAGAATTATGTTAATGTTGTTAGGAATCAAGATTTCCAGATGAGAAAGATACAAATATAAAATCCAAGAAGTTAAACAAAAATCCTATAATTACAAATCTGCTTTAGAAATATAAATTTGAATTCATGGTGTATATTCTATTAAAAAATATATATATGTGTGTCCTAACTATTCACTGAAAAGGCCTAAAAATAATAACCAACCCATTAGCAAATGGGTATCCCTAGTAGCAAGACTGTGGTCTCTAAATATCATTTCCATTAAAGGGAAACAGCTCCTTGGAGAAATGGCTGATTCCAGGTCAAGGGCTGAATGATTCTGGAACAGCTTGTTACACCAAATAGCAAGGACACATTAAAGGCTACTGGAGTCACAGCCAAAGGACCCAGGAGCCAATCTGAAGAGACTTCCACTGGCCAAAACTGAGACAACTGGGACAAATTTTTTTAACAGCAATGTGTGGAAACATATCAAATATATTAAGATGCATGAACTCATAATGATACTAAGAACAAAACAAAATCTTCATTGTTCACTTCTGGATGGTACTATGAACAAACTCATTATTCTGAAAACTGGTAAACACAGGGAAAGAGTCATGCATTATTTCTGCCTTTTCTGTACAAACAGTACCTCAGGGTAATCAAATACTTGCTGAAAAAGTTCTTTACAGGGGACTTCCCTGGTAGTCTAGTGGTTAAGACTCCGCGCTTCCAATGCAGGGGGTGCGAGTTCGACCCCAAGTTCTTTACAGAAAAATCCAGCCCCGAAATGAAGATGGAATGCTAGAATATCACCGCTTTGCCACCCCTAATGAATTAATGGACTTAGGAAACAAACTGAAGGGGAATATTAAGTGACTGGATCAGACAGACAACGCCAAACCCACAGATTGATCTTAATATTAATAAGAGAGGGGACAAGCAGACTTTATCCACAGTTTCGCTTTCTGCAGTTTCAGTTACCCGTGATGAACAGTGATATGAAAATATTAAATGGGGGGCTTCTCTGGTGGCGCAGTGGTTGAGAGTCTGCCTGCCGATGCAGGGGACGCGGGTTCGTGCCCCGGTCTGGGAAGATCCCACATGCCGCGGAGCGGCTGGGCCCGTGAGCCATGGCCACTGAGCCTGCATGTCTGGAGCCTGTGCTCCGCAACAGAAGAGGCCACAACAGTGAGAGGCCCGTGTACCGCAAAAAAAAAGGAAAGAAAACAAAAAAAGAAAATATTAAATGGAAAAGTCCAGAAATAAGCAATTCATAAGTTTTAAACTGCATGTTGTTCTGAGCAGTGTGACGAAACCTTGCACCGTCCCATTTCGTCCTGGCTGGGATCCCCAACCATTGACACCATCTGCTCCTGACATGCAACCATTGACACTGTCATGGCTCCATGGTTCTGGATCCCAAGAAGCAGATGACCCTCCTTCCGACATATGGTTAGAAGGTCAATAGTAGCCTAACGCTATGTCACAATGCTCACGACATTCACCTCACTTCATCTCATCAAGCAGGCATTTTATCATCTCACATCATCACAAGAATATTTTGTGAGAGACACTACACTCACATAAGTTTTATTACAGTATATTGCTATAATTGATGTATTTTATTATTAGCTATTCTTGTTACTCTCTTACTGTGCCTAATTTATAAACTAAACTTTACCATAGGTATGTATGTATAGGAAAAAACATGGTATATATAGGGTCCGGTACTAGCTGTGGTTTCAGACATCCACTGGGGGTCTTGGAATGTATCCCCCACAGACAAGGTGAGACTACTGTATGTCTTGTGATGTTGAGACTATTGTATGTCTCCTGATGTGATGCAACTGGAAGAACAAAGGACTATCAACCTGAATCAAATACTGAGAGGCCTCAAGAAACTACCCATTTACACAGAGGGTGGTGGAACATATTAAACAACACCACAGGGATGCAATCAACCAAATCCAGAATGTGGGAAATTCTACAGGACAAACGACCCAGTCGTTTGTCCTGTAGAAAAAAAAAAGTGGCAAAGGGGAAAAAAAGAGGAGGAAGCCACCTATGGCTAAAAGGGGGACTTAAAAGATATATTGATCATTATAAAATGAATATATTCAGAGCAAAAAAATATACAAAGCAATTTAAATTATGACACACCAGAAAGAGTTAAACACTACTGGATATTTGATGATAATAAGAAATAATTGTTTTTCTGCTTCAATTTGATGATGGTGTCATGTCAGAAAAAAAAAAGAAAAACAAAAAAGAGTCATGTACCAAAATGTTCATTGCAGCTCTATTTACAATAGCCAGGACATGGAAGCAACCTAAGTGTCCATTGACAGATGAATGGATAAAGATGTGGCACATATATACGATGGAATATTACTCAGCCATAAGAAGAAACAAAACTGAGATATTTGTAGTGAGGTGGATGGACCTAGAGTCTGTCATACAGAGTGAAGTAAGTCAGAAAGAGAAAAACAAATACCGTATGCTAACACATATATATGGAATCTAAGAAAAAAAACAAAGGTCATGAAGAACCTAGGGGTAAGATGGGAATAAAGACACAGACCTACTAGAGAATGGACTTGAGGATATGGGGAGGGGGAAGGGTAAGTTGGGACGAAGTGAGAGAGTGGCATGGACATATATACACTACCAAACGTAAAATAGCTAGTGGGAAGCAGCCGCATAGCACGGGGAGATCAGCTCGGTGCTTTGTGACCATCTAGAGGGGTGGGATAGGGAGGGTGGGAGGGAGGGAGATGCAAGAGGAAAGAGATATGGGGACATATGTATAACTGATTCACTTTGTTATACAGCAGAAACTAACACACTATTGTAAAGCAAATATACTCCAATAAAGATGTTATAAATAAATAAATAAATAAATAAAAATTAAAAAAAGAGTCCTTAAAAACCAGCTTCCTTGCTGAGGTTCCCTGGTGAGGTGCAGAATTCCCCATGGCCTGAGAAGAAGCAGGGGAGGGCTGTGAGTGATGCAGTGAGGGCTCCACTGTGTGAGGTTTAGTGTCTGCCATCTGTGAGTAGAACGCTGTGCCGGGTCATGGCTCTCTGTCTTCCCAGGGCTTCCCAAGGAAGACACCTGCACGTAGTGGACCTTTTCACAGGGATGACTCACATATGCCAAGCGAGGGTCACATTCACCGCCTTACCTGCTGAGCCTGGGCCTGCTGCTGCTGCTGCTGGTAGAATGTGCCCGCTGGCTGCTGTGCAGGAGGCGGTGCCGCCTGCTGCTGCTGCTGCTGCTGCTGCTGCTGCTGCTGAAGGAAGAGCTGCTGCTGGTGCTGGGGTGTGGCCTGGGCCTGGGTGGGCAGACCCTGGGCCTGCGTGGAAGGCGGCTGCTGTGGGGTGGGCGGAGCCTGGGGCTGCTTGGGCTGAGACTGCGGTAGGGGTTGGCTGGGTGGAGGCTGGGGTTTTGGTTGAGGAACGCTGGCTAAAAGGCCAGGCTGATTGCTGGATCCTGCAAGGAGAATAAACTCCATATAAGGGCTCAAAACTCTTCCAAACGAAAGCGGCTTTCTTTCTTGCCAAAGCAATAAAGAGGGGGTGATCAGTGGACAGATAATCCCAAGATCCATGGGCTTCTCACTGTCCTTGCACCTGGAAGGCCCTTCCTTCTTCTTGCCATACTACGTGCTTCATATTTTTCAAAACATGGTCCAATAACAGTGTTCAATGCTTGTCTCCTTCAAAAAGTCCTCCCTTGCTCACCATCCCATTTAGTCAATTACTCCTTTAGTCAGCACCCTGAGGATCTACATATTCAACCGGACTTTGATGCTACTGTACATAAACACAATCTTTGCATTTGTGGCACACTGCAGGACCAAAGCATTCTTTGGTGGTTTACATGTATGTTACACAACCCCAGTCTGGATGCCTGATTGTAAGTAAATGACCACCAAATTCACCAACAGCAGCTTCCTGGTAGGGGGAGTGATGGCTGTGTTCAGTTACTTGATAATTTGGATCAATCCTCTTTACGAAAGGAAACTCAGTCCGCTCATTAGAAATGGAAAAACAAAACATGAAGAGGTGACAGATACCTCAAGAGACAGAGCATTAAAGAAATAATTCCTCTGTGTCCAAAAAGATTTTTTTTTTTAATGCAAAGAGAAGTATATGAAATAGAGAGGGAGGCAGGGGACGAATGGACCACGTCATAAAATCAGGGCCAAGACTAGAAAAAATAGAGACAACAGGCTTCAGTGGCCTTGGAGATCCACTGGAGAATTCAATGTGAGGCCTTCCTTTTGGCCAGCCATGACCCGTACAACTTCAACGGCAGCTCATCTCCAGTTCCTTGAGGAAAACCATTACTCTTTACATGTCTCTAGATTCCATTCCAGGAAAAACCAGGCTTTCCAAGACTTCTCTACAGTCCAGGATGACAAAGAGGTGTACCAAGTTTCAAACCGACCTAGTTACTGACCTGTGGCCTGAGGTGGGGGCTGAACTGTGGCCCTCTTACGAGGTGTCAGGGCTGGCTGGATGGGAAGGATTCCTGGGTTGGGCTGAGTCTGTCCAGCTTTAGGCCTCTGGCGGGGTGCTATTGAAGTCTCTGTGGTGGGAATGGGATCTGTCAGTCTAGAAAGAGAAAAGGTGAAAAAAAACCTGCCTGTTAAAGGGTGAGAAAATGAAGAGGGGGCAGACAGAGTACATGATGGATAACCTTTCACCTCCACATTCATCCAAACCTTCCATATCCACTTAATCAACATTTCCCAGAGGGTATTCCGCAGGATGTTTTGTGTTACTAGATGTTATGAAAAAAAAAAGGTGGGCAAATAAGTTTTAACACACTGATCAAAATAGCAGATTCCTTTCTAGAAAAACTTTTCACTTGTGAACGTGCAAGGAATACCTCAAAGACAGCATTATATAGAATGCAACGTTTCTCAAACTTTTTTGATCTTGGGACCATTTTGCCTAATACTTCTTAGTATTTCCTAGAATCTACTTTGATGATAATGCAAAGAGGGGTTTAAAGCAGGTGGTTTTCAGATGTACAGGGACTCAAACCTGATTCGAACTAGCTGTCAAAATGGTCTCTCTATAATAAGAAGCATCAAATGAGTTAATCCAATAACGCAACTAGAAGGAATAAGTAAATAACCCAAGATAAAGGATTTGGGGAGTGTGACAGGAACTCTATTTCCTCCAATACACATATTTGCTTTTTTCCATGGTAATAAGAATTTTTAGCTGGACATAGGGTCACCCAGAGTAAAAATCACATTGCCCAGTCTCGCTTGTAATCAGGTATGGCCATGCGTCTAAGTTCTGGCCTACGTGGGTTATAAACAGATTGTTATGTAGCAGTTTCTAGAAACCTTAAGAAACTCCGTGCATGCTCTTTGTCTCTCTTCTTCTTTGGCAATTCCTTGATCCTGCTGCTTGGAAGAGGGATGCTGCCATATCGGCCCATGAGGGCATGGCCACAACCATAGGGATGGTGGAGTGATGAGCTTAAAGCAGCCTGGGTACCTGAGGGCTTTGTGGAACAGAACTCCGTATCAGCCCTGGATTACTTGCTTCCAGATGTTGTTTACTTGAGAGAGAAAAAAAATCTATCTTATATAAGCCACTGTCATTTGCACTTTCTAGAACTCACAGCCAAATCTAATCTAAATGAGTACAGAGTGTAGTCTGCTTGCTCCTTGCGATGGTGCTACAGCCCAAGTGGTAGCTTCCCTTGATTTCGAGCAGTGCAGGAAGCTGGCTACTAGCTAACTTAGATCAGAGTGGCTATCCTTTGAAAACACACTTTAGGGAGTAATAGCTGAGGTGAAGGCCAAAATAAACAAGCTTCGTGAATATTTCCAAAATGTATCTGGCACAGCCTCCATAAAATGCAAAATAGGAAGCAGAGCAGCTGGCCCCGTGTCCTTCCTCATGACATGTCTCCAAGGCAAGCCCATTCTGGACCCTAAGGCTTTTCACTGGCATCCTGCTCTCATGCTGGGTGGAAAGCTGGTAATATAAAAGCTATCACATCGGAGAGGCTGTGACCTGGGGAAGGGAGGTGGGAAGGAAAACAGGACAGATGCTGGGAAAGAGGAGAAAGGGGTAAGAAAGATCAAGCCAAGGGTGAGGGAGGTAAACAGACTTCTGTAGAAAACCAAACGCCAAGAACTTCCACACTGGTCTCCTAAGGGTAACATTTTTAGAAACAATGGGATTTGGAGTCAAAGAAAACCGTACTTGAACTCTAGCTCCCCAGTAACTAACTGTGATAACAGGCATGCCACTGAACCTCTTTTAGCCTGGGGTCCCTTATGTATAAAATGGAGACAATAATACCTACTTTATGAGGCAGATGTGAACATCAATGTATCAATAACTGTAAAACCATTTTATAAACTGAAGCATGCTCAAAATGTTAGTTTGTATGGACCTCAGTATATTGTAAGAAAATACAGATCTTGAAGCCAGCAGATCTGGCTCTAAGTTGCCCTATCTGTGTGATCCTGGGCAAACCACTTAACGTGCAGAGTAGAAAGAGTGAGGATGCTGGAGTTCTGGTTCTTCTGCTAATCACATACTGACTAACTACCCTGAGCAGCTGACTTACAATTCTGAGTCTCTGTTTCCTCATCTGTGAAGTGAGAACAGCAACAACCTCACAGATTTGTTTTAAGGGGGGGAAAAAGGTCATCTTATTTATGTAAAGTACCTAGTATGGTAGCTGGTATATGTGATGCCTCAATGAATAGTGGCTACTTTAAAAATAGAGTTTGAGGACAATTTCCTGGTGATCCAGTGGTTAGGACTCTGCACTTTCACAGAGGGCGAGGGTTCAATCCCTGGTTGGGGAACTAAGATCCCACAAGACGCGTGACGGGGCCAAGAAAAAAAAAAAAAGGAGTCTGAAAGAAAAACCCACCTCTCAGGACTGGGGAGCAAATGTGATCACGCAAATGAAATCACTGCAGATTATATACAGAACAGCTTAGATCCAAATCTCTTGGCTGTAAGGTCTGTATATTCTTGCAGCATTACTGAGGTCCACACGAACTAACAGATGGGCACCACAGAGTTTATATAAGTTACACAGTCACAGGAGTGTTTGATGTTCTCATCTGCCTCATGATGTAGGTATTATTTTCTCCATTTTACACAACACAGTACCACTCAAACGTCAGCAGGTATTATAATTTTTATAAATGTGTGTGCTTTGTGGGAATGGATCTTTGCTTAGCCTCTATACATACCAAGTCTGGGCCTAGTACAAGATGGCCATAAGCCCAAAAGATTAAGCTAATTAAATCAGCCCCAAAAGCAATGCCTAGAGGTGATCATGGCAGACTTACTAACATATAAACAGAATGCAAAGTAACATCATGGACGTAGTTTGCTAAGTTTGTTAAAAACCAAAGTCTTATTACTTTAGAGTCACATCTGGAATAGACACACAACAGGCATTCTATAAATATTCAAGAATTTTCTAAAACAGAAGTTATTTTACTATTCTATTAAAATTCATATATTCCCATCTAGGGTGCTTTGTTGATATAATTTGCACTAAGGCTTCCTTGGCATGGGAGTGTGGTAGAAAAGTAGGGTATAAACAATTCTGGGACTACCCTGAGAATTTGCCATTTGGAAGACATGGCAGCCATGAGGATGCGCCTTGCAGACCTTCGACTACAAGGGTGTAAAAGACCAAGTGGCTCAGCTATTGTGCTCCTGAAATCCACTGCCCTGTGTGCCCCGAGGCCACGCTTCCCAGAGGCTGCTCTCAGCCATAATGTTCCAGCCACAAGGATATTAAGGCAGGCCGGTTCCTAAAAGACAGGACTCCTGGACAATGCACCTTCCTTACCTTGTGTGGCAGGCAGTCCAGGTCACTTGGAGCCAACCTTCTCCTCCCTGCTCTGGGTCAGACTTCCATGCTTTCTGATGGCTCTCCCAGCTTCCTCGGCACCCACTCTATTTTCTCGCACAGGGGCATTTCCCCAAATAAAACCCTAGCTTCTTGACTCCTCTCTTGACCTGCTACTTGGAAGAACCTCCGTTATTTAGAATGTGATTACCTAAGATCCATAGGCTCTTTTGCTGTTCATGGACTCAATGCTTTGACCTGTACTTTCCTAATGTGGCTGGAGCCATAGAAAGTAAGATTTCCTGGAGATTAATGTGGTGGACTAGGCTATGCAAAGGCCAGGACACATGTTTAGCAATATTGTACTAGCAATACTTAAGGTCTGCTGTCACCGCACCTCTGAATGCCCTGCACCTATTCCCAAGCAAAGGGAGTAGCTGTGGGGTTCTCGATTCTCTTTCAGATGTAGATCTCTGTATCTTACTATATTCCAACTTGCACTCCCAAAGAACAGTTTCTGCCTGGGGGAGACAGAGCTTCCTTTCCTGTTCTGTGCAGCCTCTGGCCATGGCAGCGTTAAAAATCAAGAACCATAAGGTCCCCTCTCTTGCTACTACAGCAACTTTCTTACCTGGCCTTTGGCTGGGTCTTTTTTGCAGCTGCCTCACTGGCTTTCACTGGTTCAGGGAGCTTTGCAGGAATGGGAGAGTTCTATAGAATTGAAAGAAAATTTTAATAGGACACCAGAGATTTTTTAAATAATTGAGATGTAACTGACATACGTTATATTAGTTTCAGGTGTACAATATGATTGATTTGATATTTGTAAATATTGCAAAATGATCACCACAATAAGTCTAGTTAACATCTATCACCATACGCAGTTATAGAATTCTTTTTCTTGTGATGAGAACTTTTAAGATCTACTCTCTCAGCAACCTTCAAATATGCAATACAGTATTACTAAGTATAGTCACCATGCTGTATATTACATCCCCATGACTTATTTATTTTATACCTAGAGATTTGTACCTTTTGACTCCCTTCTCCCACTTCACCCAATTCCCAAAACTCACCCCACAGATTTCTTTGAAAAACAATAACCAGCATGATTGGGCCAATGGAAATACACATTAGGGTCTTCCGGAGTGGCTTTCAGACCCTGATCTCTGGTCTGGGAAGGGAAGAAGTTAACCTAAGTATATCCCACTGGACTCAGCCCCAGTCAGGGAGGCAAAGGATCTGAGAAGGGGACAGAGCAGCCTGAGTACAGCACACTCCACCCTGTCATTCTCAACCTCTGGGCCAGGCAAGAGCACTGGGGCTTGATCTCAGCTCCCTCCCCCTCCTACAGCACAGCTTAGAAGTGATGTTATGAAAGGAATGAAAAGAGGTCTGTAGGCTATACTTAAGCTCTCAGCTAGATCTTAGAGACGTTGGTGCTGCCTAGTGGGCCAAGCCAGGGTGCACCTAGCCTTCAGTGAGAATGCTGGGAGAAACCCACAGCCGCGGTGTGTGTGGTTGCTGAGCCAGCCCCTCTTCCCAGCATGTGAGGCACTGCTCAACCCACAAGGCAGGCGGAGCTCCTCGGGCTCGGATTCTGCACCATGCGTCTAACAGCGCCTCCTGTGGTTAGGGAGCCACAAGACAACGGCTGGCCACCACTGAGCAAGTGCCAAACGGCTTGAGACTGGTGACGCTTACTTTTTAAAAATGAGTTACCAACCTGAATGCTTCCAATCCTATTTCACGTTATTTAACTTCATGAACAGGAAAGTGGGACAGCAAAAGGGATCACGTTGTCTTAGGTTACTGCACAGTATCCTTCGTTTTAATCTGGGAAACCTGAACCATGGAACACTAATAATGAAAGTGGCTTTTAGGAGGCACCTCCATTTCCTTCATGTTTTCAGGTGGGGGGGGAGGGGATTTTGGCTAGAAAATTTCTCCTAGCTTCTCTCCCACCCTCCAAGCATTCCTCTCCCAAGGGAAAGGGGGAACTTACTTGACTGATAAGACTGGGAGAGAAAAGTGAGCTGGTCTGGCTTGCCCTCGGCCCCCCTCCTCTATGGACGAGCCTGTCCCTCAGGAACCAGGCGTTCGCTGCTCAGTCATGTGGAGCTAATGTTAGGGAGCCTGACTGGTCAAGCCACATTCCCTGACTCAGTCTTCTTAGTAATAAAGCCAATATGCCGAGCTCCATCTGAACGATTCCCACATCTGATTCCAAATGTGGGAGTGAAAGAGAAGTGTTACTTATCAGCACCCTCAAGCTCCAGTAGTGACATCAGAAGTTCATTACTGGAGAAACTATAAGACAATTTGCAATTAGAAATTTTTTACTCCAGCATCCATTAGTAAAATATTCAAGAAAGTTGAATCATACTATGACATGAGAAATATGCCAAGACTACAAGAAGGGTGTTTGCAAGCACTGTACTCTGAAAACTGTCTGTAGAGTTTAGGATGACTGTGTAGAAAACATTCTGATGGCCTGACATATGTGGGGAGGGTAGAAAAAAAGGAGTGTGAGTTCCAGACTGGCCAGCAACAGAAGCAAAATCAAGAAAGGTCTGCTACAGCAAAGGAGGAAAGGGACAAGGGGCTTATGTTCCCCTAGGCACAGTGGCAAGTCCAGGGCCTTGCCTTAGGGAAACGGCCTGCCCAACCTCCTCTCGGTAAATACAACAGGCACGTTGGCTCTCAGGGAACTAGGACAGCTGACAAGGTAAAGTTGGTCAATCTTTACCCAAAGCGTTCAACTCAATCCCCAGGGTGTGTGTGTGTGTGTGTGTGTGTGTGTAAAATTGCCTCAGTTTTATAATTAAATTCTATGGAAAAATTGGATTCCCTTTATAGCAACTCCTTCATAGTTGCCTTGTTTGAATGCCCCCTATTAGATAAAGCAAGGGACGCCTTATTCATTTAAACAGCTGAGTAATACCCCAGGAATGCTAAATGACAATTCAATCATGTTTACTTCCCCTAAAAAGTACCTTTCACATACCTGTACATTTGGAATTGGGCATTCTTTCTTGAGTAGTTTAAATGAGAAGTAGGAGACCTGGTAAATATCTGGCCTTTTGTCAGGGTCTGGTTCCAACATATACCCTAAGATAAACATATATGAATTATTTAATAATACCCAAAGAGTTATTACATTAGCTAAGAAGCATAATTTCTCTATTACCAAAATTCTTTTTAAAATTTTTATTTCTCATAAAAGTCAGACAGTACGATTAGCCCTTTTCTTCCCCTCTCAGAAAGGGAAGCTCTAACTTTCCTAAAATTTTAAATATCTGCAAGAAAATAACAAAGTTTTTGAACTGTAACAAAGATACTTTAAGTTCACATTCTGTGATCTGCACAACAGGGACTCAAGTTCTCAGTGTGGAACTTAACACATTCATTTTCTGGTACCTAGGAAGTTCTGGTCTCCTTCTTTCATACTATCAGCTAGACAAATGATTATTCTTGATAATTATAACCAAAACTCAAATTTCATGAATTTACTTATTATTCTTTTGTTGGAGGTACTAGCTGGTTTCCAATCTAAAAGAAATGACAAGATAACAAATACATCTCTACTTTTCCTGTGATCTACAGATCATGTGTCTGTTTCCAGGTCCTTTAAGCTTCTGCTCCTTCTGAAGCTGGAAAAATCCCCAGGGGAAAAAATCCTTGAGAAGACACACAAACACATATACATGTAAACAGCAATGTAAGGCAATTTATTGCTTAAGTAATCAAATGAATGGTTTGGACCCTAAGTTGAGAAAAGACTGATGAGGTTGCAGCCTTATGAAGGCCTTTGCAGAAGAGGCAGGAGTGGAGCTGGTCCTTGAAGGCAGGAAAAAATTTAGTCAGTCAGGGCAAAAGCAGAGAAAAAGACATTCCAGGTAAGAAAACAGTCTGAGCAAAGACGGACTTGGAGAAAGGCAACAGAACGCTTTGTTGCAAGGAATAGAGGAACCAAGAGGACAGGGCAGAGGTCTCCTTGTCAGAGAATAAAGGGAAATAAGGTGGGGAGGATGAATCCAGAATACATGGGACCATTGGCAAGTCATGAGGTTTACTGAATAGGGACATGATAGGGTGGTATTTTGTAAGATTAATCTCATAGTGAGGGTGTGTTGGACAGACAGGCCAGTCCACCAGTACAGGCATGAGCCGACAGGGTCGGTATATATTATGGTGACAGTGATGAGAACAGAGAGAATGTCAAGCAAACAGGAGAAACTTCAAAGAAAGCATTAATGCTGCTTAGGAAATGACTGACTCTATTCTGTCTTGCTAGCCAGATCCGAAGAAAACGTTAAATTTCAGTCATCTGGGTTTGAATGGCGACACCACTGATAGAAACTGAAAGGAGGAGAGGGGAACCTTGTACTGGGAGTGAAAGGGGCATGTGTGTGTGTGTGCACGGGGGGATAACAAGAAATGCATTTTCAGACCTGTGAGTTAGGGTGACAGTGGACTCTTCCGACAGTTTGTAAAGTGAAACAGATCAGAGTTTAGGAAAGATGCCATGTTACACACATTCATAAAGAGCTGTTTTTCGTAATATGAATTTGCTGCACAAAAGTAAAAAAAAAAAAAAAATTTTTTTTGCAAAAATTCCTACCATTCTAGCAATAAGTTTGGCGATTTCCCCATATTTCCTTGCAATCTCATTTACATAGCTGCAATTTTAGTACAGATATCAATATAATGCTTTACCTCTGAAAACATCCAACAACCATTAAACACGATATTCCATTCCTTTAAATACTGCTCCCGCTTCTGTATTAATAAACGGAAGAGGCGGATTGATAAAACTCGTGTAAACTAGTATAATGGAATGGGTCGTCACTTAAAAGCTACTACTATGTTAACTTGGGTACATTACCTATACTTTTTGAGGCTCCGTTTCCTCATTTGTATAATAGGGATAATTATATTTACTATATAGCAGTGGTCCCTAACCTTTTTGGCACCAGGGACCGGTTTCATGGAAGACAACTTTTCCATGGAAGGGGGGCGGGGTGGGGGGGAATGGTTCAGGCGGTAATGAGAGCGACGGGGAGCTGCAGATGAAGCTTCGCTCGCTTGCCCGCCGCTCACCTGCTGTGTGGCCGGGTTCCTAAGAGGCCATGGATGGGTACCGGTCCACGGCCCAGGGGGTTGGGGACCCCTGCTATATAGGGTTTTAAGAATTAAATGAGGTACAAGTAGGCCTTCAACAAATGTCAGATGCTCCGCACCGCATTTGCTTCTTCTATTTTCTCCAAGTGTATCCCCACCTAGGACTCAAAGTGCATTACTCAGGATTTACAATCTGTGATTGTTAAAATGTGGATACTAAACATCTTGACCAAAGTACAAAGATAATAAAAATCTCTGTTTCTTCCGCATTCCAATACAGCGGGTTGAGCAAAAATTACTTATTCTGCCATCTGGTTAATGAACATTAGTACATATGCTTACTATGATGATACAAAAGAGTGGGGAATCTTAAAAACATTTTAAAGCATTGAGTTTAAATGCTTTTTATCAAAATCCAGTGATTAACCTAAATGAGAGGAAAAAACCTAGTTCCATAGAGTTATATAGTCTTAATTATGTATTCACTTCAGCCAACGCACTGCAATCATTTTAATTTGAGTTGCTTCCAGTTTTGCAAAGATGAATTTCTTATCGCTTGATATGAGTCAGCTGGACTCCTTTGGTACCAGAGCTTTCATACAGACTGCAAGAGAACAGGGCAGTACTGTAATGCTCAAAGCCCAGTTAAGATTTCTGCTTGGGTGGCCAGCCCAGGTGTGAAACCAAGTTTAGATTTCTGGCAAAAAGACTCACCACTCTAACTAGACACTGTTACATGGTCTTTGAGTGACCAACAGTTATCAACTGATTTCTTTATTTTTGCATCCCACTCATCACTCCTGGGATCTAATCCCTTTATCCTCCAATCCATTCCTAGAGATTAGAAATAAAAATGTGAAACTAGAAACTTTAAATACTTACGAATTAGGCAATGCATATCTTGGGAATATCGAGAGTTATCGGGAATTGTGAAGTTTCCATCACAAATTGCCACTTGACTCTCTCCAAATGGCAGAGTGAAGTAGCATAATTTATACAACAAACATCCAAGAGCCTAAAAAAGTAAAAAAAAGCAGATTGCTACTAGTGATTTATTTATCATAGCTGCAAATGGGTCTGCTGAGAGATACTGGCACCATCCACATTTACAGCAAATCTAAACACTCTGTACTATTAACCCATTAGAAACTTGAATTTAGAACCCAACATCACTATATATCTGCTAAGTTATATTATTTCTATCCTCATTACCAAATTGTGCTCCAATAAAGAACAAGTATTCAGCTGGTTTTGCTCTTAAGAACTAGTAACACATATGTGAGAACCACTTAAATAATGGGCAGGTCACCTGAATAACTTTCACAGAGGTCTAAACTAATTTTCTTTGACATGCTTCGAGAAGCAGTGGCTCATCACCTCGAGTCAAGAATAACCCTGAGGGATAAGTAGACAATGATATGGTACAGTGGCCACTCTTGCTATGGCACTGTCTGCATTAAACTTGGGAGTTTACGGCCAAGACTGCTGACATCTGAGATGTGGATAGGTTAGTTGACACCTACCCAAATGTCTGCCTTCGTAGTGATGATTTTGCCACTGTACAGGTTAACCATTTCTGGTGCTCGATAGGACAGCGTTGTGTATCTACAATCAAGAGATTCATTTTTTGTTAAATATGTCAATGCTATAATTAAAAACCAGGGGTAGCAGAATTACTTTAAAAAATATACATATATATATGGATATATAAGTAGAGTCTAGTTCCCTGGGAGCACCCTGGAGAAGACAGTATGGAATATTAGTGCAGGTGAAATGAAGAGCAGTCCTTGGCACACACCCACGGCCCTCTGGCTGCAGTCCTTCCAATCTAAGAGCAGGTGGGGACGCAGACACTAAGGCATTAAATAAACTCTAAAAGCAACTTTTCTTGCTCCTCAAATAACAAAATCTTCTCCTGTAAATCCCTGTTGTCTGATAGTATATTTGGCTGATTTTTTTTTTTTTAATAGTAATCCCTTTAGATGTGGCTCGACACAGAGATGTAATACTGGCTGGAACACTCAGGAGGATAAAGTGGGCCCTGGCTAGGCTGGGAGGTGGACGGATCTTTGCTGCCAGCATAAGGCTGAAACAACAGTTTTCCTCTTATCTCTGGCTCAAGAAAAGAGAAGGATAAGCTCATCTTCAAAGTGAGAGTCTTAGTGTTACCAAGCCTGTGATTTGCGCTGCTGGAGTCTCTAGAGCCCAGAGGGCTCTGCGGTTTAGGTGCCCATCAGGGCCTTGGACCGTAAGTCTTCCTGCCCCAGGCTCGGATGCCAGGCGTGAAGCAGGAACGGAGAGAGAGGATCAGGATATGTGTGCACTCTAGACTGCTGATTTATGAACAGTGATAGTGAGTGCTGGTGCCTGTGAAAAATCCAACACTCTGGACAACAGGGGAAAATGGGTCAGGTTCTTACCGGAATCACAAACCTAAAGAAGCTTTTTTCTCGTGGAAATCAGTGATTCACTATCTGTAGAGACTTTAACAGCCCTACGCACCACTAATTCCACTAGATTGCAGGTGAGCTCCTTATGAGCAGGAAGGAATACACAGCCATTTAGGTTTCAGTAAAAAGCACAACCAACTGACTGGTAATGTCACAGCTGTCGTGATCCCACTTAAAACATCACAGTACTTCTAAGGTGTGTGTGCCTTTTTAAGGGCTATGTGATGTAAATCAAAAGATCTATGCATAATGACCATAGGACCATTGATAAAGTGCTGTAAGATTCCTTCACTTTACTCCACTGCTCAATGGTCATGAACCCCTTCCCCATCCTCCACTTAAAATCCAACAACCCAACTGCCAACGAGGGGCAACTGACAAGCACCACTGTCTTCTCACCCTGACCTTCTCAATCATAAGCTGAAGGTAAAACTGCTGATCCGATAATGGATAAAATTCCAAGAAAGGAGGAAAAGCTTACTTCTTAATCTCATCTTCTACTGCATTGACTCCTTCAGTTTGTGGATTCTGGAATTTGTTGGTAGCACTTCCAAAGTCACACAGGACGTAGTGGCCTCGGTCATGCAAGAGAATATTTTCAACCTGAAAAACATCGCCCAGCCGCCCATTCCAAGATACCGTTTAGTAATGTGTTTGAAAATTTGGTTTGCATACACATCAATAAGATACTTTATTTCTGATAATCTCATTAATGTGCATAGGAAAGTTATTCTCCTCTAAGTATGTCAACAAGGGTCATTCCAAGTGGAGCAAAAAAAAGATGCATGGCAATAGGGTGAAAAAAGGAAATTCCACGGTGGGGAAGCAAGAGTCCCATTTTCCCAGACTGCTCGTCACATTTCTCAGCTCTGCAGAAATGGTCCTTATACTGTCAAAGCTTTCCTCAGGCCCCCACTCAGACAAATACCACTCCTTCCCTACGTTCCGTCAGTACTCTGTTCTTCCTGATGTCAGGGATTTCATTTGGGCCTTATAAACACATATATCAATTTCTTTACTACGATAGGTTAGGATTTTCTGAATTAATAAATATTTGCTATATTTTGCTTACTTCTCAAAGTGATTAAAGGCCTGTGGGCAAATGCACAGTTCTCCTGTTAAAGTATCATCCTTATATACATATATATGTGTGTGTGTGTGTATATATATATATATATATATATTTTTTTTTTTTTTTTTTTTCCCCAGTATGTGGGCCTCTCACTGTTGTGGCCTCTCCCGTTGTGGAGCACAGGCTCCGGACGCGCAGGCTCAGCGGCCACGGCTCACGGGCCCAGCCGCTCCGCGGCATGTGGGATCTTCCCAGACCAGGGCACGAACCCGCGTCCCCTGCATCGGCAGGCGGACTCACAACCACTGCGCCACCAGGGAAGCCCATCCTTATATTTTTATAGATGAATTCTTTGGGCAGTGAGTTAGGAGTTCTGGGTAGGAGGGAGCTTCTGAAGACCAGAACCTAGTGCAATCCTTCGTATCAAAGATCACTGCCAAAGAAATAACAACTCCAAAACAGTGGGCACTACTGTACTCAAGATGTATTAATTTTTGGTATAGGTGAATTGAGCTGACTGCTTTGCTGGAGGACAGACCTGGCTATGCATGGGCAGTAAACATCTTGTTAGGTCAGTAAGTCTGTAGTCTCCATTGTCTTTTGTCTTCAGCCTTCCAAAGACTGATCACCTTCGGAAAACAAAGGTAAGAGTAGACTATAAACTCCTTAAGGACAAGCACAGGTATTTGTAGTCTTCTCTACCAATGCCTAACATAGTGCTTAGAACAGAAAATGTTGGTTAAATGGAATAAACTAAAAAAGAGAAACGCATACAACACCGTGTGTGTGTGTGTGTGTGTGTGTGTGTGTGTGTGTGTGTGTGTGTGTGTGTGTGTGTGTGTGTGTGTGTGTGTGTGTGTGTGTGTGTGTCAGTCTGTCAGAAATAAGATAGGAGCCACCAAATACCCAGGCCCCTACTATTACTGCTAGTCCTTTAAAAACTATCTTGTCAATTATGATGTCTCTTGTTTCTATACTTTAATTCTTCTAAAATTATAAAAATGTTTATTTTATAGTCTGTATCTGCTAAATCCAATACCTAAAGTCTTTGTTGCAAACTGACTCTGTAGTTTATTGTTTCTTACTCCTACTGAGTGTCACTCATGGTATTGTTGTGAGGGGTTTTGTCATTGTTGTTGTTAACTCATGTTCCTTGGAATTTATCTGTGGGAAGCCTTGGAGGCCTGAGTTTAAAGTCTATTATTCTTCCAGAGATAATTCACTTATGCACCTGGGGCACTAATAACCTATAATCACTTTAATTTACAATTTTGACCTTGGGAGTTTTAGCCACACAGGCAGTGTGAACTATGACCGTAAACTTGCGTGGATATGCTCTTGTGAATAAGAATTCTTAGGGGAGACTTGTTCCCCAAAGACAAGGCTGAGTCAGGTAAATATTTCCACCATCTACAGCTTTTTACAATGCTCATGAGTTTAACCTATGTACACCAAGTGAAACAGTCAAGCTATCCTGAACGTATACTCACTTTAGGAATCTAAAATAATTCTAACAAGGCAACACTAATATTTCCAATCGAATTTAGAGGTTATAAAAAGAACTGCTACCATTTACTGAGCTTTTTCTAATACAAGTACTACTGTCTCAGCACTTTACATGGATTATCTCATTCAATCCTCATAGTAACAATGTAATAATAATCCCTGTTATACAGACAGAGAAAGTGAGGCTCACAGTGATTGAGGAAGGAAGTGAACCTAGGCAATCCAGCTCTAGAGAAGGACAGGGAATTGTCTTTCTGCCAGGGCAGGAAGCAGGTTGGAAGCAGAACAATTACTCAAGCCCCCCATCCCCATCCTCCTACCCTGGTAGGGATGACTACACTCACCCAATGTACTGGATATAAGCTTAAGGCCAGGGGTATCTTAGTTCTTTATGTTCAGAAATGTCCCTATAATAGGAACCTAGTCAATGAGGAACCAAGTGTCTAAATACTAGTCAGGCTGATTTGCTCAATGTCTGCTAAGCATTCCCCATATTGACTAGTTTGTCTTTTTATTCAATTATTGCTCCCTCCACTAGTCAACTCCTAGCCAGTCTTCAAGGCCTTGCTCAAGCCATAACTCCTCAGTAAAACTTTCCATGGCCACCCTACAAAAATCTACACAACTTACCACTGCTAGGAAGGGGTGACAAAGACCTCTGTCCAAACCAAGCCATGCCCACTGGTTACTTACCCTCTAGTCTATGGCTGTTTTTAAGCTCCAACAGCGGACTCAAGCAGTTGAAACAGAGCCTATATAGCTGACAAGCCTAAAATATTTATTCTTTGGCCCTTTGCAGAGAAGTTTGCCAGCCTCTGGTCTATAATTATATTATGCTCATGTGTCCCCTACAATACCTGGCCAGTATTTCACACACATAAGGGACCCCTAAATCCCTTATTCAGTATCTTTCAGCAACAATCTTCCTTGCTGGCCTCATACATCCTACAGGGTGCCTGTGAAACCATGCTTCTCCTGTTGTATGTGTTCAGGCCCTTCCTGAATCAGATTCTCTCCTTCTAATGTTGGAATGTACAACCTAGAAAACTGAAAAGCGAATTCATATCAAAACACAAACAAGGTAGTTCTAGGGACCAAAATCACTGTTGGGGAAGGGAGGAAAACTAAGTAGACAAAGGACAGAATAAAAGATGATGCACATTGGGGTTCCCCCCCCCTTAAAAACTAGGTTTGTATTTCTGGTTAGTTCCAGACTGACAGAACTCAGGAATTATACTATATCTAACCTGGTCCCCAGTTGGCCTCCCTCCCTCCCACAAAGATAACATTGTACAAAACTATTTTTACAGGAAAACCAGTTAAAAATTAAGGGTGTGTACAAAAATAGACAGGAGAGCCAGAGATACCAATGCAGGGAAAGCCTGAGCAATATCAAAGAACTATCAATGCAAAGAACCATAATCCCTGCTTTGGTTACCGTGCAAGTCTACTGGGAGGATCAGTTGAGATTAGGAAGGTGAGATCGCTTGGCAGCAGCCACTTTAGCAGTAGCTGCAAGCTCCGCCCTCTCTCTATCCGTCCCTGTGTAACACCAGTTAAGACCTCCGAGCTCCAGCTGGCTGCTGCCTGCATCACCGCCAGCACCATCAACAACAAAACACTTAACACAGAGCATGACATGTGGCAACCACACTGCACCTGGGGTTCAGAAGACCTCAGGGACTATTTTAGATGTCTGGCCTTGGACCAATGTCTTTGGGCTTGTTTCTCACCTGTAAAGTAAAGCTGATAATAATTCTATCACTGTTCCTATGAAGCAAGTAAGAGAATGAATTGTAAACCTCCCTATACACATGTAAGATAGGTATTGTTATCGTTCCTTTATTAAAGAAATACATTTGAACTACTACCTCCTATTACGTGCCAAGTACATTTCTTAGTGAACAAATCAAAGTTCATCCTCTTGTGGAGCTTAGGGTTTTTGTTGTTTTTTTTTTTTTGGCCACATTGCATGGCATGCGGGTTCAAACCTGTGGCCCTGCAGTGGAAACATGGATTCTTAACCACTGGACCGCCAGGAGGTCCCTTATTTTATTTTTTAATTTTAATTTAATTTTATTTTTGGCCATGCTACAGGGCTTGGGGGATCTTAGTTTGCTGACCAGGGATCGAACCCGTGTCCCCTGCAGTGGAAGCGCAGAGTCTTAACCACTGGACCACCAGGGAAGTCCCTCTCATGGAGCTTAGAGTCCAGTTGATGATTTTTTTTAAAAAAATAATATTAAGTATAACTGCCCGGTAGTGATAAATATTGTGGAAAAAACTCCAGCAGATTAAATGCATGTAAAGTAAAGAAGGATGATACTATAAACAGCACAGTCACCCTGATGAGGGGAGCAGCCATGGACCACGTGGGGGACAAGCATTCCCAGTAGAGAGCGGCCAGCATAAAGGCGCAGAGGTGGGAGCACACATGAGGTGTCTGAGGCACAGAGGCAGGCCTTTGTGGCTGGGGCAGCACTATCCTGGGCACCGGAAAACTGAAAACATGGGACCGGACATATTATGGGCTAGCACTCTTACGAATGAGGAGACGAGATAATGCTGGGCCTTGGAGGAAGTGCAGGACTTAGATAAGTGGAACTAGGAACAGGAAGGCACAGGGGCAGGATGATATAAACAACAATGGTATCAGCAACTAACAGAGCTTAATATAGGCTCAACCCTGCCCCATGTACGCTTCTACCTACAGTATTGAACGAAATTCTTACACAGCCTCACTGTCCCTCTTAACACACGAGAGAACGGAGTCCAGTCACCTAACATGTCTGAGGTCACAAGGCTGCGAGGGCGGGATTCGGGCTCAGGCTGCCACACCGCTGGGACTTCACCCTCCCCTGTTGCACTGATGTGAGAGAAAGGAAACAATGAGGGCAGGTACCATCGTCCACCTGTGAGATGACCAGGGCCGAAAGGGATTCTAAGAGCTTAGGAAGGTCGAGAACCAACTGGATCTTCATACATCAGCTTCTGGAAGCTTCAGAGAACCTGCACGGTGACTTCGTTTTTGGCCAAGCCCTTCAGGAAGTCAGCCTGACGCTGGTTACCATCACTTACAACCGCCCACCTTTCAGCTCATTGAGAGTTTAACATTGCTGACCTTATTCCCAACCTGTCAGCCTAAGAGCGTTATTAAAGTCGTCACTCCCAAATTCTGCTCACAGCTTTAGCTAAGAGGTCTGGAAAGCCACGTCCTCCTGACCTCTTCATCTTGACAATATTCCAAGCAGATACGGCATCCAGGCATGTCAGCCACAGAGTTTAATTTTTTACCACTGGAAATTGTGGAGGATTAGATGCATGCAGGTTTTCCAACCTGTGGCTCCAAAAACAGGACAAGAATCTTCATCTTATTCTACTTCATGAGGTCTACATCTCCTTTCTGACAACTGAGGAGACATTCAGGACTTTTTCAATCTAGAATGTACTTATTAAGTCTTAACCCTTTCTTCCCCTTTCTTAAATGTTAGGACAAACATCATGGTAAAATACAGCAAAACCAAACAAACAGAAACCAAACTGAGAGTAAACAACCTTGGCCTTTGTTCTGGTTTGATCACTGAAATCACTGTTCAGGCCACGGCCTTTCTAGGCAGAGGCTTCGCCGTTGGTAAAAAGAAAGGGCTGCCTAACGTGACTGTCCCAGGTCTACGACACCCCATGATCTGCAGGAATGACCTCTATCATTCTTCAGAGAGACGGCAATTAAACAATGGGGGAAATAATGAAAATGTTAAAACTATGTACTGGAGGAGAGACTTTCAATAAAGACCAGAACTTCTGTCATGGTTATTTTTAGAACATAAGCTGCTTAAGGACAGGGACCGCTTTCAGCTTATTTCCCCTCTGGAACTTGCAAGAAAGACCACACACGTGGTAGGGAGGGCAAGAGGGTCCTTTCTAAGTTCCGCGTGTGACCAAGCTGGCCGCTGCAGAGGGTGACACTGGCTCAACACGGGGCCCTACAGCCAGCCTGGCCTGTGCTCCCTCCTGTGCCCCACAGACCACTCCTGAGGCGCCTGGTCGCCCAGGGAGACGTCGCTCATAGGGGAGCAACCGGGAGACCAGCCACCAGCACGTTATCTGGCCAAGAGGACAACAAAGGACTTCTTGGCCCTGGCTACGGCTAGCACTGTGCTGGCTGGTTCCAGCCACGACAGGGAGCTCTGAGCGGCCAAGGCCCTGTGATGCAATGACAGAGCCAGGGCAAACAGGAAGCACACGGGGACTTTTCACGCCTGCCTAGGAAGTTGGCAGTGCGGCAGGCGATGTGACTGCCCACCAAGCACACAGTAGTAGAAGTCAACAGGATCTAACATGCTAACAAAAGCCTCCAGATGGCAATGAGTGTAAGATTTGGGGAATTTGGGAAAGCTTCAGCAAAACAACCGGGAGTCAACGCCTAAAATCAACAGCAACAGGACTCCTCTAGAACAATCACAGTCAAGGCCTCCTCCCAGGGGCCCCTATTTATACTCCTTATTTCCAAGGTCAAGGAGAAAGGGAAACAAAGTCTCCTGAACAACTACTGGCGAACCAGCAGCACACCTGATGGTCTTCAATACTGACTGAACACAACTACTGTGTGCCCAGCCCTGGGGGACGGAGGGGCAAAGGGCAGGGGCTGAGGAAGAGAGCATGGCAGCCACTCGCTTGTGCCCCGGCCTTACCCTCAGATTCCAGTTTGCTCCGAGTTTCTCTGCTGAGACATCTCACAGGCTGTTCAGAGCAGTGAAAGAAGAGGCTCTGGCTGCTTGAGACCAACCCCCGACCGTGTCCCCAGGCAAGACACTGAGCTCTGTGCCTCAGGTTCCCATCATGGGTGACGCTTCTCCACCGCCTCACAGCAGCACTAATAAGCTGGGAATGGGTAAACTGGGCAGGTGCTATTTACAGGTATGAAATGATTATCATTTAGGCCCCGTTTAATCCAACAAATGTTGAAAAAAGTTACAATAAAGGAAGATTTTGTTTACCATGGGAGTAGCACTCTCTAAAAGGATGCTCAATGGCCCTCTTGGTCTCTTCCCTTGCTCTCACCTCCCTGGGTGCCCGCTCAGGATCTTCTACGCCAAGGATGCGCCTGCACACTGACATGCATGTTCTCCTTTAGCCTCACCCTGACCCTAACAAGGCTGGCGTTGTTGTCTCCACCTTACAGACGAGGAAGCTGCGGCTCTGAGGCTAAGTGATAAGAGGAGCAACCAAGGAGTCTGAGGAGCCCGGAGAACACGCTGCACAGGGGTCATGGGAAGAGACAGTCACAGAGGAGGCAAATGCATAGGCAGGAGAACGAGACAGGGAGAGCAACGTGCCCTGCGCATCTGGCAACGCGAAGGACGCTCATCACTCACAGAGCTTACAGTTCAGTCGGTACAAGTTACTGTGCTATACAATCTGAGTTCCAATATAAAATCGAACCCCATCTGACCTGGGGGGAGAATGGGGCTCTGGAGAAACCTGAGCTCATACGGGTCACAGAAGCAGTGCTGGTGCAGCTGGGCCACACTTCTCCCCCTTTCCTTTGCCCCTCATGAACTCTTCTCCAAGGCAGGTGGCAGGGAGAAAGGTCAGGTCCTAAAATGTTGGTACCACTGCCTATTTTGAAATACATGCTAACACGCCCAAGAATTTCACTCATGGTTAAGGCAACCAGAAATAAACTGTCAAAACCTGAAACTAATACAACATTGTAAATCAACTATATTTCAATAAAAAAAATAAAGTGTCATTATATTCTTAGAGCAGTGGCCTGCAGTCACTCTAGCCTGGTCTGTAACTGGCCAGGTACCAAGCCCTTACCTATCTCCTCATCTTCAAATGCCTTCTTGTTCCCTTCTCTCGGCAGTTCTCGGGCTCTGCTCTCTGCCTGAAATGCCCTTCATCCTCTCTGTGACCACCTATATCCCACCAGTCCTTCAAAATCCGACTTTTCCAGAAGGCTCCAATCACCATTGCCAGATCCCACTATCTGACCACATATTAAGCCACTTGAATCTCTTCCATTCATCACTTTGTTCTATAAAGTTTTGTATTTCACTTATTTAGGTTTCAATTCCAAATCTTTCATTTACATTCTCTCACCAGTCCTTTAACATGATGAGCATAGGAACCATGTTGTATCTGCACTGTCCCCACAGAACTATGTACTTGTACGATGTGAGGCTTATAATATTCACTGAGATGTATCCTCCTCGCTCCACTCAGAAAAGGGGCTGACTGTGCGCAGAAGCACACTGGAGAAGGCTGTCTAAGGCTGTTGGAGCCTTCACACTCACTAGGGTGGGAAAATAAAACAGGACAATGACAAGTGTTAGGTCAGTGTGAAGAAATCGGAAACCGCATATGTTGCTGGTGGGATGTAAAATAATGCAGCCACTTTGGAAAACGGTGTGGCAGTTCCTCAAAAAATTAGAGTTACCGTATGACCCAGCAATTCCACTCCTAAGTATGTACTCAAGCGAACTGAAAACATATGCCCACATGAAAACTAGTATATGAATCTTCATAGTAGCCTTATTCATAATAGCCAAAGTAGAAACAACTCAAACGTCCACCAACTGCTGAATAACCAAAATGTGATATATCCACAAAATGGAATGTTATAACAAAAAGGAATGAAGTCCTGATATATGCTACAACATAGACGAACCTTGAAAACACTATGCTTATGAAAGAGGTCACATACTGTACAAGCCCATTTAGATGAAATGTCCAGAATAAGCAACAGAAAGTAGATTAGTGGTTGCCAGGGGCTGGGACAAGGGGAGAATGAGGAGTGACCCCTAATGAATACAGGATTTTTTGGGGGGATGATGAAATTTTCTGGAATTAGACAGTGGTTATGGTTGCACAGCCTTGTAAATATACTAAAATCCACCAAATTGTACATTTTAAAAGAGTGAATTTTATGGTATCTTAATTAAAGAAACAAACAAACAAATAAACTAAAAAACACCCTCAGAACAGAAACGCTAGTATGTAGCTATGATCCTCAAACTTTAGAATATACAAAAACCACCTGGGGTGCCTAAGATAAAAACTCCTGGGCTTCCCTGGTACCATCACAAAAATTATAGCCCAAAAGATTCAGCGGGGAACCCAGTAGCCTGCATTTAACAAGCACACTAGAGGACAGTGATGCAAATATTAGCCGTGAAGCATGTTTCTCGAAACATAAGTATAATGAAAAGAAACTGTAACTTAGAATCAGAAGAGCTGGATTCAAATTCTGGTACTGCTTCTTCCTAGTTATATGACCTTAGTCAAATCACATAACCTCTCAGCTCCTGAGTTTCCCCAAACATAAAATGCAAAGAAGGGGGCTTCCCTGGTGGCGCAGTGGTTGAGAGTCCGCCTGCCGATGCAGGGGACATGGGTTCGTGCCCTGGTCTGGGAAGATCCCACGTGCCGTGGAGCGGCTGGGCCCGTGAGCCATGGCCGCTGAGCCTGCGCGTCCGGAGCCTGTGCTCTGCAACGGGAGAGGCCAGAGGCCCGCGTATCGCAAAAAAAAAAAATGCAAAGAAGAATGTCTCCCTCCCAAAAGACAGTGCACATAAAGTGTCTAATAGAATACGTGGCACATTGTCAGTGCTCCAGAGATGCTAGTGAATCCTAACTGAGTGCCAATTCCATTCAACGAACATTGTCAAGTGACTACAGTACGAAAGGCCCAGTGCAAGGGGATGGTAATTAGTAGGACAAATTTTTCAAATCACCAATTAATGGATTTTACAAAGTATGAAATAGACTTTAAAGATCAAGCACCACTTTTTATAAATTTCAAATTAGCATATTACTTTTTCTGACCCTGGAAAAGTGAATTTGGGAGTTTATCAGGAAAAACAAAAAAGATGTGTTCAGGCATTTGATGATTATAAAGAATTTCTGAAAGCTACTTAATAAAATTGATAGCTACATTGTACTGTACTGTTCTGCTATTTATTTTTTTCTTTGTACTTTCTCTTCCCAAGCAGAATGTAAGCTTAGAATCTGGTACCATGCCTTACGCTTTTCTCACATCCCCATAACATCTACCCCATTCCTGGGGCAGACAGAAAATACTCCATAAGAATGCACTTAATGGTGATCTGTTACCTTCAGGTCACGGTGGATAATAGGAGTTTTGCACTGATGCAGGCGGGCAACAGCTTCACAGGTGTCACAAAATATCTGGAGTACTTCATTCTCCGTAAAACCTGTTTGCAGGCGCTGGTTCATCAGGTTGACCACCTGGCCTCCTGAGAGGGGTGCAGAGCAGAGGAAAGGTTATTAACATTCAGACCCATCACTTATCCACGAGCATGAAAAGCTGTCCACAGAGGAGCAACCTGGACTCAGCCCATCACTGGCTGAGCCACGACTAAACCCCGGTATCTTGATTCCCAGCCCGGGACTTGTTTTCTATGGCGTCAAAACAGTTTCTTCATTATATAAAGCAGCCCAGATGTGAGCTGCCCTCATTCTGTCTTCAAGATTAGTAGCAGAACTGACAATATGGTCCTGGCTCTAGTTGCCTGGTTATACTGTCCCTGTTGTGCATTGGATGAGGCCACAGGTTCAATCTGCTGTATCTTTCAGTAAGAATCAGATTGCACAACAGACCCCGGGTGGAGGAAGAAGGCAGTCTGACAGTCTGTATTTTAGAAACAGCTTGGTCTCTCTGGCTTTACTGCTTGCTGCCTGGTCTGCAGAAATGCTACACCAACATTTAATCTCTAGGACCGAAAGACTGACAACCTCGCTTAGAAAATTATCCAGCTCCCTGGACTCTCCTACTGCCTCGTCTCTAAACATTTTACTGTCCAAAAAGGAAGAGGAGGAGGAGACAAACTGTCAAGTTCAAATGTGGTAGTATTTTTTTTTTGCGGTACGCGGGCCCCTCACTGCTGTGGCCTCTCCCGTTGCGGAGCACAGGCTCCGGACGCACAGGCTCAGCGGCCATGGCTCACGGGCCCAGCCGCTCCGCGGCATGTGGGGTCTTCCCGGACCGGGTCACGAACCCGCGTCCCCTGCATCGGCAGGCCGACTCTCAACCACTGCGCCACCGGGGAAGCCCCGAAATGTGGTAGTATTTTACAAAATCAGGTTAGCAGCTGTTACCGCGAAGGCTGAAACTATCGGTTAACATCACATTTTAAGCATTACTAACATATTTAATTTATGGACAGTATCTGTAAAGGCAAGGAACGTGTTAGTGGAACTAAGGGTGCTTACAAAACTGGGCACCAAACAGTGAGACAATGACCCAAGAATGTAAGTGACAGCTGCTTAGACCAAAAAAGCCAAACCTCCGAACAATAGCTGTATGAAATGCAGTCAACTCCAAATAAATTCATGCTACAGTCTGGGTTCCCAAGATAAATACTGCTTGAAACTCTGAGCTTTCAACTACTTGACTCTACTGTTAATGGCAGCAACATCTGAATGTAGCCTTCCTGGCAATCACAGGTCTCCAGCAAGAAGAGCAGGGTCATTTCCATTAGACGAAAAGGATTCTTTTACCCCCTAATGCGAGGATGGTGGTGTGGGTGGAGAAGAGAACACACGAGTGAGGGAAGCTGAACTGTTCCCTCAGTCTATCTGGAGTTGGGTCTTTATTATGTACCTTCATCATTTGTTTTAAAGCATCACAAAGAACATATTCATTCTCATTCTCATACATTCGCATTCATATACAAGCACCAAACCTTCCCAAACCTAACAAAAGTAGAGTTTTGTAATATCTACCACTCTGAATTATTTGTGCCACTGATGCTCGCCATTGTAAGAATAACCAAGAAGTGACAGAGGGCTCTGTATCTTTTAGCCTCTTCGTTTTCCAATCTTTAAAACTGGAACAACATATGTTAGAGTACAGTGCACATTAACTGAAATGACCCCACACCCCTGACAATCAAAGTGCTAGAGAAACGAGAGCTGAACGTATGGCGCATATACTTACCCCTGCAGAAGTCCATCAGAATGAGCACTTCCCACACGTCACCGCTACTCACATTGTTGATACTGGAGTCAATGTAACCCACGATGTTCTTGTGCCCCGACAGGTCCCTCTGTAAAGAAGAGTTGAGAAATAAATTATCCGTTACAGACACCGGTAGAGATAGAACGAGCCAGGCTTTTCCATTAGCCCAGATAACTTAAATACACAGAGACAACACTAACAGTGAAGAGAGACAAGACTAAGGGGCAGGGTCAAGAGCAGGTTTCCGCTGGTCTATGAGATTCACGGTCAGCTCTTCAATAGCAATTCTGCAACCCTTCTAAACCATAACGCTCTCCTGAACTAAATTCTAGAACCAAATGCACACACGGTGCCTACTTGCTCACGGCATCAGCGCTCCACATAAACCAGAAGCAAATTTTCCATCTCCGGAAATGTTTCCCATCTCCAGAATCACTGCAGAGGGGCTAACAGGAGAGCAACAGCATGAACTATTTAAATATGTGAATTTTTAATTCAGAAAAATGAAACTGATTTTTTTCCTGGTTGTAGGAACACAAGTGAACTCAACTTGACTTTTAAACTATTCGTACTGTTTTTCTCCCTCTAGGAAATATATGAAAAGCATAACTGCTTTTTAAAGTTTTGAAGGGACTACAATGGCATCCAGACCTAAGCATTTTGCTCACAATTAAGTCTTTCAAGCCAACCAACTGAGATATAAGATGGGTTATGTTTCCAGCTCGCCGGTTGGAACTGCATCTCTCAGAGCTGCTTGTGGAATTAATTTTTCAACAAATACTTATTGAGCACCTCCCATGTGTCAGGACCCATTTAGACACTGGAAGTTGCCTCATCCCTCAGTCTGGTATTTCAACATCCATAGAGGCAAATCTTTGTAATGATGATGTTCAAAATCTAAGGTCATTAGTGAGCAAAAACCAAGCAAGTTGGGCAACGGGATTTATGCACAAAGTAAGGTTTTATTTTATTTTTTTAATACATTTATTTATTTATTTTTGGCTGCATTTGGCTTTGTTGCTGCGCGCAGGCTTTCTCTAGTTGGGGCGAGCAGGGGCTACTCTTCGTTGCGGTGCACGGGCTTCTCATTGTGGTGGCTTCTCTTGTTGCAGAGCACGGGCTCTAGGCGCGCGGGCTTCAGTAGTTGTAGCACGCGGGCTCAGTAGTTGCAGCACGTGGGCCCTAGAGTACGTGGGCTCAGTAGTTGTGGCATGCGGGCTCAGTAGTTGTGGCGCATGGGCTCAGTTGCTCCACGGCAGGTGGGATCTTCCCAGACCAGGCCTCGAACCCGTGTCCCCTGCATTGCCAGGCGGATTCTCAACCACTGCGTCACCAGGGAAGTCCCAAGGTTTTATTTTTTAACTAGTTTTAATAAATTGTTTTTCTTTGTTTAATAAAAGAAATGGGAGGACGGAGGTGGGAAACGTGGTTCTGTAAGAGTCAGCACACAAATGCGGCAACTTGAGCCACCACCACACTAACTGGAGACTCAGTGTTCAAAGTGATACGGTCTCTTTTAATCTCAAAGTACATACCCAAACAAGAGGAAGCCTCACAGTATCAAACCAACACACCTGAACTCTGAGTATCCAAGTTAAAACTCCTTAGAACTTTCCTCTGAGTGAAGGATTAAGAATGACTATTGCCTCAGAAAGGCAGACCAAAGGTAAAGACGTGATTGCTTCTACTGGCGACTGGGAAGTCGCTGGACATCTAGGCAAGAACAGTTTTGTAAAAGGAATAAAGTGAAGTAAGAACGGAGCTGGACTTGCGAAGAATGGGAGTGGAATACGCAGAGCCAGTGGCTACGGGAGATTCTTTCAGGACATTTTGAGCTTAAAAGCGGAGAAGCACTGAGGGAAAGAAGTTTTAGGATGGGAGAGGATTGAGCACTGGAGAGTGAAAGGAGCCAGGGCAAAAAGGTGCTTTAAGATACAGGAGAGGATGAGGATAACTGAGCGAACAAAGTCCTGCAGGTAGAAAAGGGAAGGAATTAGGAGCACTGTTAAAGGGACTGATCTTTCAAAGACATTTCTTTCCTGGCAAGCAGGAAGGAAATAAGGATGGTCATGCATATTGGTTTAAGGCTGGGGGAAAAAAAAAGGGAATTTGAGGAAGTTCAGATCTATTGTTCTGTTTTTGGTAGAGTACAAGATCATCTTCAAAGTGTTAGGGAATGAGAAAGAAGCTTGATGAGAGAAATAAAAGGCTTAGAGCAACTGTTTTGGATAACAGACAAGGGAGATGATGAGGCAGAAAAGCAGCCTCTAGAATTCAAGTTTCTCTAAACAGAAAGTGATTTCAGGGCTCATGTTTTAGAGGACTATCCTTCTGCTTTTCAGTCTTATCAGCTCTTCTAGAATTTGTTTCCATTTACACAGTCCTAGAAGTAGAAAGAAGTGGAGAGAATTTCTTTGAAACCAAAATGCAGCAGCAGATCATGTCCTCCAAATGTCCACAAGAAGGAATGAAAGACTAATGTTTCTACATTTAGCTGTTTGAAAAAGAATCAGCAATGTTGCCTCTGAGTTTGTCTCATCCCAAGAGGAATAAATAAGAATCTGGAAGGAAAATAAGAAGCAACTGATAGAGCCAAGAGGAGGTCAAGAGCTATTAGAGGACCCAAACTGGATAATTGACATCTGCAGATGGCATCCTAGAACACTCTGCCAAGATGCTGGCTGATCAGTCCACACCCAAATTCCTGTTCATTGTGTCTTCCGCAGAGATCCTGAGATATGTCCAAGCAGAAAAGACCGCCTCTTTGGAGGGAGACGATGGCATTTTACTTTTAACAACTTGACGACACAGCGACGTCTCTGATTTTAGGATGCCACTGGTTTAGAACTGATAGAGAAGATCTGTTTGAATGGCTGTGAAATGTAGAAAAGGTCAAGAGAAAATCTTACTACAAGCTGAGATAGACTCACATTCACGGGCAGTGTGACAGCACTTCTCAACAGCAACATACCAAAGGATGTCCAAGCTTTCCCTGGCTTTAGTTAAAAGACCAGCCCCAGGCTTACAGAACAGAATGAATGGACGTAGAGGTCTGGGATGGAACCCGCATGGAGGCACCTCAGTTACTACCGGTTTACTCAGGAAAAGGCAGGATATAAGGAAGATGCTCTGATGCCCTCGGCTACAAGTATTATTTGGAGAATTGAGATAAAAGTCTACATGATGAGTATAAGTC
Organism: Globicephala melas; assembly: GCF_963455315.2. Taxonomy (NCBI): domain Eukaryota; kingdom Metazoa; phylum Chordata; class Mammalia; order Artiodactyla; family Delphinidae; genus Globicephala; species Globicephala melas. Next base: position 31,218,658 of record NC_083325.1, on the reverse strand, counting down.
AAACTCTGATTTTCAGGGGAGTGGGGAATGTTCAGTTAAACTATGGATTAGATCAGTTTATATTACATTAAATCATGGAAGCAGTGATAAGTCTAAAGACTTGTATTGTCATTTTAGACTTTATTTTAAAATTAACATTAAACCACATGGATAAACATGTTATTAGAAGACCTGCTTTACTGAATAGATATTTAAAGTGTTTGTAGTTAGCTTATTAACTTTCATAGTCAAATGCTTGAAGTGATGAAAAACTTTTTTCACAAACACATACAAAAAGTACCATTTGAAAATGAGGCCTTCTACCCAGATCCTACAGATGACCACACATTTCAAGTTTATCTGTGGTCCGAATTAATGGTGCTTGTAGCAAAAACAGTATTCTATCCCGAGCTTCAAAATTCCTGCAGCAGGAAATTCCTACCTAAGAATCTTAAAGCCTTATAAGAAAGCAGAGGACTCAATTCCTAAGTACATCTATAAAAGCCTTTATATTTATGTTCAAGAAAACAAAGAAGATAGCGTTCTAAGTAGCACATCAATAATGTCACTCACCTTAAAATAGTAAAATGAGTTATAGTATGAACTAATTTTCTTATATGTCTTTTGCTCAGGTCACCCTTCCTTGGAATGTCAGCATGACAAATTCCTGATGCTGACAGTGTCTGCATTTGCATACAGTAAGCTTCCAAAGAGGTATATTTACCTGTTTTGACCCTCCGAATAGTCGATGGTTTCTGAGTTTATGACTCGGCACTATTGTTGCCAACTTCTAGAATCACACTACGATTCCACAGACACTTTTACCCAAAGTGCAGCTTCTTATTAACTTAAGGATGAAGGAAAGCAGTTCTAAGGCCTGGAATTAGTTTCTCTCTCCCAAAGTTGCTTTGTAAAAGTCTTTGGCCTTACTATTCCCCACCTGCCTTCTCTAAAATTGCCTAAATTTTAGGAAAATTTCCTTTGTAACTCTAAATTTCCTTTGTAACTCTCCTTTATAAGTCTACATTTCCTTTGTAACTCTTTATAATTCACAAACAAACAAAAACGATATCAAGTCCAGTGCAGTAGTGAAGAGAAACGCTTTGAGATCTGGACTGGCCCTGGAGTTCTACCGAAGGCAACATATCTGGGGCCCTTATGGGTTTCTATTACATAAGTCCCAGATATAATCCTGCCTACAATCACATTTATTCTCCCTTTTCCAAGTCTTACTCATTAATTAATCCTCTACTTACTGAATAGATCTTTAAAGTCATTTAGAGTCTGATTCTAGAGGCATGTTGCTCAAACTTTAATAAGCATTGAATCACCTAGGGATTCTGTTTACAAACAGATTCTAATCTAGTAGCTCTGGGATAGAGCCTGGGGTACTCCTGGGCAGTGGCAGTTAACGTACCAAAGATTTAGAGGAGTGCTACTCAAAATGTGTTCCACAAACATTTTCTAGGTAGAAGCCAGTCCACAAGGAAATAAGGAGCTCACTCCGGGACGCAAATCAATCAGGTCACTAAGATGACTTTTTCCTTTTCCTAGTGAGACTTTACCTATGAGGGAAGCAGTTCATTGACTTACATTCTGGCACAAGATCTTTAGTGTAGCACCTGTACATTTATGGCCAATTGATTTTTGACAAGGGTGCCAAGACAACTGAATGAGGAAGAGAAGAGTCTTCTCAAAAAATGGTGCTGGGACAACTGGATATCTACATGCAAAAGAATGAAGTTGGATTCCTACCTCACATCACAAACTGAAATTAACCTAAAATGGAACCGAGCAGAACCCTGTAGGCCCCACCAACTACAAAACTGAGCAGTTAATGAGTAGGACAACAGAGTCATAGAGTCAGTGTCTGATGCACATTCCTGAGTTGTTTACAGATACTACAACTGCCACCAGAGGAACAAAGCTAACTGCATGATAACCAGGCTGTAGCCATGACACAAGCTGTACCACCTTGAGCAGTACTGAATCTGTGGCTAGCACACTTCCGAGAACTGGCCTCAAAGAGAATGGGATTAACATTACTGCTCATAATAATCTATATCTCTGTGGGCATCAAAATAATTGTAGTTTGTTCTGCCTGTAATATGTAAGTGGCCAACTAAAATTGTCAGCAAAGCGATGCTGCAGACCCATGTTGACATCTTCCACTCTGAGAATACGGCACCCTATGTCAGCATGAAGAAGTTACAGAAGATAGACCTTCACCCCTAATCCCACAGAAATGGAATGATGTTAGACAGTGGGGATTTGAAAGCAGCTCTTTTGCCCCTTTCCTGTTTGTCCATTTCTGTTCCCCTCCAACCTTGAAAGAACCTAATTAACCTGTTGATTCTTTTCCTAGATAAAAAGAAGTAAGAATGAAGAATTAAGAATGACCAGCTCTTTACCCCCAACAGTCCCCTTAGCAATCCTGCAGGCAGATCATACGGGCAAGATAACATCTGAAGAGAGAGTCAGCCAGCCTGCATGCAATGGAGAATGATGCAGAACCCAACCTCCTGCCTCGATGATTCACTGAGATTCTTCCCCTCACCATTTTCTCTTTAAAAACCCTCATGGGGACTTCCCTGGTGGCGCAGTGGTTAAGAATCCACCTGCCAGTGCAGGGGACACGGGTTCGAGCCCTGGACCGGGAAGATCCCACATGCTGCGGAGCAACTAAGCCCACGTGCCACAACTTCTGAGCCTGTGCTCTAGAGTCCGCGAGCCACAACTACTGAGCCTGCGTGCTGCAACTACTGAAGCCCATGTGCCTAGAGCCCATGCTCCGGAACAAAAGAAGCCACCGCAATGAGAAGCCCATGCACCGCAATGAAGAGTAGCCCCCGCTCACTGCAACAAGAGAAAGCCCGCGCTCAGCGACAAAGACCCAACGCAGCCAAAAAAAAAAAAAAAACTGCCATGACTGAGCAGAATCTTCGGAGTTGCCCTCGGGACATGAGTCCACCTTCCCCCCAGATTGCTGGCTTTTTCTGATTAAAGCACCTTCCCTTTCTATTGACACTTGCCTCTTGATTATTGGCTTTTGAGCAGTGAGCAGCTGAACTTGAGTTCAGTAACAAAAATGGACCACAAATCTAAAAACTCCTCAAAGAAAATACATATGCAAATCTTCATGATGTTGGATTAGGCAATGGTTCTTAGATATGACACCTAAAGCACAAGCAGTCAAAGAAAAAATAAACTTCACTTCATCAAAATTAAAAACTTCTGTGCTTCAAAGGACACTATCAAGAAAGTGAAAAGAAACTGCAAAGAATGATCTGCAAATCATACATCTGATAAGAATCCAGTATCCATGGGAATTCCCTGGAGGTCCAGTGGTTAGGATTCCGTGCTTCCACTGCAGGGGGCATGGGTTCGATCCCTGGTCAGGGAACCAAAATCCCACAAGCCACGTGGCACGGCCAAAAAAAAGAATCCAATGTCCAGTCTATATAAAGAACTCTTAAAACTCAACAATAAAAAGACAACCCAATGTAAAAATTGGTAAAGGATCAGAATAGACATTTTTCCAAAGAGCATATGATAAACACATCGAAAGATGCTCAACACCATTAATCACCAGGAAAATGCAAATCAAAACCATAATGAGATTATCACTTCATAACCACTGGAATGGCCATAATCAAAAAAAGAAACAATAAAAAACGTCAGCAAGTATACAGAGATTGGAATCTTCATACACTGCTGGTAGGAATGTAAATAGTGCAGCTTCTATAGAAAATAGTTCGGCATTTTCTCAAAAAGTAGTTACCATCTTACCTTGCAATTTCACCCCTAAATATATATCCAAGAGAAATGAAACATTATGTTCACAAAAGTTTGTACACAGATATCTATAACAGCATTATTCATAATAGCCAAAGAGTGAAAAAAAACCCCCAAATGTCCATGAGGATAAACAAAATGCAGTATATCCAGACAATGGAACATTATGCAGCCATGAAAAGGAGTAAGTACTCATACATGCTACAACATGGATAAACCTCGAAAATATTATGCTAAGTGAAAGATGTCAGACACAAGAGCTTACTGTATGAGCCCATTTATAAGAAATGTCCAGAATAGGCAACAGAAAGCAGATTAATGGTTGCCAGGGACTGGGGCAAGGGAGAAGGGGGAGTGACTGCTAATGGGTGTGAGGTTTCATTTTGGGGTGATGAAAGAAATATTCTGGAATTTGATAAATGATGATGGGTGGATGACCTTGTGAATAAAAAAATCACTGAATTATGTTTAAATTATATTTACATTTAAAAGGATGAATCTTATCTCAATTTATGAAGAAAAGTAGTATGACAAGCTGGGGGAAAAATAACATAAACAAACACACAAGGGGGAAAAAGAAAAAGAAAACAAGATCCTTTGAGTAGCATTGATCTAGAGCAGCCAGGGAGCCCATGTGTGAGTCCCTGCTATAGCCTTTTGACAAGAAGTTTGCTTAGATTAATGTCATTTCCTTGGGCCCTCAGCCCATCTGCAGGCAGCGCTTTCTGTTGATCTCCTTTACATCCAGCTAAAAACTTCCACCTACTGATTCTAGACTGCCCTCTTCAGAAAAAAATAAGCCTAGTCTATTTTTTCACTTTCCAAACAACTGAAATATTATTATTTAGACTCTAAGTTCTTTCTTCTCTGGGTTAAACATACCCACTTTCTTTGACATGGTTTTTAGTCACACCACCATTTTGGTTGCTCCCACGTTTAAACGCTTTGCTTTGTCGATGTCCTTTTTGTAAGAATGGCCCCAGAAAATGAATGAAATACTCTAGGCCTGGTCTGATTCCTGCAAAGTAGATCAGCACTATCACCTTCTATTAATTCAGCTAAAAATTACATTCTTTTTTCTTTTGGCAGCCACATCATACTACACACTCATATCAAGTTAACTGACCACTAAAATGCTTAAGTCTTTTTCTATTTGTGCTGCTTTTAATCTCTACCTTCCCAGAACTGTGCTTGTAAAGTTGATTAGAAGAAAATAAAAATCCACGCATGTGACCTTACCTTGCTATTTCATCTCATCAGAATCAGTCCATTGCTCTAATTTTAAGGATCATTTTGGATCCTGATTTTATCATCCAATGTAGTTGTTATATCTTCCAGCTTTATATTAGGCACATAAGAGATAAATGTGTCTTCTGTTTCTTTAAGCAAGTTGCTTATTAAATGTAAAATAACATAAAGTTAACAGTAAGCGGCAGTGCTTTTTTCTTAGAACGTTCCCTCGAAATTAATAGCAAATCATTGATCAGAAACCATTATAAACAGTAGCAATTACACCTAGCATCCAGCCTAGACTCTCCATCTTGCTCACAGATCTCTGGTGAGTGCCCTTACCCAAATGATACAGTCCATAGTCACTGGATCTACAGTCCACAGTCACTGGATCTATGGCGCTTCCCTGAGCTCCCTATCCACAAAACTGCCCAAGAGAGGACATGATGTTGATAGAACATGGCTTGTTCCTACTCAACCTGAAGTCTCTTTGGATCCCTGCTCACTCAACTAAGTGACTATAAAACAGCTTAAAATTTAATTAAAAAAATAAGTAACATATTAACATTCGAAAAGCAAAACATAGTAGACAAGTATTTTCAACTCCAGTCCTCATCCCCTATAGGGAACCCTCCCTCTTTCTTCCCCTTCTGCCTTTCCTCTTTCTCTCTCTCATCCTGCCAATGCTTTTTCAAGCAAATTCAAATAATATGTATTATATACACATAACTCTTACAACCTCTGAGAGGTAGGGCTGGGGTTATGGCCTCTATTTGACAGAAGTCTGAGCCTAGCACGGGTTAAAAACATTGCATAGGGACTTCTGATTAAAAATAGTAGCAAATTGTTTTTAAAAAGTAAGTCGAGGGCTTCCCTGGTGGCGCAGTGGTTGAGAGTCCGCCTGCTGATGCAGGGAACACGGGTTCGTGCCCCGGTCTGGGAAGATCCCACATGCCGCGGAGTGGCTGGGCCCGTGAGCCATGGCCGCTGAGCCTGTGCGTCCGGAGCCTGTGCTCCGCAACAGGAGAAGCCACAACAGTGAGAGGCCCGCGTACCGCAAAAAAAAAAAAAAAAAAAAGTAAGTTGAATACATGCATTTATCTCTGCTTCCTTCAAAAGCCTTACTAAATGATGTAAAGTGTTTATTTTTTAAAAGGCATAAACAGAAAACTTCTGCTTCCGGGAAGATGAAATAGATGTACTTTTCCCTATTCCTCCTGCTAAATACACCTGAATATTTTGTACATTATACATAAGAGAGACATAATAATGAGTATCTGAAATGTGAGTAGAAGAAGGCAGACTGGCTAGGAACTTTGGGACCCAAGGAACAACATGGTGGTGAGCTGTCTGGGTTTTCTTTTTGCCTCACGTTTCCCAGACCGAAAACTGAAGAAGCCAGCAAACTGAAACAACCAATGGGTGCAGACAAAAACACAAAAAAGCCCAACGAAAGCCTGCTCTCTCCAGTCAGACCCAGAAAAGGGGCAACCCAGTAAGACAGAACCCATAGAAAATAACTGCTCTATTCCAGCCAAAAACCACAGAAAAAACCTGCAGCTCCACCCCAGTCACGGCAGCAAAGGCCAAGTGGAGAGCCTAGACTTCCATTCTCATGAGTCTGCAACAAATCACTCCAACCTACACTTCAGGGTGGGGAACGTCAGAGACGGCTGAGTAGGGAGTCAAGACCTTCATCTCTGAGGTGCCGTGAGAGGAGGTCAAGTGGAGAGTCAAGACTTCCACAACCACCAAGTGGTAACAAGGCCAACTCCCACCACCATGGTGTCAACTGAAGCCACGTGGGGAGCAGTAGCAATGCACTCCTACTTCCCAGCCAGGGAAGGATCAGTGGAAGCCTAACGGGAAACTGGAATTTTCACCCCAATCCAGTAATAATGAGAAGGTGAACTTTCACCTTCTGGGGTAAAAACAGAGGCCCTATGGAAACCTGAACTTCTATCCCCACCTAGTAGTAACAAGAGGGCATTCCCCAAACCCATCAATCCCCTGCCAGAGCAGAAAACAGTTAAAACAGAAGGTTTACATAAGATCCAGAATCTATAACACAATATGAAAGTGTTGATATAGTTCATCAGACCAAGAACTAGGAAGAACTCAAACTACATGGAAAAAACCCCAGCAATCGATAGATGCCAAAATGAAGATGACGAAAAAGACAGAATCATCCAGCTATGATTTTAAAGCAGTCGTGACAAAAAATGCTTAAACCAGCAATTACGGTGATGCTTGAAATAAATGAACAAATAGAAAGCCTCAGCAAAGAAACAGGAAGTGTCATCAAAAACCCAGAAAACCTAAAGAAGAACCAAATGGAAATTTTTGAACTGAAAATACAATAACGGAAGTAAAAAGTACAATGGATGGGCTCATCAGCAGAATGGAAGGGACAAAGGAAAGAACCAGTGAACTGAAAGATAAAACAATAGGAATTACCCAGTATGAACCAAAGATAGCAAATAGGTTAAAGGGGAAAAAAAAGGACAAAATTAATATGCATAAGTCCATACTGATATAAATAAATGATTGAATAAATAAGTAAGTGAGGGAGAAGTGCAATCACGTTGGAGAAGGAAGTTAAAGGCAAACAGATCAGAAAGGAAAAAATAAAACTGCCTCTATTTGCAGATGACATGGTGGTCTATATAGAACATCCTAAAGAATTGAGAAAAAAATTCCCAGAACTAGTAAACAAGGTCAGCAAGGTTATAAGATACAAAATAAACACAGAAAAATCAAGTGATTTTCTACATCCCAGCAATAAAAGTATGCGCACCAAAATTAATTACCCAATACCATTTATAATCACTCAAAACAAAAACAAAAACCTAGATATAAATCTAAGAACATGTACAAGGCCATTATGCTGAAAACTACACAATGCTGATGAAAGAAATCAAAGATGTAAATAAATGCAGAGAGGTGCCATGTTCATTTATTGGAAGACTAAACAGAGAAAAGAGGCCATTTCTCCCCAAACTGATATAACAGTTTAATGAAATTCCTACCAAAATTATAGCAAGACATTCTGTAGATATAGATAAGTTTATTCTAAAATTTATATGAAAAGACAAAAGAACTAGAATAGTTAAAAAAACAATTTTGGGAGAAAAAGAAGTAGGAGGAATCAGCCTGATTTCAAGACATTATAAAGCTACAGTAATCAAGGCTGTGTGGTGTTGGCAGAGGGATAGACACATAGATTAATGGGACAGAACAGAGAATAGAGAAAGGTCTGGAGATCAACCGTCACAAATAGGCCCAACTGATTTTTGACAAAAGAGGAAAGGTAGCCTTTTCAACAAATGGACACCCACAAGAAACAAAATGTTCTTCAACCGAAGTCTCATGCCTTATATAAAGTTAACTCAAAATGGGTCACAGACTTAAATGCAAAATGTAAAACTTATAGAAAAAAAAATAAGAGAAAATCTTTGGAATTGAGAGCTAGGCAAAGAGTTCTTAGAAATGACACCAAAAATACAACTGACAAAAGGAAAAACTAATAAACTGGATTTCATCAAAATCCAAAACAAAACAAAACAAGACCAACAAGAAGGTCTTAGAAATTAACCTGATATATAAAAAATTCAACAGGATGGTTGACTATAAAGCTGAGAAAATCTGCTGGAATGTAGAGGGAAAAGACAAAGACATGAAAAAAAAAAGAGGAAGAAAACAAAAAATTAGAAAATCAGTTCAGGATAACTAACATCCAAATACTGATAGTGAAGGAAGACAGAAAAGGAAATCATCAAATGAGACAAACTAAAATTCCCCCACATAAGGATTCGAGTTTCTAGATTAAATGAGACCACCAAACAACTAAAATAAATAAGAAATGCACACACCAAGGTATATATCATCAACAAATTTCATAACACTGTAAACAAAGAAGAATTTATAAACTTCTGGGGAGAAAAAATGGGTCGCAGCCAAAGGACCAGGTATTAGAATGACTTCGGACTTCCCAAAGCTCAACAATGAAAGCTAAAATATAGTACAGCAATGCTTTCACGTATCTAATGAACTGATTTCCAATCCAGAATTTTATATGCAAACTATCACATGTGTGAATGTAAAACGAAGACATTTCCAGACCTGCAAGTTCTCCAAAATTTACCTACCGCACATCAGGAAGCTCCTGGAGGACAAGTTCCACCAAAAGGAGAAAGCAGAGCAAAAAGAGGAGTCAACAAATCTAACGAGAAAGAAGCAAAGAGAATAGCTAGAAAATTCCACGATAAGAAGTAAATGAGGCCTAGAGAGCAACCAACCTATATTCCCTCAAGTCCAAAGACTGAGAGAGATTTCTTCAAGAAGATAAAACAGACAGAACACTAACTGTGTTCAAAAGTATTTTTAAAATGATTTAAACAACTTGGGGAGAGTTTGAAATTAAGTTGCACAAAAGTACACAGAAAACTAAGATTTAAAAAACCTAAAAGACAAGATGATTATTAATTCCAGTGAAAAGAGAATTATGTAAGAGAGGAATAGTAATCAGAGTCCACTTAGAAGATTTAGCAAAAATAACGTTTTCTTACATAATAATGTAAAAACTAATACTAATATAACTAACATACTGCCAAACATACTGCTACTGTGGCAGAATGAGAGATGAGAATAATGCAAGTATTTAGAGTGAAGGGCAGGCAGGAGATGAAAGAGAGTTAACTTTTTACCTTCCATAGTATGTAACACCTAAAATGGAGGGGGGAAAAAGAATTAGCAATATCAGCCTGCTATTTAGAAATGTATCAAATGAATCCACTAAAAGTGGTGGCCTCTGGGACCTTGCAGTGGCATAGGAGCCCCCCTCAGGGAATTGCTTGATGTTTTTTTTACAATAAGCTTAGTTCAACTATTTGGGTATTTAAGTTTTGAAAAAATAAGTTAAAAAACAAAACTCTCGCAGCTAATACATGGCTGGGCCAGAACTTGAATCATGTAATTTAATTCCTAATCAGGTCCATTACTTTGTGAGCTCCAAAGGGGCCCGCATCTTCTTAGCTCCTTTACTCTAGCACCTGCCCAGCACAAAGAAAGCCCTCCAAAAATGTTTCTGAATGAGTGGGAGAAAGTTAAAGAGTGGGATTACTCTTCTAACACCAGAAAATGAATGAGAAATGCATTCCAGGCAGAGGAAAGAGCAGAAGCAAAGAGAGCAAATGGAGTGCGAGAGCTGAGCAAGGAAGAGGCAAGGTGGGAGGAGAAGGAGGAATAGCATCCCGAAAACACTGGGTGGAGGAAGGGAAATACAGTGAGCACAGCTGTTTGCAGCTGAGTGGCAGGGGAGAGGGAGGACGTTGGTGCCTTGCAGACAGTTCCACGTGGCCCTGGCTGTATGTATATAAGCCTTGGGGGTTTTTTGTCTGTTTTGCAATGATGACAGCAACACTTATTTCTACCAACAGTTCCTTCCCAAATAGTTGCAGCCTTCTGGAATCTACATAGTACCAGGCTCTCTAAAATCCTAAGTTGTACAACTTGTTACTCTAAGTAGCCACTGAAAGGGCAACCCCACCAGGGTAAGCAAAGCCTGATGGAATCCCTACAATGCCACCCTCACCATTTTTTGGGCCTCTCTCTACTCTTAGCAGGAGCACTGGGAAAGGGGGGTGGGGAGGGGGATGAATTGGGAGATTGGGATTGACATATATATATGCTAATATGTATAAAACAGATAACTCATAAGAACCTACTGTATAAATAAATAAAATTAAATTTAAAAAAAACCAAGAGTATTAAAATGTAGGGCACAAAGGAGTCATCACCTCTAGGTGAACATCTGCATCTGCTATGACCATTTCACACATTCATTTCATCCAAAGTTTAAGTATTTACTTTATGTCAGGTAGTGTACTGGAATACAAAGTTTCTGATTTTAAATAACTTACTTTCTAAAGGCAGCATCACTTATAAAGTAACAAGGTAAGCAATACAATTGGCATAAAGAAAAGTACTGTGGAAACACAAAGACTATCCAAATTTCTTAAATGTATAATGTCAAACAGAAGTGAAAGAAAGAGACAACTCCAACAAATTCCCATATACCCATCACCCTGCTTATACAGTAATCAATTCATCGCCAATCTTGTTTCTCTTCTAAATCCACTTGTTTAATTTCAAGAAATCATATTATTTCATCCACAAATATTTCATCATATATCTAACAAATAGGGTCTCTTTCTTTAAACACAATATGAACCTAAATCTTGAAAACTTATTAAGTTTTTAAGATGTGAGATATAATTAATATATAATAAAATGCACAGATCTTAAGGTGTCCACCTGAGTTCAGACAATGGTGTAGCCATAACCACTACCTAAAACAAGATACAGAACAATTTCCATGGCCTAGGAAGTGCCCACATACCCCCTTCTAGTGAATTTTCCACACCCAGATGACCACTTTCTGATCTCTATTACCACAGATCACTTTTGCTTGTTCTTAGACTTTTATAAATGGGATCACAGAGTATTGTATGAGTAAGCAGTTTCTAGGCAAAAAAAAAAAAAAAAAAAGGGAAAAGCATTCCGGGGGAAAGAACTACATTTACGTAATATAAAGGTATGAAAGGATATGTTCACGGAATGCTGAAGGGCTTGAGAGGGTTGAAAACTAGGACTGGTAGCTGATAGATGATAAGATGGAAAGAGGAGGTTTGTTGGGAAGCTAGGATCTCCATAGTTAATTCTGGGAACGAAGTTGTTAAGTACATTTTTCCCAATGCCTCAAACTATTTCTCTGACTTGAAAATTGGTCGGTTCTCTCACTATGCTCCTTTCTCCTCAACTCTCTAGCTAAGAGTGACCAAGGCAGGAGCAGCGTCCTACACCCCATGGCTGTTCCCTCCCATTTTGTGCAAGGCCTCTCTGCCATCTCAGGGAAGGGAAGAACCCCCCACTGGCTTTCTCATGAGAGGGCACAGTCCCTCTCCCCATTTTAAACAAGCAGTCCCAAGTCTGAGGGGCAGCCTTACCATTATCTGTATTTCTCTCTTGCACACCTGGAGATCATGCTCATTGTTGACAAACATGCGTTTCAAGGCACATTTCATCCCATTGCTTGTCCTCACCAGAAACACGATAGCAAATCCACCTGTGAGAGAAACACACATACAAGCTCTTTTGAGTCATGTTTAAAAAGTCAATCAAATGACCATGGTGGCTGTAGTTTGCTGATGTCACTGTTAATGGTACTGATGTCATCATCAGCTAGGCCTAGGGCTGGCCTGGCATAGAAAGCATTCTTAAGATTCTGGGGACTCAAAGGTATCACATGTGGGATTGGGTAGCAAGTCAGAAAAATTGTTCCTCCAGCTTGCAAGGCAGATGTAGAGAACAAATGTATGGACACCAGCGGGGAAATGGGCGGGGGAGGTGGTGGTGGGATGAATTGGGAGATTGGGATTGACATATATACACTAATATGTATAAAGTAGATAACTAATAAGAACCTGCTGTATAAAAAATAAATAAATAAAATTCAAAAAAAAAGGATATGAGGTCATTTAAGTAAAGAAAGAAAAATTGTTCCTAAACGTCTATCTAAAAAAAAACAGGAAGAACAGTAATTATCTTCCAAAGAAACTACAGATAAACAGATGAATGAATGGATGAAAAAAAAGAACCAACTACATTCCAACTGCTATCCTAGGCACTTTGAGCTCTTGTTTAATTCATACCACAATCCTGTGAGGCTGGGTGATATTTTTTCCCTTAAGACAACAATTACTAGCTGAAGAAAACAGAGGCTCAAAGAGATTAGATCCAACCAAGGACTTCTTTAAAAAAACGTAAGTCCAACACTTAAAGAGAGGCTCGGAAATTATTTCAAGAATTGCTCTATGAATAGTTGGCAATTAATTTCAAGAATCTCCTTCTCTTCCTTTTTTCTCATCCTTCCTCACCCCATCCCCCAACTCAAATCAACAATACACTCTGAGGATTCCTCCTGCCCTCCCTACCTCATGGGCTGTTGAGAAGACACAGACATAGTTAGGAAAGTACTATTCTACACAGCAGATACCAGGCAAGTATGACGATTACTGGGCAGAGTTTTTAATGTCTGCACTAACCCTTCTCTAAAAGACAGTTCATAATTCATTAAAAGAAGTTACTATAACTCCAAAAGAAATTCTTCAGTGCTCTGAATTGGTTATGCCTTAGCGTCCCACAAATTCTTAGAGCTCCTAACCTTGACCTCACTCCCCAAACACTGTAAGAGGCATTCAGTGCCACTGTTAAGAGGGGTTTGGGTAGATAATGTGCAGCAAAGCTATCAAAGTTGAAGGCTTTGGGATAAGCAGCAGTTATATCAGACACTTAGTCCATCTGCCTGCTCACACACCTGCATAATTTAGCTTGAACTATCCTGCGCACTGACCCTGGGTAGTGAAAAAAATTGCTAGGCTATTCTTTGCACGGAGGTGATGTCTAATTGGATGGAGCCGAACACAGAGACAAGTCAGCAGTACAGGAAGTTGAACTGAGGTCATGGCATAGTACTGGGGCAAGCAGCCACGTGCAAAATTGATACAAGGTAATTAGCAGTGATTATAGAGACCTCAGACCTGAGATATAAGACTTGGGTCCCAATCATTCCACTCTAAATCCTCTGAGACCCAGCAGCCCTCCAGTACCTGTCTGTTGATGTTCAAGATATTTCCTGTTGTATCTTTAAAATAACTGTTCTTTTTCAAATTAACTTGAGTCAGATTCTGTACCATGCAACCAAAGACAGCTTTAATCATAAAGCACTGTTGCACGTTTTCATAAAATACACACATAATTCTGTGGTAAAAAAATTGTTTAATGGGCTCAAATGTTCCAAAAGCGCACTTTGATAATGATTTATCAAAGACTGCATGCTTGTATATTTCCTGTCCTTGTGCTCTTCAGTACTCAGATAAACAGTAAAGTTCACCATACAATCTTTCATTTCAGCTGTCATGTCTCTAAGTTTTGTGCCTCAATAACATTTTCTTGTAATACTTTAAAGTCCACTCACACTGCTCAGCTGTCAATTTAACTCTACAATTTTGAGTATTTACTATAGAAGATTTTTTAAATTCTAGCATGCATTGACAAGTAGAGGTCTAATTACACATGCAAAAAAAACCTCCTCAATTCTAAGATGCATATTTTTTACATTTTAATTTTTAGGATATCAGAATTTTCTTATAATAAATATGTACATTTAATGCAGTAGTATTTGTCTTCCTTTCCCCCATGCCAAAAGCCATTAAATTCATGATGTGTCTTAGCAATTAAAATTGGGGAAAATGAAAAAAAATAAAATAAAATTGGGGAAAATGATAGTATAAATTATAAAATTTCTATGTATAGTCATAATTGTTTTGTGAATAATAAAAGAGGGTTTTCATTTTACAGATATTTTGAATTAAAAAAAAAATCACAGAACTACAGACTTTACACCAGTAGTGTTTCGAGAGAGCCTTAGTCCAAGCAGTTTGCTTTATGCGGGGAGGAAACAAGTGAGGCTTAGGATCCCATGGCTAGTTATGGGCAGAACCTGGACCAGTTTCACCGTCCTGATTATCTAAAAAATGTTCTTTCCACTTCACTTATCTTAGTGAAAACTATGCAATACTCATTTAGAGAATAAGGACACACCTGACAGTCCTGCAGAACAAAAGCTGGGAATGACTAGTTCCTGCAGTTCTGTGATGCATGGCACCACTAAAGAATGAGGCAAGTCTTTAGAAGCAGGTTGGTGATGCGGCAACTTGAGATAACTGCCACCAGATGGGAGCAGTCAGCTTTCTTTGCCAGGTAGCAAGATGACCTTTCCAGACCAGACTGAAGAAACGGGTCAGAGGCCTACCACATGATCCAGTCAAGGACAACTGGTTGAGAAGAGCCAGCCCAGATCCTCAAAGCCTATGACCAACATAGATCTAAAGGCAACGCAATGAACCACTATGCTTCACATAGACAGAACCACGTTTTAGGCATCTATGCCTATAAAAGGGCTTATTTGCAGGTGAGAAGCATTTAAATCAGGGTTTCTTGATCATGAGATCAAAAATTGAAGCCTGAAAGGATTTGTCCCTTTAAAGATGTTAACCACTTACACCATGTAGTTGACCAAACAGAGTGTAAATTTAAGGTAGAGGGCACAGAGCACGACTCGAGACACTTCTCCACCACAGGCCCACATCCACCACACAGATCAGGGTAATAAGATTCTCAGCCACAGCTAAAGAGGGTGCGGGGATTACAGAAGGCAGCTATAAGACTTCAAGAGAGGTGCTTACCTTAATGGCTTTTTTGTTTGTTTGTTTTTTCTTTTTATTTGCGGTACGCAGGCCTCTCACTGTTTTGGCCTCTCCCGTTGCGGAGCACAGGCTCCGGATGCGCAGGCTCAGCGGCCATGGCTCATGGGCCTAGCCGCTCTGCAGCATGTGGGATCTTCCCGGACCGGGTCACGAACCCGTGTCCCCTGCATCAGCAGGCGGACTCTCAACCACGGCGCTACCAGGGAAGCCTGAGGTGCTTACCTCAGGTTGAGGTGCATCCCTAGATCTTGATTAAATGGAAAAATCTAAAGCTGAGCTGGGGAGAGGTTGGACAGAGGTAAGAAAAGCTAACATTCAGCAGAGCCTGTGCCAGTCTGCCCACAGGAGCCTGTGCCAATCTCGCTGCCTACTGGCATTGTCTGAAACTAAGATAATCTCCATGATTACACTGAAATCCATTTGTGGGAAAATTCATGAATTTATTGAATCATAAAGGGAAAAAGGATCTGATCCATTATGTGAGGTAAGTGAAAGAGGCAGGATAATTTTGACACAGACACACTTTTACCTATTAACTTTAAATACAGAAATATTTTTTGGGCTTTCCTGGTGGCGCAGTGGTTAAGAATCCACCTGCCAATTCAGGGGACACGGGTTCAAGCCTGCTCCGGGAAGATCTCACATGCTGCGGAGCAACTAAGCCCATGCACCACAACTACTGAGCCTGCGCTCTAGAGCCCACGCGCCACAACTACTGAAGCCCACACGCCTAGAGCCCGTGCTGCACAACAAGAGAAGTCACCGCAATGAGAAGCCCGTGCACCGCAATGAAGAGTAGCCCCTGCTCGCCACAACTAGAGAAAGCCCACGTGCAGCAATGAAGACCCAACGCAGCCAAAAATAAATAAATTAAAAAAAAATTTTTTTTACTTCCACAAAGAAACATGCTTTCTCCCACTTTCCCTAAAATACATAGCACTCTTGGTCTAACTTTCTCCCTCTAATTTTTGATGATGTGGATGGGTACTTACCACTCACTGTGAATTTAGAGATTTTGTCTGCTTGGTTCCCCTTTGTATCTTCGTGCCCTAGAGTAGTGCCTGACACGTAACGAGGCCTCAAAAATGAACTAACTCTCCTCTTAATGTTACTACAGGAAAGGCTGCAGAGACTGGTGGAGACAGTGGCAAACCCAAGCACATGGCCCACGGAAAGGAACAGCTACCGTACAACTCAAGGTAATTACTGCCACATAGGGATACAGACCCCGTTTTATCATCAACACTTGGTATTACTGGTCTTCTTATTTTAGCCATTCTAGTGAGTGTGTAGTGATATTTGTGTTTTTTTTATGTTCCCATATCTATTTTTTTTACATCTTTATTGGAGTATAATTGCTTTACAATGGTGTGCTAGTTTCTGCTTCATAACAAAGTGTATCAGTCACACACACACATATGTTCCCATATCCCTTCCCCCTCGCGTCTCCCTCCCTCCCACCCTCCCTATCTCACCCCTCTAGGTGGTCACAAAGCACCGAGCTGATCTCCCCGTGCTATGCAGCTGCTTCCCACTAGCTATTTTACGTTTGGTAGTGTATATATGTCCATGCCACTCTCTCACTTTGTCACAGCTTACCCTTCCCCCTCCCCATATCCTCAAGTCCATTCTCTAGTAGGTCTGTGTCTTTATTCCTGTCTTACCCCTGGGTTCTGCATGACATTTTTTTTTCTTAGATTCCATATGTATGTGTTAGCATACGGTATTTGTCTTTCTCTTTCTGACTTACTTCACTCTGTATGACAGACTCTAGGTCCATCCACCTCACTACAAATAACTCAATTTCGTTTCTTTTTATGGCTGAGTAATATTCCATTGCATATATGTGCCACATCTTCTTTATCCGTTCATCCGATGATGGACACTTAGGTTGTTTCCATGTCCTGGCTATTGTAAATAGAGCTGCAATGAACATTTTGGTACATGACTCTTTTTGAATTATGGTTTTCTCAGGGTATATGCCCAGTACTGGGACTGCTGGGTCATATGGGTGTTCTACTTGTAGTTTTTTAAGGATCCTCCATACTGTTCTCCATAGTGACTGTACCAATTCACATTCCCACCAGCAGTGCAAGAGTGTTCCCTTTTCTCCACATCCTCTCCAGCATCTATTGTTTATAGATTTTTTGATGATGGCCATTCTGACTGGTGTGAGATGATATCTCATTGTATTTTTTTTTTTTTTTTTTTTTTTTGCGGTATGTGGGCCTCTCACTGTTGTGGCCTCTCCCGTTGAGGAGCACAGGCTCTGGACACGCAGGCCCAGCGGCCATGGCTCACAGGCCCAGCCACTCTGCGGCATGTGGGATCTTCCCAGACTGGGGCACGAACCCATGTCCCCTGCATCGGCAGGCGGACTCTCAACCACTGCACCACCAGGGAAGCCCTCATTGTAGTTTTGACTTGCATTTCTCTAATGATTAATGATGTTGAGCATTCTTTCATGTGTTTGTTGGCAGACTGTATATCTTCTTTGGAGAAATGTCTATTTAGGTCTTCTGCCCATTTTTGGATTGGGTTGTTTTTTTGTTATTGAGCTGCTTGTAAATTTTGGAGATTAATCCTTTGTCAGTTGCTTCATTTGCAAATATTTTCTCCCATTCTGAGGGTTGTCTTTTGGTCTTGTTTATGGTTTCCTTTGCTGTGCAAAAGCTTTGAAGTTTCATTCGGTCCCATTTGTTTATTTTTGCTTTTATTTCCATTTCTCTAGGAGGTGGGTCAAAAAGGATCTTGCTGTGATTTATGTCATAGAGTGTTCTGCCTATGTTTTTCCTCTAAGAGTTTGATAGTTTCTGTCCTTACATTTAGGTCTGTAATCCATTTTGAGCTTATTTTTGTGTATGGTGTTAGGGAGTGTTCTAATCTCATACTTTTACATGTACCTGTCCAGTTTTCCCAGCACCACTTATTGAAGAGGCTGTCCTTTCTCCACTGTACAGTCCTGCTTCCTTTATCAAAGATAAGGTGACCATATGTGTGTGGGTTTATCTCTGGGCTTTCTATCCTGTTCCATTGATCTATATTTCTGTTTTTGTGCCAGTACCATACTGTCTTGATTATTGTAGCTTTGTAGTATAGTCTGAAGTCAGGGAGCCTGATTCCTCCAGGTCCGTTTTTCATTCTCAAGATTGCTTTGGCTATTCGGGGTCTTTTGTGTTTCCATACAAATTGTGAAATTTTTGGTTCTAGGTCTGTGAAAAATACCAGTGGTAGTTTTTAATTGTGGTTTTAATTTGCATTTCCCAATAGATCCTTCATCGTTTAAACTCTTAGGATTACCTGCTTTCCACTTTACTGATAAAAGCCTTTAGTAAGCATAGGATCATGGAGTCACCAATGAAATTACTGAGATAACTTGGACTTCTACCTCTCAAGCAAAGATGACAGAAATGCCTAGTTCTATCCTGGGAGAAAAAGGCAGGTAAGAATTTGTAATACACGGGGCGGGGGGGAGGGTGTTATATAATTTCTAAAATCTCAACTCTGACATCAGCAAGAGATCATGGTCATCAACATCATTATCTTGACTGAAATCTTTTAAACACAACCTCTTCAAGGAGCCTGGCCATAAATATTCAACACTGGCAATGGGGCTTTTGAAGTAAGTGTAGTACCTCTCCTGGCTTAATCTCAAATATGGAATCATGCTAGCTGGTACCAGGCCTTGGGGGCTGTTCTGAATGAATCAAGACACCAGTGACTCCACTTAGCAAGGACGAGTGAGGGATCGGGAGGGAAGGTGATAGGGAAGAGAAGGAAAACACCAAACTGATGATCTGAGCAGTGACACGCACGGAGATGGGAAACAGGGGGGCAGACAATGAGAATGATGAGACCATGAGACAAAGCCCATCCTGGTGCTGAAACAGGGTTTCTGGATTTGCTGCCAAAGAGGTTTTGGTGGATATTTAAAAATCGGGCCTAGAGTCGGGGCACTAAAACCTGCTGCTTGCTTATTTCCTGCAGGTAAAAGGGACTTCATTTCCTATCACAAGCCCCATCTACACCTTTAGGAATGGCTTCCACTTGTGTGCGATAAGAGCAGACAAACTAAAGTGAGGAAACAAAGCGAAGTGAGGAAAACTTCACACTCTGCTCGTGTCCTCCACTTCTCCATCCTACAAATTCTGCATTTCTCTTTCAAAATAAGGTTTACTCTGATGAATGCTGTTTACTTAATGCAGTTTCTCTTGGAATTACTTGAGGAAGAGAAAACTAGAATAAAACAGCCTCCTGAAGCTTAACTAAAGAATCAGAGAGAGAACCCAGTTAAAGTGGGATGTATCCGGGAGATGTAAAAGAAAGGGCAACACTGGACGAGTTGCTGGATCTCTTTG
This sequence comes from Globicephala melas, assembly GCF_963455315.2. Taxonomy (NCBI): domain Eukaryota; kingdom Metazoa; phylum Chordata; class Mammalia; order Artiodactyla; family Delphinidae; genus Globicephala; species Globicephala melas. Next base: position 31,198,968 of record NC_083325.1, on the reverse strand, counting down.
GTGTCCATTTCCTCAACTGCAGAAATTAAGGCAAAATGAGTGGTATTTAAATGAACGGTTTGCTCAGAGACATAGGATTACAGGAGGTGCTGCAGTGGTCCCACGAGGGAAAGTGGCTCCACTTAAGAGTAGTGCTCTGCACACAGCTTCCTTTTATCTGCTTATTATTCATTCTGAAAAAGATGCTAGAAAAAAGGGGGGAAACTCTGCTTTAAAAGAGAAAAAAACCCAAAGAATGTTCTGTAGCCCTATGTAAAAGTATTTTATGAAGAAAAAAGGACTACAGCACTGAAAGTCACGCAGACGGCCCTTACCTACTAGCCTACCACAGACACAAATGTGCGCAGGCAGCCTGGGGGGCGGGGGGAGGCGGGGCCACCACGTCCACTTTACACTGAGACCGTGGAGTATTCCTTTAGAGTCCAACAGATGAGGTTCAAACCCCAGCTCAGGAAAGCCATGATCTCACTGAGGCCCTGTCCTCTCACCTGTCAAGGGCAGCTGAGAGCTACCTCTTAGCTTTGGGGAGGATTAAACGACAGGCAAAGCACCGAGCACATAGGTGGTATGTGATGAATATAGGTTCCCTCCTTACCTCCTCCCCACCAAAGTTCTTTGTATTTGTGTGATAGACATCTGACTTATCATAAAGTTCTAAATCTGGAGTATCTTCTTGAGATAAAGGGCATAAACTCAAATACCTACAGGGGCCAGACAGATCATCTAAGGGAGGGAAACAGTGCAGGTATAACAAAGTGTACAGAGGGAGTCTAATGATGGGAGATCACGGGGAGTGGTGAGACCGTGCAAACCAGAAAGCGCACGCCCAGCTCACGGGGCAGCCGCTCCTCAGTGAAGGCCAGTTGCTGCCATGGAGGAACGTGGGCTGAGGGTTGCCAAGTTTTTTGATTTCCAAGTGAAGCTAGATTTTTAGGAGAAATCTCCCACTTTTTAAATCCCAGCTATAACTTTAGAAAAGCTCTTCACCCCTGTGCAAGTTAAGGAAACCTATTTCCAGGCTTGGACTGAATGAGACAGCCCTGCCTCAACCTTTATGAGAGCCTTGTGAAGTAGCAGGACATGTACGACAATCTCTACTTGACTAGCTGGAAAACTGAGGCATGGAGAAAAGCCCAAGGGGCCTCCCTAGTACCGCCACCTAGAGGCAGGGCCAGGACTGAAAAACAGGCATACCAATTCCTGGCCCTGACCTTGGTCCACTCTCCCATGCTGCCGTCCCTCCCTCCTTCCCTGCAGCGGACCCTACAAGACACCTCCATTATCAGGGAAGGTTAGGGAAAAGACATGGTGAAAGCCAAGGGGCCTGTCCAAAGCTTGGCCTCCCTCAGTGGCCCGGTGAGAGGGAGAACTTGAGTGCACTGTCTGCAGTGTTCGTCAGCTCCCACGGGGAGTAACGACGAAGAGGCTGACAAACATCCATCCACAATTTATTCAAGACAACTTGGCCAGAAGTTTCAGAAGGAACAAAAATGTTCTAAACTCTAGAACAGATGGCAAGGAGCACAGCAAAGATTCTGCAGGAGAAAAGGTCAATTTGAAGCATTTGTCAACACTGATTTCAGTGGGGACTTGGGGTTTGTTTTTTAACATCAATCTCTCCTCACTTGCCTCAAATTAAAAATCACCATGTGCCAACTCTTTCTGGGGAACATGTCAAAGCAGTCCTATCCCCAGGCAGGAAGAACACCCAGATGGGAGATGACTTGAGGTACTCAACTTCCTCTCTCTCCATCGAGAGCTGTGGGCACAGAGTCAGCCACTGGCAAACTCTGGCAGTGATACAGAAACATCAACGGAACCCAATGAAGGCCACAGCCCCGGTTGAACACGGGACAGCTGGCAGGTGGCTCTTCCTTTCTAGGACTGCAACAACTAGGGAACATCTCCAGTTCATCTCCATTCTCTTTTGGCATGAGTCTTTAAAAATAATAATAATAATAATAATAATAGACATTTCCAGAGAAGGCACCTGCCTACCTGGAACAAAGGTTAGCATTTAAGAAATCAAGTTGGCTCACACACACCAGAGGCTTGTGAATTACTGCACATAGAACCAGAGCACATTGGACCTGGCCTGTCATCAGCTGAGACCGACCAGAAGAGGGCCTTTCCCAGAGCCACCGGGCCCACCTTGTCTGAACTGTTTCCATGGGCTTGGCTGTCTAGCAAACGTAGAGAGAAATGATGAGAGACATCAGCAGGGCCATATCCTTTGTTCACTGACATCCCCAGATCACACTGAGCCAACTTTCTCTTCTCTATTATTACAAGCCAGGGTGATCTTATAAAAACAGAAATTGAATATCATTCTCCTGTTTGAAACTCCTCAGTGGCTTCTGGCTCCTTAGAAGGAAACTCCAAATGCTGGCACGGCCTGCAAGGCACCGCATGATAGGATGTGATCTCTCTCTCTCTCCAACCTCATTCTCACCACAGCCTCTCACTGCTCACTCTGTTCCAGCCACAATCGCCTTCTTTCTTCTTGATGTTGCTTGTGCCCCACGCTACCTAAAGATTGCTGTGCAATCTTTTTGCCCTATTCACCTCATTCTTGGCCTGACCAGCTTCTACGAGTCACCCCTCAAGTTTCAGGCTACGTGTTACCCGCCTTGGTTGGGCCTCCCCTGACTGCCCCTGGCCCCCACCCCCTCTTCTGATCAGGTTACATCCTTGTTTCGCACAGCACCCTCCTCTTTTCCTTCGGAATGTAGCAGGAGTATAGTTAAATACTTAGGTAGGTAATTCCTGGTTTGATGCCTTCTTTCCCTGAACCCTGTAAACTGCACAAGGGCAAGGACAACGAATAACTCACTGTGGCTGTGTCATGCAGCACAGTGGCTCCTGCATAAAAGATCCTCAAGTGCTTGCCTAGCACCCTAAGGAAACCAAAAAAAAAAAAAAAAAAAATCCCACATCACACCAAACCAAACCAAACCACACTATATACAGTGCCAGCTTTCCAGAAGGTTAGAATCTAGCATGGGGTAGAAGGGACACTAATTGAAGAGGCAGCCCACCCCCCAGAGAAAAACCCTGAGCGTGTGGCTCAGTACGGCCGAGGGTCGTCTGAGACTAAGTCAAGTAGTACAGCGTACAGCGTACAGTACGCTGTACGCTGGACAGCGTACTGGGGCAACACGCACGAGCTGCATCTTCACGGAAATCTCTGTGCTGTCGCAGAGTGGTACTTGTTCTGCCTGTGACCCCGTCTTTTAAAAAGAACACTTGAGCTGGAAATGAAACCCTCTTCAGTTGAGAAGGAAAAGAAATCAAACTCCCCCTTGCTCGGTGCTGCCTCATCCCTCACGCGAAGAAGCAGAGAGCCTCTCGGGCGTGAACTGTCTCAACCCCACCCTCAGCCCAAGCCACAGGTGCCAGCAATCTTCTAGTAAGTGGTGTGCAAACCAAGACAGCAGCTGGGGTCAGCCAGAGGGCACGACATCCGTGCCCGGGTTCGTCACCGCCCGCCACAGACACTCAAGCTCCGGCTCGAATCATTTCCACCAATGTTTGATGTGTGTTACTGGTCCACAGTCTCCAAAGGAGAACTGGGGTTTTGGCAAAGCCAAAGCTTGGCTGACGGTCTCTCAGGTTCCAAGTGCTAATTCCAGAACATTCCACTTTAACTTCATGCTTCAAAGCGTACTTCATGTTCTGCACTTTGCGCTTTTGTAGTAAGATCAGGTTAACTAGCTCTGTTCCAGAAACAGCATCCTGTTCCGGAAAAAGCATCCTGTTCCAGAAAGAGCGTTTTCTACTGTGGTGATTTGAGCTCAGAAGCCAGGTTAAGCTGTGTCTTCTGTTCTCCTGGGACAGGCACTGACATCAAAGGTACATGATATAAAAGTTTTCAATTCTTTATGTTTCACTAGAACTGATCTCCAGACACATCTGCTTTATCCAGGTCATCCTAATCTGCCTCGACCCTCCTAGTTATGTGGGAGATGAGCCCTCATCCTGGGAAGCAGGGTGATGTTTTCTCAGCTCCCAACAGCTAATCACAGAGCATTCCAACCTAACTTCATGCTAAAGCCTTTCCTCTGAGGTTCAGGATATCTGACTGTACTACCCATCACCGTCATGCACCCACCCCAGGTCGTGGCTCCTTACCCAGTACTTGTGCACCAGTTCACAATCTCCTCTCCACCTCAACTCTCACCATCACCCAAGTTGATTTCCCCAAGTCTTAACAATTCTATCCCCTAAACCTCTCTGGAATCCACACTTCTCTTCCATCCCTGATGCTCCTTCATATACTTCTCTTTTTTTACTGGAACTAAAATAGAATCCTAAGTTTCCATGCCTTGGATCTCTTTCTATTCTAAAATTCATATCTAAAAACTCCTCTTAAAAGCATTCATTAACTTCCCAAAGCCAGAATAAAGACCAAATTCCTTAACACAGCAGTACGTTAAGAACCTTTATATTTTCCCCCATTTTATTGTGAGAAATTTCAAACACATAGCAAAATTGAAAAGACCATACAGCAAACATCCATATACTCACCACCTAGAGTCTACAATTATTAACATTTTACTCCACTTGTTTTATCAAATATTTATCATCCATCTACACAAACATCAACTCATCTTATTTTTGATGCATTTCCAAGTAAGGTGCAGACCTCGGTGCACCTCACCCTAAACACGTCAGCATGCATCTCTTTAACTCGTATTCAGAATTCATGGTTCTTTTGTGGAGGTCGAGTAGAAATAAAATCTAGTTACAGTGAAATGTATAAATCTCAAGTGTATTATTGGGTGAGTTTTGATAAACGCATACACTCGTGTAACCCAAACCCCTATCAAGATATAAAACCTTTCCATAACCCAGAAAGTTCCCTCATACCCCTTTCCAGACAATCCCACTCTCATATCCCCCCTAGAGACAACCTCTGTTTTGATTTTTTAAATCTATTTCTAGTTTTGCCAACTTTAAAACTTCATATAAATGGAACCATACAGTATGTGCTTTTTTGTGTAAGGATCTTTCCCTCATCATAATAGTTTATACTGTGGAGTGTGTCAGTAGTTTGTCACTTTTACTGCTGACCTGTTTATCCTCTCTCTTACAGGTAAGACATTTGGGTTATTTCAAATTTGGAACTATTATGAACAAAGCTCTCTATGCGTTCTTGTACAAGTCTTTTTGTGTTCCATGTTTTTATTTCTCTTGGGTAAATACCTAATACTCAAGAATGTGAGTGCTAGGCCACTGTATAGGTATACGTTTAATTTTACAAGAACCTGCCAGACCTTTTCCCAAAGTGGCTGTATCATTTTACACTCCCACCAACAACATATGCTCTAGACCTTTATTTATATTTATTTATTTATTTATTTATTTATTTATTTATTTATTTTTTGCGGTACACGGGCCTCTCAATGTTGTGACCTCTCCCGTTGCGGAGCACAGGCTCCGGATGCGCAGGCTCAGCCTCAGCGGCCATGGCTCACGGGCCCAGCCGCTCCGCGGCATGTGGGATCCTCCCGGACCGGGGCACAAACCTGTGTCCCCGGCATCGGCAGGCGGACTCTCAACCACTGCACCACCAGGGAAGCCCTGCTCTAGACCTTTATCATCTGAATACTTCCCTGTCCTCACCCAGCTCTATCTCCCCATGCTCCCTCCTCTACCACCAAGCTTTCAGAACTTTAACCTTTTTGCTGCATTTCATTCCCTCTGCCTCGAAGACCCTGACCCAATCCTCTGCTAGATAAAAGGAGTTGAAGATTGTTAAAATAACACCTCTTTCATGAAGTCTTTCTTCCCTTTCCCTGATAATCGCCCCCAGGCTTTCACATTATCACACATTTGGCCTGCACCTCTATTGTTGCACTCATCACAGTGCACTGTGGCTCCCCCCCCCCATATGTTCATCTCCCCCTGCTACACAGGCTAAAGGAAACAGGAAACCACTTTTTTCTGCCTTGGTAGAAATACTTGTTATGTTATCATAATACTTTATTATATACTATATGATACTTTATATTTTTTGCATAAAGTATACTATGTATACTTTGATGTTATCATTAAACACCAGTTTAAGGACTTTGAATACTATGAAACCGTAAGGACAACATTCTACATTGCTCTCTGAGTCACCAAAGAAAATTAAAATGGCAAGAGGAGCTTCTTATTTCTCTTGGAGTCCTCAGGGCTAGCACGGTGTTTGGTACATAGCAGATGATTAATAGATGTTTCCTAAACTAATAGCAATCCAGTAATGTTGCTCCCCTGCTCAGAATACTCCTCTTGCCTCGACCACCTACAAGATAAAATCCCACCCCTAAGGTGGCATGCAAGTCGCAACAGAATCTGGAGCCCACACTGGCCTGGCCAGTGTCCTTCGGTGTCTCGGTGCTTTTTGCTGGTATTCTCTATCTGGAATGGCTGCCTTCTCTTTAAATAGTAAATGAGTAACTGTAAGTCCAAGTGTAGCTCAAACCAGGCCTCCTATGTGAACTCTGACCTAACAGAATGCCCATCCCTACTTTATTTTCTAACCCTGATGATTATCCCACTTGTCTGCATAGCAGTCTTTCCTGAGGACTATATTCTCTCAGAGGGCAAAGATTTTACTTTATTTTTATTCTTTGTAGGAAACACATTAGTCTAGCTTACCTTACCCTTCACCCCATGCTGAAATAATGATTAGATGCATTACATCAAGTGGCTCCCTTCTCCTGGCCATTGCTACCGGGACCAGGAGTGGGTAGCTGGCACACATTCTCTCTTGAGAATCCTAGTAACAACTCAGGAACCGGAGTCAGACAGTGTTGGACAGCCATGCAGACCAGTCTGGTAGCTACTGTCAGTCACATCCATGCTCACAAAAAAGCAGAGAAGAGTGTTTTGCAAAAAAAGGCAAGATATCAGAGCAGACACTTGGAAGAAGCTGCAATTTGAGACTATGAGGCTCCAAGGGGAGAGAGATGGACAAAAGAGATACCTGATGACTTAGCAAGACTCACAAAATCTAGCTTCACCTCCTGCTGTTGGGTTCTGGAAGGTTCCCCTATATTTATTCAGTGCATTCCTTTTGACTTACTCTAATTTGAATTAAATTTCTGTTCCTTGAAACCCGATGACCCTAAGACACCTTGCACCAGTATGTTTATAAAATACATGAGCTCTGATATGATCTAAATTTTAATAGTTTTAACCATAAGCCTCGTTTAACAGAAAGCATCCAGAACAGTGTTAAAACAGCATATTAAAAATTGCACTTGAAGAGTGGGAATTTTTAAGTTAAAAATTAGATTTACATTAAAATAGAACCTGCATTAATATACAAAGATCTAAGGAAGATCTAAGGACTGATTTACCTGAGGATGATGGGATTGCAGTTGATTACTTTCTTCCTTATCCTTTTCTTTATTTTCCAAATTTTCTATAATGACCATATATTATCTTTCTTAAATTATAAAAAACAGACAAACAAAAAAACCCCTCCTTTTGTTGTTTATTTTTAAAGAAAAACCTGTCCTCCAAACCCTGGGAGGTGTATTGAGAAGGTAAGTCTCCAAAAAGGACCAGGAAGGAGCACAGCAAGGTGGACCAATGCACAAAATTCCATGCAGAGAAAATTTCCCCTGCCTTTGGTGTAAAACCAGGGCTGGGACTGGGGTGAGGGGAGTAAGGCACATGTCTGGAGCATAAAATTTATGGGAGTGCCCCAAAACTCAGTAATCAAGATAAATAATATTTTAAAATGTATTTTAAAATGAAAATTAATACAAAAAAATCCATGATGAACAAATATCATTTTTAAAATAAAGACAGGGCTTCCCTGGTAGCACAGTGGCTAGGATCTGCCTACCAATGCAGGGGACATGGGTTCGAGTTCTGGTCCGGGAAGATCCCACATGCTGCAGAGCAACAAAGCCCGTGTGCCACAACTACTGAGCCTGCGCTCTAGAGTCCGTGTGCTGCACCTACTGAGCCCACGTGCCACAACTACTGAAGCCCACGCACCTAGAGCCCATGCTCTGCAACAAGAGAAGCCACCACAATGAGAAGCCCGCACACTGCAATGAAGAGTAGCCCCCGCTCGCCGCAACTAGAGAAAGCCCAAGCGCAGCAACGAAGACCCAATGCAGCCAAAAATAAGTAAAATTTAAAAATAAATAGAATAAAATAAAATAAAGACAGGATCAGTACTGGTTTTTCGTTTTGCCTCAGGCTCCAATATGGCTGATCTTGTTTTTATTTAAAATTCTGATATTTTGTTCATCGTGGGTTTTTTGCATTAATTTGTTTCTATGCTTACTGTAATCCTGACTGGCTAATTTCCTGGGAAATTTTCCCAACCCTCCAACACGGTCAGGGCAGTGAGGTGGAGCAGTGCCTGTGCAGCCTGATGGCAGCACTAAGCAGGTACAAAAGGAGAAAGATGATGGCGTTGAGAGATAAGTGGTCCTGAGAGGGGTCTAGAAAGCCCCACGTACACTCCCAGGTTTCCCCAGACCATGACTCTAGCCCAACCTCTCTTTTCAGTGACTTTCCATGATTAAAATATATGATATACAATGACTGACACCCACCAACTATAAAAGGAGCATTAGTCCTTAGTAGAATACTATTTTTATTTTTATTTTTGTGGTACGCGGGCCTCTCACTGTTGTGGCCTCTCCCGTTGCGGAGCACAGGCTCCGGACGCGCAGGCCCAGCGGCCATGGCTCACGCGCCCAGCCGCTCTGCGGCATGTGGGATCTTCCCAGTCCGGGGCACAAGCCCGTGTCCCCTGCATCAGCAGGCAGACTCTCAACCACTGCGCCACCAGGGAAGCCCTAGAATACTATTTTTAAATATTTATATGTTAACAACTATGCTTGAGTTTCATGGCGGTATAAACACGATACACACAGAAACACAAAAGCAAGTGGATACCAGTTGAATTATAATAATCAGCTCAATTAACCATGCTTATGAGACGTTCTTCAAGGCCTGAGTTTACCTGGTGACTGACATAGGCACATATGCCTAGAAAACAAAGGCCTCTGAGCTTAAGAGGTCAAGTCAATGATCACAGAAGCATCACCACCCTGGACTGCACGCTGAGAAACTGCTCTGTTGTTAACACTAAAGTAATCAGAATACAAAGAGAAAGAAACATACAATATAACACTCCACAATATTCGGGCCACATGGCCTGTGCTCCATCCACCTTCACTTCTTCCAGCTACTTGATAGCACATCTGTTTAGGATACATCCAAAAATAGCACTATCAAGATTCAGCTCTGTGCCGAGCATTTTCACGTGCATCCTCTAACTGCACCCTCGTGACAACCCTGTGAGGCAAGTATTAGTATACCCGTCATCCGATGGGGAACCACTGGTTCACTCCGTAAGCAGCAGAACCCCAATAACCTGGGCCCGTGTCCAGTGGCCTGGATCTGTGCCTAGCAGGCTCATTTCCTAAAGCCCACCTACACAACATTCTTCTAAGGCTCCTCTAGCACATTCTACTGTGATTTTCTCATCGAATTACCCATCGTCCATTCAGAGACTCAAGTCCCATTTTACCAATAAGAAAAGTGAGCCAGAGCAAAGCAGAGAATTCACTGAACTTTCCGTCACTGACCTCTGGCACCACGCATTTAGGAGTGGGCTGCTGTGCTGTCCTGAGGAACCAGGCTACGCTGTAAAATGTGCTCCCCCACCACGAGGGGGCAAAGTGGTGCCCCAACACTCTTCCTACTGGGTTCCATGCTAGGTAACCCCCCCTCACCACCCCGTGACAGGGAGAGCTGAGTGACAATATGGGAGAGCGCCAAGTAACTACTGGGGCATCAGTTTTCAGCACATCTTCTACCTTCCAGCAAAGTGGAGGAGATCATTTCCCAGACCTGCCTGCAGGACCAGACTGTGGGAGGAATTTCAGCTACAAAGCTTGAGTTACAGTTCCTCCTTGCTGGCCCTACCGTATTCTCTTGCCCTCTGCAGTCACCCGAACAGTAGGAGGCAGGCTGCAATCTACACTGCGGCAGAAAGGAGGGCAGGTACTGATCCCCACCACATCTGTCCCCACAGGAGGTGTAAAGGACCCAGACCAAGTAGCCGCACATTTCAATGGGGCTTACATTTTAGGTCAGGGAGGCAGTGGGGATGGAGGAGACGGTATTCTTATTCTTAAATTCAAATTCTTGTCACCGTCCTTGGTTATCTCTTTCACCTTCATCTTCACTAAGGGGAACCGGGGAAATGGGTCTCAGCCGGAGGGGAAAGCCTGTGTGGAGGAGGAGGAAGGAGAACTCACTGCACTCGCATCCCACTCCCAGGGCTGTAAAAGGGAACACGGAACCTTACCTCTTGGCTTTCTAGCAGTAATTAATTACGGCAAGTCAAGGGTTTTGGATGAAGTGAAAACTAGTTAGCATTAGACAAAATCAGACCATACAGGCTATGTTAGCAAGAGTATGTGATGGAAGTGTGGGAACTTTTCAGTTTTCAGTGAAATTTTGAACACAAAGATGCCTTTAGGCTTTTCTCTGGATGCTGAATATTAAGAGATGCTGTCTGGTGTGAGCCTGCTTCATTGCAATTAGTGATTCAATCCTAAAGAAACCTGAGAGTCCAATGCTAAGCACATCAACAACCTGGCTCAGACAAGAGTACAAATGCACCGAGATCCTGTTCCCGGGTGTAACACCTTCCCCCCAAATGCCCACGGATCTGTATAGCACAACTACCCACTTTTGTTTCTAAAATTATTCTCAGGGTCAAAAGCATCGTTTAAGGAAAATCTCAATACCAAAAGCCGTCGCCTCCTCTCTTCCACCACCCCAACCTACCAACAGTTCCCAAGTCCTGAAAAGTCCTGAATCCACCCTGTGTCCCTCAACTTTCACACCCCTCTCTCTTCTAAGTTCTCTATATCAACCCCATCTTTGCCTCCATCCCCCTTCCTGTCCCTGGAGACAGCCACTCCCCCTTTAAGAACTTTACTCCAGAAATTATCCCTCCTCTCTTGTATTTTCAGTTGTTTCTCTCTACCGCCTCACTCCCTCCAGTATTTAAACATGCTCCAAGTCTCTCTGATCTTAGAAAGAAAAAAGAGGAAAAACAACTCTTCACCCTTTTCTTGATCCAACTGGCTACTACCCCTTTCCTCTTCTCCACAACCAGACATTGTTAATTGCCTATATTCTTCTCTCCCTCCTCAGTCTACCTCCCAGTCATTCAGAAACCTCCTGTAATCTGGTTTCTGTCCTCTCCAACGCCTGCTCTGCACCTCAGTCCAGTACACTATTTTTCAGACGTTATCCCACCTGACTGCCATGCATACTTTTCACTGGTGACAGTCTTGAATCCAAAGCTTTCCCTTTGGGCTTCCAAAGAAAAGGACACTGCATGCTCAGTTCTCCTACTCTCTATTTCTTGATCTCCTTTAGAGTTCTTCATCCTCTCCCTGCTCCTTAAATGCTAGTGTTTCTTAAGGGTTCAGTCCTGAGTCACCCCCCACCTTATCTTTTGAACATTTTCCTTTTGCATCTCTTCACTCTATAAATGCTCCCTAAGCAAGTTCACCCATTAAGCATTTCAGCATCCTTTAATTACATTCACAAGATTGTCAACTCTCCCCAGAGGTCCAGACCCATATATTGGACTTTCTCAATTAACTCGATAGACATTTCCACTTGTAATTTTCACATGCACTCCAAACTCAACATGTTTGAACTGAAATCAAGCCCCGTGTGTCCCCCCCACCTGTCTCAAGCCACCTTTCCCATGTTGCCTATTATGGTGAATGTGACCATCACCTCCCCCACTCCCTATCTTCAACAACTCCTTCTCCCCAAAACCCAACTAACTACCAGAGCTCATTGATCTTTCTCCATCTCTCTCAAATCTGCTTACTTCTTCCCATACTCACTGCCATTGCCTTCGTTCAAGTCCTCCTCATTTTCCTCCTGGAATACAACAATTTCTTAGTGTACTTTTAAAATACAACTTCACGGTGTCTGCTCACCTCAGCGATTCACCTCTCTCTGGACACTCCCTTTCCCCTACCAGTCATGTTTGATTAACTAATACCCTCACCCTCATCCTTGCTGGAATTGATGGGATCAGTAAGGATATCAGGCTCAAGCTTGGGCCAATCAGTTTCTCTCCCTCGGAAAAGTGGAATTTGGTGGAAGTCTGTGCATGCAACTTAAGCTGTAACAAGTGCAAGTGGGAGTGGTACGGTAGCCATGTTGAGCGACATGGATGAACAGAGAAGTCCACATGCAGAGAGGAAGAGAAAACCAAAGCAGGAGCAGAAAAAAAGCAGAGATACAGGAGAGACAGAGACGGAGGCCCCCCAGCCCACCCCCCAGAGCCTTGTTGTTCCTCATCTCAGACCCTGCCCAGGGTCAGCAGCACTCCTGCTCCCAGGTTCCTTGAGAGACGCCCCACCTTATCTTTGGAACATTTTCCTTTTGCATTTCAGCTACTTTAAGTAGGTAACTACTATGTGCCTATAGAAAGTCTTGATCAACACATTTGGAGCAACTCACTTCTCCTCACTGGGTCTCAGCTTCCCCATCTGTAAAACTGGAAGACTGAATGAGACCACCTCTGTGAAGGCAGGAAGTATTAATACGCAACAGCTTTCAAGCAGAGTATGTGCTATTGCTGTATTCAGTCTACATGCAAAACGACAGTCACCACCTGCCCGAGGAGAAGGACAGCCAAATGTATATTTTAGGATTGTGTTTTTTAATAATTAACTTTTTAAAAGGTGCTGAGTTTCAAAACAAATTAACAAAATAACCTATATTTTACTCAAAGTGTTTTATTCATGTCAGTTCTCAACCCATTTACCATGAGTGTACATTTTTTAATTACTGCCTTTGTTAAAGCCCTGATTAAAACATTTCGCTGCAGTTTAGTAGACCCCATTTGGCACTGCGCAGGTGGGCCGGTCCATTTTCAAGCAAACCGTTTCCGAACATGTTTAGAGAATGACTTTCAATATTCATTCTTATATTATTGCAGAAAAAAACAGATTCGCTTTACAATGCTGCACTGAACGTAATGCACTAAGTGTTTTAAAAAAACGAAACCTTTTGTCCTCTCAGCAGGCTCTGGATAAATTCATATGCCACTTATTAAGTATCCAATATACCAAGTACATATTACATCGCTGATAAAGTAGTTGGTAAATATAAGCTAAATGCTGATAAAGAGTCTGATTCAGTAGTCATGGGTGGGGTCCTGGGATCTTTTTTTTTTTTTTTAAGTTTCCGGTCAGTACAGATCATCTGCCAGTTTGGGGACCACTGTTCCAGGATCAGGGACATTTCAAATCTTTTTGAAGTAAAAAGTAAAAATAGCAGTATACTGAGAACACTTATAACAGAATCAGAGTATCTCTTTATATGAAAACCTGTGTGTGTGACTAAATTAAGTAAACCCTACCAGTGGCTTAGGGGTAAGAGAGGTGGTCAGGAAGTTTGACCATGCTGGCTGTCTTTGTCTAGGGGAGGAAGCTAATGACTTTGCAAATTCCTATTCTCTGAAAAGATCTGCCACTGGGGAAAACAAAATATACCATATTCCAAATTTTAAATGGCTATTCAAGATCTTACACAGAAACCTCTTTGCCAGGTGTCGGCTGAATCTCAAGTGTGAATGGTAGGAAGGTTGGGAAAGAGACAAAGGCTATCCCAAGGTTGTTTCAGAAACAGGGTCCAACAAGAAGTGGTGGCCAAAGGGAAAAGAAGACGCAGGCTCAGCGTGGAAACAAAACTTCCTGTTCCGAAGCCTTTGCAAACTCATGGAAAAAGAATGCTGATGTCTAGATCCTTAAAGCTCTTCCTGACTGAGGACTCTGCTGGAAGTTAAGACACCAGTGAGAGCACCACACAATGCCCAAAGGCTTATGTCCATGAGTTGTGCAGTTACACACCCACCTAATCATGTGTCACTGCCCCTGCCACAGAACTCCTGACAACATTTCAAATAAATCTCCATGTGAGAGATAGCAAGGGGCAACAGAAAGAACAAGCAGCCAGGAGTCAGGAGATCAAGTCTGGTCCAAGTTCCACAAAGGACAAGCTATGACCTTGAGTAAGTTGCTACACTTCTCTGGGCCTCCATTTCCTTATCTGTAAAATAAGTGTGGCACTGGATTAAAGGATCAGAGGAACTTCTGACCTTTGGAGCTGGGTGTCTGCCACACTTTGGTGATGCTTTAGGGACATGAAACACACCAAACGACTTCCTAAATTCTATGCAGGGATTTGAATGATCGAGTCTTTAAAAGACAACACTGCTTTCATACTGGAGGGTAGGGGATGAGCAGCAGAAGGAAATAAATTAAAAGAGCTGACAGGTGGGAGGAGTAAGAATTGGCCAAACATTATTTCTTCTGGGATGTTCACTCCAATCACTTGCTCATTTTCCTGATACAGGCACATTTTCAAAACCTGAAGACAAAGATTTTCTGTTAAAGATTCTCCTAAAAACTGCTTGGAAAGGTTGATATTTTCCTTGAGTCACTCCTTGTACGTTTAGTGCACAGTGTGCCAGCATCCTCCTGGGTCTCAGTCTCATGGCTCACAGTGCGAAGACCCCTTTCCAGCTGAGCACAATACCCACAACAGTTCCAAAGACACACTCCCCTCACCTGCCACTTGCCTGCCAGCGGCAGGATTTTTTCATCTGATTCCCAGCCCTGAGTCCCTTCAGAGGCAACTAAGCATCCGGTCCCTAAGCATAGTGGCTTACGTTTCAGTTCGACATTGACCTAGCCCCATTTTTTCATGGTTCCTGGATTTAATGTTTTCATCCGTAGTACAATCTAGGCACTAAAAAAACAAAATGGATTTTTCACTCTTTGTCCTAATGGAAGAAAATGTCTCACTTGCATCTCCAGGTAGACTTGGAGTTTCTGGCCATGTTCTGACAGCCACCTTCACCTGACCACTCCTCCCCTAACACACGGAGCCTCTTCTACAGAATAATTCACCTTCTACCACTGCTCTCTATGCCAGTGGGTAACATCTGCTTAGGAACCCTCAAAAGCTGCTTCATCTCCCTCCTCCCACAATGTACCAACCTCCTTCAAGAAAGGCACTAGTGTTTCTAATGTCATTTACCTACCACACACACACACACACACATGCACACGCAGCTCCCTTAACGATCTAGCATGCTCCTTGAAATACACAATCGGGGAATCCTAACCAAGCAGGCGTGACTCCTCAGCAGATGGCAGGCCTCATAATTGGGTCATTACACAATACCGCTTCTCTAACCAGCTTCTCCACACTTCCCTCAAAGACCCTGCGCTGATGAGCTTTACAACTGTGGTAACTTCCATTGTAATTCGCTCTTGAAAACACACTAATACCATGTTTTGATAGAAGCAAAGAAAGAGGGTGGGAGAGAGAGGGAGAAGTAAGAGTCAGGAGGTTGCTGTTAGCTTCAGTTTTGAGTAGCGTGGACTTGAACAAGCAACCTTCTCTCTTGGTGCCCTGGTTTCCCACCCTGTCACGTAGACGCATGCCAATCCCTGGTTGCATCGGTTCCATTACAGGCCTCACATATAAATGTTACATCATGTGAAGACTTTTTTTTTTTTTTCCGCTGTACTGCACGGCATGCGGGATTTTAGTTCCCTGACCAGGGATCAATCCATGCACCCTGCAGTGGAAGCATAGAGTCTTAACCACTGGACCACCAGGGAAGTCCTTCATGTGATTCAATTTCTATAGGATACTCCAACACATTTAGCTGTCATGTCAGGCTCTCAACAACTCCTCACTGAGCTAAAGATTGCACAAGGTGGTGTCCACATGCACGCAGGCAGCTCCTGCTCTCAGTAAGATCCCAGGTTGGCAAGAAATCAGGTCTGGTCTTGCATCTCCCTCGACCTCCACCTCCAGGCACCCAGAGATCTCATTTACATCCCCTCCACCCCACTCCCAATGCAGTTTCCCACTCCTGGATTTATCTACGCTCCAAAAATCACTGCTGCCTTCGCCCAACAACAAAACTGCCATTCTTACCAATCTGTTAGTTTGGGGGGAAGCTGGGGTCTCATGCCTGGTATTTGTATGGACAGTCTACAGTTTGCAAAAGTAATTCACATATGTGTTCTCATTTCCTCATTACAATAAACCTGAATTATCATTCATGCATTCAAAAACTGAAGCCCAGATAAGTATTACCAAAAAAGGAAAGTACATAAAAATTCAAGCTATCTCTTAACTTTAAAAGAAAAGACTATTCTATTAAAAGGAGAGACTAGTGATCTCCAATTGACATGACGTACAATGGGAGATATTTCTGAGCTGGAGGTCCATCCCTCCCTCCCTCCCTCCCTCCCTCCCTCCCACTTCTGGCTCCCCAAGGACCTTAGCTTAGCATTTATGCTTTAGTCACCCTGAGTTTTCCAAGTTCTGACACTGGCCTGGGACACCGGTTGTGTTGGCCCCTGGTCCTATTGGGCTGGCCTAGGGGCTCAGTGCGCACCCTCACCACACATCTCAGACTGTGACACCTTATGCTCCCTCTCTAGAGCCATGTCCCAAGTCCTGTATCTCTCCTGGATTGTTATATCAAAGCCTTGATTTTCAAAACCTAATGAGAAGATCAGAAATCAAATTTAAGAGTCACTAATTCAAAAAGTAGGTTTGGATTAGATCAAAAGCTTTACATAGGATGTGGCCTGTGGTACAAGGAAAAGGGCATGGCCTTCAGGTCGGAAGGTTTTGTGACTGAATTTCTAGCAACAAAACTTATGTGTTTATGTAACCTCGAGAAAGTCATTATTCATATTTTGCAGACCTGGAATCTTTCTCCTCCAAGGCTATTAGGAAGCATTAAAGAAAAAAATATTTGAAAAAGGGCCTAGTACAGCGCTGGGCACACACACGGTCCTCCTCCTTCCCTTCTCGGTGATTGGAGGGACGTGCTCCCTGCCCTCTGCTGCATTCACTGCCCTGAGGGGTTTGAGAAAAACTCCAGAAAATATGCAGCCCACAAAAACACTGTAAGATGAATCAGAGGACTGCGAACTAATTAGGAAGCACAGCAAAGAGATCAGGGTGACCACCAGAAGGGCAGGTTTTGTCCAAGCACTGCGTTTCCAAAATAATCATTCTGCAGCTTTTCGGGCCTTTTCCAGGTGAGACACTTGAAAATGAACTGAGAACAAAGCAGTCAGCTGAAAAGCTGTGGGCCTATGAACCTAAGGCAAAATGTGTGGCTGAATACCAGGCTGGTAATGAGGCAGAAAGGCAGGCAGGAGACTTCTGGAAGCCAGGGGCTTTGAAAGCCACTTACCGCAGTGTTAACAGGAACCGTTTACACAGCTTGGAGGATCTGAAAGAGGGCCTGGCAATGATAACATTCACAAGGCTTTATAACGCCAATGAAGTCGAGAAACCTGGTTCCAACCATGGTTTTGCATTAACCAACTATGTAGCCTTTACCTAAAATCTCTTCAAAGGCAGGGAAAGTATTTTTTCTTTGCATTTTCTGACTCACCTAGGATAACAAATAGTCAGTGCAGGGTAAGTGCTGGACTGAATGAAGGACCATCTGGCTTTGAGCTCGCTGGGCCTCAGTTTCCTCTCCAAGAGGGTGGGAAATATTATCTCCAGGGCCACTCGGGGCTCGCATCCATTCCATCATTCTCATACATAGACAGTTTCTCAATTCTAGTAGCACATTACAATCATCTTGGAAGTCCCAGACCCCACATCTGGAACCCACTAAGATTCAAAATCCTCGGGATGGTAGGTTTGTATTTTCTTTTTTTTTTTAATCTCCACAGGTTGACAGCTGGCGGTGAGACCCAACGCACCATACTTTCAAATGCAGCAATCTTTATGAGACGAGGGAATTGAGGCTGAGTCCTTCCATATCTCCTGCCTTTCTGCCAAAATCAGCAGTTTCCATTTTCTAAAGCAAGCCTACCTCATTCTAAAGATTTGCAAGGCTTTGGAGTTAGATCTGAGTTCAAAGCCCAGGTCAAACACTCCATAGTCATGCAACCTCAGGTCATTTATGAAATGAGGAACCATGGGCTGCTGCACAGAGTGTCCTGAATATTACATAAGATAGCATCCTGTAGCACCTGGCACACGTCTAACCTCAGAGACAGTCAACAAACTTCACCCCCATCTCCCCTCATCCCTTCCTTCCTAACTAATGTCCATTAGGTGAGTGTCTGACACCACCTGCAGCCCTCAGCAACACTGGCTACAGGAACTTCTGCTGATGTAAAATTTACTCCGTTTTCAGTGTTTGTCATGAGCAAGAGCCTCTCCATCCCTTAAATTAAGAGGGGAGACTAAACCCACCCTCTTCTTAACTAATGACTCTCTCTATATTACAAGGGTTTGCTGTCAGCAGGATGGTTTCAGATGATGCAGGTGTCCAGAAATACTGCCTTCTGGATGGTCAAAGCGAGACCTAGTCCTGGGTGCCTGTGGCATCTGAGCAAATATGAAACCATCCTTGGTGCTCAACCGTGTCATTTTGTGACTCCTCGGTTCTGCCATTTGTTTTATACTTGCTGCCACGGCTATGTGCTTTTTTTTTCCATGTAGGTTTTTATGATGCTTCCATTAAACAGGCTGGTTTTATTGAGTTCTTCTACATTATTTTTATCAACTGGCACATCTGATCTCTGGATCAAGGTTTACTATTGTTAGGACTACCCTAGTACATTATGTGGGAGAATATTTCATAAAGAGCTAGATCTAGATCCTCCAACAGAATAAATGAAAGAACTGCTACCAAAAAGGCAGCCTGTGATTTTCAAAAGCACTTTCATTGCTTTTTAGATGCCTTTTAGAAAAGGTGGAATCAATCTTGACAGCCATATAAACAATATGCTCACATGGCACACGTGAAGGCAGTCTTCTTTCGTAGCCTCATCACAAAACCATCACTAGCGTCATATGGGGTTAAGGGTCAGAGGACAGATGAGAAACCAGGGTTTTCACTGAGAAAGCTCGGTCAGAGCCGGGGAGGGGGTCGGGGAGCACAGATGTGTCAGATTGGACAGGACTTGACTAGTCCTCAGACCAGGCAACAAGTTAACACTAGGCAGAGGTGCATCAGAATCAGGAAATAAACCAAATAGAGCCCAGACCAACAGCGGACTGTACACTGGACAGAGTGGAGAATACAATTATTGGACTGTGAAACTGGCTAGTCGTTAAAGAGATACAAAGTCATCAAAGAGGTACAAAGTCAAGGCTTAGAAAGAAGGTCAGAAGAAAAAAGAGACCTGGGGGATATGAACAGGAGAGATGCAATAAATATTCCAACTAAAAGAATGCAAAGGCCTGTTGGGTCTGAGAAGCTGAGATAAGCGTCCTTGAAGCAGAGAGCAATCCCTAGGCATGACCTGCCCCAAGCACTCAGGTACAGGTAACAGCTCCGGACTGGGTTGTTCGAGCACAGGAAGTTATAGCAGCTCCTGGTCTGTTTCAAGGAAGCTTCCATTTTACCCCACGGAAGAAAGCCAAGCAACATGATTAAAAGAAAACATGCTCCAAACGGTTCTAATAAAATAATCTACAGAAGCTAGCTCTGCCAGGCCAGGGGAGTGAGTCAAAAACCTCTGTACGACTCTGCTTAATGCGTGGGACAACCAACAACAAAGGTCAGCCATGCACATGAGCTGGGAGCTTCGTTCCCCATTCTCTGAACTGAGCCAAAAACAAGGCTCTGTCCTCTTATACCAGAGAGTCATTCTCTGCAGTTTCCATGCTGGACAAGGTGTACTAACTTCCTGGTCACTTCAGGGCATACTGGAGCCTCTCTCTCAAACACTCAGTTTTAGATGGTCTTATCGTAAAGCTCTATCAGAAGCAGCAGAAATGCTAAGGATTAAAGCAGAGGACATTAGAGTCTTAGAACAGGAAAGAGCACACGTTCCAAGAAGACTATATAGAGAAACTGCTGTATGCTCAGTCTGTATACCCACCCCCAGGTTGCTATTCCGCAGTGCCTGTCCCTCCTGGAGGACAGAACCAGGGCAGGAGTGATTCAGCATAAGCCATCCCCACTAACCTTGCACACAGCCTACTTAACACAGCAGGCTTAGAGGGCTCAATACTTTAACTGGCAACACTAAGATTCTGCACATTGCAAATACAATGGCAAATCAAAAACAGTTTTTAGGTTTGCATGATTTCTCTATTTAGAAATCCCAATACCTAATGGGTCCTATGCTTAACCACCCATTAACAGGATAATACTGACAAGTTTTGACTTCTCTAAAGCTCCGTTTTCACAGTTGTAAAATGGGAATAATTATATCTATCCTAACAACCTTAAAGTTAGTGGGAAGATCAAATGAGATAAAGCATAAGAGATTTAACATAGTATAAAAAATGTGACATCCTTTGCAATCTCTACACCTACCTCCCTGAAAAAAACACTTAGAATTTTGTTGCAGAGATAAGACATGAAACAATAAGGAAAAAATGTAAGTCTATGGAAAAACAAATGTTAGCTGAAATTGGTAGGAAAAGTTTCTTGAGACAAATGGAATTTTGGATAGATTCCAAACGACTGGTGATTTGGAAAGGCAAATCCATTTTGCAGGTCTAGATTTTATAGAGCATTTACTTAAGCTGTAGTTAGCATATTTATGGTTAGGAAGTTAACATTATTAATATCACTGCAATTTTATTACTCTCAATGACTTTGAGAAATAGGTAGATTTAAAGCATAAAGTGGATAAAGAACTCAATTCAAAAGGTCACAGCAGCAAAGCGAAAAATGAAATCCGATGTAGCACCCTATGTTACCTGGCTCAATTAGGGCACGAGAGAACCGAAAATCAGTCAAAACCAGTAAGGTCTACTGACCGTCCACAACACACTTTGGTCCCACCTAAGAGATTTCGTCACGTGCACCAAGGTACAGAAGTATCATTCCTACAGCTCACAGGGAATCAAGACAAGAGAAATAAGACCATGTTTAATAAAGAAGTCTCTGTAAATGACTTATACATCCCTTTTTCCTGAAACCAAGAGCATTAGAGTCAGTTCTGTATTTCAAACCACAACGACCAGATAGTCTCATGGAGCTTAAATAGGAAAGTTGGGGCAAGATGTCATCAAGGGATCTGCTGACAATTTTCCTAACATTTCATTAATAACTCCCAGTTACCTGCCCCTGGCTCTCCTATGCCATAGAGGGGTCAAAAAGAGAAGATGAGGAAGTAAGGCAGAGAAACTGATTCCAGGAATACACATACACACACACACACACACACACACACACACACACACACACACACACACGAGAACTTTCTTCAAATTCCCAGTTTCTCCAATCTCTAGACTAGGATCCAATTCTCAAGAAACAATCCACCAGGGTATTCCACCAATGATTTGGTCTTGTGTCCTGCCACTAGTTCCTATTGGGTAGTACCTAAACCCACTTCAAGATCTGTCACACCACTGCTTCTTAAGATAGGATGATGTTGCCCCCCAGAGATGTGGAGACATTTTTGGTTGTCACAACTTAATGCCTCCTGGCACCAGCTGGGTACAGGCCAGGGACATTGCTAATATCCTACAATGCACAGGACAGCATCCCCACAACAAAAATTATCCAGCCCTATATGTCAAGAGTGTCAAGGTTGAAAAACCCTGCTCTAGACAATGATCTATCACATAGCCCCAGGATCACACACAGCCATACCTGCTAACTCACAAATGTTAACAATGACTGTGACAGGCATGTGGTACCTATTTATAAGAACTGGACACAGCAAAGGAAACCATAAACAAAATGAAAAAACCCACAGAATGAGAGAAAATATTTGCAAATAAAGCAACTGACAGGGGATTAATCTCCAAAATATGTAACAGCTCATGCAGCTCTATGTCAAAAATACAAGCAACCCAGTCAAAAAATTGCCAGAAGATCTAAACAGACATTTCTCCAAAGATGACATACAGATGGCCAACAAACACATGAAAAGATGTTCAACATCACTAATTATCAGAGAAATGCAAATCAAACCTACAATGAGGTATCACCTCACACCAGTCAGAATGGCCACCATCAAAAAATCTACGAACAATAAATGTTGGAGAGGGTGTGGAGAAAAGGGAACCCTCTTGCACTGTTGGTGGGAATGTAAATTGATACAGCCACTATGGAGAACAGTACGGAGATTCCTTAAAAAACTAAAAATAGAACTACCATATGATCCAGCAATCCCACTCCTGGGCATATATCCAGAGAAAACCCTAATTAGAAAAGATACATGCACCCCAATGTTCATTGCAGCACTATTTACAACAGCCAAAACAGGGAAGCAACCTAAATGTCCAGCGACAGAGGAATGGATAAAGAAGATGTGGTACATATATACAATGGGATATTAGCTGTAAAAGAGAATGAAATAATGCTATTTGCAGCAACATGGATGGACCTAGAGATTATCATATTAACTGAAGTTAAGTCAGAGAAAGACAAATATCATATATCACTCATATGTGGAATCTGATTTTTAAAAATGATACAAATGAACTTATTTACAAAACAGAAACAGACTTACAGATATCGAAAACAAACTTATGGTTACCAAAGGGGAAACGTGGCGTGGCAAGCAGGGATAAATCAGGAGCTTGGGATGAACATACACACACTATTATATATAAGACAGATAACCAACAAGGACCTACTATAGCACAGGGAACTCTACTCAATATTCTGTGATAACCTATATGAGAAAAGAATCTGAAAAAGAATGAATATATGTATATGTATAACTGAATCACTTTGCTGTACACCTGAAACACAATATTGTAAATCAACTATAATCTAATAAAATTTTTAAAAAAAGAACTGAATATATACCTTCTTTAAAAATCCACCATAGAATTTCTACAACATGTAACATAAATAGGTGTATTAAAGTGCTTTTAAGGATTATATGCACTTCTGAACGTGTCATGGGGACACACTTGACAGAATTTATTCTTCAAAAGTTTATATTTAATTATGGATAGCTTGTGTATTGCTCTCTCAAGAGTTGGAGCACTGGGGACTTCCCTGCTGGTCCAGTGGTTAAGAATCCGCCTTCCAATGCAGGGGACGCAGGTTCAATCCCTGGCAGGGGAACTAAGATACCACATGCTGTGGGGCAACTAAGTCCACGTGCCACAACTACTGAGCCTGCGTGCCACAACTAGAGAGCCCACACACTGCAACTAGAGAGAAGCCTGCGTGCCGCAATGAAGTTCCCGCAACTAAGACCCAATGCAGCCAAAAGTTAAAAAAAATTAAATTAAAAAAAAAAGAGTTGGAATACTGTATTCATAAAGTGGTGTGTGTGAAAACAAATTGTGAACTGTTTATAATGAAAAACATTAATAAATTGTGATACCGTCTGATTAATAATGAGCATACGGGTACTTAACTTAGTAACAGCTCATTCATACTACATCACTAAGAATGAGTTGTTTTGAGTTTTTCACTTGGCCCTTTCAAAGAATGCCAACATATTTTAATTAATTTTGACGAAATTCTTTTTCAAATGTATTCTATTTTGGAAGTTTAAGCCAATGAAGTTCAGCCAGAAAACAAAATAAAGAGAGAAATACTGAAAATGTTCAGACCAAATTTTCATTACTTACAGATGATGTAATTGTCTACTTAGAAAACTCAAGATAATTAGCTAAAAAATAACTAATAAAAGTTCAGTAAGAAAGCTAGTTATAAAGTCAACACACAAAAATTGAAAGCTTTCCGAAATTAAAAGGCTGACAATCCAAGAGCTTGACAGGAATGTAGAGCAACAAAAACTTTCATACAATGATGGCAGGAATGTAAAATTGCTCAACAAATTTATAAGAAACTAATTTTCCAAAGTTAAACATACACTTACCATATGAATCAGCAATTCTACGGCTAGAGAAAGAAGTCAAGCAAATAATCTACATGCAGACTTGCACGAGAATGTTAACAGCCGAAACCAGAAAAATTCAACTGTCCTTTAAAAGATGAATGGATAAACAAATTATGGGCTATCTATAAAATGGAATACTATGCAGAAATAAGAAGGTATGAACTACCTTCATACTGATACAATCAACATGGATGAATCTCAAAAATATAATGTTGTGTAAAAGCGGCCAGGGAGAGAGGAAAAAAAAAAACCAGTACATACTAAACACCCCAATTAAAATGCAGAGATTGTCAGACTGGACAAAAAATACAGATCCAACTATATGTTGCCTATAAGAAAGCCACTTTAACTGTAAAGACACAAATAGCTTAAAGTTAAAAGATGGAAAAAAGATATATCATGCTAATACTAATCAAAAGAAAGTCAAAGTGACTATATTAATATAAGACAAGTAGACTTCAGAGCAAAGAATATTACAGGGTCATTTCAATAAAGGGGTCAAATAAATAAATAAAGGGGTCAATTCATCAAGACGACATAACACTCTTAAATATCTATATACATAATAACAGAGCTTTGAAATACATGAGGCAAAAACTGATAGAGCTGCAAGGAGAAATGGACAAACCCATAGTAATTATTGATGATTTTAATACTCCTTTCTCAATAATTGATAGAACAAGTAAACAGAAAATCAATAAAGAAATAGAAGACTTGAACACCACCAACCAACTTGACCTAATTGACATTTATAGAACACTCCATTTAACAACAGCAGAATACATTCTTTTCAAGTGTCCACAGAAGACCAAGATATGCCACGTTCTAAGCCATAAAACAATTCTTAATAAAATTAAAAGGATTTAAATCAAAGTATGTTCTCTGACTATAATGATCTTAAATGGACCTACATTAGAAATCAGTAACAGAAAGCTCTCTGGGGAAATCTGCAAACATTTGGAAACTAAATGAAACACTTCTAAATAACCCACTGGTCAAATGCAAAATCAAAAGGGAAATTAGAAAGTATTTTGAACCCAATGAGAATGAAAACATAACATGCTGCTAAAATTTCAATAGGTTGCTTTTGCTTTTGGATGAAATTATTCCCAATTTCATCAAGGAAAAAAAAGATGCACTGGCGTACTGGAACAGTCAAGATGAGGGTGGGGGCGGTTTGAAGGGGTGATGGAGAAGCCAGTTCTACCAGACACCAAAATTTAAAAACATATAATTTAGACATAAAATTATAAAATGTTTTGTTATAAAAACAAAGAGTAAAATGCAAAGACCTCAAGAACATGTAAGAATTCAATATCCATGGTCATACTTTGCTTTACTGTACTTAACAAATATTGCCTTTTTATAAAAATTGAAGGTTTGTGGCAACCTTGCGTCAAGCAAATCTATCGGCGCCATTTTTACAACAGCATTTGCTCACTTCATGTGTCTAAGTCACATTTTGGTAAATCTCGCAATGTTTCAAGCTTTTTCATTATTATATTTTTTATGGTGATCTGTGATCAGTGATCTTTGATGTGACTACTATGACTTACTGAAGGCTCAGATGATGGTTAGCTTTTTTTTTTAGTTATGAAGTGTTTTTTAATTAAGGTATATACATTTTTTAAGACATAATGCTACTACCGCACACTCAATAGACTACAGTATAGTTGTAAACATAACTTTTCCATGCATTAGGAAACCAAAAAATTGGCGTGACTCCCTTTGTTGCAATATTTGCTTTATTGTGGTGTTCTGGAATTGAACCCGCGTTATCTGTGAGGTATGCCTGTATTGGAATTATCCAATAAAAATTGTTGGTACTGCTAACTAAGTCATTTGGGGAAAAAAAACTCACACCAATTCCCTCGATCATCCAAATACCAAAATAAACTCCAGGTTGGCTAATCAGGGGTCACAAACTCAAATGCCCATAAGGATCATGTAGGTAAAATTAAATGTTCACATCTAAATATGTGAGGCATGAGACAAATTAGAGGATACATGCCTTTCCTAAAAGGCATTTGTGTTCCAATTGTTAAAAACACCATACTGGGGAAAAAAACCCAAAAAAACCCACCTCTTCTAGCAGGTGGAATGTAGCCTATGAGATAAAAATGTTTGCAATTTCTGAGTTCAATGTAGAAACTAAAACTATAAAACTACTAAAAGAAAATTAAGGTAAGGAGGGTTTTCTACAAAAATGAAAGGAGTAACCAAAAATTTTACTGATTTTCCTTCATTAAAAGTTGAACTGTTAATAACCTATATGCCAATATAAAATAAAAATTTGAAAAATTTGAAACTTCTGTGTGGTGAACAAAACCCACAAAAAAGTTAAGGACAACTGAAAAAAGTTTTACCACAAAAAAAGTTACACAAAAGTCAGTACAGTCCTATCCTGAGATTCACCCATCTGGGTTATGAGAATCAGACTCAGGTAACACCTCTTCTTCAAATTATGAGGACTGAATGTCTTAGGACAAGAGTTACCATGCTTGTGCACTGAATAGTTAATGTGCTAACATTCTTCTCATAAAGAACCAATAGTTTGCTAGTTTTAAACCATAATAATCTCATGCCTCACATTCCCTAAAATGCATTTTTTTCTCATCGACTTCTTTAGCTTTTACTGCTGTTTACTTTTTTTTTTTTGCATTAAAGATTGAATTACATAAATGTTGATTTAAAAGAATTATAACATCAAATACTGGCCAGAATACAGTAAAAGGGGCACTAAAATATGGTGACAGAAGTGATAGAATTTGACAATATACACTGGAAGCCTTTAGAAAGTACACGCCCATTAATCTAACAATTCTTCCGGAAGTGTATCCTCATGAAATGTGGAGGTATGTATATTTAAAGAGGCTTTATGCAGTGCTAATAACAACCAAAATTGGAAACCTATATATCCAACAATAGGGAACTGATTAACTAGAATATGGTATATCCATGCACCCTCAAAAATGAATATCTATACTCATATATAGGAAAATATTCACACTATATTGCTGCATAAAAAAAGCAGCCTTCATAGTGAATACAGTTAAGACTACTGAACTGTATACTTCAAACAGTTAAGAGGGTAAATTTTATGTTTTTTACTAGAATTTTTTTAATTGAAAAAAAGGGGGGAAAAGCAGGCTTCATGTTCTCACACACAAATCTGGCATAAATACATATCACATAATATATATTTCTTATATTATAGAAATATATATTTCTAGTTGTACATAGGAAAAGGCTAGAGCACTAAATACTAACACACCAAGAGTAGTTAAATCTATGGGTCCTAAGATATGGGCTGTTTTCTATATTTTTTCTTTCGTTTCTGAATATTTACAATTAATGTGGATTAGTTGTAGTAAAAGTTTTCAAGATAAGCTATTATTCACATCTTGCTGTTCCCAAATTGTACGCTAGATAAAATTTTACCTTTTATCCTTAACTAGAGAAATCATCACAAATACTAACCACTTGTTCCGTACTCAACACTGGGATGCCCTCGGAAGCTACGGGGCCTGTGTACGGCTACTTCCCTCACTCACTAAGCAGCTCCAGACTGAAATGCTTTTACTCTCTGTCAGCTTTCATGCTTTTGTCTTTTATTCAGTGGCTCTGGTCATCTCTCATTACTGTCGGGATGGTGTCTTTCTCCATTTTAATTTATTGGTTTTACAGGAGTAGTAAGCCAAAAGTATTAGGAACTCATTAATTTAAAAAAGAGAAAAAATAAAACGACTAAGGGAGATCATAGAGTCTGTCCTAAGGTACAAATGAGAGTGGGCTTTTCTGTGAGAGATTTCTGCCACCCAAAAGCTTTTCTTTGGGAAAGGGAGGTGGGGCAGTGGTATATTTCTAAATTCCAGTCTAAGCCATTCAACTGCTCTCCACCATGACACACATGCCCAATGACATCCACAGAACAGACACACGCCCCTGGACATTCAGGGGGCTCACACAAGAGCTAGTTCAAGCAGGAGCATCCTGTTGGCTGCGTAACTCCT
The DNA here is from genome assembly GCF_963455315.2 of Globicephala melas. Lineage (NCBI taxonomy): Eukaryota > Metazoa > Chordata > Mammalia > Artiodactyla > Delphinidae > Globicephala > Globicephala melas. Next base: position 31,171,046 of record NC_083325.1, on the reverse strand, counting down.
GAGGGGTAAGAGCTGTACCTCCACAACATCCCCTGGCAACCAAGAAAAGTCCAAATCTGAGGGACGGTCAGGTTATTGTGGAGATAAATTTGAACTTATTCATGTGTTTACATATGGATGTATATCAAAATAATTGATTTAAAATTCACTGTTTTTCATAACTCAAAAAGAGTCATGTACCACAATGTTCGTTGCAGCTCTATTTACAATAGCCAGGACATGGAAGCAACCTAAGTGTCCATCAACAGATGAATGGATAAAGAAGATGTGGCACATATATACAATGGAATATTACTCAGCCATAAAAAGAAACGGAATTGAGTTATTTGTAGTGAGGTAGATGGACCTAGAGTCTGTCGTACAGAGTGAAGTAAGTCAGAAAGAGAAAAATAAATACCATATGTTAACACATATATATGAAATCTAAAACAAAAAAAAAACCAAAATAAAACAAAAAATGGTTCTGAAGAACCTACGGGCAGGATAGGAATAAAGACACAGATGTAGGGAATGGACTTGAGGACACAGGGAGAGGGAAAGGTAAGCTGGGACGAAGTGAGAGAGTGGCATGGACATATATACACTACCAAATGTAAAATAGACAGCTAGTGGGAAGCAGCTGCATAGCACAGGGAGATCAGCTTGGTGCTTTGTGACCACCTAGAGGGGTGGGATAAGGAGGGTGGGAGGGAGACGCAAGAGGGAGGAGATATGGGGATATATGTATATGTATAGCTGATTCACTTTGTTATAAAGCAAAAACTAACACACCATTGTAAAGCAATCTTACTACAATAAAGATGTTCAAAAATAATAATAATAAAATAAAATAAAATTCAGTGTTTTTTATTTAACAGCATGACACCATAGCAAAGAGCTGTGCTTTCAGGGTTATGGCTATCAGGAATGTGCTGAGTAAGAGGGACATTACCATGTCCAATTACTATCATATCTGACCTCCTGATGTCTCATAAACAGAAGTCACCAGCTTTCCCCAGAAGGATGCTGGTGAGGTCAGAAACTTAGAAATGTTGAGGAACTGTGCTCTAAAAAAGGATAAGGTAACTTGTTTAATAAGGGGTAGGGGAGAGCAGTTTCCCCGTACCCATACTGACCCAAAGAGACCAACTTTCTTTGTTCCAACTTGCCATCTAACCTCTAGTTCAACTAAAAAACTGGGAAGCACTGTAATCAGAGACCAGAAGCAGACACATGGCTTTTAAGAATGCCTGCAGACTAGCACAGAGACAGCTAGCATGTAGCTTATCTAATGCTCCTGGTGTTAGATAAGAAGTCATCCAAACGGAAGTCCCACCATTCTGCCTCACCTTCCTACTCTGCACATTCTTACCTGTGTGCCTTTTCTCATGGCATCCCTACCAACCTATCGATCAAGGCTCATTTGCTCCAAAAAGTCTTCCTTGATTTTTTTTGCTTCATTCATTTCTCCTTTAACTTCTACAGCATCTAATTGTAAGAACTGGCAATTGATTATATTCCACCTGGTATTTTAAAAATTTCTTCAATTATGCATAATTCTGGACTCTAACATATAAAAACTGGCTTCTGTGACTCATACAACTGCAGCCTTGGCACAGCACAGGATACGTCACTGGGGCTCAGAGGACGGCTGTCTGATTAGATGGGCCTGGTAGCCAGAAGCAATGCTTGTTCACAAGTGATTCAACACAGAGGCAGTTTACTCTGGCCTCCAACTGACAGAACCTTAATCAGAAGCAAAGATAAGGGGTCAAAGAAAAACAGGAGCCATAGGCCAAAGACCCAAAAGGGCACTTGTGACCAGAATAAACCGGCTGGATGGATCTTTGGCCCTGGGTGACCAATCCAGGAGCCCAAAGGTTACAGGTTACAGCCAATCACTATTCTCAACAGTGTGACTAAAGTTAAATTAACATACTTAAAAACAACCTCAAAGACCATAGGCAGTGTAAAAAAAAATGTGGCTGATCTGCCTAATAGACTGTCTCACTTTCTCTTGCCTTCACTTTAGCCCCAAGGGGAGCAAAAATCTGCATTCACTTTAAGCATCCTTGCTTGTTGCCTCAAAAGACATGATGGGTGCTAAAATTAGTGAGTGAAAGTTTGATGAGGAACAGGATATTTATAGAGTCTCCAAGTATTTTCCTACAAAATACTTATTAATTACAAAGTAAAAAATAGTAACTTCACAGTGGAGAAGCCTGGCAGATACCATTTAACTAGGTGGTTAAAGTTAATTACCAGTGACAGGACAAACAGCTGTCACATGCCTCTCGATACATCCACTGAGAAGAACACAACATCACTGTGGTAGTCCAGCCAAAACACATGACCTGTATCTAATCATAGGAAAATCAGAGTCACTAAATTAAGGGATATCTTACAAAAAGGAACTCGTCTGTACTCTTTAACATGTCAAGGTCATGAAAGGCAGAGCAAGATTAAGAGGCTGTTCCAGATTAAAGGAGATTTAAGAGACATGACAACTATATACAATGTTTGACACTGGATTAGATCCTGGGCTGGGAAAAAATGTTTTTCTTTTGCTATAAAGGACACTGGTGGGACAACTGGTAAAATGTGAATAAATACATCACAGTATTACATCAAAGTTAATCCCCTGATTTTGAAAACTGTACAGTGCTTTTGGTTTTTTTTTTTTAAAGGAAATAGACATTGAAGTACTTAGAGGAAAAGGGACGTTATATCTGTAACTGTCAAATGGTTCAGGAAAAAAAATATGTATATATAGAAAGAATGAAAAGCAAACGTAGCAAAATGTTAGCCTTTGGTGACTCTGGGAAAGGGTTTACAGGAATTTTTGTACTGTTTTTGAACTGTTTCTGTAACTCTGAATTATTTCAAAATTTAAAATGTTAAAAAAAAAAAAAAGACAAGGTGAGTTAAAGCCCAGGCCTGCTGACTATGGAGGCCCAGGATTCTAAGATTGGCCTTTCTCCTTTGATGTGGCCTGCAATGATAAGCGTGGACTCAGGAGCCATGCAGATCTGGGTTCTAATCACTGACCCTTGATCAAACTAAGCTCACAATAAATGATATTTATTAGTCCGAAATTTTAAGAAACCAGAAGTATGGAAGGCTTTCATATTTATTTTATGAGAGCAAGTAAGCAATTTTATAGAGCGAGAAAGTACAGCCCTAACACCATTCAATACAGGAAAAAAAGAAACTACAGATTTTTCCATTTAGGCATAAAGACGCAGAGATACTTAATAAAATACTAGCAAATTGAATCTGGCAGTATGTTAAAGGAATAACAGACCACTGCAAACTCAAGTTAGTTCAGAACGGTAAGGATGGATGAATGGATGAATATCAAGAAATCGATTAAAATAATTCATCAGTTATGGAAGTCAAAAAAGAAAAAAATTATAAATTCAATAAAGAGAGATTTTCAATAGCTGAACATCTTTTCCTGATTTTTAGGTGTTTATTTTTCCAGTGGGATATTTATAACTTTTCTATTATAAAAGTAATTATGATTATTGAGAAATTTTTCAAATAATGCAAAATTGGGTAGAGTGGAAAGTTTCCTCAATAGCCCATGATAATGTGGAATAAGTCTTTCCAGTTTGTGAAAGTATATTTTAGGTAGAAAGATAGCCAGCCAGCAAGCAGAAAAGAGAGAAAATCCCATTCTAAGAGCAAAAGGAGGGCTCTGCCCCACCAATTACTCTATTAGAACTGAGGGCTCTCAAAACATACACCACTGATAAAATGGATCCACATAGGAGTTTCCCTTTCTATTATCCTCCCCTTTTCTGCCTAACCAGTCATCATTCATCCAGAAGGTAGCACATCTACCTGTGAGTCACTTCAAAGAAGTTCTCATTACATATAAAGAAGCTCTCCTTGCCACTCAGATACTCTCTATCCTCAGTTATCAGTGGTTTCTGTGTACAAAAATATGAGGATAAAAAGAAGACATTGTAAAAGAGAAAGCATTTAAGAATAAAATTTTAAAGATGGGGAACTTAGAAGAATTAAGGAGATCACATGAAGAAGAACGCAGGTTAAAATCATCATCATCACCACCTGCTTTGAGGACTAAAAAGCATATTATTTACTGTACACTTGTATTTAAAATCTCTGGTGTTTTAGGGGGTTAGCAATAGTTTTTCAGAACTCAGACAACAGACAATATCACTCAAGAAATGGACAGAAGAGAAAGCCAGCAGGGAAGTGGGAGCCTTACTCACTGATGCTACTCTCTATCTGTGGCAGGAAACTAAGGCATTTTCCAATAAAAAAAGGGCACAAAATCCAACAGGAAGCACACCCTCTCCCGATTCCAAAGAACTTGCCCTGCAAAAGGTAAAGAGCCTTCTGAAACCAGGGAAGTTACAGAGTCTGATGTCATCCCTTCAGAACAACCAGAGCTCAAGGTTACAGTAACCTGACTCCCCGGTATTATTTTGACCAACTTCATAAAAACAAAAGCTGCCTTTGATGCACTTCAATGCCCAGCCACTTCAACAGAGAATCGTATATTAAAAATTAATCAGGAGACTTCTCTGGTGGCACAGTGGTTAAGAATCCGCCTGCCAATGGAAGGGACATGGGTTCAATCCCTGGCCCAGGAAGATCCCACATGCTGTGGAGCAACTAAGCGGCTTGCACCACAACTAATGAGCCTGCACTCTAGAGCCCGAGAGCCACAACTACTGAGCCCACGTGCCACAACTACTGTAGCCTGTGCGCCTAGAGCCCATGCTCTGCAACAAGACAAGCCACTGCAATGAGAAGCCTGCACACCGCAACAAAGAGTAGCCCCCACTTGCCACAACTAGAGAAAGCCCGCGCGCAGCAATGAAGGCCCAACGCAGCCAAAAATAAATAAATAAATTTACTGGAAGAAAAATTAATCAGGCTGGCAAGGACCATTCAGTGTCGGGCAGCTCTATGTATGAGATGGAGCTCTGGGTGGACTTAAACTGAATGCTCATCTTCTGTAGCCATGAACTTCTACAATCTAGATCATGAACTATTTCTTTTCCTAATATGTCTAATTCTGGTTGGTCAGCTCTGCTATGGCTGAGCGACCAACTTCCATTTGGCCTCACTACTTTCTTCGTTCTTCTACTCTTCACCTTCTTCCCCAGGGCCTGCCACCTCCGAACACAGGTTGATAACCCACTTCCTCGCTTCCTGCCTTACTCCAGTACCCATGGACAAAATTCACATACTAGCAAAGCCCCAGCCATCACCTCTATTCTGAAATAGACATTGACAGGAGTGGGATTTCACTAGACAGGGGAGGAAGAGAGGGACATTCCAGACTAAGGCACAGACTCAAAAAGCATGATGAAGATGGATGCCTGAGGAAGGGACAAGTGGTCCAGTGTGGGTGCAGCTTTCCAACATGTCTCTGTATCTACGTTCTGCCTCTGCCGAGCTCCACACACCGACCGCACACTAGTCTCCCCACATGACGTTCTTCGGATACCTGAAACCTAACATTATGGCCAAAACCTTTCTCTTACTACACCCTAAATTTTGGCTAACAGAGCCACCATGCAGTCAGTCAAGCTTAAAACCTCTGTCATCTCACACTCTTCCCTCTCTGTCTAAACTCTCTGTCCAAACACATCAACAATTTGCATCAATACTATTCCAAAATGGTCCTGAATCCATTCCCCACTCTCCATTCCTACTACCACTAATTTTAGCTGTTATCTTTCACCTGGACTATTGCAGAACCCTGGTGTACGTGACCCAAACTCCCACTCTTCCCTCAGAGTCAGCTTAATCACTGCATCATTATGAAGCCTTCCCCACCCCCTGAAGTTTGTCCCCCCCATTCCTTGCTCTCATAGTGCTATGTACCTATCTTTACCAGTACAGAATCCACACACAGTACGATCGTTATTTAAAACATGTCTGTCTCCTCCACTTAAAAACAAAAACAAAATTCTCAAGGATAGGAACCATATTTGATAACTTTCCAAGCATCTTATACACTATCTGAACATAACATTTCACAATAAAATGTTGGGGATTTTTTTTTTTTTTTTTTTTTTTTTTGGCTGTGTTGGGTCTTCATTGCTGGACTCAGGCTTTCTCCAGTTGCCGCGTGCGCGGGCTACTCTTCATTGCAGTGTGCAGGCTTCCCACTGCAGTGGCTTCCGCGGGCTTCTCACGGCGGTGGCTTCTCTTGTTGCGGAGCACGGGCTCTAGGTGTGCAGGCTTCAGTAGTTGTGGCACATGGGTTCAGTAGTTGTGGTTCACGGGCTCTAGAGCACAGGCTCAGTAGCTGTGGTGCACGGGCTTAGTTGCTCCGCGGCATGTGGGATCTTCCTGGACCAGGGATTGAAGCCATGTCCCCTGCATTGGCAGGCAGATTCTTAACCACTGCGCCACCAGGGAAGTCCCTAAAATATTGTTAAATAAATGAAAATCCTAATAAGTGGCCTGCTCCAGCTTATCCTTCACCAAGTTTTCCTTCTTATGCTTTTTCTTCTTTTTATTTTGAAATAATTATAGATTCATAGGAAGCTTGAAAAATAGTACAGAGAGGACCCATGTAACCTTCATCCAGTTTCCCCCAATGGTAACATCTTACATAACTCTAGTACAATATCAAAACCAGGAAACTGGGCTTCCCTGGTGGCGCAGTGGTTGAGAGTCCGCCTGCCGATGCAGGGGACACGGGTTCGTGCCCCGGTCTGGGAGGATCCCACATGCCGCGGAGCGGCTGGGCCCGTGAGCCATGGCCGCTGAGCCTGCGCGTCCGGAGCCTGTGCTCCGCAACGGGAGAGGCCACAACATTGAGAGGCCCGCGTACCACAAAAAAAACAAAAAAAAACCCAGGAAACTGACGTTGGCACAATCTTCAGACCTTATTCAGATTTTACGTATTTTATATGCACTTGTATGTATGTGTAGGCAGGTACAGTTCTATGCAAACTTATCACATGTACAGACTCGTGTACACCACCACAATCAAAATATAGAATTGTTCCATCACCACAAACACCCCTTGTGCTGCCTCTTTACAGTTAACTCATCCTCTTCCCTACCTCTTCCCTACCCCCCCACCATCCTTAACTCTTGGCAACCACTAATGTGTTTTCTGCCTCTATAACAGACACGCTTAACAGTGCCCCACTGCCGCCAACAGAATAAAGTTCACAGATCTCAGCATGGCATTCAAGGCCTTTGTGATGTGGTCTGGATCTACTGCTCCAGCTCATTCCTCACCTCCACGCCCATCAACTCACTATTCCAGAAATACAAGACAACTCAGTGCTCTAGGAACGTACTTTGCACTTTCCTGCCTTTGCATCTTTACTTGCATTGTTCCTATGACTATTATATTCCCTCCCTGGTTTTTTTACTCAGAAAAACCATCTTCAAAAGGCTCAGCTCAGATGTCATATTTATAAAAAGCTCTTCCTGACCTCTAACATCCCCAAGCAACTGGGTTTTCCCTCGTCTGTGATGCCTTTCTTACACCACTCAGATCACAGAACTGTCATGTACCCAGGTCTTCTCCATTTTACCACGATCCAACTGAACACAGGGATATGTATTATTCACTTCTGTCTTCACAAGACCCAGTGGTTTGGTTCAATAGCCTTTCACAAATCCTTCCTCTGTGTTACCTCTCACTAGCTGCACTCAGTGCTGGAAATGCAAAAATAAATATGCTCATAAGGGGTTTATGAGCTGGTACCTCAGTGCCTGTCTCACTGAAGATACACAACAGAAACTTCTTGAATGAAGGAAGGAATCCGGAAAATCTGTGGATTCCCTGAGAACATTTTTGAGACTCAATGATCTAGGGTACACATACACCATCCATGATCCTGATGCTGCTGAGTGACGTCAATCTTTGATTATTCAACAAACGCTCACTGAGTAACTACTAAATGTCAGGTAATTTTCTAGGTACTCGGACACAGCAGTGAACAACACTGACAAAAATCCCTGCCGTCATGGAGCTTGTGTTCAAGTGCAGGGAGATAAGAAAATATATACATAGATTTAAAAGTAAGTTAGATTAAGTGCTGTGGAGCTAAAAAAAAAAGGCAAGAAGGGTGATAGGGAGTTATATATGTTAGGGAGAAGGTGACATTTTAACAAAATCATGAAGGAGGTGAAGGATCATGCCATGGGGTTAGCTGGAGGAAGACTGTCTGAGGCAGAGGGAAAAGCAGGCAGGAGCACATCAGACATATTCAAGGACTAGCAAGAAGGCTGGTGAATGTTAAGAAATGAGCTCAGAGGACTTCCCTGGTGGTGCAGTGGTTAAGAATCCGCCTGCCAATGCAGGGGACATGAGTTCAATCTGTGGTCCAGGAAGATCCCACATGCCGCGGAGCAACTAAGCCCATGCGCCACAACTACTGAGCCTGCGCTCTAGAGCCCGTGCACCACAACTACTGAAGCCCGTGCACCTAGAGCCCGTGCTCTACAACAAGAGAAGCCACCGCAATGAGAAGCCCTCACACCATAATGAAGAGTAGCCCCAACTCGCCGCAACTAGAGAAAGCCTGCGCGCAGCAGCGAAGACCCAAGGCAGCCAAAAATAAATTAATTAATTTTTTAAATTAAAAAAATAAAAGAAATGAGCTCAGAAAGGTGGAGTGTTGTGGTGGGGGTAGGGTGGGGGGGTGAATCATATAGGGCCTTGAGGGACACAAGAAGGACTTTGCCTTGATTACTGTTGACACTTTAACTCTATCCTTTTCCATCTATCTGTCTTTACCATGTTATTTGGCTACTCTTTCCCACTCCCACAGTGCCCAAAATAGCGTTCAGGAGTAAAATAATTTATCAAGTACAGATAACAACTACTGCCAGGTAGGAAAAACCTACTGGGCATGGCCGTCAAGAAGTGGGAACGGATCATCAAAGCCTACTTCATTAGACTCATACTAAATCAACCCATTTCTAAACTAAGTATTTCTTTTTTAAAAAAACTGAGCAACAAAGACCCACCACAGCCAAAAATAAATAAATAAAATTTTAAAAATTACTTACACTTTAAAGAAAAAAAAATTGATTTTTCCCTGAATGATAAGAGTAATATAGGAGGGCTTCCCTGGTGGCGCAGTGGTTGGGAGTCCGCCTGCCGATGCAGGGGACACGGATTCGTGCCCCGATCCGGGAAGATCCCACGTGCCGCAGAGCGGCTGGGCCCGTGAGCCATGGCCGCTGAGCCTGCGCGTCCAGAGCCTGTGCTCTGCAACGGGAGAGGCCACAACAGTGAGAGGCCCACGTACCACCAAAAACAAACAAAAAAAAAGTAATATAGGAGAAGCTCTCTTTTCTTCAACCCAATCAATCAGGCCAGTGGTTGGAATCATCAAGGGTGTGGGTACAGCAGAGCCTAGCCATGACCACTCAGCCTGAGTGTTTTACAGAAGGCACGGGGAGCCTGTGAATCTCATCACGTGGACTTGGTTAAGAGAATGTCTATCTTATATGACATCTGGGTAAGATGGTAACAGGAGGATAGGTGTCTCCTGCCCCCAGTTTCCTTTAAAATAAACTAAAGGAACATACAAATAGAGAAAAACCTGCATATGAGCTGAAAACTAAGAAGGATGCCATCACACCTGCCCAGAACTTTGAGGAATTTCTGCTAGATATTCTTTCTCTAAAGCCATGTGTTCTTACAATAAATGTAGGACCAGCAGAATACACAAGAGGGAGAGGGCACACACAGAACTGCTATACCATAGGTCAAGGCCCACACTGAAGGGCCTCCCTCAGAGCCTTGGACAGGCATTATCCCACCCAACCCTTCTCCCAGGCCACCATGCCTGGCAGAGGGAGTGGCACTGAAGGGCTGGGTCCTGGCACGGGCAGCCCCAAAGTAAATTCAGTCAACCTAAAATTTCCCCTTGTTCCTTTACTTGGATATGGAAAAGTTAAGACAGATACTCACAGTTACCTCTGTAAGAATCCATCTCTCATGAGATTATAGTGAAGGCTGCAAAACTCTGTTCAGAATAAGATTTAAGAAATCAATGTAACTATGATACTCATGTTATTTAAAAAGGGATTTCTAAACCAGGAAAGACTGAATGGAAATTAAAACTCCGAATGCCGACTGAAATAGTAATGGACAAAAGGAATACTAAATCGAGGGTTATAGAAATCAGATTAGTAAAGTAAAACTTAAAATCCTCAAGAACTCAGAGGAGAAGTTAAAAAAGATAAAAATGAAGTAGGGATTAATTTTTAAAGTACAGGATAGAGGAAAAAGTATACCATGTTTATAGCTTGGGCTTACCAAAAAACTGCCAGAACCAATGAAGTCAGCAAAGTTGCAGGACACAAAATCAACACGCAAAAATCAGTCACATATCTATACACTAATAATAAACAATCCCAAAAGTATATTAAAACAATCCCATTTATGATAGCATCAAAAAGAATAAAATAATTAGGCATAAACTAAACCAAGGGAGTGAAAGACTTGGATGGCGAAAACTAGAGTACAAAACAACTCTGAAAGAAATCAGAGAAGACACAAATAAATGGAAAGACATCCGTGTTATGTGGATTGGAAGGCTTAATAATTGGACATCTTCTTAAGATGTCAATACTACCCAAAGCAACCTACAGATTTAATGCAATCTCTATCAAAATCCCAATAAAATAGAAATATCCATCCTACAATTTATAGGAAATCTCAAGAGATCCTGAATAGACAAAACAGTCTTCAAAAAGAACAAAGTTGGGGCTTCCCTGGTGGCGCAGTGGTTGGGAGTCCGCCTGCCGATGCAGGGGACACGGGTTTGTGCCCCGGTCCGGAAGGATCCCACGTGCCACAGAGCGGCTGGGCCCGTAAGCCATGGCCGCTGAGCCTGCACGTCCAGAGCCTGTGCTCCACAATGGGAGAGGCCACGGCGGTGAGCGGCCTGCGTACCGCAAAAAAAAAAAAAAAGAACAAAGTTGGAGGTCTCACTTTCTGATTTCAAATTTACTACAAAACTACGGTAATCAAAACAATGTGGTACTGGCATAAAGACAGATATATAGACCAGTGGATAGAATAGACAGCCCAGAAATAAACCCTCACATATATCGTCAAATAATTTTTCAACAAGGGTGTCAAGACAATTCAAGGGGGAAAGGGTAGTCTTTTCAACAAATGGTGTTGGGAAAAGTGGTATCCACATGACAAAAAATGAGGACCCTCACCTTACAACATATACAAAAATTAACTTAAAATAGAACAAAGATCTAAACATAAGAGCTAAAGCCAAAGGCTAAAACCAAAAGGCAACCCAAAGGATGGGAGAAAATATTTGTAAATCATATAACTGATAAGACATTAAATTCCAGAATATATAAAGTACTCCTACAATTCAACAACAGCAAAAAAAAAAAAACCCTATTTAAAAATGGACACAAGGCTTGAATAGCTCTCTCTCCAAAGAAGATACATAAATGGCTAACAAGCACATGGAAAGATCCTCAACATCACTAGTCTTTTGGGAAATGCAAATCAAAACCACAATGACATACCACTTCACACTCAGTAGGATGGCCATTATAAAACACACACACACAGAGAAAGTATTGGCAAGGATGTGGAGAAACTGGAACCCTTGTGCATTGCTGGTAGGAATGCAAAATGATGCAGCTGCTATGGAAAATGGTATGGTGATTTCTCATAAAATTAAACATAGAATTATCATTTGATTCAGCAATCCACTTTTGAGTATTTACCCAAAAGAAGTGAAAGCAGGAAGCTGTATAGGTATTTGTGTACTCATTTCGTAACAGCTATTATTTTGGCAATTCATAATAGCCAAAAGGCAGAAGCAAGCTAAGTGTCCATCAACAGGTTAATGGATAAACAAAATGTGGTATATACACATACAATTAAATATTACTCAGCTTTAAAAAGGAAATTCTGATACCTGCTACAACTTGGATGAATCTTGGCTAAGTAAAATAAGCCAATCACAAACGTACAAAAAGGCCAATTTCATAGAGACAGAAAGTGGTTGCCAGGAGCTGGGGAGGGAAATAGGAAGTTAGTATTTAATGGGTAGAGAGTTTCAGTTGAGGAAAATGAAAAGTTGTGGAGCTGGATGCTAGTCATGATTATATAACAATGTGAATGTACCTAATGCCACAGAAGTGTATGTACACTTAAAAATGGTTTAAATGGTTAATTTTACAGCATGTATTTTTCACCACAATAGGGAAAAAAGGCTTGGGTTTAGGGTCAGCAGCCCCTCTACCAAGGATTAGATAACTCTGTGGCCTCTGGTTGCTTAACCTCTCTCGGCTGTAAAATGAGGTAATAACAGTACATACCTACTTCACTGTTGAGGGCTGTTGGGATAAACGGGATGATTCCAGTAAAGCACTCACCACATAAGCACTAAAAGTTAGCTCTTAATATTATGATGAAGATGACTATGAGAATGGCACAGCTGACTACCAGGCATTGGATCAGGAAAGGACTGTAATTGTATTTTTGAATCACTATCATTTCTGTTTGGTATTTTATTGATAAAGTCCTTTCTATTCTCTTAATGGCCCCTGCTGGTTCACCATTCAACACTTCTAGGACTGAACTACATGCTGTATAATTTTTACCCAGCAAGTCTCAATGATGTCCAAGGCGACAGGACATTCCTTGGAAAAAGTAAGAACTACTATATTCATACCAAGGTAGAAGATATGATCCAGTTTATAAAAAGCACCTCAAGGATGATCTCCAAGCTCAGCAAAGCTTCCAGAGCCTTTCAGTCCTCCACCCTACCTATGATGTCAACTGTATAGATGTGCCAAGGTGTCTGTCAATCTCAAAGTGTTATTTGAGAAGTGCTGACTAGGCTTCTGGTCCTTCAGAAGTATTCTTATCCTTAGGTGAGATGTGCATTTTAACAAAGTAATTTAACCATTTATGATGGCTCAAGCTCTAAATCTGGGTGGAAACCAGGAAAATCCAATGAAAGTGGGTGATTCAAGGTCTCAGGAGGCCTATCTTCTCCCCAAGTCCAACGGCCCCCTGCAAGACAGGTGCTCTTGTCAAGGAAAAGGAGATGCAAGCATTTGAAGACACATGCTTTGTGCAGTCCCAACGGCTCCTAGAATCACATCCCAAAACATGTGGCCAAAGATCAAGAAGGTCACTGCAGGGCTCCAGCACCACCATCTGCTGAGTCAGCTCGGAAGACAAGCAACAAAGTTACTTGGTAAACATTAAGATTACTAAAATACACACCTCTGCTTCATTTACTGTCTGTGATGGGGACAGAACAGTACCAAAGGAAAGCAAGGCACTGGAGAGAAAACATCTGGCAAGGAAGGAGAGAGGGAAGAGGAGGGGCTCATGGAAGGAAAACATACGTGGCATCACACAGGGACGCATTTGACAGGTGTGAGATGAGGTTTAGTCAACTACCTCTGGTAAAGCCAGGCCTGGTCAGGCCACCTCAGTCCTTTCCCTGTGGAGCTAGCATTTCAAGCTAAGAGCTACCAGGGAGGGTGACAGCAATATTGCAGGTGCCCAGGTAAGGGTTTTAGCCAGGCTTTTCTCCACAGCACCTCACTTCCTTTCCCTGCCAGGAGAAAAAAGGTTTTCCTGTAACCCCAGCACCTTGTCTCCTCCACCCCTGTAATGACCTGAATGGTAGTCCATGTCATAACCTCAGAAACCTGTAAATGTGACCTTATTTGGAAAAAGGGTCTTTGCAGATGTAATTAATTTAAGGATCTCAAAATGAGGTCATCCTGCATTATACTAGTAGGCCCTAAATCCAATAACATACTAGTAGGCCCTAAATCCAATGACAATCCAATGACACTCACAGGAGAGACACAAAAAGAAGACGAGACGGTCACGTGAAGATGAGGGCAGAGATTGGAGTGATGTAGGCACAAGCCAAGAAACCCTTGAAGCCACCAGAGGCTGCAAGAGGCAAGGAAGGATTCTCCCCAAGAGCCATTGAAGGGAGTGTGGCCCTGTTGACACCCTAGTTTCAGACTCCTGGCCTCCAAAACTGTGAGCAGATGAATCTGTCATTGTAAGCCACCCAGTTTATGGTCATCTGTCAGACCAGACCTAAGAAAATAATACGACCCCCGCCATGGCAGGAAAAAAAACACACACTTTGCTGTACTCCTTCATGGGCACTTTCAAAGACCTTCCTTCTGGGGAATCACCACTTACATAGTCTACCAAGGAAACCACATCCACTGGTGGTGTGCTTTTCATGGGGACCTGGACCTTGGCTTAGCCCACGTTTCAGAGGCTTCACAGAGAAAGGGGCTCTGTAGGCCAGAACAGTTCAGTCCTGCCGGGCACGCAGCCCACCTACCCCACCTCATCTCACGCTCTGATCCTTACGGAAGACACAGTGAACAGCTAGGTATGTCATTCTGCTTTTAAACCAATTCGAAAGGAAATACGACTGTCCCACCTACATGGCTCAAAAGATACGGACAGATCACAATAGAAGATATTTTAAGAACCAGCTTGGAGAGTTTCTTTTTTTTTTTTTTAATAAATTTATTTATTTTTTGGCTGCGTTGGGTCTTCGTTGCTGCACGCGGGCTTTCTCTAGTTGCGGCGAGCAAGGGCTATTCTTTGTTGCAGCGTGCAGGCTTCTCATTGTGGTGGCTTCTCTTTGTTGCAGGGCAAGGGCTCTAGGTGCGTGGGCTTCAGTAGTTGTGGCACATGGGCTCAGGAGTTGTGGCTCGCGGGCTCTAGAGCACAGGCTCAGTAGCTGTGGTACACGGCCTTAGTCGCTGCGCGGCATGTGGGATCTTCCAGGACCAGGGCTCAAACCCGTGTCTCCCGCGTTGGCAGGAGGATTCTTAACCACTGTGCCACCAGGGAAGTCCCAGGAGTTTCTAAAGGAACCTGAAACACAGGATTTCCTCAGTGGACTATGGGGCAGGGACAGATGCCACAGCACCAGTCCTCTCCTCCTCACTGCTGCGTCTTATATTTCTCATTTCTTTTTTTTTTTTTTTTTTGTGGTACGTGGGCCTCTCACTGTTGTGGCCTCTCCCGTTGCAGAGAACAGGTTCCAGACGCACAGGCTCAGTGGCCATGGCTCACAGGCCCAGCCGCTCCGCGGCACGTGGGATCCTCCCGGACCGGGGCACAAACCTGCGTCCCCTGCATCGGCAGGCGGACTCTCAACCACTGCACCACCAGGGAAGCCCCTCTCTTCACTTATTTTTACCCTGTGTCTTTTAAACTATGAATTTGCCCTTATATGAAAGGCACTACACGCACACACACACACACACACACACAGAAATCAAGAAATTGTGACAGTCAACTCTGCTGCAACAGCTACACCCCCTATACTTTCTGCTAAATCACTTCTAGGACTTGACAACTGAGTGGTGGGTGTTCACCTCCTCAGTGCCTATACCTGTTCTGCTCATCACAGTCTACACAGTGCTTTCAACAGTGCCCTCATGAGTAGGGTCTCAAAATATACTTGCTGAATGACCAGTCTGTATATCAAAAGGTTAAATACTACAATGGTAAATTTTGTTATGCACATTTTTTACCAAAATGAAAAAAAAGTTTTCATTTTGTTAAAAACCACAATGAGGTACTACTTTGTACCTACTAGGATGGCTATTATCAAAAATAAAAATAAGCTACCAAGGATGTGGAGAAACTGGAACCTTCATACCTTGCTGGTGGGAATGTAAAAATAGTACAGCCACAGTACACAATACACAGTACTGTTTTCTACAATACAGTGGAAAACAGTTTGGCAGTTCCTCAGAAAGCTAAACACAGAATTACCATATAACCCAGCAGTTACACTCCTGGGAATATACTCAAAAAAACTCAAAAAGAATTTTGTTTTTCAACCCAAAACTTGTACACAAATGTTCCTAACTACATTATTCACAATAGCCAAAGGTGGAAAACAACCCAAATATCCATCAATGGATGAATGGATAAACAAACTGTGGTATATCTATACGATGGAATATTATTCAGCCATAAAAAGGGATGGAGTACTGACATATGCCACAACATGAATAAACCTCAAAAATATTAAGCTAAGTGAAACAAACCAGTCACAAAAGGCAATCATATACTATATGATTCCATTTATATGAAATATCCAGAATAGGGAACTCCATAGAGACAGAAAGCAAATTGGTAGTTCCAGGGGCTGGGAAAGGAGGAAGTGGGGAGTAACTGCTTAACAAGTACAGGTTTCCTCTTGGGAATGATGAAAATGTTTTAGAACAAGATAGAGGTGATGCCTGCACGTTATGAACGTACTAAATGCAACTGGACTGTTCACTTTAAAACAATTAGGTGAATTTCACCTCAACTGAAAAAGGTAAAATAAATCCAACTTTGCCATTAGAATTCAAAGAATACATATAAAACATTTTTAATGACTTAACTGATCATCAGGGTCTAAATCAGGGTTTCTCAACCTGAGCACTACTGACTTCGAGCTGGATAATTAATTCTCTGTCGTGAGGGGCTGTCCTGTGCACTGTAGGGTATTCAGCAGCATCCCTGGCCAATACCAATTTGATGCCAGTAACACACACACACACACTCCTCACTGAGTTGTGACAACTAACACTATCTCCAGACACTGCCAACCATACCCTGGTGGGTGAAATCGCCCCCAATTAAGAGCCGCTGGTCTAAATGAAAAAAGGGCTCTCCCAGCAATTACTAAGAATTTGTTCTTTTTCAATCCCTTGTCAACCTGGCAGTGTGACTCACTGTGTCCTGCCAACCCCACCAGCCACAAATGACCTATCTATGACTTCTGGCACCTGGTTGTAATGTCCTTTCTTCTACTCCCAATTCCCCCAAACCACTCACAAGTGCCCAGGATAGGCTGCTTTCTGCCTGCCAGGCTAGAGATTATTCAGTACCATTCACCTTGTCCCCAGCGCATGGCTCCATGTCTCCATTAGCACCCAAGAGACGGAAGGACATCCTCAAGGTACAGGTCAAGGAAAAACCCAACCTACCAGTTTTACAAGTAGGGCAGACCCTTCCTGTACCTAGGCCCTGGTTCCCCGACCTCAGTAGTTAATTAAAGAACAACAAAAGTTCCCCCCTCCATCAGTTCGTCCCCAAACAGGGTGACAGGTGAAATGAGAGGCACAAGGTCCCTATTCCTAGAAGATACGACTAAACTTTCAAGAACTTCAGGGATCTCTAACTTTGGGGAACACAGTCAATTCAGGCTTCATTGTTTTGACATTAATCTTTGAAAAAGCCCTCAAACCTTGAGAAGACAAATGGACTCTATTCCCATCTGAACCTATGTAGCCTTGGACAGGTCATTGAATCCTCTGGCCATAGTTTTCTCCTTTGCAAGATGTGTGGTTTAGGCTGTTTGAATTCTAAATTTAATGCATTCATTCAATACCTACTTCCTAAGTATCTACTTATTAAGATCATAGAGAAAGATAAGCAGAAACCTATCCATGCCCTCAAGGAGTACAAGTTGGGTCAGAGGTAGGTGAAGAGTAGCTTAGAAGACAGAGAGAGAGAGAGAAAGAGAGAGAGAGACAGTAAGATGGAACAAAAACTAAAGAGGTATGTGCCAAGTGCTCTTGAGTATGTGAGAGAACAAACATCAGGAACAACGAATCGCACGTAAAGCAAGTCAACAGATACTGCCCACAGCACCCTATATCTGTGCAGAAGGGGAAGCGACGAGTTTGAAGTGTTAGGGATGTTGGAGGAGGCAGTGTTTAATGGAGACTTCCCAGCTAACTATGTGGGTTCTTGAATAACTGGAAATATGCAAGATACCATTTCTAACTCACAGATTGAGCAATTTTGCTGACACAGTCAGACCTTTTCCTTTACCTAAAGGCTGAGTAAAAACTCAGAGAAGTGGTCCTTCATCTCTCAGTAACCCCTGAGGTAAAGGGCTTCCATAAGAGTTAATCACTAGTTCAGTGTGACAAAAGACAGCCAAGAGGCAACCAACCTGACCAGGAGGGCCTAAAGGTTAAAGGTGAGCAGAAACCCCCAGCAACAAAATGCAAAAGGCAAATTCAAAACCACGTACTGAGAATGTCTGTACAGTGACCATGCAAGGTCTCTTGCCTCTTTCTTCTCAAAGCCAAGCCCCAAGGGAGAATTTAAAATATATATTTAGGGCTTCCCTGGTGGCGCAGTGGTTAAGAATCCACCTGCCAATGCAGGGGACACAGATTTGATCCCTGGTCCCGGAAGATCCCACATGCCGTGGAGCAACTAAGCCTGAGCACCACAACTACTGAGCCTGTGCTATAGAGCCCGTGAGCCACAACTACTGAGCCCGTGCGCCACAACTACTGAAGCCCGTGCGCCTAGAGCCCGTGCTCCATAAGAGAAACCACCGCAATGAGAAGCCTGTGCACCGCAACTAAGAGTAGCCCCCGCTTGCCGTATCTAAAGAAAGCCCGTGCACAGCAACGAAGACCCAACGCAGCCAAAAATAAATAAATTTTTAAAATAAATAAATAATATATATATTTATGTATTTAAACATAAATAAACATGCTATGTAAATATATAGGTAAATATAAGTAAAAGGAAAGTTTCTTCCTTCTAATAAGAGGAAACACAAAGCTGTCAAATACCGTAAATTATATAAATGTAACAATAACAATAACAACAATTTAGCTCCAAAATCTGGCCAAAGATGTGTCATCCAAATTGCCCTGGCCTGCTCGAGCCAGCCAACATCGCTTGCATCACCAGCCCGCTGATGCCAGATCTTCCTACACCTCAAGAACTTCAGGGCAGGAGGTCAGATTTTTCCTTGTTCTCCTAAGCGGATTCCAGAGCATTACTCCTTCCACCTTCCACCCTCATGTAAAGGTTCCTGTCCCTCTGAGCCTGAGCCACCTGGCTCGGGTGGCTTCCACCCTGCCTTGCCTTTGTCCCTCCACCCTCTGACTCATTTCCCAACACTCACTGAAGGCTCTGGCACATGGCTTCCTCTCCACAACTCCTGCCGTCCTCCTGGGAGGTTTCAAGATCCATGAGGATGATTTATTCCTATACTTCAGCCTCCAAATGCCTTCATTACAGTGACCTTTGGTCTTCTCAACCACCTACACACACGGCCACACCTTGGACCTTGTCAACACAAACCCTGAATGACAACTGTTCACTTTCTGACACACCTTCCAAGCCTCCAGCCTCTCAGGTCTTCACTCTGGGCTGAACTGTTCTTCAAATTTATGCATCACCTAGCTCTGACTCTTTTCCGTTTTCTCCCAATCAAACAACCCTCTCCTTAAACAGTCCTCTCTCCCCCATTCTGGCCCCACGGCTGACAACCTGGACCACTCCTTTGATTCCTCTGTACCCCTGGCCTCCCAAAACATCTAAACGCTGGATCAAGGCTAAGTCCACCTGTTCTGCTCCAAGTCCCAGGTTCCTGAGTTCTACCAGAGAAAAATCACACAGGCTTGCAAAACTGCATCACTATCAATTCATGGTGTTCATCCTGCCTGAGTCCTATACCTGTCCTTGGACAGCTCCCTCTCCCATTCCTCTCAGTGATTAACCTAAACCCTCAGGAGTCTCCTCAGCCCCATACTCACCACTACCCTCAGCAGACAACCTTGCTTCCTCATTCCAGAAAAACGAAGGCATCTTCCGTGTCTACCTTCAAATTCCTATCTCCCCCACACCTCCAGCTCTCCCAATACAAGCTTAACTCTATCTATACTGATTCATTTTTCTCCTCCTATCTCAGAGGGTGAAATTTCCTTCTTCTTCTCCAAGGATCAGCATTGATCCCATTCATTCATTCATTCATTTACCCATTTAAGCAACAAATATTTACTAAGTGGTCTAGGCCTGTGAACAAAACAGACAAGCTCAGGAAGCTTACATTCTAAAGAAGGGAGACAATACATAAACAAATAGGTTAATTATTGAGCATATGAGAAGCAGGGAGGAGACAAAGGGAGACTGTGGGAAGGAGAGCTTGCGATGTTTATCAGAATGGTCAGAGAAGGACTCTCTGAGAAGGTGACATTTAAGCAAAACATGCGAGGGAGAGCAAGCTTTGGGGCTACCTAGAGAAGAGTACTGCAGACAGAGGGGAAAGCCCAAAAACCCCAAGGGGGAGGTGTGAACCTCCCCTGCTTTAAGGAACCCCAAGGAGGCCAGTGTGGAGAGAGTGCAATAACCAAAGAGGAACCTAGTAACACAGGACAGAAGAGAAGTCATTGTGAGCCAGAGCACAGTACTTTCTAGGCCCACACCAGAGTTTGCAGTTTAACTTCAGGGAGATGGGGAGTCACTGGATGGTTCCCAACAGAGAAGTAACGGAAAATGAGTTGCATTTAAAAGGATCCCTCTGGCCACTGCATTGAGGGCAGATTGAGGAAGCTTGGACAGAAGTAGAGAGACCAGTGAAGAGATAGCCAGTGTAATCCAGGCCAACAACAGCTGGGCCCAGGGAGACAGCAGAGGAGGAAGTTAGAAGTGGCTGGATTTGGGATCTATTGTGAATGTAGAGCAAAGAGGATTTTCCCAATCGGATGACTGGAGGAAAGGTTTTTGGCCTGAGTAACTGAAAGAACGGAGCTGCAATTCAAAAAGACGAAGGGTCCATCTCCTCCAGTCTCCTCAGGAGCCTTACAACTGCCCTCACTCTTGTTTTAAATCTCTTTCTTTCTCTGTCTTCTTATCAGCTACCATACAATCTCTCCTTTTCTTTTCTATTCACATTCCTTAAAGAAATAGTCGAGTCTCGGTTCTCCCATTCACCAGCTCACGTCTCTTCTAAAACTGCTCTTGCAGAAGCCAGGGCCATCCCATTGCCCAAACCAGAGGCCTTTTTCCAGTCTTTACCCTACTTGACCAGTCAGAGGCATCTGACCCTCTTTACTCCGACTTACTAACTCTGCAGAGCACCACGTGTGTGAGACACTGCAGTCTGCTGATTCTCCTCATACCTCTGGATAGTCTTCCCCTGTCTCCTTTAACGGCTTTCCTTACTAACTAGCCCTTAAATGTTGCTAAAACTCAACTCCATCCTCAGCCCATTGCTCTTCTTACTCTTGACTTCTCAAACTCGAGTACAAGCATCTCTTCATGGACAGCCCCAAACAAATCAATTTCGCAACATTCAACTTCCCTGGGTACTCTTTCCTAAAATGACTTGCCCGAGTTCCCCCAAGCCCTTATCTCACTTTCCCATAAATAAATAAGTAAATTTTGTAAAAGGCACACCCTTCACCCAATTCTCACTGCATCCCCCAGGGTGTAAAAAACACCAAAGCTCTGTGTATAAACCCATAGGGTTTCCTATATTTCTCTGACATATATATTTCTGCTAAGAATAAAGCACGGTGTTAGAAATGTGATATATTGGTGCATGTTGGGGTGTTCTGAATTCAGGTATATAATAGAGTGGAAGGAGGAAAGACAATTTTAACGGACCCTAAATGAGATGAGCTGAAGCCCCAGCAAGAAGTCTAGCTTAGCCCCCAGTCAACCTACAGAATCATGAGAAATAATAAACTGTTGTTGTTTTAAGCCACTGGGTTGTAGGGTAGTGTGTTCCACAGCAATAGGTAACCGAAACACACTACAAACTGATCAGGTTAAACTCATTATCCTCCCTCATTAAACCTGGGGCTTCCCTCTTTCAGTCTTTCCTCTCTTCCTGAATAATAAGCTCACTTAGTGTCACTTCTTTTTTTTTTTTTTAATTTCTTGGCTGCGCCGTGTGGCATGAAGGATCTTAGTTCTCCAACCAGGGATCAAACCTGCGCCCCCTGCAGTGGAAGCGTGGGATCTGAACCACTGGACCACCAGGGAAGTCCCAGTTAGTGTCACTTCTATCTCACGTACCTGGGCTCTCAAACTGGAAACCTAGAATCATTCTTGATTCCATCTCTCTCCTTCAACCTCTAAATCCAGTCAAGCACCAAGTCTTATGATATGACCTCTTAATATTCATCTGTACTCTCCTTTGTTTCTATCACCACTCTGCCACTTGAGCCCTCACTGACTTTCACCTGGATCATGGCAACAGCCTCCTCAATGTGCTAGACTCTGCTACCTCATGTCATCCTCCACAAATCTAACTACACTGCGAATCTGATCATGCTATCCCCCTCTTAAAAGTCTGAATGGCTTCCTTATTGCTCGAAGATAAAGTTCAAACTCACAAGATCTCTGTGATCTAGGCCCTATCTTTCTTCTCAGGCCTTTCCAAGTATGACTGCAGACAAAATCATAAAGAAAAAGATTTACATACTTGGTTGCACAAAAATTTTAAATATCTGCAAAAACCCCACCTTAACAGAAGGTAAATGACAAAATAGAAAAAAAAAACCTGATATGTGTACACACACACTCACAAAGTATTCATATGTTAAACAGGTAAAGCACTTCTATAAATCATTAAGATGAATGTCCTAACAGAAATGAATAAAGAAACAGAAAATTCACCACAGAAGAAATATAAAGGAAGGAAGGAAGGAAGGAAGGAAGGAAGGAAGGAAAGAAAGAAAGAAAGAAAGAAAGAAAGAAAGAAAGAAAGAAAGAAAGAAAGAAAGAAAGAAAGAAAGGAAGGAAGGAAGGAAGGAAGGAAGAAGGAAAAATGAAAAGAAAGGAAGAAAGGAAAGAAAGGAAGAAAAGGAAAGAAGAAAAGAAAGAAAGAGAAGGAAAAAAGAAAAGAAAGTTAGAAAGGAAGAAAGGAAGGAAGGAAGGAAAGAAAGAAAGAAAGAAAGAGGGAAAGGAAGAAAGAAAGAAAAGAGAAAAGGAGGAAGGAAGAAAGAGAGAAACGGAGGAAGGAAGAAAGAAAAAGAAAGAAAACATGTCCAACCTCATAAAAAGATAACACTTCTGGTGGAAGCATATATTGGTTTTATCTTTCTGGAGGCTATTTTATAATATGTACTGAAAGCTAAAATATGCATATCTTTTGATCCATCCATTTCACATTCAGAAATTTATTCTAAGGAAGTAATAGAACAAGTACCCAAAGGCTTTAAAAAATACTCGTTGCAGTTGTTTTGTAATAGCTATAAATAACCTAAATGACTAATAGGAGATTGGTTAAACAAATCACAAAACGTTCACACAATGGACTGAAACTGTTGATGCAGACGCTTAACACAAAAAGATAGTTAGGATATACTGCTATGTGAGAAAGCAAACTACAGACAAAGCATATTCTTATCCTTAAAAAATGCACAAGTCTGGAAGGTACACACCAAAATGTTAACAAAGGTAATTTATGCGATTATGGATAATATTTTCTCTTTTTGTCTGGCTTTATCTTCTAATTATTCTACTATACTATGGATTAATTTTTGTCATAAAATTTTTTTAAGACTTCTGGATTGCTTTCTTCCATATCTCCCAAAGATTATATATGGAGCTAGCATTCATTTCATTCTTTCCCGTCTTCCAGGTCCAACCCCAAATACCATCTGAGGGTCTCCAGCAGGGCGCTTATTGAGATATAAACAGATACAGCATTGAACAGTGGATTATAATCCTGGAAACTTCTCTGTGGTTTCAAAGAAATCAAAACTGAATGACTAAAATAATATTACAACGGTGCCTAGAACATTGCCTTACACTGAACGTGTGGAGAAGGGACTGAGGAGACAGCAGGAGAAGGGATAGTAAGTGAAAAGGAAAATGGAAATGGGTTAAGGCACGGCACTGACACTCAACTTTACAGACAAAAGGCTTTAAACACATTTAATTAATAATAAATACCAAATGGTAACTCGTTATGTCTTCAGAACTCAACGTTTCTAGCAGAAGAGACATAAAAAACTGGTTTCTGTGCCAACAAGAGACATGAAGCCCATGCTCAGCAGTTCATGCACTTTAATCACGACAAGACCCTCAAATGCTCACTAAGAGCCTCTTTATTGTTAGACACGCGTCTAACAAGCTTAGTCATCTAGTTTCCAAGTCCACGGCAGATTAAAAGCAGCAAATTAGAGAGGCGCTAATTCAGGAAGACACTCGGGTAGCAGTAAGGAGCGATGGCTGACGATCTCAAAAGAAGGGAACCATAATGCACAACGTGAAATTCAAAAAGCATAGCAACCCAGGGCCATTTTATTCAGGAGCAAACTCTCTCACCCATAGCAAGCAAAGACCCTAACAGATCTATAACAAAACAGTAACATTCTAATAGTGCACTTGAGAAATAAGAGAACGGTAAGATGTTAGAGTTGAAAAGCAACTTCACCGTCATCTCGTCCTCATTTTACAGACAAGAACCTGATGGTGGACAGAGCTGGGAAGGCTTTTGTCCAGATTACAGGGCCTGGTGGTCACCACACAGATTCAGATCAGGAGTACTTTCCACCTATATTATGCTGCCTCTGTGGCATATAATTTAGAAGACAGGAAATAATGTATTTCAGAAAATGCCCAATCCAAAATTGTACATTTTTCAAAACAGACCCCCAAGGGTCAGGAAAGCATGTGCTCCTATGATGAGTCTTCTTGAATGGGCTCTCCATATGACCAGGCCATTCTTCTACTCATTCTTTGTCATTCCTTCTCTCCATAAACCTAGGGAATTCCTCCACCTCCTTCCTTACTCTCTTGAACCCCTCAACTCAACTCCCACCCCACAGCATTCAATAGAAAACAGAAGACATGAGGCAAGAACTCCCTCAACTTGCCAAACCTTACCAATTTCTTCTCCTCTGTTCCCATTCTTACTCCTCTTCCTTCCAGGTCAGTGCATAAAGTGCCCTTTCTCCTGTCCAAGGTCATCTCTCCCACCTGAGTTGATGACTCCACCCATGACCTGCCATCACCTCCTCAGCCCCATTCCAACAGTAATCCCCCCGTACTTCATTTCCAACTTCCTCCCGACTGGCCACTTCTTTTCTGCTTAATGTATTCAAGACTCTTCCACCATTTAAAAATAATAATAAATTCCTCCCTGACTCAGCACCCACCTCACTTCCCATTCACTCATTTCACTGCCACCTGGACTCCACTCCATGGCTCCACTTCCAATGCTCTTAACAAAGCTCATGAACGAACTCCACATTTCCAAATCCAAGAAACACTCTTCCACCATCATCGTGACCTTTCTGATTTCTTACACCTTGACACAGCCACACCCTCCTTCTTTTAAATCTACTTAGTATTCACTTTCCCCACTCACTCTCTCCTGATTCCCCAACCCCATCTTCAGCCATTCCTTCTGCCTCCTTCATGTGCTCACTCATTCATTCAACTGGCTTTCACTGAGCTCCGCAGATGTGCTGGGCACTACACGGGCACTGGGGATAGAGCAACGAACAAGTCAGCCAAGGCTCCGCTTTCATGGACGTGAAATTCTAGTGGGGGGAGATAAACAATGAGCAAGAAGAATCAGTTGACACGTGCTACGTGGCAAAATAAAACATGGTGAGTTCCTTATATTGGATAGTCAAAAAAGGCCTCTCTGAGGTGAGATTTCAGTGAGATCTGAATGGCAAGAAACAGCCAGCCATGGAAAGATCAGGAAAAACATTCCAAGCAAAGGGACCAGCCATGCCTAAGACAATAAAGAGGAGACGCTGTTAAATGCTCAGAAAAGGTAAAGAGGAATCACTGCTGTGACTAAAAAGCATGCTGGCTGAGGTTAAGGGAGATGCAAGTTCTGGTAGCAGTTTGCAGGTCAGAGTGAGGAGGCATCCAAAGGACTGGTCACTTTGACAGCTGTGGTGAGTACTGAGGCTAGATAGGACAAAGGTTAGGTGGGATTAAGGTAGGTGGGTGGGGAGGGGGAAGGGATCCCAGATGCGGGGAACACTATCAGGAGAGCATGGGAAAGAGCTAAATCCACGGTTCACAGGAGATGAGGGGGGCACAGGCCTGAATGAAACAGGAGACCTGTGTTAGAGCACAAGGATTTGAAGGTGGATACACGGCTGGGGGCAGGAGTTCCTCAGGCAGAGAGGGCCATCATACTAACAGTGACTTGACAGGCTGGGGCAATTATCCTAACACAGGTGGGTTTCAAGCAGGGAAAAATAAAATAAAATAAAATCTGAATTCTCTCTCCTCCTTATTCATCCTGGGGTTTGTAATAGATACTGTGAAAGATATAGATATCTATCTATAAATATTATCTATTCATCTATCTGCAAGACTCTAGCTCCACCAGGTTTTACATACAGCAAACCAAATACTGCCTGATAAAAACAAAATTCAGGCACCTAAATACTAAGAGTTACTGTTTGCAGACTACTAACTACACGCTAGGCACTAAGTTAAGTGCTTTGCATAATTTCCTCTAGCCTCACAACCACTCAGAGTATTCTCTGTACTTTGCCAATGATAAGCCAGTATCTTAGTAAGTTGCCCAACACCACAGGGACCAGGCCAGGATTCAAGCCAAGGGCTGCCCACCTCCAAGCCGCATGCTTTTAAACCACCACGTGTGATGCTAACCTTGAAAATCCTCTCCTAAGGAGAACATCATCGTGTTCCCTTTGACCTAGGGAGTCAGGGAGGAAAGACAGTACTGAACATCAGGTTTTCCCCAATCATTACTGAGTTACACCTTCCGGTCAAACCGAGATTTTCCCATAGCCAAAAAGCCAGACGGAATTATTTCTTCCAACACTGCCCACTCCCCCACCACCAAGATTCCCAGGCTTCTAAAAATAGTAAAGGACAAAGGTCTGAGGAACAGGGCTAGTCTATCCCCAGGGGAAATTAAACGAGTCTAACAAACCTGTAAGATAATCAGCACTTCCTGAACCAACAAAATTCACTGACCAGGGAAAATGATGAGTCGAGGGTACTAGTGGGAGACATGCCACCTCTGTGAAGCTGGAAGGGCCCAACTGATGAGGTCTGAGTCCTCTTCTCTCTTCCTGTCCCCGGGTAATGAAGTCTCCATTTTGTTCTCAAATTCACGCTCAGTACCAGAGGGACAATAATCTTTCTCTTACTCTAAAGGTCCCAGTACAATAGCTATAAGTCCTTAAAAACAGGCGCCAAGCAAATTACATGGCATTATACTGCTTTCCCCAGGATTCAAGTCCTAGATGAAAGGCATCATTATTTAAGATCATTATAATTACAAATGATAATCCAACATCAATGCTTCACTTGGCCTTCTATTATAATAATATAGGGATGCCATAAACTCTTTCATCCAACAATCTCTTGGCTCTTCAGAAATCATAAATAACAAAGCTTCCTTACTCTCTTGAACCCCCCACTGTGTGGCTATGTCAAGGTGTAATTGGCATTGCCTTCCATTGTCTGCCAAGGTTCACTCAGAGCCCAAGGAGAAAACTGATCAGCTCAAGCTGATTCACTCACAGCACATCTCAAATGAAACTCCAAATTTTTACTCTTTTAACTTTGTTCCAACTTGGGGAACTCACCCTCTGCCAAGGTAGAAGTCTCACTCATAAGAAGAACTCCTCCTTCTAACAACTGTCCATAACTCAATAGAAGAACTGAGATTGTTTATACATAATAGACTAAATGATAATAAAAATAACAGACTAATAATAATAAAGATAATAATGGAGGAAGAAAGTAAGCACAAAATCTTGCAGCCAGTATTGCCTTAACGTGCTGATACTCATTATTCCTGATTCAAAATCACATAGAATGAAAAAGCTTTTTTGCTTTGGGTATAAACACAGAACATATGATTTATTTATGCAGGCAACACTGTTCCTTGAAAGAGACTAAAAATGTTGCAATACTTCAACTTTACTAAGAATATAACATGTGCAAAGGTGCTGAACTAGGTATGTTCCCTAAAACAAGGTTCCTCGAAGAAGGGGTTCCAGAGAAAAGACTCACAGTTGAGAACAATCCCACTCCAGGAAATCTTGCCTAACCATCTCAGTCCTCATTGCCCTCCTTCCCCTCAACCCCTCCACAATTTAGAGAGTACACCACACATGCCAGCATTTCAATAGCTATTGTCTTGTGGGGTGCGCGTGCTTCCTGCGTGTTGGTCACGTCACGTCAACTGGGAGGGCAGAAGCCAAGCTTTCCATTACTTCTCTCTGCCACAGCACCTCAAACAGAGCTGGTAAAGAATATGCTAGATGCTCAGTAAACCTTGCTCCCCCTGGCTGGAGGGGCAAGCTGTCTCTTATGCTCTCTGCATTATACCTCCAGCCTCTCACTTCATGATCACAGCATCCCTACAGAGGTAGGAAGGACGTTTTCTACAGCGAGGAAGCAAAGGCTTACAATAGTTAAATGACTTCCCCAAAGACGACAAGTAGCAGATGTGAAAGAACTTGAACCCAAGACCCTTAGCTGCAAGTGCTAGACTCTTCCTTACACAAAGGATTACCAACATCTTCTCTCATAACATTCTGACCTTTAATATCCCTCCCCAACTGAACCTCGCTCTGAGTAATTCAAGTCAGAAAATGCTTCCACCACATTTTGGGGTTGCTCAGATATGGGAATATGGGGAGAATTTTTTAAAGCTCATAATTCACATGCAGTCAGTGGAGAGTCCTGCCATAACTCCTCTCAGCCAGGACCCACACAGACTCGCCGTTCTATCTCCGTTGGTTTACCGGTTTACTCTGCAAGTAGCTGTTTTACACAGAAAATGACGTAGAGGTTTTTAACCATAATAGGTTAAGAAAGATTGCTGGTTTGCTGATTCTGAGAAAATAAATTTTAAAATTAAGTGATTTACCTGAAGTCACACAGCAAATTAGACCCTTCTGAGCCACCCGACTCCTCTCTGTCCCTATACTGGCTGACACATCATGCTGTACCACATTGGCACTGCTGACATTTGGGTCTAGATGATTCTCTGTCGGGGGTGGGGAAATCGTGTACACTGTAGGACGTTTAGCAGGAGCCCTGGCCTAAACTCACTAGCTGCCAGTGTTACCCGATCCTGTGACGATCAAAAATGTCTCCAGATGTTGCTAAATGTCACCTGGGGATAATCGCCCCTGGTTGAGAACCACTGCTCTAGACCAGTGGTCTCCAAACAGAGGTACACAAAGCAATCCACTGGGTTTAGAAAGAAAATATGAGACTATTTTTATTAACTGTCATCTTAAAAAATAAGATTTTTATCTTTACTAATATTTAATATACGGTCCATCTCTAATGTTTCCATCAAGTCCAAATGTCAGTCACGTCTCAGACACATCTGATGGAATCCTGGGGGAAGAGCGGAAGCTCCGTAGCAAAGGCTGAGATGTACTGAGAGGTACTGCAGTCCATGTGCTTGGTGAAGTGTGTTTACTGATTACATTTGTTTTAAATGGATTAGCTCTCATAAAACAAACAAGGGGATTAAAAAGATTCCTGCAAAGAAAGCTTGGATAAAGATAACACAAGCATACGTGAGCAACAAGAGAATGGCAGGGCCTGATTTCTATCCCGGTGTCCTCTTCAACAGTCACACTACAACGCAGAAACAATCACAGTCTAATAAGATATGACAAGAAGTTCACCGAAACCTTGCTGAGATTCAAGTGTGGATGTGCAACCACTATCATAAATGATGAACTTCACTATAAGTACACACTACGCCTTAAGATTATTAGCTAATGACAGCAGGCCATGAATATAATGTAAATAAACAAGGGAGAGCATGTCTGTAAACTGAGTGTTATTCTACCTAAAAAGTTTAAAAGACTATTGTTCTAAACCAACACTGCCCAAAGCACTTTCTCCGATGATGAAATTTTCTCCGTCTGTGTTGTCCAAAATTGTAGGCCTTAGCCACACGTGGCTATTAATCAACTGAAATGTGGCTACTGTGTCTGACGAATTAAATTTTTATCTTTTATCGGATAATTTAAATTTAAATACCCACATGTGGCTACTGGCTACTTTACTGGCCTGCACAGCACTGGACACTAGGAGATCACTACTGTCTCAAAACATACAGCTCTCAGCAAGCAGTGTACTTTCCTGCTTTTGTGTCTTGGGTTATTCTCTCTGCCTAGAATGTTCTCTTGACCCTGTCCATCTAGTACTAAGTTCTTATTTCGAAGACACATTTCAAGTATCACTTTCTTTAGCTTTCCCTGACTACTCCTCACCCCACAAGATTAATGGCTCCCTCATGTCTGTCCCCTAGCCCTTGTACATCCCTCATCACAGCACGTAGAGCTATTTGCTCGTATGTCTGAAGTTCTATGATAGTGAGGCAGAGCCGTGTCTTATTTAATCACTGCACGACATCCAGCACAGGCACGGTTACTGAACACGGCAAAGAATGAACGAACAAACCTGGGTCTTCCAATCACACTGCAGTGCTACCGCCACCACACCAAACACACCAAAAGATGGCTCCAGAAAAGTATGCTGAAGGCTCCGCTCCGCTACTTCAAGTGCTGGATGCTGCTTCACTAGACAATTTCATTTCTATGATTATCATTGTTCGGCTCTTAAAGATGCAGAGGGCACAGGGATTTCTTAAGCAGCTCAGAAAGCATCTATCCTTTGAAGAGGACAAGATGAAGGTGGACGGTGGGGTGAGTCCCCTTTCTGTCTCAAGTGTCAACTTTCAAATACTGCAAGGTAAAATGACTGCTCTGATGCAGTAGTATGTTTTCATGTGCTCTTTATTAATATTTACCAAGCTTTTCCTGTGTACTCTACATGCAGTTTTAGCTACCGAGGTACAAGTGTATGCCTCCCCCCGTACCCTCCCTCTCAAAACCCATATGAAACTGTTTCTCTTCATGACCTCTCATTAAATGAGTGTGACTTTGTTAGAAAGACCAAAGGAAAGGCTTTGACCACGCAATGACTTATTCTAGATTTCATTGCTGAATTCGAGATTTGGCTATATTTAGCAAAGCTATAACCGTCATCATGCCCGAAGCCAGGAAGAAGACACCATTCACAAGCCACCCCCTGAAAATCTGCAGTTGCCACTAAAAAACCAGACTTCCCAGCAGGCAAAGACATCTGAAGTGGGAGGGGTCAAATTGGTTGTTTGCATCAAGGGAAGACCTCACATGCTTATAGCCAACCTCCCTGCCTGGCGCTGAAGCTCTCCGTGGCCTTATTTCCTTTTCTTTTCTCTCCAACATACCTTCTGCTTGGGCCAAACACCCTCATTATCTCCCCTGTCCACTCCTTCCTGTAACACTGGTCTTCTCACTCCCCCGGCTGCTTCTGCTTCAAGCTTCTTGCCTCTCCTCGAACCTTCGGGACCACTCCTTCCCCAGACACCAGCCACCTCCTCGCCCCCACTACTGGCAAAGGGCTGAGGCACAGAGGGAAGCAGTGCACATTGGACAGCTAGCCAATGGTTACTCAGAAGGCCCAGGGCCACTGGGGAAAGCAAGCAGCCAGCACAGCCAGGGAGCAAATGTAAAAGAACTTCCTTCTACCATGCCATGTCCTTCTTCCCTTGACTCTGGAAGGGAAACTTCTACTAACCAAAATGATAACACCAGACTAGCCAGTTTTCCCAGAACTCACCATACTGTCTCCCCTCTTCGCACTTTTGCATGTGCTATTCTTTCTGCTTAGAAAGGCTTGAGTAACCCTCATCCGGAATATATGCTGGGTAATTTCCATTCCTGTTCAAACGACACTTCATCTGGAAACCCTCAGCCCCAGGCCCTTTATCATCTCATAACATCTTTTTTCCACCTACTCCACACCCAGGACCTTGCTAAGTGCTGCACACTTATCGTAGCGTTATTTGCTGGTCTATGAGCTTCTTAAGAGCCGGGCCCAAGTCCCATTCATCCCAGTAGCTCTGGAGCCTAATACAGCACCTGCCACAGAGGAGGCACCAACAAACGTTCACTAAACGAATACATGCATGCGTCATACTGATACCACCAATACATATGTATGCCATACATACACACACACACACGCACACACATTTGTTAGGTTTAGGTGATTTCACACATATTTTTTAAGCCTCACTACTTTGCACTGTAGGTAGGAGAAACTGTCAGTTTACTGACATGGAGACT
The DNA here is from genome assembly GCF_963455315.2 of Globicephala melas. Taxonomy (NCBI): domain Eukaryota; kingdom Metazoa; phylum Chordata; class Mammalia; order Artiodactyla; family Delphinidae; genus Globicephala; species Globicephala melas. The sequence continues at coordinate 31,139,129 of NC_083325.1, read as the reverse complement.
TACTGAGTAGTTCTCATTAGCCCTAGACCTGAATTCCTTTAGTGTAGCTCAGAAAACTTTCCTGAAGGGCCCCCTGCTCCACCTTATACAGAATGTTCAGGACTGCTGTCTTGGACACAGCAGGTAGTCAACATTTACGTATTGTCTGGAGCTTAGAGGTAAGGCCTCATAGAGCTAGGGGGATATGACAAAAGCGTAGCCTCTCAGTCCTCCTTTGAGCATTGCTCCACTTTTCCCATTGAGCTCATTCTGGAAGCTTAAACCAGATCTTCCCTTGACATCACACGCCTGTTACTTCACACATGATTTAGCATCTCATCATGGCATCTTCACTGAGGAAGCTAGAGAGAAAATATCCTCCCCTGCACCAGCCTACACAAAGCCAGACCCCTCGTGACTTAGAACCTTCACTTCCCCCAGACAGACAAACCCTCACTGGACTAGTTAGGGAAACTGGGTGACTGGGGCTGATGCCGCTGACGGAAAGATGGCAGCCCAGGCACTCTCCTGCCTTACACTCCAGCACCTCCTCCTTGGGGTTCCTGCGATTCCTCACTGTAAAGTACAGACCAAACCCACGTGAAGGAAAAAGGGACGGTCAGTGAGACGAGGTGGTAACAGGGTCTGAGCTTGAAGCCCAGCACATCATCCCTCCCTGAACTGCCTGGCCACTGCCCTGGGCACTTTGATGCATGATTCTCGTCATCCTAAGACAACACTGGCTGGGACTGGTGGCTAGGTCGGCACCTGGGGACTCAAAGCGAAGAGGGTTCAGGAAGGAGCATGGCTACCCAAAACATCTGTTGACCCTTTAAGGAGCTGCTGATGCCTCTGCAAAGAACATGTGGCTGTGTCTACCCACACCGGGGGAAAGGAAAGCTGCAGACTGCTGCAGTCAAACTAGCCTTCACATTGCCCCCCATTCCTCCTGGCTGAGAAATAATGGCTACCAATTATTGAACATCTGAAAACTGTTAAATAATTTACATACATTGCCTCAGTTAATATTCAAGACCGCTCCGTAGGGCAGTGGTTCTGAAACTTTAGCTTGCAGCAGAATCTCTCCAGGAACTTGTTAAAGCCCCACAACCAAATTTATGGGGTGAGGCCTGAACCTGCATTTCTAACAAGCTCCCACGTGATGCTGACGCTCCGGACCGAGGCTCCACACTTTGAGAGTGCCAGAGGGAAACAGAGATTCAAGAGAGGTCTGAAATGTCTTACCCAAGGTTTCACAGCTAGTAAAGAACAGATCCAGAATTTGAATCTAGATCTACCTGATTCCACAGACAGCCCTGGTAACCGTGCTGCTGTAGGGGTGAATGTTTGCCTTGTTTTCATAAATTCACTGACAGCTCCTTAAACGCAGGCATCACACTTTAAACCCCCCTATATCCTTCCCAGAACCTTGCAGTGCCTTTGTACTTGGTGGGTTCTTCACAAGTACTTTGTATACTGGCTCCTACACAGCTACATACTTCTAAGAACCACATACTCAAATTCAGTTATAGTCAAAGAACATAAAGAGGGCGACACTGCCAGACCTAGCTGAGCCTTTGTCCGTGCTGTCACCGTACCTGGATAACTCCTGCTCGTCCTTCAGTCAGTCACTTCCTGCCGCAAGCAGTTCTTGGCTCTCTAAAATTGGAGGCCACTGCACCCTAAGCTTATCTCCATGATAGCACATATTGCTCTGTTTTAAGTGGCTGTTTTCCATCTCTCAAAGTAGTTTGTAAATTCCAGTATCTAGTTTTAAATCATATTCCCCAGAGCCCAGCACAGTGCCTGGCACATCACAGACACTCCATAACTGTTTGTTGAATGAATAAATGAATGAATACAGAGCTGCAAGCCCTCAGTTCCATTTAAAAATACCATCATGCATGATGTGCAGTTCTCAGGGATGAATTCTGGGGAAGAGAAGGGCAGCCTAGATAAAAAAGACCAATTTTGCCTTTTCTCCTCCCCGTCAACTCAGACTCCGAGAAAAGGCACTGCTTAGGGTAGCATCACCTCTAATGAGACAATAGCCTAGCTGAACAAAATGTTTCTGGGCTCTAAGTTCAGCACAGGCTGTTGAGAGGGAAGGAAAGAGCTCTGGGCCCCCTCCTTCCTCTTGATTTCTCTCTCACACACACTCCTTCTCCATTTCTCCATCCCACTGCAGTCAAGGGCTTTGGCACAGGTATGAAACAGACAGACCAGACTCAAGGGTGTGGATCTGGCAGCGGGCACAGAAGCATCTCCCATCCTGCACCAAAGCCCACAAGGAAGGATCCAGAGGGACAGTGACTCAGGCCCCGGATTAAGTCCAGCTAGAGCAGTACTGAAAATGGAAAAGAGCAACAATTTCATAAGGACATCAACTGCCAGGTCTTTTTTAAACCAGTGTTTTTAAAAAGTCTTCAACCGTAACCCCAGAAAACTGGGCCCAGCTGAATCCCATGCTGACAGAAGCTGAGAGCCAAACAGCTCCTCCTCCAAACCCACCACGAGCAACACTCACCGTGTCAGGCATGTCCCAAGCCCAGGTTGGGGCCCTTGCTCCAACCTTAGCTTGCAAGAAGGCTTCTTCTCCTGCTAATAAACTGTTCCCCCACCATGCTGCAGGAATAGAGGCCTCCCCTTCCCCCATCCCCTCTTGGCTGATAAAACAACCTACAGCAGGTTGGCCCCATCCAATTAGTTGGAATAGCTTCATGCCAAGGAAATTGCTGCTTTTATTAAAAATAAAAGCTCACTAGGCAGGCAATGGGCTGTGAAAATTATGAGTCTGGCATAATTATGAAGGTCGACGTTAAGGTTACCAAAAGAGACATGCAAAGATTACAGGACAGCCTGGGGGATGAAGATATATATCTACATGTCTATAGATACACAGATGAACACGTGTGTAGGGAATTTACGCAGCAGATCTAAATAACATTAACATCCTCTCCAAAAGAGAAAAAGAAAAAATCGGAGGCCACTCTCAAGTAATTCTTTTGGCAAAACACAACCACACACACACACACACACACACCAAAAACCAAAAAACAAGAACAGGAGAAAGAGGGGCCTACTGGACTGATTTCAAAATAACCACATTCATTTCATGTAATTTGTTATCTTAGCTGCATCCTGGGGACCTGATTACAGTTGGGTCAGGAAACAAATCTAGTCAAATCCAACAAGAGCCTTGGCTCTTAGAAAAACACACTCTGATTCTCTGAAAATCCTCTCTTCCTTCCAGTGCCTGCTCAAGGGAGTGGGAAAGTTGGGTAGAAGAAACCCCTCTTAAAGGTCCTCCATCCCCACCGCTCAGCCCTCACATCAGTATTTCAAGTTTTAGGTGGATGACAAGCCCCACACCCTACATCTGATGTAAAGCTTTACACTTTCACCCATACGTTTTCTCGTCTGATCCTCATAATTCGGTGAGGCAGGCAAGAAGTGGCTTGTCAAATTTTTTTTTTAAATAAAAGGCCACCGAGGTAAACAATTTCTGGCAAATTCCCCCCACCCCATAAAGCCCTGTCACTTTGAAATCTCAGTTTCAAATTTCTCAAGGACAATGATTCACAGGGCAAGGGGAGGGGGAAGGGAGGGTCAACTGGTCAAAACCCATTCATACATTTAACGTCTTGCTGCATCAGCACAAGATTTTAATTTACGGCGCACTGAAAGAGTCCCACCATACCTTCCGCCAACACCTCGTCCACAGTGACCTGCTGTCGCCCAATGCCAAAGACCCTTCCGATGTAGCCACTGCCCAGGCCCGAGGTGCTGCCCCCTCCTCCGCTGGAGCCAGAGCCCAGGCCAGAGCCGCCCTGCTCTCGCCGGGAGTCGAAAAACTTCTTCATCTTGCGAAAAGGAAGCAGTAAAGCAAAATACCGACGGTTTCTAGATTTTTTTTTTTTTTTTTTTAACAAGAGATCCAAGGATTTCTTCTCGGATTTCAGCTAGGAGAGGAGCCACCCGAATCCGGCCGAGGGGGTGGGGGCTGAGGGAGGATGCCTATAGGAATATGCGTGTCAATCGCGCGGCGGTCCCCTCCTCCTCAAGAGAGCGATTCGTGTAAGTTTAAACCTGTGATGACAGAGGAAGAGAGAGAGGATGAATCAGTAACACACTTAAAAATTCAACTGCTGAGTCCTAGGGGGAGCAAAAGCCACCATCCTGGGGAAACGCTTCATGCATTTTCTTAGAAAAACCCTGCGGCTGAAAACGCGTTCCCGGCCCCACAACCCGGGACCCTGTGCCCCGGGGTCTGAAAAACGAGGGATTCGGGCCGCCTCGGGCAGCGCTGACCCAACCCGGCACTGCTTCCCCTCCTCCCCGGTCTCCCCGCCGCCCCGCGAGGCAGCATCCCAGCGGCACCCACTTGAGATGGCTTGGCGGCCGGCGCCCAGCTACCAGCGCCGCAACATTGTCACGGCCGCCGGGCCGGCCTGCGACAAGGAGAGGAGGCGGCGCTGCAGCGAGAGCCGGGGCCGCGTTCGGCGCCCGCCCGCCCGCCAGCTGATCCCCGGAGCGCCCGGCGGAGACTAACCCGCCGCCCCTCCCCCGCGCGCGCTCCCGCTCGGCTCCATCCACCCAACCAGGAAGTGAACCGCCGCCGGAAGTGCCTCTCGGAGCGACCCGGCCAGGGGCCCAGGCCACCGGCGGCCGGCGCTCTGTCGCCACAGACGGGAAGGAGTTATCGGAGAGAAGGGGACTGGGGAAAGGGGATCTCAGTGCGGAGAGAGTTTTGGAAAAGAACGTTGAAATTGCCCGACCCGTAGGGCACTATGGGAAAGGTTGTTCGGCGCAGCCCAGCGACTGGACTGCAACTCCCAGGATGCCCCTGGAAGACCGAGCGAGGCGGCTGCGGTGGCCTCCTCGGCCACGGAGGTGGTTACTGGAGTGGTGCATTTGTGGGGATTCAGTTATTTAAACACATCCGGTAAAGAAACTGCCAAGGACCAGGGTTTCCACCCTGCTGCATGTCCCACCCTTCTGGAGCCATCTTATTTGCGACTTGACCTCCCTGCCCAAGGGATTCTGGGGATTGTGGTTTCCGAACGGATCGAGACTGACACCTGAAGGACGCGGCTTAGCCGCTTAGCTCTAGCTGGTCCTGCGGGGCTTACCGACGTCACCTGGGCAGAGGTGGAAGACCGGAGGTGATCGGGAAATTTTTGCTGGCAGTTGGTGCCAGGCCACACCCGAAAGCCAACCCTAACATAAATAAACCCAGAGCCCTTCCTCCTCCAACTTCAAAAGCTGCTTTTGCTCCCAGACGTTATTGAGAACCGGCTCACGGGTCAGCTCTGAGCTAGGCGCTGTGAGAACGCTTAATAAGACCGTATCTTTTCAGGAAGTCTACAGGCGAGACTCAAACTGAGAAACTTAAAGGGTGTGTGTGCGGGGCAAATCGTAGGGTACCAGGAGACCCAAACCCCAAACTTTGGGGCTCGTCTGTCGGTGACCTTTTCCACCTTTTCTGATGCTGTGGCTGTGCTGACCTTTGTTAAGCCACTCCCACACAAGAACTCTAGGCTGACCTTCTGCTATTTGTTTTCACTTCAAGATTCCTCTTTTGATGCTTATTTTATCCTGATACCGCCCGAGTGCCGAGAGTGGAGGTGGACGATGTGATTTGCATCTGCAAAATGCAGAAGATTTGGGACCCCTCTTGGAACCTTCTTCCATCCCTAGATTTCCTGATAGATGATGCTGAAGGTAGTGCCAAGTCCCTGCCCATCCCCCCTCCCCAAATCCATGATGTTTCAAGTCCCTCAATATAGGTTATTTCTCACCTCCACCTGCTCTCCCTAATTCTGCGACAGCCTTCTTGGCTTGTAAATTAGTCCCAGAATTTTTTCAGCAGGATTTGAGAAGCGTAGAGAAAGGTGCTCCAGGGCGGAGGGGGGGTGGGGGGGATGGTTCTTGCTTTTTCTAAAATGACTATTGAACTGAGTTGTGACTGGCTTGACGGCAGTTTCTACTGCTTCTTCCTCTTCTTCCTCCTCCTTCTCTTTTTCTCCTCCCTCTTTTCCTTCTCCCTTTTCTCCTCCTCCTCTTCCTCTTTCTTCCTTGTGTTTCAAGTAGTATCACTGTAGTTAAACTATCAGTTAAAGTTCCTGTGTAGAGAAAGCATCTTTTCAGGGAGTCAGTGTTTTCACCTCGATTCACAAATCCATGCAGCCACCTCCAGGGCAGAATGCAGCACCTGCTGAAACATTCCCTCAAAGCAAGCCCACGGGGGGCATGTTCGCTGCACTTTCCTTAAAAGTCTAGATTTTTCTCCAAGGAAGTTTGGAATAGATCTTAAAATAGATGGGAAAGCATATTTGAAATTAGATTCATTGACCTCCATCTTTCTCTGCATCTATTGATCTTGCCTGGCTTTTTTATTTTCTTTTTTTAATTTCTTTTATTTTTGTGGCTGCGTTGGGTCTTCGTTGCTGCGCGTGGGCTTTCTCTCGTTGTGGAGAGCGGGGGCTACTCTTCGCTGCGGTGCGTGGGCTTCTCATTGCTGTGGCTTCTCTTGTTGCAGAGCACGGGCTCTAGGCACATGGGCTTCAGTAGTTGCAGCGCGGGGGCTCAGTAGTTACAGCGCACAGGCTCTAGAGCGCAGGCTAAGTAGTTGTGGCAGATGGGTTTAGTTGCGTCTCGGCATGTGGGATCTTCCCGGACCAGGGATCGAACCCGTGTCCCCTGCACTGGCAGGTGGATTCTTAACCACTGCGCCACCAGGGAAGTCCCTTGCCTGGCTTTTTTAAAGAAGCCCTGTTGGATCCTGGAATCTGTTGCTATCTCAGTTTTTACTTCTCTAGACTTTCCTGATACCAGACTAGGCCTGACTTATGCAAATCCCAAGTCTTACTTCTGAGATACAAAAATGTGTTTTTATCCTATAAGATTAAGGTAGCTAACATGTATTTTTTGAGCACTCACGTGGACGCTTTGATCAGAATCTGAGGGAGGAAGTTTTAAAAAGAAGAAGAAAAAGAAGGAAAAAACAGAAGACTGGACTTCTTGTCTTCCATTCTCTTAGAGACTAATGGCAGTTACAATGTCAAAACTACAGTTTTTAATGTTTTACAGATATTAAGTTAGTGAATCCTCACAACAACCCTATGAAATAAGGTACTATTATTATTTTCACTTTATAGATGGAGGAACTGAAGCATAGAGATAAGTGACTTGCCCAAAGTCACACAGATAGTAACTGGAAAAACCAGGACTCAAATCCAAGCATCTTAGCTTCAGAACCCAGTGCTTAACTAGCTACACCAAACTGCCTCCTCAAGGTAAGAAACATATCTATAAGCAGCACAGGACTGGGAGACAGGAAACCCCTGCCACTCCATAGCTGTGCCCCTAGACCACTTAGCTCTCTGGACCTATTTTCTCAGCCATAAAGCCATAGCTCTCTTACAACTCAGTAATTCTCTAGATCTTAGTGTAAAATAATCAGATCAACCACTGTAATCTCAAAACTCCTACCACACTTATTTCTGTATGATTTGTCCTCCCTGGCCTTGCAGCTTTTCAAGTATATTGTCACCTCAACCAACTACTCAGAATCAGGTAACAGTCTTCTACTTATCTCCTTGAACATCCAGTACAATAGTTTATATAGTCTGTCCTTACCAGTATTTAAATAAACCAAATAATTGACTTCAAATTAAATGTGACACAGAAAACAATTTGATTAGGGTGGAAAAGTTGTTTTGAGTTATTCTAGACCATTTTGAACTTGGTCAAGGAGATACTATGGAGAAATATCCAATTAAAGGGAAAGGGAAAGGAAAGTTACTATACATCTTCCACATGCCAATTACTGATTTAGGCACTTAACATAGTATCTTGTTTAACCCTCATGGATGCACCTGTGCAAAGTAGACACTATTATACTATTATCCCCAATTTTATAAATGAACAGTGAAGATTTTGTTAGTAGCAGAGGGATGTGCATGGTTTGTTAGGTTCGGAGGAAATGATTTGACCTGTGATGTGACTAAACCATGTCACAGTAAACCTAGTTATGGCAAATGTGTGGTTCATCCGTAGAGGAAATCAAAGGGAAGGGGACCAACATTATTTAAGGACCTTAACTAAGGCCTGCACTGCATTGGATATTTAATCATATCATTCAGCCTTCACAATACACTTCTGAGGTGTGTGTTACTTTTATTTTATCAATGTGGAAACAGGCTGAGTGTGGTTAAAGTATGTCAACTGTTGCTACACACAGCCTGCAAAGGGCAGAACCAGAATCACAACCTGACCTCAAAACCCACTCATTTTCACTGTACCATATAGCCATTCTATATTGCAATCTTTTAGTCCAGTGGAACTTATTAGAAATGCAAATTATCAGGCCCCACCTAGATCTGTTGAATAGGAGGGAGGGGCAGAGGTGACAATCTCTTTTCACCAACCATCCAGGCGATTCTGATGCATTTTCAAGTTTGAGAGCCCCTGTTTAGCAGAAGGGACATAGTAACAACCATTTCTTTTCTTTAAAAAGATTTCTTGGATTTTTTTGGTTTTGTTTTGTTTTCTGGTTAGAAAAGTAATTATATAATCATTGAAGAAAGTATGAAGAAGTCAACTCAGAATAAAACCCACTCAGAGATAATTGCTATTGACTTTTTTTTTTTTTTGCATTCACTGTTTTCATGAAGCTCAAATTTTCAAGGACCTCTCAACATTTTCCAGTCCAATGCCCTATTGTAACTCTAAATCCCCTTTCTCCCTTTAGTTGCCCTATAAATCTTTCAACTACCCCTTCTGCTGTGTTCTGCTATTTACTGTTACTACAGCACTTTGAATGTACAGTTGGCCCTCTGTATCTGACGGTTGCACATCTGAGGATTAAACCAAGTACAGATGGAAAATATTCAGGAAAAAAAAATTCCAGAAAGTTCCAAAAAGCAAAACTTGAATTTACCTTGGCCAGCAACTATTTACATAGCATTTACATTGTATTAGGTTTTATAATAATTTAGAGATGATTTAAAGTATCATCTCTTGTGCATAAGTTGTGTGCAAATACTGCGCCATTTTATGTAAGGGACTGGAGCATCAGCAGATTTTGGTATCTGAGAAGGGTCCTGGAACAAATCCCCCTCAGATCCTGAGGGACGACTATACCTTCATTTATAGCCCATATCAATTTGTACTGTCGTTACTGGTTTACATGTTTATCCCTTCAGGATTACACCACATTCATCTTTCTGTCCTTAGCAACTGACTCACACATACGTAGTGAGTGCTCAACAAATACTTTGAACAAATGAATTAGTAATTTAACGAAAAATCAAACAAAATTGCTGAAACATATTCAATGCTTCTTATCAGGGTCCTAATCAGATAGAATTCTAATAGTCTGATTAACCATAGAAATGTTCTCTTAGCAGAATTCCTTCATCAAAACTGTTGCTAGACCTGAAAGTCCAAGTTAGATACCAGTAAATCTCAATGGATGAATAAAGTGTATAGGATATTCAGTCCTCTTGGATAACACGAAAGGCAAGTGAAACATTCTAGGTCTCTCATATTTCCACCTTCTCCTGCAGTTCATTTTGATGTCATTAGTTAAACATCAATTTACCTTGAATTTTCATCCTTCTCCAGCAACTACCTCATTTTTCTGTACCTCTTTCCTGCAAAAACACCTCAATACGATTGTCTATTCTTGCTGTCTCCAACAATTCTCCACATTAATATGTCCAATAGGCAGCTCTCAGTCCTCATCTTTTATTAAAACTCAATTTATTTAAACAACAACAGGAAGAAAACAGTTCACCTGTTTCTCCCACCATGCCCCCTCACCCCACCCCCACCTTTGGAAATCACCAATCTGTTCTCTGCATCTAAGAGATATATACATATATGTATAACAGAGATCACATGCTATTTGTCTTTCTCTGACTTATTTCACTTAGCATAATGCCCTTGAGGTCCATTCATATTGTCACATGTGGCAAGATTTCCTTTTTTTATGGCTGAATAATATTCCATTGTGTATATATATCATAGTTTCTTTATCCATTTATCCATCAGTGAACACTTAGGTTGTTAACATACCTTGGCTATTGTAAATAATGTTACAATGAACAGGGAGGTGCATATATCTTTTCAAATTAGTGTTTTCATTTTCTACAGATAAATACCAGGAAGTGGAATTGCTGGATCATATGGTAGTTCTATTTTTTATTTTTTTGAGGAAACTCCTTCTGTTTTCCATAGTGGCTATGCTAATTTACATTCCTGCCAACAGTGCACAAAGATACCCTTTTCTCCACATCCTCACCAACACTTGTTATTTCTAGTCTTTTTGATAATAGCCATTTTAACAGGTGTAAGGTGATATCTCATTGTGGTTTTGATTTGCCTTTCCCTGATGGCTGATGGTGTAGAACATCTTTTCATGTACCTATTGGCCATCCATATGTCTTCTTTGGAAAAACACGTCTTCATATCTTCTGCCCATTTTTAAATCAGATTGTTTTATGCTATTGAGTCACATGAGTTCTTTATATTTTTGGATATTAGCCCCTTATTAGATAGATGATTTGCAAATATTTTCTCCCATTCAGTATGTTGCCTTTTTGTTTTGTTGATGGTTTCCTTGGCTGTACAGAAGCTTTTTAGTTTAATGTAGCCCCACTTGTTTATTTTTGCTTTTGTTGCTTTTGCTTTTGGAGTCAGATTCAAAAAAATCATGGCCAAGACCTATGTCAAGTAGCTTATGTTTTCTTCTAGGAGTCTTATGATTTCATGTCTTACTTTCAAATCTTTAATCCATTTTGAGATGATTTTTGTGTATGGTATAAGATAGGGGTCCAGTTTCATTCTTTTGCAAGTGGCTGTCCATTTTCCCAACATTTTATTGAAGAGACTGTTCTTTCCCCATTGTATGTTCTTGGCTCCTTTTCATACGTGCATGCATTTATTTCTGGGCCCTGTATTCTATTTCATTGATCTATGTGTATGTATTCCAATACTATACTGTTTTAATTATTATAGCTTCGTAATATAGTTAAATCAAGGAGCATGAGGCCTCCAGCTTTGTTCATCTTTCTCAAGATTGTTTTGCCTATAAAGGGTCTTTTATGGTTCCATACAAATTTTAGGATTTTTCTGTTCTGTTTCTGTGAAATATGCCATTGGAATTTTGATAGGGATTGCACTGAATCTGTATATTGCTTTGGGCAGTGTGGACATTTTAATAATATTAATTCTTCCAATCCATGAGCATGGAATATCTTTCCATTTATTTGTGCTATTGACATTTTGATCATTTCCTTTTAGCATTTTTCCATTTATAAATTGTTTTGTTTTGTTTTGTTTTTTTACCATATTGGATCACAATACATATTTGGTACTTTTTTTTTCATTTAATAGTTTCCCATTTCATTACATGTTTTTCAGAAGCATTATTTTTAATGACTGCTCTTAATAATATGTTCTTTGAATACTGTATTGTTTTATTTTAAAATTTTACTGTTATACATACAGTAAGTCCCCTACATACGAATGAGTTCCATTCTGAGAGCACATACGTAAGTCCAATTTGTTCGTTAAGTCCAACAAAGTTAGCCTAGGCACCCAACTAACACAATTGGCTACGTAGTACTGTACTGTAATAGGTTTATAATAGTTTTCACACAAATAATACATAAAAAACAAACAAACACAAAAAATAAAGAAAACATTTTTAATCTTACTGTACTGTACCTTAAAAAGTAGAGTAGTACAGTACAACAGCTGGCATACAGGGGCTGGCATCAAGTGAAGAGGCAAGAAGAGTTACTGACTGGAGGAGGGAGAGGAGGTGGGAGATGGTAGAGCTGAAGGATCGTCAGCAATAGGAGATGAGGGCAAGCTTCAATTTCACTCATGCCTGATGTTGATGGACTGCATGTTTGCATCTTTGAAAGTTCACAACTTGAAGGTTTGTATGCAGGGGACTTACTGTATATGATTAGGATGAATATCCTTATTTGTGCTTCTTTGACTTTTTTCCTAAGGCTATGATTTTTTTTTTTAATGGAATAACTGGGTCAAAAGGTATGAATGTTTTTACAGCTATAGAGCCAAAGTACCCTCTAGGAAAGTTAATACTGATTTGCTCCCCACTCAGTGATGCAGTTAACAAATGTTAAAGCGCCCACCATGGGCTACGCCTTGCCGCTCCGCGGCATGTGGGATCTTCTCTGAGCCCAGCCGCTCTGCAGCATGTGGGATCCTCAAGGACCGGGGCACGAACCCGTGTTCCCAGCATCGGCAGGCGGACTCTCAACCACTGCGCCACCAGGGAGGCCCTGGGCTATGCCTTTGAAAGTTTATTACAATGAACAAAATAGATATACTCCTTGTAACTCAAGAAGTTTTTGGTCTTAAAAGAAGACGTTAAATCCTAAGTATTTCCATACCCATGTGAACACTGAGTTTGTACAGTGTAAAGAGAAATCTAGGACTTCCCTGGTAGTCCAATGGTTAAGACTCTGCACTCCCAATGAAGGGAGCATGGGTTCAATACCTGGTCAGGGAGCTAAGATCCCTTATGCCACACAGCATGGTCAAAATAAATAGATAAATAAAATACAATAAAATAGCCCCCAGGCTTCCCTGGTGACGCAGTGGTTGAGAGTCCACCTGCCAATGCAGGGGACACGGGTTCATGCCCCCGTCCGGGAAGATCCCACATGCCGCGGAGCGCCTGGGCCTGTGAGCCATGGCCGCTGAGCCTGCATGCCCGGAGCCTGTGCTCCGCAACAGGAGAGGCCACAATGGTGAGAGGCCCGCGTACCGCAAAAAAAAAAAAAAAAAAATAGCCCCCAGTCACTCTCTACCGGTGACCTGTCTTTAAAAACAAAAAGAAAAAAAAAAAAGAGAGAGAGAGAGAGATCTATTACATTTTTTTAAATTAATTTATTTATTTTTGACTGCATTGGGTCTTCGTTGCTGCGTGCGGGCTTTCTCTAGTTGTGGCGAGCAGGGGGCTACTCTTCCTTGTGGTGTGTGGGCTTCTCATTGCGGTGGCTTCTCCTGTTGTGGAGCACAGGCTTCTAGGAGCGCGGGCTTCAGTAGTTGTGGCTCGTGGGTGCTAGAGCGCAGCCTCAGGAGTTGTGGCGCACATGGCTTAGTTGCTCTGCAGCATGTGGGATCTTCCTGGACCAGGGCTCAAACCCATGTCCACTGCATTGGCAGGTGGATTCTTAACCACTGCACCACCAGGGAAGTCCCCTCTATTAAATTTTGATAAGTAGAGATGGTGCTCGTCGCTTTAATTGTCATTGTTTAAGTTAGTGAACATTTTTCAAAGACTCATTGAGAAAGACTCTCCTTGACCAAACTTGAATCAGCTCCTCTGAGTCCTTTTTTTTTTTTTTTTCCTGGTACGCGGGCCTCTCACTGTTGTGGCCTCTCCCATTGTGGAGCACAGGCTCCGGTCGCGCAGGCTCAGCGGCCATGGCTCACAGGCCCAGGCGCTCCGCGGCATGTGGGATCTTCCCGGACCGGGGCACGAACCCGTGTCCTTTGCATCGGCCGGCGGACTCTCAACCACTGCGCCACCAGGGAAGCCCTGAGTCCTCTTTTTGACTAGACTTTGACCTTGGGCTCGGTTCTTGGCCCAGTTAGTCCAGTTTTAGCAAGAATTCTGCTGGGCCAGTTTAGTGAAAATCCCTCACCCCTGATAGATGATCACTCTGGAAATCTGGTCACATTCTTTATCCTTCACTCTCAATATCTTATCACCTTGGGCCGCCTTAAGGCAAGAATCCTGTTGAGTCTGACCAGCAAGACTCCCCCTAGCCTTGATGTTTCCTCTTAGTAATTTTCCATCCACGCTGCCCTTTGGCTATAGATCTCTACTTATCCTGATTGGATTTGGATTTGAGCTTGGTTTCTCTTCCCTACCACCAAATCCTCATTGCAATAGTCCCTCCTGAATAAAGTCTTCTTTACTGTCTTTGACAAGTGTCATGAAATTTTTTTCTTTAACATTATGTTCAATCATTTATTCATTGATTGTTTTATTAAGTATCTATTTCATGTCAAAACTGTGTTAGGAACTGGAAATATAATGATAAATAGGTAGACATATTCCTTTCCTTACAGAGTTTATAGTCTAAAACTTATTGGATATGTATATTTCTTCATTTAAAAATCACATTGTTATACAGTTTTTCTGTTGGAGCATTCATTTTTAAGAATTGATTGAAAGTACTCTTTTATTTATTCAGTTGGTATATACTGAGCTCCTCGCATGTACTGCACTGTTCTAGGAATAGGCAATTTGATGTGGAACAAGATAAACAAGGTTTCTCCTTGTAAGAGAGCCTATGTTAGGGTCAGGGTAAGGAAACCACAGTAAATGAACAAACAAGTCAAGAAAAATGTTGGATAATGGTAAATACCATAATATAATTAGACTAGAGTGATATGATAGAAATTGTCTGAGTGACTACTTTAGATTAGATGTGCCGGTCTTTATATATTAATGTTATTAATTAAAACCCCTTGGGCTTCCCTGGTGGTGCAGTGGTTGAGAATCCACCTGCCAATGCAGGGGACACGGGTTCGATCCCTGGTCCAGGAAGATCCCACATGCCACGGAGTAATTAAGCCCGTGCGCCACAACTACTGAGCCTGCGTTCTAGAGCCCGTAGGCCACAACTACTGAGCCTGCGTGCCGCAACTACTGAAGCCTACGTGCCTAGAGCCCGTGCTCCGCACCAAGAGAAGCCACGGCAATGAGAAGCCCACGCACTGCAATGAAGAGTGGCCCCCGCTCACAGCAACTATAGAAAGCCCACGTGCAGCAACGAAGATCCAATGCAGCTAAAAAAATAAATAAATTTAAAAAAAAAAAACCCTTGTCACATAAATGGAAAACACTTTTCCCCAATTTGATCTTAGGCCTTTAAAAATTTTTTTTTAAAACATCTTTATTAGCGTAAAATTGCTTTACAATGGTGTGTTAGTTTCTGCTTTATAACAAAGGACTCTAAAATTTTTTGATGAAAGGTTATTTTAAAAACATTTTTTCTAGTTATGATAATGCATAATCATTTGTAAAATTTGGAAATATAGAAAAGCAGGAAGAAGAAAAGCAGAAGGAAGAAGAATAAAAATAATTGATCTCATTACTCATAAGTAAACCCTACGACAGTTAGATGGATATCCTCCCTGTCATTTTCAGTATGCATGTATATTACCTATGTATGTATGTGTGAATAGTTTTAGGTGATAGAGAAAATATTGCATTAAAACCGACTTCTTCCACTACGTGCAAGGAGCTCTGAGGTCTGCCAGGCACTGAGGATTTTAAAAAATGATAAAATGATAAGCAAAAGTAGACATGAGACTTGCATATTTTCTACTTTTGTTTATATTTTGTTTTTCCTTTGGTTTTACCTTGGTTTATTTTATCTTTTTTTCTGCACCATGTGGCTTTTGGGATCTTAGTTCCCCAATCAGGGATCGAACCCAGGCCCATGGCAGTAAAAGCACCGAGTCTTAACCACTGGACTGCCAGGCAGGGAATTCCCTACCTTGGTTTATTTTATTATGTTTCTAATTATTTAGATAAATATTTGGTGTATTTGCTTTTTTCTTTCTTGTTTAAAAATAAAACCATTTAAAGCTAAGAGCTTCACCCTCAATAAATATAGCTTTTGTGTGTCACAGTGTTTTAATTTTTCTCTAATCATTATTTAAGACCTAAATACTCCAATTACATTTTACAATTTTTGGTCCCTCTTTGTCCCAAGGGTTATTTAAAGTCATGTTTACTTTTTTGTCTTATTTTTGTTTTGTTTTTAAGCACTTAGAATAATATGAATAGCAATTAAGAGTATGAGCTCTGGAGTCAGGCTACTGGATCTGAATCCCAGCCCTGTCATTTACTAACTGTATAAGTCAAGGTCCAATTAGAAAAACAGAAACACACTAAGTATTTCAAACAGAAGATATTAAATACAGGGAATTGGTTACAGAGGAGTTAGAAGACTAAAAGGAAAAAACAAGAAGCTAAGGTAAACCAGAGATTAGTAACTGCAGGAAGAAGCTTCAACCTTTAGGACTGTGAGAACAAAAGGAAGAAATCAAGTTTCTAGAACCTAGGAGCTCAGAGGAGAGGCCCTGTAGGTTTGGTGCTCAGATCTTTAAGGGGAGGCTCTCTGCAGCTGGTGCTTGGATTTCAGAGGAGGAGAGGGTTCCCTGCCCCACCCCTGCTGAAGATTCCTCTGAGGGGCAAAGCAAGATTCATGCTAGGAGTGCCCAGAGAAGTTGGGAGCTAGAGCCAACTGTCTGCTGCTAATGGTGGAACAATATTGACAGTACTAGAAAACAGAAAGCACAAGCCTTCTTTCCTACTCTCTATCTACAATTTTCTTCCAGTGCCTCTTATTAGCAGACACAGGGAGCCAGTTCGCAAGGAAGTCTAGGAAATATGATTAGCAGAGTTCCAATCTCAGGGTCACAGCATAGAGACCTAGTTAAATAGCAAGTACACTAGTTGTGTGACTTTAGGCAAATTACTAAACTCCCCTGTGCTTCAGTTTCTTCATCTGTAAAATAGACATAATTATGGTATCTACCATCATTGGGCTGTTCGGAGGGTTAAAAGAGGTAATTCATGTAAATCATTTAGACCAGAGACTAACACTTTATGTTAGTTGCTACTATTATGAAATTATTGTTTTGTCTTTCAATAATTTTTCACAGTTGAATTGTTTTGAAACCACAATTATAAAAATACATTGATGAAATTCTTTGTTCACCTTATTTTAATACCACCAGAGAGTTCTTTTATAACATGATCTTTGAGGGTTTTTTTGAGTCATCTCTCAGATAGAGATATGAGGCTGAGATTATCTGTGAATGTCTTCTGTTGCTTTTAAAAAATGATAGAGAAGATACCCAGGTTTCCTATGGAATTCCTGGACACAATTTTTTTTTTAAACATCTTTATTGGAGTATAACTGCTTTACAATGGTGTGTTAGTTTCTGCTGTATAACAAGTTGAATCAGCTATACGTATACATATATGTCCATATCCTCTCCCTCTTGCATCTCCCTCCTACCCTCCCTATCCCACCCCTCTAGATGGAAACAAAGCACTGAGCTGATCTCCCTGTGCTATGCGGCTGCTTCCCAGTAGCTAATATGATCTTGTTCTTATTTCATGAACATAATATCTCCTCGTGGATTAATGATTTTTTTTAAGTTTTCTTTTCCTTACATAGTCTGCTTCCTTCAAATTGTCTTTTATGGGACTTCCCGGGCAGTCCAGTGGTTAAGACTTTGCCTTCCAGTGCAGGGAGTGCAGGTTCGATCCCTGGTCAGGGAGCTAGGATCCCACCTGTCTCGTAACCAAAAAACCAAAACATGAAACAGAAGCAATATTGTAACAAATTCAATAAATACTTTAAAAACATGGTCCACATCACAAAAAAAGTTGCCTTTTACTCTTTATTTGGTTGACTTGGTCTCTTTATTTAATATTCAAGGCATTCCTTAACATTTGATAATCCTTGGTTGTGTATTCACATTTAAGACTGAGAATTTGAAAAGCTGATTGGAAACTGAGTGCTTAGATAGGATTTGTTGACTATAAGCCAAAAGGCAGGTGAATTTCTAAAGCCCATTTCTTCAGAACTAGGCTAGTCAGATTTTCCCAGAGAAGATACTAATATCCCGCCTGGAGGGCAAAGACCTGGTCACCTGTGTTGGAGGACCCAGTCAGGGAAGAGACCTAGGGGAGCCAGCATGCAGCGTGCCACCATCCCCTAATCTTCTTAGCTTCGGTGCTATACTCTGGCTCTCAGCCTTACTCTGTGTTTACGCTTTTCAGAGACAAACCTCCAGTCTTTTGCCAGGGCTGGAGGGGATAGTCACCTGGCCACTCAGTGTGGGCGAGGGAATCAAACTGCTTCTTAAAGGTTCAGCCAATTCTTTCATAGGTACCTTTTGCAACAAATTCCTGAGCCTTTTGACGACTCAGTGGTATATGTTGGGTTTGTTTTCAGCTTTCTCCACTGTGGCTTTGGATGCACCCTTCTCTGATCTGCTAAATATTTACCACTCTTATTTGTTCTCCCTTTTCCAAAAGTTTAGTGCTATTGTCCGCCTGTACTTTTTCTCTTGCCTTTGTGAGTTTATGCCCCTAAAGTCTTATATTTTCCTTGACACAACTGTGTAGCTGTCAGATCTCCATTCTCTGCCCTTTGAGTCTATGATCTCATCTCTCTTCATTCTCATATCTTTTGTTCATTTCCTCTGTTTTCTAAGAAAGCTTCTAAAGTTTGCCCTCCATACCATTCAGCTTTTTCTTGCTTCTAATGTAGTTTTAAATTCTGTGTTTTAGTTTCCTTACAGATGCCATTTACCTTATCCACCTGTTGTTAACAGTCTTAATCTTTTCCTAAGTCATTTAAGGAATTTTAATGGGTTGTTGGGAGAAGCTAATGGACACCTAGCGAGATGCCTTCTTAAACTGGGACTCAACCATTTCATTTTGGAAATCTGTTGTATTCACTGAAATTGACACATTAAAGTATTGAACTAAGATGTACTTGCTATAATTGACATAAAATATAAATTGGGGTTCCCGAAATGTCCCTGTCCCAACCTTAGTGAATCATGTATTCTTTTTTTTTAATTAATTAATTTATTTTGGGGGCTGCATTGGGTTTTCGTTGCGGTGCGTGGGCTTCTCACTGCAGTGGGTTCTCTTGTTGCAGAGCCCAGGCTCTAAGCCCACGGGCTTCAGTAGTTGTGACCCACGGGGTCTAGAGCGCAGGCTCAGTAGTTGTGGTGCACGGGCTTAGTTGCCCCGCGGCATGCAGGATCTTCCCGGACCTGGGATCGAACCCGTGTCCCCTGCATTGGCAGGCGGATTCTTAACCACCAGGGAAGCCCCATGTATTCTGTTTTTAAAATTGTGAATGATATTTTATTTAGTCATTTCTGTTTACAGCTGAAACTCTGGGCATTCAAAATTAACATTCTTGCCCATGAGCTTCTTTTTTTTTTTTTAATTTACTTATTTACTTATATTTATTTTTGGCTGCATTGGGTCTTCATTGCTGCGCGCAGGCTATCTCTAGTTGCGGTGATCAGGGGCTACTCTTGGTTGTCGTGAGGGCTTCTCATTGCAGTGGCTCCTCTCGTTGAGGAGCATGGGCTCTAGGTGCGTGGGCTTCAGTAGTTGTGGCATCAGGCTCAGAAGTTGTGGCTCGCGGGTTCCAGAGCGCAGGTTCAGTAGTTGTGGCGCACGGGCTTAGTTGCTCCGCAGCATGTGAGATCTTCCCAGACCAGGGATCAAACCTGTGTCCCCTGCATTGGCAGGCGGATTCTTAACCACTGCGCCACCAGGGAAGCCCAGGGTCATGACTATTAAATAAACTACTGAAGGCAGCAGTGACCTCAATTCATTAGAAACTTGCGTTTAAGTGCTTCTTGGCAAGTATTTTCCAAATAGTCCTGGTGGATTTCGTTTAACAAGAGGGCAGAGATTAGACCACAGTAGAAATCAACAACAGTCTTTCAGCTGGGAGCATCTGTGAAATATCATGCGTTACTTGGGAATTATTACAGTGGTCTTCAAATGTTTTCACTGACATAATCACTAAGTTCATTTTTAAAAACCCCATGTTCCCTCATATGTTTTAAAGTTGACATATAAAAATTTTCATCATAAGTCTAAATAATTGCAAAGGATATATTTTATGGCATCTCATAAATACTGTCATTTAAAAATAAAAGTGTTCCATCACTCTTTTCAATGTATGGAATGGAGACTAAATACCATATATTTGATGAAATATAAATACCATCATCCATTTAAAAATACTTAAATTCTTCTCCAACAGCTAGGAATTTCACACTGTTCTTTTTTCTTCTAGAACACATATTTCTAATTTCCCCACAGAAGTTTATCCCAAAGTAATATAATGATATGCTTGGATTTTCTTTCATTGATTGGATCATTTTATTTCTACACTACAAAATTGATTTTTAGTTTTTAATTTCCTATAAGTCTCTAAGTGTTTAAAAAATTTCTTCTTGTTGACAATTATTAGCTTTATACAATTAATTAAAACAACATAAATAATAAAACAATTTTGATAAATTGACAAAAAGTAAAACTATATTGGGAATGAATTTTTTAAAATTGAAGTATAGTTGATTTACAATGTTGTGTTAGTTTCAGGTGTACAGCAAAGTGATTCATATATATATATGATGAATCAATTTCCTGTATATATATATATATATATATATATACTTTTAAAATATTTATTTATTTATTTTTGGCTGTGTTGGGTCTTCGTAGCTGTGCACGAGCTTTCTTTACTTGTGGTGAGTGGGGGCTACTCTTTGTTGTGGTGTGCAGGCTTCTCATTGTTGAGGCTTCTCTTGTTGCAGAGCATGGGCTCTAGGCACACAGGCTTCAGTAGTTGTGGCACATGGGCTCAGAAGTTGTGGCTTGCGGGCTCTAGAGCTCAGGCTCAGTAGTTGTGGTGCACGGGCTTAGTTGCTCCACGGCATGTGGGATCTTCCAAGGCCAGGTCTCGAACCCATGTCCCTTGCAATGGCAGGCAGATTCTTAACCACTGCACCACCAGGGAAGCCCTGTATATATTCTTTTTCAGATTCTTTCCATAAGTTATCACAAGATATTGAATATAGTTCCCTGTGTTATACAGTAGGTCCTTGTTGTTTATCTATTTTATATGTAGTTCTTTTTATCTGTTAACCCCAAACTCCTAATTTATCCCTCCCCCCAACCTTTCACTTTAGTAAGCTAAGTTTGTTTTCTATGTCTGACTCTGTTTCTGTTTTGTAAATAAGTTCATTTGTATCATTTTTTATAATTCCCCATATGTGATATCATATGATATTTGTCTTTCTCCATCTGACTTATTTCACTTAGTATGATAATCTCTAGGTCCATCCACGTTGCTGCAGCTGGCATTATTTCATTCTTTTTTATGGCTGAGTAATATTCCATTGTACATATATACCACATCTTCTTTATCCATTAATCTGTGGATGGACACTTAGGTTGCTGCCAAGTCTTGGCTATTATAAATAGTGCTGCTACGAACATCGGGGTGCATGTATCTTTTAAAATTAGAGTTTTGATCTTTTCTGGATATATGCCTAGAACTGGGATTGCTAGATCATATGGCAACTTTACTTTTAGTGTTTTAAGGAACCTCCATATTGTTCTCCATAGTGGCTGCACCAATTTACAGGATATGCATTTCTTTACAAGATGAATGGGGCTTTTAACAATTCAGTTCATTAATTCCATCAATTCTATGTCTATTTTTTATTTTTATAGACGTAAGCACTGGGAAAAATTGTTCAATACATACACAGAACGGACTTGAAGAAGTCTTCTTTTGGCAACATCACTTATTTCTTTGCCTGACTGAAATATAAGCCAAAGAAACAAACAAAGACACACAAAAACAAAGGGATCTAGTCTCAAAAATTACTTTTAACAATATATCAACTTTAACTTGATTGATTCTTTTAAAATTCTATCAAAGACAAAAAAAAAAAAAAAGAAAACTACCACTTGCAGAAATTTATTACCCAGTCATTAGAGCCATTCACTTCCTCAGTTTCTGGGAAATATATAAAAAAGGTCTTACCAAAATTAAACATATCATTGCTATTCCTTTCCTTAGTGGCATCTTTTTCAACTCAATATTTCCAAAAAGGGTTGAGGTAGAAAGATGGCACAGTAGAAGGACATGCTCTCACTCCCTCTTGTGTGAACACTGGAATCACAACTAGCAGCTGGACAATCATCGACAGGAAGACAATGAAACTCACCAAAAAATATACCCCACATCCAAAGAAAAAGGAGAAGCCACAATGAAATGGTAGGAGGGGCACAATCACAATAAAATCAAATCCCATAACTGCTGGGTGGGTGACTCACCAACTGGAGAACACTTATTCCACAGAAGTCCACCCACTGGAGTGAAGGTTCTGAGCCCCACGTCATGCTTCCCAACCTAGGGGTCCGGCAACGGGAGGAGGAATTTCTAGAAAATCAGACTTTGAAGCCTAGCGAGATTTGATTGCAGGACTTTGACAGGACTGTGGGAAACAGAGACTCCACTCTTGGAGGGCACACACAAAGTAGTATGTGCATCGGGACCCAGGGGAAGGAGCAGTGACCCCATAGGAGACTGAACCAGACATACCTGTTAGTGTTGGAGGGTCTCCTGCAGAGGCGGGGGGTGGCTATGTCTCACTGTGAGGACAAGGACACTGGCAGCAGAAATTCTGGGAAGTACTCCTTGGCATGAGCCCTCCCAGACTCTGCCATTAGCCCCACCAAAGAGCCCAGGTAGGCTCCAGTGTTGGGTCACCTCAGGCCAAACAACCAACAGGGAGGGAACTCAGCCCCACCCATCAGCAGACAAGCAGATTAAAGTTTTGCTGAGCTCTGCCCACCAGAGCAACAGCCAGCTCTACCCACCACCAGTCCCTCCCATCAGGAAACTTGCACAAGCCTCTTAGATAGCCTTATCCACCAGAGGGCAGACAGCAGAAGCAAGAAGAACTACAATCCTGCAGCCTGTGGAACAAAAACCACATTCACAGAAAGATAGACAAGATGAAAAGGCAGAGGGCTATGTACCAGATGAAGGAACAAGATAAAACCCCAGAAAAACAACTAAATGAAGTAGAGATAGGCAACCTTCCAGAAAAAGAATTCAGAATAATGATAGTGAAGATGATCCAGGACCTCGGAAAAGGAATGGAGGCAAAGATCGAGAAGATGCAAGAAATGTCTAACAAAGACCTAGAAGAATTAAAGAACAAACAAACAGAGATGAACAATACAATAACTGAAATGAAAAATATACTAGAAGGAATCAATAGCAGAATAACTGAGGCAGAAGAACGGATAAGTGACCTGGAAGACAGTATGGTAGAATTCACTGCTACAGAACAGATTAAAGAAAAAAGGATGAAAAGAAATGAAGACAGCCTAAGAGACGTCTGGGACAACGTTAAATGCAACAACATTCACATTATAGCAGTCCCAGAAGGAGAAGAGACAGAGAAAGGACCAGAGAAAATATTTGAGGAGATTATAGTTGAAAACTTCCCTAACATGGGAAAGGAAATAGCCACCCAAGTCCAGGAAGTGCAGCGAGTCCCATACAGGATAAACCCAAGAAGAAACATGCCGAGACACATAGTAATCAAACTGGCAAAAATTAAAGACAAAAATTTTTGAAAGCAGCAAGGGAAAAGTGACAAATAATATACAAGGGAACTCCCATAAGGTTGCCAGCTGATTTCTCAGCAGAAACTCTACAAGCCAGAAGGGAGTGGCATGATATACTTAAAGTGATGAAAGGGAAGAACCTACAACCAAGATTGCACTACCCAGCAAGGATCTCATTCAGATTCAGTGGAGAAATCAAAAGCTTTACAGACAAGCAAAAGCTAAGAGAATTCAGCACCACCAAACCAGCTCTACAACAAATGCTAAAGGTACTTCTCTAAGTGGGAAGCACAAGAAAAGAAAAGGACCTACAAAACCAAACCCAAAACAATTAAGAAAATGGTCATAGGAACATACATATCGATAATTACCTTAAACATGAAAGGATTAAATGCTCCAACCAAAAGACACAGGCTTGCTGAATGGATACAAGACCCATCTATATGCTGTCTACAAGAGACCCACTTCAGACCTAGGGACACATAAAGACTGAAAATGAGGGGATGGAAAAAATATTCCATGCAAATGGAAATCAAAAGAAATCTGGAGTAGCAATACTCATATTAGATAAAATAGACTTTAAAATAAAGAATGTTACAAGAGACAAGGAAGGACACTGCATAATGATCAAGGGATCAAACCAAGAAGAAGATATAACAATTATAAATATATATGCACCCAACATAGGAGCACCACAATACATAAGGCAACTGCTAACAGCTATAAAAGAGGAAATCAACAGTAACACAATAATAGTGGGGGATTTTAACAGCTCACTTACAACAATGGACAAATCATCCAAAATGAAAATTAATAAGGAAACACAAGCTTTAAATGACACAATAGACCAGACAGATTTAATTGATGTTTATAGGACATTCCATCCCAAAAGAGCAGATTACACTTTCTTCTCAAGTGCACACGAAACATTCTCCAGGATAGATCACACCTTGGGTCACAAATCAAGCCTCAGTAAATTTAAGAAAATTGAAATCATATCAAGCATCTTTTCTGACCACAACACTATGACATTAGAAACCAATTACATGGAAAAAAACTTAAAAAACACAGACACATGGAGGCTAAACAATACATTACTAAATAACCAAGAAATCACTGAAGAAATCAAAGAGGAAATCAAAAAATACCTAGAGACAAATGACAATGAAAACACGATGATTGAAAACCTATGGGATGCAGCAAAAGCAGTTCTAAGAGGGAAGTTTATAGCTATACAAGCCTACCTCAAGAAACAAGAAAAATCTCAAATAAACAATCTAACCTTACACCTAAAGGAACTAGAGAAAGAAGAACAAACAAAACCCAAAGTTAGCAGAGGGAGAGAAATCATAAAGATCAGAGCAGAAATAAATGAAAAACAAACCAAAAAAACAATAGCAAAGATCAATAAAACTAAAAGCTGCTTCTTTGAGAAGATAAACAAAATTGATAAACCATTAACCAGATTCATCAAGAAAAAGAGGGAGAGGACTCAAATCAATAAAATTAGAAATGAAAAAGAAGAAGTTACAAGAGACAGCGCAGAAATACAAAGTATCCTAAGAGACTACTATGCCAATAAAATGGACAACTTGGAAGAAATGAACAAATTCTTAGAAAGGTATAACCTTCCAAGACGGAACCAGGAAGAAATAAAAACTATGAACAGACGAATCACAAATAATGAAACTGAAACTATGATTTAAAATCTTCCAACAAACAAAAGTCCAGGACCAGATGGCTTCACAGGTGAATTCTGTCAAACATTTAGAGAAGAGCTAACACCCATCCTTCTCAAACTCTTCCAAAAAATTGCAGAGGAAGGAACACTCCCAAATTCATTCTATGAAATCACCATCACCCTGATACCAAAACCAGACAGAGATACTAAAAAATAGAAAATTACAGACGAATATCACTGATGAATATAGATGCAGAAATCCTCAACAAAATACTAGCAAACAGAATCCAACAACACATTACAAGGATCATACACCATGATCAAGTGGGATTTATCCCAGGGATGCAAGGATTATTCAATATACGCAAATCAAACAATGTGATAAACCACATTAACAAATTGAAGAATAAAAACCATATGATCCTCTCAATAGATGCAGAAAATGCTTTTGACAAAATTCAACAGACATTTATGATAAAAACTCTCCAGAAAGTGGGCATAGAGGGAACCTATCTCAACATAATAAAGGCCATATATGACAAATCCACAGCAAACATCATTCTCAATGGTGAAAAACTAAAAGTATTTCCTCTAAGATCAGGAACAACACAAGGATGTCCACTCTCCCCACTATTATTCAACATAGTTTTGGAAGTCATAGCCACAGCAATCAGAGAAGAAAAAGAAATAAAAGGAATACAATTTGGAAAACAAGAAGTAAAGCTGTCACTGTTTGCAGATGACATGATACTATACATAGAGAATCCTAAAGATGCTACCAGAAAACTACTAGAGCTAATCAATGTTTGGTAAAGTAGCAGGATACAAAATTAATGCCCAGAAGTCTCTTGCATTCCTATACACTAATGATGAAAAATCTGAAAGAGAAATTAAGGAAACGCTCCCATTTACCATTGCAACAAAAAGAATAAAATACCGAGAAATAAACCTACCTAGGGAGACAAAAGACCTTTATGCAGAAAACTATAAGACACTTATGAAAGAAATTAAAGATGAAACAAACAGATGGAGAGATATACCATGTTCTTGGATTGGAAGAATCAATATTGTGAAAATGACTATACTACCCAAAGCAATGTACAGATTCAATGCAATCCCTATCAAATTACCAATGGCATTTTTTACAGAACTAGAACAAAAAATCTTAAAATTTATATGGAGACACAAAAGACCCCAAATAGCCAAAGAAGTCTTGAGGGAAAAGAACGGAGCTGGAGGAATCAGACTCCCTGACCTCAGACTATAGTACAAAGCTACAGTAATCAATACAATATGATACTGGCACAAAAACAGAAATATAGATCAATGGAACAAGATAGAAAGCCCAGAGATAAACCCACACACCTATGGTCAACTAATCTATGACAAAGGAGGCAAGTATATACAATGGAGAAAAGACAGTCTCTTCAATAAGTGGTGCTGGGAAAACTGGACAGCTACATGTAAAAGAATGAAATTAGAACACTCCCTAACACCATACACAAAAATAAACTCAAAATGGAGGTGAGACCTAAATGTAAGACCAGACACTATAAAACTCTTAGAGGGAAACATAGGAAGAACACTCTTTGACATAAATCACATCAAGATCTCCTTTGATCCACCTCCTAGAGTAATGGAAATAAAAACAAAAATAAACAAATGGGACCTAATGAAACTTCAGAGCTTTTGCACAACAAAGGAAACCATAAACCAGACGAAAAGACTACCCTCAGAATGGGAGAAAATATTTGCAAACGAATCAACTGACAAAGGATTAATCTCTAAAATATAGAAACAGCTCATGCAGCTCAATATTAGAAAACCAAACAACCTAATCCAAAAATGGGCAGAAGACCTAAATAGACTTTTCTCCAAAGAAGACGTACAGATGGCCAAGAGGCACATGAAAAGCTGCTCAACATCACTAATTATTAGAGAAATGCAAATCAAGACTACAATGAGGTATCACCTCACACCAGTTAGAATGGGCATCACCAGAAGATCTACAAACAACAAATGCTGGAGAGGGTGTGGAGAAAAGGGAACCCTCTTGCTCTGTGGGTGGGAATATTTATTGATACAGGCACTATGGAGAAGAGTATGCAGATTCCTTAAAAAACTAAAAATAGAATTACCATATGACCCAGCAATCCCACTACTGGGCATATACCCAAAGAAAACCATAATTCAAAAAGACACATGTACTCCAATGTTCATTGCAGCACTATTTACAATAGCCAGGTCATGGAAGCAACCTAAGTGCCCATCGACAGATGAATGGGTAAAGAAGATGTGGTACATATATACAATGGAATATTACTCAGCCATAAAAAGGAATGAAATTGGGTCATTTGTAGAGACGTGGATGGACCTAGAGACTGTCATACATAATGAAGTAAGAAAGAGAAAAACAAAAATATCATATATTAATGCATATATGTGGAACCTAGAAAAATGGTACAGATGAACCGGTTTGCAGGGCAGAAATAGAGACACAGGTGCAGAGAACAAACATATGGACACCAAGGGGGGAAAGTGGTGATGGTGTTGGTGGTGGTGTGATGAATTGGGAGATTGGGATTGACATGTATACCCTGATATGTATAAAATGGATAACTAATAAGAACCTGCTGTATAAAAAAATAAATAAAAGAAAAAAAGCGTTGAGGTAACTGAAATAATGTAAATTTCAAAGCACCCTTTTCAATATAATATTTATTAATAAAATGCTATTTTTATAATGTGATTTAAATATATTTTTGCCAAAATTGTGGAGATAGATTTTACTCATTTAATTTGTGAATACATTTAATTTATGAGTACATCATGTAATCTAATTGGTAAAATCAGTCCTCTTGGTCAGAGAAACAATGTAAATCAGACTTAGTTTGTGAGAAAAGTCTGGCTTCTTTCCTCCCCCAACTTTACTTAATACATATACAGTATGTATTTATATGTTTCAAGAAAGATTATAAAGCATTGTGAAGTAAATTATAGATAGTATCTGGCAACATTACTGAAAGAATTTGAGATTAAAATAATGTATATCTAATATAATTGGCGTTTTTCCTTTTTATGTTATAAAACCAGATGAAAGGAATATGCCATTTCTTTATTACTATTTTGAAATAATGAACTAGCATGTGTAGGTGAAGTTACAGGTAAGTTACTTATTAAGCAAGGAGTGTGATAAAAGTCACTGCATGCTTTTTGTTAAAGATGTGTGCCATGTATCAAATACAAGTGTTTGGCTTTTCAGAATAAGAATCATGTATAAAAATCAGAAATAGCCCTGTTAACTCCTTAGATATTATGTTCAAACTTTCCTTGTGTATCTAATAAAAAAGAAAGATACTACTAAAACTAATTGACCTCGCAGCTGGCATCTACTTTTATTTTTTGTTTTTATTAGGATTTAGAAAATACTAAATATTGAAATAGTTGAAATAAGATGAAGATTGACTATAGCTGGAATAAATTTTTCATTATATGCTTTATAAAATAGATTGTAGCTTATTGATTCACACTGAATTTTAAACAAATTAAGTAAAATTTTCATCTAAAATCATATACAATAGTCCCAGAAAACCCTCAAATTATGTTGAAGAGTCAGTGCCACAGGCTTGTTCTGCTTATTCAGTTTGAACATGCTTTTCTCTCCAGCTAATGATATGGCCTAAGGATGAATGTTAAGAATAGCCTAAAAGAATTGCTTGTTTTTAAAAAGCTGCTTACACACTTCAGTACTTTTCACCAATGCTGTCTTTGCTTTCCCCTCATGGAACTTCTAAAAAATGCTGCATCCTTTGACAATAGTTAAGGAATAGAAGAGGCAAAGTCATTAAATAAAAGTCCTAGATTCACACTGAGTTAGATACACCTCAACAAGAACCAAATATTCCATTTCGAACCCCTAGCTTCTCCTTTAACAGAAATAAGTATAAGCCTTAGCGTGTGAATTTAGTGACTTGATTTGTGATTAAGATGCTTCCCAGAGACCAATTATTTTGCATAGTCTTTTTGTTTGCCTGTCTGGAGGGTTTTGCACAGTGAGGTAAATGGTGACAGGTACGCCTTCCTTTTGCAAAGTGGGAGAAAGACTATTGTGAAAGGAAAGGTGGAAAAGAGTCAGCACATACCTTTACCACAGGCAGGTCAATTTTAGGACACAATTCATTTGAAAATGGAAAAGATCTTGAGTTAATTTTCCTAAAATTATATGCGCACATTCCCCTTGGCTTATAATTTATGCCTAATGTGTAGAGTATAATGGACATTTTGTGAGTCAGCCTTTCTATAGGTGTACTCAATGATTTCTGTGTCTATTTTCAGAGAGGGGAAAAAAAATGCTTTCCACATTCAAATTGGTTGGACCTGGGAAAAGTTTTCATGGAAATGATTTTCTAGAAACTTTGAGATATAAGACAACATCAGCCCTTTCTCTTCTCATTTAGTAATCTGTGAATTTAATATCTATTTTCTGCTATCCTCTTATAATAAAAAAACTAGGGGCTTCCCTGGTGACGCAGTGGTTAGGAATCCACCTGCCAATGCAGGAGACATGGGTCGAGTCCTGGTCCGGGAAGATCCCACATGCCGCGGAGCGGTGCGCCACAGCTACTGAGCCTGCGCTCTACAGCCTGCGAGCCACAACTACTGAAGCCTGCGCCTAGAGCCCGTGCTCCCCAGTAAGAGAAGCCACCGCAATGAGAAGCCCGCGCATGGCAACAAAGAGTAACCCTGCTTGCTGCAACAAGAGAAAGCCGGCGCACAGCAAAGATCGAATGCAGCCAAAAATAAATTAAATAAATAAATAAATAAATAAATTTATTTTAAAAAAAACTGTTCTCCAACTTGATAACGCTATTGATAATTTTTTTAAAAATCACATTGCAAAAACTGCACCACTCTAAAAATAAGCCATTTTTATTTTCCCATGTTCTTACTTTCCAGTCTTATTCTATACAAAGATATTCTTTTTTACATGGTGGAATCACAGCATATAGATTTGTATTCTGCTATTTCGTTTAGGGGTATGATGTGACTTCAAAATAAAATGGCACACGAGTCTCATGACTTTATAATCATGCTGATAATACATTATCACATATACATTCACATAAAGATAGGTAAAATTTTGTATGTTTTAAAGTATCTGTAAGCATTTTGTGGTATGTAAATGTCACCTCCACGTAAAAAACATTTGGATTTTTTAAAGCTGGCTCTTTCAAACTAGCAGAGTTCTCAACCAAGATAGAGAAGAGATTTATTTAAGGCTTAAAACCGAACAAAGTCAAGTTACCTATAATAGTCAAATCACAAAGACAGAAAGTAGAATGGTGGTTACCAGGAGCTGGGAGTAAGGGGGATTGGGGAGTCATTGTTTAATGGGAATTTCAGTTGGGGAAGATGAAAAAGTTCTGGAGATGTATGGTGGTGATGGTTGTATAAAAATGTGAATGTACTTAATGCCACTGAACTTAAAAATCATTAAAATGGGGCTTCCCTGGTGGCGCGGTGGTTGAGAGTCCGCCTGCCGATGCAGGGGACACGGGTTCGTGCCCCGGTCCGGGAAGATCCCACATGCCGCAGAGCGGCTAGGCCCGTGAGCCATGGCCGCTGAGCCTGCCCGTCCGGAGCCTGTGCTCCACGACGGGAGAGGCCACAACAGTGAGAGGCCCGCATACCGCAAAAAAAAAACAACAAAAAAAACTAAACTGTTAATTACTAAGTAATAACATTTACTGCCTCAAATTTGTTTTGAAATGTGACAATATGTAAATAATAAATACATTAATGTTAAAATTCATTGGGTTTCAGAATTGTAGGTTCAGAAACAAATGAATAAAGGAATTTTGCCTCAAAAGGAAATTAAAACTAAAATTAACAGATGTGGTTTGTAGATTCATGGGAAATGAAGAAGACTTTGGAATTGTGGGAGACTCAGAACTGGTAACTAGTTAACTTGTTCAAAGTCCGTCTCAGTCCATTTGGGCTACTATAACAAAATATCAGAGACTGGATGGCTTACAAACAACAGACATTTATTTCTCACAGTCCTGGAGACTGGAAGTCAGAGATCAGGGTGCCAGGGTGGTCGGGTGAGGACCTTGTTCCTGGTCGCAGGTCTCCTGTATCTTCAAATGGCAGAAGTGGGTAGGGAGCTTTGTGCAGCCTCTTTTATTCAATGTGTTGTTAAATATGTTGAGTTTTACTTTGTGATTCATTCTTGCTTTTTAAAACACTTAATTGTATTAACGGCTCAGATACATCTTACATGTCTATAACACTCACTGTTCATTTACTATATTTCAAGCTTTTGCAGGAGGAATAACCAAACCAGATTCTTGTGCAAATATGTTACTTAACATAACTTTATATTCTTTACATAACTGTTCTTTTGAAGCTTAAAAAAGCTCTTTCTCAACAACCTATATTTTCATCCACATGGAATCGACTAACTATATGGAACAAACAAAATAAAATGAAAAATTATGGAGTCCTCTGAAGTCACACCATATACCTATATTTGGTTACACATAAAGATGTTAGTGACATTATTGAGGAGGAAGGAAGAATACAACGCCGCAAATAAAAAAACATGCCACTCCTGTAAAATTAAACGTACATATGCACAGAAAAATGTCTGGAGAGTCTACCAAAATTCTGTCAATGTTTATTTGTGGCTAATGAAGCTTCAGCAGATTTTTGTTACCTTCTTTGTGCTTTTCTGATTTGTTTCAATATTTTGCAATGAGCACATATCATTTTTACTAAAACAACCGAGTTATTTTTAAAAGCATGAACAAAACTTTTTCACATACAGAGGAACAATAATATTTGTCTTTTTTTTTCTACTATTTAATTAAATGTTTACACACATGAATAACATTTCTTTAGCATCTGAGCAATTTCCAGTAAGGTATATACATTTCAACATATGGGTTAAATATACACACTTATTAATAAATATATTTTCCAGGAAACTTGGGACTTCTAAAACTGGATAAAAATTCCTAGTGAAAAGTACCCTTAGGTGAGCTAGTCTTCTAATCTGCAGACCTTCCCAATGCATAACTTTCTGGATGATGTCATACAAACCTCTTCCTGCATCTGGGACTGTTTCCAGTGGCTACATGTGGGAGCTTCCCGTTTTTGTTCTAAGTGAGTGATGTTTACTGGAAATGGAGGTTCACTAACAAGATCTCAGTTCAGATAGCTTTGTGGGGACAGGAAAGAATGATTGTGAGATGGATTTGGCCAAAAACTTTTACTTTCTCCCTTGTCATTATCTTGTTTTGATAAGTTGACTTAGTTTTGTTTTGAAATTACCTCTTGTGAAAAACCTCAGAGGAATGATATGGGCTATTTTCCTCCTCCTCTTCCCCCTTTCCCTACCAAGGCTCCCAACTCAAACCTTTCCTCCCTGTCCCCCCATACATACCCGGATACTCACATCAACTACAGAGAGTGAGTGAAGACAGCCAAGAACCCGTAGACAGGATAGCTGGGCATTTTACTGCTCTCTGCTCTTAGATCTGGAAGGGACTTACAACAATATTTAGATGTGAACAAAAAAGGCAAAGGGATTTTTCAAGATGGCACGACTGATTAGTAGCAAAACAAAGTGGAAAACCTAGGTTTCATATCTCTTAGTTCAGGGCCTCCAAGTTAAAACCTATAAACATCGTTAACATTTTTTGGAACTGTGTATAAGGGCAACTTACAGACTTCCAGGTAAAAAATGCTGAATAACAAGAGTTGGTTATATTAAGAGGTGTTTTTATATTAAAGATCAGCTAAGTAAAATTAAAGAAAAAAGCTCCCAAGTATACTGAGTTCTTCCGTATTTGCCGTTCCCCTTGATTGTAATTTTGTAATTATCAGAACTATCTACAGTGTTTTATTAAAACACTTCAAGGTGAAAAATTCTCAAGATCAAATTAATAAAAATTTTAAAATTAATATATATCATGCCCTACGGTAGGGAGCTTGTTGCAAATTCAAACAAGGATGTGATGTCACAACTTCTGAAAGGTCAGGAATCTCATCATATATCTATCCTACCATCAAATTGTCATTCTTTGTGCTGGAATATTCGTGGACACAGTCATAAGTATCAGAAAAGCTAAAGCTCCCAATACACTCAAGTTATTCTAAAACTACAAGGTTCTGTTATTACTGTCATTTTAGTAAAGTTTGACAACTAACATCAGGTAAAGGATAGGATCTTCAGCTTGGGACCACTGCCAGTGGGTGATACGAAGAAAATAGAGCTTTTCCATTTTCTTTTGTTTCTGACTTTCATGGCAGAGACATTTCTTCTCCACATGGAAGGAGTAAGATGAAGAGGAATAGAGAAAAGAATGAACCTTAGTAAGGGAAGATGGAAGCCCAAGATGGAGTGATAGAATGTGAAAAAGCCCAGAACTGCTCCAGGTGAGTTCAAATCCCCAGCTTTGAGAAATAACGTCTTAGGGCCCCGAGGAAAACTTAGCATGGGATCACCAATTGTCAGTGATTTGGGGGACATCACTGAGAGTAGGAGAGTTACCAGAAGACTGGAGACAGTGGGATATCCTAATTTTCCAGAACGAGAGAGAAGGCAGAACCAGAAAATTTGTAGACCATTGTCTGTAACTTCAATCTCAGGCAAAACTCTAGAATGTGTGACTAGACGAACAGTTTCAGGTTCTAGGTGAAGTGATGGTTGACTCAGAAGGAGCTCATTCAGAATCAGCCAAGGCTGATTATCTCCTTCCCTCTTTGACAAGGTTACCTGCCCAGCAGCTCAGGGAAAGCCCTTATAGAGAGAGTATTTCATCATTGGTTGGACATTTAATGAGGTTTTTCTTGATTTTCTTTTGGACCAGATGGGGAAATAACAAACTGGACTCTGGCATTGTTGATGAATTAGTAACCAGTTGATTATATGCACAAGGTGCTGACTAACAAATTGATATCAAACTGTAAGAAAGTACAATATATAATGATGAGTCCAAGGGCTGTGTCCCTCTTCCCCTCATGAATGCTTTCAGAATAAATATACAGAAGGTGTGCTCATTAAATTTATTGGTAACCTGAAGTTGGAGGTCTAATGAATACTTGGATGACAAAATCAGAATTAGTGAGTTGAATCTAAAAGGAAGCAATTTGCAACTTATTAATATGAGGTCAGACGAACTAATTTGTATCAGTAAGAATGGGTTATACTTGCTTTAGCAGAAGCTAAGCGCCTTAGCCTAATTTGAGTCAGGAGTGTAACGTGGCTGCCAGAAAAACCCTAAAACTTCAGGCTGTGTCTAGGGGTGTGGTGGTAAAATGTTTAACAACTAGCTCTCTGCAGGAAGAAAACACCTTGATTCATGGCACCTGCCAATTTCTGTAGTGTAAATACTCCCACCATGGCCAGTTTCAAGTCACCAATGATGTCACTGAATCCAGTTTGGAAGAGATTTGCAGTAGCATACCAGTACATTACAGTATTTCCACTACACAAATGCAGTCAAAGTAAATAACCTCAAAGGAAGAGATAATAGTAATATGTAGTAAACTAATAAGGAAGTGATACATTTTAAGTATTTTTTACCTTTTAATATAACATGTAATTGTAAGTTTATGTAATTTAAATTTGAATTATGACTGCCTTTAACAATTGGCCTACAGAATTCTTGAAAATGTAACACCCCAGCTCTTGGAAATTTGTGCATCCAGGCTCCAGCCCCGTGTAACAACAACAACAAAAAATGTGGTAACTGGAACAAGGGAGGCGATAGCCCTGTTGTTCTCTGTAATTGTCAGGCTACACCCAGATCACTTCATTCCAGAGCACATGACTTACAAGTCAAACCGTTCTGAGATCAGAGCAGAGCAGCCAGGATGGCAGAAAACCAAAGTATTGGGCCTGTGGGGACAGAATTAGGGCTGAAGCTCAAAAGACCTGCATGTGCAGTTAGGGCGAGAGGGACAGGTGAATGCTGGTTTTCAAATATTTGAAGGACTATTGTGTGAGGAAGGTTTAGGCCTATAATCTATGGGTGGCAGAAAGATACAGGGAGACTGATTTCTGCTCAGGATGAGGAAGAACTTTCAAAGCTGTCACAAGTGGAACAGGCTGAAGGTAATCCTGCAGAATATGGGCAACAGTATTTAGGAACAATGTAGAGGTGGTTCAAGCCACAGAGGAGGGAATAGGGTCTCTTTGAAGTCTATGAGTTCCTGTATTTTGATGCACTGCTCTTTCTAGGTACATGCCAAGAGGCATCCCCTACTCCTGGCTTTGCTTGGCTCTTATTAATTAGAAGGGTAGTACAGTGCACGTGAAAAAACTTTTTTTTATTAGGGAAAATTTTCAAAATTAAAAAGTAGAAAGAATAATACAATGAATACATCATCAAGTTTCTATAATTATCAATTTGTATCTAATCTTGTATCATCTATACCCCTACCCTAGATCATTGTGAAACATATTCATGACTTCGTATCACTGCATCTATAAAGACTTCAGCCTGTATCTCTAAAATACAAGTACTCTTTGAAAATATACCCACAATACTTTTATCACACTTAAGAAATTAATATTGATTCCCTAATATCATCTAATATCCAGTCAATGTTTAAACTTTCCCATTTGTCTCATACATTTTTTAATTTGAATTTGCTCAAATCAGGATAAGTCTAAGGTCCACCCATTGCAATTGGTTGATGTGTTTCTTAAGTTTCTTTTAATCTATAGGTTTACCTTTTCATTATTTTTTCTCCCTGGCAATTTATTTGCTGAAGGTGCTGAGTCATCTGTCTTGTAGAATTTCTCAGACTGGATTTTTCCGACTATATTATTAGGATGTCTTTAACATGTTCCTCTGTCCCCTATATTTCCTGTGATCAGATCTATGTTTGATTTTGGGGGGCAGAATACTTCATGGGTGGTATTGTATATTTCTCATTAGGAAGCAAAGAATGTCTGGCTCTCTTTTTGCTGTGTCAGCAGCCACTGATAAGTGTCTAGGTCCGTTAATTAATTAGGAGTTGCAAATGGTGATATTCTATCATTCTTTCCCCATTTATTAGCCGAAATACTTCTCTAAAGAAGTACCCCTCATCAATTATTTGTACCCTGAAGTACAGATTATACAGGAAATGGTTATTCACTAATTTTCAAAATAATGAATTGGTTCCCTAGCATCTGCCAAAGCTGGCCAGTGAGTGTTTGATTTTGTTTTGTTTTAAGTATCATCATGAACTCATGGTTTTTAATGTATTTCAATCCATTGCCATTATTATTATTATTAATATTCATTTGTGCCATATTTGGCCAGTGGGAGTTTATTCAGGTTGGCTTCTGAATCTTTTAAATATGATCCTAGTAATTTTCTTGATTTCTAGTATAACAGGATTCTTTATATTCCGGTCTCAGCTCATGAATTTTCGGCCTCAGATCTGGAATCAGCCATTACTCCAAGGGCCCTGATTCCTTTTAATGGGCAATGAGATTTAGAGACAATACTCTGAGCTCTAGGGTTGTCAGGCTACAGGGTTGATCGTGGTTTCTGGGCCATTTCAGTAGAAAGTTAGGAGATACTCCTTTTCTTTAAGAGCAGGTCTGTCATGAGTTTATATGACATTTTCAAACAAGACAGAGTCTTAACCACTAGACGGCCAGAGAAGTCACAGGGTGTTTCCAAACTTCACCAATGTTACATTTGTATTTTCTTTCTCTCTTACCAAAAATCCCAGTCCTCAAAGACATCAACACCATTATTTATTTGTTTTATTTTACAATAAACATGCAGCTGTCTTAGAAAACCTGTTCTAACACTTCCACCCATAATATGATTACTGGAATCCATTTAAGATTGCTGTGTAGTTATTTTTGTTTTTAAGGTATATAATAACAATGAAAATCAAATTAGTCACTTGAAATAGTTCCTTGAAATAGTGCCTTTCTGTGTTGCTACTTCTCCAAGTACATTTTAGTTCATTTGTTTCATTTTGATTTTAGTTTTTAAAAAATTTATGAAAAATATTTTTGAATGAAATTATGTAAAATGTTTACCAGCTTCTGAAGTCAAGTCCTCAAACCAGGCATATTCATATGACAGTGGCTTCTTCTCCAGTCCCCTCCACCTGACCCCTACCCCCAAAAGAGATCATCTTTTTTTTTTTTTTTTTTTGGCTGCGTCAGGTCTTAGTTGTGGCACACAGTCCCTCTAGTTGTGATGCACGGGCTCAGTGGTTGCAGTGCACGGGCTTAGTTGCCCTACAGCATGTGGGATCCTAGTTCCCCGACCAAGGATCGAACCAGTGTCCCCTACATTGGAAGGCAGATTCTTAACCACTGGACCAAAAGGGAAGCCCCAAGATAATCTTTTTTAAAAAACAAAATTTTATGGTTTATTCTTCCATTTAAAAAAGAAAAGCATAACTTCTGCTGCCTGTGTCCTTACCCCTGCACTGAGCCACAGCCACTCCTGCCTCCACAGGAGACCCTCCTAAACTAGCAGATACAATTCAAGACTGAGTGGAAGATCAAGCGGCAACAAAATCTGAACTTGAGCGGGGGCTTCTGGGAAGATGGCGGAAGAGTAAGACGTGGAGATCACCTTCCTCCCCACAGATACACCAGAAATACATCTACACGTGGAACAACTCCTACAGAACACCTACAGAACGCTGGCAGAAGACCTCAGACCTCCCAAAAGGCAAGAAACTCCCCACGTAACTGGGTAGGGCAAAAGAAAAAAGAACAGAGACAAAAGGATAGGGACGGGACCTGAACCAGTGGGAGGGAGCCGTGAAGGAGGAAAGTTTTCCACACACTAGGAAGCCCCTTCGCGGGCAGAGACTGCGGGTGGCGGAGGGGGAAAGCTTCGGAGCCGCAGAGGAGAGCACAGCAACAGGGGTGCGGAGGGCAAAGCGGAGAGATTCCCGCACAGAGGATCAGGGCCGACCGGCACTCACCAGCCCGAGAGGCTTGTCTGCTCACCCGCCGGGGCGGGCGGGGCTGGGAGTTGAGACTCGGGCTTCGGTCGGAGCGCCGGGAGAGGACTGGGGTTGGCGGCGTGAACACATCCTGCAGGCGGTTAGTGCACCGCGGCTAGCTGGGAGGGAGTCCGGGGAAAAGTCTGGAGCTGCCAAAGAGGCAAGAGACTTTTTCTTCCCTCTTTGTTTCCTGGTGCGCGAGGAGAGGGGATTAAGAGCGCTGCTTGGAGGAGCTCCAGAGACGAGCGCGAGCCGCGGCTACAAGCGCGGGCCCCAGAGATGGGCAGGAGACGCTAAGGCTGCTGCTGCCGCCACCAAGAAGCCTGTGTGCGAGCACAGGTCACTATACACACCCCGCTTCCGGGGAGCCTGTGCAGCTCGCCACTGCCAGGGTCCCCGGATCCAGGGACAACTTCCCCAGGAGAATGCAGGGCACGCCTCAGGCTGGTGCAACATCACGCTGGCCTCTGCCGCCGCAGGCCCGCCCCACACTCCGCGCCCCTCCCCCCGGCCTGAGTGAGCCAGAGCCCCCGAATCAGCGGCTCCTTTAACCCCGTCCTGTTTGAGCGAAGAACAGACGCCCTCCTGCGACCTACACGCAGAGGCGGGGCCAAATCCAAAGCTGAGCCCCTGGGGGCTATGAGAACAAAGAAGAGAAAGGGAAATCTCTCCCAGCAGCCTCAGAAGCAGCGGATTACAGCTCCACAATCAACTTGATGTACCCTGCATCTGTGGAATACATGAATAGAAAACGAATCATCCCAAATTAAGGAGGTGGACTTTGAGAGCAAGATTTATGACTTTTTCCCCTTTTTCTCTTTTTGTGAGTGTGTATGTGTATTATTCTGTGTGAGATTTTGTCTGTATAGCTTTGCTTCCACCATTTGTCCTAGGGTTCTATCTGTCCGTTTTTTGTTTTTTTAAAATTTTTTTCTCTTAATAATTGTTTTTTTATTTTAATAACTTTATTATATTTTATCTTACTTTATTTTATTGTACTTTATCTTCTTTCTTTCTTTTTTTCCTTCCTTCCCTCCTTCCTTCCTTCCTTCCTCCCTCCCTCCCTCCCTTCTTTCTTTCTACTTCTACTAATTCTTTCTTTCTATTTTTCTTCCTTTTATTCTGAGCTGTGTGGATGAAAGGCTCTTGGTGCTGCAGCCAGGAGTCAGTACTGTGCCTCCTAGGTGGGAGAGCCAACTTCAGGACACTGGTCCACAAGAGACCTCCCAGCTACACATAATATCAAACGGCAAAAATCTCCCAGAGATCTCCATCTCAACAACAGCATCCAGCTTCACTCAACGACCAGCAAGCTACAGTGCTGGACATCCTATGCCAAACAACTAGCAAGACAGGAACAGAACCCCACCCATTAGCAGAGAGGCTGCCTAAAATCATAATAAGTCCACAGACACCCCAAAACACACCACCAGACATGGACCTGCCCACCAGAAAGACAAGATCCAGCCTCATCCACCAGAACACAGGCACTAGTCCCCTCCACCAGGAAGCCTACACAACCCACTGAACCAACCTTAGCCACTGGGGACAGACACCAAAAACAACGTGAACTATGAACCTGCAGCCTGTAAAAAGGAGACCCCAAACACAGAGAGATAGGCAAAATGAGAAGACAGAAAAACACACAGCAGATGAAGGAGCAAGATAAAAACCCACCAGACCTAACGAATGAAGAGGAAATAGGCAGTCTACCTGAAAAAGAATTCAGAATAATGATAGTAAAAATGATCCAAAATCTTGGAAATAGAATAGACAAAATGCACGAAACATTTAACAAGGACCTAGAAGAACTAAAGATGAAACAAGCAACGATGAACAACACAATAAAAGAAATTAAAAATACTCTAGATGGGATCAATAGCAGAATAACTGAGGCAGAAGAACGGATAAGTGACCTGGAAGATAAAATAGTGGAAATAACTACTGCAGAGAAGAATAAAGAAAAGAACAAAAAGAACTGAGGACAGTCTCAGAGACCTCTGGGACAACATTAAATGCACCAACATTCGAATTACAGGGATTCCAGAAGAAGAAGAGAAAAAGAAAGGGACTGAGAAAATATTTGAAGAGATTATAGTTGAAAACTTCCCTAATATGGGACAGGAAATAGTTAATCAACTCCAGGAAGTGCAGAGAGTTCCATACAGGATAAATCCAAGGAGAAATATGCCAAGACACATATGAATCATATTAATCAAACTATCAAAAATTAAATACAAAGAAAGCATATTAAAAGCAGCAAGGGAAAAACAACAAATAACACATAAGGGAATCCCCATAAGGTTAACAGCTGATCTTTCAGCAGAAACTCTGCAAGCCAGAAGGGAGTGGCAGCACATATTTAAAGTGATGAAGGAGAAAAACCTGCAAACAAGATAACTCTACCCAGCAAGGATCTCATTCAGATTTGATGGAGAAATTAAAACCTTTACATACAAGCAAAAGCTGAGAGAGTTCAGCACCACCAAACCAGCTTTACAACTGCTAAAGGAACTTCTCTAGGCAAGAAACACAAGAGAAGGAAAAGACCTACAATAATGAACCCAAAACAATTAAGAAAATGGGAATAGGAACACACATATCGATAATTACCTTAAATGTAAGTGGACTAAATGCTCCCACCAAAACACACAGATTGGCTGAATGGATAAAAAACAAGACCCATATATTTGCTGTCTACAAGAGACCCACTTCAGACCTAGAGACACATACAGACTGAAAGTAAGGGGATGGAAAAAGATATTTCATGCAAATGGAAACCAAAAGAAAGCTGGATTAGCAATTCTCATATGAGACAAAATAGACTTTAAAATAAAGACTATTAGAAGAGACAAAGAAGGACACTACATAATGATCAAGGGATTGATCCAAGAAGAAGATATAATAATTGTAAATATTTATGCACCCAACGTAGGAGCACCTCAATACATAAGGCAAATACTAACAGCCATAAAAGGGGAAATCGACAGTAACACATTCATAGTAGGGGACTTTAACACCCCACTTTCACCAAAGGACAGATCATCCAAAATGAAAATAAATAAGGAAACACAAGCTTTACATGATACATTAAACAAAATGGACTTAATTGATATTTATAGGACATTCCATCCAAAAGCAACAGAATACACATTTTTCTCAAGTGCTCATGGAACATTCTTCAGGATAAATCATATCTTGGGTCACAAATCAAGCCTTGGTAAATTTAAGAAAATTGAAATTGTATCAAGTATCTTTTCTGACCACAACGCTATGAGACTAGATATCAATTACAGGAAAAGATCTGTAAAAAGTACAAACACAGGGAGGCTAAACAATACACTACATAATAACGAAATGATCACTGAAGAAATCAAAGAGGAAATTAAAAAAAACCTAGAAACAAATGACAATGGAGACACGACGACCCAAAATCTATGGGATGCAGCAAAAGCAGTTCGAAGAGGGAAGTGTATAGCAATACAATCCTACCTTAAGAAACAGGAAACATCTTGAATAAACAACCTAACCTTGCACCTAAAGCAATTAGAGAAAGAAGAACAAAAAAACCCCAAAGTTAGCAGAAGGAAAGAAATCATAAAGATCAGATCAGAAATAAATGAAAAAGAAATGAAGGAAATGATGGCAAAGATCAATAAAACTAAAAGCTGGTTCTTTGAGAAGATAAACAAAATTGATAAACCATTAGCCAGACTCATCAAGAAAAAAAGGGACAAGACTCAAATCAATAGAATTAGAAATGAAAAAGGAGAAGTAACAACTGACACTGCAGAAATACAAAAGATCATGAGCGATTACTACAAGCAACTCTATGCCAATAAAATGGACAACCTGGAAGAAATGGACAAATGCTTAGAAATGCACAACCTGCCAAGACTGAATCAGGAAGAAATAGAAAATATGAACAGACCAATCACAAGCACTGAAATTGAAACTGTGATTAAAAACCTTCCAACAAACAAAAGCCCAGGACCAGATGGCTTCACAGGCGAATTCTATCAAACATTTAGAGAAGAGCTAACACCTATCCTTCTCAAACTCTTCCAAAATATAGCAGAGGGAGGAACACTCCCAAACTCATTCTACGAGGCCACCATCACCCTGATACCAAAACCAGACAAGGATGCCACAGAGAAAGAAAACTACAGGCCAATATCACTGATGAACATAGATGCAAAAATCCTCAACAAAATACTAGCTAACAGAATCCAGCAGCACATTAAACGGATCATACACCATGATCAAGTGGGGTTTATCCCAGGAATGCAAGGATTCTTCAATATACGCAAATCAATCAATGTGATACACCAAATTAACAAATTGAAGGAGAAAAACCATATGATCATCTCAATAGATGCAGAGAAAACTTTCGACAAAATTCAACACCCTTTTATGATAAAAACCCTCCAGAAAGTAGGCATAGAGGGAACTTTCCTCAACATAATAAAGGCCATATATGACAAACCCACAGCCAACATCGTCCTCAATGGTGAAAAACTGAAAGCATTTCAACTAAGATCGGGATCAAGACAGGGTTGCCCACTCTCACCACTTTTATTCGACATAGTTTTGGAAGTTTTAGCCACAGCAATCAGAGAAGAAAAGGAAATAAAAGGAATCCAAATCAGAAAAGAAGAAGTAAAGCTGTTACTGTTTGCAGATGACATGATACTATACATAGAGAATCCTAAAGATGCTACCAGAAAACTACTAGAGCTAATCAATGAATTTGGTAAAGTAGCAGGATACAAAATTAATGCACAGAAATCTCTAGCATTCCTATACACTAATGATGAAAAATCTGAAAGTGAAATTAAGGGAACACTCCCATTTACCATTGCAACAAAAAGAATAAAATATCTAAGAATAAACCTACCTAAGGAGACAAAAGACCTGTATGCAGAAAATTATAAGACACTGATGAGAGAAATTAGAGATGATACAAATAGATGGAGAGATATACCATGTTCTTGGATTGGAAGAATCAACATTGTGAAAATGACTCTACTACCCAAAGCAATCTACAGATTCAATGCAATCCCTATCAAACTACCACTGGCATTTTTCACAGAACTAGAACAAAAAATTTCACAATTTGTATGGAAACACAAAAGACCCCGAATAGCCAAAGCAATCTTGAGAACGAAAAACGGAGCTGGAGGAATCAGGCTTCCTGACTTCAGACTATACTACAAAGCTACGGTAATCAAGACAGTATGGTACTGGCACAAAAACAGAAAGATATATCAATGGAACAGGATAGATATCCCAGCGATAAACCCATGCACATATGGTCACCTTATCTTTGATAAGTGGTCACCTTATCTTTTGTACAGTGATGAAAGGACAGCCTCTTCAATAAGTGGTGCTGGGAAAACTGGACAGGTAATGAAAAGTATGAGATTAGATCACTCCCTAACACCATACACAAAAATAAGCTCAAAATGGATTAAAGACCTAAATGTAAGGCCAGAAACTATCAAACTCTTAGAAGAAAATATAGGCTGAACACTCTATGAACATAAATCACAGCAAGATCCTTTTTGACCCACCTCCAAGAGAAATGGAAATAAAAACAAAAATGGGACCCAATGAGACTTCAAAGCTTTTGCACAGCAAAGGAAACCATAAACAAGACCAAAAGACAACCTTCAGAATGGGAGAAAATATTTTGAAATGAAGCAACTGACAAAGGATTATTCTCCAAAATTTATAAGCAGCTCATGCAGCTCAATAACAAAAAAAGAAACAACCCAATCCAAAAATGGGCAGAAGACCTAAATAGACATTTCTCCAAAGAAGATATACAGACTGCCAACAAACACATGAAAGAATGCTCAACATCACTAATCATTAGAGAAATGCAAATCAAAACTACAATGAGATATCATCTCACACCAGTCAGAATGGCCATCATCAAACAATCTAGAAACAATAAATGCTGGAGAGGGTGTGGAGAAAAGGGAACACTCTTGCACTGCTGGTGGGAATGTGAATTGGTTCAGCCACTATGGAGAACAGTATGGAGGTTCCTTAAAAAGCTACAAATAGAACTACCATATGACCCAGCAATCCCACTACTGGGCATATACCCTGAGAAAACCAAAATTCAAAAAGAGTCATGTACCAAAATGTTCATTGCAGCTCTATTTACAATAGCCCGGAGATGGAAACAACCTAAGTGCCCATCATCGGATGAATGGATAAAGAAGATGTGGCACATATATACAATGGAATATTACTCAGCCATAAAAAGAAACGAAATTGAACTATTTGTAATGAGGTGGATAGACCTAGAGTCTGTCATACAGAGTGAAGTAAGTCAGAAAGAAAAAGACAAATACCGTATGCTAACACATATATATGGAATTTAAGAAAAAAAAATGTCATGAAGAACCTAGGGGTAAGGCAGGAATAAAGACACAGACCTCCTAGAGAACGGACTTGAGGTTATGGGGAGGGGGAAGGGTGAGCTGTGACAGGGCGAGAGAGAGTCATGGACATATACACACTAAGAAACGTAGTAAGGTAGATAGCTAGTTGGAAGCAGCCACATGGCACAGGGATATTGGCTCGGTGCTTTGTGACAGCCTGGAGGGGTGGGATAGG
Source organism: Globicephala melas (assembly GCF_963455315.2). NCBI lineage: Eukaryota > Metazoa > Chordata > Mammalia > Artiodactyla > Delphinidae > Globicephala > Globicephala melas. The sequence goes on along the minus strand of NC_083325.1, from coordinate 31,094,580 downwards.
GAGGGTGGGAGGGAGGGAGACGCAAGAGGGAAGAGATATGGGAACATATGTATATGTATAACTGATTCACTTTGTTATAAAGCAGAAACTAACACACCATTGTAAAGCAATTATACCCCAATAAAGATGTTTAAAAAAAAAAAATCTAGAAACAATAAATGCTGGAGAGGGTGTGGAGGAAAGGGAACCCTCTTGCAGTGTTGGTGGGAGTGTAAATTGATACAGCCACTGTGGAGAACAGTATGGAGTTTCCTTAAAAAACTACGTATAGAACTACCATATGACCCAGCAATGCCACTACTGGGCATATACCCTGAGAAAACCATAATTCAAAAAGAGTCATGTACCAAAATGTTCATTGCAGCTCTATTTACAATAGCCTCGAGATGGAAACAACTTAAGTGTCCATCATCAGATGAATGGATAAAGAAGATGTGGCACATATATACAATGGAATAAAAAGAAACGAAATTGAGCTATTTGTAATGAGGTGGATAGACCTAGAATCTGTCATACAGAGTGAAGTAATCAGAAAGGGAAAGTCAAATACCGTATGCTAACACATATATATGGTAGTTAAGAAAAAAAAGTGTCATGAAGAACCTATGGGTAAGACAGGAATAAAGACACAGACCTACTAGGGAATGAACTTGAGGATATGGGGAGGGGGAAGGGTCAGCTGTGACAAAGCGAGAGAGAGGCATGGACATATATACACTACCAAACGTAAGGTAGATAGCTAGTGGGAAGCAGCCGCATAGCACAGGGAGGTCAGCTTGGTGCTTTGTGACCGTCTGGAGGGGTGGGATAGGGAGGTTGGGAGGGAGGGAGACGCAAGAGGGAAGAGATATGGGAACATATGTATATGTATAACTGATTCACTTTGTTATACAGCAGAAACTAACACACCATTGTAAAGCATTTATACTCCAATGAAGATGTTAAAAAAAAAGAAAAAAAAAGAAAAGCAAATATTTTTGTGTATTTAATCTCCCTTCTTAGATAAAACAGTAGTATTGCATAGACACTTTTCCTACCTTACTTTGTTTTCTCTAACCCTGTATTTGCAGGATTGTTCCATATAGTACTCATTGGTGTTTACAGCTGTGTAGTACTCTGTTGTGTGGATTGAACATACTGTTACTTGGATGTTAGACTTCCAAGTCTAACATTAGACACATCTAATCAAAATAAAAATGTAAAGCATTATAACATTAAGCATGGTCAACCAAGGTAAAATTTAGGCACCTCTCAAAATTTTCCCTCAGTTCCTCTCTCCCTTCTATTTAGTGGCTCTGCTCTGTTTGTCCAGTTCCTATGTCCTTACCCCTGGGGCACCCTCTCTAGCCTGAGCAAATGGCCTATATTTTTCAAGCTATTTTCTCAGGCATCTAAATTAGCCCTTTTTTTTGTCCATCCTCTAAAAACCCTTCTTTTTTTTAGGTGACAATGCATGCTCAGGAGTTCATTTAAAAATAACTCCTGCAAAAGCTTTACCCACCTAATGAGTCACCTCTCCTAAGTAACGAGGCCTTGACTTCAAATGCACGTATATCAGGGTATCACTGGTTGCTTAATTAAGCACCATAGTTTAGTTGATAGTGGTTTAGTATTGTTTATAAAGCAAACAAAGAAACTCATAATCAAAATGTATCCTGGGACCTTGCTGGGAAGAAACACCCTGAAATAACTGATAAATAAGAATAATGAGGGCTTCCCTGGTGGTGCAGTGGTTGAGAGTCCACCTGCCAATGCAGGGGACGCGGGTTCGTACCCCGGTCCGGGAAGATCCCACATGCCGCGGAGCGACTGGGCCCGTGAGCCATGGCCACTGAGCCTGCGCGTCCGGAGCCTGTGCTCCGCAACGGAGAGGCCACAACAGTGAGAGGCCTGCATACCACAAAAAAATAATAATAATAAAAATAAAAGAATAATGATAAGTCATAGGTACACATGAATGCTAGGAATGGAGGCTGTGGCAGCAGTTTTTCCAATAGATTTTTCTGACAGCATTATCATGATGTGCTTTATATTTTAATCTTCCTTTTAATTTTTTAATGTTTATTTATTTATATTTGGCTGCGTTGCATCTTTGTTGCTGCACGCGGGCTTTCTCTAGTTGCGGCGAGCGGGGGCTACTCTTCATTGCGGCGCGCGGGCTTCTCATTGCGGTGGCTTCTCTTGTTGCAGAGCACTGGCTCTAGGCGCGCGGTCTTCAGTAGTTGTGGCACGTGGGCTCAGTAGTTGTTGCACACGGGGTTAGTTGCTCTGCGTTCTCTTCTGGAGACAGAAGAGAAAAAGGAACCAGATTCAAAATTATAGGCTCAAAGGTCAAATATGAGAAGCCTCAGTAATTTTACACACACAGGTGCATGGGCACGCACACACACGCACACACTATTTCATTGGAACGAGCCACAGAACCGTAGAAGCTGCTGTTGAAACCCAGAGAGCTGTGGAGCACAACTGGAAAAAGCCTGGGACGTGAGGCTCTGGACTGACCCTCGTGAGCCGTCCAGATGTCACTCGGGCAGGACAAAAGTCTGCAGAATGGGAACCACTAGCAGGACCAGAGCTATTTGGCCACTGTTGCTGGGCTTCCTGGCATATGCAGACTTTGAAGGGGTGTGGGATTAGTTACTATCCAGTAATTTATCTTAAGAAAACCTCAGAATATTACCTGAATTCTGGAAAGCTCAGAATATTCCACTGTAAGGAGACTTAACATATCAAACTCTGATTTGGGGCATGATGTTTTGCATTATGGAATTTATTAATATTTATTAAAACTTAAAGTCAAGGAATTTAGACCTAGAGTGTCTCTAAAAGTTTTAGTGCTTTAAGCCTCCATGCATTTATATGTGCTGTACACTTAGCTTGGAAGTCCCTTTCCCCGTATGTTCTCATCCTAACAAACACCTGCTCACACTTTAAGACCCAACTCAGTGTCCCATATCACTAAGTATATATGTCTTGTAACAATATCATGTTGTAGTATTTTTATTTGTTTCTTGCTTGTTTTCTACTGAACTGTGAGTTCTGTCGGAGGAGGAGCCTATTCTGCACATCTCAGTGCCTGGCATACAAGACTCAACATTTATTAAGTGGTCTTAGAGACCAACTACCCAACCCCTATAAGAAACTGAGGCCCAAAGAGGTTCTTTAAATTCAGTAATGCAGCAAGTCTGTGCTATGTACCTAGCTCTATGTAAGGCTAAATGTCCTTAGCGTGTTTTAAGTGTGATTCAGAGTGTGTTTAATTTCCATTTGTCCAGACATCAAATGATAAATACCGGTACCTTATGAGTCCTCAAGAAAAGATTAAATTATGCTAAGAATGAATTTACATAAATTAAGTTTATTATACTCTTAGTGAGCATCCCCCAAATATACTGTCTGCAGAATGCTAACTTAATTGTGTGTGTGTGTGTTTGCAGTAAGTGTTGAATGCCCAATTCAATTTGGTAAACACTGTGTTAAGTTAAATAGTTTCTTCCCTGAACTTTCAACTTACTTAACAGTAATTAGTTAAATCTCCGAGAAAATCATCTAATATGCAGTTTTTCCCAATTCATATGATAAGTGAACCTCCCTCTGTTTTGTTGCATTTATTAACATATGCCAGAAAAGGTGTTCTGAAAAACACACAGAGAGTTGGTAAATGCAATGGTTCTTTGAAAAGTGCCCATCCATGTTTAGTGACGGCTTCCAAGGAAAACAGGAACCAAAGGGTGGATGGTGAAGCTCTAGGTGGGAGGAAGGTGGCTGGAAGGGGAAAAGGGAAGGTTTGGAGGAGAGGCATTGACCGGGAGACTGGGAAGGTAGAAGGTTGCTGTCTAGGGGCTGAGACAAGGGAGGGGGCCACAAGCAGACCTTGGAGGGGCATTTTCTCACTAAGCTGTGTGAGGCATTTGGGGCGCAAGCAGATGGGCTTTGGGGCGAAAGGTAAAATGTATTTACCAAGAGAGTGGAGAACACTTCTGCCGGAACACACAGCCCTCTGGGGAGTCCAGAGGACACGGCACGCTGTCTGTAGCTCCCCGAGGGCTGCCACAAATCCTGGCCACAGTGCCTGTGAGCGCAGGAGAGGAAGGAAATGAAGTGGGCACAAAGTAGGTGACCAGATGGCTTCATCAACCTCTGCAAAACCCACGTCCAGGAGGCTCCTGGACATCACTGGGGTTGGATTTAACCAGAGGCTGTAGCAATGGGGAACAAAAGTAGATGGACCAAGAGTCAGGGAACAAGGTTGGCTACATGATTTGCAGAGCCCAGGGCAAAATTAAAATGTAGACCCTTTGTTTTAAAATTTCAGGATTTCATGATGGTGACAGCAGCACGTTACAGCACAGGACCTTCCGGAGGGTGGAGCCCGGACAGCTACATAGGGTGCCCACCCATGAAGCTGGTCCTGCCAGGGAGTTATCACTGGTCCTATGGCCCCCCTTGAATGCCCTGGGTGGTGTGGCCTGCAGAAACCAAGTTACACATGTGTCATATAAAGGGTAGGTCTTCTCTCAAGATACTTGTTATCATGGAAACTGTGTTTACCAGTCATTTTGGGTAAGCTTGACTTTGCTCTAAGATAAATCTATGTACACATTAAGTTTCAGGAACATATTTTGTGCAGAAATCCAGGCACATCCAAGCTTTTCCCATATGTAGTTCTTCCATCACAAATAACATCCTTTCTTCTCATGCCAAGAATAAAGACAGATTTGCAGCTGCATAGCAGAAACGGATAACCTCTGACTTTGTCCTAGAGTTAAATATCAGTATTTAGTCGGTGCTGGGGCAACACTCAGCACCCATGTTGAGCTCTCTCAAAATGAAAAACAGACTCAGGTGGAAAATCCGGGTCAGCAATGTCATTTGCTATTTTTGGAGATGAGGGAGAAAAAGAAAGTTGTGGGAAGCGTTGTAACAAACAACACAGAACAGTGCACCATGAGTGTGAAATAAAACAACACCTGCAAGCTCTTCTCGATGCTTAGATGGAAGCAACCGAGTGAAGGAGAAACCATGCAGGGAGAGCTGGTATCTGCTTTCAGGAGGCTGTTGGCCTCCCAAACAATGGAATGAAAGCATGAGTCACCTCACCCTGTTAAGACTTATCTCCAAACAAAAAGCAGTCCTACCTCTGAGATAATTCTAAATGTCCATTTGGGGGAACAGTGACTACATGAGGAGTCTGTTCACACTGAATTTTTTTGGAGCTGGAGAACTGCCCTTCAGCCCTCTCCACTCATCTGTCTCCTCTGTGGCCTCCTTCCACCCGCCTCTCCCCACTGTTTCTACACAGGGAGCTCCGGTTCCCTGAGGAGGATAGGCTGAGTGAGGCAAGCCATGAGGACAGTGAGTGGGGAACGACGGCAGCAGAAAAGGACTCCTGGAAGGCCTGGGCACTGGGGATGCCACCTGTAGAGACGACGGATCCTGAGGACAGACTGAGTTGTCAGCTCTGACCAGGTGGGGCAGGGGGACTGGGAGATGGGCAAGAATGAACTATTATTGCCTCTGTAATACAGATGAAGAAACTGAGGGTCAAGCAGGTTAAGAGAAGGAGTAGTGGTGCTGGGAGTTGATTCTCGTCCTTGTTCCTCTGAGACTCACATGCTTTCTGCCCTGTCAAGCTTTATCCCTTGCTTCTCAAGGCTGTGATATAAACTACAAATGCTCTACAAGGGGGTGGCTTTGAGTTGTGATTTCATTTAAGAGGGAGAAGAAGAGGTGTCTACCTAGATGCAATCAAACTAGATTGATATTTATGATTTGAATTATTGAGTGAAGGAGTCATTATCCTTCAGAAGAAAATAAGAGGATAAGGAGAGAAAACAGGGGAAAAAGCTAAACAACAAAGCCTGGAAAATATACTATGCTAATATCTTAAAGAGCTAGTAAATTGAAGGAAAGATTCTGGGCAGGGGATAACAAAGATATACATGGTGAGGGAAGAGGAGGGCGTGATGCTCTTTGCAGAGCATTAGCACCGGAAGTGAGAATGCGGGGATCAGGGGTGGGAGGGTTTCTAGAGTTCATCTGCATTTTGTAGATGAGGACATTGGGTCTAGAGTTGGTGGCCAAGCTGGGGCTAAACTTCGTTCTGTTGGCTCAAGGGTCCAGGGCTCTTCTCTGTACTTGGCCCACCCTGAGAAGGAAGCGAAAGGATCCTTTATAAAGACATGGAAAACCATCTGTGAAAAGTTAGTGGATGCCCACATAGTGAGAGGTTTGGGCTTGGCACTTGCAGTGGACGTGATATCCCTAAAAAGTGAGGGGTCCTGAGTGAAAAGAAGGGCATGATTGACGTGCTGGAAATGAAGGATTCAGCACTACAGCTGTGCGACTTTCAAAGCAAGGGTATCAATCATGCCCAAGAAAATTTTTGTTTTCAAATAGGTATTGAGTTTTCAGTTCGTGCTGTGAGTGTACCAGGTGCAAGGAGAGCTGTGAAAAAGTATGAGGCAGCACTTCCAAAGACATCCCAATGCCTTGTGTAACAGCCACATGCTCAGTGGTTTTGGGCTTAGACAGGGAAGGGAACACCTAGGGGGAACAGAAGGAGAGAAGGAGGAATGGAAGAAAGGCGTAGAAAGGCAAAAATAAGGTTTAATGTTATGATTTTGAAATTTTACCTATTAAAAAGGATGGTTAGCAGATTAGGAACGAAGATGGCGGAGTAGAAGGACGTGCTCTCACTCCCTCTTGCGAGAACACTGGAATCACAACTAGCTGCTGGACAATCATCGACAGGAAGACACTGAAACTCACCAAAAAATACCCCACATCCAAAGACAAAGGAGAAGCCACAATGAAACGGTAGGAGGGGCACAATCACAATAAAATCAAATCCCATAACTGCTGGGTGGGTGACTCACAGACTGGAGAACACTTATACCCCAGAAGTCCACCCACTGGAGTGAAGGTTCTGAGCCCCACATCACGCTTCCCAACCTGGGGGTCTGGCATCGGGAGGAGGAATTCCTAGAGAATCAGACTTTGAAGCCTAGTGGGATTTGATTGCAGGACTTTGACAGGACAGTGGGAAACAGAGACTCCACTCTTGGAGGGCACACACAAAATAGTGTGTGCATTGGGACCCAGGGGAAGGAGCAGTGACCCCATAGGAGACTGAACCAGACATACCTGCTAGTGTTGGAGGGTCTCCTACAGGGGCGGGAGGTGGCTCTGTCTCACCGTGAGGACACGGGCACTGGCAGCAGAAGTCCTGGGAAGTACTCCTTGCCATGAGCCCTCCCAGAGTCTGCCATTAGCCCCACCAAAGAGCCCAGGTAGGCTCCAGTGTTGGATCGCCTCAGGCCAAACAACCAACAGGGAGGGAACTCAGCCCCACCCATCAGCAGACAAGCAGATTAAAGTTTTACTGAGCTCTGCCCACCAGAGCAACAGCCAGCTCTACTCACCACCAGTCCCTCCCATCAGGAAACTTGCACAAGCCTCTTAGATAGCCTTATCCACCAGAGGGCAGACAGCAGAAGCAAGAAGAACTACAATCCTGCAGCCTGTGGAACAAAAACCACATTCACAGAAAGATAGACAAGATGAAAAGGCAGAGGGCTATGTACCAGATGAAGGAACAAGATAAAACCCCAGAAAGACAACTAAATGAAGTGGAGATAGGCAACCTTCCAGAAAAAGAATTCAGAATGATGATAGTGAAGATGATCCAGGACCTCAGAAAAAGAATGGAGGCAAAGATCGAGAAGATGCAAGAAATGTCTAACAAAGACCTAGAAGAATTAAAGAACAAACAAACAGAGATGAACAATACAATAACTGAAATGAAAACTACACTAGAAGGAATCAATAGCAGAATAACTGAGGCAGAAGAACGGATAAGTGACCTGGAAGACAGTATGGTGGTATTCACTGCTACAGAACAGATTAAAGAAAAAAGGCTGAAAAGAAATGAAGACAGCCTAAGAGACCTCTGGGACAACGTTAAATGCAACAACATTCACATTATAGTGGTCCCAGAAGGAGAAGAGAGAGAGAAAGGACCAGAGAAAATATTTGAAGAGATTATAGTCGAAAACTTCCCTAACATGGGAAAGGAAATAGCCACCCAAGTCCAGGAAGCGCAGTGAGTCCCATACAGGATAAACCCAAGGAGAAACACGCCAAGACACATAGTAATCAAACTGGCAAAAAATAAAGACAAATTATTGAAAGCAGCAAGGGAAAAATGACAAAAAAAGGGATGGTTAGCTACTACATACAAATGGAACTTTATCTTGTAAACCATATGCCAAGGTTCACAGCCTTTGAGTGCAAAAGCTTCCATTTCCTTTAAACTTAGAAAAAATTAAAATGAATACATGCAAATGGGGGGAGGGGAATCCAAGCACTACAAAAAGTTTTAAAATTAAATCTTACTTTCACCACCAACATCACTACTCCTTTCCCCACTATTAATAATTTATTTATAACTCTAGAAAAATGTGTTATGGTTATATAAAAATTATAATAAACATATCACATGCACATACAACACACACATTTCTTAAAATGTATACATATGGGCCATACAATACACACTCTGTGAAACTCTACTGCCTTGATTTCGTAATAATGTATCTTAGAGATCAACCTGAAAATGAGCAGGATCCTGCAAGGCTTTCTCGGGGACAGACCCCCGTGTCCCCTGCCTCTTATTTCTAGAAAAGTTTTAACCTCCTAGGCCTTCCCCTCGTTCCAAAGAATAATTTTTTTTTTAAACCCCACATTTGTTTATTTATTTATTTTTTTGGCTCTCTTGGGTCTTCGTTTCTCTGTGAAGGCTTTCTCTAGTTGTGGCAAGCGGGGGCCACTCTTCATCGCGGTGCGCGGGCCTCTCACTATTGCGGCCTCTCTTGTTGGGAGCACAGGCTCCAGACGCGCAGGCTCAGTAGTTGTGGCTCACGGGCCTAGTTGCTCCGCGGCATGTGGGATCTTCCCAGACCAGGGCTTGAACCCATGTCCCCTGCATCAGCAAGCAGATTCTCAACCACTGCGCCACCTGGGAAGCCCCAAAGAATAAATTTAATCAGAGAAGTGAGAAAATGCAGAAACAAAGAAAAGCAGTCAAGCAAGACAAAATAATAATAGTTTAGCCATAAAACAAAGTCAAGGACCTTTAGTTCCTCCTCAAGGGCTATAGATAGTATCCTGAGCCATATCCTTGAGTTGTTTTGCAGATACTTAAAACCCCCACCAGGTGGAGGAAGTTAACTGCATGCTGACCATTAGCACATAGACCCCAGACCAGTTGGACACAGAAGGTTGATAATTGAGATTCCCAAAACAGCACCCTGTTATCTCACTGTCAACAAATCAGAGAAATATGCATGGGCTGATCACGCAAACCTGGGACCCTCTCCCTCACATTGTCTTTAAAAACCCTTCCCCGAAAGCCACGTGGGAGTTTGGGTCTTTTGAGCACAAGGTACCTGTTCTTCTTGCTTGGCAATAAATGCCATACTTTTTTTTTTTAATTTATTTATATTTTATTTTTGGCTGCATTGGGTCTTTGCTGCTGCATGCAGGCTTTCTCTAGTTGCGGCAAGTAGGGGCTACTCTTCTTTGCAGTGCACGGGCTTCTCATTGGGGTGGCTTCTCTCGTTGTGGAGCATGGGCTCTAGGGTGTAGGCTCAGTAGTTGTGGTGCACGGGCTTAGTTGCTCAGCGGCATGTGGGATCTTCCCGGACCAGGACTCGAACCCATGTCCCCTGCATTGGGATCATGGAGTCTTAACCACTGCACTGCCAGGGAAGTACCAAGCCCTTTTAATGTTTTATGCTGCAAATATTTGTTCCCAGTTTATCTTTTTATGTTGTACATACATTTTTCTTGCTATTTATTGTTTAATTTGTTGTCATGGAAAAATCAAACTTAAAAAAATTAGAGAGAAGAGTATCCCATGGACTCATTACCAAACTTCACTCCCATCCCAAGTTATTTTGAAGCAAATCCCAGACATCATATCATTTCATCCACACGTGTTTCAGTACGTATCTCTAAAGACAAAAAATCTTTTAAAAACATAACTATAATACTATTATTACCTGTATGTGGTATTTTAATATAAAAACTGCTGATTTCTATGCAAATGGATCAATCATTTTCCATTTGACTTCTGGGTTTTGTGTCATGCTTAGAAAGATATTCATTACAAGATTATAAATGAATTCACTCATGTTTTCTTCTAGTAATTTTTTTTTTTTTACTGAAAACCATTTATTAAGTTTAAAATAATTATCCAGGGCATGCAGAGTCCATAAGTCCTGGGAAGAGGCTGAGTGATGCAGTAATCAGAGCCAAGAGAGGTAATTTCTTTTGCTCCCTTTCTTCGTATAAAACATCTACTTCCGAAAAATACCCTTCCAGACCCAGTTCCACTGTACCTGACCTCATTACTTGGGTCAGAGCCTCCCCTGGACTCTCCAGTCTCTGGGCTTTTCATTTTCTTCTTCCTCTTTTTTTCTTAAGGAAGAGTGTTACTGAAATATAATTCACATACCATAAAATTGACCCTTTTAAAGTATACAATTCGGTGATTTTTAGTATTTTCACAGTTGTGCAACCATTGCCACGATTTAATTTTACAAATTTTTCATCACCCTGAAAGGAACCTCATATTCATTAAGCAGTCACTCCCCATTTCCCTGTCTACCCCCCACCCCCGGCAACAACTAATCTACTTTCTTTCTCTATGGATTCCCAGGACATTTCACATAAATGTAACCATACAAAATGTGACCTTTTGTATCTGGCTTCTTTACTACTAGTACCTTTATAGTTTCATTTTAACATTTTACATTACATTCCTTCTGGAATTTACTTTGATAAAAGAAGTGGGGTTATATAGCTTGAATTTATTCCCCCAACTAGTCCCAACACTTTTAAAAATAATCTATCTTTCCTCTCATGAATTGGAAATGTCACCATTACCATTTACTAAAATCATGTGTATTTTAGTCTGCTCTGGATTCTCTATTTGATTCTGTTGGTCTCTCTACATTTTTCTGGAATGAAACTGTTTTTAATTCTTGTAACTTCAAAATGCAATAAAATATCTAATCTGATTGCCCCCCCAAATATCTTTCCATTCAGATAGTTTTCTTGTTTATTTCTACTAATGAACCCATTAAGATTTTCTAATGTTTACATTTTTTTGACATTTTGATTGAGATCACATTGAGTTTACAGATTAATTTAGCAAGAATTAATATTCCCTAATAGAGATTTTACATTTTCTTTATATAGGTCCTGTCTATTTCTGGTTATGTTTATTTTCAGGTATATTGGTGGTAGTGTTGCTGTTGTAAATGGGATCTTTCCTCCATTATATTTTCTAACCATTTGTCAATTTTGTACACTAATGGTAAAAAAGTAGCTGACCACTTTAATAAGTTCACTTATGATTTCTGTATCAGTCAGCTTTTGCTGCATAACAAAACACCCCAAAACATAGTGGCTCAAAACAACAAGCATGTGTTATTCCTCAAGACTCTGCAGATCAACTGGTGTCCTCGTCTAGGCCAGTTCAGTTTATCCCTGCAGTCAACTGGCACCTCAACTGGCCTAGGTAGTCTGGGATGGCTTCATGGGTCTGGGAGTTTGTTCTGTGTCAGTTTGGGTAATGTCAATGACTTGACACATGTGTCTCACCATCCAGCAAGCTAACCTAGGCTTAATTCACAGAGTAGTGGTCTCAGATTTCCTTAAAACATAAAAGAGGGCAAGTTCCAATGCACAAGCACTTTTCAAACTTGCTAATTTCCCAATGTTCTAAAGAAAGTCATATAGTTCAACTCAAATTCAAAGTGTGAAGAAATATACTCCACTCCTGAGAAGAGCTTCAAAATATCGTAGCCATTTTTGCATTTCCCACAACTTCCTAACAGTTCTTTTTACTCTTCAGGTTTCTCGTTATCCTTTGATACAATTACAAATAATAAACCTTTCTTACCTTAAGAGTGTCTTACTTAAGGTATGAAAGGTATCTCTTACCTTAAGAGATATCTCTTAAATTCTTTTCTTATTTAACTGTACTGGTTAGGATTTCCAGAACATTATTAAGGTATAATGTCTTCTTCCTTACTTTAATGGTAATTAAAGTATGATACTGGATCTTTATAATGGCAAAAAAAAAATCTAGCTATTCATGATAGTAAGCCTTTCTGGTTTTTGTTTTGATTTTGTTTTGTTTTGTTTTGTTTTTTTGGCTGCATTGGGTCTTTGTTGCTGTGCGCGGGCTTTCTCTAGTTGTGGCGACTGGGGACTATTCTTTGTCGTGGTGTACGGGCTTCTCGTTGCAGTGGCTTCTCTTGTTGCGGAGCAGGGCTCCAGGCATGCAGGCTTCAGTAGTTGTGGCTTGCGGGCTTTAGAGCATAGGCTCAGTTGTGGCACACGGGCTTAGTTGCTCTGCAGCATGTGGGATCTTCCCAGACCAGGGCTCGAACCTGTGTCCCCTGCATTGGCAGGCAGATTCTTAACCACTGTGCCACCAGGGAAGTCCTGATTTTGTTTTGTTTAGTCAGAAATCAATTTTGCTAAATGGTATTTAAGTATCTATTGAGATGATTATATTGTTTTTCTCCTTTGATTTATTAATATAGTGTCATATTAATACAAATCCAAATAATGAACCATACTTGCATTTTTTTATTGGAATATAATTGCTTTACAATGTTGTGTTAATTTCTGCTGTATAACAAAGTGAATCAAAGTGAATCAGCTATACGTATACATATATCCCCATATCCCCTCCCTCTTAAGCCTCCATCCCACCTTCCCTATCCCACCCCTCTAGATCGTCACAAAGCATCAAGCTGATCTCCCTGTGCTATGCAGCAGCTTCCCACTAGTCATCCATTTTACATTTGGTAGTGTATATATGTCAGTGCTACTCTCTCACTTCATCCCAGCTTCCCCTCCCCCACCTCAAGTCCTCAAGTCTGTTCTCTACATCTGTGTCTTTATTCCTGCCCTGCCACTAGGTTCATCAGTTCCATTTTTTTAGATTCCATGTATATGCGTTAGCATACGGTATTTGTCTTTCTCTTTCTGACTTACTTCACTCTGTATGACAGACTCTCAGTCCATCCACCTCATTACAAATAACTCAGTTTCGTTCCTTTTTATGGCTAAGTAATATTCCATTGTGTATATGTGCCTCATCTTCTTTATCCATTCATTTGCTGATTTAGGTTGCTTCCATGTCCTGGCTATTGTAAACAGTGCTACAATGAACACTGTGGTACATGTATCTTTTTGAATTATGGTTTTCTCAGGATATATGCTCAGTACCTACTTGCATTTCTGGCATGAGTCTGATTTGATGAGGGTGTGTTTTTTGTTACAGCTGGTAGAAAAATTATGTCTCTATGGATCTGTCTAATCTGGACATTTCATACAAATGGAATTGTACGATACAGGCATACCTCATTTTATTGTGCTTCACTTTATTGTGCTTCACAGATATTGTGTTTTTTATAAATTGAAGGTCTCTGCCAACCCTGCATCGAGCAAGTCTATTGATGCCATTTTTCCAACAGCACTATTTCTTAATTAAGGCTGTTTTTTCAATGTTTAATTGTTTTTTTTAGACATAATGCTATTGCACACTTATTAGACTACAGTACTGTGTAAACATAATTTTTATGTGCACTGGGAAACCAAAAAATTCCTGTGACTCGCTTTATTGAGGTAGTCTGCAACTGAACCTGCAGTATCTCCAAGGTATGCCTGTATGTGGACTTTTGTGCATGGCTTCTTTCACTAAGCATGTTTTCAAGATTCCTCCACGTTGTATCATGTATCAGGACATCATTCCTTTTTTATGGCTGGATGATATCCCATTGTATGGCTATACCACACATAAATGATCTTGTGGCATCTACTAAGTTCATGCTTACATCATCCTTCTAGTTAGTAGAATTCTTGATATTCTGGTGTTAAAATATCCTTTCAATCCTGCGTCATGATAATTATTCTTTTAATGAATTGCAAGATTCAATTTGCTAGTATTTTATTTAGAATCTTGGTATCTTTTTATAAGTGAGCTTATTATTTTAAATTTCTTCTGCTTTTAAATTTAGTTCTGATGTGAGTTATAGCACAGGAAGAGTTGGATAAGGTAGGAAATATTTGTTCCTTAAAAGTTTCATAGAATCTAATCGTAGAGTTATAGGATCTGGTTTCTTTTAGGAAGTAGATCTTTGGCTACCATTTCAGTTTCTTCTATGGATATTCGTTTATTCAATTTTTCTATTTCTTCTTGGGCCAGTCTAACAGACAAACAGTGAAGTTTATGAAACAGCTTGATGACATTTCACAAAGCAACACACAGGTCAAGAAATACAAAATTGCCAATATTCCAGAAATCCCAAAAGTGATTTCCCCTAATCACTACTCCTTTTCTTTTGAAAGATAATTATTACCTTAACTTCTGTGATAATTATTTACTTGTTTCTCATTGTAGCTTTTCTCCTAAGCATGGAACCCTAAGCAGTATAGTTTGGTTTGACCTGTATTTAAACTTTATATAAATGGAATTATATAATATATATTCTTTTTTTTCTCATTAAACTTTTTTAATGGGTCTCAAATTCTGTGAGAGATTTTTTTGTTTTTCTTTTTTTGCAGTACGCGGGCCTCTCACTGTTGTGGCCTTTCCTGTTGCGGAGCACAGGCTCCGGACGCGCAGGCTCAGCGGCCATGTCTCACGGGCCCAGCCGCTCCGCGGCATGTGGGATCTTCCCGGACCAGGGCACGAACCCGTGTCCCCTGCATCGGCAGGCGGACTCTCAACCACTGCGCCACCAGGGAAGCCCTCTGTGAGAGATTTTTGGTCAAGTTGTTTCCATTAAAAAATACTGATGTTAAAAACTAATAACTTAAAACTGCCACAAACAAAACTAATGGTCCACAAAACATTCTCCTTTCCTTCTGAAGGTTTTACGATGCATTGTTATCATTAACCAGTCTTTTGCTATTAAACTTAAATGGCCAATTGAGACAAATAGTTCTGAGACCGTTCTTCCACCACCGATTAAGACTGAGGT
Source organism: Globicephala melas (assembly GCF_963455315.2). Classification (NCBI taxonomy): domain Eukaryota; kingdom Metazoa; phylum Chordata; class Mammalia; order Artiodactyla; family Delphinidae; genus Globicephala; species Globicephala melas. The sequence continues at coordinate 31,079,512 of NC_083325.1, read as the reverse complement.
GGCAGGTATTGAGGATAATATTCATTTAGCCTTCTGAGCTTTCTGCGTAGACTTGGTGACCTTGCCACCTCCAGCTGCCTTCTTGTCCACTGCTTTGATGACACCCACAGCAACCGTCTGTCTCATGTCATGAACAGCACAACAGCCCAGAGGAGGATAGTCAGAGAAGCTCTCAACACACATGGGTTTGCCAGGAACCATGTCAACGATGGCAGCATCACCAGATTTCAAGAATTTGGGGCCATCTTCCAGCTTTTTCCCAGAATTACGCTCAATCTTCTCCTTCAGCTCAGCGAACTTGCAAGCAATGTGAGCTGTGTGACAATCCAGCACACGTGCACATCCAGCACTGCTTTGGCCTGGATGGTTCAAGATAATCACCTGAACTGTGAAGACAGCTGCTTCCATTGGTGGGTCATTTTTGCTGTCACCAGCCACATTGTCATGACGACCATCTTTGACAGACACATTCTTGACATTGAAGCCCACGTTGTCCCCAGGAAGGGCTTCACTCAAAGCTTCATGGTGCATTTCAACAGACTTCACTTCAGTTGTCACTTTGACTGGAGCAAAGGTGACCACCATGCCATGTTTGAGAACACCAGTCTGCACTTGACCCACAGGGACAGTGCCAATACCACCAATTTTTTAGACGTCCTGGAGGGGCAAACACAAGGGTTTGTCAGTTGGGCGAGTTGGTGGCAGGATGCAATCCAGAGCTTCAAGCAGTGTGGTTCTACTGGCATTGCCATCTTTACGGGTGATTTTCCACCCCTTGAATGAAGGCATGTTAGCACTTGGCTCCAGCATGTTGGAATGGTTGAATGTTGACACCATTCCTGCCAGAAATTAGCACAAATGCTACTGTGTCGGGTTTGCAGCCAATTTTTTAATGTAGGTGCTGACTTCCTTAACAATTTCCTCCTATCTCTTCTGGCTGTAGGGTGGCTCAGTGGAATCCATTTTGTTAACTCCAACAATTAGTTGTTTCACACCCAGAATGTAGGCCAGAAGGGCATGCTCACGGGTCTGCCCATTGTTGGAAATACCTGCTTCGAATTCACCAACACCAGCAGCAACAATCGAGACATCACAGTCAGCCTGGCATGTGCCTGTAATCATGTTTTTGATGAAGTCTCTGTGTTCTGGGGCATCAATGATGGTCACATAGTACTTGCTGGTCTTGAATTTCCATAGGGAGATATCAATGCTGATACCACGCTCGCGTTCAGCTTTCAGTTTGTCCAAGACCCTGGCATACTTGAAGGAGCCCTTTCCCATCTCGGCAGCCTCCTTCTCAAACTTTTCAATGGTTCTCTTGTCTATCCCATCACATGTGTAGAGCAGATGGCCAGTAGTGGTAGACTTCCCCGAATCTATGTGTCCAATGACAACGATGTTGATGTGGGTCTTCTCCTTTCCCGTTTTTGCTTAGGTTTTGCTTAGGTTTTTAGGACACCCGTGTCCTGGTGGCAAACCCGTTGGGAAAAAAGCTAATATATATTCTTGTGGATCTGGCCTCTTCTACTCAACAATACGTTTTTAAGATTCACCCAGGGGCTTCCCTGGTGGCGCAGTGGTTGAGAGTCCGCCTGCCGATGCAGGGGACACGGGTTTGTGCCCCGGTCCGGGAAGATCCCACATGCCATGGAGCGGCTAGGCTCGTGAGCCGTGGCCGCTGAGCCTGCACGTCCAGAGCCTGTGCTCTGCAACGGGAGAGGCCACAACAGTGAGAGGCCCATGTACCCCAAAAAAAAAAAGAACATGTACACATATTTTTATTGGGTATATTCTTATAAATGGCATTGCTGGGTAAAAATTTATATGTACCTTCAACTTTATTAAATACTATAAAAAATTTTCCAAAGTGTTGTACCAATCTGCAGTCTTCCAGCACCATATAAGAGTATCTGCTGTCCACATCCTCACCAACACCTGGGAGTGCTGGTCTTTTAATTTTAGCCATTCTGGTGGGTATATAATGATGTCTGGTTATAGTTTTTATTTGCATTTCTCTAATTATTAGGGATGTTAAGTATCTTTTCATATGTTTATTTTCCATTGGATATCCTTTTTTTTCCCCAGAAGCATCTGTTCAAATCTTTTGCCCATTTTTCTTCTGGGTTGACTGTCATTTTCTTATTGGTTTATAGGATTTCTTTATGTATTTCATACATGAGTTCTTTGTAGGTTATAGGTTTGCAAATATTTTCTGCATATTCTGTATCCTTTAATAAATGGAAAGTATTTATACCAATGTTAAATTAATCTCAAATTTATCAGTCTTTTTCTTTATGATCAGTTCTTTTTGTCTTCTATTTTAAAAGTCTTTCCTTGCCTTTAATGAGGTTTTAAATTTTAATGTACTCAAATGATCTTTTTCTTTATGATTAGTACTTATTAAAAATCTTTTCTTATCTTGAAGTCATGAAGCTCTTCTTCCTTTAGAAGCTTTATTTAGCCTTTTACATTTAAGTCTATGATACATCTAGATTGAATTTTTTAATGTACCGAGTTTTCCATTTTTAATATTTGGTTAAACAAAATACATCTTTTGTAAACAAACTCAGCACAAGGCCAACAAAAAGAAAAGCATGAAAAACAAAACGCCCAGCGTTGCCCCTTACTGGGCATCAGGGTCAGGCTTGCCCCCTTCCTTAAAGGAAGTGGGGCTTTTTGCCCTTGGGCATCAGCATGGGTCCCTGTTCCTAAGCACCAGAATTGGATATGAACAGAGAAACCAGCCCTGAAATGTTTAATTAAGCATCTTTGCATATCCCTTTGGCTCATGGACTGCAAGTGCATGGGGATGGAATGAATTTTCATGTATAGTATGAGGTAGGTGTCAAGTTTCTCCACATAATTTATTCAATGTTCCCAGCACGATTTATTGAAAAGATTATCTTTTCTTTAATGCTTTGCAGTGTCTCTTTTGTCATAAATAAAATATCCACATACGCATGGATCTTCTTATGGATTTATACTCTATTTCATTGGTTGGTATGTCCATCCTTGTGACACAATTATTTATAATACATGTAACGGACAGTAGAGTAAGTCCTCCCACTTTGTTTTTCTTCAAGATTGTGTGGGTTATTCTAGGCCCTTTGCATTTCCATATTATCAAGTTTCAAAAAAGAATTTTGGCTAGATTTTGTTGGCTACCAATTTTTTTTAAAACCCTCTATTTGATCTTCTAAATAATCATTTGAATATTATTTCTTGGTTTCATGAGTTACACATCAGCAAACATATATAGTGTGGCTGCCTTAGGTAAAGTAATTGACCAGGTTCAAAAATATCTCTGATATGAGCTGAATCGCTCATTTTAACAAAATATGTTGCCTTAGGAAACTGCCTTCTTATGAGAGTCATTCCTATAGAAGCACTTTAAATTCCTTCCTCTCAGTAAACCCAGTAGTAATTGTCCTCTCTTTCCAGTCTCCAGAGGATGACATAAATAGCTGTAGAACTAGAAAGAAAAATGAGTAAAAGGATACAAATCATTTACAGAGTAAGACTTTACAGGTGCAAAATGTAGCTACAAAATTCTTATTCAAAGTATGACAGTTCTCAGTCCAGAGACTTATTTGCTTGGGTTCTCAATTCTTTCATCCATTTCCTCTTTTCACCCTTGTCTTTCTCTTCTTGCCTCCAATATTTTCTTCACCCCAAGGCTTTTCTCCTTAACTACCCCTGTTGCTTGCCCTCCAGCTCTTTGTATCTGTGTATCGGCAGAAGCACAGAGGCTCTCTCTTCTAACTATTAAAGGCAGGCCTGACTTCTCAAGATTATCTTCCCAAGTCACTCAACAAATCTCAAGAGCTGTTGCATATTTGAGAGTACATACCTGGGAAGCAGTTCCCCAGAAAGCTACATGGCAGTCTTGCTAAGTACTTCACAGTTCTGAGTCCCATTTTAAACAGGAGTGAAAAACAGCCTGAAGTTCAAGGGCAGAGCTGGAATTACAGTTCAGAACTTTTGGCTGGTCTGCTATGCTACTGACTAACCCGCCTGGTTATTAATGGTATCACAAATCATGCCTCAGTCTAGGTGAGCTTGTAAAGGAAGCACCAACCACTGTGGTAACCATTTACCTCTTTATGAGATGCTTTTTTCTTGTTTAACTAAGGCTTACCGTATCAACCTTGAAAAGTTTGGAAAAGTATTGAGAATCTAAACACCAGCCATAATCTTACCAGTTAGACAGTATTACCCTCATTGCTTTGGCATATACTTCCAGGCTTTCTTAATGCATAGCTGATATTATACATAATTTTATTTTCTGCCTAAAATTACATCAAAAGCAGGTTTCTATGTCTTTACATTTTTAATATTAATAAATGGCTGTAAAATATTCCTTTGAATTGTAAAGAAGTGAACAGTTTCCCTTTTATTAGATTGTAACTTATTTCCAATTTCATCACAATTGTAAATAACATTGATGTGAAAAACCTCATGAATGACTCTTTGTCTGTATTTTGGGTTATTTCCATAGGCAAAATATGTATCTGATAAAGAACTTGTATCCAGAATTTTTTATTTTTGGTCACGCCATGCAGCTTGTGGGATCTTACTTCCCCGACCAGGGATTGAACCCAGGCCCTGGCAGTGAAAGCGCCGAGTCCTAACCACTGGACCTCCAGGGAATTCCCTATCCAGAATATTTTTTTAAACTCTTACAAATCAATAATAAAGACCAAACAACCCATTTTTAAAAAACTGAAGTATGGTTGATGTACAATATTATATAATTACTGGTGTACAATATTCACACTTTTAAAAGGTTATATCCCATTTATAGTATTATAAAATATTGGCTATATTCCCCATGTTGCACAATATATACACTTATAGCTTATTTTATACCTAGTAGTTTGCACCTCTTAATCCCCTACCCCTATATTGCCCCTTCCCCCTTCCCTCTCCCTAATGGTAGCCACTAATTCGTTCCCTATAACCGTGAATCTGCTTCTTTTTTGTTATATTCACTAGTTTGTTGTTGTTGGGTTTGTTTTTTTTTTTCCGGCACGCGGGCCTCTCACTGTTGTGGCCTCTCCCGTCGCGGAGCAACAGGCTCCGGATGCGCAGGCTCAGCGGCCATGGCTCACGGGCACAGCCGCTCCGTGGCATGTGGGATCTTCCCGGACCGGGGCACGAACCCGTGTCCCCTGCATCGGCAGGCGGACTCTCAACGACTGCGCCACCAGGGAAGCCCTGTTGTACTTTTTAGATTCCACATATAAATGACATCATACAGTATTTGTCTTTCTCTGTCTCACTTATTTGAGTTAGCATAATACCCTCCAAGTCCATCCATGTTGCTACAAATGGCAAAATTTCATTCTTTTTATGACTGAGTAGTATTCCATTGTGTATGTATACCACATCTTTTTCATCCATTTAACTGTCGATGGATACTTAGGTTGCTTCCATATCTTGGCAATTGTAAATAATGCTGCTATGAACTTTGGGGTGCATGTATCTTTTCAAATTAGTGTTTTTGTTTCTTCAGATGTATACCCTTGGAATGGAATTGCTGGGTCATATGGTAGTTCTGTTTTTAGTTTCTTGAGAAACCTCCATACTGTTTTCCACACTGGCTGCACCAATTTACATTCCTACCAACGGTGTACAAGGGCTCCCTTTTCTCCACATACTTGCCAACATTTGTTACTTGTGTTCTTTTTTTTTAATTGAAATATAGTTGATTTACAGTGTCATGTTAGTTTCAGGTTTACAGCACAGTGATTCATGTATATACTTTTTCAGATTCTTTTCACTTATAGGTTATTACAAATATAGAGTATAGTTCCCTGTGCTATACAGTAGGTCCTTGCTGGTTATGTATTTTATATATAGTAGTGTGTATATGTTAATCCCAAACTCCTAATTTATCCCTCCCCCTTTGGTAACCATAAGTTTGTTTTCTATGTCTGTGAGTCTCTTTCTATTTTGTAAATAAGTTCACTTATAGTTTATTTTAGATTCCATATGTAAGTGATATCATATGATATCTGTCTTTCTCTGTCTGGCTTATTTCACTTAGTATGATAATCTCTAAGTCTATTCATGTTGCTGCAGATGGCATTATTTCATTCTTATTTTGGCTCAGTAATATTCCATTGTATACATATACCACATCTTCTTTATCCATCCCTCTGTCAATGGACATTTAGGTTGCTTCTGTGTCTTGGCTATTGTAAATAGTGCTGCAGTGAACACTGGGTGCATGTATCTTTTTGAATTATGGTTTTCTCTGGATATATGCCCAGGAGTGAGATTGCAGGATCATATGGCAGCTCTATTTTTAGTTTTTTAAGAAACCTCCATACTATTCTCCATATTGTCTACACCAAATTACTTTCCCACTAACAGTGTAGGAGGGCTCCTTTTTCTCCACACCCACTCCAGCATTTATTATTTATAGACTTTTTGGTGATGGTCATTCTGACTGGAGTGAGGTGATACCTCATTGTAGTTTTGATTTGCATTTCTCTAATTAGCAATGCTAAGCATTTTTTTCATGTGCCTGTTGGCCATCTGTATGTCTTCTTTGGAAAAATGTCTGTTTAGATCCTGTGCCCATTTTTTATCTGAGTTGTTTGTTTTTTTGATATTGAGTTGTATGAGTTCTTTCTATATTTTGGAATTTAATCCCTTGTCAGTCATATCATTTGCAAGCATTTTCTCCCATTCTGTAGGTTGTCTTTTCTTTTTGTTTATGGTTTCCTTTGCTGTATTTATTTGCATTCTTTTTGATGATAGCCATTCTGACAGGCAAACAACCCAATTTTTAAATGGGAAAGAAAGTGGACAATTTACCAAAGAAGATATACTCAAGAGAAATAAGCACATGAAAATATACTTAACAACGTTAGTCATCTGGGAAACACAAATTAAAAGGACAATGAAGTAATACTACACATCTACTTGAATGGCTAAAATTTTTTTAACTGACAGTGCAAAGTGTTGACAATGATAAGGAGCAACTGGAATTCTCATATTTTGCTGATGGGAATGAAAATGATGCAGTCCCTTTGGAAAATAGTTTATCAGTGTTTTATAAAGTTAAATTACACTTACCATACAACTCAGCAATTGTCTTCCTAGAAATGAAATAAAATTCTACTCCCCAAAAAAAGGAAAATATATGTCCACACAAAGACCTATATGTGAATATTCATAGCACTTAATTCATAATAACCCAAAACAAAACAATGCAAATGTTCATCAACTGGTAAATGGGTAAACAAACAATTGTGATATATCTATACAATGCAATATTTCTCAGCAATAAAAATGAGTGAGTTATTGATACCTGCAACAATACAGATAAATCTCAAATGAAATATGCTATGAAGCCAGACACAAAAGACTACTATATGATTTCATTTATATGACATTCTAGAAAAGGCAAAACTATAGTGACAGAAAGAAACTTTTTGAGGTAGTGGAAATGTCTTGATTGTTGTGATGGTTACATGACTGTACATTTGTTAAAACACATTAAATTTGTGTGCTTAAAATGAGTGAATTTTTCTTGTATGTAAATTACATCTCAATAAGCAGATTTTTAAAATAAGGAATGATTCTGAGTTGTTGTTGTTTTTCACTTGGGCAGCTGACCTGAAGTAGAACCCGAGAACACATGGGGAAATTCAGAAAGAGAAGTGGGACTTGAGGGATGCGGAGGATGGTATCAGGATAATGACTTCTGGTTTTGGACGTGTTAATGAGGTTGAGTTAATGAGGGCACAGAGAGAGAAAAGAGACATATAGAAATGAGAAGGAAAAAAAACTCATATGCAGTAAGAAAGAAAGCATAAAATTGAGAAAAGGAAAGATGATTATTGTACATAGGCTTTTCTGTGTTGCCTGTTCTTGTCTCAATTTAATTTCTTTTTTTCCCTCTTTATTCTCTTGGTGTTTCCTTTTCTCAGGGGTTCTTACACAACACGTGTGACCATTCTGTGCTTCCAAAGTCTCCCTCTAAACAGACCACACACACATCAACAATAACACAACCAAATGAGAACAATAGGTGGACAAAGTAAAGCAAAAAACTCCAAGAAGCTAAAGATGTTTAGCCCCTGCCCTAACGTGCCCTAACGTGGTAGGGAGGGTTCACTGTTGGTCCTTCACATTCTACAGGGAGAAGCCACAGAAAAGTACCAGGTTATTTGCCTTGAGTTTAAACAGTGGAATAGGAAAAGAGCTTTAATAACTCCATTAGGACCTGGACCAAGGACTTTTCCTATGGGTTTGTTGTGAATAATTAAAGGTTAATGATGGCATTTTTCTTTCAACCTGGCGGAGGCAACCACACCAGTCATGATCCTAATTGAATCCAACTGGGAAACTCCAAAAATTTTCAATAACAAATTTGCCATGGCTCTGGGCCTTTCATTCTGTATCCACGAAAGGCAATGAAGCTGTATTTTTATTTCCATCCTATAGTTGAGGAAATTAAAATTTAGAAAAGCAATGGAATCTACCCACTCCCTCATTAAAAAGGACCAAAGGACAGATGTTCAGGGCAGTTTGGCATTTTGTTTTTAGGAAAGGCAGACAAGAGCTTCTCGGGCTATTGAGGCCTGGGTTCTCCACGAGTTGTCAGGAGAGCGCTTAGATCCTATCCACCTTCTCTGGACCAGGTTTGTGGACTGCTATCACATTAGTAGCCATGGCTCAGAGAAGGACAGGGTAGGACTATTTGGGGTCATCGAGATCTTCTGAGAGAGCTGATGAACAGAGCGGCTTGGCTTCTGCCCCAAACACACATCAGGATGCTTCTCACTCCAACAACTTTACTCCACTTCATACAATATCACATGGCTAGAGAGTGTGCGAGCCAGGGGGTGAGCCCAAATTCTGTCTAACTGCAAAGCCTTGCTCTCAGCCTTCATACTCTGCTGCCTCCTATCCTTCTCGAAAATCTCCAGTATAGGTATTATTATAGGTAAAAAAGAAAAAGGAAGAAAAGAAGAAGGGAGAGAGGGAAGGGAGGGAGGGGGATGCCCTCTACTTCTGTTTCCATATGTTTTCATAAAGAACCTTCCAGTCCGCTTTTTAGAGGAGAGCACTATCTCCCACCCCTGTCACTCATTCTCCCCAAGGAAGGAGCCATTTGCCAGAATGGTATTAGGAGAAAGGTCACTCTTACATGCAGCAGCAAATGTTTAGTAATTGGCTTTGGGATGGGGGAAGAGCCCTGACTTGCAGCACAGGCCAGTTCCCATGGTGTAAACACCTCCACCATGGCTGATTTCAAGTTACTGAAGTAACGTAAACCAGTTTGCAAAATTCCTGAAAATTGAGCACTCAGCTCCCATGAGCTGTTATGTGGGGCAGCAGCACATCAACACCCACGTAACATGGTTATGTGGGCCTCAGCTCCCTGCTGTTAACAGACCCCAGATCTCCTCCTCTGTTGCTCCATTACTTCCACTTCTTCCTGAAAAGCATCACCTGTTTCCCTGGGGCACCTAACTCTTTAAGGAGTTTGGGACTTGGAGAAGTTCAGCCTTTCTCTCTCTCCTTCTCGCTCTCGCTCTCTCTCACACCCACACACATACATACACACAATTAAAGAAAAGAAAAGAAAGAAATGTTATTTTTAGCATTTTCTGCTTTCTACCCTACAACACAGACTTCACCTGATGAAGGAACACCAAGGCCAGGCTATCTGCCTTGAAAAGGAGAAGGGAAAACCTAATATAGCATGAACAAAACCCAGTTCATAGAAACTTCACTCTCTGCTGCTCTGTCCTCCACAAGGAAGGGACAAGGACAGTCTTCAGTCTGCGTCCCTGTCCTAAATGAGTTCCCAGTGATGGGTAACATCTTTGTAAGACTCCAGCCTGGACTCTGAGCACATTTCTGACCTCCCCCTTTTGGAGGCTTTTCTCCTTTCAGGTTTACCATCCCACAAGCCCTGGATCTTTCTTGTCTGTTGAGGCTGGGCCCTGGGCTGGGGGGTCAGGGCAGATATGTGAGAGCATCATGATTGACAGCCCCATCCAGATCCCATGGAATGGGGGTTAACTTTCTCCGAAGGAGGGGAGTATACTGTTTCCAGAAGGAAAGAAGTATGACGTGAGGACCAAAGGCATCCACCACAGGACTTCAGGCATAAATGAGTTGATAGAATATAAGCATCTACTCCCAATAATCAAAGCCGGGGAAGCACAAGAAAATCAGACAGTGGGGCTTCAGTGAGGGAAAGTGACTGAGACCTCTCAAAGCACTAAAGCCTTCTTCAGAGCCTGCATCCAGGTACAAACCCAGTTCAGCCAGCCTACTGTCCACAGTGTGTCCACCGCTGGGCCCACTGCTACTCCTGGAGATACAGGCTTTCCCAAACATCAGCACTTTATTTCCTGGGACCCAGGCAGGGTTGAAAGGCTGGCTGGGCTCCCATCGAACTTATGTTGTCACTCAAGGTGAAGTCAAATAATAGATGTGAAGATGCTTTGGAGAACTGAAAAAGGAAGTCTATATAAATGCAATGGATCATTATTGTAAAGCCAAGATTGAGGTGGACAGAAGTAAACACTTCCCTTGTCTTCAAAACTTGCCTTCTCCTGTATACATTTTCAGTAGCATATTATTTCAGTGGAAAGAAATCAATTGTAATGGACTGAATTGTTTTTCCCCAAAATTTGTATGTTGAAGTACTAACCCCCATTTCTTCATAATGTGACTGTATTTGGAGAAGGACCTTTAAAGTGGTAGTGAAGTAAAATGGGGTCATTAGGGTGGGCTCTGATTCAGTATGACTGGTATCCTTACAAGAAGAAGAAATTAAGATGTAGACACAAACAGAGGGAAGACCATGAGAAGACACAGAGAGAAGGCAGCCATCTACATGCTGAAGAGAAAGGCCTCAGGTGAAACCAATCTTGCTCATGTCTGGATCTCAGACTTTGAGCCTCCAGAACTGTAAGAAAAATTTCTATTGTTCAAGCCACCTAGTCTGTGGGTGTTGGGCTGCACCCCACAGGCCTGTAAGCCCTGTACTCGCCCAGCCTCAAAACTGAAGAAGAGCCTGGAGTTAATGGCTGAGACATCAATGGTTTAATGGATGGGGGAGCTTACACATATGAAGCAAGGTCCTGGAGCGACACCCCTGCGTCTGTGGCAGATGGCGGGCAGGACGTGGCGGCAGTCTTCGCTCCCAGGGGAAGAGGGAGATTACCAATTACAGGAGGAATTGACATCTGGTTCACTCACTGGTTGCCAGGGAAACCAGCAGAGTGGTGCACCCCTCACAACCCCTTTGACAAACTATCATAGTGGAGATAGTTCTGATTTAAAGATTAGAATAATCACTAGCTGGGGCCAGAGGCAAGTACATACGCACTTACTGATTAGGCTCTATGATTAAGGGGGAAGGTCAGTCATGTGAGTAGGGTGTGGGTGAAGCAGGGACTGGTCAAGCAGGGGATGTACAGAGAGCAAGAGAACAGCCATCTTGGGTGGCCCAACCTTACAGTGGTAATTGTTAAGGCAGCTCTAGCAAACTGATACATCAGTCTATGATATATTTGAGCCCAGCTATTATAACTAAGTTTTACTGTACCTAAAACAAGGCCCTGACTCAGAAATTCATAACCTAGAAGGAAGAGATAGGCAAATACAATTAATTATTATGGGTGTTATTAACAATGCTACCTACTGTATGCCAGATACTTTACCTATGTTGTCTTTAATACTCACAAGAATCCTAAAATATTGTACAGATGAGAAAGTAAAGGCACAGAGAGGCTTAGAACTTGCTCAAGGTCATAGAGTTATTATCAAGACAATAATTGAATATGTTCATCTGACTCAAAAATCTGCTTTATCCCCCACTAGGCCCACTGTCTCTGCACAGAAGGCAGTGGGAACATGAACGGAGCAGTAGGGAGGGTGAGAAGATGATCATGGTAGACATTGGTGGTCTACTTTCTTTTCCTGGTAACAGCGTCTTCTCTTTTATTGGAGAATGGCTCCTCAACAAAGGGAGTACCCATCTTCCCTCCCCAGGTCCAGAGGGATGGTCCAAGGTCTGGCCAATCATAACTTTATCCCTCCATCCACAGGTCAATGACTGTGCATATGTCTGCAGCCATGCTAACCTTAGTTTTTCCCATAATTTTTATAAGCTAAAACTAGGAGAAAGAAATTTTTGCTCTCCCCTGAGATGTCTAAACTGTATATAAGCCTGGAGCACATTTTCCCCAAGCAAGAGAAAATGAGATAAACTCATAACAAGAAACCAAAGTTTGTGTGTGTGTGTGTGTGTGTGTGTGTGTGTGTGTGTGTGTAGACAGAGACAGAGACAGAGCTAACAGCACCATTCAAGTGTTTGGATCCAGCCATTCCTGAGGCTGACTCCAACCAGTCGTCACGTATATGAGTTAATACATCCCCCCTTTTAAACTGAAGTTTGTGGTGGGTTTCTGTCACTTAAAAGCAAGTTTTGAGAAATATAATATTGGTAAAAAAAAAAAATCTTCATAGATGAGGTAACCCAAGAAAGAAGGGACAAGAAAGACAAGAAGAGAAGAGAGACTGAGGCCAAGATGCATAATAACAGCTACATTTGGGGAACTGCAGACAGCTCAGTATGGCTAGAGCTGAGACATGTGGAGGGGTGGAGAGATAGACAAGGCCTTAGTGCCCTGCTGAGATAATTTGGTCTTTATATGAGGTCAACGTGGAGCCACCCTGGAGTTGTTTTTTTTTGAATTTTTGAACTTTATTTTATTTATTTATTTTTTATACAGCAGGTTCTTATTAGTTATCTATTTTATACATATTAGTGTATATATGTCAATCCCAATCTCCCAATTCATCCCACCACATTCCCCCCTTGGTGTCCATATGTTTGTTCTCTACATCTGTGTCTCTATTTCTGCCTTGCAAACTGGTTCATCCGTACAATTTTTTTAGATTCCACATATATGCGTTAATATGCAATATTTGTTTTTCTCTTTCTGACTTACTTCACTCTGTATGACAGTCTCTAGATCCATCCACATCTCTGCAAATGACCCAATTTCATTCCTTTTTATGGCTGAGTAATATTCCATTGTATATATGTACCACATCTTCTTTATCCAAGACCTGTACTCAGAAAACTATAAGACACTGATGAGAGAAATCAAAGATGACACAAACAGTTGGAGAGATATACCATGTGCTTGGATTGGAAGAATCAATATTGTGCAAATGACTATAATACCCAAAGCAATCTACAGCTTCAATGCAATCCCTATCAAATCACCAGTGGCATTTTTTACAGAACTAGAACAAAAAATCTTAAAATTTTTATGGAGACACAAAAGACCCCAAATAGCCAAAGCAATCTTGAGAAAGAAAAATGGAGCTGGAGGAATAAGACTCCCTGACTTCAGACTATACTACAAAGCTACAGTAATCAAGACAATATGGTACTGACACAAAAACAGAAATATAGATCAATGGAACAGGATAGAAAACCCAAAGATAAACCCACACACCTATGGTCAACTAATCTATGACAAAGGAGGTAAGGATATACAATGGAGAAAAGACAGTCTCTTCAATAAGTGGTGCTGGGAAAACTGGACAGCTACATGTAAAAGAATGAAATTAAAACAATCCCTAACACCATACACAAAAATAAACTCAAAATGAATTAAAGACCTAAATGTAAAATCAGACACTATAAAACTCTTAAAGGAAAACATAGGAAGAACACTCTTTGACATAAATCACAACAAGATCTTTTTTGATCCACCTCCTAGAGTAATGGAAATAAACACAAAAATAAACAAATGGGACCTAATGAAACGTAAAAGGTCTTGCACAACAAAGGAAACCACAACCAAGACGAAAAGACTACCCTCAGAATGGGAGAAAATATTTGCAAACAAATCAACGGACAAAGGATTAATCTCCAAAATATATAAATAGGTCATGCAGCTCAATATTAAAAAAACAAACAACCCAATCAAAAAATGGGCAGAAGACCTAAATACACATTTCTCCAAAGAAGACATACAGATGGCCAAGAAGCACATGAAAAGCTGCTCAACATCACTGATTATTAGAGAAATGCAAATCAAAACTACAATAAGGTATCACCTCACACCAGTTAGAATGGGCATCTTCAGAAAATCTACAAACAACAAATGCTGGAGAGGGTGTGGAGAAAAGGGAACCCTCCTGCACTGTTGGTGGGAATGTAAATTGATGCAGCCACTATGGAGAAGAGTATGGAGGTTCCTTTAAAAACTAAAAATAGAATTACCATATGACCCAGCAGTCTCACTACTGGGCATATACCCAGAGAAAACCATAATTCAAAAAGATACATGCATCCCAATGTTCACTGCAGCACTATTTACAATAGCTAGGTCATGGAAGCAATCTAAAGGCCCACCCTGGAGTTTTCAGCAGTGGTATGCTGTGATCAAACTTGTTTCAGAAGGTCACTCGGGAGATAAACGTAAGAGAGAACCCAGCAGTAGGCAGTTTCAACAGGAGGCTGCTCCAGGAATCCAGGAGAGAGGTCAGGATGGAAAATGACTCCCAAGTTCTTGGCTTTGCCATTGGCTGGAGGGAAGGGCAGGAACAAAAAGAATTGCATTTTCATCACTGCAAGGTTGAAGTATGTGCCAGACCTTGAAATGGAATTGTCCAGTATGTATATTAAAAGAGATGCCTGAGTTGGAAAATTTTTTAGAGTTCTGAGTCATCAACTCAACTATTTACTACATGCTTACTACTGGTCAAGCAGTGTGCTGAGAAGAATACAGTCAGATTTATGCTGCCCCAGGATTACACTCCAGCGAAGGCAAAACAGATAATAAACAGACAAAGAAATAGGTAAGTGCCTGGTAAACAATAAAGCATCATTGTGTGATAGAGATGACGTAGAGCAGGGGCTTCATTAACTTAGGTGATTGGCTGCTAGGAAATGCAGAAGCCCCAAGGGTGGAGGAGGCTGCCACAAAATGAATGTTCCCAAATTCATGCAAATATGAACATGCCCGGTAAAAAATCCATCCATTTGGTAAAGTTGCCTTCTTTACCTGGCTATGCCCTCAAGGTTGGCCATGATGTGACAAGAGGCTTCAGGGCAGAAAACTGAGGCTAGTGCTTGGGGAACTCCCATCAATTCCTCTTTGTTTATCCAGCGGCTTTCATCCCGCATTCCCAACACCCATCCTGGCATCTGCCCTGTAATTGGCAGGCCTGGCTCATTGGCACAAGCAGGTGGTATCTGATCATTATCCCTCCATCATAAATAAGGGCAACAAAGGCCAAGGTTTACAGGGCATCAGACAAAATTATTTTGTGAGTCAAAGGATCTTATTTTGAGTTGAACCAGAAATACTTGCTGTCTGTTCCTTTCTTTTATAATTGTTTCCTCTTTGAACGCAAGCATCTAACAACTTGGTTTCTCTTCAAGGACCCTGAAGTCATGTTGCTTTATCCCACCTACTCCAGGTCTGCTACTCAAGCCAATCAGTGTTTCTCCCAGAACATTCTTTAAATTGAAGTGTTACTTAAAATTCAAAATACATTACAATTTCTTTTTTTAGGGGCTCTTGTATAATGGCACAAAATTCATGAAGTAGTTAAGGTGAATTCCTGTGTTTTTAGATTGCCTGGGCAGGGGTTTTGGTTTGGGTTGTTTCCTCAAAAGCTGGGAAGTTCAGGTCACCATCTGGGGGGCTGATTGTTTGGGGCTGTGTTGAAATGATGGTATTACCTTGGAAGCCTGGTCAGTGTAATAAACAATTTCTCTTTCTTGAGGAAATGTTTATGCAAACTAAAGAGGACTGCCATGAGATCATTTTGAATAATCTCATGGAGTTTATGCATAAGATAAAAATCAGGCAGCCTTAGGGACTTCTGTCTATGGCTGTGTGAAGAGGTTGGTGAATCTTCTTGGCAAAAACAAAAGAAGTATAAAACTGGATTAAATTATTTAAAAAATAAAATAAAGTGTTAGGGCTCTGGAAATTGACCACAGGCAGAAAACAAACTAGGAAACATTTATTCTTGAAAAATTACTAGACCTTCAGATAGGAACAGTGGAAATCTATAGCTGTAATAGTTATCTACTGCTGTGTAACAAATTACTCCAAAATGTAGCTGCTTAAAACAACAAGCATTTATCATCTCACAGTTTCTGTGCATCGGGAATCCAGGAGTGGTATAGCTGGGTACCTCCGGTTCAAGGTCTCTCATGTGGCTGTAGTCAAGCTGTTGGTAGGGCTGCAGTCCTACCTGAAAACTCAACTAAGAGAGGATCTGCTTTCAAGCTTATTCAGGTGGCAGCTGGCTGGCTTCAGTTCCTTGCTGGTCATTGGCTGGAGGCCTTTCCTGACCACATGAAGTTCTCCATAGGGTTGCCTAACCTCATGGCACCTGGCTTACCCCAGAGAGAGTGATTTGAGAGAGGAAGAAAGGGAGAACCCAAGCTGAAAGCTGCAGTCTTTTTTTTTTTTTTCAAGATATAAATTTTACTAATTATTCAACTTTTTTAGAGAAATAAAATTCTGATCTGTGTTTAGAAACATCAAAGAATTTAACAATTTACCTCCTGGTTTAAGCAAAACACACTTGTAAACCAACATATGCAACCTAGTTCGACTCAAGAGTAGCTTAGAAGGCATTTTTGTTAGTCAAAAGTCCCAAGCACTTTAATTCTGCCTCTGCACTGGTTACATCTCCAGAATGTCTTCCTAATTTTTTTTTTGTATTGAGATAAGATTCACATAACATAAAATTAAACCTTAACCATTTTATTTTGTTGTTGTTGTTAAAATATTTATTTATTTATTTATTTAATGTACAGTTGATTTCCAATATTATTTTAGTTTCAGGTATACAACATAGCAATTCAATGTTTTTATAAATTATATTCTATTTAAAGTAAAAATATTTACTATATTCCTTGTGCTGTACAATATATCCTTGTATCTTATTTTATACATAGTAGTATGTACTTCTTAGTTCCCTACCCCATCTTGCCCCTCCTCCCATCACAGTCTGTTTTTATTATATTCATTTGTTTGTTTAATTTTTAGATTCTACATGTAAGTGATAACATAGAGTATTGGTCTTTCTCTGATGTTGAGCATCTTTTCATGTGCCTGTTGGCCATCTGTATGTCCTCTTTGGAAAAATGTCTCTTCAGGTCTTCTGCCCATTTTTTAATTGGGTTGTTTGCTTTTTGGATGTTGAGTTGTATGAGCTATTTATATATTTTGGATATATGACGTATCATTTGCAAATATTTTTTCCCATTCAATAGATTGCCTTTTTATTTTGTTGATGGTTTCCTTTGTTGTGCAAAAGCTTTAAAGTTTAATCAGGTCCAATTTCTTTTTCTTTTTTTTTTTATTTATTTCTTTTTGCTTTTGTTTCCTTTACCTTAGGAGACAGATCCAAAAAAAATATTGCTATGACATGTCAAAGAAAGAGTGTTCTGCCTATGTTTGCTTCTATGAGTTTTATGGTTTCAGGTATTACATTTAGGTCTTTAACCCATTTTGAGTTTACTTTGGTATATGGTGTGACAAAGTGTTCTAATTTCATTCTTTTACATGTAGCTGTCTTGTTTTTCCAGCACCACTTATTGAAGAGATTATCTTTTCCCCATTGTATATTTTTGCCTCCTTTGTTATAGATTAATTGACCATTTCTGTGTGGATTTATTTCTGGGCTCTTCATTCTGTTCCACCGACCAATGTGTCTGTTTTTGTGCCAGTACCATACTGTTTTGATTACTGTAGCTTTGTAGTATATTCTGAAGTCAGGGCATGTGATACCTCCAGTTTTGCTCTTTTATCTCAGATTTCTTTGGCTATTCAGGGTCTTTTGTGGTTCCATATAAATTTTAGGATTATTTGTTCTAGTTCTGTGAAAAATGTTATGGCTATTTTGATAGAGATTGCATTAAATCTGTAGGTTGCTTTGGGTATTATGGACATTTTAACAAGATCAATTCTGCCAATCCATGAACATGGAACTTCCTTCCATTTCCTTGTATCATCTTCAGTTTCTCTCAATGTTTTGTAGTTTTCAGAGGATAAGTGATTCACCTCTTTGGTTAAGTTTATTCCTAGGTATTTTATTCTCTTTGATGTGATTTTAAATGGGATTGTTTTCTTGCTTTCTCTTTCTGATAGTACATTATTAGTGTATAAAGAAACCAACAAATTTCTGTATATTAATTTTGTATCCTGAAATTTTCCTGAATTCATTTATTGGTTCTAATAGTTTTTTGGTGGAGACTTTAGGGTTTTCTATATATAATATTATGTCATCTGCAAACAGTGACAGTTTTATTTCTTCCCTTCCAATTTGGATGCAACGCTTAACCATTTTAAAGTGTACAATTCAGTTGTGTTCAACACATCTAGCCAAAACAATTTTGAAAAGAATATGTTGGAAGACTTACATTACCTGATTTTAAGGCAGCTATTCTAAATCTACAATAATCATGACAACGCATAAGGGTAAACATGTAGATCAATGGAACAGAATAGAGAGTGCAGAAATAAACCCTCCTTTATGGTCAGTTGATCTTTGATAAATGTACCAAGGCAATTCAATGCAGAAAGGATATTCTTTTCAACAAGTAATGTTGATTGTATATCTATACACACACATACGCATGAAGGAGAAGAAGAAGGAGGAGGAGAAGGAGAAGGGGTGGAAGAAGAAGAAGAGGGAGAAGGAGAAAAAATAAGAAAAAGAAAGAAAAGGAGGAGTAGAAAGGGGAGAAGAATTAGAGTAAGAATTTAGACCCTTACCTCATACCATACACAAAAACCAACTTAAAATGGATCATAGACCTACAGGTAAGAACTAAAACTATAAAAAACCTCTGGAAGAAAACATAAGAGAAAATATTTATGGCCTTGGGTTAGGCACAGATTTCTTCAGACAGAAAAAGTATCTATAAAAGAGATAATTGATAAGTTGGACTGCAACAAAATTAAACACTTTTGCACTTCAAAAGACACCATCAAGAAAGTGAAAAGACAACCTACAGGAGAGAAAATATTTGCAAACATACATCTGATAAGAGTCTAGTATCCAGAATATATAAAGAGTCCTTACAACTCAATAATAAAAAGACAAATAACCTAATTTTTAAATGGGCAAAGGATTTTAAAAAACATTTTTCCAAAGAAGACAAAAAAATGGCCAATAAACTCAACATCATTACTCTTTAGGGAAATGCAAATCAAAACCACATGAGATACAACCACACACCCATTAGAATAGCTAGAATCAAAAAATGGAAAATGAAAAATGTTGGCTAGGATGTGGAGAAATTGGAACCCCTGTACATTGCTGTTATTACTATAAAATGTTGCATCTGCTGTGGAAAAAAATTTGGCACTTCTCAAAAAAGTTAGAGTTACAACATGGCTTTGTAATTCTGGGTATAGATCCAAGAGAATTGAAAACATATGTCCATGCAAAAACTTGCCCATAAGTGTTCATAGAAGCATTCACAATAGTCAAAAAGTGGAAACAACACAAATACTTATACTTTGAGGAATGGATAAATAAAATGTGGCATACCCATACAATGGAATATTATTCAGCCATAAAAAGGAATGAAGTAATGATACATGCTACAACCTTGAAAACATTATGCTAAATGAAAGAAGCCAGAAACAGAAGGCCACATATTATACCATTCCATTTATATGAAATGTCTAGAATGAGCAAATCCATGGAGACAGAATATAAATTAGTGGTTCAGTGGGTGGGAAGAGGTAGGAATGGGGGTGACTGCTAATGAGAACAGGGTTTCTTCTGAGGGATGATAGAAATGTTCTGGAATTG
Organism: Globicephala melas; assembly: GCF_963455315.2. NCBI lineage: Eukaryota > Metazoa > Chordata > Mammalia > Artiodactyla > Delphinidae > Globicephala > Globicephala melas. The sequence continues at coordinate 31,059,661 of NC_083325.1, read as the reverse complement.
GATAGTGGGAGTGGTTGCACAACCTGTGACTATACTAAAAACCACTTCATTTTACACATTAAGAGGGTAAATTTTATGGTCTGTGAATTATATATCAATAAAAATTCAAGTTTTTCACTTCAAAAGACATCATTAAGAAAATGATTAAGGTATAGATTAGGACAAAATATTTTTAAATCATATATCTGATAAAGGACTTGTATCCAGAGCACAAAAAGAACTCTTACAACTTAATCAGACAAACAAATCTAATAAAAAAAAATAGACAAAAGACTTGAGTAAACATTTCATCAAAGAAAATATTCAAGTGGATAATAATCACACTCAGAGATGATCAACATCATTAATCATTAGGAAAATGCAAGTTAATACTACAGAGAATCCACAACAGACTCACTAGAATGCCTATAAGCAAAAAGACAGAATATAACAAGTGTTGTTGAGGTTATGGGGAAATTGGAACCCTCATACATTGCTGGTGAAAGTGTATAATGATAGTTACTTTGGAAAAACTTAGCAGTTTTTAAAGCTAAATATACTTTACAACCTAGCAATTCCACTCCTACCTATGTATCCATGAGAAATGAAAATATATGTCTACACAAATACTTGCTCACAAGTATTCCAAATGGCATTATTCCTTTTTTTAAAAAAAATGTATTTATTTATTGGCTGTATTGGGTCTTCGTTGCTGCGCATGGGCTTTCTCTAGTTGTGGCGAGCAGGGGCTACTCTTTGTTGCTGTGCGTGGGCTTCTCATTGCGGTGGCTTCCGTTGTTGCGGAGCACGGGCTCTAGGCGTGCCAGCTTCAGTAGTTGTGGCACATGGGCTGAGTAGTTGTGGTGCACGGGCTTGGTTGCTCTGCGGCATGTGGGATCTTCCCGGACCAGGGATCAAACCTGTGTCCCCTGCGTTGGGAGGTGGATTCTTAACCACTGCGCTACCAGAGAAGTCCTGACATTATCCTTAAGAGCCCCAAATTGGAAAAAATCCAAATGTCCACCAACTAGTGAAGAGATAAATGGTTGTGGTATATCTATACAATGTAGTATTTATTAGCAATAAAAGGAACAAATTATTGGTGCATGCAAAGAAAAAAGGATGAACTTCAAAAATATTATGCTAAGGAAAGGAGACTATGTATTATATTATTCCATTTATATGATATTTCTAGAAATGGCAGAGCCATAGAGAGAGAGCAGATCAGTGGTTGCCTGGGTTGAAGGCAAGAGTAGACAATGATTACGGACGGGCAGGAAGGGACTTTTTGTCACAATAGGAGTGTTCTAAAACTGGATTGTGGTGAAGGTTGCACAACAATATACATGTACTTAAAATCAATGAACTGTTGACAAGAAACAAAAACAAATTAAAAAACAAACAAAGAGGGACTTCCCTGGCCATCCAGTGGTTAGGACTCTGTGCTTCCACTGCAGGGGGCACAAGGTGGATCCCTGGTTGGGATCCCGCATGCCATGAAGTGTGGCCAAAACAGAAAAAGAAATGTACACAAGGAAGCTTTGGGATAAAGGTAATATTCTTTTTCTTGGCCTGGGTGGTTATTTGGATGGGTTCATTTAATGATAATTTGTGCCCTTATATATATTTCTCAAACTTACAATTTATTCCCTTTACGGTATATATGTCATACTTTAATTTTTAAAGGTTTAAGACAAAAATTTAACAACTTAGACAATCTAAACAATTCACTGATGAAAAAAAAATCAGGGTGAAATTTAGTGTTCTGCTGATGTCTGTTGGGCCTAATCTTTGCTGTTAATATTTTTTTCTATAGGGTCCTAAGAGAAGAATAGAGGAGGGACAAAGATAATGGATTTGATCATGACTCTGAGTGTTGGCCAGTCCTAGAGAAAATTGGGAAGTAGGCTAGGTGCCTTTAAGGAACTCCCCTGCCCATGCTCTTTTCTTCTTTGGAATATCTTATTCCCTGTGGCCCCTCCCCGCCAAAGCCTTGCCTCAACATCAGGTAGCCTGGGCCCTCATGATGCCCTGGAATGGTACCTCATCTGATTCACTCATCTCAGGTGATGCCTAAACTCTGAATTTGCCTGGACTTCTACAGTGTATGCCCTTGGGGATTGGATTTCTATCAGGTGACAGGAAAGCTGAGAAACTTACACAGTTTATGTGATCCCTTCCCCCTCGGATGTTATCAAAGGAGTCTTCTCAGGAGAAAGCTGGAATTAAAAACAGCTGTTTTAATGGTGGAAAGTCTGGCTGGGAGATGTTCTCATGGGAACATAGGGCTGTGTGTCTAGCTGGGTCTGGCACAGCTCAACAGTTTCTGCATTTCATTGCAGATGTTTGGTTTGGAATGTCCCTTGGCTCTTTGGCTCCTGGAGTCCTCTCTCACCATGGAACTCCTCTGTGGGAGGACAGGACTCATCAATCACATTCCCCAAATGTCAAGCTCCTGCTGTGTGACCCCAGGAGAACCTTGCTTTTCATCTACATGACAGAAGCAAGGACTCCACATTTGCTGGATAAAAGCTTGAACTGTTGGGCAAAGGGCCTCCCTGATGGTTAGAATTCCCAAAGAAGGCTATAAATTGCAATATAAAGGTCACCCCCATCCTCTGGATGTTTGTCATTTCACCCTTCCTTCTTCTCTTTCCTACAGTCTCTTAAGAGATTCTTAGGGGATGTAATTCACTAACCATAAACAAAATTATATTTAACTTTCTCAGTTAGATGCTGTTTCAGCCATGTGAAGCCAGAACCCGAGATCCCTGGAAGAGGTCACTGAATCATTCAGGTTCAGACTTGTAGAATTACTTGTACTTTCCAGAACCTGCCACATTTTCCTTTAACTCTAATACTTTAGACCTGCTGCTCCCTTCCAAAATAACTAAACAAACTAGGGAGTACTTCCAGAGAATATAATTCTAATTAGAATTTGCTTCATATCCTCAAGGCTTGGCCCTGAGTGATAGGAGAAAGGAAACTGGCAATACTAACTGTAATCTCTGCCTTTAAGGAGTTTTCCATCTTTTTGAGGATGGTACTAGTGTTGGTCACCTCCCTGCACCGTGTCAGACCCTCTCAAGCCCCGACTCCCTCTCCAGCAGTGCCCTGGTGACCACTTTCATTCAAGCCCCTCCAGTTGCACGTGTTCAAAGACTCATGGGTGAAAGAGTATAGAGCATGCATGGAAATCCACGGAAAATCCAGACTCAAGAAACCAAGGGTAGCTGAAACAAAGTGCATTCATGCGGAAAGGAGCAGAGGCAGTGATGGGAAGGGATGAGGCTGGAAGGCTCTTGACAGGAGCCAGCTCTTGAAGGACTTTCCAATTATGCAAAAGAATGTCTCCTTATGCCAAGGAGCAGCCAAAGGAGGGTTTGAACAGGGGAGCGACTTGATCAGATTTATGTTTTTAGAAGCTTCCTCTTGTAATAGTGTGGAAAATTGCCCAGAGGAGGGCAAAGCTGGAGGCAGGAAGTTCAGCTGGCAATTACATGTTCTCAATCCTGGCTGCAGATGAGAATCACCTGGGGACCCATAAAGAAACATGTAGAGGTGGAAACCACACATCATTTTTTTTTCTTCCAATTCACCAGTAATTCTCATGTGCAACCAGGGTTGAGAGCCATGCCATTAGAGGTACTGGAAGATGTTCAGTACAGCTGGAGTATAGAGGGACATAGGGTAAGGCAGGAGAAACACGCAGGGAGTCCCTGTTCACTAGGCTAGGGATCAACCTGTTCTGTTTTCTCTGATTCACACTAATTTTGGCCCAACTGGTTTTTAACTTTGAATTAGTTGTGCAGAGGGTTTTAGGCCAGTGAAACCATCCTGTATGATACTATAATGGTGGATACATGTCATTATACATTTGTCCAAACCCATACAGTGTAAAACACCAAGAGTGGACTCCTATGTAAACTATGCGCTTTGGGTGATTATGACCTGTCAATGTAGGTTCATGGATTGTAACAAATACACCACTCTGGTGACTGATGTTGATAGTGGGGCAAGGCTATGCATGAGTGGGGACAGTAGGTACATGAGAAATCTCTGTACTTTCAATTTTGTTGTGAACCTAAAACCACTCTAAAAAATAGCCTATTAAAAATGTGAATAATTGCCAATATTAAAAAATACACAAAATTCACACAAAATATCCAAATTTCTGCTTCTCTAAGAAAGTTGTAAGATCTGGCCACACTGGGTCTGCATGACTCCACGGCAACAAACCAAATACTGACTGTCCACTGTCAACACTCCCCAGGCCATCGCAGTCCCCACCACTTGCTATCAATTTCCACCACTGCAGCTAAGGCCAGTTGCTATTTCATCTTACACCCAGCCAGCTCACTCATTTAACTCAATTGCCTGGTCCTTATCGGGATTAGAGTTTGGAAGTCAAGAGCTAAACTCTACGGGGTGGGAGACTTGTTAAGGATTTTGTTTTTGACCTTGGAAGCAGTGTGAAGCCATTGAAAGGTTTCATACAGAGCAATAATATAATGAAATCTGTGATGTTAAATGATCAGCCTGGATTGTTTATATTCCAAGTACAGGAACTACCGTACGAGATAATGAAGACAAATCAAGACGCCTCAGCCTCCTGCAGCTCTCTTACATTCCTGTAATCAATTACATTCTTGTAATCAATTTTTTAAGAATGGATACTTTTAACCAGTAATTTTTCAGAAATAATAGCAAAATAACAGGATGACAATAGAATTGAATTAGAAGGCAAAATATCTGGAAATTTTAAGTGACTTTGACTCTGATCCCCTTACCTTTGCTGCCCTCCTTTGTAAAGTGGAAATAATATCAGATTCTCCTACATGCCTCACAGGGTCATTGTGAAGATCAAATAAAATATATGATAGGAGGAGCTTCAAGATGGCAGAAGAGTAAGACGGAGAGATCACCTTCCTCTCCACAAATACATCAGAAATACATCTACATGTGGAACAGCTCCTATAGAACACCTACTGAACGCTGGCAGAAGACCTCAGACCTCCCAAAAGGCAAGAAACTCCCCACGTACCTGGGTAGGGCAAAAGAAAAAAGAATAAACAGAGACAAAGGAATAGGGACCTGCACCAGTGGGAGGGAGCTGTGAAGGAGGCAAGGTTTCCACACACTAGAAGCGCCTTCACGGGCGGAGACTGCGGGTGGCGGAGGGGGGAAGCTTCGAAGCCATGGAGGAGAGGGCAGCTACAGAGGTGCGGAGGGCAAAGCGGAGAGATTCCCGCACACAGGATCGGTGCCGACTAGCACTCACCAGCCCGAGAGGCGTGTCTGCTCACCCGCCGGGGCGGGCGGGGCTGGGAGCTGAGGCTCGGGCTTCCGAGAGGACTGGGGTTGGCATCGTGAACACAGCCTGAAGGGGCTAGTGCTCCACAGCTAGCTGGGAGGGAGTCCGAGAAAAAGTCTGGAGCTGCCGAAGAGGCAAGAGACTTTTTCTTGCCTCTTTGTTTCCTGGTGCGCGAGGAGAGGGGATTAAGAGCGCTGCTTAAAGGAGCTCCAGAGACGGGCGTGAGCCGCGGCTAAAAGTGCGGGCCCCAGAGACGGGCATGAGACACTAAGGCTACTGCTGCCGCCACCAAGAGGCCTGTGTGCGAGCACAGGTCACTATCCACACTCCCCTTCTGGGGAGCCTGTGCAGCCCTCCACTGCCAGGGTCCCGGGATCCAGGGACAACTCCCCCGGGAGAACGCACGGCGCGCCTCAGGGTGGTGCAACGTCACTCCGGCTTCTGCCGCTGCAGGCCCGCCCCGCACTCCGTGCCCCTCCCTCCCCCCCGGCCTGAGAGAGCCCCCGGATCCGCTGCTCCTTTAACCCCGTCCTGTCTGAGCGAAGAACAGACGCCCTCAGGCAACCTACACGCAAAGGCGGGGCCAAATCCAAAGCTGAACCCGGGAAGCTGTGCGAGCAAAGAAGAGAAAGGGAAATTCCTCCCAACAGCCTCAGAAGCAGCAGATTTAATCTCCACAATCAACTTGATGTACCCTGCATCTGTGGAATACCTGAATAGACAACGAATCATCCCAAATTGAGGTGGTGGACTTTGGGAGCAAAGATATATTTTTTCCCCCTTTTTCTCTTTTTTGTGAGTGTGTATGTGTATGCTTCTGTGTGTGATTTTGTCTGTATAGCTATGCTTTTACCATTTGTCCTAGGGTTCTGTTCGTACGTTTTTTTTTTTTACTTAAAAAATTTTTTTTCTTAATAATATTTTTTATTTTAATAACTTTATTTTCTTTTCTTTTACTTTATTTTATTTTATCTTCTTTCTTTCTTTCTATTTTTTCTCCCTTTTATTCTGAGCCGTGTGGATGAAAGGCTCTTGGTGCTCTAGCCAGATGTCAGGGCTGTGCCTCTGAGGTGGGAGAGCCAACTTCAGGACACTGGTCCACAAGAGACCTCCTAGCTACACATAATATCAAACGGCAAAAATCTCCCAGAGATCTCCAGCTCAGAACCAAGACTCAGCTTCACTCAACGACCAGCAATCTACAGTGATGGACACCCTATGCCAAACAACTAGCAAGACAGGAACACAACCCCATGCATTAGCAGAGAGGCTGCCTAAAATCATAATAAGGCCACAGACACCCCAAAACACACCACCAGATGTGGACCTGCCCACTAAAAGGCAAGATCCAGCCTCATCCACCAGAACACAGACAAAACACAAAGAAGTACCCTCCACCAGGAAGCCTACACAACTCCCTGATCCAACCTTAGCCAGTGGGGGACAGACACCAAAAACAACGGGAACTACGAACCTGAAGCCTGTGAAAAGGAGACACCAAACGCAGTAAGTTAAGCAAAATGAGAAGACAGAAAAACACACAGCACATGAAGGAGCAAGGTAAAAACCCACCAGACCTAAGAAATGAAGAAGAAATAGGCAGTCTACCTGAAAAAGAATTCATAATAATGAGAGTAAAGATGATCCAAAATCTTGGAAATAGAATAGAGAAAATGCACGAAACATTTAAAAAGGAACTAGAAGAGCTAAAGAGCAAACAAACAATGATAAACAACACAATAAATGAAATTTAAAATTCTCTAGAAGGGATCAATAGCAGAATAACTGAGGCAGAAGAAAGAATAAGTGACCTGGAAGATAAAATAGTGGAAATAACTCCTGCAGAGCAGAATAAAGAAAAAAGAATGAAAAGAATTGAGGACAGTCTCAGAGACCTCTGGGACAAGATTAATGCACCAACATTTGAATTATAGGGGTCCCAGAAGAAGAAGAGACAAAGAAAGGGACTGAGAATATTTGAAGAGATTATAGTTGAAAACTTCCTTAATATGGGAAAGGAAATAGTTAATCAAGTCCAGGAAGTGCAGAGAGTCCCATACAGGATAAATCCAAGGAGAAACATGCCAAGACACATATTAATCAAACTATCAAAAATTAAATACAAAGAAAAAATATTAAAAGCAGCAAAGGAAAAACAACAAGTAACATACAAGGGAATCCCCATAAGGTTAACAGCTGATCTTTCAGCAGAAACTCTGCAAGCCAGAAGGGAGTGGCAGCACATATTTAAAGTGATGAAGGAGAAAAACCTACAACCAAGATTACTCTACCCAGCAAGGATCTCATTCAGATTTGATGGAGAAATTAAAACCTTTACAGACAAGCAAAAACTAAGAGAATTCAACACCACCAAACCAGCTTTACAACAAATGCTATAGGAACTTCTCTAGGCTGGAAACACAAGAGAAGGAAAAGACCTACAATAACAAACCCAAAACAATTAAGAAAATGGGAATAGGAACATACATATCAATAATAACCTTAAATGTAAAAAGATTAAATGCTCCAAACAAAAGACATAGACTGGCTGAATGGATACAAAAACAAGACTCGTACATACGCTGTCTACAAGAGACCCACTTCAGACCTAGAGACACATACACACTGAAAGTGAGGGGATGGAAAAAGATATTCCATGCAAATGGAAACCAAAAGAAAGCTGGAGTAGCAATTCTCATATCAGACAAAATAGACTTTAAAATAAAGACTATTACAAGAGACAAAGAAGGACACTACATAATGATCAAGGGATCGATCCAAGGAGAAGATATAACAATTGTAAATATTTATGCACCCAACATAGGAGCACCTCAATACATAAGGCAAATACTAACAGCCATAAAAGGGGAAATTGACAATAACACAATCATAGTAGGGGACTTTAACACCCCACTTTCACCAATGGACAGATCATTCAAAATGAAAATAAATAAGGAAACACAAGCTTTAAATGATACATTAAACAAGATGGAGTTAATTGATATTTATAGGACATTCCACCCAAAAACAACAGAATACACATTCTTCTCAAGTGCTCATGGAACATTCTCCAGGATAAATCATATCTTGGGTCAAATCAAGCCTTGGTAAATTTAGGAAAATTGAACTCATATCAAGTATCTTTTCCGACCACAATGCTATGAAACTAGATATCAATTACAGGAAAAAATCTGTAAAAAATACAGGCACATGGAGGCTAAACGATACACTACTTAATAACCAAGAGATCATTGAAGAAATCAAAAAATACCTAGAAACAAATGACAATGAAAACGTGAAGACCCAAAACTTATGGGATGCAGCAAAAGCAGTTCTAAGAGGGACGTTTATAGCAATACAATCCTACCTTAAGAAACAAGAAACATCTCAAATAAAAACCTAACCTTGCACTTAAAGCAATTAGAGAAAGAAGAACAAAAAAACCCCCAAAGTTAACAGATGGAGAGAAATCACAAAGATCAGAAATAAATGAAAAAGAAATGAAGGAAACAATAGCAAAATCAATAAAACTAAAAGCTGGTTCTTTGAGAAGATAAACAAAATTGATAAGCCATTAGCCAGACTCATCAAGAAAAAAAGGGACAAGACTCAAATCAATAGAATTAGAAATGAAAAAGGAGAAGTAACAACTGACACTGCAGAAATACAAAAGATCATGAGAGATTACTACAAGCAACTCTATGCCAATAAAATGGACAACCTGGAAGAAATGGACAAATTCTTAGAAAAGCACAACCTTCTGAGACTGAACCAGGAAGAAATAGAAAATATAAACAAGCCAATCACAGCACTGAAATTGAAACTGTGATTAAAGATCTTCGAACAAACAAAAGCCCAGGACCAGATGGCCTCACAGGCGAATTCTATCAAACATTTGGAAAAGAGTTAACACCTATCCTTCTCAAACTCTTCCAAAATATAGCAGAGGGAGGAACACTCCCAACCTCATTGTATGAGGCCACCATCACCCTCATACCAAAACCAGACAAGGATGTCACAAAGAAAGAAAACTACAGGCCAATATCACTGATGAACATAGATGCAAATATCCACCACAAAATACTAGCAAACAGAATCCAGCAGCACATTAAACGGATCATACACCATGATCAAGTGGGGTTTATCCCAGGAATGCAAGGATTCTTCAATATATGCAAATCAATCAACGTGATACACCATATTAACAAATTGAAGGAGCAAAACCATATGATCATCTCAATAGATGCAGAGAAAGCTTCCGACAAAATTCAACACCCATTTATGATAAAAACCCTCCAGAAAGTAGGCATAGAGGGAACTTTCCTCAACATAATAAAGGCCATATATGACAAACCCACAGCCAACATCGTCCTCAATGGTGAAAAACTGAGACCTATTCCACTAAGATCAGGAACAAGACAAGGTTGCCCACTCTCACCACTATTACTCAACATAGTTTTGGAAGTTTTAGCCACAGCAATCACAGAAGAAAAAGAAATACAAGGAATCCAAATCAGAAAAGAAGAAGTAAAGCTGTCACTGTTTGTAGATGACATGATACTATACATGGAGAATCCTAAAGATGCTACCAGAAAACTCCTAGAGCTAATCAATGAATTTGGTAAAGTAGCAGGATACAAAATTAATGCACAGAAATCTCTAGCATTCCTATACACTAATGATGAAAAATCTGAATGTGAAATTAAGAAAACACTCCCATTTACCATTGCAACAAAAAGAATAAAATCTCTAGGAATAAACCTACCTAAGGAGACAAAAGACCTGTATGCAGAAAATTATAAGACACTGATGAAAGAAATTAAAGATTATACAAATAGATGGAGAGATATACTATGTTCTTGGATTGGAAGAATCAACATGGTGAAAATGACTCTACTACCGAAAGCAATCTACAGATTCAGTGCAATCCCTATCAAACTACCACTGGCATTTTTCACAGAAGTATAACAAAATTTCACAATTTGTATGGAAACACAAAAGACCCTGAATAGCCAAAGCAATCTTGAGAAAGAAAAACGGAGCTGGAGAAATCAGGCTCCCTGACTTCAGACTATACTACAAAGCTACAGTAATCAAGACAGTATGGTACTGGCACAAAAACAGAAAGATAGATCAATGGAAAAGGATAGAAAGCCCAGAGATAAACCCATTTACATATGGTCACCTTATCTTTGATAAAGTAGGCAAGAATATACAGTGGAGAAAAGACAACCTCTTCAATAAGTGGTGATGGGAAAACTGGACAGCTACATGTAAAAGTATGAAATCAGAACACTCCCTAACACCATACACAAAAGTAAACTCCAAATGGATTAAAGACCTAAATGTAAGGCCAGACACTATCAAACTCTTAGAGGAAAACATAGGCAGAACACTCTATGACATAAATCACAGCAAGATCCTTTTTGACCCACCTCCTAGAGAAATGGAAATAAAAACAAAAATAAACAAATGGGACCTAATGAAACTTCAAAGCTTTTGCACAGCAAAGGGAGCCATAAACAAGACCAAAAAACCCTCCGAATGGGACAAAATATTTGCAACCCTCCGAATGGGAGAAAATATTCACAGATGAAGCAACTGACAAAGGATAAATCTCCAAAATTTACAAGCAGCTCATGCCTCTCAACATCAAAAAGACAAACAACCCAATCCAAAAATGGGCAGAAGAACTAAATAGACATTTCTCCAAAGAAGACATACAGATTGCCAACAAACACATCAAAGAATGCTCAACATCATTAATCATTAGAGAAATGCAAATCAAAACTACAATGAGCTATCACCTCACACCGGTCAGAATGGCCATCATCAAAAAATCTGCCAACAATAAATGCTGGAGAGGGTGTGGAGAAAAGGGAACCCTCTTGCACTGTTGGTGGGAATGTAAATTGATACAGCCACTATGGAGAACAGTATGGAGGTTCCTTAAAAAAACTAAAAATAGAACTACCATGCGACCCAGCAATCCCACTACCTGGCATATACCCAGAGAAAACCATAATTCAAAAAGAGTCATGTACCACAATGTTCATTGCAACTCTATTTACAATAGCCAGGACATGGAAGCAACCTAAGTGTCCATCAACAGAGGAATGGATAAAGAAGATGTGGCACATATATACAATGGAATATTACTCAGCCATAAAAAGAAATGAAATTGAGTTATTTGTAGTGAGCTGGATGGACCTAGCGTCTATCACACACGTCTGTTACTTACTTTCTGAAGTAAGTCAGAAAGAGAAAAACAATTACTGTATGCTAACACATATATATGGAATCTAAGGGGAAAAAAATGGTTCTGAAGAACCTAGGGGCAGGATGGGAATCAAGACACAGACCTACTAGAGAATGGACTCGAGGACACTGGGAAGGGGAGGGGGAAGGGTAAGCTGGGACAAAGTGAGAGAGTGGCATGGACATATATACACTACCAAACATATAATAGATAGCTAGTGGGAAGCAGCCACATAGCACAGGGAGATCAGCTCAGTGCTTTGTGGCCACCTGGAGAGGTGGGATAGGGAGGGTGGGAGGGAGGGAGACGCAAGACGGAAGAGATATGGGAACATATGTATATGTATATGTATAGCTGATTCACTTTGTTATAAAGCAGAAACTAACACACCATTGTAAAGCAATTATACTCCAATAAAGATGTTAAAGATATATATATATGTATATACATGATATATGTTATATATATATTTATCATATATATATGATAAATGCTTTATAAACTTCAAAGCGATTCATAGATGTAAAGAACTATCATTATTCAATTATTTCCCCCCATCATACCCATTCCTACTGTGTTTGGCTTGGGAATATAAAATGAGTACTACAAGCCCTAGGCGTCTATAGTCTATTCCAAGTACCAGTGATATAAAGAGATTATTATAAGGTATATATCCAAAATAGTGTAATTATAAACAGAGACTTGAACACATACTTGTATACCAATGTTCATAGAAGCATTATTCACAGCAGCCAAGAGGTAGAAACAACTGAAGTGTCCATCCACAGATGAATGGGTGATCAAATGTGGTATGTACATACAATGGAACATTATTCTGCCAAGAAGAGGAATGAAGTTCTGATACATGGATAAACTTCAAACACATTATGCTAAGTGAAATCAGCCAGACACAAAAAGACAAAAACTGTATGATTCTGCTTACATGAAACTTCTAAAATAGGCAAATTCATAGAGACAGAAAGTAGGTTAGAGGGTACCAGAGGCTGGAGATGAGGTTGAGATCGGGGAGTTGTTGCTTAATGGGTACAGAATTTCTGTTTGGGGTGGTGAAAAATTTTGGAAATAGTGGTGATGGTTGCACAACACTGTACTTAATTAATGCCACTGAATTGTACACTTAAAAATTGTTAAGATGGGGCTTCCCTGGTGGCGCAGTGGTTGAGAGTCCGCCTGCCGATGCAGGGGACACGGGTTCGTGCCCCGGTCCGGGAAGATTCCACATGCCGTGGAGCGGCTGGGCCCATGAGCCATGGCCGCTGAGCCTGCGCCTCCAGAGCCTGTGCTCCACGATGGGAGAGGCCACAAAAGTGAGAGGCCAGCATACTGCAAAAAAAAAAGGTTAAGATGGCAAGTTTTGTTTTATATATTTTACCATAATAAAAACGAATAAATAAATAAATGGGCGGCTCCCCTGGATGCACAGTGGTTAAGAATCCGCCTGCCAATGCAGGGGACTTGGGTTCAGTCCCTGGTCCAGGATCCACATGCCGCGGAGCAACTAAGCCCAGAAGCCACAACTACTGAGCCTGTGTGCCACAACTACTGAAGCCCATGCTCCTAGAGCCTGTGCTCTGCAACAAGAGAAGCCACCACAGGACTTCCCTGGCAGTCCAGTGGTTAAGATTTCGCCTTTCAATGCAGGGGGTGCGGGTTCGATCTCTGGTCAGGGAGCCAAGATTCCACATGCCTCGTGGCCATAAAACAGAAGCAATATTGTAAAAAATTCAATAATGACTTTAAAAAATGGATCAGATTAAAACAAAATAGAAAATAAATAAGAGAAGCCACTGCAATGAGAAGCCTGCGCACTGCAACAAAGAGTAGCCCCCACTCAACGCAACTAGAGAAAGCCCTCACGCAGCAATGAGGACCCAGCACAACCAAAAATAAATAAATAAAAATTAAATTAAATTAAAAATAAATAAATAAACAAATGGGTTCAAGTTCAACGAAAGACAGCAGAAAAAAACAACAGAGCAAACCTAAAGAAAGTATAATAAAAATAGTAAGAATAAAAGCAGAAATTAATGAAATAGAAAACAAAGAAACAATAGAGAAAATCAAATCAGCCAAAAGCCGATTCGGTGGAAGAGGAAAGCTAATAAAACAATAAATATAAACAACCAAATAAAAAGAAGTAATTATAACAAAATGTGATAAGTGCTAAAAGTGATTCACTCATAAAAACGCTATGAAGAAACTCCTAAATGCAAAGGGAAGTAGAGGTCTTCACAAAGACAAGCTTTTTGAACTGTGAACTTGGGAGAGAAGTTTTCTAGGGCACAGTGTGTGTGTGTGTGTGTGTGTGTTTGTGTGTGTGTGTGTGTGTGTGTGTGTGTGTGTGTGTCTTCCAGGCAGAGAGACTCTTGTTCTAAACATCATTGTAACTCCTTCCTAGCCCAGCGTCTCAAATCAGGGTGCTTAAGGAATGTTTGCTAAATGAATAAACGTCTTCTCTGTCTTATTCTCCAATGTGTCTTTTGTCTGTCCAGGGATTTTAAAATGTAAAATTTCCTTAGCCCCTTACCTATAACTTTCAAATTTGTCCATTCTACAGTCTTTCATGGCAAAGCAGTGTGATGCTATTTTCCTAAAGACCCTACGTTAGAGGCTCACAACATTTATTCTGTTTCACCTGGAAACACCTTGGCCTGAATAGAAATGGTAGTGCCTGTTGGAAAGAAAACTGAAATTCACGTGTAACAGTGGGTGCCGAACTACCTTAAGCATACATATGAGGGTGGGATGTGCCCATCTTCTGCCCCAGCTTTGGGGCATTGGTGTTTGCTATGGGCATTTTAGGTGCCAAGAGAAGGTTCTATGGCTGCATCGGGGCTGCAGTCATGGTTGTGCAGGTTGTCCACTGCACAAGAGCTCCTGGCAGAGGTGGTGAGGAGGGCTGAGATACAGCCTGTATTCCACTTACCAGGCTGTGCACCCTGGGGCTTTGTCCACCCAGATGAAAGAACGCTTTTTTAATCTGGCACAAATGCATCAGTGAGTAGGGGCTACTTGCAGGCCTATGTCCTTGGCTGTCATCACTGTGCTGTTCCAGCTAGGAGAAGAGTCATGCCTGAGAGTCTCCCTGTCCCTGAAAGTCTTCCTTTCAAAAGAGCTCCCTCGGGCTTCCCTGGTGGCGCAGTGGTTGAGAGTCCGCCTGCCGATGCAGGGAACACGGGTTCGTACCCTTGTCCGGGAAGATCCCACATACCGCAGAGCGGCTGGGCCCATAAGCCATGGCCGCTGAGCCTGCGCTTCCGGATCCTGTGCTCCGCAACGGGAGAGGCCACAACAGTGAGAGGCCGGCATAACGCAAAAAAAAAAAAAAAAAAAAGCTCCCTCAATTCTCTTCAGCCTCAAAGTATCTTTTCAGAGGATCTTCTCAAGCCCTTTGGTGGGTGACTAACGCATCACTGGCAATCCACGGATGGAGAATTATCCTCTGCCAGGAGACCTTCTGAGTTCCGTGAAAAGGCAAAGATAAGCTCATTTCCCCCATGCTTCTTGTAGCCCTGCAGTTGCTTCTCCTGCCACAAGATGGCAACCTCCCCCAAGTACTATAAAGAGACTTCACTGAGGACTGAAGTGGGGAGACAGAGGAAGTGGGGATGCAGGGGCTGCCTGTGTAGAACGGACTTTAGTTTGATACCAGCCTTTTTTTTTATTATGTGATTTGGGAAATACCTTATCATCCTGTCATGTAATTTTATTAAACGGAGTAACAGTTTCACAGCACTCACCAAGCTCATATAGAGCCTCTTCTCTTTTTCTTGTTCGTCTGGATATATTTCAATCCACAGATGTTTAAATCCAGGAGACACAGGTCAAGGCATAGGGAACACAGTTCCCTGAAAACTAGTATTTCTGGGAAATACTACAAGGCCTTATTGATAACATCATGGGGTGTTGGTTTCATAAATTCTGATTCCAGGCAACCAATAGCTATTAATCATTTTAGCATTCTTCTTTTTTAATTGGGGCATAATTTACATCATATTTAAAAGTATAATTTTTTTTAAGGAGAAGGTTTTTTTAGTCAAGTTTTCATTATGATTTTTCATTTAACTATAGTTAATTTACAATATTGTGTTAGTTTCAAGTGTACAACAAAGTGATTCAGTTATACATATATATATTTTTTGATTCTTTTCTGTTATAAGTTATTATAAGACATTGAATATAGTTCCCTGTGCTTGTTTACCTATTTTATATAAAGTAGTGTGTATATGTTACTCCTAAACTCCTAATTTATCCCCCCATCCCTGCTTAAAGACAAAATTTTTAAGTGTAATGTTCAGTGTGTTTTAATAAATATATATGCCAGTGTAACCACCACCCCAATTAGGATATAGAACGTATCCTTCATGATGGTAAGGTCTCTTGTCTGCCTTCAAAGTCAACCCCCAAGACCTGAAGAAGACTTAAGGCCCAAGGGAGTGCAAACAGTGGGTTGAGCAGGGAGTATGTGGCCTTGAGGATAGCGTGCATTATAAGAAATTAAATAGAATTCTTTTTTTTAAACATCTTTATTGGAGTATAATTGTTTTACAGTGTTGTGTTAGCTTCTGTTATATAGCAAAATGATTCAGCTATACATATACATATATCCCCATATCCCCTTCCTCTTGCGTCTCTCTCCCATCCTCCATATCCCACCTCTCTAGGTGGTCACAAAGCACCGAGATGATATCCCTGTGCTATGCGGCTGCTTCCCACTAGCTAGCTATTTTACATCTGGTAGCGTGTATATGTCCATGCTACTCTCTCACTTCATCCCAGCTTCCCCCTCCCCGTGTTCTCAGGTCCATTCTCTACGTCTGCATCTTCATTCCTGTCCTGGACCTAGGTTCTTCAGAACCTCTTTGTTTTTGTTTTTGGATTCCATATATATGTGTTAGCATACGGTATTTGTTTTTCACTTTCTGACTTACTTCACTCTGTATGACAGTCTCGAGGTCCATCCACCACATTACAAATAACTCAATTTCATTTCTTTTTATGGCTGAGTAATATTCCATTGTGTATATGGGCCACATCTTTATCCATTCATCTGTCAATGGACACTTAGGTTGCTTCCATGTCCTGGATATTGTAAATGGAGTTGTAATGAACATTGTGGTACATGACTATTTTTGAATTATGGTTTTCTCAGGATATATGCCCAGTAGTGGGATTGCTGGGTCATATGGTAGTTCTATTTTTAGTTTTTTAGGGAACCTCCATACTGTTCTCCATAGTGGTTGTATCAATTTACATTCCCACCAACAGTGTAGGAGGGTTCCCTTTTCTCCACACCCTCTCCAGCATTTATTGTTTGTAGATTTTTTGATGATGGCCATTCTGACCGGTGTGAGGTGATAGCTCATTGTAGCTTTGATTTGCATTTCTCTAATAATTAGTGATGTCGAGCAGCTTTTGATGTGCTTCCTGGCAATCTGTATATCTTCTTTGGAGAAATGCCTATTTAGATCTTCTGCCCATTTTTGGATTGGGTTGTTTGTTTTTTGATATGGAGCTGCATAAGCTGCTTGTATATTTTGAGGATTAATCCTTTGTCAGTTGCTTCGTTTGCAAATATTTTCTACCATTCTGAGGGTTGTCTTTTTGTCTTGTTTATGGTTTCTTGTGCTGTGCAAAAGTTTTTAAATTTCATTTGGTCCCACTTGTTAATTTTTCTTTTTATTTCCACTCTCTAGGAGGTGGGTCAGAAAGGATCTTGCTGTGATTTATGTCATAGTTGACATGTCTCCTTAGTCCCAGTTAATCTGGGATCATTCTTCAGTCTTACTTTGTCTTTTATGACCTTAACACTTTCGACGAGTACTGGTCAGTTATTCTGTAAAATGCCCTCAATTTGTATTTGTCTAATGTTCCCTCATGATTAAATTCAGGTCATGTATCTTTGGAGGAGTGATGTTGTATCCTTCTCAGTGCATAAGAGCAGGAGGAACATGATGTCAATTGTCTTCTCCGGAGTGATGTCAACTTTGATCACTTGGTTTAAGGTGATATCTGTCAGGTGTCTCTACCATAAAGTTACCATTTTTCCCTTTGTAGTTAGTAAATATCTAGTAAGATAGTACATAAATATTCTGTTTCTGGCCACTCTTTTACTCTAAAATGCTTTAAATTTATAACATTATATATATATATATATATATACTTGTTATTAGTCCTCTTTTTGATATGTGTATTGTAAATATCATACCCTACTCTAAGACTTGCCTTTTCATGCTCTTCATGTCTTTTGATGAACAGAAGTTCTTAAGATTAATATTATTAAATTGACCATTTTCCCTGTATGATTAGAACTATTTGTATCCTACTTAAGAAATCTTTACCTATTCTAAAACATTGACTTGTCTTCTTCTAAAAACTATATTGTTTTTTTTCTTTCATGTTTGGATCTACAGTCCATCTGCAATTGATTCTCTTTTAGGTAACACCAAGATTCATTATTTTTTCATATGCTGTAAATTGACCCATCACCATTCATGGAAAATGAATGGTGCAGTTTCCCCACTGCACTGCTACCTTGGTTATAAATTAGGTGACTGTGTGGGTGAAGGTCTATTTTTGCCCTCTCTCTTCTGTTCCAGTTATCTATTTGTCTATCTTTGTGTGAGTGCCACACTGACTTAAGGACCATATTATTATTTTTTAAATTTTTAAATAAATTTATTATTTATTTTTGGCGGCGTTGGATCTTTGTTGCTGCGCGCAGGCTTTCTCTAGTTGCAGTGAGCAGGGGTGCACGGCCCTCTCATTGCAGTGGCTTCTCCTCTTGTGGAGCACAGGCTCTAGGTACACGGGCTCAGTAGTTGTGGCTCACGGGCTTAGTTGTTCCACGGCATGTGTGATCTTCCCAGACCAGGGATCGAACCCGTGTCCCCTGCATTGGCAGGTGAATTCTTAACCACTGTGCCACCAGGGAAGTCACAGGACCTTATTATTAAGTCTTGATGTCTTTATACTTCTAGATTTCATCTTCTTCAGCATAGACTTTGCTTTCTAATTAGTGTTTTTGTTTTCTTTGGATAATACCCAGGAGTGGAATTACTGGGTCATATGGTAGTTCTAGTTTTAATTTTTTGAGGACTGTCCATACTATTTTCCGTAGTGGCTGCACCAATTGACATTCCCACCAATAGTACATGAGGGATCCTTTTTCTCCACATCCTCGGCAACACTTGTTACTTGTTATTTGTTGTCCTTTTGATAATAACCATTCTGACAGGTGTGAGGTGATTTCCCACTGTGGTTTTGATATGCACTTCCCTGGTGATTAGCCACGTTGAGCATCATTTCACGTGCTCATTGGCCATCTGTATTTCTTCTTTGGAAAAATGTCTGTTCAGATCCTCTGCCTATTTTTTAATTGGATTGCTGTTGTTGTTGTTGTTGTTGTTTTGATATTGAGTTGTATGAGTTCTTTGTATATTTTGCATATTAACCCTTATCAGATATATTGCTTGCAAATATCTTCTCCTATTTAGCATGTGGCCTTTTAATTTTGTTGATAGTTTCCTTCATTGTGCAAAAGATTTTAGTTTGATATAGTCCCATTTGTTTATTTTTGCTTTTGTTTCCCTTGCATGAGGAGACATATCCAAAAAAATATTGCTAAGACTGATGTCAAAGAGTGCACTGCCTATGTTTCCTTGTAGATGTTTTCTGGTTTTACATTAAGTCCTTAATTTATTTTTTTTAATTAATTAATTAATTTACTTTTGGCTGCATTGGGTCTTCGTTGGGTTGCATGGGCTTCTCATTGCAGTGGCTTCTCTCGTTGCAGAGCACGGGCTCTAGGCTTGAGGGCTTTAGTAGTTGTGGCTCTCGGGCTCTAGAGCACAGGCTCAGTTGTAGCACACGGGCATAGTTGCTCCCCGGCATGTGGGATCTTCCTGGACCAGGGCTCGAACCCGTGTCCCCCGCATTGGCAGGCGGATTCTTAACCACTGCACCACCTGGGAAGCCCCCTTAATTCATTTTGAATTTATTTTTGTGCATGGTGTGAGAGAGTAGTCCAGTTTGATTCTTTTGCATATAGCTGTCCAGTTTTCCCAGCACCACTTATTGAAGAAGCTGTCTTTTCCCCATTGTATATTCTTGCCTCTTTTGTCATAGATTAATTGCCCATATAAGTGTGTGTTCGTTTCTGGGCTTTCTATTCAGTTCCATGGATCTATGTGTATGTTTTTGTGCCGTTTTGATGACAGTAGCTTTGTAATACAGTATAGTCTGAAATCAGGGAAAATGACACCTCCAGCTTTGTTCTCCTTTCTCAAGATTGTTTTGACTATTTGTGGTCTTTTGTGTTTTCATACAAAGTTTAGAATTATTTTGTTCCAGATCTGTCAAAAATGTCATTGGTATTTTAACAGGGATTGCATTGAATCTGTATATTGCCTTGGGTAGTATGGACATTTTAAGAATATTAATTCTTCCAATCCAAGAACACGATATGTCTTTCCATCTATTTGTGTCATTCTCAATTTCTTTCATCAATGTCTTATAGTTTTCTGAGTACAGGTCTTTTACCTCCTTAGTTAGATTTATTCCTAGGTATTTTATTTATTTGATATGATTGTAAATGGGATTGTTTCCTTAATTTCTCTTTCAATATTTCATTGTTAATGTATAGAAACACAACAGATTTCTGTATATTAATTTTGTATCCTGTGGCTTTACCAAATTCACTGATGAGCTCTACCAGTTTTCTGGTGGTGTCTCGAGGATTTTCTATATATAGTATCATATCATCTGCAAACAGTGACAGTTTTATTTCTTCCTTTCCAATTTTGATTCCTTTTATTTATTTTTTCTTGTCTGATTGCTGTGGCTAGGACTTCCAATACTATGTTGAATAAAAGTGGTGAGAGTGGCATCTTTGTCTTGTTCCTAATCTTAAAGGAAATGCTTTCAGCTTTTCACCATTGAGTGTGAAGTTAGCTGTGTCTGATTTACTGCGTTTACTGTATATTTGCCTTTAACAATGAGCTTTTTCCTTTTGTGTGGCCTGTCTTTTCTTTTTCTCATAGAGAAGTCCCTTTAACATTTCTTGTAAAGCTGGTTTGGTGGTGCTGAAATCTTTTAGCTTTTGCCTTTATGTAAAACTTTTGATTTCTAAATCAAATCTGAATGAAAGCCTTGCCAGGTATTCTTGGTTGTAGGCTTTTCTCCTTCATCACTTGAAATATATCATCCCACTCCTTTCTGGCCTATAAAGTTTCTGCTGAAAAGTCAGATCATAGCCTTATGGGCATTCTCTTGTGTATAACTTGTTGCTTTTCCCCTGTTACTTTTAATATTCTCTATTTATTTTTAACTTTTGTCATTTTAATTACAATGTATATTGGTGTGGTCCTCTTTGCGTTGATCCTGTTTGGGACTCTGTTCTTCCTGGACCTGGTTGTCTGTTTCCTTTCCCAAGTTAGGGAAGTTTTCAGCTATTATGTCCTCAAATATATTATTTGCCCCTTTCTCTGTCTCTTCTCCTTCTGAGACCTCTACAGTGTGAATGTTAGTAGGCCTAATATTGTCTCAGAGATCTCTTAAATCTCAGTGATCTCCTCATTTATTTTAATTCTTTTTTCTTTTTCCTGTTCAGCTTCAGCGATTTCCACCACTCTGTCTTCCAGCTCACTGATCAATTCCTCTGTATCATTGAATCTACTATTGATTCTTTCACATGTTTTCTCCATTTCAGTTATTGTATTCTTCATCTCTGTTTGGTTGTTCTTTATATTTTCTAACTCTTGATTAAAAGCTTATAACTTCTCACTCTGATTACCCAATCTTTTCCTGAGTTCTTTGGACGTCTGTTTGATCATAACCTTGAACCCTTTATCAGGTAGATTGCCTATCTCCACCTCACTTAGTTCTTCTTCAGGGACTTAATTTTGTTCCTTTGGAAAATATTTCTCTGTCACCTCATTTTGCCTAATTTGCTGTTTTTATTTCTATGTATTTGGTGGGTTGGTTATTTTTCCTGACCTTGAAGAAGTGCCCTTTTGTAGAAGACATCCTATGCATCCCAGGAGGGCACTCCCTTCTGGTCACCAGAACTGTTACTCTAAGAGTGTCCTCTATTTGGGCTGTGTGTGTCCTTCTCTTGTGATGAGCTGACTACTGTGGGCAGCCTGGTAGGTGTGGCTGGTCGCTGGTCTAGTTGGCTTTCAGGCCTGGCCTTGTGTGGAGGCTGCTGACCATTGGTGGGTGGGGGCTGGGTTACAAGCCTGCTGGCTGTGGGCCCTAGGGGTATAGTGCTGGCCCACAGTTGGGCATAGCCAGGTTCATGAGTGGGTGGTTGCAAGGCCAGGAGTCCCAGACCTAGTGTCAGCCTGCTGGTGGTTGGGATGGCTTCCTGACATGGCTGGCTGTGGGGTCCAAGGTGTCTTGGAGCTGGTGTCTGCCTGCTGATGGTCAGGGCTGGGTCCTGGGGCTAGTGTCAGCTCACTGGTGGGCAGAGCCTGTCCCAGGGTCCCTGGCTACAAGTCCCTATGGGTCCAGGGGGTAGTGCTGGTGCACTGGTGTTCATGGCCAGGGCCAGGTGGTACTGTGGGCTCATGGAGTCTTAAGGCAGCAGGCTTGCTAGTGGATGGGGCTGTCTCTCCACACTGCTAGTTGCTTGGCCCTAGGTGTCCCAGTACTGTGCCAGCAGGCTACTGAGTGAGGCCTGGACCTGGTGCTAATTAACAATGAGGATTCTAAAATGGTGCTTACTAACACCAGTGTCCACCTGGTAGAAGGAGTTCTCAAAAATGGCTGTCACCAATGTCTATGACCCCAGGGTGAGCCCCAGTTGCCTCCTGCCTCTCTGGGAGGCTCTCCAAGATCAGTAGGTAAGCCTGACCCAGGCTCGTTTTGAATTACTGCTTCTGCCCTGGGTCCCAGAGCATGTGAGATTTTGTGTGCATCCTTTAAGAATGGACTCTATTTCCCACAGCCCTCTGTCTCTCCTGAAAGTGAGCCCCGCTGGCCTTCAAAGCCAAATGTTCTGGGGGCTCATCTTGCTGGTGCAGGACCCCCAGGCTGGGGAGCCCTATGTGGAGCTCAGACCACTCACTTCTTGGGGAGAACCTCTGCAATTGTAATTATCTTCCCATTTGTGGGTTGCCCACCCGGGGGTGTGGGGCTTGACTATACCGTGTTTCCACCCCTCCTACTCATCTTGTTGTGGTTCCTTCTTTATATCTTTAGTTGTAGAAGATCTTTTCTGGTAGATTCCAGTCTTTCTCATCAACAGGTGCTCTGTAAATAGTAATTTTGGTGTGCCCATAGGAGGAAGTGAGCTCAGGGTCTTCCTACTCTGCCATCTTGGCCACCCTGAGTCTTGTATGTTGTACTATGCCATTTTATGTAAGGAACTTAAGCATCCAGGGATTTTGGTGTCAGTGGGGGGGGGGGGGTCTTGGTACCAATTCCCCATGGATACCAAGGGACAGCTGTATAGAAAAATGGATTATCATGCTAGCTCTCACCCTATACTATTTGCAGCTGCTGTGTTTTTGTGATAGCTGACTTACCTGCAATCACTTCAGAGCTGTCCACGTTCATCTGGGGTATTTGCAAAAACAAATGAGACCATGATGACTCCTATGATCAGAGCTAATTTTCATAATGATGGTTTGATTTTATGAGGCATATATGTGAGCTGCAGGACAGCAGCAGGAAAAGTACAAGCTAGAAGAGCAGACGCTTAAAAAAAAAAAAAAGGTCAACAATCTTGAAAGAAAATTACCTTCCTCATCAGCTGCCAGGCTTCTGAGTGGGGTGAAACATGGACATGGGCACTTCCCTGGAGCCAGTGATCTACAAATGCATTGTTATTTGCTTGTCAAACTTTGCTAAAGTTTATACTGTTGTAATGCAAGTGATTAACCTCTCTGAGGTCAAATCAGCTTTCTCTTTTGGTTGAGCTGCAGCATCTTATGGTAGCCAAAATAGGTTTTGGAGAAGAAGAGAAAAAAGACATTCCTCTTTTGGGTCATTGAAAAAGGAAAACAGCAAGTGCTGCACGTTTTTCTTTGATACATTTCTGGTAGAATTAGACTATCTCCTGATGGGGAATGGGGTTCATAGAGGATTCATCACCACTGCTTACGATGTCTGTCTGTTAGGCAAACATAAATTTCTGAGATCCTAATATCTAAAAATGAGATAAGTTGGGCAATACCTCTTTCCAAACACCAATTCATTGAATAAATATTATTACAGTACCAAAAGAGGACCTAATCCAAAGTTTGTACTAATGTAGGCATGTTGCTCATCTGCTGCCATGTTATGCCTTAAATTTCTTGAAGGAGCCCAGGCTGGAAGTGAAGCAAGTTGCAGTGTCACCTTCTCCATGGAGGCAGTGATCTGCTGGCTCAGGTGTGAGGAGGTGGGAAAAAGGGAAGTCCAATGCTAATCACTGAAGGTAGAACTGTCACTACCATTGGGCAGGGGTGTCGCCAAGCAGACTTGTTTTTCTGTCTGTTTTCTTATCACTGTTCTTTCCCTTACCTTCAATTTAGCAGGTTGGAAACAGAGATCTTCTTAATTTTTTAAATTTTATTTTGTTTTTAAAGTGAGGTATAATTGACATATGACATTATATTATCAATACTTTCAGGCATACAGCATAATGATTCAGTATTTATATACATTGTGACATAATCACCACAATAAGTCTAGTTAACATCCATCACCACACAGTTACAGAAATTTTCTTTTCTTTTCTTTTTTTCTTCTGATGAGGACTTTTAAGATCTACTCTCTTAGCAGCTTTCCAACATGTACTGTAGTATTATTAACTACAATCGCCATGCTGTACATTACATGCCCATGATTTTATTTTATAGCCAGATATTTGTAGCTTTTGACACCCTTCACCCATTTTGACCTGCTTGACACACACACACTTCCCTCTGGCAACCACCAATCTGTTCTCTGTATCTATGAGCTTGGTTTTTGGTGCTGTTGTTTGTTTGTTTTGTTTTTCAGATTCCACCTATAAGTGAGATCATATGGTATTTATCTTTGTCTGATTTATTTCACTTAGCATAATGCCTTCGAGGTCCATCTATGTTGTAGCAAATGGCAAGATTTCATTCTTTTTTATGGCGGAGTAATATTCCATTGTGTATATATACATCTTCTTTATCTCTTCATCCACTAATGAACACTTAGGTTGTTTCCATATCTTGGAAATTGTAAATAATGCTACAAGGAATGTGGTGGTGAATGTATCTTTTCAAATTGGGAAACACAGGTTTTCTTCATGAGAATCCCTCTTGCAAACCTTTCACAGACTTTATTTTAGCAAGCCTTATACACTGCTGTGACCTGTGATTGGGATACCTATTATATAATCTCAGAAATCAATGGATTCTATGGTCCCAGATGGGTTTGTGCCTAAAGCAGCACTAGTTCCCTGGCAGAAAGATGGAGAGAGAGAGGAGATGGAAAACTGCTGTTCTTTTTGTAACAAATCTTGTAGAACTATTTGTCTTTTAAAACTATGTGCATTGGGCTTCCCTGGTGACGCAGTGGTTGAGAGTCCACCTGCCGATGCAGGGGACACGGGTTCATGCCCCGGTCCAGGAAGATCCCACATGCCGCGGAGCGGCTGGGCCCGTGAGCCATGGCCTCTGAGCCTGCACGTCTGGAGCCTGTGCTCCGCAACAGGAGGGACCACAACAGTGAGAGGCCCGCGTACCGCAAAACAAAAAACAAAAAACTATGTGCATTTGCAACTATGATAAAAATCAAAGCTGTATATTAAAAAAAGTTGGTAGATGGGCTGAATAAAATGGACACAACTAAAAATAGAATTAATGAACTGAATTAAGATTAATCCTAAGAATTCTCTCAAGCTCAGAGCTAAAGGACTAAAACAAAGCCAAAATAAAACAAAAACAACCAATGAAAGAAAGGTTAAGCGACATGGAGGATAAAGTCAAAAGTTCCCACAGCATCAAATAGAAATTCCAGAACAAAAGAATGGAAATAATGGAAGAGAGATATAATATAGGTGAACTTTTCTGAGTTTGGAAAATATTTCAGTCTTAGTGAACAACCTAAGAGTGCCAATCAGGACAAGCAAAACAGGTCCACTCCTAAACACATTCTTCAAGGGAAAGAGGAAATCTTAAGTTTTTCTTGTGAGAAAAACTAGATTATCAACTAAGGAAAAAGAACCAGTTGAGTATCAAATTTTTCTTTGATACCAGTGGATTCTAGGAGACAATGGAGAGATATCTTGAAGGACGGTGTCAAATTTAGTTTCCTTATGAGCCCCCAAACATGGCATTTAATATAATTAGGTGGTAGCAAATACTATTTATTTTAAAAGGGAAAGATTGGTTAATAGTTTTGTTATTGAATTTTAATTTTATTAGCTGTGATCAGAAAAATAGCTAACACTAACATAGAGTTACAACAAACTCTTCAAAAAATATGCCATTTAATTATTATAACATAGCACCTATAATGTAGGTACTATCATTATTCCCATTCTACAAATGAGAAAACTAAGGCACAGAAAAGATAACTGACTCTCTTAAGGTCATCAACTAACCAATGGTATAGCTGGGATTCAAACCCTATTTTTATTTTGGAATTTTTTGTGGTTTTCTTTGCAATAAATATTTTGTCAGTTTTTGTGAATATTCAGTAGATGATTGAAAGGAAGCTGCTTTCTCTGTAGAACATGGAGTCCAGTCCAGTTCATAACTATTCATTCTACCTCATAAATAATATTATTCCAATCACTTGTATGTTTTTTGGTGTTTGGTCTATCAAAGTCATAGCAGAGACAGTTTAAATCTTACTTCTATTTCATATTGTAAAACTTGGAAAACTAGTTTCTTCTTCTGCCTCTTAGATGCTGTTTTCTTTTCTTTGTTCCAGAATTTTTTCATGGTTTTATAACCTTTTTTATGCTTACTCATCCTTGAATTTAACCATGCTTTGCACTTGTTCCCAAACAGTATGAGCTAATGCTTCTTGGCTCCCTGCCTGTCTATTTGGATGCTGTTAGAATCTTCTTCATATCTTAAGCTGAAGGATTGATTACCTTCCGGCAGCCTGTAAGGATTGTGAAGAGAGCCATCTGGCAAGGAAGGTCACCCCTGTAAGGCTTCTTCTCAAAGTTTCTGCAAAGCCACTGTCCCAAAGGGCTGAAGGTTATCTGGTCTTTGACCTCACCTCCTTCTCGGCCAGCAGCCAGAATGGATATCAGAGAGGAGCTTGCCACTCAGGGTAAAAATTCCGCCCCCCCCAAAGGCTCTGGGGCATTTCAGTGAGTACTGGGAAGGGAGATTCAGAAGTCTGGGTTAGACACCCCCACTCCTATCTAGAAGTGTTCTGGAAATTTGTTGTGCCATAAAATAACATCCCAAAGTTCATGGTATGAAACAATGATAATCATTTACTATTGTCATCTCTCAGGAGTCTGGGGGTTGGCTGAGTTCAGCTAAGTGGTTCTCACTCAGTGTCTCTCATCTGGCTGCTGTGAGACAGGGATGATGCTGGGGTCATCTGGCTTCTTCATTAGCTTGTCTACCACTGGGTCTGGGAAAGTTCAAACTGCTGGGGCTGAAACAGCTGGGACTCCTCCGACTCTCTTTGTCTTCATGTGGTCTGTCCACATCGTCTCCACAGCATGGTGGCTTCAGGGAAGCTGTACTTCAGGGCTCCACAGGCATATGCTCTGAGTGAGAGAACTAGACAGAAGCTATATCATCTTTTAAGACCCAGCTTCAAAAGCATTACTATTGTTATGCAATCACGGAAGCTCACCCAAGAAGTCCACTCAGGTCCAAAGAGTAGGGACAGAGATGCTATCTCTTGACTGGGGTGGGGAGAGTGGTGTTGGAACAGCATGAGAGACTGAATATATTATTACAACCAATTCTGAAAAATACAATCTGCCACGGGAAGTTTAATACAATTTTGTTCAATTAGTAAGTGATTGTATACCATCAATAGTAATACTTACTGACACATACTCCATGCAAGTATCTAACTCATAGAACTGTTGTGAGGATTAACTGATTAAAACAGCATATCTAAAGTACTTAGAATAGTGACTGGCGCATGCTAAGTGCTTATATAAATGTTAGCTATACTCTACAGTTAAGTAAATTAGACTCAATAACTATAGTGTTAACTAACCACCCTTCCCTGCCATTCAATTTTCAGTTGTCCATTCCACTATTCACTTTTTTTTTTTAAACATTCTTGGTTTACTTCCTTGTTTTGGTGGAACATACCATCTGAAAGCTTCTTAAGAAAAGATTCTTGGAAGATAAAAAAATATTTTTAATCTTGCATGTCTGAAAATATCTTTATTTACCCCCACACTTGACTGATAGTTTGGCTGGGTATAAGAACCTGTATTGGAAATAATTTTCTCCCAGAATTGTAAAGACATTATTCCATTGTCTTCCAGCTTCATGTGTTACTATGGAGAAGTGATGCCACTCTGATCCTTCCTGATCCTTTGTGTGAAACCTCATTTCTCCCTCTGAGTGCTTACGATCTATTCTATATCCCCAGTGTTCTGAAATTTTATCATGATGTGCCTTGGTGTGGTTCTGTTTTTGTCCATTTTGTTGGGCTCAGTGAGCCCTTTCAATGTGGAAACTCATGTCCTTTAGTTCTAAAAATATATGATTGAATTATTTAATTGATTTCTTCCACTCTGTTTCCCAGATATCCTGGGCTGACTTTTGAATTTTCTTATCCTTTCTTACATCCTTCTCTTTTTTTGGTCTCTTATCTACACATTCTAGGATATTTCCTCACTTTATCTTCCTACCATTCTACTGAGTTTTTCATTTTTGCTATCATAGTTTTAATTTAAAAGAGCTCTGTTTGGTTCTCTGAGTGTTCATTTTTTAGAGAATCTATTGTATTTCCATTCTATTTTATTCTATTTTTGTTTCTCAAAGGAGATCAATGAAAGATTTTTCAAAGTTTTCAACTCTCCATATAGTCTTGTTTCTTCCAAGTTTCTTTTTTTCTGCTCTGTTTCATATCAGATCCTTCCCTTAAATTCTGATGACCTTTGAATGTTTGTTCTTACTTAGTAGTGTCAAACTTAGTAAAACAAACAAAACAGGACACTTAACTTTTCATTGTAGATAAACAATAAATAATTTTTAGTATAAATATACTCATGCAATATTTAGGATATACTGTATATAAGAATTTTATAATTTAGTAAAAAATTATTTGTTATTTATTTGAAATTCCACTTTAAGTGTCTTGTATTTTATCTAGCAGCCCTAAGACTAAGATCTAAAATGCTGCCTGGAATAAAAAAGAGTGGGGTGAATTGGGAGATTGGGATTAACTTATATATGCTAATATGTATAAAATAGATAACTAATAAGAACTTGCTGTGTTAAAAAAAATTAAATTAAAAAAAAAAGAATGAAATCTTGCCATTTGGGACAACATGGATGGACCTAGAAGATATTATGCTAAGTGAAATAAGTCAGACAGAGAAAGACAAATACTGTATGATTTCACTTATATGTGGAATCTAAAAAACAAAACAAATGAACAAACATAACAAAATGGAAACACAGTTATAGATATAGAGAACAAACAGGTGGTTACCAGAAGGAAGGGGTCTGGGGAGAAGAAAGAAATAGATGAGGGAGATTAAAAGGTACAAACTTCCAGTTGCAAAATAAATGAGTCATGGGTATGAAGGCTTGGGGAATATAGTCAATAACTAAGTAATAGCTTTGTATAGCAACATGCAACTAGATTTATCATGGTGATCATTTTGAAACGTATGGAAAAAATCAGTGTTGAGTAACAGGAACTAACATAGTGTTGTAGGTCAATTATACTTCAAAAACAAACAAACAAACATACAAACAAATTCATAAGAAAGAAGATCAGATTTGTGGTTACCAGAGGCTGGGCAGTGGGCCGGGAGGGGTAATTGGACGAAGGCAGTCAAAAGGTACTACAGGGCTTCCCTGTTGGCGCAGTGGTTGACAGTCCCCCTGCTGATGTAGGGGGGACGCGGATTCGTGCCCCGGTCCGGGAAGATCCCACATGCCGCGGAGCGGCTGGGCCCGTGCGCCAACGGGAGAGGCCACAACAGTGAGAGGCCCGCGTACCGCAAAAAAAAAAAAAAAAAAAAAAAAGGTACTACAAACTTCCAGTTATAAGATTAAATAAATAGTAAGGATGTAATGTACACCATGATAAATATAATTGACACTGCTGTATGTTATACAGGAAAGTTGTTAAGAGAGTAAATCCTAAGCGGTCTCATCACACGCAAAATTTTTTTTTATTTCTTTAATTTTGTATCTATATGAGATGATGGAGGCTCACTAAACTTATTGTGCTAATCATTTCATGATGTATGTGAGTCAAATCATTATGCTGTACACCTTAAACTTATACAGTGTTGTATGTCAATTATATCTTAATAAAACTGGAAGAAAAAATAAAATAAAATACAAACATTTAAAAATTAAAATAAAATGCTGCCTGGAAGCTCTGTATGCCTGGGTAAGGGGTGGGGCTTGACTATGGTAAAGTCACTAAAGGATTGCTCCGGTTTCATTGAATAACCAATGACAGTCTCTTTAGGTCTTTTCTCTTCCCCAGAGCAGAGTATTCCAGACTCCTCATCTTGGTTGCCAGGGTTGTAGGAGTCAAGTGAAGGAGGAATACTGAGCAGCTCAACATTCATTATATTAAGTTTCATATAGATCTTCAATTTCAGGGCCACGCCCCCAGCCTTGTGTGGTAGATTAAAGGTGGCTGCAAATTTTTTGCTAGTCTCCCAATTGAGGGATGAAGCCTAATGCCCCTTCCTTGAGTCTGGGCTGGCCTTAGTGACTTCATGAGCTATAGAATGCAACAGAAATAACGTCCAGGGGCTGCCAAACCTAGATAATAAGAAGCCTAGTAACTTTTGCTTGGATCTCTTGGAATATCCTTTTTGCATGCCCTGAGCCTCCACAGGAAATCTGACTACCCTGAAACTGCCATGTGGAGAGGGCATGTGTAGGTGCTCCTGTGGACAGTGCCTGCTGAGATCAGCCTTCCAGCACACCTTATCATGGTGGCAGACATGTGAGTGAATCCTCCAGACTGGCCCATCTGCCAGCTGAATACCATCAAGTGACTTGTTTAAAAAAGTTTTGTCTGGTGTATATTTTTAACATACATACATATATATATACACACACACACATATATATATGTGTATATATATACATATATATGTGTATATATATATGTGTGTGTATATATATATATATGTATATATATATTAGTTCCTGGTATACAACATAGTGATTTGATATTTCTATACATTTCAAAATAATCACCATAAGTCTAGTTGTCCTCTGTCACCATACATATTACACGTTATTACATATTATTACATATTATTGACTATATTCCACACACTGCACATTTCATACCTGTGACTTATCTATTTTGTAACTGGAAGTTCTACCTTTTAATCTCCTTCACCTATTTCTCTCCTTCTCTCCCCTCCCGTCCCTCCCCTCAGGCAACCACCTGTTTGTTCTCTGTATCTATGGCTCTGTTTCTGTTTGGTTATGTTTTTTCATTTGTTTTGTCATTTAGATTCTACATGTGAGTGAAATCATACAGTATTTGTCTTTCTCTGTCTGACTTATTTTACTTGGCAGAATATACTCTAGGTCCATCCATGTTGTCCCAAATGGCAAAATTTCATTCTTTACTATGGCTGAGTGATATATATATATATATATCTTATTTGTCCGTTCATCTATTGATGTGCACTTGGGTTGCTTCCAAATCTTGGCTATTGTAAATAACACTTCAATAAACATAGGGGTGCATATATCTTTTCTAATTAGTGCTTTCGTTTTCTTTGGATAAATAGCCAGAAGTGGAATTGCTGGATTGTATGGCAGTTCTATTTTTAATTTTTTGAGGAATCTCCATACTGCTCTCCATAGTGGCTGCACCGATTTACGTTCCCTCCCACGGTGCACGAGGGGTCCCTTTTCTCCACACCTTCACCAACAACTTATCGGTTGTCTTTCTGATAATAGATATCCTGACCTGTGTGAGACTAAGTGATTTCTGTTGATGTCACGTGGAACAGAAGAAATGCCCAGCCAAGCCCTGTCCAAATTCAGACCTAAAAAATCAGGAGATATAATAAAATGGTCATTGTTTTTATTCACCAAGTTCTGGGCTAGTTTGTTAGTCAGCCTTAGATAACCAGAACATCTCGACTACACTTGGTATGCCCCATTCCAGAGATCCTCTGCTTTATCGCCTTCAGAGACTATGTTTCTGATTTGCTGCCCAAGTGGGAGAGGGCAGTGGCAGCTGCGTACTATTGGGAAGGAGATGGAGGAGATTGGCTGCTTCCAGTACAGACCTACAAAAAATCCTCCTGTTTTTAGTTTTAGTTATATACCCACTCTTAGAAGCACTTGGTGCAGCACGCAATACCTGCGTTACCCTGGGAAATTCTACAATATCGTGTTGCTTCTTGGCTTTCCCTACTCCTGGCTTAGGAGTCAGTTTTCTCATGTCTGCTATGTCAATTATCACCTATCTGCTTTCGGGTTTCCAAAATTTTGTTATTTTTCCTCACTTGTTCTTGTGAGGATTTCTTGGGGGGAGGGGGTTAGTTTCTTGTTGTTGTTTGTTTGTTGGCTGTGTCAGGTATTAGTTGCAGCATGCGGGATTTTCGTTGAGGCATACAGGATCTGTAGCATGTAGGATCTTCAGTTGTGGCATGCAGGATCTTTTAGTTGTGGCATGCGGGCTCTTAGCTGAGGCATGCGGGATCTAGTTCCCTGATCAGGGATCGAACCCTGGCCCCCTACATTGGGAGCGTGGAGTCTTAACCGCTGGACCACCCAGGAAGTCCCTCTTGAGAGTTTTTTTTAATCTACTATTTAAAAAATTTTTTTTACTGAAGTATAGTTGATTTACAATGTTATGTTAATTTCTGATGTAAAGCAAAGTGATTCAGTTACACATACATATATTCTTTTTTATATTTTTTTCATTATGGTTTATCACAGGGTATTGAATATAGTTCCTTGTGCTAGACAGTAGGACCTTGTTGTTTATCCATCGTATTTATATATAATAGTTTGCATCTGCTAATCCCAAACTCCCAATCCTTCCCTCTTCCACCCCCTCCCCCTTGGCAACCACAAGTTCACAAGTCTGTTCTCTGTGAGTGTTTCTGTTTTGTAGATATATTCATTTGCATCATATTTTAGATTCCGCATATAAGTGATATTATATGGTATTTGATCTTTCACTTTCTGACTTACTTCGCTTTGTATGATAATCTCTAGGTCCATCATGTTGATACAAATTTGTCCTATTTCATTCTTTTAAAACATCTACTATTACTTTAGTGAGATTTCAAGAGGGAGCAAGGCAAATGCATGTGTTCATTCTGCTATATTTAATTTAAAGTCTCCTTTGAATCTTTAATTTCAACTGTTACATTAATTTTTTATTTATTTATTTTTTTAAACTGCTCAGAGGCTGTTGATTTGTTTACTTTCTTTTTTTTAAAGATTTTCTTTTGGATGGGGTCCATTTTTGTAAAGTCTTTATTGAATTTGTTACAATATTGCTTCTGTTTTATGTTTTGGTTTTTTGGCCGAGAGTCATGTGGGATCTTAGTTCCTTGACCAGGGATCGAACCCTCACCCCCTGCCCTGGAAGGCAAAGTCTTAACCACTGGACAGCCAGGGAAGTCCCTATATTAATTTTGTAAATACTCCTAAAAAAAACTTAAAACATTAAATGAAATAAAATACTCACAGATCAGGTTGCCTAGAAGCAAAGCCTGAGACAGGGATTCTTGTGTAAGTGTCTTAGTGAGGTGGTATTCTCAGGAGAACCTGTGAGTCAAGCAGGAAATCGCAGAGGAAGAAGCAAAGCACAGAAGGGTTTTCTGCTGAAATTTAGCCTCAGCCTAAGCCCATGGGAGCTCTGGAATAGGAAGGATATCATAGATTAATTCTTGGCCTTTTGTACCCTGTAAGGTTAGCATTGACTGTGGCTTCCCAACCTGGAGTGAGGGCAGTTATGGGGAGAAAAGGGGGCGCTGTGAGCTGGGTACACCCGCCTAGTAAAGGTGATCTTGGCAGGGTGCATCTGCTCCATTTCTAACCTTTTCTTTTTTATTTTATTAATTATTTAAGGATTAAGTAGTGGATCTAATCCCTCTGAGGAAATGAATTAGCCTTATTTCATTTTTTCCCACTGTTTGTCTTCTTTAGTTGACTCCACGTTAGTTCATAAACTGAAGCTCAGAAACTTAAAGGTATCAAGCAGAGAAAAGGGGCTGACCAGGTGTAGAATCCAGACCAGTCTGATCCCCAAACCCATGCTCTCAACCATATTAAACCACCTCCTTTAGTTGCATCTTAAGGAAATAATTTAATGTTACCTCTCCAGCTTTTTGTTTTTAATATAAATTTATTTATTCATTTATTTCTGGCTGTGTTGGGTCTTCGTTGCTGTGAGCAGGGGCTACTCTTCATTGCCATGCGCATGCTTCTCACTGCAGTGGCTTCTCTTGTTGCGGAGCACAGGCTCTAGGCCTGTGGGCTTCAGTAGTTGTGGCTCACGGCTCTAGAGCACAGGCTCAGTAGTTGTGGCGCACCGGCTTAGTCGCTCCGAGGCATGTGGGATCTTCCCGGGCCAGGGCTCAAACCTGTGTCCCATGCATTGGCAGGCGGATTCTTAACCACTGAGCCACCAGGGAGGCTCACCTCTCCAGCTTTAAGGTTGCTAACAGTCACTTGCATTTTGATCTGTTCGATATAAAACACACTCCCCAGGGACTTCCCTGGTGAGGCAGTGGTTAAGAATCCACCTGCCAATGCAGGGGATCGATCCCTGGTCCGGGAAGATCCCACAGGCTGCAGAGCAACTAAGCCCCTGTGCCACAACTACTGAGCCTGCACTCTGGAGTCCGCTAGCCACAACTCCTGAAGCCCACGCTCCTAGAGCCGGTGCTCCGCAACAAGAGAAGCCACCGCACTGCGAAGCCTGCGCACCGCAATGCAGAGTAGCCCCCCGCTTGCTGCAACTAGAGAAAGCCAGTGCGCTGCAACGAAGACCCAACGCAACCAAAAATAAAAAATAAATAAAATCGATTCTTAAACACACACACACACACACACACACACACACACACACACTCCCCAAAGCTACCTACCCTCTGTTAAATGAAATCCGAATTTGCCGATATACCCAATAGGTTCATTATGCGAGCATTCACCGAGTACCTGCCATGTGCCAGGACGGTCGGTACTGGGTGTGAGTGCAAAGACCACTTAGACCCAGTCAGTGCCTTGTTTGAGTCCAACCGGGGAGGCAGATACGAACAAAGACTGTATAATAAGGGGAGAGCGCTGTTTCAATGCCGAACCCGGGAGCTACTTGACCAGCAGCGAACCCAGGTAATGGTAGCGAGAAAGATCTGGAACTGCTCCGAACTCCCATTTCCAAAGGTTTCCCCAAGGAAAGGGAACTCGGCTTTTCTCAAGGGAGAAGTGGAACTACGAGGAACTTTGGGGTATGTATAGTGCTGAGAGGGAAACGAAATGTGCCGTTCTGATTTCACTTTCCACTTTTCCGGCGTGAGAAAGTGCAGTGTCGCGGGGAGGAAGCTTTGACTCTCTGCCGGAATTCCGGCCGCGGCGGGCGCAGGGCGTGTGCGGGCGAGGTCCCGAGGCGCGGCCCTCCGAGGGTGTGGGGGCGCCCGAGCACCGGAGACCTGAGAGTCCGACTGCTTCGACTCGAGGGAGCACGAGCGCGCCCGGGCGGGGCCGGGCAGGCTGGGATCCAGGCTGGGGACAAAGCCGAGAGCGCGACGCGCGGGCTCTAGGCCGGTGCAGCCCCTCCCCGGGCGCCAGGCGCGGCGGTCCCGGCCCCGGCGTCCAGGTGCGCTTCGCCCGCGTAGGCTTTTCCGGTCTCGTGGGCAGAGAGGGACAACCAGGAACTCGGGCTCAGTCTCCACCCCGAAGCGGGGCGGGTCCGCTTGGGATAAGACCCGCTGCCCGGCCCCGTCAGGGTGTGATCTCGGTGACCGCACAGAAGGAACGCCGTCCCGTCTCGGCCCCAGGGGTAAGGGGGTCCCGGGCTCCGGAAGGGGTGCAACAGCCCGGGAAAGCCTCGCGGGGGTGGCGGGTCCGGCGCCGCGCCGCTCCCAGGAGGGAGTGCCCGCGGCCGGCCTGCGGGCCCGCCCGGGCAGGCACAGGGTGGAGCGAGCCGGACTCGCTCCGGGTGGGCAAGGGAGAGGCAAACACCGCCCTTATCCACCGGCACCTTCCAGGAGAACCTCCAGAGCAGTTTATGCAGCTCAGGATGTACACCAGTTAGAGACCACCGCAGCTATTTATTGAGTTCATGTGCCAAGCACGGTGCTGGATTTAGGCATTACAAAGGATTGAGTAATATTCCCTGGAGCTGACTCAGTCCAACACCCAAGTTTTGCTTTTTTAATTCTTTCTTTACTCCGTTTAAGAAACGTACTCCTTTCTCCTAGTCTCTTACCCTTTCTCTCCGTGTGCACCTGACGTGCTCAGCACAATGCCTGGAACATGGGAATCTGATATTATTATGAGATCCATGACCAGCGTCTGCCGATGGCACAGCCTCACTCTTTAGTCATGGTTTTAACCAGCCGGAGACTTTGGGACCAAAGAGGTTATTGCTTTTCAACAATCTGCCCAACTTTAAGTGCTTCCCAAATTGATGCAAGTCTTCTGTAAGCTGTTGGGAGCATGTGGGTCCTGACTAACCCACAGCTTTCATGAAAAGTGGGCATCTGCTGTCTCCAGCTGACAGTGGGAAGAATGAATAGGGTCCCCCCCCCAAATGATCCATCCCATTGTCCATCAGTTCTAGAACCCTCCACCTCCTCCTTACATTGCAAGTAACTCTCTTGATAGGGAAGCCCTCGCTCTTTAGTTGCCAGGGAATTCTCGGATGACAGAGGTGGAAGAGCAAGCAGCAGAGGAAGGGGACAGGGATGAGGAAATGGGTAACCATAGCCGCCCAGGACTGGCTGACTTCCCAGAGCCCTTTCTGGCCAAGGCCGGATCCCCTACATGAGCTTAGATCAGATTTCTGTTGCTTTGGGGGTACACGTGCGGGCACAGACGTACACACAATTACTGGATCAAAGGTGTCTGTGAATTTCCCTCCTAGATGTTCTTGCATTTGGTTAGGGATAATTTTTCTCTGAAAGCTATTTAGAGGGTAACATTGCAGTTAAGTCCGAGCACACCAGCCCTCAGTATCTGTAGGGTGAGAAGCCACTTGGTCATCCTCAGACTGTATCTTGTGGCCCATTTCTTTGCTTATGTCTAGCCGCTCATTTGTTTCTCAGCCTTGCACATCTGCTTGTAGACTAAGCCTGCTCTTCTCCAAGGGAGACGGAGGGGAGGGGCGGGCGCCGGGATAACAGACCTTGTGCCAGGGAGTACTTGTAGCTTCAGAATAAACCAGAGGGGGAATTTTCCTTGGGTGTCAATTTTATCCAGGTATTTGAGGATGAAAACACTTTTCATACAAAAACAATTACAGATATACTTTGTAGTAGGATTCAGAATTTAGATACCTTCTTCGTATAAAACAAACACTTCTAAACGTTTTGCCTGGGCTTTGGGCTGCAATTTGGCCCAAACCTAACCTTTGGGAGTTTGCTTTTACTGCAGTTAGGGCTACTTATGGAGGCAGTTTGATCGATGCTGCAGTATCCTTCATGGAGGGACTTTGAGTAACAGCTGTACTAGGTTACTTGTTTAATCTTTATTTCAACCTGAGGCGGGGTTATTAAGCTTGTTTTACAGAAGAGGATCCTGAGGCTCCAAGTGGTGGTCCTTAGTCAAGGTCAGACCTTTTGCGAACATTTAAATCCAGCTGCTGGATACTAAAGCCTGTTCTGTTATCCTCTCTGTCCTACTGTGGCTCTGTCAGTGCTTGGTTCAGAGTGATATGGCATTTGGATTTGTGGCTTCCTGGCTTATTAACTAAATCTTGACCAATGTTTTTCTTTGCCTTTTCAACTTTCTTCTGGTCAAGCTGATGTGTAAACCATGGTGGGAAGAACTGGACCTGGCAGTAGTGTGGGGATACAGGTGAATGGCCCTAAATTCGGGAAGGGCTTGGCTTGTGGATGAGGGAATAGACTCACTCTTTGTGGCACTGGGCAGAGCTGGGCAGGAATTTTTGGATGGCAGGTTCTGGTTGGACTTAAGGAAGTGGCTTTTGAAACCCGTAGGCTGGGTGACTTTGGAGCTGGCGGGAGTCTCTCCCCAGAGATATCTGGGCAGAGGCCGAACAGCTCCTTTCTGATGGAGCTGGGAAGGGGACAAGGTTAAACTAAGATGGCTTCTAAAGCCATAGTTTCCAAACTTCAGGTACATCCCTCCGGAAGCTTGCACAGCACACAGATTCTTGCCCCCAAAGTTCTGATCAGTATGACAGGGTGGGACCCAGGAATCTGCCTGTCATTGGTTTTATTGGGAATAACTTGTTAGTGTTCAGTTATGTTTGAACTGGACAGAGAGCTTTGCTGTGGGAACCTGCACCACCACCTCTGAAGAATTTATTTTAAAGGTTCAAGATGCTTGAGGTCAGTAAGTTGCCATTCTGCTCCTTGGTCCGGACTGCTAGACATAAAACTCATGTGGAACATTTTATCCGCAATCGGCAGCAAGGATAAATTGCAGCCAAAGGCCAGACTGTAAGTTACTCTGGAAAAGACCTTCACCTTTTCCCCCGCAACATCATTAACCCTTTAAGGCCCGGATATAACACAGCATGGACAGCCTGACTTGAAACAGATCAGGAGGCCCCATGGGTGGACTTTTGTCAAGTCATCAGAAAGACGTCCCTGCCCAGTCACTGTGGATTCAATCCGCTGGGTTAAGGCACTCACCTCCCCCCACCACCCAACAGGTAACATTAAATTATTACCAGGAGCTAGTGT
Organism: Globicephala melas; assembly: GCF_963455315.2. Lineage (NCBI taxonomy): Eukaryota > Metazoa > Chordata > Mammalia > Artiodactyla > Delphinidae > Globicephala > Globicephala melas. Next base: position 31,021,075 of record NC_083325.1, on the reverse strand, counting down.
AGAGGGGCCCTGTGGTGAATGGGAACAAGTTCTCCTGATTCCTGTGTAGTGGAGCCATCTCCTCTGGAGGAGGTCCTTTGTGGACACAAGCCCGGTGGTATCAACAGTCCCCAGCACCTGCCTTCTCACTCCTCTCCAAGGGCCTCAGGAAGGCATTTTCTGGACCCTGCTTAGCTTCAGCTTCTATTATTGCTGCTTTTTGATGCTGTACAAGGACCCAGTGACTCACTGGTTCTCATCCTTGTTAGAGTCACAGACCCCTTTGAAAATCTTTTCTTGTTTTATTTATTTATTTTTATTTTTTGGCCGTGCCACACAGCATGTGGGATCTTAGTTCCCCAACCAGGAACTGAACCCGTGCCCCCTGCAGTGGAAACGCAGAGTCTTAACCACTGGACCGCCAGGGAAGTCCCTGAGAATCTGATTAAAGCCACGAATCTCCTCTTGAGAAGAATAAACATGCATTTGACATTTTCCCATACAGTCTCAAGGGGTTTACGGACACCCTTCTAATCCCAACCATGGATGCCTAGACATTGTGTTAAGAATTGCCCTAAAATTTGGCAATGTTTCTCAGAATTTTAAAATCCATTTACTTTTGTTCCATCAATTTGAATACTAGGAATTTATCTTAAAGATATAGTTGGACATGTGTGTGGAGACATGTGTACAAGGATATATACATTGCAGCATTGTCTGTAGCACCAAAAGTTTGGAGACGATTAAATCTCAGTAAGGGACTGGTTAAGTTATGGACCATCCATGCAATACAATACAATGCAGCTGTTAAAAAGTGGTGCAGGGGCTTCCCTGGTGGTGCAGTGGTTGAGAGTCCGCCTGCCGATGCAGGAAACACGGGTTCGTGCCCCGGTCCGGGAAGATCCCACTTGCCGCGGAGCGGCTGGGCCCGTGAGCCATGGCCGCTGAGCCTGCGCGTCTGGAGCCTGTGCTCCGCAACGGGAGAGGCCACAACAGTGAGAGGCCCGCGTACCGCAAAAAAAAAAAAAAAAAAAAAAGTGGTGCAGGTTGATAGGAACAGATATAGAATGATATTGAAGATATATATACATATATTTAAAGCAAAATACAGTTTTACAAGATATGCTAACATTTCTGTATATAAGAATCGTGGAGGCTATTTATATTCTTAGGTACTTGTTAATGCATAAATACTTCTGAAAGGTTACACAGGAAAACTATGACTGCCACTGTAGTTGGAGGGAGGTGAAGTTCTTACAGACTTATCAACATATACTTTTTGGTACTATTTGAGTTGTTTTTTTTTATCATGTTCATGTATTGTCAGCTTTTTAAAACAGAGAGTTACAGATAGCACCTGTCCATTTAACACTGCTTGTGAAGAGGGAGAATGAAACAGAAATGAAGAATGTACAATTATCAAGTTTTCCAACCTTAAAATTAATATATGGTCATATACTTTCTTATTTGTGTACAAAGAGCTAGCATGGAGTGTGCTTTGGTTTCCATACATTTCATCTGGCTATACTTTAACTGGTTGCAAAAATATTGTAAGGTGCCTTGACTTGCATGGTGGGGAAAGTTCTGCATTTAAATGGTCCGATGGTTCCATGTGTTTTTAGCTGCAGAAGCAGAGAGAGGAGGTAGATGGGATAACGCACAGCTTGTAGACTAGATAGACCTGCTGGGGCAGGGCGCTTTGTCAGAGAAAGTCCTCACAGTGATATCAGGTCATGGGCACTCAGAGACCTGGCTTTGGCTTCAGAGCCTGGGCCTCCTTCTGCGGCTCAGTCTGTGAGGTCTCTGCCTCTCTGTAGGCTGAAACCTAGTGTCCCCTATGAGCCTGACCCTGTGCCAAACACCTAGCATGTTATTTTTAAAAAATTTTTCACCTATGTTAGGTGGGTCCTGCTAATGTCGTCTCCATTATACTGATGCAGAAACTGAGGCACAAAGGGATTGAGGAATTTGCTCGACATCACATACTATCAAGTGGTAGAGCCAAGACTTGAACTTGGCAGTCTGATTCTATCTCCTGTGCTTACTACTCTGTTATACTATATAATGGGTTAAAAGTGGGGAATCAGCCTGAGAAGGCAGGGCTGGTAGATTAAGCTGACTACGGGGTTGGACTTTTTCAGAGGTAAAGAGGTAGAGGCTATGTCCAAACCACTGGTCCAAGATGGATTTGATGTCATCTGGGTCATTCTAAGTGGGCAGGGAGTCCCAGCTGTTAGGTGGGGAGTGGAGCAGACATCAAACGAGGATGATGTGCTGTGTCATGATGCTGGTGGTGCCTCCCTATGGGAGCAAGACTTGGGGCAGCATCTAGGGGCAAGAGAGGCAGCTCAGCACCTCAGAGAAGGGTCTTCAGGTGGTAGGCAGGATGTCAGTGGCCCCCGCCAAATGGAAAAAAGTTCATTCATTTATTATACAGTGTGACATATGCTAGCTATTCAAGGATAAAATACCCAGACCCCATCCTTAGGGAGACAAACAAGCAAATCAACAATTAAAAAATCATACGATTGCATGCAATTTTTTTTTTTTTTTACAGAAGCCAAATACATTTATTAAACCTGCTCTCAGCCAGGCAGTTAGATACAAAGATGTCTATAACTACAGGGGCTTCACAACCTCCAGAACCACTTAACCAGGCAATGCTGGGTAAAGGTGACTTGGATTAGCTTTAAGCAAATAAGTCCATTTTGAGCTGGTCACTTGGCCTCTGGTCAGCAGTCATCCAGTTTGAGAAATACAGAAGATGCTGCTGCCTCCCAGAATGTCCTGTCCCAACAAGTGGGCCCTGAGGCTGGGGCACAGGGCAGTCTGCAGAGGTTCACTCCATTACCTCACTGCATTTATCATTGCATGATAAATGATTTGATACACTATGCACAGACTGCCGTAGAGCTGAGGGGGTATACCTAACGCCATCCTGGGTGGTCAGAGGAGGCTTCCTGGAGGAGGAACCATCCTGGAGGTGGGCTAGGAGAAGAAGGGCTTATGCACAGGCATGGGGATGAGAAAGCAAGACCAGGCACAGTGGAGGAGTGGCATGTCAGCCAGAGCAGGACTAGTCCCAGCGGCCAGAGCGGGAGGGCCCTCAGAAATTAAGGCCATTCTGTAGGCCCATAGGAGACAGGATCAATTATTGGGGGATAGGTCTTAGAGAGTCCAGGCATCCCATAGTACAAACTGCTGGCCTAGGTTATAAATCCCTGCTTTCTTTTGCATCTGCTCCAATGCTTAGCACAGTTATGTGATAAATGTTTTTAAATAAAAAGGAAGCTCTGGGTACCAGGAAGGAAGAGATTCAGCCTTGGAAAAACAAGGCTCCCTGCTTCCCTGCCCTACACTAGGCCAACTCTTTAAGGTTTGGCTTACATATAGTCTTCACCCCTGATTGGCTTAATCTGGGTGAGGGGTCTCCCCTGGGTGCTCCTGTCTCCCTGTGATTCCCCTACCACAAGAATGTTCACACTTTTGTGCCTGATTACAGGCCTGTGCCCTCCCCTCAGCTTTGAGCTCCTCTGAGGGCAGGGCCGTGTGCCCCCCGTCCTCTGGCCCAGTGCACGGTAGGTGCTCACCAAAGGGCTGCTGAATGAATGTGCTATTTTTCATGGCCTGGAAAATTCAGTCCAACCTCCAAGCCCCACAGAATGACCCATTTTTGAAAATGACTGTTCTAGCCTTTATCTCTACTCTCTTCATGTCCTTAAACCAGCCCAAGTCCACACTTAATGCATTTGACCCTTGAACAACTCGGGGGTTGTTCACTTCCTGCACAGTTGAAAATCCACGTATCACTTTACAGTCCATCCGCTTATCCTTGGTTCCTCGGTATCCTTGGTTCTACACCCGCGGATTCAACCATCTGTGGATGGCAAACTGGCGCAGTAGAATTTAGTGAAAAAAGCTCAGGCGTAAGTGGCTCTGGGGAAGCTCAAACCTGTATTGTTCAAGGGTCAACTATACTCTTTTCCAAATAAGTCTTACCATTCATAATCAGAGCTGAGGCTTCATTTTTACTGTCTTTGCCTACAGACCTCTTTGCTGTTTAAATCCTGTCTGTCTTTCTAAGCTTTTATCAAACGAGAGCTTTTTGACTCTCTTGGGTGGTGGTGGGACGACTTAGTCTGTAGTCTCTCGCTACCCTGAAGGTTTTATGATAGTTGCCGAGCGCTGCTTTGTCATTGGATTGGTTAGCAAGATCTTCTCCGTCTCTGTTTCTCTCACAATGCCTAGTACCTGATTGGGGCAAAATAACTATTTAAGTAAAGACGATGAGTGGCTGCCCACATAGCAAGTGGCAGTTTTGGAATGGGGGGTCTCATGCAGGGACTACCTAAATGAGAATCAGGGCCTGGAACTGGGTGTGAGGAGAATAAGCAGGGGTGCTTATTGGAACTTGATTACCTAAGGTCTTTGAGCCCCACCCAAGATTTACTGACTCAAGTTCTAGAGTCTAGCATCCCCCAAATCCATTTTTCTGAACACTCCCTGAGTGATTTTTGGGCACACTAAAGTTTGAGGACTTTTCCCAGGTACCGTGCTAGGTGCCTTACCCTCTGTACTAATTAGAATCTTTTTCAAGCCATAGCTCCAGACGCCAAGTCCTGACATCATCCAAGGCCCCAAGGAAGGAGGAAGTTGGTAGGCTGACTCTATCTGTTTTAGCCTGGGGGACACTCTGTCTCCAAGCCCCTTGGCAGGCTTGCCTTTATTTCTCATTGGCCAGAGTGTGTCACATGGCCACTCATAGACCATTGTGGCGGTTGGAATGGGCTTGCCTTGGACCAGTCATTATTTCTTCCTGGGGAGTCCCACCTTCCTGGTTTACCAAACCCAGTCTGTCAACTCATGAAGGTTCTCTTAATGAGGAAGGAGGGTATGATGGGGATTGACATTATTGCTAATCCTGGCAGAAGTCCTGCACAATAGACACAACTATCTCAGATTTATGCCAGAATAAGCTGGCTCTCACAGTGGGGGTGAACCTTGAAGCAGGGACTGGAGCTCCGCCCTTGTTCTGGATTCCCAGCCTCCTACCTCCAGCGCTGCATGTCCTCCTTTATAGCCTAGGCCACCACTCACATGTAGGAAGAGACTTGAATTTGGAGTTTCACAGATCTTATAAATTAACAGCTCAGGCCTGCCAGAAGTAAAGCATGTTTGCAGTGGGTGGTTTTGAGAACTCTACTGTTTAAATAATCTTTGGCAAACATATTTCCTGAGTCATATTTAGGCATAGCTATGCTTGTATATATTAAACGGTGTTAATGTTATGATACCCCCCCTTCCATTAATAAAATTTTGCCTGTTTTTCCCCCCATGACCTTATTCTTGATGTAAGATCATGAGTGGGAATCTACAGTTATAAAATGCCCATGGGATGGTTTGGGGACCATTTTAGGCATCAGTAGTTGGAATCTAGAATCATTACTCTAAAGCAGTGGTTCTCAAATTTGAGGATGCATCAGAATCACCTGGTGGGCTTCTTAAAAACTAAATTGCTGGACCCCCGCCCCAGAGTTTTGGATTCTGTAGGTCTGAGGTTGGGCCTGAGAATTTACACTTTTAACGAATTCTCAGTTGATGGTGACGTTCTTGGTCTGGGAACCACACTTTCACAGCCACTAGGTTGTATGAACTTCTTTTAGGTTGAAATACTGGTCTGGATTTATTGAAAAGATAAACATAGTGGGATTTTAATCATGCACATGGCACCTTCTGCCTTTTTCAGGTTCTTTTGTGCTCCCTATTAAAGCTGCCTGTGACCTCCCCACCAGAGCCATGCTTTGGGTGGACTGGATTCCCAGGGTTTTCTGTACTTCAGTGAATCTGGGGAAGGCTTATTCCTCAGAAGTGAGAAGATGAAGTGGCATCCACACGCCCTCCCTCCAGGCCAAGCATGGTTGTCTGGGCACTAAAGGTGGCCTTAAATATTGGTCTTAAACTCCTGCTTTTACCTTAAGAACGAATGAATTTCTGATATGTGCTCAAACATATTGATAGGAGAACCTTGAGAACATTATGCCAGGTGAAATAATCCAGACACAAAAGAGCAAATATGATTCCACATATAGGGGATGCCTAGAAAAGCCAAATTCAAATTCATAGAGACAGGAAGTAGAATGATGGTTAGCCGAGGCTGGGGTGAGGGGGGAATATCGAGTTATTATTTAATGGGTACAGGGTTTCTGTTTGGGATGTGGTGATGGTTGCATGATATTGGGAATGTAATTAATGCCACTGAATTGTACATTTAAAAATTGCTAAAATGGTAAGTTTTGTTATGCATATTTTACCACAATTAAAAAGAAAATCATCCTTCATCTCTGTTCTCCCAGTGGTGTCCTGGAGCGTTCTTGTATCAGTCCATCAGAGATGGTTGTTAAATGTGCAGGGGTTTTGCAAGCTGATTGCTAAATATAGCCACTATTTAAAATTCAGTTAGGGCTTCCCTGGTGGCGCAGTGGTTAAGAATCCGCCTGCCAATGCAGGGGACACAGGTTCAAGTCCTGGTCCGGGAAGATCCCACATGCCATGGAGCAACTAAGCCCGTGGGCCACAACTACTGAGCCTGTGCTCCAGAGCCCGCAATCCACAACTACTGAGCCCGCGTGCCACAGCTACTGAAGCCTGCGCTCCTAGAGCCCTTGCTCTGCAAGAAGAGAAGCCACCGCAATGAGAAGCCCACGCACCGCAAGGAAGAGTAGCCGCCGCTCGCCACAACTAGAGAAAGCCCGCGTGCAGCAACGAAGACGCAACACAGACAAAAATAAGTAAATAAAATAAATCAATTTAAAAAAATTCAGTTAAATGAACTTAGGTGTAAATACATTACCTTAAAATAGACATATTTATAAATAAGTTTTATGTATTTATTTTTAAATAAGTTTTATTGAAAACAACCCATCACTTTCCAATTATTTTACTACATTTTACTATTATATATAGTTTCTTATATCTGTGTGGTGGAAATACTATATAATGGTGTACTACTGCCTACTTATTCCCAGCTCCAAGTTCAGTGACACCACATAAGTAAGTTGAAATTGGTCATGTTGGAAATATTTACACCAAAGAAATGGAGACAAACCAGGGTTTTCTTTCCCTGGAGAGCTCCTGTTAGATTATTAGCACACCCCTGGTCTCCTCATGTCTCACTGGTGGAGCAGGGTTGGAGTAAGCTTGTAGGGATAAAGCACCAGCTACTTGGGATCTTCCAGCCAGACTTTCTTGAATTGAATTCTAGCTGTTTCCAAATAGCCATGTCATTGGGTGTTTTCCCCATGCCTGAAAAAGAAGACGTGATGGCTAAGTTTAGTGGGTAGGAAACTGGATGAGTCATATAGTAAGTGAGTGACTTTAACCTCCTGGGCAAGAGTTTTCTCAACTGGAAGGGGTGGGAGAAAAACTAGTAGAAATAAAATAAAGCACTTATTCTAGCAATGGGGAAGAGATACTTCTTTTAAAAGTTTTCATTATGGACTTTTCCCCACATATACCCAAAGTGGGAGAACACTAAAATGAGGCCCCATATACCTGTTCCTCACCCAGCTCAACAATTATCAACATTTCACCAAAAAAGAGACTTTTCTAACCATTGAAGTAATAATAAGAGGGAAGAGTACGAAGGAAAAGACGGGAAGAGTACGAAGTACAAAGGTATGATTTACAATTTTTCTTGCGAATTTTGACTGTACTAAAAGGAGAATATGAAATTGGAAAGATACATAATAAATTCTTGATATAAAATATTAAATTTTATAATATATTCGTAATTTCTAGAAATGTGTTAGTGAAGCACCAAGATCCCAAAAATGGGCAAAAAATGCAAATAAATAATTCACAAAGAAGGATACAAGTGGAAAAAGAGAAGAGAGTGTTCCTGCTATGCGTTCAAAAAAGCAAGTTAAACCAACGGTAAGGTTCAGTACTACACCTCCTAAACATTAAATTATAAATAAAGCAAGCAAACAAGCTTATGGCTGGCTGGGATTTGGATAGCCTTTTAACTTTGGAGGACAACTGGAAATGTAATTATCAGATATCACAAGGAATAGGTCAAAAGAAGAATAAAATCTACAATGCTAACTCTAAAGATTGTAGTCACAGCATAAAAAAACCTGAACAACCAATAGGAGAGGGACATTGAATAAATTATATCAATACAGTGGAAGAATATAAATTTAGTAAAATAATAAATATGATGATTGTGTAGAATTAGGAAAATTAAGAGGAGAGAGTAGAACATAAAATGATATACATACTGTGATTACAACTGTGCTAAAAGATTGGAACAAACAGTAAGTGAAAGTTGATGGTAAGTTTACATTTTTTTAAATGACCTTTTCAGTGCTTAAAGTTGACTTAATAATTTACAAAATAAAATCAAAGGGGGAAATAGATGTGATTACTTAAGACCTTATAGTCTCTAAAATTCTATGAAAGTTGATCTTTTCCATTTGTAGGAAAGATCCATAATTATTAGCACTGCACTGGAAAATTCTGCCTCTGCCCACATTCTCACTGGGTTTGGGAAACAAGTTTATCAGACCATGCAGGCAACTTAAATAATAACAACTGGAGGGAAAGAGAGGTGACAAATAAAATTAATGCTAACCATCCTGGATCCATACGTCATTGTTACAATTACAAAATCCTGAGGTTGCTAAAACAGAAATAAAACCAAATAATAAATTGTCTGCCATGTACATTTTATAATAAATAAAGGTTATTTTTTAAAAGCTACCCAGTATTTTCTGTTTTATCTTTTCTGTGATCTCTTAAGGTGTTTTTTTAATTTATTTATTATTATTATTATTATTATTTTTGGCTTCGTTGGGTCTTAGTTGCAGCATGTGCTGGGGTTGTTGTTAATGCATGCGGGATCTTTCATTGCAGCTCCTGGACTTCTCTCTAGTTGTGGTGTGGAGGTTTTCGCTTCTCAAATTGTGGTGCGTAGGCTACAGAGTGCGTGGGCTCTGTAGTTTGCAGCTCGCGGGCTCTTTAGTTGAGGCGCTGTGAGCTCAGTAGTTGTGGCGCATGGGCTTAGTTGCCCCGCGGCATGTGGGATCTTAGTTCCCCGACCAGGGATCAAACCTGTGTCCCCTGCATTGTAAGGTGGATTCTTTACCACTGGACCACCAGGGAAGTCCCTCTTAAGGTGTTAATATTAGATTTTTTATGATCTCTGCAGATAGTCTCCATGTCTTTTAGAAGGACTCCTACTGGAGGATTGATTGATTGATTGATTGATTGATTTTTTTTTTTTTTTTTTTTGCGGTATGCGGGCCTCTCACCGCTGTGGCCTGTCCCGCTGCGGAGCACAGGCTCCGGATGCGCAGGCTCAGCAGCCATGGCTCACGGGCCCAGCCGCTCCGCGGCATGTGGGATCCTCCCGGACCGGGGCACGAACCCACGTCCCCTGCATCGGCAGGCGGACTCCCAACCACTGCGCCACCAGGGAAGCCCTGGAGGATTTATTTTTATGGGGGAAAAAATAGTTGAATCCAAACAGCAGGGAAAAGAATATTATTTAGATGTGATTTGGTAAGCCCGCTTAAATACACATGAGTGTTTTAAAAATAAAATCTCTTGCCACGGGACTTCCCAGGTGGAGCAGTGGTTAAGAATCTGCCTGCCAATGCAGGGGACACGGGTTCGAGCCCTGGTCCAGGAAGATCCTACATGCCACAGAGCAACTAAGCCCATGCGCCACAACTACTGAGCCCGCGAGCCTCAACTACTGAAGCCCGTGCGCACCTAGAGCCCTTGCTCTGCAACAAGAGAAGCCACGGCAATGAGAAGCCCACGCACCGCAACGACGAGTAGCCCCCGCTCGCCACAACTAGAGAAAGCTGGCGCGCAGCAACGAAGACCAAACGCAGCCAAAAAAAAAAAAAAAAAAAAAGTCACTGTTTTTCAAAAGTAAATTTCTTATAAAATTAAACCAAAAAAAAAACAATCTCTTGCCGCTCGGGAGGGAAGAAAAGGGTGATCATAGAAAATTAATCTCAGCCTTGATGTGCTGAATACAGAATATTTAAGCCAAGCTCTTTAGTCTCAAAGGATTTCTTGATGTTACTATGCTAATCATTTTCTCCTCCTATTTAGAATGTGTTCTTCTGCCAGTGGTTCCCTGAATGTTTCTTATGAATAATTAAGTGAATTATTTTCAGGGATAAGCTTTGCCTTTAAATATTCTGAGGCTTTTGTTCTTTTGTCATAGACCCATTATGTGTTTTTCTTTCTTTTTTTAACAAATGGGGAAATTAAAGCACCAAGAAGATAAATACTTTTCTTGGATCTAAAAGAGATCTAAAAGAGATAATCTGAGATAATCATTCACGTAAACACTTCACGTAAAGTGTTTAGAACAGTGTCTGACACATTATAAGTGCTCAAAAATACCTCTCACAATTATTACACAAGGTATGTAATAGAAATATAAAGTGAGCCACAAATGTAAGTTTGAATTATCTAGAGTCACATTTTAAAAAATAAAAAGATACAGGTGAAATTAATAATATCCATTATCTTACCCAATAGATTCAAAGTATTATTATTTCAATGTATAATCAGTGTAAGAAATGATTAATGAGGTATTTTACAGTATTCTTTTCGTACTAAGTCTTAACAAACCAGTGTGTATTTTACACTGACAGAACATCTGAATTCTATTGCTGAAGTTTCATCAGAAATACTTGATCTGCATTTAGATTTAATAAAATTTAGTTTTCATGTAGATTCACATACTCACATTACTTCAACCATACATAAAAGTTTTCCAAAAAACTTAAGTACCAAAAAATAATTTTCCTTTAATATTTGCATCCACATTGAAAAACCTGGTTCATCTTTTTTAGAATTGATTTGACTTTAAAATGAAAAGCACATCACTTTTATTTATTTTATTTATTTTTTATTTTAAAAAATATTTATTTATTTATTTACTTACTTATTTTGGCCGCACTGGGTTTTAGTTGTGGCATGCGGGATCTTTTCAGTTACAGCATGTGGGATCTAATTCCCTGACCAGGGATGGAACCCAGGCCCCCTGCATTGGGAGTGCAGAGTCTTCCCCACTGGACCATTAGGGAAGTCCCAGCATATCACTTTTAAAACTGCACCTGTCCCAGTTAATTCACTAACTCTTATGCCAATTGAATCTCTTTTTCCTTACTGTGCCAGTCATAATGCTTCTGCCTTTCCACTCAATTCCACATCAGTAAGCTGCCTTCATTTAAAATTTTTAAATGTGTCCATAGATATTTTTTCACACTAGAAAATGTTATAATTAAAATAAGTATTTAAATGTGATTACAAATTACAGTTTACATAGATATCACTGTAATTCATGCTGTCTGCAAGACATATTCAAATAAACACATTAAAAATGTTGCATCAATCCATAGATAGTATCAGTCAAAGTGAATCAATCCATTGACACCAAGTGGATTGGCGGTGTGATTAGATGTAAAACTAGAACAGATGCAACGTGCCTGACATGCGCACTGCACAGTGCAATGGTTAAAGTGAAATGTGACCCCACCAAAACATTGCAGCTGTGTGTTATGGAAAAATATCTTATACTGCCTCAATTTAAAACTTTAAACTTAATTAAAATTAAACAAAATTTAAAGTTATTTTCTCTGTCACACTAGCTGCATTTCAGTTACTCATAACCACTTGTGGCTTGTGGCTATGGCATTGCACGGCACAGGTATAGACTGTCTGTCAAGGATAGGGTGGATGGGACACTTTGGTCCCATCCTGTGCACCTTTTTGTGTTGGCATCAGCTTTTTATTTATTTATTTATTTATTTTTTGGCTGCATTGTGTCTTTGCTTGCACCCAGGTTTTCTCTAGTTGCTGAGAGCGGGGGCTACTCTTTGTTGCAGTGCTCAGGCTTCTCATTGCAGTGGCTTCTCTTGTTGCAGAGCACAGGCTCTAGGCGCGCGGGCTTCAATAGTTGTGGCACACAGGCTTCATTAGTTGGGGCTCGCAGGGTCTAGAGCTCAGGCTCAGTAGTTGTGGCGCATGGGCTTAGTTGCTCTGTGGCATGTAGGATCTTCCCGGACCAGGGCTCGAACCTGTGTCCCCTGCATTGGCAGGTGGATTCTTAACCACTGCGCCACCAGGGAAGCCCGGCATCAGCTTTAAGCAGGAGAGAAGGTTGTTTGTACAGTGCCTGATCGAATTCCCACCTCTAGCTGGTTTTCTCTTTGTTTCTTTTCTGCCTCTCCGAGGTAGCATCTTTTCCTACCCCCAATGCCCGGTTCTCTGATATATAAATGATGCATTTCCACCAGGGTTTTTTTCACTGGTCACCTTTCCCTGCCTCTACTCTGCCTCTTGTCTGGTTTGGGGATGAGTAAGTAGGGTGAGTTAAGGGTCCACCTCACAGCTTCTCAACTCAGGTGGCTGGGCTGGGCTGGGCTGGGGTTTTCTGGAGGGATCCCCACATCAGACAGCTGATGGAGGTGTGTAACCCGTCTCCCCACTATCTCCCCCTCTCTCTCTCTCTCTCTCTCTGTCTCTCTCACACACACACACACACACACACACACACACACACTCACTCGATCTGCCTTAAGTTAGTTTCAGTTCCTCTCAGCTTCTGACATTGTCTCATGTCAGTCCTAGAGCTTTGGGTTTTGTCATGGAGTTTCTTCCATTGCCTCCCTGTGCCTTCATGAGTTTTTTTTTTTTAATTTAATTTAATTTTTTTAATACAGCAGGTTCTTATTAGTTACCTATTTTATACATATTAGTGTATATATGTCAATCCCAATCTCCCAATTCATCCCACCACCGCCCCCGCTTCGTGAGGTTTTTAATGAAAAAACTGGGAGAGGCGGCATCAGAAATAGCAAGTTCCCTGTGTGAATCAGACATCCACTGTGGGAGAATCTTAACAGTTCTGTTTTTGTATTCTTCTTTCAGAGTCAGCTTGAACTCTGGAAAGATTTGGAAATAGAACCCCTGCGCTGGCCCACTGAGGGAGTGTCTGATCCAGGGGGGAGTGGCACTGCCCACAGAGCTAGATCTTGCATATTTGCAGGGCGTGGAGGTGCCAGAAGAATATGTGACATTTAAGAGAGCAGTGTTCATTCTCTGCTCGCTTCCAGATCTCCAAGGTTGAAGCAGTGTAAACCTGTGAAGGAAAACCTAGTTGCTTTTCCCGTTTGTTTAGGAAGAGTGTTTTCTTCCCTCGTGGCGAACAGAAGCGGTGGTATTGGTAAGGAAAGGCCTGGGCTGCATAATAACTGTTTTCCTACCTACAGGCAAACAAACCCTAGCAGGACAGGAGGACGCCTGGCCGCGTCAGACTTTCTCACCGCCTCTTTACCGATCACTCCCCTCCAGTACTATAGTTTCTCATTCGGCCCCGTCTGTCTCCTCCCTTCCCGCATCACAAGGATTTTGTAAAGAGCGATGGAGTGGATTTTAGTTTCTCTGGGAAAGGTTATAAGAGAAAGGCCAGATGTTAGATTCAGGGTTCTTTTTTCTGATGAGGCGCTCCCCTTGTTTACCCCTAAGACTTATGATGGCTGAGACAAGACAGGAGATCAAGAGTACTGGTCAACCTTGAAATTTGGGTCTCAAAATATGCGGCCTGTTGTTTGTGATTCATAAGGAGGGGTCCAGGTAACCCAGGTGCAGATGGACATACAGAAGCTCTGGTGATAGAAGAGACAAGAACTGGAGATCAGCACCAGTAGCTTTGTGATCATCCTAGGTGAACAGCTAGTGGGGTTCCTGTCTTAGAGTCTTACTTGCCTGGAATAGTTTACTTATGGTATTTCTGAAGGGGAACATGGAATCAAGTGACCTTTCACATTACCTTGAGGGCCTCTAATTCTAAAATAACTCGGAAAATGGATCGGGAAAACAGTGTAACCTGGGGCAAAGCTTAACTATGCTGAACAGATTTTTCTCTTTGAATAGTTGTTATCCCTGAGGAGCCATGGTTTTACCCGTGATGCTGTGCAAAAGCTGTATGGATTTTTGGATTCCACTGAGTTGGACTTTGCCTTTGAGTGGGTATTGCTAAATGAAAGAGAACAGCAGCAGGCTTCCCCTGAGAGGCCACTGTCAGCCTACAAAGCTGTATAGGTGTGTGTTATGTTAATCATATACTTTTGGCTGTAGACATGTTTATTATCTTATTGAAGTGTAATTTACATACAAAAAAATGCACAGATCTTAAGTGCTTAGTTCAAGGAGGTTTTTTTTTATTTTTTTAAAAATTATTTTTTAAAAATTGTGGTAAAATGCACGTAAGATAAAGAAGGTGTGGTACATATATACAATGGAATATTACTCAGCCATAAAAAGAGACGAAATTGGGTCATTTGTAGAGACGTGGATGGATCTAGAGACTGTCATACAGAGTGAAGTGAGACAGAAAGAGAAAAACAAATATCGTATATTAATGCATATATGTGGAACCTAGAAAAGTGGTACAGATGAACCGGTTTGCAGGACAGAAATAGAGACACAGATGCAGAGAATAAACGTATGGACACCGAGCGGGGAAAGCGGGGTGGGGCGGCGGTGGGATGAATTGGGAGATGGGGATTGACCTATATACACTAATATGTATAAAATAGATAACTAATAAGAACCTGCTGTATAAAAAAATAAAATAAAATTCAATTTTTATCGGAAAAAAATTATTTTAAAAAAATTGCGGTAAAATACACGTAAGGTAGAATTTACCATCCTAACTATTTTTAGGGGTTCAGCTTAGTGGCGTTCAACACATTTACATTGTTTTGCGACTATCACCACCACTCTTTTCATCTTGCGGAACTGCAACTCTGTACCTGCTAAACTGTAACTCCTTTTCCTCCCTTTCTCTCACCCCCTGGCACTACCATTCTACCTTCTGTTTTATGAGTTTGACTAAGTACCTAATATAAGTGGAATCATACAGTATTGATCTTTATGTGTCTGGCTTATTTCACTTAGCGTAATGTCCTCAAGGTCCATCCATGTTGTGGCACATGTCAAATTTCCTTTCTTTTTAAGGCTGAATAGTATTCCATTGTGTGTATGTACCACATTGTGTTTATCCATTCATCTGTCAGCTGACACATGGGTTGCTTCCATCTTTTGGCTATTTTGAATAGTGCTACTGTGAACATGGATATACAAATATCTCTTTCAGTCCCTGCTTTCAATGTTTTTGAAAGATACATACATACATATATATATATATCTCCAGATTGTATATACCTAGAATACATATACCCATAAGTGGAATTGCTGGATCACATAGTAATTACTCTATTTTTAACTTTTCAAGGAACCACCATGCTGTTTTCCAAAGTGGCTGTACTATTTTACACTCCTGCCAGCAGTACACAAGGGATCCGGTTTCTCCACATCTTCACTGACACTTGTTATTTTCTGTTTTGTTTTGTTTTTGTTTTTGTTTCTGTTTTTTGGCCGCACCATGTGGAATCTTAGTTCCCTGACAGGGATCGAACCTGTGCCCCCTGCAGTGGAAGCTCAGAGTCTTAACCATTGGACTGCCAGGGAAGTCCCATTTTGTTTTGTTTTAGTAGTAGCCATCCTGATGGGTGTGAGGTGAGTTCAATGAGTTTTGACAAATGCATACAGCTGGGTACCACTGCCCCAGTCAAGATAAGGAACATTTCAGTCACCCCCTAAAGTTCCTTTCCTCATGCTCCTGGGCAGGTATATCCCCTCCGCCTCACCACCAGCCGCCAACCCCTGACCCTAGGCAACCATTTTTTGCTTTCTGGCATTATACATTAGCTTTGTTTTTTCTAGAATTTCATATAAATTTCATATAAACACTTTATTTGGCATCATTCACTCAGAATAATATTTTAGATTCATCCATGTTATAACTATATCAGTAGTTTACTGAATAGTATTCCATTGCATGAATATTCTGCAATTTGTTGAATATTGAGCTGTCTCCAGTTTGGAGCAGTTGTGAATAGGGCTTATGTGAACACTCTTGCCCACGTGTTTTTGTGGATATGGGTTTTCACTTGTCTTGGGTAAATAAGAGATGGAATCCTGAGTCAAAGGGTAGATTCATCTTTAACCTTATTTTAAACTGACGAATAGTTCTCTCAAGTTCACAGTGTTGGAAAGTTTCAGTTGCTCTATATCTTCTCTAACATTTAATGATGTCCGGTTTTTGTTTTCCGTTTTTTTTTTTTTTGCGGTACGCAGGCCTCCCACTGCTGTGGCCTCTCCCGTTGCGGAGCACAGGCTCCGGACGCGCAGGCTCAGCGGCCATGGCTCACGGGACCAGCCGCTCCACGGCATGTGGGATCTTCCCGGACCGGGGCATGAACCCGTGTCCCCTGCACCGGCAGGCGGACTCCCAACCACCGCGCCACCAGGGAAGCCGCCCCCCCTTTTTTTTTCACCATTTTAGGGGATGTGAAATGGTATCTCATTGTGGTTTTAATTTGTATTTTCTGCATAACCAATAACAAGCATGTTTTCATATACTTACTGATCATTCATATATCTTTTGTGAAGTGTCTGTTCAAGCCTTTTGCCCATTTAAAAAATTGCCTTGTTCATCCTTGTGTTATGATTTTTAGTTCTTTATATACTCTTGATTCAAGTCCTTTGTCAGATGTATGTGCAGTGAATATTTTCCCCCAATCTATGGCTCTTCTGTTAATTTTCTTAATAGTGTCTTTTATTGAGCAAACCTTTTTTAGTTTGATGAATCTTGTCGATATTGGCTTTTATGGCTAGTACTTTTTTGTGTCCTATCTAAAAAATCTCTACCTACTTCAGGGTGGAGAATATATTCTCCTATGTGGGTGAGAAATAAACGCCAGTTGGACCGTGGCGTTGGCTGCACCACCCTCAGATTTGGACCTTCCCATGGGTGTTTCCCATCATAAGGACGGCACGGATTCTCCTGTACTAGTGTGAACCTGTCCCACCCATGCTGCCAGCACCTGCCAGACCTTGGGTCAGTGAATGAATCCAACACGTGATTACCACGCATGTGACCCAGAGGCAAACCCACCACTTACCTGTAGACAGGGCTATCTCATGTCTACATGAAGGGGTGGGCTGGGCGCTCTCTGTAGCCTTCTCTACCCTTAAAATCCAGCACTGGTGGAAATGAGCTCGTTCTGGGGCAGGCATTTCCGCTCCATTTCTACTTCCTCTTTCTTTGTGTACTTACATCATGGCCTTGGGTTGCTCTCTCACCTGTGGTTTGCTAGATGTTTTGATCTGAAATGGGGGAAAAATCAACTCTGGGAGATCAAAAGAATAGTTGTGATTTAATTCTGGAGGGGCACTGCCTCTAATAGCGTAAGTAAACTGGCATCTGGGGCTTGAGAAAACATGTCAGAGCTGCGCCAAACCCATGTTAGACTTTGAATGAAAGCCCGTGCTGTTTTCGGTTCGTAGCATAAGCCGGAAGAGCTATTTCTAGCATCCCTTCTTTCTCTCCCTACTCGTGTACACTGGAGAGTCTAAATATTGCTGACATTAGGATAAACATAACCAAATGGGTCCATTATTTTAAACCTTTGACACTGGACTCAAACTATCCCAAGGGTGTGATGCATCAGTCAGTCTGAAGCAGGCTGCACTTGGGGTACTTTCATATTGTGGTTGGAACCCCTGCACTGAGTACAGGATTCTGGGCCCTGTTATGGGGGGGAGAAGCACAGAATGCGCCTGGATGGACTCCTTATGTCCCTCTCAGCTGGAAATGGCACAACTCTGGCCACGTGTCAGCTCCAAGAGACACTGTCACAGAGCCATGTTGCCTTGTTCTCCCACTGGAAAGGCTGGACGGCTGAACTAGGGCAGGGGCGTGTGGGGTTAGAAATATGGTCTCTTCAAATAGCCAACAGTCTTGTAATCAACACTGTTGACTGGGAGCTGTCTGCCAGCCAAAGTGTGGTCTAGTTTCCAATGGATAAGTCTGGGAGAGGAATGTTTTTGTTGTTGTTTTGTTTTGCATCCAGCTTGTTAAAGACATGAAGAAGAAGAAAGTATTTAGCTCAGCAGAAGAAGTGACAATTTAAAGTTTTGATTCCATTATTACTCTAAAAGCTTCTAGCATTACGCCTGCCCTAATGCATAATGGTACACGTGTGTACACATGCCTGCATTTAACGTGGTATAGTATAAAGGTCTCTAGGGTCACGGCTGTGACTGAAAACACAGCTCCTACCACCCGCTACATGAGTGACTTTGGGCATCATGCTTCACTTTTCTAAAATTTAAGTTATCATGCCCAGTTCACTGTACAATGAGAAGGCGAAAAGATAGGGTATTGATAAAGGACCCAGGCGCACAGTATAACTAAATGGTCAATAAATATTTATTTAAAAATGAAGTCCCCCCCCCAAAAAAAATAAAAAATAAAAAAAAATAAAGTCCCTCCAGCTCCAGCACACATGACAAGGAATACAAGGCTAGTATTCCCGATGCTGAGCAGTGGCAGAGGTTGTCGCACGGTGGAGTGAGCCCCAGGACCAGAAGGAGGAGATTAAAGGCTAGGAGATGAGCCTTCAGAAAGGTTGTAGAGTCCTTGCAATGGGAAGGAAGTTCAGCAGAGTTCTCGCCAACCACCTGCAGGATTTTTTTTACTCATAGACTACTCTTGAACAGACAAGGCACAGGGGATAATTTTCTGTATGAAGGGAATAGACGGGGTGATGAAGGTGTGCCTTTTAGCACCTAGCATGGTACCTAGCCTGGGGCAGGCATTCAGATCATATTTGTTGAATGAATGAGCGTGAAACATCAGTGAAACTATCCTATCAGTTCCATGATTGAGAGCAATAATTGGTGTTACCAGTGCATCAGCTTCTTGTTTCTACGGTCACTAGCCTGAGAGGACACGGGGAAGTTTGTCTGCAGTTAAAAGGCAGAATAATTTAAAAACACCACCACCAACAAAAAAAACAGCCAACCAGAATTCCAAAGATCTCCAGTCCACGGGTAGCATTTGGAGTCACTCAGATAATGAAAGAAAATTACTTAGGAAAATTTGAAGCCTTATATTATGGAAGCTGAATGCAGTACCCAGAGAAACACTTATAAAATTTATTAGAATATGCGTTGATTTGTGCCCTGCTTGAAGCTTGTGCCTGGGGAGGGGACACTGAGATATTATGTGAAGTAGAAAGGACATGTAGCAAAGCAAGCATTGAACTAAGAGTGCAGGGCCCAACCAGCTCTCCAGCAATCATTAAAGCCACCTCATTGCTCTTTTTATTTTTCTAATCTTATCTCTTGATACAATATAGAACTCACCATAGCCAGCTTTCATTATTATATCACCCAGTTGGTTTGTAAAGTGGAGATAATATCATGATTCCAAAGGTTACTGGGTAGATTAAGATCATGTAGAGGAGTGTTTAATAAATGTTCCTTCCCTCCTTCTCCCTGCCTTTTGGACAAAGGAATCAGAGTAGAAAACTTTAGTAGACTTTGGCATGATGTAGGAATGGTAGAGAAGGAGTGGGGATGTTTTAAATTATATGTAAAACCTGTGTTTTTTAATTATTTGTGGATTGAAATTATTATTACTGTTTCCAACAATGCTATGAATAAGTGGCTAAAATTTGGACAAAAGACTGTTAATAAGTTACTTGCCAGATGATGGGTTGGAATAGATTCTTCCCTGTAATTGCTTAACAAATAAGTTTCCAACTTTCCATTCATTTAGCTTGCACACTTTGCCTTGGATTAAATGTTTGAAAATGAAAACGCCATCCCGGCAACAAAATTTCCTTTGTTTTTATTATTTATTTATTTATTTGGTTGCACCGGGTCTTAGTTGTGGCAGGCAGGCTCCTTAGTTGCGGCACGTGTACTCCTTAGTTGTGCCATGAGAACTCTTAGTTGCGGCATGCATGTGAGATCTAGTTCCCTGACCAGGGATCAAACCCAGGCCCCCTGCATTGGGAGCGCAGAGTCTTCTTACCCACTGTGCCACCAGGGAAGTCCATCCTTTACCTTTAGAAGAATCTGAGTTCCAAGGAAAAAGAGTTGCTTTCATGTTCCCATTTCATAGACAGTTTTAAAAACCTTTAGTGCCTGGGTGGGGCCCACTCGCACTCCACAGATCCACAGACTAAATGTTTAAATTTGTCATCCTGTGGGATGTAAAATGAAACCACGTACCAAAGAAAAATGGTGAATGACTCACTCACACGTGATCTTCCAGGGAGGAGAAGGATTCAGTAAGAATGTGTCACAAGGACATCAGATCCCTTCACAATGAAGGTGGAGGTTGCCTGTCCTGGCATGTGAGTCAATGTTATGAATCTGAATGGAGGCTGCCAAGTTATGTCGGGGTCTCGAGGAGAGCATGTGGTACTGGGGTGAATTCCTCATGGTGCCGCATCCAGCAGTACCAGAGAAATTGTATTTGTTAGCACATCAGGAAGGGGTTCACCTCTCAGGGACGGGTTCATATTTATAGGCTTATCACACATATGCTTGCACACGCTAATTTATTTATGTTGAGAAATATAACTGTTACTTAGACAAAAATCCTCATACTCCAGTGCTTTGTAGACAGGTCCACATGGGAAGCCAAACTCTAGTCCAGAGGTTGCTTGGCACCCGAGGAATCAAAACAAAGAGTTTTAAATGGATAAAATTCATCTTCATGGTGGGGAAATGGCGGGCGCCTGAACCATTGATCGTGGGGCCAAGCCACCCTCTCTTGAGGCCAGGGTTTTGATAAATATTTCAAAGTACTCTTCTCTGATGGTTTTGGGTTGAGCTTGCATTGTTGATGGACACAATTTTTCTTTAAATATGTCTTAATACCCTTCAGCAAGCTAGCTTCATCTCGGAAGCCATTCTTTCTCCTTGAGATGAGTTTGCATATCTTTGTTTTGATGATCATTTACTGATTTCACTAGTGAGTCTGATTTGCCTGCTTTCCAAATTCTGGGTGAGTGGGGAGGAATGCACCACACTGCTGCCTATGTGGCCTACTGAAATATTACCAGGAGTCAGGGCCTTGTTCACATACCTGCAGTCTGCCGTAAGGACAGGAGAAACTTTATGCTTGAGTCAGTACCTGACTTGCCAATTTCGGGCAGTGATACAATAGGGCAGAATGCAGGGTAGTGTAATTATTATCCTTCTGGACATACTAGAGGAAAACAGTAGGGATGTGTTCTCGACATACCTAATTTTTCTTTATGAATTCATCATAAATTATTTCTGAAAGTGTATGTAATCTTACTTGAAATAGGTTGAACTTATTTATAACTTATTATTCCCTTATGTAACTGCCATTGGGATAAGTCTCTTACATTTAGTTCCTAGCTTTCTTTCAGTTGCTCTAAAACTATGTCCTAAAATCTTCAGGAATCCTGTCCTGAGCCCTAGGTGAGGAGTTCCCATATTATAAAGAAGATGCAGTTTCCCACCCACTGCATAACCCATAGTTTTTTTTTTTAAAAGGCATCGCAAACATATGGTCCCTTCAGCCTTCATCTTTCCATCTTGAAGTGTCCTGATGCTTTTAAGGTCATTTGAGCGACACCCAAGACTGAGTGTGTCTGCATTTCACAGATGTAAAGACTGAGGCAAGTTGCTAATTATTTGCCCCCTTGTGAGCCACAAAGGAGCTTGTACAACCCCAATACAAAGTCTGAGTCGTTGTGAACTCGATCACACTGGTCAGTTTATGTGACTGTAGGCTGGCCTTCCGAGAGAAAGAGCAAATGAATCAAGGAGGTTGAGGCAGAAGAGGATTCCTATAAAGAATCCTTGGCTCTGCAGGCCTGCGGACGTGTGGGTGGCCTTTTAGGGATGGAGTTTCAGGTAGAAGGGCCTTTCATCCTCTGGAGGCTGATTATTCTGCGCAATTAAGAAGAGGCCTACAGCAGTCCTCTATTGGGAGAGGGGGGTGTTCGATTCCTTCCCCCATTCTTGCCAAGAGTTATTGAGGTGCCAGATACTGTGCTAGTAAGCATGTGTGTGGGTTCACTTTACACGTATTACCTGACATCTAATGAAAGAATCAAAGGGTGCCTTTTACTGCATTCATTTCTAAAATCTATTTAGAAACTCAGTTGGTACTAGTAAATAATAAATATACAACAGCTGTCTTTATATAAATGGACTTATGCTGTGTGCTGTCCAAGTTTTAAAATAAATTGTCTGGCTAAAAGCACCCTGCGTTCAAGTGTGATACAGTTTTTTCCTTTAGTAAAACATTTCTAGCTCATTGAATAATGACTCTCTATTTCCAGAAAGCTTTGCTCAAGCCACCACTGAAATTTGAATTTTATATAATGTTAATGTGTCATCAAATATTATTCTTTTGATTTTTGATCAACTGTTGAAAATGTAAAAAACCATTCTTAGCTTGTAGACTGTAGAAAAATAGAATTTGGCCCCTGAGCTGAAGTTTGCCAATCCCTCTTCTATACCATTATCCTGTTATATCTTCATCTTACTGGTATCTGAAATTGTCTTACGTATTCATTTGTTTGTTTGTTGTCTGTCTTTCCTGGTACATTGTAAGCTCCATGAAGGCAGGTTCTTTGTCTTATTCACTGTATTATCTCTATCAACTAGAACAGTGTCTGGGATATAGAGGTGTGTTATGAATATTTAGTGATTGAATGAATAAATCCATATAGTTTAGGAGCCACTAAATCCAATAAAGTCTTCCTTCCAAATATCTCATGTGTATATCCTATTCCAGGGGCCACATCCTACCCAGATCTTTGCCTCTGTTTTAGTGCAGATCTTTGTTCCTGTACTAATACCTCGAGCCTTCCTGACCCCTTGTCTCTGACTCTAGTCTACCCTCTAGTATAGTAACTTGCTGAAGTATATTTTGTCTTACATCATTTCTCTGCAAAACCCAAACCTTTTCACTGTTTTCCCATTCCTACAGTGTAAGTCAGACTCCTCAGGTGCACGTACAGGGCCCTTGGTCCTGTACAGGGCCCTGCTTTTCCACCCGTATCTCTGAGCCTTCCCTGTAAGGAGCCCTCTGCTCCAGCAGCCTCGTCACCTTCTTGTCCCTGAAGCCACTGCTCATTCCCACCTCTGCACCTTTGCTCCGGCTGTGCCCCAGAGCCAGTGGACATTCCCCGTAGGAAGGGATTGACCCCTAGGTCATAGGAGATAAGTCTGTAGCGAGTGATGGGAAACAAGGAAGAATGAGCTAAGCCTCAGAAAGTGGAAGATGAAGAATGAACGTGGCCAAACATAACTCAGTTGGTGATAAAGTGGGGCAAGAAGGATGTCGTTATTCTGGGAGAATGATTGAAAAGGGCTGCCTGGCAGGGTTATCTAGGCCAGTGCTTTTCAAACCACTGTGTGGACAGATATTCAGGGAATCTTGTTAAAACGCATATTTTGGCAGTAGGTCTGGAGTGGCGGCCTGGGATTCTGCACTTTGTAAAAATTTTTTGAATTTATTTTTTAAATCTTTTTTATTTATTTATTTTTGGCTGTGTTGGGTCTTCGTTTCTGTGCGAGGACTTTCTCAGGACTTTCTCTAGTTGCGGCGAGCGGGGGCCACTCTTCATCGCGGTGCGCGGGCCTCTCGCTATCACGGCCTCTCTCGTTGCGGAGCACAGGCTCCAGACGCGCAGGCTCAGTAGTTGTGGCTCACGAGCCTAGTTGCTCCGCGGCATGTGGGATCCTCCCAGACCAGGGCTCGGACCTGTGTCCCCTGCATTAGCAGGCAGATTCTCAACCACTGCGCCATCAGGGAAGCCCTGGGATTCTGCACTTTTAAGAAGCTCCCACGTGATGCCCATGCTTCTGGTTCTGGGATGATTCTTTGAGTATCAAGCATCTAACTAAATGCTCAGGAAAGGAACCTTTTCCATAAGACCTGGATGTGGAAACAGGAAGCCAGTTGGCCTGTTCCTCAGAGGCCTGCCTTCAATAAAGACATTTCTTGCATTCTAAACGACTGAATAAATGAGTGATGGCTCCCGGCTTCTTGCTGAAGGAGGGGGTGTTGAAGAGAACTAAGGGCCAAACTGAGCGTGTAAGGCTGCAGCTTAAAGGGAGGAAGCACCTTTAAGTCCTGAGATGGTGGCAGTGAAAGTGGTCATTGGGAAATGAAAAGTCTAATGTTGGTTGGGCCAGTGGCCTGTCATTATACACAAATGCGCGTGCGCACACACACACACTCCCTCATTTAGGGTAAAGGCTGGAGTGCAGTGCTTTCCCTGTTGCAGTCGGATTCTCTTTTCTCTCCGAGAGGCACCTCTTCTGATCCACTAGAGCTTCCAGTTCAGAATCTAGGTTTGGCTTGAGTACAAGCAATGTACCTCACCCTAACTAAGCAAGAGGAATCATTTCTGTAATGTGTTATCTCCAAACAGAAGAGCAGGTAGGACAGTATTTTGTTGGCGTAATTAACTCGCCCCTTAGCACAGTTTCTCTCTAATGATTAGCCTGGCCCTTGTCTCTTTGGCTAATCAGTAGCTGGCCTTTTGATGAAATTGGGTGTTATTTCCCTGTGCCTTAACTTTGTGCAAATTGTACGTCATCCTGATTAATGATTTTAATGACACTTCTCTTATCACAGTAATGTCCCTTCTGCTTTTATCACAGAGAAACTTCTGCTTGGCTGACTGAACTCTGATCCTGACATAGTAAAAGTCATGGTAAGTTGGAGACGTGCCTCACCCTCCCTGGTGCCAGCTGCAGACAGGTACAGGATGTGTACTCAGGGACTGTTGCCTTATACAAAGAGTTGTTTGCTCATCAGAGGAGAGGGACGAGGAAATGGAAAGACAGTTTCTTTTTTCGAAAACACCATTTTAACTTCTTTCAGGGGTGGTGAGTAACCTGACCCTGAAAATTAATTCAAAGAGGGACTCCTTTGAATCCTTCTAACCTCCTGAGATACAGAAACAAGTTATAGTTTTCTCTCTGCAGAAACACTACATGTTCATTTTAGAAATTGTAGGCAAATAAAAAGGAAAAACTCAAAATCCCGCAGCTTCCTCCACTAGGAGATGACCGCTGTCCACACTTTGTGTAACCCCATCATTTCAGGCTCATCAGCTAAGAAACACTTGTCATCTGCCTCCTGCTGTTGGCTGTGACTGGACTCCTCAGAGCTTGGTTACCTGATCTCAGGGACAGGCAGGGAATTGGATCCCTTTGAGAGTTCCATAAAGCTCACTGCTGCTGTGGAAGCTGAGCCTTTCAGCTACAAACATGGCTGTACCTGAGGCTGGCCACCTGCTCTCCTTCTCCTGCCCAAATAAAGCTTCTCAATAGGCAGGTGATGCTTGATCCCTGGTCTTCTAGGAAGAAATAATAGAAGTAGAATCTCATACTTGGAGAGGAACTAGACATTCCGCCAACTCTACACACTTCCCTTTAGGAAGATGGATGTGTAAACTATCCTGAACAAAGAGTAATATACTCTTAACGTCTTTTTTTTAACATTAGACATTCTAGAATTTTCTTCATCATCTCTGACAGTCAAGGGCTTACTCGTGTCTGCACCAAATCTCTTATGCTGTCCTTTAAAATCCATTTGTTCTTGATGGGTTCTCCCTGGACATGTACAACATTTATTCAGAGATGTTTACAGTGCCCCTACTTTGTGCATGGTTTTTGGCTCTGGGGACCCATAATTAATGGGACACTCTTCCTGTTCTGAACAAGCTCGCAGCCTTTCTACATGTGAAGACAGTAACCAAGTGACCCTTTAGTGAGCTTTCCACTGAGGAAAATTACCTCAGTTGCTCTCATCTTTCCTCCTAGAACCTGTTTTTCCATTATGACTGTTATTTATTGGACAGATAAAGGGCTTCTTTAAAGGAAAGGAAAACCATACAATATAATCACAATGTTGTAATTCCCAATTATTTTTCATCACTTTATTTTAGACCCTACTTGTATGACAGTGGTTTTGAAATAGTAGTAATAAGAACGTAAAGAACAGTTAATGTATTCACTCTAGTCTTTGCTATGCTAACTCGTTTATTTTACATCTTATAGCATATTAAAATTATTTACTCTCGATGGTGGAGTTATGGGTGTTGTATTTTTCTTCTTAATTATTTAAAAATTTTTTATTGAAGTATAGTTGATTTACCATATGTAAATTTCAGGTGTACAGCATAGCAATTCAGTTATATATATATTATGTATATATTCTTTTTCAGGTTCTTTTCCCTTATAGGTTATTACATAATATTGAGTATAGTTCCCTATGCTATACATTAGGTCCTTGTTAGTTATCTATTTTATACATAGTAGTTTGTATATGTTAAGCCCAGTCCCCTAATTTATCCCTCCCCCTACCCCCGAGATTTTCTTCTTAATTCTTAAAAAAAAATTTTTTTTTCCAAATCTCTACAATGACCATATGACACATTTCTAAAAGGAAAATATGTTTTAAAAGCCATTGTATTCAAATATTTACCAAAAAGTTTTAGAGGTATAATTTACATACAATGAAATGCACAGCTCTTAAGGTTACTGGTAGATGAGTTTTGACAAAGGTATGTATCGTGTGACCTACCCCTCTTATCAAGATAGAACATTTCATCGCTCCAGGAAGTTCCTCTATGCCCCTTCCAGATCAGTCCCCGCCCTGCTCTCCACTCCTCTCCAGAAATGGAACCATTGTTCTGATTGTTTTCACCATAGATTAGTTTTGCCTGTTCGAGAACATCCTATAAATGGAATCATAGAGCGTGTGCTCTTTTATTGTCAGCATTATATTTTTTGCAATCCATCCCTGATGCTGTATCAGCAGTTTGTTCCTCTGTTCCTTTTCATTGCTAAATATTTCATCGTATCGTATGCCCATCTTTTGACATTTATCTTCATCATTATTTATTATTTTAATAACTGAATGACATTTCATTGATTGTGATGTATCACTGATTTCTAGCTATTTGTTTTCATCATTCTTCCCTACATCCTCTGCCTGTTTCCTTTGCCTGCTGCCACAAGAAGCCTTCCTGGGGTGGAATCCCCTGCCTTCCTGGAACAGATAATGATACATTATTCCCTGGAATTTAGTCGATATGGATACTTTAGAGCTAACAGGAACCAATTTTCCGGGCTTATCTTGTTCTGGAAAAAAGATGCTGATAGATAAGCTGTATTATCTTTGCACATGTCTCTATCGATTCATCTTGTTAGATATTAATTTTAATCCCATACTAGTGTCCCTCAGCAATGCAATTTGCTTTAAAAGTCAAATGCAGTGTTTAAGTACCATCCAAAATTTTTTCAACACTGGAGTTCCAGAAGAACATTGGGAGACATTTGACTCAGACAGCTGTCTTGGAGGGGTCAAGGGCTGAGCTAGGCCATTTGAAATTCTGACAGCAAATCACAGCTTGCTTATTACTACAGATATACAGTAGAAGAAAACAAGTAGAATGCCTGCATGAATTTCCTGAGGCTGCCGTAACAAAGCACCGCAAACTGGGTGGTTTAAAATAACAGAAATATGTTGTCTTGTATTTCTGGAGGCTAGAAATCCAAAATCAAGATGTTGGCAGGGCCATGGTCCCTCTGAAATCCGTAGGGGAATTCTTCCTTGTCTCTTTCTAGCTTCTGGTGGTTTGCTAGCAATCTTAGGCATTTTTTGGCAGACATTGGAGTCAACAACACATTATCATGTGGTGTTCTCCCTGAGTGTCTTTGTCTTCACGTGCTGTTTTCTAAGGACACCAGTCATGTTGAATTAGCGGCTTCCTCATCTTGCTTTAATTAATTACAATTAATTAATTCATTGTAATCACAGTATTTCCAAACAAGGGCACATTCTGAGGTACTGGGGGTTAGGACTTCAACATATCTTTCTTTGGGGATGCAATTCGGTGCAATTGATCTCTTTGCCTTTTATGGACACTGTGAATCTCATTATTGATTACAGTTTCCTCTTGTTTGGCTTCTAGACAGAGAAATCTGTGGCTCATGTCGAATAATTACACAGGCCTTTAAGGTCTCTGTTTCCGTTTCCTTTCTACCCCCTTCTTTACTGTAATTTTCTATGCTTTGTGGCCTGTCACTGAACTTCTTCATCTATTTATTTATCTTTTGTATTGAATTATGTTTCTCTTTGCTGCCTCACGTACATAAATAATATTAATAAATTAGTAAATAATTAGAAATACTCAGGGCACCTCGATCTTAATCAGTACATTATCTCTAAATCATAAGTCAACTGAATGGTACCTACTGGTTACTAACCCATGTTTTACTTGTTGATGTTTTTAATTTATAGTCTGTATATGCAGAGGGTCTGATTCACTAACTTTTTTTTTGTTTGTTTGGTTTGGTTTTTTGCTTTTTTGTGTTACGCGGGCCTCTCACTGTTGTGGTCTCTCCCGCTGCAGAGCACAGGCTCCGGACGCGCAGGCTCAGCGGCCATGGCTCACGGGCCCAGCCGCTCTGCGGCATGTGGGATCTTCCCGGACCGGGGCACGAACCCGTGTCCCCTGCATCGGCAGGCGGACTCTCAGCCACTGCGCCACCAGGGAAGCCCAGATTCACTAACTTTTTGTCCCTTGTATGCATCAGAGTATTTCTCACTTTAAGGCATGCTGGTCGTTTCCGGTGATGCTAATCCTCATCTCCAGTGTCTAGACTGCCGTCTCCTCCTCGTGACTTCCCATCCTTCCCTCTGCCACTTGGTCAGGCTTCTGTCCCCTCCATTCCACTGCAGAAGCCTTTGTCAGGATCACCAGGACCTTCCGTGTTGCCCAATCTGACCATCCCTTCTGTGTCCTCTACTCACACCTACCTTAGCAGGCACTGACATCTTCCTCCTTCCTCAGCCTCTGGACAACACACAGTCCTGGTTTTCTTTATACATCAAGGACCAGTCCTTCTTGGTTATCCATTCCGGTCCTTCTCTGCTGGAGAGGCCCAGGCTTGTCCTAGGACCCCTGTTCTTCACTTTCTCCCTAGGTCATTTTGTCCAATACCATCCAAACGCTGATGTGTCCTGAATTTATTACTCTAGACTTGCCCTCTAGATTTACGTTGTATAACCAACCATCCTTTTGACAACTCCACTTGGATGTTTAATGGACATCCCAAACTTAACATTCTGAAAATAGGACTTCTAAATCCCACTCCCCACTGCCATCCCAAATCTGGTAGTCCTCCAGCATTCCCCATCTGGGTAGAGGATGCCACTCTCTGCTTGGCTGCTCAGGGAAAAAGATTTAGAGTTACACTTGCTTCTTTTCTTTCCTCACCTCCCACATCAGTCCATTGGCAAGTTCTGCCGCCTTTGCTCCAAAACATGTGCTGAGTCTGTCTGTCTCTTTCCATTTTTACTGTTTCACCCTCGTCTACCATCATATCCCTGGATCATGGCCCAGATTCTCAACTAGTCTCTGTATCTCCCTACAGCAGCCCAAGTGATCTTTTTAACATGTAAATCAGATCATCTCGTCCATCCCTTTGCTGAAAACCTGCCAGTGCCTCCTACTGCATTTAGAATAAAACAGAAACTCCTCACTGGCTTGTGAAGGTTCTTGTTCTGCCCTTGAAACCTCTCTGATTTTCTTTCTTTTTCATTTTTAAAGTTTTTATTATGGAAAAAGGTGAACACATACAAAAGTAGACCAAATATTAAAAAGAACCCCTTTGTACTTATAATTATTATTAACTCATGGTCAGTAACTATTATATTACATAATAATAACTCAGTAATTATTAACTCATGGTCAGCCTTGTTTCTTCTTTACCTCCACTTACTTCCCCCAACCCGTTATTTTGAAGCAAATTCTAGACATCTTATCCTCTCATCTATAAATTCTTTCAGTGTGTATAAGATTCAAACTCTTAAAAAAATAAAATATAACCACAATACCATTATCATACCTAAAACCGTTAACACTAGTTGCTTAATGGCATCGAATATCAAGTCAGTGTTCAATGTCCAGCTGTCTCATAAATGTCATTTTTTTTTAGTGTTTGATTCAGGATCCCAATAAGTTCACCCATTATGATTATTGATGTGCATTTTTAATCTCTTTTAAGCTATATTTCCCCTCCATCTCTCTCTCTCTCTTTTTTTTAAAAGAAATTATTTAATTTAATTTATTTATTTTTGGCTGCATTGGGTCTTCATTGCTGCGCGCGGGCTTTCTCTAGTTGCGGCGAGCGGGGGCTACTCTTCGTTGCGGTGCGCGGGCTTCTCATTGCAGTGGCTTCTCTTGTTGCAGAGCACGGGCTCTAGGCGCATGGGCTTCAGTAGTTGTGGCACGTGCGCTCAGTAGTTGTGGCTCGTGGGCCCCAGAGCGCAGGCTCAGTAGTTGTGGCACACGGGCTGAGTTGCTCCGCGGCATGTAGGATCTTCCCGGACCAGGACTCGAACCCGTGTCCCCTGCATTGACAGGCGGATTCTTAACCACTGCGCCACCAGGGAAGTCCCTCCATCTCTCTCTTTTCTAATTCTCCTTGCAGTTTATTTGTTGAAGAAACTAGATCGTCCATCAAGTAGTGTTTCTCACAGTCTGGATTGTGCTGATTACAGCCCTGTGGGGTGGGTTAACATTTTCCTCTTTCCTCTTTCTCCTATTTACCATAAATTGGTATTTGGCCTTAGAGGCTTGACTGAATTCAGGTTTGATTTTCCCCTTTCAGGGGAGACAAGATTACTTTGTAGGTAACGGTGTAACTTATCTTACCACTCCCCAGCTTGCCCACCAACTCAAGCCACACTGGCCTCTGTCCCACTCCTCCCCCAGAAGGCAGCTCCAGCCTCAGTGCCTTTGTCTCAGCTGTTTCCTCTACCTGTAACACTTTCCCCTGATCTTTGCACAGTCAGCTGTTTCCTGTCACTCAGACCTCAGCCTGAATGTCACTCCTCAGAGCAGCCCCTCCAGGACCTCTCTGTCTGCCCTGTAGCCCTTCTCACCACCGGCCGCCTGGTGGAATATTTGTTTGTTGGCTCGTTTACTGTCTGCTTCCTGCTGAACTTGAACATCAGCTCCAGGGGAGCAAGAGCCTCATCTCCCACAGTCACTGCCGTGTCCCAGCACCTGGAAGAGTGTCTGGCCCATGGTGGGTGCTCAGCAAACTTGCTGTGTGAGATGGCGCCATGCTGGTGAGAAGTGCCTCTCAGTCACCATCTTTCTCTGTGCACTCAGGCAGCCAAGGGAGGCACCGTCAAAGCTGCTTCAGGCTTCAGTGCCACTGAAGATGCCCAGACCCTGAGGAAGGCCATGAAAGGTCTCGGTAAGTGTCCCACTGGAGGTAAACACCCCTCATGTGCTGTGCATGACAGAGTCACCCAGAGGGTGTTGTGTCCACAGGCAACTGTGAGTACGTCTCAGGCTAAGAAAACACAATGGGAACAAGTTGACTTTTCAAGGCAAACTAGACAGGAGGGTTTTTTACTAAGAATTTTAAATGTTATGAACTCATTCTGGACCTCCCTGATAATTTAAATCTGTTTTACATTCCGGTATTATGAATCTATATATCAGATTTGAGAAATGTATTTGTTTTCCAGTTAACCCACGTATGCATGTCGTGCCAGAAGGTTTACAAAGCACTTTGACAAACATTATCTGAACGAATACGTGCGACAATCCTGTGATGTAGTGAAAGCAGCTGGTCCTATTGTTATTTTCGCCCCATTTTACAGATGTGAAACTGAGACTCAGAGAAGTAACATAGGAAGACACAGAGTAAGTGGAACTGAGTCATGAGTCACACTCAGCAGAGCCTGCCAGCTCTAAGTCCATGTTCTTTCCCTTGAGTCAGCCCCCCGCCTGTTGCTGCTGTAATACGCACAGCTAGGCCAGTACCCCCGTGTAGCATGTGGGATTTTAGGTGAGAAGGCTGTGCGTACGTGACCAGAAGGGCTTGTCTTCCAGTGCACCACCCTCTGGTAGCTCCCGTGGGCAAAGGCTTCCCACTGGGTGGGCACAGCCATGCCCGGGCACTGCAGGCCATGCTGACTTAGACCCTGCCTCCAAACTTGCCTGAGTGGACATTTGGCCAGAGAAGTGCTCTCTGTTTCATAGCTGCCATTTAGAATCTCCTCAAGATTTGGATAAAAACGTTTGACCATGAGGCATTATTTCCCAGTTTTTCTATCCAAGAAGAATTCACCTTAGCCCCAATGCTACTAACAGGAACAATAATAATGAGCATTTATTAAGCTCTACTGTGTGTCAGGCACAATGTGTTACATAGATTATGTGTTAATTCTGACAGCAGCTTGTTTAACTAATGAGAAAGTTGAGGTTTAGGGAGATGAGCTAACTTGCCCGAGGTGTCTGGGGTTGTACGTGTCAGGATTCTAGGCAATTCCAGGCAGTCCGACTCCAGAGCCGGAACTCAAGCCACTGCGCTGTGCTGCCGCCCACCTCTGAACAGGACATTACCCTGAATCTATCATTTTCCCTTTTTATAAATAAAATGGAAAAGGTACTCGGCCCGCCCTTTTTTTCAGGGGTATCCTAATTCTTTGGTGGATAGCAAGAACACCATAATTCAGAACGTAGACCACATGGCATTCGGAATTCTCAGAGTCAGGAGGCATTGGATACAACAAACCATTTTCAGTGCTCGCTGTGTGGGCCAGTGAAGGTTAGAGGAGACAAGGACTATAAACCTAGTCCTGTGGTTCAGTCGTCCACGGATGCTAGGCAGCCAAGGCATGCGCAGAAACATGATCGGTTCATAATATGATAGCGACGGGAGGGGCACAAGTAAGATCCCATTAGGAGTCAGAGAGGTCACATGTCATTTGAGAGCATCAGGCAACACTTCTTGGAGGATGTAGAAATTGAGATGGGCCTTGGGAGAGGAGTTAAATTTATTCAGTAAGTAAATAAATAGATAAGAGAGAATGGGTTTCAGGTGAACGGAACAGTGTGAGCAAAGGCATGGGATGAGTGTGAGCATTGCCCTGTTTTGCATTTTAGCTGAGGCACTTAGCTGCAGGCCATGTAAATACGTGGCTTGCAGCAGGATGTACTTACAGAGCAGGAGCTGACTTTTTAGGTGACTTCTGGGAAGGCAGGTACCATGGGACGGGTCCTGAGGATGCTACTGACATGGGAGGATGACCCAGAGGCATTGTCCAGGAAACAACAAATGCCAGAATCAGGATGCTAGATGGAGGGGGTTAGGGAGACCTAAGCCCATAGACTGGTAATGAAGGAGGTCAGGAGAAAGGAGTGCAGTGTAGTTGGGTCAAGTACAGGAATTCAGGAGCTAAGTCTCTGGATTTGGCTGCCTGTAGCTTTTTATGTGGATATTTACAATAGTGAATGGGGTATGGTGGAGAGTCCCAAATGCCAGACAGCAGTGCAGATAGTAAATCCAGCAAATGGTGGGGAGCCATCGTGTATCCTGAGCAGGGGAGGGACACTGTGAGAGTTTGTCGTTTTAGGAAGATGAATCTGGCAAGACGTTGGAAAGACCAATTAGGAAGTGAGACTACTACTTAGCAGACTTTAAGTTGTCTAAGAAGAAACCCTGAACTGGAGTGGTTGTCATAGGAATTAAAAAGAGGGGACAGATACAAAAAGGGTCTTAGAGCTAGAGTTTGCATGACTTGACAGGAAATCTGAATGTGAAGGAAGAGAGCAGGTAAAATAATCAAAGCTATTTTGAGGGTTCAAGCCTGACAGACCGGAAGAGTGGTGGTGCCTTTCACAGAAACTGGTTAAAAAAGCAAAAGGCAATGAACCTTCTCCCACCAGCTGAGAGTGCTCCTGGAAAAAGGATGGTTGTATCTATTACCCTCTTTCTTTCCCCCCCCCCCCCGAGAGAACAGAGTAGGTCACTAAGTTATGTAAACTTAAAACTCTATAGCGGGCTTCCCTGATGGCGCAGTGGCTGGGAGTCCACCTGCCAATGTGGGGGACACGGGTTTGAGCCCTGGTCTGGGAAGATCCCACATGCCGCAGAGCAACTAAGCCGGCGAGCCACAACTACCGAGCCCACGTGCCATAACTGCTGAAGCCCGTGCGCCTAGAGCCCATGCTCCGTAACAAGAGAAGCCACTGCAGTGAGAAGCCCGTGCACCGCAACAAAGAGTAGCCCCTGCTTGCCACAACTAGAGAAAGCCCGCACACAGCAACAAAGACCCAATGCAGCCATAAATAAAAATACCCCAAAAAACAAAAAAAAACCTCTATAGCTTCCTCCGTACACCTCACATTTTTCTAGATCTCTAATTTTGCAAAGAATAACTCGTAAATCTATACATTTTTTTATTTCTTCCTGAAATATTTCAATAGACTCCCCTATAACTCATCACATCTTCCCATACAGTATATGGGAAAATGGAAAACTCACCCAGCATACATGAACATCCAGCTGTGAAAGTCGCCTGTAAAAGCTGCTGCAAGAAACAGGCAAACAAAATTTAAGATATTTTAAATTTGTAATTCAGGGACTTCCCTCATGGTCCAGTGGTTAAGAATCTGCCTTCCAATTCAGGGGATGCGGGTTCGATCCCTGGTCGGGGAACTAAGATCCCACATGCTGCTGGACAAATTAGCCCGCGTGCCACAACTTCTGAGCCCATGCGCTCTAGAGCCCGCACACCACAACTAGAGAGAAGCCCATGCACCACAATGAAGAGCCCTCGCACCACAACAGTAGATCCCACATGCCTCAACAAAGATCCTGCATGCTGCAGCTAAGACCCGACACAGCCAAATAAATTTTTTAAAAAGAGCAAAGATAATCTTTTAAAAATATTTTTTTAAAAACTGTAACTCATAGTGAAAGTTTTGGTAGGATATTGCATCATGGGAATTCATGGGTAGTTATAAAAAGTTTCCTGATCAGAGATCAGGAAAGAGAGCTTAGAAAAGAAAAACACAAATACAGATCTTAAAACGCAGTGGATACAATGAGCAGCCAATTTAAACCCTGTGAAGTGCCAAATCATGAATTAAAAGACAGGTTTGAACTGTTTTGAAACTCAGAGGAGACGATAAAGAGATAAAAGTGAGGAGAGAAAGGCAAGAACGTGGAAGATAAATATGGGCGATCTAAAGAGGGAAAGTACAATGATCACTCACATTCATAGATAAGGAAACTAATGCTCAGAGAAGTTAACTCTTTCATTTAGTGGCACATATATACAATGGAATATTACTCAGCCATAAAAAGAAACGAAATTGGGTTATTTGTAGTGAGGTGGATGGACCTAGAGTCTGTCATACAGAGTGAAGTAAGTCAGAAAGAGAAAAACAAATACCGTATGCTAACACATATATAT
Organism: Globicephala melas; assembly: GCF_963455315.2. Classification (NCBI taxonomy): domain Eukaryota; kingdom Metazoa; phylum Chordata; class Mammalia; order Artiodactyla; family Delphinidae; genus Globicephala; species Globicephala melas. The sequence goes on along the minus strand of NC_083325.1, from coordinate 30,985,854 downwards.
GGAATCTAAAAAAAAAAAAAAAGGTTCTGAAGAACCTAGGGGCAGGACAGAAATGAAGACGCACATATAGAGAATAGACTTGAGGACATGGGGAGGGGGAAGGGTAAGCTGGGATGAAGTGAGAGAGTGTCATGGACATATATACACTACCAAATGTAAAATGGATAGCTAGTGGGAAGCAGCTGCACAGCACAGGGAGATCAGCTCGGTGCTTTGCGACCACCTAGAGGGGTGGGATAGGGAGGGTGGGAGGGAGGCTCAAGAGGGAGGGGATATGGGGATGTATGTATATGTATAGCTGATTCACTTTGTTATACAGCAGAAACTAACACACCATTGTAAAGCAACTATACTCCAATAAAGATGTTAAAAAAAAAAATAGCTAATGAAAGGAGAGACCGAGACTCTAATCTAGTGTCTGTTTTCCCACCAAAATAGACAAACCCTCTGAACAAGAACTTCTTTTCTTAGAAAGCTCTCTGCGTGTGTTTGGGTTACACCAGTGTCCGCAGAGGAACCCATTGTCTCATTCCTCTCTCAAATCACACTCACTCCCTGTCTCCGCTCCTCACCAGGCACGGATGAAGATGCCATCATCAACGTCCTGGCCTATCGCAACACGGCCCAGCGCCAGGAAATCAGGACGGCCTACAAGACCACCATCGGCAGGGTAGGTAGCAGCTCTCTGGCTTGACAAGGGACCTGTCAGCAGTAAGGGAGCAGGGGCCCCTTCCTTCTTGAATCCTGAAGTAGTGGCCCTTGGTTTTTAAAAGATGGATCCTTTGCCTTGTGTAAAGATGTTCTTGGAAAAAACAAAAAACAAAAAACAAAAAACACTTTCAACACGTTCAAGAGTTCCTCCACTGTCCATAGCCAGAAGTGATTTCAGGGAGCTCTTGATTCACAAAATTCAAGGCTAAGTTTAGTCTCTTCCCCCACAAGTCCTTTCAGGGACTTGGTTGTGGAATGGACTCAGCCCCCTACCCTTTGGAGCACTGGGCAGGGCACAGATTTCAGTGTTGCTTCCCTTGGTCTTTCCTTTAGGCCACGTGCTAATGAAGATCCTCCAAACTGACTAAAATGTTTAAATCCAGTTTGTTCTAAACAGGCTCTCCGAGGATTTAGGGTCTATCCAACTCTTCTACATAAACCCCTTTGTAGTATATATTCATTCCTTTGAATGATCCTTAATTGAGAGCCACCCCCTCCAGTTCTAGAATGGGGCTCTGTGTGTGTGTGTGTGTGTGTGTGTATTTTAGTGGCTTATGCATTCAAAGGCGGTTCACTCACCATGTTTTCCCCTTCCTCTCTGAATTCCACACCCCTGAGCAACCCTGTCTCAGTCTCGTTTTCAACAGCTTACTTACCAGGGTCATTGACCCAATCTTTCCACATCACTGGAAGCCCATCTGTGTGATTAGAGAATCTTTTTATTGAGGTAATGTTATCAATGAGTGCTTCCAGGTCTCAGAGTGCTGTTAACTCCATGATAAGTATTTCTATTCTTGGATAATTTTATAAAAGCTAGTCAGACGGGCTGCCTCTCAAAGGCAGGCATTAAGCTGCTGGGTGGGGCACGGCTGGCTCAGCTCTTCCCGGGAGCATCTATATGCAAACCTTGGCTGGGCACCAATGGGATTCCTCCCTCAGATTGCTCAGAGTACCTTCTGGGCATTTTAAGCTCTTCTCCATCCCCAAGGAAATTTAATGAACATGCATGAGATGTGTGAGCTAGAGACAAAGTATTGCCACACATTTGGGGTTGATTATTCAGCTTCAGAACTAAGCTGATCTGACAGCAGTTTGTTTAGATGACCAACCTTAATGGAGTGACTGAACGCTAATTTATTTGTTCATTCATCTATTTGATACGTGTGGATGTAACATAAAAATATGCACAATAGATTGAAATATAGTGTTGCAGACTCAGGTTTGTGAGAATCTGAGATTGGAACTTGAAACCAAATCAACTCCCTATCGGTTGATCTTAAGCACGTTCTTAAATTCTCTGACCTGTTCTAGGAGGAAATGTGACTAAATGTCTTTAGGAATTGGTCCTTTGGACTCCCTCTTGCGAGAACACCAGAATCACAATTAGCTGCTGGACAGTCATCGACAGGAAGACACTGGAACTCACCAAAAGAAATACCCCACGTCCAAAGACAAAGGAGAAGCCACAATGAAACGGTAGGAGGGGCGCAATCACAGTAAAATCAAATCCCATAACTGCTGGGGGTGACTCACCGACTGGAGAACACTTATACCCCAGAAGTCCACCCACTGGAGTGAAGGTTCTGAGCCCCACGTCACGCTTCCCAACCTGGGGGTCCGGCAACGGGAGGAGGAATTCCTAGAGAATCAGACTTTGAAGCCTAGTGGGAATTGATTGCAGGACTTCAGCAGGACTGGGGGAAACAGAGTCTCAACTCTTGGAGGGCACACACAAAGTAGTGTGCACATCAGGACCCAGGGGAAGGAGCAGTGACCCAAGGGGAGACTGAACCAGAACTACCTGCTAGTGTTGGAGGGTCTCCTGCAGAGGCCGGGGGTGGCTGTGGCTCACCGTGGGGACAAGGACACTGGCAGCAGAAGTTCTTGGAAGTACTCCTTGGCATGAGCCCTCCCAGAGTCCGCCATTACCCCCAAAGAGCCCAGGTAGGCTCCAGTGTTCGGTTGCCTCAGGCCAAACAACCAACAGGGAGGGAACCCAGGCCCACCCATCAACAGTCAAGGGGATTAAAGTTTTACTGAGCTCTGCCCACCAGAGCAACAGTCAGCTCTACCCACCACCAGTCCCTCCCATCAGGAAACTTGCACAAGCCTCTTAGATAGCCTCATCCACCAGAGGGCAGACAGCAGAAGCAAGAAGAAATACAATCCTGCAGCCTGTGGAACAAAAACCACATTCACAGAAAGATAGACAAGATGAAAAGGCAGAGGGCTATGTACCAGATGAAGGAACAAGATAAAACCCCAGAAAAACAACTAAATGAAGTGGAGATAGGCAACCTTCCAGAAAAAGAATTCAGAATATTGATAGTGAAGATGATCCCAGGACCTCGGAAAAAGAATGGAGGCAAAGATCGAGAAGATGCAAGAAATGTTTAACAGAGATCTTTTTTCATCCACCTCCTAGAGTAATGGAAATAAAAACAAAAATAAACAAATGGGACCTAATGAAACTTCAGAGCTTTTGCACAACAAAGGAAACCATAAACAAGACGAAAAGACTACCCTCAGAATGGGAGAAAATATTTGCAAACGAATCAACTGACAAAGGATTAATCTCTAAAATATAGAAACAGCTCATGCAGCTCAATATTAGAAAAACAAACAACCTAATCCAAAAATGGGCAGAAGACCTAAATAGACTTTTCTCCAAAGAAGACGTACAGATAGCCAAGAAGCACATGAAAAGCTGCTCAACATCACTAATTATTAGAGGAATGCAAATCAGAACTACAATGAGGTATCACCTCACACCAGTTAGAATGGGCATCATCAGAAAATCTACAAACAACAAATGCTGGAGAGGGTGTGGAGAAAAGGGAACCCTCTTGCACTGTTGGTTGGAATGTAAATTCATATAGCCACTATGGAGAACAGTATGGAGGTTCCTTAAAAGACTAAAAATAGAATTACCATATGACCCAGCAATCCCACTACTGGGCACATACCCAGAGAAAACCATGATTCAGAAAGACACATGCACTCCAATGTTCATTGCAGCACTATTTACAATAGCCAGGTCATGGAAGCAACCTAAATGCCCATCGACAGATGAATGGTTAAAGAAGATGTGGGGTACATATATTCAATGGAATGTTAATTAGCCATTAAAAGGAACGAAACTGGGTCATTTGTAGAGACGTGGATGGATCTAGAGACTGTCGTACAGAGTGAAGTAAGTCAGAAAGAAAAAACAAATATCGTATATTAACGCATGTATGTGGAACATAGAAAAATGGTACAGATGAACCGGTTTGCAGAGTAGAATTTGAGACACAGATGTAGAGAAGAAACGTATGGACACCAATGGGGGAAAACTGTGGGGGGTTGGGGATGGTGGTGTGCTGAATTGGGCGATTGGGATTGACATGTATACACTGATGTGTATAAAATTGATGACTAGTAACCTGCTGTATAAAAAAAGAAAAATGCGGTTGATATAATTCCATTTTTGTGGGTTAAAAAAATGTCTAGTAAAAACTCATGGAGCTGTTTACACACACACAAAAAAAGAAATTGGTCCTTTGTCCAAATAATTGCATTTCTTTTTAATCATTGAGCGTTAAGAAATAATCATGAATGATCACAAGGATGCAGCTAAATGCTTGTTTAGAAGAATAGTAGAAAAATAGAACGGGGGTCTTATTAAAGAAATTATATTGCCTCTACATATGGAAATTTCTGCAGCTGTTAAAAATGTTGTAGGTAAATATTGACTTGGAAATACATTCAGGGTATATTGTTAAGTGAGCAAATACACTGATGTTGGAACCCCTTTACACTCTTAAATTATTGAGGACCTTTCTGTTTTTGTGGGTTACATCTATTGATGTTAACCATTTTAAAAATTAAAACTTAATTTAAATTAAGGACATTTAAAAATAGGTATTTGTTAACTTATTTAAAAATCTATAAAAACATATTACATGTTAACATAAATAACGATTTTAGGAAAAAATAGCTTTATATTCCAAAAGAGAAAAAATTAGTGAGAGGATTGGCATTCTTTTAATATTTTGCAAATCTCTTTAATGTCTGCTTAATGGAATACCCTGGATTCTCATATCTGCTTCTGCTTTCAACTTGTTGCGATATGTGGTTTTGGTTGAAGTAGGAAGGAAATCTGGTCTTGTACAGATAGGTAGTTGGGAAAGGGAGGAATATTTTATTATTATTATTATTTTTTTTTTTTGCAATACGCGGGCCTCTCACTGTTGTGGCCTCTCCCGTCGCGGAGCACAGGCTCCGGACGCGCAGGCCCAGCGGCCATGGATCACGGGCCCAGTTGCTCCGCGGCATGTGGAATCCTCCCGGACCGGGGCACGAACCCGTATCTCCTGCATCGGCAGGCGAACTCTCAACCACTGCGCCACTAGGGAAGCCCGGGAGGAGTATTTTAATAGCCTTTTCGCATAACTGTAGATCTGTAGACGTACCGAGTAGCCTTTGGAAAGCTTCCCTGGACAACTGTGAGAGGATGAGCGTGTAAAGTCAGATCCCACGTCTTAGTGTTATTACGAAGTTGGTTTTGTGCACACCAGCCCCTGAAAGGGTCTTGGAGCCCCCAGCCGTCCCTGGACCCCTCTGAGGGTGGCTGGTTTCCGTTACTGTAGCAGTTAAGCAGCGTGCTTTCTTGTGTCCCAGGACCTGATGGACGACTTGAAGTCAGAACTGAGTGGCAACTTCGAGCAGGTGATCTTGGGGATGATGACGCCCACGGTGCTGTACGACGTGCAGGAGCTGCGAAAGGCCTTGAAGGTTCGTGGTCCTCCCCTCCTGCTCTCGGTGCTATTTGTGTAAATGCTGGCTGCTGGCGGGCTTTCTCAAGAATCAGTGATAGAGGCCTCCTGAGAGTGGGGAGGAGGAGATATAGGAGAAAGATTTTCCTGCATTTATGACAACTTGAAAACATGACATTGCATTCTAGCCACTGTAATTTAAAAGTTGTCTCTCCAGAGGTTAAGGAATCATTTGTTCTTTCCTGTGGCTCACTGGGGACTGATTAAACTTGTGCTTTTGGTGCAGCTCCAGAAGCTTTCTTGCTGTATTAGCTACTTTTGAGATATGAAACTTCTGACTGACATCTTGGGGGCCTCTCGGTCTGCTCAGAACTGGTAAAGTGTTCTCAGCTGGATGCTGGATCCACTGTGCCCTACCCCAGGGTCTGCCGATTGTTAATGACCAAGTATGAAATTCAAATACAACTACCCTCCTCCACCATGTCAGTAAATACTCAGCCTCGTGGAAGGTTCTGGGCTAGACTCTGGAAAAACAAAGAGATAACAGCCTTTGCCAGAAGATTCTGCCCTGCAAAGGAAAAGTACAGGGGAGGGCAAGGAAAGACAGCCCCCAGAGGGCAGAAACTGTCCCTAACCAGCACATAGAAACAGCCTATAAATGTATGTTATGACTAATAATGATTGTAGTAAACATGTTGGAATTTGGGTCGGACAGTTAAAAAGGAGCAAATCCTGTTGCTAGAACTTGGTGAGTTGTTTTTATTCTCTGCAGATTCCTGGTTGTATTCCTCCTGTGTGTGGGACTCAACTTGGTAAACTGACTCATAGCCCTCTCCTCTGGGTTTTGCATTTAGGGCGCAGGCACGGATGAGGGCTGCCTGATTGAGATCCTGGCCTCCCGGATGCCCGAGGAGATCCGGCGCATAAACCAGACCTACCAGCTGCGTATGTAGCATCCTCAGTGGCCCTGGCTGAGGCCCTCTTCTCTGAGACCTAGAGTAACAGCAGGTGGTTACCCACTGAAACACTGACCATGAGGGATCCTCAGTTCCAAGCTCTGCCTTCAGGCAGATCCCTGTCTACACAAATGACTGTTGGCTTTTCAAGACTTCTCAGATGCACCTGCCACTCTACTTAGGCTACCCAGGGTTTTATTACCCTGAAAGCTGGAAAGGGGTTCCTTATTATCAAGCAGAGAATCAAAGGTGCTTGTTCAAAAGTGGTGGTGCCATTGAATCTTAGCATTCCAGGGAATGGCCTGGAGGAGCAGTCTTGCCCAACTTCTTACCTTCAGACTGGACTATAGGTCCTGCAGCCACCTCAGAGGGATAACCACTTGTTCCCCTCTTAAGAATCTCCAGAGGGCTTCCCTGGTGGCGCAGTGGTTGAGAGTCCGCCTGCCGATGCAGGGGACACGGGTTCGTGCCCCGGTCCGGGAGGATCCCACATGCCGCGGAGCGGCTGGGCCCGTGAGCCATGGCCGCTGAGACTGCACATCCGGAGCCTGTGCTCCGCAACGGGAGAGGCCACAACAGTGAGAGGCCCGCGTACCACAAAAAAAAAAAAAAAAATTCTCCAGAGAACAATACATCAATACATGCCTTTAAAAGATGCCTACCTTTTTACCCTAAGAATATAATAAAAATGCACAAAGGTTTAGATCACACAGTGTTGCTTATATTAGCTTAAAATGTCCAACAGGTTGGCTAAACAAAATATGGTACACACACACAATGTAGTCATCAAAACGTATATTGAAGGATATTATTAAATTACAATAAGTGGTATGGTGTATGGATAAGTGAAAAGGACAAATCATAAAATGGGATGCTATGATCCCGTTTTTCAAAGAAAGAAAAAGAATATGTGTGTATGGGGGGAAATGAGGAAGGATATTCACCACAATGTTATCAATGATTATTATTTCTGGGTGATTAGATTCATGATGAGGTTTTCTTTTCCTCCCTTCATTTTACTTAGTTGTTTTTTCCTAAGTTTTCTGTAATAAACACATACACTTTGGTAGAAAGAAAACAAAACAATAAGAGTTTTTTGGTAAGTGTTCAGATCTGGAGATTCTAAACCTCGGGAGTCTGGTTCTAGCGCTGGCTCCCCACGTCTGCCGCATACAGGACTTCTCCCTATGGACAGTCCCTGGCTTGTCCCCAAACACAGGTTCAGAAACCCCACTCTGTTTGCCTTTCCACGGGCTGCTTAGCTGCTTCTCTGCGTCACTGCCAACCATGTTCAGGACAAACCCCTGGACGGTAGGAACCACAGAGTGGGGATCACAGCCCGGCCTTCTCAACTGCCCAATTCAAGGAAAAAGAGCATCTCATTTCCCCTCTAATGACAAGCTAAACTTATCTTGACCATTTTACCAGAGTTTAGTTTTTGGAAAACTGTGTGTGGGCTGAAAAACCTCACGAGGAGCTGCTTCAGTAGACAGGTCCTGAAGAGGGTGGGAGGCTCTGGGGTGTGATGTGGTGCCGGGCAGGGTTCTTTACTCTGATGTCACTGATTTTACTCTCTTGCTAGAATATGGGCGGAGCCTTGAAGATGACATTCGCTCTGACACGTCGCTTATGTTCCAGCGCGTGCTGGTGTCTCTGTCTGCTGTGAGTCGCTCCCTCCTTTTGCGGGGGAGGGTTGGGTGTTATTGAGACACTTACTCTCTACCCACTCTTCCAGCCTTTCTCATCTTTTCACCCTCCCAAATGGGCATATTCCCCTGTGTTTTTCTTGGGTCTCTGTTATTTTATCCTCTCTCCTTTAAAGACTCTGGCTAGTCATGTAGGCCCATTTGTTCTCATTTATACATACAAGCACCGGATACATGCCAGGTGCTCTTTTTTTGTTTGTTTTAAAGTTGTTTTTTGTTTTTTGATGTGGACCATTTTTAAAGTCTTTATTGAATTTGTTACAATATTGCTTCTGTTTTATGTTTCGGGTTTTTTTTGCACGTGTGGGATCTTAGCTCCGACCAGGAATTGCACCTGCATTGGAAGGCGAAGTCTTAAGCACTGGACTGCCCCGGAAGTCCCAGGAAGAGTAATGTTATAGCGATATGTTAGATGAATTGAACCAGAGGCGGGGAGCCCAGGCAGGAAGGTTACCTCGGTATTCCAGATACCGTGAAAAAAGCAGGTCTGGGCTAGTGTGGGAGCAGGGGTGCCAGAAAAGAGAGATGGATTTGCAAGGCCTTCCTGGTGAACTGGTGTTGGTGAGGGATGGGGCACTTTCAGGTGCTCCTCAAGCCCCCACCGTTGGCCCCAGAGTCTCTTGATTCTCCTGTCTTTCCAGCTCCTGTTTGGCAGAATTGATCAGTGTACATTTGCCAGTTAGGAAGGCATAAGTCAGCAGGGAAGACACAGGAGTGGGGGCAGGGGAGGAAGGAGTAGAGGACTGTCCCAGAGGGAGCAGTCACCAGGCCATATGTGTCCTCCTGCCCCTTCAGCTGGCAGAGACGCCCACACAACATCAGGGAGCCACACCGAGCTTGCCTTCTGATCGGTCAGCTCAGAACTGTGGGAATATCGCAAGCACGTTCAAAGACATCTGTCCTCTCTCCCTAAGCTGGACTCAGGACCCCTTCTGTCTAATTACCATGTCCTTGGGTTCCCACACACTCTGTCTTATCAGACCTCCCAAATCTTCATGGATCCTCTCTCAGTCTCTTTGGTTTGTTTTTCTCATGCTCAGGGTTTGTTTTTCTCATCCTCAGGGTGGCAGGGATGAAGGAAATTATCTGGATGATGCTCTCGTGAGACAGGATGCCCAGGTCAGTAGAACTGCAGCCTCTTTCTTCTCTTTTGCCAATAAGACAGACCCTAGTTGGTGGACACTAGCTGTGTCCTAGTTGGTGGACACACACACACACACATATATATATATATGTATATATATATACCCACTCTCACCTTTTTGTGGGTTTACTAGGTGCTAGGCATTGTGTTAACTACTTTACATTTCTTCCTTACAACAGATCTGTGAAGTAGATGTTATTACTTCTGTTTTATAGATTAGGAGACAGATGCATAGATTTAAGTAACTTGTATAACATCACATAGCTGGTGGAATTGTGCTCTTTGAATCCAGATCTGTTTGATTTTTTTAAAACCATACAATTCATATTATAAAGCTATGGTAATCAAAGCAGTATGGTATTGGCATTAAAACAGACATACAGATCAATGGAACAGAATACAAAGCTGAGAAATAAACCCATGCATTAATTTATGGCAAAGGCACCAAGAATATACAATGGGCAAAAGATAGTCTCTTTGATAAATTTTGTTGGGAAAACTGAAAAGCCATAAACAAAAGAATGAAAGTGGACCACTACCTTACACCATACACAAAACTTCGCTCAAAATGAATTAAAGACTTGAAAGTAAGACCTGAAACCATAAAGCTTCTAGAAGAAAACATAGGTGATAAGCTACTTGATATGGGTCTTAGCAATAATTATTTTAATCTGACACCAAAACAAAAGCAACAGAATCAAAAATAAACAAGTAGGACTACATCAAACTAAAAAGCTTCTGCACAGCAAAAAAAACCATCAACAAAATGAAAAAGCAACATACTAAATGAGAGAAAATACTTGCAAATCATATATCTAATAAAGGGTTAATATCTAAAATACGTAAAGAATTCGTACAACTCAATAGCAAAAACCCAAACCATGCAATTTTAAAATGGGCAGAAGATCTGAATAGACATTTTTCCAAAGCCATACAGATGGCCAACAGACACATGAAAAGATGCTCAACATCACTAGACATCAGGGAAATGCAAATCAAAACCACAGTGAGATATCACCTCACTCCTGTCAGAATGGTTGTCATCAAAAAGACAACATGTAACGAGTGTTGGCGAGGATGTGAAGAAAAGGGAACCCGCATGCACTGTTGGTGGGAATGTAAATTGGTGCAGCCACTATGGAAAACAGTATGGAGTTTCCTCAAAAAATATATAAAAATAGAACTACCTTGTGATCCAGCAATTTCACTTCTGGTATTTACCCCTCAAAAATGAAAACACTCAAAAAGATATATGCACTCCCTTGTTCATTGCAGTATTATTTACAATAGCCAAGATATGGGAGCAACCCAAGTGCCCATCAATAGATGAATGGATAAAGAAATTGTGGTGTATATGTACAATGGAATAATGCTAGTCAGCCATAAAAAAAGGATGAAATCTTACTATTTGCAACAATGTGAATGGAGGGCATTATGCTAAGTGAAATAAGTCAGAAAGAGAAAGACAAATACTGTATGATCTCACCTATGTGTGGAATCTAAACAGACAAACAACAACCAAAAAAACCAACCTCATAGATACAGAGAACAGATTGGTGGTTGCCAGAGGCAGGGGTGGAGGTGGGCAAAATGGGTGAAGGGGATCAAAAGGTAGACTTAGTTATAAAATAAGTAAGTCATAAGGATATAATGTACACCACAGCGACTGCAGTTAATAACACTGTATTGCATACTTGAAAGTTCCAAAGAGAAAAAGATCTTAAAAGTCCTCATCATAAGAAAAAAAATTTCGTAACTGTGTATGGTGCCAGATGATAACTAGACTCATTGTGATGATCATTTCTCAATACATACAAATATCAAATCATTATGTTTTACACTTGAAACTAAAATAACGTTATATGTCAGTTATACCTAAATTAAAAAAAAATACACACAACGAAAACCATGCAATTCAACAAATACTTGAGAGTTCTTCAAGGAGCACAGTTCTCCTTGGAAGTGACCAGATGAAAAGGTGCTTCCAAACAAATTTGGGCTGGGAGAAGTTGGAAGGAGTAGAAGCAGTATAACTCAGAATAGGGTTTTTCTGGATCCTCCAAGTCTTACAGAGAGGCAAGGAATTTAAGAACAACTCCAGTCAAGGCTTCAGCTCTTCTTCCAAGATGAGACAGTAGGAAAACCTGGTCAACCTTCGCTCTTTAACATACGTCAGCAGTAACGGATATGTGCAAACTTTGGGTATTATAGCTGAATTTTGATGTAGGAAAGTAAATGAGTTTGAGATGAAAAGAATTATCAGAACAAGTGGAATTAGCTAGTAATTTATTATCAAAGGCAGAAATTTTAAAGTATAGAGAGGCTATTATCTAAAAGTCCAATTTTATCTATTCTTGGTATGAAAACTGCATTGAAGGAAATAGCAGGCAGTATTCAGAATTCCTACTTTAAAAAGAAATTTGTAGGATATTAATGCCACATTAAAATGCCCCTTGGAGCTTTTGTTAGAAGATGGCACATGTTTGATTCCCTTCTGAAAAACAAACAAACCAGGAAATACAAAAATAGAGAAAAATCTGCATCAACACTGGAAACTGTGGAGGAGGGCCATTAAAATGCCAGATGGGCAGCAAAGCTGGGCCAGGGATGCAGGAGAGCCATTCCTGCCCCAGAAAAGATGCTAACACACACACACACACACACACACACACACACACACACACACACACACACACACACACACACACACACACACACACGCCCTGCCCCCACTAGAAATAGACACAGCGGCTTCCTGCAAATGGGGAAACTCCTCATGGAAGACTTGGGCTGTGTCTCAGGTGCCTCCACTGGACCAGCAGCATGTCCTCCTGTTTGAAATTCATCCAAATGAAAAGTGAGGAGCTCAAAGGAGAATCCACTTCACCTCGTTCTAGGGGAAAAACCAGGTCTGGATATACTGTTCATCATTTCAAGATCAAAGAGCATGAACATCAACAAATCCCAGCTCAAACACTTTGTGGTCTGTGAACAAACTGGGCCACAAAGGGAGGCAAACATGGGCTCTCTATATGGAAGAGACAGATTTCAGATCGCTTTGGATCCTGACACAAATGAGAGAACGACAGCTTTTAATTAAACAAGAGCCAAAAATAAAAAAGATGCAATGAGAAAATAATGGAGATGAAAATGGAGCTGGATGAAGGGCAAGCAGAGATAAAGAGAGAGCTACATGAGTGGAGGAGAGGTGTTCTTAGGAACAAGGAAAGACAGAATCTAAATGTTTATTAGAAGCAGAAATGATCAGAAATGACATTGCAGAAAATAATCATTGTGGAAGGCAGTACTAAAAAATTTCCAGGGTTCAGAAGAAAAGGACAAAGCAATCAGAGAAGAGGAAGAATATAGAGGAAACACTGTGGAGATTAGAATCTCAACAAGAAGGGTGTGGACAAATTTGCCCTAAAATATATTTAAATATATAATAAATGTACAAATAAATTAAAGCATCTGGTCCTGGTGTAAGAATAGGGAGAAGTCAATGGAATGATTAGAAAGTCTAAGAGCAGAACCAAGCCTATGTGAGAATATTCAGGAATACATACAGAATAGATGCATTTCAAGTCAGTGAAGAAAACACAGATTACTCAGTGGAGTTGGGACAATTGGCTAACCATTTGGGAAACAATAAAGTTAGATCGCAACTTTCACCTGACATCGTAATAAACTCCAAATAGATTGAAATTTTTAACATAAATAAAGCAAGCCATAAAGGTACTATAAAAAAGTATAGTTAAATATTCTTTTTTAAATCTGGAGCTGGGAAAGGATTTTGTATGCATTTTCTTTTAAGGCAGAAACCATAAAGGAAAAGGGTTGATAGTTTGGCTAAAAAAAAAAAAAAAAATGCACTGTCTTAGCAAACAATACCACAAACAAAATTACAAGATCAAATGATAGAATGGGAAGAAATTTCACCTTATGTATAATAAGCTTAATATATAAAGTACATAAGTAAACTACAGTTTTGATACTATGAATAAGAATGCCCCATTTCTCAAAAAAAAATGGTCCATGTGTATTAACAGGCAACTCAAAAAAAGGAAAAATAGAAATGGCAAATACACCAAAAGATGACCAACCTCACTAGTTATTTTTTTTAATTAACACAAAAAGATACCATCTTCTACCCAATACTAAAACTTTACTCAAGTTCATTCTTATGGTATTTTACAAAAGTATCATTCTGTGACAGATTGAAAGTTCGTTCCTTGCCCACATGTTCTAGTTACTATTGCTGTATAACAAACCACCTCAAACTCAGTGACATAAAACAGCTACCATTTTAGTATGACCATGGATTCTGTGGGCCAATAATCCACACAAGGCACAGGTGAGATGGCTTGTCTCCTCTCTGCAGTGTCAGAGGTCTTAGCTGGGAAGACTTGAGTAGCTGGAGGTGACTCAAATGGCTGGGGTTGAAGGCTCCATCACTCATGTGTCTGGTGTCTGGGCTGCAGTGACTCAAAGGCTGGGCTCATCTGGGGCTTCGAAAGGATCTCTTACATGTGGCCTCTCCAGGTGGCGTGGGCTTCCCAGATCATGGCGGCTGCATTTCAAGAGGGACCATCTGGAAAGGCAGCACTCCACGAGAACCAAAGCTGCCTGACCTTTATGACCTAGCCTCAGAAATCAGTGTCACTGCCACCATGCTTTAGTGATTGAAGCAGTCACAAGCCTGCTGAGATTCAAGTTTGAAAAACACTGAATTAGATGAACCTTTTGTGCCCTCCCAGCTTTAAAATTCCACGGTCCTATGAACTGACTCTTTAATAGTGTGGGAATTAGAGAAGGAAGTGAAGAAACAGCTGAGTAGATGGAGGTAAGCCCAAGGAATGACACAATGTATCAAGGTAGGGAATTTTGAGAAAATGAACAAGCCAGCTGCTGGTTATAAATGAACAGTAGGGTTTAAAAATTTTTTTTTAATAAAATACATATAAAATTTACCATCTTAACCATTTTTAAGCATACAGTTCAGTAGTGTTAAATATATGCACATTGCTGTGCAGCCAATCTTCAGAACTTTTTCTGAACTTGCACAACTGAAACGCTATGCCTGTTAAACAACTCATTTCCCCCTCGCCCCAGTCACTGGCAACCATCATTCTACTTTTGGGCTCCATGATTTTGATGCATCTAGGTACCTCATATAAGTAGAATTATGCAGTATTTGTCTTCTTGTGACTGATTTATTTCACTTAGCATAATGTCCTCAAGCCTCATCTCTGCTGTAGCATGTGTCAGAATTTCCTTCCTTTTTGAGACTGCCTTGTATTCTATTGTGTGTGTATATACCATGTTTTATTAATCCATTCATGTGTCAATGGACATTTGGGTTGCTTCCACCTTTTGGCTATTGTGAATAATGCTGCTTTGAATATGGGGATACAAATAACTCTTTAAAATCCTAACTTCAAGTCTTTTGGAGATATACCAAGAAGTAGTATTGCCAGATCATATGGTAATTTCATTTTACTTTTTTTGAGGAAAAGCCATGCTGTCTTCTATAGTAGCTGCATCATTTTACATTCTCACCGACATAGCACAAGGATTCCAATTTCTCCACATACTCATTAACACTTGTTATTTTCTGTTTCTTTGTTTTAAATAGCAGCCATTGTAACGGGTGTGAGGTGTTATGAACAGTAGTTTTGATTTATCGATAATACCGTATAGTTAAAGGGAATTCCCTGGCGGTCCAGTGGTTAGGACTCCGCGCTTTCACTGCTTAGGGAGTGGGTTTAATCCCTTGTCGGGGAACTAAGACCCCACAAGCTTCACAGCACAACCAAAAAAAAAAGTAATAATATAGTTAAAGTAACCAGAATCAATTTCTTATATTTCTACCAGGTTGGAATATAAGCAATTACTAATGGGGTCCTGGTTCTACTGTGAGACCTTCTGTAGTCTCAAGCAAATCACAGATCATTCCAGAGTGGTGTTGTCCAATAGACTTTTCTGTGATGTTGAAAATGTTCTACATCTGCACTGTCTAGTATGGGTAGCCACTAGCCACAAGTAGCCACTGAGCACTTGAAATGTGGCCAGTATGACTGGGGAGTTGAATTTTTAATTTTATGTAATTAATTAAAATTCAAATAGCCACATGTAGTTAGTGGCTACTGTATAGGACAGCCCAAGTCTAGGACATTCCTTTCGGGTCTTAAGACAGAAACATGTAGTCTGCATGTAGGGAGCTGCTGGTGTTTGCCCTGACTCTCAGGGAGATATTATAGAGTCCCATTAGTTTTATACCTAAGGAAAAATCCTGAGTCATTTCCACTCACTGCCAACACCACTTCCACCGCCATCAGCAACAAAATAAAACTAAGCTAACTCTGCTCTCTGAAGTTCTGGAAATATTTACATATGTCCTGGCACCTGCTCCATTGTGTTTTAAACTTGTACTTTGTTTGGCTTCAGGACCTGTATGAGGCTGGAGAGAAGAAATGGGGGACAGATGAGGTGAAATTTCTAAGTGTTCTCTGTTCCCGGAATCAAAATCATCTGTTGCATGGTAAGGCACTTGCCTCATTGTCTAAAGAAACTATTTGAAAGATAGTGAAAACTATATCACCTGTAATTGATAACCTTTTTCCCTTTACTTGGTACAAAGATCTAATTTTACTGAACTGTCTTAGATGTCTTACCTTGGAAATGTATGGGTGCAACAATGTGCATGAGGGCCAATTGCTGAAAGATTAATTATGAATAATTAGCAGATATATTCATAGAAGTTTGGAATTCCTGTTGGTAGGAAACTGACCTCCATAGTCAGTCCTTTTTCTAAAGCAGTTCCATTTAAATTTAGTTACATAAGACAAAACCTTTAGTACATCAGCAAGCAATAAAATAGAAATGTTGGTTGACATTTATTCCTATTTAACATCCAAGTTGTAAAAGCTAATAGAGGGCTTCCCTGGTGGCGCAGTGGTTGGGAGTCCGCCTGCCGATGCAGGGGACACGGGTTCGTGCCCCGGTCCGGGAAGATCCCACATGCCGCGGAGCGGCTGGGCCCGTGAGCCATGGCCGCTGAGCCTGCGCATCCGGAGCCTGTGCTCTGCAACGGGAGAGGCCACAACAGTGAGAGGCCCGCGTATCGCAAAGAAAAAAAAAAAAGCTAATAGAAGTGATTTTTTTAGGGGGTGTGTTGCATAAGATGAATAGTGGATGATTTCAGATTTTATTTCCTATGTGTAAAGTTTCTAGTTTGCTTCTGATAATGCTAGTCTTTTTAATGTGATTTTAACTTCTTTGGGAAAAAGGTACTATACGATTGTAGAATATTTATTGTCAGGTTTATTTTCTTCTTGTAAACAGCAATAAAGGTTTAATAAAATATTTCATCTTTTATATAAGCTTTTGAGGTCTGTATGCTATATCCTAATTTTATAAACTCATCATGCCCTTATCATCACTCACAATTTATAAAACTTGTGGGAAATTTGAGAAGAATGAGTTTGCTAAATTGAAAACGTGAAAAAAATGGAAAATTACAACACATTTGGAAGTTGCAATTATTTCAGATATTCCACAGTGACAGTAGGTGATTACTCCAGTTAATAAATGTCATGGGCAGTCATCAGATGCACCAACTTCTGACTCAGATCCTTATTTTTTTTGCCTTCCCTTGCCTGATTACTAGTAAGGCAAATCTCTCCCTGGTGTTATTTTCCAAGAACTGCAGGTCCTCAGAAGCCAATTTAATGCAAATATATTTGTAACAATTTTCGCTTCGAGGCATAAGTCAATAGTTGGGCAGTTATGAAACATTTGCTTGTAAGCCACTGGAAGAAAATCTTTTCAGCATTATTTGAATAAAGAAAACGTCATAATTTTCTTACCAACCAACAATAATAGTGAGGATTCATAATAACTAAGATTTTGTTAATTATCTTCTAGGTGCAGTGCTAAGCATATTATAAGCATCCCAGTGAAGCAGCCATTATTTTCCCCATCTTACAGTGGAGAACACTGAGTCTTAGAAAATGTGTCAATTAGATTTTTAAATTCCAAGAAATAGGCACTGAATAATTACATAGGAAAAGAGAAAATCATATAGAAGGGGACAAGAGGGAAAATGGAAACTACTAGAGGTCCATTGAATTGAAGGGAGAGCTGAACAGCTCCAGAAAGACTAGAAATCAAGGCAGTTCTGAGGATCTCAGTAGAAGGGAGTCATGGATTTATTTCTAAGGCAGAGTTTCCTAAAATCTCGTCTCCATTAAAAATGCTGATTCTTGGACCCCCTACTTCAGACTGGCTAACTTAGGATTTCTGAGAGTGACACGCAAGGAGTTTAACAGGTTTCCCAGGTGATTCTTATGTTCTCTGAAGTTAAAGATGACTCAGTGCTTTTGGCTATCCTCATCATATCTGCTCAGTTAAAAAATTCCCAGGAGAGTAAGACTGATTGGCCCTGGTTGGATGAACTGCTCACTCATTTGTTAGAGCTTGTCATGTATGTTGGGGGGTAGGGGTGTTCCTGGATTGACAGCCCTGTGAGAATCACTCTGATGGGGGTGGAGTAGCATCCCGAAGAAGGCAGTGTTAAGAAGATAAACAGCAGATATCCACTCTAAGAAGACTCCAGAAGGAGGCAGCAAGAGAGAAAAATATGTTCATAATATTCAAAAATACTTGGTAGAAAAGGGGAGAAATTTTAATTATGTTAAAGTCTATTAAAAGGTGCAAGCAACTGTTACCAAATGTGACCAAGTTTTGAAAAGGTTGAATTGCTCTAGTTATTTTTTTAATTGACGTATAGCTGATTAACAATGTTGTGTTTGTTTCTGGTGTACAGCAAAGTGATTCAGTTATATGTATATGTATATACATATATATATTCTTTTTCAGGTTCTTTTCCATTATAGGTTATTACAAGATATTGAATATAGTTCCCTGTGTTATAGAGTAGGACCTTGTTGTTTATCTATCTTACGTATAATAGTTTGTATCTGCTAATCCCAAACTCCTAATTTTTCCCTCCCCCACCTTTCCCCTTTGGTAACTATAAGTTTGTTTTCTATGTCTTTGAGTCTGTATCTGTTGTGTAAGTTCATTTTTATCATTTTTTAGATTCCACATATAAGTGATATCATGTAAAATTCGTCATTCTCTGTCTGACTTACTTCACTTAGTATGATAAACTCTAGGTCCATCCATGTTGCTGCAAATGGCATTATTTCATTCTTTTTTGTGGCTGAGTAATATTCCATTGTGTGTGTGTGTGTGTGTGTGTGTGTGTGTGTGTATACACACACCACATCTTCTTTATCCATTCACCTGTCGATGGACATTTAGGTTGCTTCCATGTCTTGGCTCTTGTAAACAGGAATTGCTCTAGTTTTGATGTGCTGAAAGGAAGATGAACATACAGGTGATTGCCAAGCTTATTAAGGAAACAAGGAGAAAAAAAAGCAAATCTCTCCAGAGGTTATCTCCACTTTATGTAGTGAAAACAGGGTCCCAAATAAGGGAAATGACTTGCCTGAAGTCCTCCAAGATTCACAATATTCCTTCCTCCTCTCCTCTGTTCCATTCCACTTGCCATATGCATCCTGGTTCTCACCCACATTGCTAATTAGTTTCCTCTTGAAATATACCAAAGAATAATAGTATAGTCTAGTTAAAAGATGCTCATTCTCTCTGTACAGTTTAGTTTCCTCTATTCTTTATTATTTATATTTTCATTTTGTTATTGTTTGTAGTGTTCGATGAATATAAAAGGATATCACAGAAGGATATTGAACAGAGTATTCAGTCTGAAACATCTGGTAGCTTCGAAGAAGCTCTGCTGGCCATAGGTAAGCTGGTAGGGGGTGGGGAGTGGAGAAACAAATATTTATAGACTTTCCTCCTTATTATCAATTTGTTGTCATGGGTTGTAGAAATTTTTTTTCAGGGATAAAAAAAATTGTTTAAATCATTCATGACATGTGATCCAGAAATTTTTTTCTTAATTGGTTTATTTTGGGTTGCACTGGGTCTTCGTTGCTGTGCACGGGCTTTCTCTACTTGAGTCGAGCAGGGGCTACTCTTGGTTGCGGTGTGCGGGCTTCTCATTGCGGTGGCTTCTCTTGTTGCAGAGCATGGGCTCTAGGTGTGTGGGCTTCAGTAATTGTGGAATGCGGGCTCACCAGTTGTGGCTTGCAGGCTGTAGAGCACAGGCTCAGTAGTTGTGGCACACAGGCTTAGTTGCTCCACAGCATGTGGGATCTTCCTGGACCAGGGCTTGAATCCGTGTCTCCTGCATTGGCAGGTGGATTCTTAACCACTGTGCCACCAGGGAAGTCCCGTGTGACCCAGAATTTTAAGCGAGAAATATTATATATAACCTGATTGTTATTGTACCATGTGGCTTTATCTATTTTATATCCTCTGTGCCTTTATATCTTAGCACGTGGAAAGGTTAATCCTATACTAGCTGCATCTTGCAAGTCTGTGAATGGTTAGAACTAATAACTGTTTCATATGGTACAGATAGCAATAATCTTTTTGAAATTTTATGCTGCCTTTTGCTTTAATGGCCTTTATTAATTATTTGTCTAGGAACTTGACAATAAATTGAGGGTACTTTCCATCTGTGAAAATGCTTTTAGCATAGCCTATGCTCATAAAACATTGGCTAAATTTTTCGACAAAGCAATCAAAAGATACTACTTCACACCTTGTAGAAACAATGGGAACAACTGTCTCTTCTTGTTTTGCAGATTTTATCTGTAATCTTTTCATTTCTCTTTTTATCTCTTGACAGTAAAGTGCATGAGGAACAAATCTGCATATTTTGCTGAAAGGCTTTATAAATCTATGAAGGTAAGTGGCCTCATTGTTAGCATCTGAATGGCTCTGAGGGTCTTGTGTCCACCTTCATATGCTTACTTATATCCCCCATGCAAATTAGCCAAAATCAGCTTGAGCTATTCAGTTCAATTCTTCAAATACTTCACTGAGTGCTTGCTAATAATAATGCTAGGTAATATTTATTGAGTACTTATAATGTGTGATCACTGTTCCTAATACTTTATATGTATAATTTTATCCCCACAACAGCTCTGTGGGGCAGGTACTGTTATCATCTTCCATTTTACAGATGAGAAAACTGAGGCATAAAGAGGATAGGCAATTTGCCCAGGGTCCTCAGTGAGGAAAGGAATGGAGCAGGGATGCAAACACTGGTAGTCCAACTTCAGAGCCCCAGCTCCTAACCATGCATTGTACTCCGTGCAAGCACCCTTGCTGAGAGCCATGGGAGGGGCAAGAGAGATCAAAATGCAATCCCTGGTCTCAAAGAACTTCTAGCTCTGAGAGGAAGGCAGCTCTGTGCAAAACACCAGTAAGAACAAAATAGAATGTAAGATGGTAGTTGAGGATCCAAATATTATAGGAACACAGAGGAAAGGGTGTTTAAAAAAATATTTGTTTGGGGGTGAGCATCAGAAAAGGACATATAAAGAAATTGGTATATTTGAGCAGGACCTTAAAGGAAGTTTTACATCAGAGAGTTTTACATGGTAGGAAGGATGGTAAAGCTGGGAAGGGAGGATGACATGGTGGGTGGATCACTGTATGTGAGGCAGGAGGGCTGGAGAACACAGGGTATGTCCCTAGAAGGGCAGAGAGCTATCTCCTCTGGTCAGAACACTGAGTGTTGAAAAGATAAGTTGGGGAAACCCTTGAGCTCCATGGTAAGGAACCAGACTCCACAGGCCTCTAAGGTTAGAGTACAAGGGATGTCATTGGGAGACTGATACATAGTTTACCTTGATAGACTAACAAAGAGCACTGTCTAAACTAGCTCAGCTTTGCATGCAGGGATCTTGTTTCTTCCTTAGGGCTTGGGCACTGATGACAACACCCTTATCAGAGTGATGGTTTCTCGAGCGGAGATTGACATGTTGGACATCCGGGCAAACTTCAAGAGGCTCTACGGAAAGTCTCTGTACTCCTTCATCAAGGTGGGTCACAGCAGCCTTGCCTTGGCCCAGAGGAAAGTGCTGATGAAAGGAGGGGGTTCTGACCTAGGTTTTTAGACACTTCTTATCCTCTCCTTGGCAGACATCATTCCATTTAAGGATGGTACTCTAATTCAGATATTTCCAGTCTCTCTCCTTTCCCACAGATGTTTAAATCTCTGCCTGGTTAGAAGCTGGAAATGTTTGCTTTCTAAATAGAGTTAATTATTTCATGTTGACCCCAAAGAAAGATTATATATATATTTTTTTTTTTTGGAGTGTCCATATTTTTTTTAATTTTTAAATTTTATTTTATTTATTTTTTTATACAGCGGTTCTTATTAGTCATCAGTTTTATACACATTAGTGTATATATGTCAATCCCAATCTCCCAATTCATCCCACCACCACCCCCACACCCCCTGCCGCTTTCCCCCTTGGGGTCCATACGTTTGTTCTCTACATCCGTGTCTCAGTTTCTGCCCTGCAAACCGGTTCATCTGTACCATTTTTCTAGGTTCCACATATATGCGTTAATATACGATATTTGTTTTTCTCTTTCTGACTTACTTCACTCTGTATGACAGTCTCTAGATCCATCCACGTCTGTACAAATGACCCAATTTCGTTCCTTTTAATGGCTGAGTAATATTCCATTGTATATATGTACCACATCTTCTTTATCCATTCATCTGTCGATGGGCACTTAGGTTGCTTCCATGACCTGGCTATTGTAAATAGTGCTGCAATGAACATTGGGGTGCATGTGTCTTTTTGAATCATGATTTTCTTTGGGTATATGCCCAGTAGTGGGATTGCTGGGTCATATGGTAATTCTATTTTTAGTTTTTTAAGGAATCTCCATACTATTCTCTATAGTGGCTGTATCAATTTACATTCCCACCAAGAGTGCAAGAGGGTTCCCTTTTCTCCACACCCTCTCCAGCATTTCTTGTTTGTAGATTTTCTGGTGATGCCCATTCTAACTGGTGTCAGGTGATACCTCATTGTAGTTTTGATTTGCATTTCTCTAATAATTAGTGATGTTGAGCAGCTTTTCATGTACTTCTTGGCCATCTGTATGTCTTCTTTGGAGAAAAGTCTATTTAGGTCTTCTGCCCATTTTTTGATTGGGTTGTTTGTTTTTTTAATATTGAGCTGCATGAGCTGTTTATATATTTTGGAGATTAATCCTTTGTCCATTGATTCGTTTGCAAATATTTTCTCCCATTCTGAGGGTTGTCTTTTGGTCTTGTTTATGGTTTCCTTTGCTGTGCAAAAGCTTTTAAGTTTCATTTGGTCCCATTTGTTTATTTTTGTTTTTATTTCCATTACTCTAGGAGGTGGATGAAAAAAGATCTTGCTGTGATTTATGTCAAAGAGTGTTCTTCCTATGTTTTCCTTTAAGAGTTTTATAGTGTCCGGACTTACATTTAGGTCTGTAATCCATTTTGAGTTTATTTTTATGTATGGTGATAGGGAGTGTTCTAATTTCATTCTTTTACATGTAGCTATCCAGTTTTCCCAGCACCACTTATTGAAGAGACTGTCTTTTCTCCATTGTATATCCTTGCCTCCTTTGTCATAGATTAGTTGACCATAGGTGTCTGGGTTTATCTCTGGGCTTTCTATCTTGTTCCACTGATCTATGTTTCTGTTTTTGTGCCAGTACCATATTGTCTTGATTACTGTAGGTTTGTAGTATAGTCTGAAGTCGGGGAGTCTGATACCTCCAGCTCCGTTTTTTTCCCCTGAGACTACTTTGGATACTTGGGTTCTTTTGTGTCCCCATTCAAATTTTAAGATTTTTTGTTCAAGTTCTGTAAAAAATGCCATTGGTAATTTGAATCTGTACATTGTTTTGGGTAGTACAGTCATTTTCACAATACGGATTCTTCCAATCCAAGAACATGGTATATCTCTCCATCTGTTGGTATCATCTTTAATTTCTTTCATAAGCGTCTTATAGTTTTCTGCATACAGGTCTTTTGTCTCCCTAGGTAGGTTTATTCCTAGGTATTTTATTCTTTTTGCAATGGTAAATGGGAGTGTTTCCTTAATTTCTCTTTCAGATTTTTCATCATTAGTGTATAGGAATGCAAGAGATTTCTGTGCATTAATATTGTACCCTGCAACTTTACCAAGTTCATTGTTTAACTCTAGTAGTTTTCTGGTGGCATCTTTAGGATTCTCTATCTATAGTATCATGTCATCTGCAAACAGTGACTGTTTTACTTCTTCTTTTCCAATTGGTATTCCTTTTATTTCTTTTTCTTCTCTGATTGCGATGGCTAGGACTTCCAAAACTATGTTGAATAATAGTGGGGAGAGTGGACATCCTTGTCTCATCATTCCTGATCTTAGAAGAAGTGCTTTCAGTTTCTCACCACTGAGAATGATGTTTGCTGTGGGTTTATCATATAAGGCCTTTATTATGTTGAGGTAGTTTCCCTCTATGCCCAGTTTCTAGAGAGTTTTTAATCATAAATGAGTGTTGAATTTTGTCAAAAGCTTTTTCTGCATCTATTGAGATGATCATATGGCTTTTATTCTTCAATTTGTTAATATGGTGTATCACATTGATTGATCTGCATATATTGAGGAATCCTTGGATCCTTTGGATAAATCCCACTTGATCATGGGGTATGATCCTTTTAATGTGTTGTTGGATTCTGTTTACTAGTATTTTGTTGAGGATTTTTGCATCTATATGCATCAGTGATATTGGTCTGTAATTTTCTTTTTTTGTAGTATCTTTGTCTGGTTTTGGTATCAGGCTGACGGTTGCCTCATAGAATGAGTTTGGGAGTGTTCCTTCCTCTGCAATTTTTTGGAAGAGTTTGAGAAGGATGGGTGTTAGCTCTTCTCTAAATGTTTGATAGAATTCACCTGTGAAGCTATCTGGTCCTGGACTTTTGTTTCTTGGAAGACTTTTAATCACAGTTTCAACCTCATTACATGTGATTGGTCTGTTCATATTTTCTATTTCTTCCTGTTTCAGTCTTGGAAGGTTATACCTTTCTAAGAATTTATCCATTTCTTCCAGGTTGTCCATTTTATTGGCATAGAGTTGCTTATAGTAATCTCTTAGGATGCTTTGTATTCTGCGGTGTTTATTGTAACTTCTTCTTTTTCATTTCTAAGTTTATTGATTTGAGTTCTCTCCCTCTTTTTCTTGATGAGTCTGGCTAATGGTTTATCAGTTTTGTTTATCTTCTCAAAGAACCAGCTTTTAGTTTTATTGATCTTTGCTATTGTTTTCTTTGTTTCTGTTTCATTTATTTCTGCCCTGATCTATATGACTTCTTTCCTTCTGCTAACTTTGGGTTTTGTTTGTTCTTCTTTCTCTAGTTCCTTTAGGTGTAAAGTTAGATTGTTTATTTGAGATTTTTCTTGTTTCTTGAGGTAGGCTTGTATAGCTATAAACTTCCCTCTTAGAACTGCTTTTGCTGCATCCCATAGGTTTTGGATTGTCATGTTTTCATTGTCACTTGTCTCTAGGTGTTTTTTGATTTCCTCTTTGATTTCTTCAGTGATTTCTTGGTTATTTAGTAACGTATTGTTTAGTTTCCATGTGTTTGTGTTTTTTATGTTTTTTTCCATGTAATTGATTTCTAATCTCATAGCATTGTGGTCAGAAAAGATGTTTGATATGATTTCAATTTTCTTAAATTTACTGAGGCTTGATTTGTGACCCAAGATGTGATCTATCCTGGAGAATGTTCTGTGCACACTTGAGAAGAAAGTGTAATCTGCTGTTTTTGGATGGAATGTCCTATAAATATCAATTAAATCTATCTGGTCTATTGTGTAATTTAAAGCTTCTGTTTCTTATTTATTTTCACTTTGGATGATCTGTCCATTGGTGTAAGTGAGGTGTTAAAGTCCCCCACTATTATTGTGTTACTGTCGATTTCCTCTTTTATAGCTGTTAGCAGTTGCCTTATGTATTGTGGTGCTCCTATGTTGGGTGCATATATATTTATAATTGTTATATCTTCTTCTTGATTTGATCCCTTGATCATTATGCAGTGTCCTTCCTTGTCTCTTGTAACATTCTTTATTTTAAAGTCTATTTTATCTAATATGAGTATTGCTACTCCAGATTTCTTTTGATTTCCATTTGCATGGAATATCTTTTTCCATCCCCTCATTTTCAGTCTTTATGTGTCCCTAGGTCTGAAGTGGGTCTCTTGTAGACAGCATATATGGGTCTTGTTTTTGTATCCATTCAGCAAGCCTGTGTCTTTTGGTTGGAGCATTGAATCCATTCACGTTTAAGGTAGTTATCGACATGTATGTTCCTATGACCATTTTCTTAATTGTTTTGGGTTTGTTTTTGTAGGTCCTTTTCTTCTCTTGTGTTTCCCACTTAGAGAAGTTCCTTTAGCATTTATTGTAGAGCTGGTTTGGTGGTGCTGAATTCTCTTAGCTTTTGCTTGTCTGTAAAGCTTTTGATTTCTCCATCAAATCTGAATGAGATCCTTGCTGAGTAGAGTGATCTTGGTTGTAGGTTCTTCCCTTTCATCACTTTAATTATACCATGCTACTCCCTTCTGGCTTGTAGGGTTTTTGCTGAGAAATCAGCTGTTAACCTTTTGGGAGTTCCCTTGTATATTATTTGTCATTTTTCCCCTGCTGCTTTCAATAATTTTTCTTTGTCTTTGATTTTTGCCAATTTGATTACTATGTGCCTCTCCTTAGGTTTATCCTGTATGGGACTCTCTGCACTTCCTAGACTTGGGTGGCTATTTCCTTTCCCATGTTAGGGAAGTTTTCGACTATAATCTCTTCAAATAATTTCTCTGGTCCTTTCTCTCTCTCTTCTCCTTCTGGGACCACTATAATGCGAATGTGTTGCGTTTAATGTTGTCCCAGAGGTCTCTTAGGCTGTCTTCATTTCTTTTCATTCTTTTTTCTTTATTCTGTTCCATGGCAGTGATTTCCACCATTCTGTCTTCCAGGTCACTTATCCGTTCCTCTGCCTCAATTATTCTGCTATTGATTCCTTCTAGTGTATTTTTCATTTCAGTTATTGTATTGTTCATCTCTGTTTGTTTGTTCTTTAATTCTTCTAGATCTCTGTTAAACATTTCTTGCATCTTCTCGATCTTTGCCTCCATTCTTTTTCCGAGGTCCTGGATCATCTTCCCTATCATTATTCTGAATTCCTTTTCTGGAAGGTTGCCTATCTCCAGTTTAATTAGTTGTCTTTCTGGGGTTTTATCTTGTTCCTTCATCTGGTACATAGCCCTCTGCCTTTTCATCTTGTCTATTTTTCTGTGAATGTGGTTTTTGTTCCACAGGCTGCAGGATTGTATTTCTTCTTGCTTCTGCTGTCTGCCCTCTGGTGGATGAGGCTATCTAAGAGTTTTGTGCAAGTTTCCTGATGGGAGGGACTGGTGATGGATAGAGCTGGATGTTGCTCTGGTAGGCAGAGCTCAGTAAAACTTTAATCCGCTTGAAGGTTGGTGGGTGGGGCTGGGTTCCCTCCTTGTTTGGCCTGAGGCGACCCAACACTAGAACCTACCTGGGCTCTTTGGTGGGGGTAATGGCGGACTCTGGGAGGGCTTATGCCAAGGAGTACTTCCTAGAACTTCTGCTGCCAGTGTCCTTGTCCTCACGGTGAGACACAGCCACCCTCCACCTCTCAAGAAAGGTTATATTTTAATGAATGGTTTTAAGAGCACAATTTCCATTTCTACCTGCTTACAATAAAAGAGAAGCAACTGAATCAGTCATCCAGAACCACATCCAGGGCCAGCTGAGGTCTGCTGAAAATATGGGAAAACATGATAGTCATCCTGGATTGCTATTCTTTACCTGGCACCAGACTTCTAGGAGTCCTAACATGGCATGGGAGTGATGCGAAATGATTCACGTCTCTCAAAACCCCTCATTACTGGGACTTTGCTTCTTGAGGATGCCTCAGGCATATGAAGCCAAAGCCATTTCCCTAGAAGCTGGTGTTGCCAGCACAGATCAGGATTTGATCTGTGAATTAAATATTCTGATCCTACTCATAGCTTGGAGAGGTTTAACTACTAGGTGATTTGAGCTGCAGAGTTTATGACTATGTCTACAAGGCATTTAGGAACTTGTTTCTATTTCTGTACAGTCTGTGAGGTCACTGTTTTTTGCAGAGCTGAAATACAGCTAGCTGTAAGCAAAACAATTTTAAGATTCAAGGATGACCATAAATGAAGCTATGGGAAAATATATTTGTACCATATACTTATAATGTAGGGTTAATATCCCTATATGAGGAACTTGTACAAATTACTAAGAACAAGGAGAAAAATCCAAAAAGAAAACTGGACAGAAAGAAAACATGAGCTTCATGAAAGATGAGACACAAATGGACAATAAATATGTACAATGTTTAATCTCACTAATATACAATGGATTGCAAATAAAAGCAAATCATCATTTTTCACCTAATACCTTAACAAAGTTTAAAGAGGTCATAACCAGCATTGAGAAAGGCTTGGGAAAATCTCACCGTCTCTTATGGAAGCACTATAAACTAGTCTAACTTTCCGGGGAGGCAACTTGCCAATAAATGTTTAAAAAATAAACTATACCTCTTACTTAGTTATTATATATTTAAGAATATCTTTAGGCAAAATAATAAGATAAAAGTGCGCTAATCCACAGAATGGGAGAAAATAATATCTAGTAAGGGTTTACTATCCAGAATATATAAAGAACTCCTAAAACTCAATAACAAAAAGACAAACAACCCAATTAAAAAATGACAAGGGATTTAAATATCGTCATTTCTCCAAGGGAGATATACAAATGGGCAATAAGCACGTGAAAAGCTGTTCAACATCATTATGAAAACCACAGTGAAATACCACGTCGTACCTACTAAGATGGCTATAATTTTTAAAACATGGAAAATAACAAATGTAGGAGAGGATGTGGAGAAATTAGAACGTTGTGTATTGCTGGTGTGAATGTAAAATGGTGCAGCCGTTGTGGAAAACAGTTTGGCGCTTCCTCAAAAATTTAAACATAGAATTACCATGTTACCCCGCAATTCCACTTCCAGGTGTATACTCAAAAGAAATGAAAAAGGGGACTTAAACAGGTATTTGGACACCAATGTTAACATTATTTATAATAGCCAAAAGGTGGAAACAACCTAAGGGTCCATGAACAGGTGAATGGATAAACAAAACGTGATATATACACACATAATGTGAATGAAGTTTCCGATACATGGATGAACTTCGGCAACATGCTAAGTGACATAAACCAGACACAAAAGGACAAATACTGTATATGATTCTACTTACATGAAATATTTAGACTAGGTAAATTCATAGAGACAGAAGGTAGATTAGAGTTTACCAGGGGCTGGAGGATAAGGGGAATAGGAAGTTCTTGCTTAGTGGTTACAGAGTTTATTACACATTATTTTAATTTTTATTAACCAATAGAGAATGACTCAAATTATGGGAAATCTATCCAGTGGAGTACTATACAGACACTAAAATGATGGGGTAAAAAATATTGATTGACTAGGGGAAACAGCACAATAAATACATTTACATTATATGTTTGTATATATATAAATACGTTAATATGTGTATACACACACTCACATAACACTGGAAAAAATTTAAAATAAAGAATACATGGCCCATTCAATAAAAATTGTCAAAAGAAACAGAATAGAAATAGAAAATATGTAAATAATAGAAAAAAGACAGGAGTAAGGTTACAAATGTAAGTTATAATAATAAATAAACTCTCAGGTTAGGTAAAAATATAAAATCCTACTCTATGCTGTTTATAAGGAACAGTTGAAATACAGTGATATGTAAGAAGCTTTAAAAAGAAAAGGCCAGGGAAAAGAACATTTGACAAAAAGAAAGCAGGGATTATACTATAAGTAAAAAGAAGAATTTAAGGGGAAAAAGCATTAAATAGGACAAAGTAATAGATCACTTTATATTGATAAAAGCAACAATTTACAACGAAGATTAAATTACCATAAAACGTTAGTTGCCAAATAGTATTGCATTCAAATATATAAATAAGAAACTTGAGGCTCCAAAAGAAGACGTTGATGGAAATACTATGCTAGATAGACTTTAACACATCCTTCTCTTTTGGCAGATCAATGAGACAAAGTATAAACAAGGGTGTATTAAGATTGATTTTAATACATATACATTAAACTTTGAATCCCATCCCATCTTTTCTAGTGCCCATGAAGCACTAGCAAACATTGATCTGTTATTTAGTCCATGAAAAATACTATGTAGAAATTATAGCACCTTTCTGGAAGGCTATTTTGCAACCCATATTCAAAGAAAATACATGATCATTAATCTGGTAATTCCCATTTTATGAAAATTTATCCTGAATACATCATTCAAAAATGCACAAAAATTTATAGTATGTTTATTGCAGCAGTGTTTATAATAGTGAAAAATTGGGAAAAAAACATAAATATCCAATGAGGGGTAATCAAAGAAATTATTTTACCTATGTACAATAGAATACTCTGTAACCATTAAGGAATGATGCTGTGGAAGAGTATTTAATAAATTAAAATAGGGAAATAGGTATAGAAGTTTAAAAAAGTAGAATATGGAAGAATACTACAATCCCATCATGTAGGAATCTATATCCATAGAAAAAAGTCTGGAAGGATATGCAAAAAACAAAATGTTAGGCAGAGTAATCTCTAGATGTTAGAATTATAGATGATGTTTTTATATTCTTTTATGTCTATTTTCTACATTGAACAGGTGTTCTTTTTATAATAAAAAATAACAAATGTCATTTAAAAAAAAAAAAAACCTCTCTAAGAAAGATCCCGGCAAGACTGAAAAAGTTAACCTAGATGACTTTGAGCTGTGTATTCTATTTTAAAACCCATTTATCTGATTGTAACTCTGCTTTCCTTGTCCCCAGGGTGATACATCTGGAGACTATAAGAAGGTATTGCTCATTCTCTGTGGAGGAGATGATTAAAATAAAATCCAGAAAGGATAGGAGGATTCCCTACACTTTGAATTTTTTTTAACTTCATTTTTCTACACTGCTACTAGCATTATCTCAGAATGGTTATTTCCAATTAAAATGCCTACAGATGCCTCCTAAGATATAGACTGCATTATTATTCATCTGTAATTACTCACTATGATGCTTTAAAGCTGTACTTGCTTTTCAAAGCTTATAAAACCTAAAAGGAGATTTTAAATTAGAAATAAGAATGTGCTCCATGTTTTCAACAGATTTCTTCCTTGTTTGTGTTTCACAGAAATTGGAATATATTAAATTATTTCATATTTTCTTTTTGGTGAAAACTGTTGAAATGGAAGACTGTTCTAAAATCACATTTCTTCCCTAATTCTATTTTTAGAGTGGCTAGTAATTTCTTGATGTGAAATTGTGAGCATCTAGTTAGTAAGAAAATCTATCCAATTTGCTATTTTACATGTCATAGTTTGAAAGCATCCACAGATCTCCTTTGTTTAGGTTTTTGTCTAAAGTGTTAGTTGATCTTTACTAAGTTTGGCATTAGAGACTTCCTCCATCACATCTTATGTTACCATCTCAGTCTCTCCAGGTTAAAGTATACCAAACTCACCAACTCTTCTGAACGAATTCAATTCTAAATGTGGTTATACAGATCATATATGTCTGGTTACCAAACATAAATGCTGAACATTCCACAATATTATGGTTAATAATAACAATATAATAAAATAATAATAATGGTATTGATCCAGCTTGAAGATGAATGTGAAAGAATTGTGTCAAACTGCGTATTCTGGTGATGGTGTAGTGCTCTGCATTTATTTTTACTTAAAGAAAAATTTTTGTGCCCAAAATTTTTAAAATCATTTTCAGTTTTGTTGATTTGTAGTAATTTATACTTGCACTGTGCCTTTCAACTCTAGAATTACTGTAAAGGTGTACTTGGATTTAATTTAAAAGTTCACTTTGTATACAACATGGAAAAATAATTTCAATAAAACACAGTGCCTTTCAAATGAGGTGTATGCTTTCTCTGACTGACTTTTCTGCTTGTGAGTTTTTTCATCCTGGACTCTGAAAGTAGATATTTTTGAAGGACTTGTGTTACTCAATTTCTATTAGAAAGTACAATATTAGGAAAAATAACATATTTAATCTTATGTACCTCTACTGCTGTAAAACTAATGTTCATATATACCAAACACTACTTAATGATATAAAATAGTATATTTAAGTTATCTCTGGAAATGAGTGATGCTCTTGGTTCTAAGTAGAACATTCATATTAAATAAGAATATTTGTCTTCTTCATTCTGTAGTTATTTGTTGTATTTTGATGGGTGAAATATAAGGATTTGTTTCTACTTGCCTATTACAAGTGCTTGACTACTGGTGAAAGCTATT
This sequence comes from Globicephala melas, assembly GCF_963455315.2. Lineage (NCBI taxonomy): Eukaryota > Metazoa > Chordata > Mammalia > Artiodactyla > Delphinidae > Globicephala > Globicephala melas. The sequence goes on along the minus strand of NC_083325.1, from coordinate 30,954,196 downwards.
TACATGAATACTTAGTCATTCCAGTTAATTATAGGAAATAGTACTGCTGCTTCAATACCTACCCAGAAGAGCATGGAATTTCCAAATTAACGTTATTTGGCTTTGGAAGCATTACAAATTTGGGAGGGGTTATCTTTAAATTATATATGGCTTAGCCAGAATTTTAAAACAAATTACATATGTTGATGGGAAGCTTTCTACAGAGTAGGTTAAAGCTACCCTGGAGGAATGATTGATGTACTGAACAAGCATGACTTTGTAATATAACTAGGAAGCAACTTTGTTTTTTTTCTCCCACTGTCCATTTACATTTATTCATTGGGTCCAGTTCTTCTCCTGTCTTTAGATGAAAATTCAGATAGAGGATAGGGTCGTGACTTTTCTGGTCATTCTTTGGCTTTAAAAAGTCCTACTATAGAACTGTGTCATTTCAGCAATTAATGTTTTCATTCAAAATTCCAAACTTCATTTACAGTTGAGGCTTCTCCCCTCATTCAGATCTGGCTTATTGCCAGCAGGAAGCTGGAGTTTGGGGAGGGTGATATGGTGGGCTTCTTTTCTTTCTTCACCTAGTCTTCTTTCTAGACCCTACCTTCCCCTCCCCTACCTAGCAGAAGGGAGGAGAGTAAATGGGAGCAGGAAAGTTCTTACCTGTTAGTGCTGTGGTGGTAGATGATCAATGCTGTGTGACCCTGTCAGATGTTTTTTGTTTTTTAGTTCTGTCAGAAGTTTAAAGCTGATTCTTGTTGGCATTCTCCTGAGTTCCTTTACAACTCCATCACCAGTAAAATACTGATCTTTAGTTCCTTTGGCAAAGCAAATGCAGTTCTCCTTTTTCAGCCCCTAGGAATTCAAGCTCTTTGTGCTGAAGTCTGTTTGTCTTTCCACCCAGGCCTTTTAGACAGGATCTAAGATGATTCCATGTTGGCTGTCTTATAGTGGCCCACATTTGTTCCATGCGTATCCTTTGTGCTGACAAATTCTGGGCATGCAGGCTGATCCCCTAGCAGCAATCATTTTCTGCTCCTCCCCTACCCCCTACCTCCACCAAGCTGCCTCTGCTAGCCTCTCTCAGTTCAGACTTCTCGGAGTGAGTACACTGGGATGTCCAAATTACACATACCGCTGATGGGAGTATAAACTGGTGCTGTCATTTCAGAGAGCAATTTGGCAACAGATAATAAAGTTGAAAAGTTCCCAGCAAATTCACTTCTGGGGATCTATTTGGTGACTCTCTTGCACATGGTGTTTAATGCTGCTCTATAAGAGCAGTAAAGTAGAAACAACCTAACTCACATTGTGTTCAATGCTGCTCTATTAAGAGCAGTAAAGTAGAAACAACCTAACTCCCTCAGTGAGGGAAAGGATGAATTTTGGGTGTCACACAAGAGCAGTGAAAATTAACTATAGATTTGTTAATTGAATAAGTCTCAAAAGTATAATTTTGAGAGAGAAGAAAGGTGCAAAATGATAGGTATGAATGATTCCATTTAATTTACATGTCTAAACGTGCAAAAGAAAACGTATTGCTATGGGTACACGTATAAGAACGTGCATGGGAATAATGATATACACCATTCTGAGGATAGTGGTCACTAGAGTGGAGGGAGAGAAACAGACTGAGATGGAGAGGGAGCTTCTGCCTATCTGTATTGTTCTACTTAAAAGAATTAATCAAAACAAGTATACTATATTGAAGTTTTTATTAAAATTTAAGTTATTATACTTGTGGTGATAGGTATTTATCATATTACTCGATATGAGTAATTCATTATAAATATTTCATTTATGGTATTTCATTATAAATATTTTCATTATAAACATTTTATTTAGAAAGTAGCCGAAGGGTGATGAACCTAGGGGCAGGACAGGAATAAAGACACAGATGTAGAGAATGGACTTGAGGACGCAGGGAGGGGGGAAGGGTAAAATGGGACCAAGTGAGAGAGTAGCATTAACATATATACACTACCAAAAGTAAAATAGATAGCTAGTGGGAAGCAGCTACATCACCCGGGGAGATCAGCTCGGTGCTTTGTGACCACCTAGAAGTGTGGGATAGGGAGGGTGGGAGGGAGACGCAAGAGGGAGGGGATATGGGGATATATGTATACCTATAGCTGATTCACTTTGTTATACAGCAGAAACACAACGTTGTAAAACAATTACACTGCAATAAAAATGCTAAAAAAAAAAAAAAAAGTAGCCGAAGGGAATCAGGGAATGAAAGCTGACGGTCCAGGGTCCATAGCAATGGCTGCAAACTCCAGGCATACACCTGTAATTTTTGCTCAGACACCTGTAAATTTTGCTTGGGTCTCCAGAAGGCACTTTAAAACCTGACAGTCCCGGTTCAGACCCTATTCAGACATCCCACTGCCGCTGGGAGGGAAGGAAAAGAAAGCATGGAACGGTTGCCATAATCAGTTAAGGGCAGCGGAGAGGTGCTGCTTAAGAAACCCGAGGGCCTAGCAAAGTTCCACATTCTAGGTCCTCCTCTGTTGGAAAGCCTGCGCAGGGCGTGACCCTAGCACAAGGTGAACTCCTCCAAAGATGACCCCAAACAGCAATGTCTTTTTTGCCCCTTGCCTAACACAGGGCCCGGTAGACATCTGGAGCTTAAGGAACCTTCGCAGAAAGAACAAACGAGGTGGAATTGCCGGTCTTGCTAACACAAAGGGATGTAAAAAGTAATTCTAAAAGCTAGCCCGGCCCCCAATTCAGGATTGCAGGTGGGCCTAGCTGACCTCACGGCAGAAAGCGCCAATCTGGACACGCACGTCCGCGCTCCCGCCCTCATCCCATTCTGCGCAGGCTCCATCCGTGACGTACACGCACCTCCCCCCGCCCCTTCCGGAGGCTCGCCGTGCGCATGCGCCCTACGGCCCGCGCTTTATTGCGAAAGTCTGGGGGCAAGGTCCTGAGGTCTGCGCGCGCTGCGCGGCGAGACGCGGTGGGCGTGGCGGAGGATGGAGGCGGTAGCGTCCAACGCAACGGTCGGGGTTGCGCGTGAGAAGGTGGCGGTGTAGGCACGCGCGCTACGTGGAGGCCGGCGGTGGTGGTCGGGCCATGGCGGGAGACCGTTTTCGTTGGACTCCCTGAGGTGCGCTCCCTGAAAGTGTCGGCGAGCCGTGACCCATGGGCTCGTTGAGCAGCCGAGTGCTACGCCAGCCGGGGCGAGCCCGAGGCCAGCAGGAGCCGGGTTCTGGGGCTGGGGGCTCGGCCCGGAGGCTGGAGAGTGGTGGCGACGCGGCCGCCCACGGCTTCTGTTACTGTCCGGGCAGCCGTAAGCGCAAGCGGAGCGGAGAGGCCTTCTGCTCCTGTCACCCCGATTCCGAGACAGACGAGGATGAGGAGGAAGGGGACGAGCAGCAGCGACTCCTCAACACCCCTCGAAGGTACGTGGGGGGACGCGCCCGCACCTGTTGGGCGGCTCCCGCGGTCCGGCCTGGGGATGAGCCCGGTGCCCGGGGGGCTTCGGGGGCTGCGGCGCTCCCCAGCCTGTGAAGAGCGGACGTGCCCTTGATGGGGTAGACCTGGGAGCCGGTCCGAGGCAGGGCGAATGGGGAGCACCTGGGGAGACGCTCGGTATTCTGGTTTGTAAACCACAGACGCCGCCAGGGTGGTGCTACAGCCCCAAGACGAGACTGAGAAACGCCAAGCTAGAGCTTGCGCCTCATTAAACCTTAGACAGGGCCGGCCGGCTGGCCCTTCGTAATACACCTTGGTCCTCTCTGAGTGGGTGGCAGTAGAATAAGATGTTTTGCATCCGGCTGCCTTCTATGGGCCAAGACACGTAAATTTAGGCTCTGAAGTGGGCACCCCTGTTGTCGGTCCACAGTGGAAGGGAAATGATTACAAACAGGAGCTCTCGCTGTACAGGTGAAATTTATCAGTACTGTGTACATTTGTTCCTCACTAGGAACAGTCTTTCAACGTCTCTAGTACTCGAAGTCGTTGACCGTGGATATATGTAAGGCAGCTTGCTTAACCTTTTTTAGAAGAGGTGAAAAACGGAATATTTACTTGTGAACTAAAATGTAGTTTATAAGTGGAATAAATTTTCACATAAAAAATCCGGTTGCTCCCCTTTTTTTAAAGGCCATCAGTGGGTCACATAGATGTAATTTTTTGAACGAAACTTTGAAAGATTCTAAAATTTTATGCTACACGTGTTACATATTTATTGTCAAATAAGAGTATCATAAACAATCTCTGTTAGTAGTTTGATTTATAAATCCCTTCATACAGTTTTATGTATGAATGTTTATATTTACAAAAATGGACCCCACTTCCAAACTGTTCAGTTACCTTTTTGGAGAATTAGTATTTTAAGAGCTCAGATTCTGAGTTCTAGTCTGTACTTTGCACTTAATAGCCTTATTTCCTCATATGTAAAATGGAGATACTAATACTTGCCTTATAGGACTTGACAAATATTAGAATGCATGCGATGCACAGTGCCAGGTATGGAAGCACTCAGTAAATATTAGGACTCCTTGATGAATTGGCTCCCCTTATCTTTACAAAATGTAAAGACATTTACATTCCTGATACTATAGCCACTGCCACTTTCTTTTGATAAGTGTTTAAATGTTACATCTTTTCCCACTCTTTCCCTTTAAACCTGTGTCTTTAAATATCTTGTAGACAGCATTTAGTGGGGTCTTGATTTTTTAAAAATCCAGTAGGATAATCTCTGTCTTTTAATTAGTATTTAGACCACTTGCATTCAGTGTCACTATAGAAATATATATGTCCGGGGTCCATTTCAAAGAAATCACACAGTAATTTGAACAGGGAAAGTTTAATATAACCATTATTAGGAAGTAACAAGCGATTAACTACTAAAGGTAAGTTACTAAGGTAAAGAGATCTCTAAAAAATACAGGAATAGAGGACATAGGGAGCTGTCACTACTTCTAGGACTGAGACAGAATACCCAAGGAAGGAACAAATTTGGGCTAGGACCACCTTTCCCAAGCTGAGATTCAGATGTTGGAGGAGTTGTGGCCCACTGGATGGTAATGGAGTTTGCTAAGATGTGGAAGGCTGAGACTGGCAAGCGAGAAACTGCCCGCTGGCGTGCCAGCAAAACTAGCTTGGAGGCTGTCTGGTCCACGAAGCTGAAAATATTAACTGTCTAGACCTTTACAGAAAAAGTTTGCCAACCGCTGAACTACATGAGTGGAGTGGAATGGAAAGCTTCTAAAGCAAATTTTTGTTGGAAAATGCATGTCCGAGTCTAGTATGTGTTGTATCAGTACAAGATGCCTAGTTTATTCAGCTCAGCATGGATGAAAGGTGTTAGAAAATCTTGTATGTTGGCACTAATATGCTTCCTGAGGTTGTCTCATGTGCACTTCCACCTCAACTAACAGCTCCATGAAAAGCCTTGGCCTCCAGGCCCACCTTCTCTACCTTATACCTTTTGTCAAGTGCATGTTTTACGTTTACGTTAACAAGACTTAAAACTCAACTGTTCAGCAACCAGATCTTTAGTTTTACGTTCATAGGTTGTCTCTAAACATTGAAATCTAGTAAACAGTTAGTTGTTGTTATAGCTATGTAAATATTGTTCACTGCAGAGTCAAGTAGTGTGCTGGGATTATAAATCATACTTCTTGGGTCCAATGTCACAACCCCTTGTTTTTCTCTTGGGAGAAATTTTCTAACCTCATAATTAAATGGAATTTTTTTTTACATTCCATCATGTTGGGCCCTATTTTCATTTGTAGCTTATTAGAACAATACTTTTTCGTATTGCTTTTTTATTTTCTTAGACTTTCTGACTGCCTTCCCTCCCACCCCCGCCATTGACAAAATAATAATATTCCTTCATCATATCTTCAGATTTTTCTCTTTCCTAACACACTTGCATGGAGTCCTTCTTCTCTAAACCCAAGACCTCCCTCCTGGGTCCCTGCATCTTCTTGTTCCAATCTGGATGCATTGCTCTCTAGGTCTACACTTATCCTGGGACTTACTTTGACTCTGTCTCTAGGATCGGATCCACTGTTTTCTGTAGCCTGTATCTTTTTGTTTCTGAACTCATTTGAGGGAACTACATCCTCAAATATTTTCCTAAGAAAGGTGTAAAAGAAGGTAATTTGTGCTTATCTAGTTGTAAATTTAATCTCTCACTTTAGTCATCTTTTGATTGGGTGCAGAAATCTAAAATAACTTTTGATATCTTTGATGGTATTAATTCATTGTCTTCTAGCCTACCATACTGATGAGAAAATGTGATGCTGGTCTAATTCTCTTTTCTTTCTAGGTGACTTTTTTTCTCTCTGGAACTTCTGGAATTTTTTCTTTAGTGTTTTGGGATTTAACTAGAAGGTGCTTAACTGTAGGTCTTTTAATGGCCTTGGTAGTTGGTGGATCCTTACAATCTGGAGACTAGTTTGGGGAAACTTTCTTCTGTAATTCTCTTTCTCCTGTTATCTTTGTTTTCTCTTTCTTGGACCCCTCTTAACTGGATTTTGGATTTCTTGGATTGTACCTCTTTTCTCTTTTCTTTTTTTCCTTTCTAGGTCTTTTTTGCTTTGTGTTCTGGGAAATTTCCTTAACTTTCCCTTTTGTTTTTTTGAATTTCAGCAACTGTGGTTTTGGTCCCAAAGATCTCTTTTTTTTTCCCCCTTGTTCTGAGTAATACTTTAGCTTAGCATCCTATTATTTTATAAATGTAGTAATCTTAACTCTCTAGATGTACTAGTTATAATTAGAGTGTTAGAGTTTTTTTTTTTAAGTTCTGTTTTCCCTGAATTATATGTTTCCTCTGATGCCAATTTTTCTCTTTTTTAAAATAGTCTTTAATGCTGTTAATTTTCCTCATGTTGAGAGATCCTTGATTGTCTGCTTCAGAATGAGTCACTGGTGTGTGTGTGTGTGTGTGTGTGTGTGTGTGTGTGTGTGTGTGTGTGTGTGTGTGTGTGTGTGTGTGTGTGTGTGTGTTTTGAGTAAATAGATCTGTTTCTGCTGGGCCTTCCCTTTGAGTAGGTAGACTGACTACTAAGTTGGATATGGGTGGGGCATGCTTTGTTTTAGAGCAGAGATTCACAAGCCTTATTGGTTCACAGTGCCCTTAGTGTCTCAGTAATTTTTTTCATGGCACCTCTGGTCCTAAAGAAATATCTCATAGTTAGGTCCAAACAACTTAATAGCGTAGATTGCATGGTATCTGAAAGATGTTTCTGTGATTTCCTTTAATTTTGGAATATTCCACATGCATCCCTGAATTTGCTGTGGTGCTCTAGGTGCTTTGGCACACAGTTTGGGAACCATGATTTAGGGTGAATAGGTTGGGAGCAAACAGGCTACAGATTCCTCAAATGCCAGAATGAGGATTGCTTTGTCTGGGGCACCAGCACCTACACCAAAGTCTTAGATCTTCCTGATAGATTTGTTCTGTTTCTTTCTAGAAAAACCTTGGAATCTGTTTGTATAAGTTATCTGTACTCTGTGTTCATAGAGAGTGGGGGAGGCCATTAGGGGAACAAGTTTCCCCATTTTTTGCCTCACTCCTCACTTCAGCCTTCTGTTTCCCTTGAGACCTCATCCTCCCAGCCCCATCCCTACCCCCACGGTTCTGAAGGGCAGATGGGCTTCAACGTCCATCCTAGACCGTGATATCTTTTGGGCTGTGGTTGTCACTGCTCTTTTCCATTCCAGTTTATTTTCTAACTTCCAGATCCATGGAATTCTCTCATCATGTGATAAGCCCACCCTCACCTTTTTCCTGTTGTGGGTTTATTCCTTTCTGTACTTTTAATCTTTTCATATAATTTGGGGAGAGTGCTGTCAGGAACTGGAAACTACATTGTCTCATTTATTTCTTACAGTAACCCAATGAAGTGGATAGTAATATCCTCTTTTCACATATAAGGTAACTGAGCTGTGGTAGTAGAGCTGGGACTCAAACCCAAGTCTGTCTGCACTGAAGCATGTACATTTTTTACCGTCTGTTGGGAAGGGGTGTTCAATACACTGATTTGAGACACCATGTGAAACAATTACTTCATTTTTTAAAAAGATTTTAAAACTTTACTAGGAAAGCTATCAGGATTGGCCAGGAATATAAAAGATATTGATCAGTCTCTGCCTAGGGCTTTGCTTACTTACTGAACCATCTTGAGCAATGATTGTCAAAACAAAAATAACAATTCTTCCTTTAAATTAAATCTTATGCACAAATCCAAGATGTTTACAAATATAATATATGATGCTGCTCTGGTTGAAGTTAGATGGGATGCCCAGAGTTCACACCTCGACTCTCCCTGGTGGCCCCTAAGACACTTCTCCATTGAGCATAATTTTGAAAACCTTTGGTCTAAGGCTGCAAACCATTTGTCCAATGTGGGGAAAAAGACATTTTAAGGAGTTTAAGAATAGTTCGATACTAAAATAAGATTAAATGTAAATTATTTTTAAAATTACTTGTGTAGGGTGAAATTTTTATTCTTGTTCTTCATTTTGTAATTGCATAGCAGTATTATTGCAACTGTATTACATCATCCATAGTGCTGGTTACTAAATAAGGAAATACGCAAAAATCACCATGCTGACTTTTCTTTATTGAATAGGTAATTCTCTTAGTTCAAAGATCAGAAATTGCAAAAAGCTGTATAGTGAAAGGTCTCTCTTCCACGCTGCCCCCATCTATCCACTATTCCCCCTCTTGGGAATAGAGTACCGCACAGGTAACCACTATTATTAGTTTCTTATGTACCCTTTCATACATGAGCACGTTTGAATATATAATATCCCTCTATCTTTTTATACAGTGGTAAAATTGGTTCTATTTAATAGAAATTGAGCAAAAGGAGTATTTTGAGTTACATGCAAAATCAGTAAAACATTCAGTTTTACATATATGTAACGTTTGCATTTCTTTTAACAGGAAAAAATTGAAGAGTACATCCAAATATATTTATCAAACATTATTTTTAAATGGTGAAAACAGTGACATTAAGATTTGTGCTCTAGGAGAGGAGTGGAGCTTACACAAAATATATTTATGTCAAGTAAGTATTTTATTTTTCTATATATTTGAGTAACCAAGGTAGTCACTTAAAACAACTCACACTCTTATAAGTCTTGTTCTTTCTCATTGCATTTCACAGTAATCTTTTGCATGAACATTTGTTGTTTAAGTCCTGTCTGATGAAAAGTCTTGTTTTGTAAGAGATATGGTGAACATTGTTAGTGAAAACTTAGTTTGGTCTAGAAAACAGATTTTGAGTTTTCATTGTCATACCAACCTTTTTGTCATTACTCCAATAAGGTACTTATTTTGGTGCCTTCTGTTGACAAAAAGGGAAAAACCATTCAACGTTTAAGTTAGGATTGCTGAATTTGTTTATTTTGTTTATTTTGTATATGATTATTTCAGTTGGATAAATTCAGCTGAAATGTTGCTTTGTAGTTAAGACTGAATGTAAATGGAAAGTTCTTGGCACTTACTCTTCCCTCTCTCCTAGAAAATGCCAAAACCAAAACCAAAAAAGTATATGGACTAAGTCATTTAGCTGATATACCTGTTTGATTTCTGTGAAAATATTATTATCAGCCACCCCATTTTAAAGATTCAAGACTTTCAAAATAAAAGAAAATGTTGTTCTAATGGCTCAAATATTTTAATCATTTATTCCTTCATCAAATCTGTTTTCAAGTCATTGGTCTAGGCAGTGGGAATAGAACAGTGAACAATTCACTTTTTATCCTATGGAGCTTATATTTTCCCTCTCCTCTTCATGATATGACAGTAATTACTGGTAAGACAGTATAGTATAAGATTTTTCAATAGAAGCATTTGAAAGGAATTTTTTCTCTTACACTTTAATCATGTTTTTTATTTAATTTTTTTGAACAAGTTTACTTTGGCTTGCATTATATCACCCCAGAGACTATATCAGAATACTGGTCTTAACTTGAGGACATGGTCCATATCTTTCTTTTTGATCTCTGAAAGCAGTTTTGTGAATTCAAGGGTGAAAATGCCTCTGTTAAGTCTTTCCCTCTCGAGAGAAACTGGATTGATCATAGTGCAAGACACATGCTAAATTATAAGTCCCCTGAGGACAGAAACATCTGTTTTGTTTTCTGCTATATTCACAGTGCCTTAAACTACATACTCAGTAAATTTTAAAAAATTAGTAGTTAGTATTTGATCCGTTCCAAAGTAATTCTAGTTATGGGAGGTGCTACCTAGAAGGTAACTAAAGACTTCATCCATTCTGGTGTCTTTCCAATAATTCAGATTCATTCTGGAATTTTTTTTATAAGATAAAACTAAACTTTGGATTTTCCCTAATTCCTTGGGGATCATCCTATTAGTGTTGACTTGGGACTGGTCTGGACCCTTTATAGCCACTGAGATAGAGTAAGGACTCAACAGCTTTTAGTTTTCTCTTCTCTCTTCCTCAGTATATTATTTTGTATCCACGTTACGTGTAGTTATATGTTTATGAGAGAGACTTAAATATATGATACAATTTCTAAGCTTGAATTTAGAATGCTATTGAAAAGGAAAACATATTCATGTAATATACTCAGAAATTGTTCAACTAAGTAAAAAGCTTAGTTGGTTCAAATAGTAACATAGGAAGTCAGTTCAGGTAGTAATACGAGAATTTGGTTTGGTTTTCAATAATTAAAGTATTTTGATAAGCCTAATGAGTGTCCTTATCTTAATTTCTTTTCTCCTATCTGGCAGTTTGTTTTTCTCTTGAAATAATATGATGCGTTAGTTTTGATAGAATAGTTGCTTAGAGTTAGAAATGGGAAAATAATTTGGAAGACACAGAAAGTACTGCATAAGTGTGTTTTTTGTTTTTGTTTTTAAGTCTGGCTACTTTTCTAGTATGTTCAGTGGTTCATGGAAGGAGTCCAGCATGAATATTATTGAACTGGAGATTCCAGACCAGAATATTGATATAGAAGGTAACCGCCACCATGATTACTATTATGCAAAAATCATAAAAACATAAACTTTGTATTCTTTTCACAGAAAATAAATATTTTCTTCTAACTTTGTTGGCTAGAGAAAAGCTCCATTTAACACCCTAAGGTGACAACTTTATATTAATTTACTCCAGAGTTTATCAGTTCTGTTCTAGTATCTTTAATCTATTTAGTCATGTCAGCCTTATCAATCTGTTTACTTCATGGTTGTAAATATATCTGCCTGGGATATAGAGGATGTAGAGTGAAGGAAGGAGAAGTATGACCAATAAACAATAAGCCAATAAATATTATTCATTGATTATTCCCTATATATGAAGACCTTTTCTGGGAATAAGTATATGAATCATGTAGTCAGTATTGTTTTAGAGCTGTAAGGACCTTAGATGAGGAAGCTGAGGTCCAGAGGATTTAAGAGACTTACTTTAGGTCTCAGAGCGGTTTAGTGAGCCTACATCAGACTGTAGGTCTCCTAACTCCTGTCCTAGTGCTCCTGCTCCTGTCTTTGATAGCTGAAGTGGAAGTACCCAGCACTCACCTCATAGGCAAACAGAAAGGAACATTTATAAAGCAAACCATGTAGGACATGCATGAGAATGGCAGTAGAGAAAAGGGTGGACAGACTTAAATAGCTGTGGCAGCTGGGTGAGAGTGTGGCATGCATAGGACCAGGAGCTTTTCCACACTCCCCAGTGGTAAAGCACTGAAAGCACCAGGGTTAAGATTATCATTGGGTCTGTGTAGTTGTACTTAATGATTGGTTTACTCAGGGATATCTTTATAAAACTTTTTCCAAAGGTGTCTTAATTCTGACCACTAACTAATGTCAAGATTAGATGTAGAAAAATCCAGCATGATTTGGTAGAACAGATGGAAATGTATAACATTGTTATTAAATTAGCACCATCAATCCATAACCATTACTAATAGTTAAATTAATGATACTAATCTTATCCTTTTCTGTACCTACTAGATTTAGACATATGTCTTAGTGTATGAAGACTGTCATTGTTATTTTTGTAATACTCTTACAGCTATAACTGTTATTTCATTCTACCTGTGTACTTTTGCTTTAAGCACTGCAGGTGGCATTTGGGTCATTGTATCGAGATGATGTCTTAATAAAGCCCAGTCGAGTTATTGCCATTTTGGCAGCAGCTAGTATGCTGCAGTTGGTAAGTATGCATAGTACTGAAAAAAAGGATCACACTTGTATTTTTGTTTCAAGGTATCTGTTCCAAAAACCATAATAAAACTTAGCTTTTTTATAACTTCTAAATGAAATGTATAAATATTCCATTCATGATAAGTCATTTAAAATGTTTAATGAAAAGCAGTTTATTACAAATGAGACGGTCTCCATGCCTATGTAAAATGAATGCAAGCTATTTCTGTGTGGATATCTTAGAATGACTATAATGTGGAAGGAAGGTACTTGTCTTAAATCCATTTACAGATTTCTGTTCGTTAATAACTTATCTTGACTGTTTTAAGCAGGTGGCTTATTACTAATTCATATAGTTCATGGGTTTGGGAAACATTGAGTGCTTACTATGTAAATGTTTTCTTAATTATGAAATAATTGTGTGTAAACCACCTAAATGTATATAATCTATTGGTAGAATGACAGATTTGTTCATTCATCAGAAGTGTATTGAGCAGTGTGTCAAGCTAGGCATAGAGATACAAAGGTAAATAAAGATATAATCCCCACCTTTAAGAAGCTCACAATATAATGAGTGTGTAGAGTGGGGGAGGGAGGGTTGATATACAGACTCAAAGGTAAAGTAAGAGCTGTCCAATATTATAGATGTGATGGTAAACTTTCTGTAGGATTTAGTGGATGCACAAAGTGGTTGGTTTAACCTGTTGGTGTCAAAGAAAGAAGTTGTGTTTGAGGTTGAGCCTTAAAAACTGAAAATGTATTTATCTTGTGAAGTAAGAAGAGAGGGGAAGAAAGAACATTTCAGACAGAAAACTTAAGACCTAGAAATATGAAACAATGGAGGATTAGAGAATCTGAGTGGAACATAGATCTAGCACAGACTATAAGAAGGGTTCGAGAGAGGGAGGCAGAGACCAGATCACGAAAGCCCCTCAATCAATACCTTTTAAGAAGTTGAGACTTTACATATAAGTACTTTTGGAAAATTTTAATCAGGGGAAAGACAAAGTTATACTTCAGAATGCTTTGGGAACAGTGTGAAGGATGAACTGAAGGAAGGATGAGTATAAAACCTATTACATTCCCACCAACAGCTGATTCACTTTGATGTACACTTGAAACTAACACAACATTGTAAATCAACTATACTCCAATAAAAATTATAAAATAAATAAATAAATTAGAAAAATAATGATGAGAAAAAAACTCAAGGTATATTAACATTAAAAATTTGTTGCCACATCTAGGAGAATTATACTAGATATATTAAAATTACTGTACATTCCATTAAATATGAAGAAAATGAAAAAAAACCTATTGCAGTAATCCACGGGAGGGTCTAAATGAGGGTAGTAGCAAAAAGCATGGAGAGGAAAACTGGTTACCGGAGAGGTTAAGCAGGGATAATCCACTGGACTTGGTGACAGATGAGATATTAAAAGGAAAGGGAGGGAGTCTAGAATGGCTTCCAGGTAAGTGTAAAATCACAGTGGAGTCAACATTTTATTTTGATCATTTTAAAAAGTTGTTTCTTTTTATGTGACTTTTGTATACTGATTTATTTTAAGTATTAGTTAATAGCTTGCTAAATATCCTTGGCTGAGGTAATTTGATTTTTTTATAAATGTTTTGATCCTTTCAATACTTATTTCCAATAATTATACTTTATTTTTTAACTTTTAATGCTTTTTTGGTTTCTTTCTTAACTTACTTTCTGCATTATCTGTATGATTTAACTACTTAACAATAATACACTTGCATGATGAATATATCTCAGAAATTTGAGTAAAAAATGACGGGGTCCTTTCCATATATTAAATAAAGTTAGCTATTTGAAATCTTCCATATAAACATTTTAGATTAAAAATTCATTGTAAGTTTTAAACAATAATATATTTGTTTTAGGTGTATTTCTTAGGTATTGATAGGTGTTTTAAACTAATAAAAACTTTCTGATGATTCATATTGTTTACTTACCTAGCCCATCACCTGGTCATCTGACTATATAAAGAGGTCTTAGTTTTAAAAGAACAGGCAAAACAGACAGAATGCTGCTTAAATTTGCAAAGGTCCCAGAGAGGGGAAGGACAGAAAAGAGAGAATAGCAATATTCACCTCTGTCTTCCTGCTTTTACTTCCTCCCTTCCATTTTCACTTCCAAGTATTTAGTTTAATACTTGCTGGATTTTTTTAGGTATTTTTACTGGACTTATAAAAAGACTTAGGTTTGCTGCACTTACGAGTTTTCTTTCTTTCTTCCTTCCTTTTTTTTTTTTTTTTTTACTTTTTAATATGTAAAAGCACATATTCAGAGCTTATTTTTCCCATGTGAAATGGGCCTTTCCAGTGCTTATTTATATTTACAGGATGGTTTAATACAGCAGTGTGGTGAGACAATGAAGGAAACAGTTAATGTGAAAACCGTATGTGGCTATTACACATCAGCAGGGACCTATGGACTGGATTCTGTAAAGAAAAAGTGAGTTACCTTTCTTGTTTTTCCTTTTATCCTGCTTTAGGGAATTTGGCTGCTTTGGTTTCTTAAGAGAATGTATAGCTATAAAAAGAAAGAAAAAAAAGGGAGGATAGAATTTGTTATAAAAGGTCTGTTTTTACATTTGGACTATTTAGTAAATTCCTCAAAAGTGTGGTCTTTGTGATTGTGGGTGGGTTATACATGCTTATAAAAACTATGGCCACTCTTTACAGCACATCTCTATTAAATTTTTTTAAGCAGTAGGCATAATAGTCATTACAGTCGTCCCTCACTATCCGCAGGGGATTGGTTCCAGGACCTGGGTGGATACCAAAATCTGCGGATGCTCAAGTCCCTTATTTAATGGTGTAGTATTTGCAAATAACCATCCTCCTGTATACTTTAAATCATCTCTGGATTACTTATAAATACCTAACACAATGTGAATGCTATGTAAATAGTTACAAATACAACGTAAATGCTTTGTAGATAGTTGCTGGCTAGCGGCATATTTAAGTTTTGCTTTTTGGAACATTCTGGAATTATTTTTTTTTTCTCCAATATTTCCAATTCTCGGTTGGTTGAATCCATGGATACAGAACCCGCGGATACCGAGGGCTGACTGTATATCAGTGCAACTACTGGCAATGTTTTTAATTCTTGAGAATTGCAGTACCCATTTTCAAATTATAAAGAAGGTAATAGAAGTATGTAAACCCCTTCATAAACCATTTAACACAAACTTGAAAATGAGGTTTTCTTAATTAGAAATGCTCTTTTTAATATAAAGGGAATATTCCCTTACTAACTGCTGACAAAAACAATACTAACTTTCCAATTGTTAAATTTAAAAATTTGCGCATGTCCTAGAAAGATTAATATTCTTTTTTAATTTTAACTGTAAGTACTACTTAATAAATCATAGATACATGATATATAATGTAATAATTCCATGTTTAATTTCAGGTGCCTTGAATGGCTTCTAAACAATCTGATGACTCACCAGAATGTTGAACTTTTTAAAGAACTCAGGTACTTGAATTTTAAATAACTTTATTATCATTTGTTAATATGCAAGACATTTTTGTATAAAGTAAAAATATATTGCTTATGAAAAAGTGAACAATTTAATGAAAGGTATCTTGACTACATCATGAATTGAAAAAATGCTACACAAATTTCTTTTCTTTGTTGTAAATGATACAATGTGTATTATGAATACTCCTTTAACCAATTTTAATGTAAAAATTCATTGCTGCTATAAAACTATAGAAAAAGGGTTACCTCACTTTTGCTGGGCTCTTAGAGAATCTAAAAGTTTATTTTAAAAACCATCTTTTCCCATTGAGAAATTACATTTGAGGAAATTGCTTTAAACTTTTTGCTAAGCTTAGTGAAATTAAATTCACAATTAAGTTGGTCTTTTGAATTAAGTTTGCTTATTATTCCTTCTTTCAACAAATAATTTCTGAATGTCTACTGTGTGTAAAGGTACTATGTTAAGGGCTGCGAAGGAGGCAGAGGTGATTATGTCATGGTCTCTGCCCTCTAGGAGCTTATTTGTAATAATGGAGATGACTTATCTGCCCTGGGTCTGAGAAATTCAGAGTGGGAATGAACTTTTAAAGGCCAGTAGACTATGCAGTCACTTTCAGGCTTGCAGTTCCTTGACAGTGGTGCTTCTGAGACAAGGGTACAAATGTCCCTAGGAATGTGTGGCATTCTGATGGAAATATGCAAAACCAAAGCCTTAACATTGCATAGCTTACTGGGATGACAATTTTAATGATTTTTGGGGGGAGGTGTGGGGAGGAGTAGGAGAGAAGTAAACACTTTTATGTTTAAGTACATTGTGGAATAGAGAGAATTAAGTTTCTTTGGATTTACAAGATGAAATACAAAAATTAATAGAAATGTTATTCTTATGGCTAGCCTACTCCTGGATTCCTGGGTCCTTTCCTTTCCTCTGCCCTTAAGAGGTACTTTGGTAGAAAAGTTTGAGAAGCATTATTCTACCAAAAAATCATCACCTAATGATATCAAGGCATAAACAAAGCTCTGCAGTATGTTTGGTTTAAAAGTCATTAGGGGACTTCCCTGGTGCTGCAGTGGTTGGGAGACCGCCTGCCAATGCAGGGGACGTGGGTTCGAGCCCTGGTCCGGGAAGATCCCACATGCCGCAGAGTGGCTAGGCCTGTGTACCACAACTACTGAGCCTGCGCTCTGGAGCCCACGAGCCACAACTACTGAAGCCTGCGTGCCTGGAGCCCGTGCTCTGCAACAAGAGAAGCCACCACAATGAGAAGCCCGTGCGCTGCAACTAGAGAAAGCCCACGCACAGCAACAAAGACCCAAAGCAGCCAAAAATAAATAAATAAATTTATTTTTAAAAAAGTCATTAGAAACACTTTTTCTCTTTTATAATTTCTCGTTGAGTTTTTTCAAAAGGAAGATAAATCATAGTGGTCATCTTAAAGCCCCAGATGCTCTTCTGGCTTTTTGTGGCTTCAAGGAAGGAAAGAAAAAGGAAAAAAGAAAAGAAAACAGCTAGTGATATTATTTCCATTCTAAATTTAAACTAACACATATTTCTTGATTTTAATCTCCTTAACAGTAATAAAAACATGTTTTATGACTAAGCAATTCTCTTAAGCCTAGAGGTGAAAGATAGACTTTGAAGATATATCTCTTTCAGTGAATTTTGACAAGTGTCTTTTTTTTTTTTTTTTTTTTAATTGAATGAGGGGGAAAGAAAAAAGAGGAAGGCTGCCACTTTATCAGAGCATACTAAAACTTATCTTACTGGGACCTTGCTTTAACTTGATTAATTAGCACAGCAAAGCTCTTTGTTTCCTTGTCAGTGCAAGAAAAGACCTTTCACAGCATTACTGTCTGAATTAAAAGTATCCTTATGTTCGGATAGATTCTTTGTCTTGGGCAAAAAGACTGATGTAATTTTTAATTCCACAGTCTCTTTTGATAAAAAAGACTTAAAGTTTTCAGTTCCACCAGGGTCTTTTAGCTTGTGCATGAAGAGAGGCTCACTACTTCTATTTTATCTTTTCTAGTATAAATGTCATGAAACAACTCATTGGTTCATCTAACTTATTTGTGATGCAAGTGGAGATGGATGTATACACAGCCCTTAAAAAGGTATTGCCATAATATGATGTGTAAAGATATCCCCACTGCATTGCTTATAATATTGAAAAGCTGGAAACAGCTAGTGTCCAGTGGTAAGGGAATGGTTATAAATGTGAGAAAAGTAAAAGGAAATATGCCAAAATGTTAAGAAGTCTTTGTGTTTAGGGAGTTGATATCATGATTGATTTCAGTGGTATTCTTTATAGTTTCCTCTCCTAAGAATACATTTCTTTTTTTTCCCAGATTTTTTTTCAACAGTTAACATGTTGTTATTTACATAATCAGAAATGTTAAATGTTTTATATGTTTTTCAGAAATGTTTGCAAAATTGAGCTTTAGTTGAATTAATAACTTTATGATGAAGTTTTCACATGTTTTTCTAGAGAATGTTGAAATTCTTTTAAAGGTCTTTTGTACTTCAGGCATATATTTCAGTTCATCCTTTTGAAAGGTTTCAACATTTTTAATATAATTTTGTTTTCACAACGTCTCTGAAGAGACAAATTGGCTATTACTCTTGATCTGTAGATGGTAAAACTTAGAACTCTTACAATTATTAAGTGGCAGGCTTGAGGCAGAACCCAGGCCTGTGAATTCCAGTCCATTGCTTTTCCCACTGCATAATTTTGCCTTTAGCCTTTGTCCCTAGCTAACATGGGACAAAAATGTAGTTGAGTGGCTTCCCTGGTGGCGCATGTGGAAGATCCCACATGCCGCAGAGTGGCTGGGCCTGTGAGCCATGGCCGCTGAGCCTGTGCGTCCAGAGCCTGTGTTCCTCAGCGGGAGAGGCCACAGCAGTGAGAGGCCCGCGTACCGCAAAAAAAAAAAATGTAGTTGAGTCTACACTCACAGTGTAGTTGAGTCTATACTAACGCGGTCGTGAAATCTGGGAATAGTCACCTTCTAGGTTATATCATTGGGATTGTTTGTCTTATGATAGAGATGAGACTCTATTACTATTTTTCCTCAGGGAAGTTTAGTAACTGTGTTAACCAGTCATTAAAGGAGGGTAGAGAGTCCATTTCTATCTCTGAGCCACTGGTAGTATTCATTCTTTCCCGTAATTATTGATGAATGCTTACTATGTGCCAGGCACTGCTCTAAGTATGTTACACATATTAATTCTTTTAATGTCCTGTGACATTGACATATTATCATGCTCATCTTACAAATGAAGAAATTAAGGCCCAGATTACAGAATGATGTAATTTCCCTAGCTATTAAATGACAGGGCTAGGATTTAAAAAACAGTAATGCTCTTCATTACTCTGCATACTGTCTCAACAGCAATTAAGACAATAAGAAACTCCTTTTTCCCCATATTTAATTTCTTTCTTTTATAATCTCACATAGTATGTAGTGAAACTGAATTAATTGGTGAGTAGAATAAATTAGTATATTTTATATATATATAGTATATTATATATAATATACATAATAGTGTGTGTATATTATATATATATACACACACATACACGTAGAACATTTACCTTTTTAATACTATAATTACAGTGTGTTTGAGACCATAAGTACTTTTCAGGGATTAGCTTATTCCTTATCATATACTCATCTAGTTTTTATCTTTGGACCATGATTAATGCCATGATGAATTTAAGAATTCTGAGCATATCCTGTGATAGTTCTACTTCTTTCAATTGCTTGTAAAATGGAAATTAAATTTTTTAGATATTATGTTTTAAGGAAGCAGTTTGAAAATGTAAAATCATAAACTAAATGAAGTCTTGTAATTTTTTTAATTTATTTTTTTAACCTAGTGGATGTTCCTTCAACTTGTGCCTTCTTGGAATGGATCTTTAAAACAGCTTTTGACTGAAACAGATGTCTGGTTTTCTAACAGGAGAAAAGGTATGCCTGAAATTTTTATTGAGAACTTGTCTTTTTTGTTTTAAATTGAAATTTAATTAAAATCAGGCCCTGATAAACCTAGGGGATTTTAGAGCTGGAGAGGACCTTAGCAATGGTCTAATTCAACTCCGCATTTACACTGAGAAAATTGAGACTGGATAAAACAGACATAGAAAAAACAAAATTTTAATGGCCCTCAGATGCAAAGAAGTGGATAAAAATCGTAATCCTTAGCTCACGATTTTCATAGTTTACTGTCATTTTTGGTCCATGCATGGCCACCTTTTTCATTTTTTTAAATAATGTATTGAACCTCAGTGAACTAATCTTCAAGCACTAGAACATTAGTAACTTCAGTCTGCTCATGTGCTTCTTTCCTATTGTGTCCCTCTGACTTTGCTTTTAAAAAATGTTTAATGTTATGGCATTTTGCACGTCTTAACATGAATGCGTTACATAGTGATGTGCTGGTAAGCTGCCTCTCTGAAAAAATAATCACTTATTTGTAGCATTTTTTAAAATTTTCATGATACAAATTCTCCCAGCATGGCTAATTTCAGGCTACTAACGTGACACCACTGAATGTGGAGTTGGGAAGAAATGCATACCATCGGCTCCTGTGAGCCAGCACAAGCCAGATCCAGCACACCACTGGACAATATATCATCCTGTTTTTTTGTTATTGAACTATTTCATATTGTGGTATTGATTTTCATTTCCTTGAAAACTAAGGAGACTGAACACCTGTTTGTGTGTTTATTGGCCATATGTTTCTTCTTCTGTGAAATGTCTGTTCAGGTTTTTTTCCTATTTTAACATTGTATTTGTCTTTTCTTACTGATTTGTCGGCATTCTTTATATATTCTTGATTCTTTGTCATAAGTGTGTGTTGCATTTATCTTTCAGTTTGTAGTGTTTTTTTTACTTTTCTGAAGGTGTCTTTTGATGAATAGAGGTTCTTATATTAAAATTTAGTGCTCTTTTTGTCTTGTTTAAATAAATTTTGGGAATTATTTTATGTAGTGAGATTTACTAGCTAATTATTTTTCCTTCAAGCTCATGAACCAAAAATGTGTAAATGACCATATCAATAAAATCTAACTTGATTTGCTTGAAGAACAAAATGCTAAACTTCTATCTTAAATTACACTTTAGAGCTACATTATGGCATTTAAAGAGGGATTTGAGAAATTATAAAGGAAAAAAGTAGAGGAGAAAATTTAACTTAAAAAACAGAGATAAAAGCTGAAAAAGATAAGGACCGTGGAGAAGCTAAAAAGGCAAAGGGGGTCTTCCCTGGTGGTCTAGTGGGTAAGACTCCATGCTCCCAGTGCAGGGGGGGCCGGGTTAGATCCCTGGTCGGGGAACTAGATCCCGCATGCATGCCACAGTGAAGATCCCACATGCCGCAACTAAGACCCAGCAAAGCCAAAATAAATAAATAAATATTTGTGGGGGTGGGGGAGCAAAGGGACTCAATGGAAACAATAGATGTTAGGTAAATGTTGACATAAATTTACGCTCATTTGAGCTCCAGTTGGATTAACTGCAGCAGTCCATCAAGAGAGAAATTATTCTGTAGCCTAAGTGCAGAAACTAGAATAAGAAGCTGTGGTCCCCTTCTGGTTTTCCCACTCCAGGCTCTCCATCCCAGCCTCAGTAGTGTAAAAGTATACATTTTAAGATAACTTTTCAGGGAAACATTTATTGCATAAGGCAAAATGTATGTCTGATGCCCTTGTTTTTCAGTGAGGACTTTATAAGTTGTTTATCAGTGAGGACTTTATAGGTTTATTTCATACAGTTTTTAAATTATAAAAGTGATGAATACTCAGGAAATAAGACCAAAAAAATCACTTATGGTCCCCTCACCCACTATATTTTAGTATATTTCTCTTAGGTTTTCTTAATTATTTGACTTTGCAGATATATATGGGTCAGGACTATCAGAACAATAGAAATTTTTCTGCACAATTATATGTAGGGATTGCTTCTTTTATTTACTATCCTTAATAGCAGCAAGGCTGAGTACACTGCCATGGGTATACCTTGTAATAGAGAACAGGCTAGGGATTATGTAC
This sequence comes from Globicephala melas, assembly GCF_963455315.2. Taxonomy (NCBI): domain Eukaryota; kingdom Metazoa; phylum Chordata; class Mammalia; order Artiodactyla; family Delphinidae; genus Globicephala; species Globicephala melas. The sequence goes on along the minus strand of NC_083325.1, from coordinate 30,932,499 downwards.
AAGTCTCTGCTTGATAGCAGTAACTCCAGATCTTTCCTTCCCACTCATGAAAGCATATTAGAATGCAACTGAGAGTATTTTTAGAAATAACCTTAAATTATCCCTATAAGAAAAAATTGATAAACTTGAATTATTTTAACAATAAATACTACCCTTGTGTTGCAAATCCATGGCTACAATGTCTTTGTATCTTATTTTGTATTTTAATAGAGAATTAATATATTAACTAGTGTTCCTCACATGTAACTAAAGCATAAATTAGAAAGATCCCAAGAAATGTTCCATGTCCTGTGTATCTTGTGAAGACCCTTGAGTGAGGCATCTGGGCTCTAGAGTTCCACTGAAGTGGTGGGATTCTGGAAAGATACCTGAACCCTAACCACCATTCTCAAGCCGCCTTTTCCCACCTTGCTGCACTGTAAGCTCCAAATTCCAGAAAGGTGTCAATTGAATTCCCAGCCCAAGGGTCTAATTAGGACCAAAGTTAATTTCCTGGGGCTTTTTTCTAAATCTCCCCAAGTTTTTTATCCACACACCCAAAGTTTATAAAATCCTTGAAAACTTTGAAACTAGCTTATTTGTATTCTAGTAGACGTGTGTGTGTGTGTGTGTGTGCGCGTGTGTGTGTGTGTGTGTGTGTGTGTGTGTGTGTGTGTCCCTGCCCATAAAAACATGTAGGAATAAATAAATTGATTTGAAAAGAATGGCTATTTAATTTAATCTGTTTTTTTGTTTTCTTTTACAGATTTTGAAGGTATGACCTTCCTTGAAACTGAGCAAGGAAAACCATTTATGTCAGTATTCAGACATTTAAGGTTACAGTATATTATCAGTGATTTGGCCTCCGCGAGAATTATTGAACAAGACTCTCTAGTACCTTCAGGTAAGAACATGATGAAATTATGATTTTAAGTAATATCTTTCTGATTATAATAGTAATATCATAGAAAAAAATAATGAGGAAAATAGAAATTATCCTTAATTCCAATAAGGTATACATTTTTATACCAAAGCAGAATCATACCATATAGATAATTTTCTGTGTTCACATTATATATTGTATTTTCCCATATCATTAAATACTCTTCAGAACATTTAAATGGCTATATAGTATTCTATAATGTGTGTGTTCTTTAATTTGCTTAACCAGCACACTATTTTGGACTAGACTTTCAAAAGACTTTTGAAAAAAAAATTAATTAATTAAATAAAATAAAAAAGACTTTTTTTTTTAAAAAAAGACTTTTGAAGTACTATTTAGAGGTCAACTGCTTTTTCTATTAATACTCCTTAAATTTGTTATTTTCTGTTTTTTTCTTATCCTAATTAAGACTTTATGTCAAAGTAAATGTAATATCTTTGCCAATTAAAATTTTGAAACAATTACTGGTTTAGTTTTTTAATTTAAGTATCTAGTGCTTGTGTAGGATTAAGTTTAGTACTATATTTGCATTTAAGAAACAGAAAATAGAATTTGTTTGAAGATTGACTTGTAAATTTGTATAGATTTGTCTGAAAGTTGTAGGTTTTTTGACACCTCGGTTTTTAATATAGCTGTGTGTTTATAGATTTAAATTGTTAACTGAAATCTGTAATTTATTTACAAAAGTATTGAATGGAAAACAAACCCAGAGTTAACATTTCTGGTAGTTTTAAAATAATGCATTTTTTATAAAATCACTCTAGGCAGGTTTATAGACAGTGGTTTTTTTGGTTAATTTTGTATAAATCATTTGTATTACGTTTGTGTAGGTCGTGGGTCTGGGAGTTTTTTGTTGTTTGTTTGTTTTTTAAGCCACACTTTCTCTTGAAGGTTATGTTCCCTTATAGTATAGCAGTTCTGTAATAGTTTTAGTTTGTGTATACACCAGACCCTAGCAATGGGGTAATATTAGATGCCAAGGCCTATTACATACTCCCACTCTAATCATACTTGCATTTAAGGCTCTCTAGAAATGAATTTTGAAAGAGGTTAAAAGATAAAGTCTGTTGTAAAGTAGTTTAATTTAGGCGTTTCTGTGACGCAAGTGGATAAGCTTTGTATTTTTGGAATGCAAATGGGTACAAGTATTTCTAGTCTGAAATATTTTATTTATTATAAAATTAAAAAGAATTTGTATCCTAAATTTCTGACCAGATTTCAGCCATTTTTTTTCCTGACCTAAAATTACAATAAAGGGCATTATTTTTTCCTTTTAGAATATAAGTGGACAAATAGTTTTTCCTATATATCCAAATAAAAGTTATCATTTCAAAAGCAGAGTATAAATTAAAATTATATCCCATGCTGTTTGTGAGAGGGCAGAAAGTGGCCACATAGCTCACATTTTTAAGGTACATTGGTAAATGCTGTCAATAGCAATGTATCCTAGATTTGAAGTAAATGAAAATAATTTCAATTACTTAGCTAAAATTGACTGCTCATTTTTCAGAAATAGTGCCAAACACGTGTTAACATTATTCAAAGTTATGCATTCAGTAATCTGGGGAATTTTAATGCATACATTTTGATCATCTTTAGGTCAGAATTAAATTCAAATAGAAATTAAAATAGAAAATATTAAATTTAAATTAAAATTTTAATAGAAATATGTTTAATTCCAAATTAAATCAGGATTTTGTATAGAAGCATTGTATTTTAGGATTTAACTGTGTCAAGCACAGTTGAATTCCATTATATCATGGAATTAGATTTACCTTAGGTCAGATCATTATGTGTGTTTCATTCCATGCTTTCATTGTCATACTTCCCTTCCCTTTGATACCTCTGACCTCTCTTGTTGCCATTCCTCCCTGACCTTTCTCTTATGTCTTCTCATGTCTTCCATCTCTTCTCTCCATTTATTTAGCTCTCCCAGAAGAGACTATTTTCCCTCTGTAGAGGACATTCTGTCTCTTAAGACACCCTGCTAATAAAGGGTTAGGAGGCCAGATAGTAATGGGCCAGCCCCCTCAGTGCCCTTTCCAAATCATTGTTGCATATGATCCAGCTCACCCTCTATTCTTTCTCTTCTGATCCCTAGGCATTCTTCCACATTCATCTAAGACTTGGGCACTTAATTTCTGTCTGCCTCTCTACACCTGTTCAGTAACATAATGTGTCCATATTAGCATTCCATTTAGTACCCTAGCCTCCTAGTAATTTGACCTCAACTCCTGTAACATTTATCTTTGCTGATCGTTAAGCACTTGCCACCTATGAACCTTGTTGTAACCCAGAATTTCTCAGCATGAGAAATCCAGTAGTTTGCAAGCTGTAACCTTCTAGCATGTTCATAGCCTCATTCCTTTTACACTGTTGTTTGCTTTCCAATCCGTTTTTTAAAATAAATAAATTTATTTATTTATTTATTTTTGGCTGAGTTGGGTCTTTGTTGCTGTGTGCGGGCTTTCTCTAGTTGCTGTAAGCGGGGGATACTCTTCGTTGCAGTGCTTGGGCTTCTCATTGCTGTGGCTTCTCTTGTAGAGCACAGGCTCTAGGCGCGTGGTCTTCAGTAGTTGTGTTGTGCAGGCTCTAGAGTGCAGGCTCAGTAGTTGTGGCGCACAGGCTTAGTTGCTCCGCTGCATGTGGGATCTTCCCAGACCAGGGCTCAAAGCCGTGTCCCCTGCGCTGGCAGGCGGATTCTTAACCACTGCGCTACCAGGGAAGCCCTCCAATCCGTTTTAAGCCCCCCATTTTCTGCCAGTCTTTCAAACCTCCTGCCTTTTCTTCCTTTCAGGCCTGGATTTCATGTTAGATCATCTGGACCACTCTCTTTCACAGTTGCTTTCAGCTCTTTGTCCTTCTACTTTACAAAATTCTAAAACTAAATTAAACCTTCTTTGTTTCTATACCCTCTACTCTGTGCTGAGTACTGCTCCAGAGCATTCTGTAACTTTTGTATTGGTGCCACTGCAAACTCATATTTCAGTGCTAAGCCTGGACCTTGGGACTCCTTATATACTACTTTTACTTGGTCATTCCTCATTTTCATTTGCTTCAGCAATTATATATCAAACCTCTGCCACTCTGTTCAAGCTTCCTCTCCAATAACCTTGCTGTCAGTATGGAGTATGGGAACTCTCCTTCTATTTTTTTATATAAATTCTCCTTTAAATTTTTATATAAATTTTATATAAATTTTTGCAAGGTTATCAGGCAAAAATTTGTTTAGATTCCTGGGCTTCTTCACCTGTCCTTCCTGTCTTGTCCCAGAGGTTGAGGTGCTCCCTCCCTGTTCAAGCCAACCTTCTACTGTGTTAATAATCCTATCACTTCCTGTTTATTATGGAATTTTGCACTGTCATTTAATAATCTGTATCTTCAACCCCCTCCTGTTCTCCCTCAGCTTACAAGTGTGGTCAAATCTCTTATTGAAAAACAAAACAAATCCCTCCCTCCCCCCCCCGCCCCCAGTCTTGACCCTGAGTCCGCTTCATGGTAACTGCTCTTGTCCTTATAATCACTTTCTTCAGAGTTGCTGTCTCTATCTCCTTACCTTTCAGTCATTCCTCAGCCCATTTCAGTCTGTCTTTGGCCCCGCTATTTCACTGAAACTTTCTAGCGAAAGTTAGGTTTGTCCTGTTTGTAAAATCTAGTGGCCTCATGTTAGTCTTACTTTAACTTCTCTAGCATTTTATATCATGGTTTGTTAGTTTTTTTCTTGACATTCTTACAGTACTACCTTAGTTTAGAAATACTGTACTCTCCTGATTCTTTTCCGGTCTCTTTGACCATTCCTTCTCTTTTTCTTTTGTAAGCTTCTCTTACTCTGCCCACCTCTTAACTTCCTGAGGGCGCCCTTAGCGCATCATTGATATTTTCATTCTATATAGTGTCCCAGAGTGATTTCCTTCATTCATATGACTCACTGAAAGATTCTAGTTCTGACCTCTCCTCTGAGTTTCATACTTGAATATCCAACTGTTACTAGCCATGTGTAAATTGCTTCAGTTCATCTATTCAAAACAGTACTTATGGACCTGCCTGGTAACGTAGTGGTTAAGAAGCCGCCTGCCAATGCAGGAGACACGGGATCGAGCCCTGGTCCGGGAAAACCCTGCATGCCGCAGAGCAACTAAGCCTGTGCACCACAACTACTGAGCCTGAGCTCTGGAGCCCATGTGCCACAACTACTGAAGCCTGCGTGCATAGAGCCCGTGCTTCGCAGCAAGAGAAGCCACCGCAATGAGAAGCCCACACACGGCAACGAAGAGTAGCCCCCGCTCGCTGCAACTAGAGAAAGCCCGCTCGCAGCAACAAAGACCCAACACAGCCAAAAATAAATAATAAATAAATAAGTAAATACATAAATTATTTTTTTAAAAAAACAAAACGTACTTATATCTTTCCCCTCCAGCTCTAGTCCCTGGTTTTTTCTTCCCATATTCGCTTATCAGTCATCAACATTAAAAACCCACCCAGCGGGCTTCCCTGGTGGCGCAGTGGTTGAGAGTCCGCCTGCCGATACAGGGGACACGGGTTCGTGCCCCAGTCCGGGAGGATGCCGCATGCCGTAGAGCGGCTGGGCCCGTAAGCCATGGCCGCTGAGCCTGCGCGTCCGGAACCTGTGCTCCGCAACGGGAGAGGCCCGCGTACCGGGGAAAAAAAAAAACAACACCCAGCCTCACAGAAAATGGCAGAATCCTGCAAGTCATCCTGTCCTCCTCAAACTGTCTTCCTCCACATCCATTCACTATGTCCTATAGATTTTTTCCCTAGATAATTCTCAAACTCACCTCCTTTTTTTTGCCTGCTACCACTTCCTTGTTAAGACATCGTCATCTCTTGCTAGATTACTGTAGTACAGAATATATCTGTGTCCTGGTTGGACTGTATGTTTTTCATCTTTTTCTCTCAGGTACATAGTACAGTGCTTGACAGGTAGTAGGCACTCAGTTTGTGTGAACTAAAATCATTTTCTGAAACATACTAACTTACATATGGCCTAATACTGTATTTACTCTATCAGATAAGTTTAGGTTCTAGCTCCTAACCTAAGAACCTTAAAGGGGAGGAGGAAAAGTAAACAAATATGTGTAGATTCTTCAGTGTCCCAGGTAATATGTCAGATTATACATTTAACACCTATCATGTAACGTAATCTTTGAAATTATCAAGGTAGTTCCCATTTTATAGATGAAGTATTACTATCCTGTCATACAGCTAGTGAGAAGCAGAGCTCAGATGCAACCCCAAGTCTTTCCTGTTCTAAAGCCCATATTGCTTTTGGCTCCATCTTACTTAGAAGAAGTCTGCTATGTTTAATCTCTTTAAGTTTGCATATCCAGTTGCAGAAACTTAAGCAAACTTAACTTTGAATTCAAACTTAACTTTGAATCACCATTCTTTTGAGTATGTTTAATTTTTTGGCTTTTGATAACAAAGTAATGCAATAGATTTATTCCCTTACTTTGCATTGTGGGCAAGAAAATAGGTATTCTTGTAACTTTTTATATCAGGAATTACTGTTGTGGGAATAATGGGGAAACTTAATGCTTAATATTTTCGTAAATTCAATAGAGATGATAATTGTTAAAGCAGTATGAATTTTATGAAAATAAGTTGCTTAAAATGAAAAGGTATATAAATTCATGTAATTAGTTTTATTGAGAAATACTGTACTCAGTAGAGTAAATTTGTCATCTTTTGGAACTAGATTTTTAGGTTATTATACATGAAGATCTTTGAGATGAACTTCTCCATAATTTTATACTAATATACCTATAGATGCTCTCTACAAAATATTCTTTTATCCAGATAGGAATTTTTTATTATGTAGACTTCCTTCACCTTCATGATCTAATTCTGACTTAACGTGTTTCATATAACATTCAACCTGTAGGCTGTTTTTTGCTATATGCTTTACTGGTTGTGAGTAGATTTTTGTATGTGTATATACCTGAATATACACTGTTTCTTTGATTTAAACAATAAAACTAGGCAAATTCAGGGCGTATCTTATCTTTCTGTTTGTGTTTTAAAGTTTTGTAAATCTAAGACATTTAGATTTTCAAATAGTATACTTTTGGAGACCCCCTTCCCCATATCCTTTGTATAAGACAAGAGAAATTATCTAAATAAATTCATTCTGACTTATCTCATTTATTCTATTAGAAAAGTACTGTGTTTACATTCAAAACTGCTGTCGATTAGATCTGCAGCTGCTGATTTATAGCACTGTCAAATGCCACTTTGATGTGCCCGTTTTGAGTTTTTGTTTTGTATTTTGGTCTGATAAAGTTTAAAAGTGCTTAAATTTGTTTTCACTGAGTGGAAGTTTCTTGAAGGCACTTTTTCAGAATCTTTCCACTGAACACTAACTCTGCCAAAAAGGATTCTGGGAAACTCTGCCTAGCGTATCTGCGTTTTGGGAGATATGTCTGCATATAATCGTATTAAAAACTCTGTATAAGGCAAATTGTTTCACTTATTTTTACCCCATGTTTTTCAATCTCATTTTATCAGAGATTTCCCCCTGTGTGTCAACTGTCAACATTGCATTTGAACTAGTGGTTCTAGTGACATATTTTGGGGCTGCTGCTACTGGATGAACTACCTGTGACCAAAAAGATATCTAGTTTGACTTTTTACCCTTTTAGATTAAGGCAAGAAAGGAGGGACAAAAATGTGTACCCACATTTTTAACTTGTTAAAAATGCTTTCAGGGAATTCCATGGCAGTCCAACGGTTAGGATTCGGCGCTTTCACTACCGAGGCCTGGGTTCAATCTCTGGTCAGGAAACTAAGATCTCGCAAGCCAGGTGGCGCAGCCAAAAAAAAAAATGCTTTTAGTTTTAAAGGAGTTTATTCAAAGTTGTTGAAACTAAATTTTAAAACATTTTCATGGGGTATAGCTTATATGATATTTGAGAATATGAATGTGTAACCCTTTCATTCCATTTTTATAAATGAATCATGAAAAGCCATATTCTATCTCTGGATCAGTGAGTTTCAAACTACAGGCATAACCTGTAGTGAGTTGAGAAATCATTTTAATGGGAAGGGATCAGCTTTTTTTTTTTTTTAATAAAATACAGTAAAACAGAATTTTAAAATCCAAATACCTTGCAAATAAGATGAACAATATGTGTGTAGGTATACAGAGTCACATAAATTTTGCTGTTAGTCTTTACCTACTGAAAATGAATTGTTTGTGGCCTAGATATTCAGCAGTTATTCCTTATAATAGCAACAATATTATTTTAGGGAAAGAAGCACTCATAAGTGTATTTATAGAGAATTTTAAGGAAGGACACCAATAAATCAGTGCAAGTCATCTGGATACCTTTTATTAGGTAGAGAATTATGAAGTGAAAACCCAGATTTTAATTGCACTAGGGTTTTTCCCCTGCCTTTCGGTAGAGGTAGAGAAATCATTTAACTTAAAAATTAGAAAAACTACCCTTTTAGTTGGGAATAAATAAGAGCAAAAAATAAATATGGTGCTAAGCCAGTTCTGCTTATATTTTTAATAAATCCATGTTTTATGTAAAATAATTAAAATTTCAGCTTCCACAGTCTCATTTTGTGGAAAAATTATATGCTTATTATTAAAGGGAAGAATATCTATAATTATTATATTCCATTTGCAATAATTTAAATTATAATAGTTATCTAAATCGTGTCAAAATTATTTCTTGAGTTGCATAATTCATCTAATAATTTAGAGATGGTATATTTCTCATTAATTGTTTTTAGATAATTTAATTTAGGAACAATCCATTATTCAGTTTTCTATTAAAGCTTTTGTTAAAACTGAAAATATTACTTTTGGTATGTTTCTCACAAATGAAAAATAGTATCAGCTATGAAAAGGAAATTATTAAATACAAGAATATACTTTTAACTAAAGTTTTAAATGTATGTGATCTAAGTAGAGTCTATCCTAAAGCAAAGGAAGATAACATTTACCACTTTAAAAATCATTAAGCTGTATCGTTATAGCATATTTATAAAACACAGATTACCAGCTTTACTTATTGCTGTTTTAAACTTGAATTTTAAAATGGTAAAAATTTTATCAGCTTCTTAAAATTTTTAAATCCTTTATGTTTTTCCATATTTCTTATTATTCTTATATGTATTTTTACATTTTAGAATGGCTATCTTCTGTGTATAAACAGCAGTGGTTTGCTATGCTCCGGGCAGAACAAGACAGTGAGGTGGGGTAAGTATGGTACATCATAGCATTGTTCATTAAAAAGAAAAATTTTTTTTTTTTTACTGAAATATAGTTAATTTACAATATTGTGTTAGTTTCAGGTATACAGCTAAGAGGTTCAGTTGTATAATATATATTTTTCAGATTATTTTCAATTATAGGTTACTATAAGATACTGAATATAGTTCCCTTTGCTATACAGTAAATCCTTGTTGCTTACCTATTTTATGTATAGTAGTTTGTATCTGTTAATCTCATACTCCTAATTTATCCTGCCACCCCTCCCTTTCCCCTTTGGTAACCATAAGTTTGTTTTGTCTGTGAGTTCTTCTGTTTTTTATATAGATTCATTTGTATTATTTTTTTAGATTCCACATATAAGTGATATCTTATAATTGTCTTTCTCTGTTTGACTTACTTCACTTAGTATGATATTCTCTAGGTCCATCCATGTTGCTGCAAGTGGTAATATTTCATTCTTTTTTATGACTGAGTAATACATATTCCATTGTATATAAATATACCACATCTTCCTAAGTCAGTCATCTGTTGATGGGCCCTTGGGCTGCTTCGATGTCTTGGCTCTTGTAAATAGTGCTGCTATGAACATTGTGGTGCGTGTATCTTTTTGAATTAGAGTTTTCATCTTTTTAGGATATATGCCAAGGAGTGGAATTGCTAGGTATGGTAGCTCTAATTTTAGTTTTTTAAGGAATCTCCACACTGTTTTCCATAGGAGCCGCACCAATTTACATTCCCACCAACAGTGTAGGAGGGTTCCCTTTTCCCCACACCCTCTCCAGATTTATTATTTGTAGACTTTCTGATGATACCCATTTTGACTGGTGTGAGGTGACATCTCATTGTAGTTTTGATTTTCATTTCTCTAATAATTATTGATGTTGAGCATCTTTCCATGTGCCTGTTGGCCATCTGTATGTCATCTTTGGAGAAATGTCTATTTAGGTCTTCTGCCCATTTTTTGATTGGGTGGTTTGTTTTTTTGAGTTGTATGAGCTCTTTGTATATTTTGGATATTAACCCCTTGTAGGTCACATCATTTGCAAATATTTTCTCCCATTCCCTAGGTTGTCTTTTCATTTTGTTTATGGTTTCCTTTGCTGTGCAAAAGCTTTTAAGTGTGATTAGGTCAGGTCCCATTTGTTCATTTTTGCTTATATTTCTTTTGCCTTGGGAGACTAATCTAAGAAAATATTGCTGCAGTTTATATCTGAGAATGTTTTGCCGATGTTCTTTTCTAGGAGTTTTATGGTGTCATGTCTTATACTTAGGTATTTAAAGTATTTTGAAGTTTTTTTGTATATAGTGTGAGGGAGTGTTCATATTGATTTGCATGTAGCTGTCCAGCTTTCCCACCACCACTTGTTGAAGAGACTGTCTTTTCTCCATTGTATTAATATATTATTGCCTCCATTGTTGTCGATTAATTGACCACAGGTATATGGATTTTGCTATGAATTTTTAAATGTATTCATTATGTTGAAAAACCAGTAACAGTATTAAAGTCAAGAGCTGTTAGAGAAAAAGATCATGTAATCAGCTTTTATTCTTATATTTCTATAACTATCAATATTATAAATATTTATCTTTTTGGTTAATTAGTATAACAATGTATTGTCACTTGCTATATATTAGTAAAATTGAATAATTGATATACTTTGTTTCACTTAGTGTTATGATATTCTTTTAAGCTATTGAAATATTACCTGGAATAATGCTTTCATAAAGCATGATCTTCATATATATGTATAGGTAAAGCCAATTTTCTTATTTGTGGCAGTATTGTCAAATTCTCACTAATATAATAGGGGTTGTTTTGTTTTTTTAAGTTCTTTTTTTAAAAATATTTATTTATTTATTTATTTATTTATTTGACTGCACCAGATCTTAGTTGCGGCACGTGGGATCTTTAGGTGCAGCACACGGGATCTTTTAGTTGCAGCACGTGGGATCTTTTAGTTGCGGCATGCGGGCTCTAGTTCCCTGACCAGGGATGAACCCGGTCCCCCTGCATTGGGAGCGTGGAGTCTTAGACACTGGACCACCAGGGAAGTCCCCTGTAATAGTTTTTTTGAAGACTTGAGCGTAAGGTGAATTAACCCATCTGGTTACACAGGTGCCTTCATCAAAAGCATATGACCCCTCTAGAAAATATTTATGTACTGTCTTCATTTTAAGAGAAAGCATATTATCTGTTCTTTCAATGTGTAGTGCTTTGCAGTTCAGTGAAGTACTTCCACATTTATTGTTTGATCTTTATACTAGCTCCTTGGTATAGGCAGCGTGAAGAGACAGTCCACCTGTGAGTACATAAAAAGGTTTTACATTTAAATTTTTTTCTGCCCTGATCTCTTTTAATTTATTTTTATACACTAAAGAACTTCCTAAAATAATAGCCTAGTTGTGTTTATAGCTAAACAGTGAGTGTGTGAAAGGGTTCTATAAACTTAAGATAATGATTGCAAGATTATTATCCAGGGTTCTTAGTTTCTACTTTACTTGTCACTTATATCCCATCTTTTCCCAAATATATTCATAGCATACTTATCTTGCACAAATACAGTAAGACTGTTGAAATAGGAGACCCCTCCAAAAAATGAGAGTTAATTATTTACTGGAATTCAGATTTGAAGCATTTTGTAATGTATGAAATGTTTTATAAACCATCCTACCTACTTCTTTTGTATATTCAGTTTTTAAGTGTTGGATGTTCTCTATTATTCAAGACTTTTCTCATCTGTATCCTTTTTGAGTTTAATATAGAGTCTCACCGAAGAGACTGAGTTAGAATAAGTGGCTTTCTTGCATTCTTATTATGTATGTGACTGTATTGCCCCTAATGAAGCACTCTCTTCCACACATACTGAGTATCTGCTCGCTACTGTAGGGCTGCTAAAGTGAGAAAGACAGTGTACTCCATTGACTCTAGGTTATAATCTAGTAAAGTCTCCCTCCAGGGTTCTCCTCTTCCAAACGCTTTTCCACATTGCCAACAGGATTAGCCTCCTAAGTAGTAATATAATTTCACTTCCCTGCTTAAATAAGACCAGGGACATTAGATGATAGTTAGGGATTATTGCTTTATGTGTGATATATATTTACAGATTAAAGGATATGATGTCTGGAGGGTCAGCCTCAATAATAATCAGTTGGGAGGGATGTGGGGAGAAATGGGAGTAAAACTAAAACAGGAGTATTGAACCTATATGGTGAGAAAATTTGGCTCATTGTACTATTTACCTTTTTTTTAAGCAAAGCTTTTATTTATTTATTACTTTTAAAATTTATTTATTTTTGGCTGCGTTGGGCCTTCATTGCCGTGCATGGGCTTTCTCTAGTTGCGGCGAGTGGGGGCTGCTCTTCCTTGCGGTGCACAGGGTTCTCACTGCGGTAGCTTCTCTTGTTGCGGAGCACAAGCTTTAGGTGTGTGGGCTTCAGTAGTTGTGGCGCATAGGCTCAGTGGTTGTGGCTCACGGGCTCTAGAGTGCAGGCTCAGTAGTTATGGTGCACGGGATTAGTTGCTCCACAGCATGTGGGATCTTCCTGGACCAGGGTTTGAACCCGTGTCCCCTGCATTGGCAGGTGGATTCTTAAACACTGTGCCACCAGGGAAGTCCCTATTTACTTTTATATGTTTGAAAGTTTTCGTAAGAAAAAATTTTAAGGTAACAGAACAAATACATGGGAACTCTCTCTTATCTACAGGAAAATTTGAAACTCCTGTGAACGTAGCCCGTGGGGCCCTTCAACAGTCTGTCCCAAATGCCTTTCGCTTTATCTCCTCTCATGCTCATTTTAGGTTCCAGCTGCACTAAGTTCTTCATACATTTAGTACCCTTTCATGCTCCGGTCCTTTTTTGCTAGTCCTTCTACCTGGAATGCCCTTCCTCTGCATAGAGTTCACCCCTGACGTCTACCCCAACAGACTCACTCTCAGGCACAAATAATACTTCCTCTGTTATGATCCCCACTCTTAATCCCAGGCAATAAATCTGTGCCTTCTTCATGCTCTTAACATCAGTTCTCTCCACGTTATTATCTTATTACTTATGTCTAGTTCCCTGCTAGACTGAGCTCTTGGATGTCAAGGATATGTTTGATTAGTTTTATTTACATTTCATTATTTTTTATGTATTGTATTTGTTTCAATATATTTATTAGATAATGATGATGAAGATGGCCCCGGTATCTAGGTACTTAATAAATGCTGTATATGAATGAATGTATTTTATCATTTGGAATTCTAAGCTAATAATAATGTCATTTTATTATTACATCTTGAAATAACAGTGTTTCTCTTAGTTGATTAAGGTTTTTAAAGTAAGAGGGCCAAGTAAAGATTAACTGATAAAATTCTACAGCTGTTTTCTATTAAATACTGAGTTCGTATAGTTGTACTACTTTAAAAAATGGCTTGTGTGCGAAACAATAATATCAAATGGTAGGTGATACCAAGTCACGTCTTAAATAATAGATTTTAATTTAATTTTACTTAATAGTTAGACTTTTAAGTGTTTTATTTTCTCGGTAAGCAGAATTTCTCATAGATTATTTCCCCCTCTTCTCTGGTTTCACTGGGCCCTAGTAAAAGTATTCTAGAAGTCAAGGCAATAAATGAAACACTAAAGATTTAATTTTTTTTTTTATTTAGCAGAGGTAATGGGCTAGATTTAATCATTGCATTTTGATTTTTATCTGTACTACAAAATTTTATTTTTAAATCTAGTAGAAAGTTTTTCTCTTGTTGTAACTCACAGTTATTTTTCAAATATTAGTTGCTGATTTTCTGTGAGATTTCATGTTTTATATATATTTCTAGGCCTCAAGAAATCAATAAAGAAGAGCTAGAGGGAAATAGCATGAGGTGTGGTAGAAAGCTTGCCAAAGATGGTGAAGTAAGTATGGGTTGTGACTCTTAATAGTCTTATACAAATTGTTGTACTGTTAGTGCAAAATATACTTTCAGTAACAATCGTGATACATATTATACCTCAGAAGAGCTTTTTTGTGGATTAGTTTCTGTAGCATGATCTCCTGGGCAAGGAGTTACATACTCAGTGGTGATTGATTATTCAGCCTTCCCTGAGACTGTTGAACTTTCTGGGTCTAGATATGAGATATGAGAAGATCCCTCAGCAAACCAGAAATAAAGATAAATAAGACGTTAAATGGGAGCTGTTACATAGTCTTAAAAGTAATTCTTTCTATTTTACAGTTACCCTAGATCAAAAACATTCAAACGCTTTAATTGCTACCCACATTAAAAATTATGTATTTCATTAACACCCAGTACAAATGCATATAAGTGAAACAAAAGTATTACAAAACAGTGCTTACAGCTACTTTGTCCTATAGATGTATTTCTACTTAATTTTTTTTAAAAAGCTGATTGTGACTCATTAAATTGATTTTACAGCCACTAAAGAGACATGAACTACATTTTTTTAAAAACTCTACCCTAATTGTAATTTTCATCTTTGAAAACAGTTCAGCCTAATTTAGATAACCATTTGGTTATTTTTCTCCCAGATTTTCCCTAATTTTAACTTTAATTTTGAAAGTTTCATTATTTTATGTTTGCATTCATAATTTCAGAGTATGAAAGAGGAATAGCATCTTATTTATTCCTTAGTCCTCCTTATTGTCGCTTCCAGACCTTGTTCCACCCTCATCGTCATTGAATCACAGCTCCTTTGAAGTGCATACTTCTGCACCACTCACTACTCTGACTGTGGCCATCATTCGCTCGGCTTGCTGGCTTTCTTCCTCCCTACTCTTCTTATCAGTCTTGGTGATTTTAGCATCTGTTCCCTGACCTTCCTTCCCTCCGTGATCTTGTGCTCTACCCTACCTCAGGAACCAATGTCTTATAAGCATATCCTCAATTTTTGTATCACTAATTCATGTACCCTCTTCAAAATTTCCATTTTAAGCATACCACTTGCAGACTCCACCTCGTGTTATCTTTCTAGCACTCTCCCTCTAGTACCTGGACTCCCAACAACTTTTTAACCCCACTAGAGTGTACAATACATTGTTCTTACTATCTTTTCCCCATTACCCTCTCACCACATCCCTACTTCTTTCTTTACTTGACTTATATTTTATGTTCCATCTTAAAATTGGTCCCTGGCTGGGGTGGGATGAATTGGGAGATTGGGATTGACATATATACACTATTGACACTATGTATAAAATAGATAACTAATGAGAACCTACTGTATAGCTCAGGGAACTCTACTGAATGCTCTGTGCTGACCTAAATGGGAGGGAAATCCAAAAAAGAGGGGATATATGTATATATGTATAGCTGACTCACTTTGCTGTGCAGTAGAAACCAACACAACACTGTAAAGCAACTATACTCCAATAAAAATTAACTTTAAAAAGTTACTGACCAGGGCTTCCCTGATGGCACAGTGGTTAAGAATCCACCTACCAATGCAGGGGACATGGGTTCGAGCCCTGGTCCGGGAAGATCCCACACACCACAGTGCAACTAAGCCCGTGCACCACAACTACTGAGCCTGTGCTCTAGAGCCTGCGAACCACAACTACTGAGCCTGCACATGCCACAACTACTGAAGCCCGTGCACCTAGAGCCCGTGCTCCGCAACAAGAGAAGCCACCGCAGTGAGAAGCCCACGCACTGCAGCGAAGAGTAGTCCCTGCTTGCCACAACTAGAGAAAGCTGGTGCGCAGCAACGAAGACCCATTGCAGCCATAAAATAAATAAATAAATACATAAATTTATTTTTAAAAAGTTATTGAGCAAAATTAAGGCTGGGAACTTTTGTAGGTAACAATTAATTAAAAACAATATACAAGGTGAAAAAAAAATTGGTCCCTGGCTTATACTCTTAACTTCCTTTTTCCCTTTTTCACTCAGTCAAATTCACCAGGCTAAACCCCAGTTCTTGTTAAATCCCACCTTTCCATGCATTCCATGCCTGCTTCCATACAAATGAATGTGACTAAAGAAAAACACCATACAAACCCCAGCAGGTTTCACTTGAATGTTGTAACTGTAAACTTCAAGCAGGTTTTTAGTGCTAAATGGTGATCCTCCTACATTTCCCTAGTGAATTTATCCTCCTACTCCTGGAGTAACTCATACCTTCTCAGAAGGGCAATGCTACCACCCTTATACTTTCCATTGGCCTTGCTTCTTTCTTTATTCAGAAAATAAAAGCAGTAGGAAGAGAATCTGTGCATCCTCCTACCAACAATACTACCAGTCTCCTTGCATCTGCAGCCGTGTGCTGTGCTTTTCCTTTTACTAGAATGGATGAACTGTCTGCTTCTATCCTAGTCCACCTCCTCTTATAATGGACCCCATCCCTTCTCACTTGTTCAAAAAGTTTGCTCCTACAGTCATCACCTCGCTCTCCTGCATCATCAGTTTTTCTCTTCTGTATCATTCTCATTTAGCATATTAACATGCTACAGCATCCCCCATCTTAAACCATTCCCTGACTCACATTCCCCTCTAGCTTCCACTCCATTTCTCTGCACCCTTTTTAAGCAAAATTCATTGAAAAAAGTTGCCTGTATCCACTCCAATTCATTTACTCCAGTAAAGTCAAGTGAAACGCTGTGCCATTGTCACCAGTGATTCCTACATTACCAAGTTGAGTAGTTTTTAGTCTTCCGAAAGTTCTTGGCAACAAGTGAGTTCTTCACTCACTCCACGGAGATTTTCTCCATTTGACTTCCAGGACAGCATACTGTGCTGGTTTTCCTCCTGCTTCGTTGGCTGCTCCCTCTAAGTCTTTGCTAGATCCTTCTCTTCCTCAACAAATGTTGGTGTGACTGGAGGCTCAGTACTTGGACTTCTTCCATATCTGTACTCTCTATGCTGACTCCTAAGTGATCTCTTATAGTCCCATGACTTTACACCAATTCCTAACTCCTGTATCCAGCTACTCACTTGACATCTTTCTTAGAATTCTAATAGCCTCTCAAATATAATGGTTCCAGCTGAACTCTTTGATTTTCATTCCCAAACTCCTCCTTCCCAAGTATTCTCCAGCCCATAGATAACCCCTCTGTTCATCCACTGCATAAGCTCCACACTTCAGGTTCTTCTTCCTTTTGTTCCATATCTGTTGTCCATAAGAAGTTCCTTTGAATATATATCTTCCAAATATATATATATATATATATATAATTTTTTTTTTTTTTTTTTTTGGCTGCATTGAGTCTTCGTTGCCATGCATGGGCTTTCTCTAGTTGTGGCGAGCGGGGGCTGCTCTTCCTTGCAGTGCACGGGATTCTCATTGCAGTAGCTTCTCTAGTTGCGGAGCACAGGCTATAGGTGCATGGGCTTCAGTAGTCGTGGCGCACGGGCTCAGTAGTTGTGGCACATGGGAGCACAGGCTCAGTAATTATGGCGCTCGGGCTTAGTTGCTCTGCAGCATGTGGGATCTTCCTGGACCAGGGATCTAACCCATGTCCCCTGCATTGGCAGGTGGATTCTTAACCACTGTGCCACCAGGGAAGTCCCCCAAATATATTCTTACCACATCTACCACTACGACCCAAGTCCAAGCCACCATTATCTCTTGCCTGGACTGTTGTAGCTTCATAACTGCTCTCCCTGATTTTACTCTTGTTCTTATACATTCTGTTTTCCACACAGCAGCCAAAATCATCTTTTTAAAATGCAAGTTAGATCATGTTACATCCTTCCCTAAAGTTTTCTGTTAGCCTCTTACCACAATTAGAAGAAATCCAAACTCTTTCCTACTGTGGACTCTAGGCCATATGTTTTCTGGCCCCTGACTGACTCTCTGAACTAATCTCCAGCCTCCGTCCCCCTCAGTTATTGCCCTAGCCACGTAGCCTTTTTGCTGTTCCTCAGATATGCCAAGCATGTTTTTACCTCCAGAACTTTGTACTTGTTTTCTTTGTCTAAGTCACTTTTCCCCAGATAGCTACCCAGTCCACTCCTTAGTTGACTCAGGACTCTAGTCTCATAGCACCTCCTTAGAGAGATGTTCCCTGACCACCTGCCTGAACCAACAGGCTCCCCAGCTGCCAGCCCACCTCCCCTACCCTGTCACTCCCTCCTGGCATTCTATTCTGTCCTCTTCCATCCCATTTCATGTTTGTTGTTCATCTCCTCCTCCACACAAACACACACGTATTAAAATATACATTTACTAGGGCAGAAACTTCTTTACTGCCATTTCTTTAATGGCTAGAGCAGTACCTGGCACAAAATATGTGCTCAATAAATATCAGTGAACTCTTGATTTAATGTTGTAATTCAGAGGGTCAACCAAACACTTGAAGTCCTAACTTTACTTCATTATACAATGCCACTTTACTTAATAGTCTCTCATTAACTATTAGGTGATAGAATAAACAAACTTGTGAACCTCATGATGGTATTTAAAATAACTCAGTTGTGTATCTGTTGGTTAGTTACTTAAGGTATTTTAGGGTATTTTTAAAATTTATTTAAACTAAAAAAAACAGTTCACTCATTTCTCCTGCTCCCCACCCCTCGCCTCTGGCACCCACCAAGCTGTTCTCTGTATCAGTAAGCTTAGGGTTTGTTTTTTTTTTAGTACATATTTTTTTTTAGATTTTACATATAAGAGAGATCACACAAGGTATCACTTAAGGTATTTCAGAGTATTTTTAAAGCAGGAAAAATTTTAGCGGATTCTTACTACCTCTATCTAGACTCCTAGTCCCCTAAACTATACCTACTTAGAGTTGGTATAGCTTATAACTATCAACTAAGCCATATTAGTTATGATAAACTAATTAGTTTAACATATTAGTTATGATAAAATGTGGAGAGTTGATGAAACAGATCATGAAGAGACGATATTAGCAAAGTACCTGAAGGAATAATGATCATAGAGGCTGCTTTTGCTGGCTTTGATATATACTATGTCTATGTGGTAAACCTTGTATATATATCACAGATATATTGTGTGTGCTAAGCCTTAAGGCACTGACAAAAAGTAGGGACCCATAAGACAGAAATACGTGAAATGAATTAGAAAAAGAAAAGACAGTTTGAACTTTTTATTTTTGACTTGCTAATATGATAAACTGAAGTAAATCTTTCTCCTTTGTATTTTAGTACTGCTGGCGGTGGACAGGTTTTAACTTCGGCTTTGACCTGCTTGTAACTTACACCAATCGATACATCATTTTCAAACGCAATACACTGAATCAGCCATGTAGTGGATCTGTCAGTTTACAACCTCGAAGGAGCATAGCATTTAGGTAGGATGAGATTTTCCCACCCCACTCTTCCTCACTCTAAAAGAACTATAAGAAATGAAATAAAACCATAATTTACACCAACAATAGTAGAACTTTGGTAAGATACAATATATATGAAACTGCAAGGAAATGATAAAGCTCCATTCCTACAAAATGTATTAATAATCAAAATTAAAAGACCCAGATCTAGTATGTCAGGAAGAAAGAATGGGCTGGAATATGAATGGTGTAGGATTGATACTGGGCTTGAAGCTGTTGCCTTGCTGCTATTCCTAGAAAATAAAAGGTCTAAACTGGAAATACAACAAGGTATTCTTAGAGGAAAACATGTCTGGTATTTTCCTTAACTTTCTATAGGATTTCAGATGTCCAACTTTGCCTAATAGTTGAGCTGGCAATATTTTTCTGGAGAGGATGCTGACAAAATGGAAAATAGCTTAATGAACGGATTATTTAAAAGTCATATATTTACCTTATACCATACACAAAAATTAACTCAAAATGGATCAAAGACCTAAACATAAGAGCTAAAACCATAAAAGAAGTCTTGGAAGAAAACAGGGGAAAAGTTTTATGACATTGAATTTGACAATGATTTCTTCAGTATGATACCAAAGCACAGGCAGCAACAACCACAAAAAAAGTTGAACTTCATCAAAATTAAATTGTGTGTCAAAGGACACTTAACAAAGTGAAAAAACAACCCATGGAATGGGAAAAAATATTTGCTAACTGTATATCTGATAAGACTATATAGAGAACTCCTAACATTCCCCAACAAAAAAACAACCTGATTCAAAAATGGGCAAAGGACTTAAATAAACATTTCTCCAAAGAAAATACACAAATGACCAATAAGCACATGAAAAGATGTTCAACATTACTAATCATAAGGGAAATGCAAATCAAAACCACAGTGAGATACCACCTCACACCCGTTAGGATGGCTAATATCAAAAACAAAACAAAAGTGTTGGTGCAGATGAGGAGGAATTAGACCCTTGTACATTGCTAGTAGGAATGTAAAATGGTGCTTAGTTTGTGGAAAATGGTGTGGCAGCTCCTCAAAAAATTAAATAGAATTACCAAAATGATCTAGGAATTCCTCTTCTGGTTATGTACCCAAGAGAATTGAAAGCAAGGACTCAAACATACTTGTACACATAGCAACATTATTCACAACAGTTAAAAGGTGGAAGCAACCCAGGTATTGACAGATGAACGGAAAAACAAAATGTGATGTATACCTACAATGGAATACTATTCAGCCTTAAAATGAGAGGAAATTCTGACATGTGCTATAACATGTCAGCTTGAAACTTGAAGACATTACACTAAGTGAAATAAGCCAGTTACAAAAGAACAAAAATACTGTATGATTCCACTTACATGAGGTACATACAATAGACAAGTTTATAGAGACAGAAAGTAGGATGGTGATTGTCAGGGGCTGAGGTAAGGGGAAATGGGGAATTCATGTTTACTGGGTACGGAGTATCAGCTGGGGAAGAAGAACAGGTTCTAGAGATGAATGGAGGTGATGACTACAGAACAGTGTGAAATGTGTTGAATGCCAAGAACTATACATTTAAAAATGGTTAAAATGGTAAATTTTATGTATATTTTATCACAATAAAAAAGGCATACTTGGGGACTTCCCTGGCGGCGCAGTGGCTAAGACTCCATGCTCCCAATGCAAGGGGCCTGGGTTCGATCCCTGGTCAGGGAACTAGATCCCACATGCATGCTGCAACTGAGAGTTCTCATGCCACAACTAAGGAGCCCATGTGCTGCAACTAAGACCTGCTGTAACCTAATTAATTTTTAAAGGCATACTTATAAATTATTTTTATATCTCAGATATAGATATAGCACAAGCTTTTATATCTCAGGTATAGATATAGCACAAGCTTGTAAATCTAAATGGAATCAGTTTATAGTTTGAAAAGACTTTAAATTCTTAACAAATAAAAAACTTAAAGATTTTAAAAAATTAAAAGAATATGGAAGAAAAAAGTAATTATTTAAGTAAGGTAGGGCTTATTTAAATTGATATGTGCTTTAAAAAATCATTAGTTTTTGTGTGTGTGTGTGTTTTTAATTCTAGATTACGTTTGGCTTCTTTTGATAGTAGTGGAAAACTAATATGTAGTAGAACAACTGGCTATCAAATACTTACACTTGAAAAGGACCAGGTATGTTTGATTACTTTTCTGTTAATTTTTTCATTATAGTATTTGCCTTTTGACTCCTCTTTTGAAAATTCTTAAGTAGATTTAATGTTTGATTTAAAGATTGGTTTGAGAATTTTTTGAAGGTAAGTATGGAAGTACCATGTTCACTTTTGCATAATTTACTCCATTCTACCAGAAGTGTAACTAAGACCAAAAACAATAATAATAAAAAGAAAACAGGGCTTCCCTGGTGGCGCAGTGGTTGAGGGTCCGCCTGCCGATGGCAGGGGACACGGGTTCGTGCCCCGGTCCGGGAGGATCCCACATGCCGCGGAGCAGCTGGGCCCGTGAGCCATGGCCACTGAGCCTGCGCGTCCGGAGCCTGTGCTCCGCAAGGGGAGAGGCCACAACAGTGAGAGGCCCGCATACCAAAAAAAAAAAAAAAAAGAAAACCAATTTGATTTGAGGGGCAGAGCTGACAATAAGGAAATAATTATTCATCCTGAACATGATCTTCACAAAGTTATGAATCTTAATTGTTTTCTCCATGTGTTCATTTATTTATACAGTAATAACATATCTTAAAGACAATCCAGTATATCTCCATAGCTCCTAGATATTAAGTGAACATTATCCTCTAGCACAGTAGGTTTCTAAAATGACAGATGTCTGTAATGTTCCCAAAATTATCTCTAAAGCCATTTGTTTTTTCATAAATCACATGCATGTAGAAGTTTCAAAATGTCATGATGAAAAAGTAAACCAGTTTCAAAAAGTAAAACGAGAGCTGTTAAAAATCAAGGATGTTTATTTCTAGTAAAGCTAACCACCATTCCAAAGGACATACTGTTTTAATAAAGGGTTTAGAGCCTATGGTTCACATAAATTATTAGAAGTTAGCAGTTTTCCTCAGACTGAAGAGACTCATAAAACATCAAAATTTAGCACTGCAAGGAACCTTGAAGTGATAGTTCTGACCTCACCTACCCTGTGTGAGAACTCCTTTAACAGCATTCTTATAGAGGCTCCTCAACCATTGTTGGAACTCTTAGTGAGAGGGAGCTCTGTTGTGTGGTGGGTGTAAGTGAGAGGGTAGGTACGTAAGAAGATTCAAATCTGCCTCCATTGGAATTCTCTGTTGGTCCCTCTCACCCTCTTGAGCTGCATGGACAATATCTATGTTTACCTTCAACTTGGAACTTCATTAAAAAACATTGTCGGGGCTTCCCTGGTGGTGCAGTGGTTGAGAGTCCGCCTGCCGATGCAGGGGACACGGGTTCGTGCCCCGGTCTGGGAAGATCCCACATGCCGTGGAGCGGCTGGGCCCGTGAGCCATGGCCACTGAGCCTGCGCGTCCAGAGCCTGTGCTCCACAGTGGGAGAGGCCACAACAGTGAGAGGCCCGCATACTGGAAAAAAAAAAAAAAAGAATTGTCGTGGCTCAAAGCAGCCAGAGACTTAATTAAAAAGCACCAGGCCAAGATAGTAGTTGTATTCCTAGTGTTCCTTGATTTGTTCATTCAGCAAACATTTGTGTCCCTACTACTTCATGCTAGGTTCTATGCTAGGAGTGGAGGAAATAAAGAGGAGCTTATATAGCTAAGTAGAAGGAGAGGGATGGGCTCAAAGAGTGTGTAACGTTGAGGGAGACATCTCTAACCTTTACTGTGGGATTGGGGACAGGTGTGGTTATTGGGGGAGGGGCAGAGACACAGTTCAGGGAAAACCTCTTCTGGACAAGTTGAAAAGTGAATGGATACCTGAACCAAGCCTCAGATGATGAGTAAGATAGAGGCAAGGGGGCTTCCCTAGTGGCACAGTGGTTAAGAATCCACCTGCCAATGCAGGGGACACGGGTTCAAGCCCTGGTCCAGGAAGATCCCACATGCCATGGAGCAACTAAGCCCACGTGCCACAACTACTGAAGCCCGTGCGCCTAGACCCTGTGCTCCGCAACAAGAGAAGCCACCTCAATGAGAAGCCCGTGCACCTCAACGAAGATTAGCTCCCACTCACTGCAACTAGAGAAAGCCCACGCGCAGCAACGAAGACCCAACGCAGCCAAAATTAAATAAATAAATAAATTTAAAAAGATAGAGGCAAGGCAGCACATGGGTCATTCAAGGAATGGAGAGGTTTGGAAGAGGAAGGGTTCAGTAGGTGTAGAGCCAGGGCATGATGGGCTATGGATGGAGTTTGGACTTTTTCCTGAGCTCTGTTAGAGAGCTATGGAAGGATTTTAGTTGGGGGGTTGCATATGTGTTTTATGTAGCTTATAGACGTTTGTTATAGAAAAATAGAAAATAAAAATAAGCAGAAAAAAAATCATACATAGTCCACTGAGAGATGACACCGCTGATATTTTTTTCATCGCCTATATCTTTTTTCCAAAATTTTATCTTACTGTTAACTATGTTGTAGCCTGCTCTTTTTCCACTTTGTTGTATATAGATAGCTTTTCTTGTCAATATATATCCACAACATCATTTTTATAACTGCATAAGACTTATTTTAGATATACCATAATTTAAATAATGCTTTTTTGGATAAAGTTGATTCTTTTTCACTATTATAAAAAATGTACATGTATCTTTATATGTTTTTCTGATTTTTTAGAAGATGAATTCCACAAAGTGGAGTTCTTGTCAAATAAATGGTGTATATATTTTCTTTTTTCTGTTTTTTTTGCGGTACGCGGGCCTCTCACTGTTGTGGCCTCTCCCGTTGCGGAGCCCAGGCTCAGCGGCCATGGCTCACGGGCCCAGCCGCTCCGCGGCATGTGGGATCTTCCCGGACCGGGGCACGAACCTGTGTCCCGTGCATCGGCAGGCGGACTCTCAACCACTGCGCCACCAGGGAAGCCCGGTGTATATATTTTCTAATGGCCAAATTGCCCTCCAAAACTACTGTCAACTTACACTCCCTCCAGTAGTACAGGAGAGCATACGCAACAAAGTGTATCATTCTTTCTAGTCCTTCTCCCAATATAATAAGTGGAAACAAATCATTTATTTTAGTTTTCATTTGTTTGGTTTCTGATATTTTTTTTTACTTATTGAACATATTGTGTAAATTGACAGTTTGTTTGTTTTTTTTAATTAAGGTGTTTGTTTTCTTGTTAATTTTAACACCTTTTATATATTAAGAATAATAACTTTGTGATATGCTATACTTTTTCCATTTTTGTAATTTATCTTTCACCCTTCATGAAACAGTCTATCAATCTCTTCCTTTAATGAGTTCTTCTTTCGATGTGCTATTTAGGCCTTCTAACTGGGATTATATAGTCATCTGGGTTTTTTTCCTATTCCTTTTATTTTTTCATTGGAGTATTTTGATACATCTAAAGTGTATCAGATGTGTCAATGTGTTTGAAATGCCATTTTTATCATATACTGTAAGGCCTTATATACTTGGTTTCATTTCTGAGATTTCTGTTTTACTGATTTTATTGTGGAGACAATAATGCTTTGTTTTAATTAGACTCAATTTAAAAAGAATTTTATTACCAGTAATGCAAATTCACCTTCACCCTTCTCTTTTCAAAAATCCCTGGGTTCTTTGTGCATGATTATTCTTCTGTATGGGGTATAGAATCATTTTGTCCAGTTTCCTCTCAAAAAATCCTATGAGGGTTTTGCTATATACTGTTAAATATAAAGTAATTTGTGAGAAATTGATATCTTCCCTTCTGGAATATGGTATTTTCTACATTTAATCAGGTCTTCCCTTACATCTCTAAAATTTAGTTTTCCCCCGTATTTATTCTTATATGTTTCCTGGAAGTATAATGCTAGGTATTTTATATTTTAATTACTAACATGAAATGAATCCTTTATAAATAGTTTTTGATGACTATAGGAAAGCTAGTGATTTTTATATATTTATTTTAAAACTATCCCTCTTACAGGACTATGCTAACTTTAATCCTTGCACTATAGAAGGATCTCTCAGAAATGTGTAAGAAGGACTAGAAACATGATAGTGGCAGAAGACAATTTAGAAGCTATTGCTATAATCCAGATCAGAAATGGTGAGAACCTTATGGAAGGTAGCAATGAAGATGAAGAAATGTTGATGGGTTCTAGAAATAAAGGGGTGCAATTGATAAAATTTGGTGCTTAAGTATGTGTGAGGGTGAGGACAAAGAAGTCAAAGATAGTACCTGGTTTTGTGACTTGGGCAACTTAATTATAGTGGTAATAATAATCCGTCCTATAATTACCGATATTTGAATTATAGGAAGGAAAATGAACATGACTTAAAGTGAGGGTGAAGAGATGATGAATTCAGTTTAAAGCATATTTAATTTGAAGGCATTGAGGTGAGAATTTGATAGACCAGTGGATAAATGGGTCTGGAGTTTATAAGCAACGCCTGGGCTAGAAATAATGATTGGATGAGATAAGCTACAGGAAAATATGTCAAGAATATGACAGGAGGGAAACCTAGGGAACACTGGTCTTTAAGGGGTGGGCAAAAAAAGTAACCTGGTGAGACATGTAAGAGCTGGGATGGGGAATCAAAGCCAATTGCAAGGGTGAAAGTATAGATGGCACAGAAAGAAAGGAAAGAATAGGTAGTATTCAGTAGCTGATGATTTGAATTTGAGCTGCTTTATGTCTAAGTGAAGATTTCTAGTAGGGAATTGGATGTATGGATCCTGGAACTTAGACCTATAAATAGAATGTAGGGCAGTAATAGAGCTATAGTACAGGTAAGTAGCATGAGCCTCAGAAAAGCAGAGAAGATAGAAATAACGGTCTGGAAACAGAGATGAAAACCCAGGAAGATACCACCACTCTGATGCTGTGATGTGTAGACTTCACTGCTTCCACTGCATAGTGGAAGAAGGAAAATGGAGCTTTTCTATAAAGATGCTTCGATGCAAATGTAGGTGTAAATTGAGCCCTCAGGTGGAGTTAAAGGTTTGATGAAGCTAGAATTAGGTCTGTCTAGTTTGGGGAGGGGAAATGGGGATTAATACAGTTCAATATTCAGAAATTGGTATGTCCATTCAGCCCCCAAGTGATGTCCGCATGGATCCCTTCTTTTCCCAGAGTTGGCCCTTTGATCTACTCTCCCCCACCAACCTTAACTATATTCAGATACCAGAATGCTAATCTTCCTTGGAGTCTTTGTTTGGTCGTGGTAGAGAATCTTGCTTTTGTCATCAGATACACATATCGTCAAAGCATATGTCCTCAACAAACTTAGTACATGTGCCTTCACTCAGGTTATTGCTACAAATGTTGACTAGTCCAGGGTGACTCAAGCATCTAAAGATCAACTATGATTTGACATAATTGCTCTCTGCTTAACCCAGTTAGCACCATCAGCCCAGGTGATTGCTTCACCTGACCTATCATCGTATCCATTTTGTTCACTAACTTAAAAAAAAAAAAAAACACCACTTTGCCCATTTTGGAGAACATAGAGATTGTGTGTGTGTGTGTGTGTGTGTGTGTCACATTTCTATTCCCTACCTTCTTTATCCAAATTTATCTTGCTGCTCCCCCAACACAAGCTGTGTCCAGTTGAGCCTTTGTCAATCACTCAAATGTTGCAGTTTTAGTCCCTCTTCATTGCAGGAGCACATGCTTCAGTTAAAAATTTTAAAGTCTAGATTTAAACAGTATTTTAATAGTATATTCTCCAAAATGTATAAAGGTGAAACTAATGCATATTATTTCAGTATCCAAGTATTTAAAAAGTAGGAGTTCTCATGTCAGTGCTACGGCTTATATTCTGAGGATTTATTCTGTTCACCAAATACTGCTGGTAAAGGGTTCCAGAGATCTGTAGCACTGAGTGAGTGAGGGTTCCATTCGTCACTCTCAGGTGTAGTATCAACTCCTGTCTCTGTGGAATTTCAGGTCATTCTCATGTGTATTCATGTAACTGAACCTGAAACTGATTTTACATGATAATGTATTTTAGGTTCCAAGAGACAAATAACGTGTTTGCATTAGAGACAGTGGGAAATCTTAGACAAGAGTGGGAACCATGCTTATTGGTGATAATAATGACTCCCCACCTTCATCCCAAGTATTTGCTATACATAAAGACCATCAGACGTTGAAGCCAAATGAGAAGTGTGTGTATTTGTGCACTGTATCTGTTCATAAAATATGTAGTTACTTGATTAGAAATTTTTCAGTAATGAAAATTACTACCGTTATTTATTACTTAATATATAACTGGTTTTGTGAGCCCTCTATGTGCATTGTCTCATTTAATCCTCAGTGTAATCATATGAGGTAGGTACTCTTATTGTCCCCTTTTACAGTAAGGAAGCTGTAGTTGATAAGGTCAGTGACTTGCCCAAGGTCACACAGCTAGTGGGTGGGAGTTTTGAGATTTGAGCAGTGACTCTCAGACTCCAGATGCATACTTTTAACCACCATACTAACCTTCAGTTTACTCAATTCAATAGTTTGGTTCTCTGTTTTATTTTGATAATGTTACTATTATTAAAGCAACAAATTTGTTTTATAGGAACAAGTAGTGATGAACTTGGACAGCAGGCTTCTGATCTTCCCTTTATATATCTGCTGTAACTTCCTGTATATATCGCCAGAAAAAAGAACTGAAAATAATCACCATCCAGAAAATCCAGAAAACTGAGGATCTCATCAGCTGGAAACAGTAGCACTTTGTAAACTTTTTTGGCCAGCTTTAATTTAATGGCCCTGCAGATATTCACATCTAAGGTGACTAACAGTGACAAAGGCCTTATGAACTGTTCAGATAATACAGAAGACTATTCTTATCCTCATTATATTTCTATGCATATATAAAAAAAACATTTTAAAGCCAAGAAAATATCTGTCAAACCGTTTGTTATAAAGATGTCGACTCATCTTTTTAATTTGGCATCAGTAGAAAATTGCCGTAGGTAAATTTCACATTTCTCTGCAACCAAATATAGAGTTAATTTTTAGCTTGAACTTTGATCCTACCTAATGTTAGTGAACCTCGATTATCCATCTGTAAGTTTTATTTTTATTTGGCTAAAAGAATGCTAAAGGAATAATTTGGCCAATTATAAATGCTGTTTCAGTTGGTGTGTTTAAAGCTGTCCTTTAATTTTTTCAACTGCTCTTTATGATTCCTCCTCCTAGTCGAATATTCTTCCAATCTATATATGTTTTTAATCATTAAAATTTTTTTTCATGGTTTTGAAGACTGAGGAACTTTTTCTTTAACTTAAACATTTTCATGCTATTTTATTTTGCTTTTTATTGATATTTAGCTTTACTAAGATTTTAACAACAAAAAAATCAGGTTCAGACTTTCAAATGAACTTGGATGGGGGAGAAAATCAGTTGGATTCTGAGGATATTCCTTTGCCTTACATGGTCTTTTCTTTGACATTCTGTACAACTCTATTATTAGGTCACAGATTATTTATGTACCAAATATTACACTTTAAACATTCTCATATTCTGTGATCTTTTTATTTATGTTCAAATTTTTTAAATTGGGAATTCTATTTCCTACTTAAGCTCAGGACTTTATAACCTCTGAATTGAGTGCCTTTGAGTTACACATGCTATTAGAAATCTCATAGTAAATGTAAATAAGGTCGGAGGATATCATATAGAAGCTGATAATAAAACATTAATATACAAATAGAACTTATTTTTGTCAAAAATGAGATGTACATTTGTCATGATTTATATATGTTGGTTTCTTGTGTTTACTGCTGTTTTGAAAATAGCCATGCTCATTGTCTTTCCAGTCAAAGTGAGTACTTTTTGTGGTTAATGTATATTTTTAGTATGTTTTAAGAAAAATGGGAATTACTTTTGTGTATCTGTACAAATAAATACTCATTTGGAAAAAAGAATCAGCTATTATATAAAATGACCAAAATAAAAAAATGAGTTGAAACCAGAATTTTTTTTCCAAGTTAGATTTTTTTCCAATTAGATTTAACTTTTAGAATTTATTGCTAGTTTTTCTTCCCTAGTGATATGTCCATAGATTCATAAATCACTTTTGTCCTTTCAAAATTCATCCTCATGGTAAATTTAAAGGAAGCTTTTAAATGCCTTCCCTATCTCCACCCCTAGAACTGTAGTAAAAAATCCAATAATTTGGCTGTATTGAGGCTTCATTTCTTGTTTTTGTATTTGGCTATAACTATATATCTCTTCCATGAGATGCTTTTGTTTTTTTCCTATCTATGGTAACATCAGAGGTTCCTCACCCTTACATATTAAAAAATATAAATAAATACCAAACAAATTGAATTCTTTGAATAATTGAATTTTTCCAAATCTTGGGAGTAAAGATACTTAAAATTTGAGTATATTAGTGAGTAACATTATTTCATTTCACTTATATGAATTAATCAAATTGGAATTACATATGGTTCCTGTCCATTCTTTGTTTCCTGGCCAAATTGCTTATGTCATTCACAGATAAAATAAATATTTGTTCAGTCATAAGTAGGTTGTGTTCTCATTGGAGAAACTGGTAATTGTCAGCTAGTACTTCACATTGATAGTAAAGATCTGCTTTTGTTTTCTTACCAAATACTTTAATGTTTGCATACTTTTCATTCTTTATAATTGGAATATTTTCAATAAAGTATTAAAAGTGTCAGCTGAAGTATCATATAAACTACTATATATGAAGGTGTTTGTCAGCTTTTGCCTTATAACCTTTGCCAAGTCTTTTTTTAAGCTGCAAGGGCTAGAAAACAATATTTACCCCCTAATAATTATTTTTACTTGGCTATCAGTAAAGAAGAGGTCCTTAAGAGAAAATGTTCTAGAGTTCCATGCTAAATTATTAAAGAGAGATATGAGTGTACCTTTCCTTTTTTTTTTTTCTTAAATAAATTTGGCTTGAACCTTAGCAAGGTAGGCAAAATTAAATGAATGTTGTAGTCATTAGCTTTTTAACCAAGTGTTTAGCAGCCAACATTTTATCACATTTCAAGTCTTTAAATAGGATTCATTGCCATCATTAATGAGCAGATTTCAACATCAAATGCAAAATTAGGGTTACCAAGAGTCAATTTGGCTTTCTAAATTTAAGTTAATTAAAATTAAATAAAACTTATTAAAATTTACTTCCTCAATCACACTAGACCCATTGTAAGTGCTTAGTTAACCACATGTAACTAGTGTCTACTGTATTGGACAGTGCAGATATAGAATATTTCCATCATTGCAGAAAGTTCTGTCCAACAAAGGTGATCTAGAATATTGGACTGTTAACGCTGAAACTATGTCAGGAGTTACATTCACTTAAAGATGAACCCATGTAAAGAATAGAAAGGATAATAGAGCCAGGGGTGCAAATGGTAGATAACTTGTCAATCACCTAGAACGATGTGTTGAATCATAATTTCAAGCAATGTGTACCTAAATCACTTGACTACATTCAAAAACAAAAGTCATTGTACAGTTTCATCCCAACCACAGAGTTTGCAGTTCTTCCCAAAGTCCACGGTACAGGGATACAAAAGCAAAAAAACCTCAAACATCATCAATCACTGTTAACTAGTGGTCAGACTGCATCTAAATTAGGGGGGAAATTACTGACTCAACAACGTGCATCCATTTGTAATGATCAAGTAGGATACTTTTGTAAAAGCTGGTGATTTTACATAAAATAGGACTAGAAGAGGTAAAACAAAGTTTAACCAAGGCTAAAAATAGTACATTTGCCGGAATCACAGGTGGTTAATGTTGATTCTTATGTAGAGTACATACATACTTTACAGCTTGCCTTTACTGAAAAATTGCTGTCTGGTTGGGGAGGGAAGTTATAAGCCAGTGTGATTACAAGTGTTGACAGTACCCCAGCCCTACTCCACTCAAAACCTATTAAAATGGCCATTAGAATGAGAGAAACTCAGGTATTGAAAACAGGATTTTTCTTCCAGATACAGTGCTGGATAATCTGCATTCTGAGAGCGGGCAACTTGATCAGTAAATAAGGAAGCCCTAGCAGAATACAGTTTCTATCCCACATCTTAAAGGGGGAGGAGCCACTTAGAGACATACCACTTCTTTTCCTGCCTATGGTTAATCTCAGGGCTGTCCCTTTAGGAAACTTACTCCTTTGGTTTTTTTCTTTCTCTTCTGTACTTTGCTTTTTTTCCCTCTATACTCACACCAATATTTTAAACATGCTTAAGTTTCTCCCATCTTTGAAAAACCTTCTACATTTACCTCCACCCACTGCCATATTTTGCCCTGCATAAGCCAAACTTCTCAAGAGGGTTTTATGCAGGGAATTCCCTGGTGGTCCAGTGGTTAAGACTCTGCTTTCACTGCCTTTCACTGCCATGGACCTGGGTTCGATCCCTGGTGGCAGAGCTAAGGTCCCACAAGTCGTGTGGTGCAGCCAAAAAAAACCACAAAAGGTTATACAAGTTCTCTCTCCACTGCAAAAGCCATTCACAACCCAACTCCACTAAAACTGAGTCAGCAAAGACTTTGTTGCTAAATCCTTTAGGTTAGATGTGGGTTTTTTTTCCCATTCCTTTTAACATTTAAAATTAACTGCTTTGTTCTCCTTAAAAACAGCAGCCTTCTCTTAAAACTTCTCTGACCTCACACTCAATGGGTTTTCCTTCTCTTTCTCTGGCTGCCCCTTAGTCTCATTTTGGGGTTCTTCCTCTAGCTGTCTCCAGGCCCTTTTCTCTCAGCCTCCCCGGGGTGGTTTCATGCACTCTCATGGCTTCAAATGAACATCTATGTTCTGACGATTCCTTTTTTTGGAATCAAAAAATCAGCCTAGATCTCTCTTCCAAGCTCCAGATAACACATCTAGTTGGCATCTCCTTTTGGATGTTCAGAATGGCACCTCAGATTAGTATGTCCAAGATCTGAACATATGGTCTTTACCCAAAACTTACATTATGTACCTTAGCAAATGATGCTACCATCTACCCAGTTGCACAAACCAGAAACCTGGATGTCATTGTTGAATCTAAAATTCTATCATTCTCTGCCTCCAAAAATCAAGTTTTTCCAGTTTTATCGATTACTTCTCAAATCCAGCCACTTTTCACCTTACCTACTGGTAACACTCTAGTACAGGCCACTGGAGTTTCCAATCTAGATTATTGTACCATCCTCCCTAGGTGTTCTCCCCCTGTAGTCAAGTCTCCAGTTACCCAAAGTGTTCTCTGAATAAACGCAAATGGGATTCCCTCCGGTCCTCAAAGCCCTTCAAAGGCTATTGCTTTTGCCTCAGGATAACTCTACCATAGCTTACAAGGTTTCTAGTCTTGTCTGTACATTTCACTCCTTGCTGCCTAGGTGGCTGCCATACTTCTTTAGTTCTCTACTTTTAGCCTGTCTGCTCCCTTGCCTCTTGCCCTGGCATATGCAGTCTCCTTTGCCCAGACAATCTCTTCCACCTGTCCACACCACAGAAATCACCCCATTTGACCTGGCTAATTTCTACTCATCCCTCAGGTCTCGTTTGGACATCATTTCCTCCTGGAAACTTTTCTTGAGAAGCTTTCCCCTCAAACCAGTTAGGTACCCACTTTATGTGCACTCATAATATCTTGTTCTGCCCCTCTCAATGCATCTTGACACTGTATCCCTCACTGGACTGCAAGCTACTCAAGAGCAGAGTTGTTTTTTTCATTGATTAAATCCTCTGGCACATAGGTGTGCAATAAACATTTGTGTGAATAATTGTATTAATCATGCCTTTATTTCTTTCATTTTCTGCGGTTTTGACATCTGGGGCCTTGCTGAGACTGCCCTTCCCAGGGCTAGCTAATTTCTAGAGATAGCAAAAGACTCCCCTTCTGAGTGTGCCTTTCATATGCAAACCAGCCAGGGAAAAGCCCGTACTCTCCAACCACCTCCTTTATCGAGCTCACAAGCCAAGGCATTTTTCCTCTGCTATAATGACCCCAGGGCCAGGTAACAACAGCTCTGGACAGCCCCTAAATCCCAAGGCCCGCTGTAATTATTCAAACTAGTCAGTCTTAAACCTACTTAGCCTGCTTCCCAGCCTCTGCTATTCCCTCCCACAAAACTCAATAAAAGCTCTCAACCATACTTTATTTCCCCTTTCCCCCTCTGCCTCCTGACCCACCCTAGTTCTTCCCCGGGTGGACTTAAAACTATTTGCGTATGCTGTGTTTACAATTGGTTTGGTATGAAATATTTTATGCATGTGGACAAGACAGTCGGAAAGAAAAATGGGGGGTGGGGAGGAATAAGAACTGTATTAGGGTGGTTTATATATGGCTTTTTCCAGACATTTTTATAATAACATCAGGCAACACATTTTAACGCCCACCGTGGACAAAGAAGATGGGGAAGCCACCTCGAAAGGGGGGTGAAAGAGCAGACAGGATAACTCTGCTCTCAGCGAAAACTCCGGGCTCGGAAGAGGGGGGCATCGGGCCTGGGCCGCGTGATTCTGCGCAAGCGCACCACCGCCCGCCTTCCTCAGAAGCCGGAACCCTGGCGACTCGTTTCGACGCTTCCCAGGCTGCAGGGAAAGCTCAGTTCTCCGCCCTCCCGGAA
Source organism: Globicephala melas (assembly GCF_963455315.2). NCBI lineage: Eukaryota > Metazoa > Chordata > Mammalia > Artiodactyla > Delphinidae > Globicephala > Globicephala melas. The sequence continues at coordinate 30,898,393 of NC_083325.1, read as the reverse complement.
GTTGTTGCACAGTCGTTTCCGGGGCGGCGTGAGGTTGGGGAGGACTCCGAATGGGTCGCAGCCGCAGCCGGTCCCCGCGAAGGGGTGAGTCCAGAAGCAGTTCTGAGGGTCTGGGGCTCGGTCGAAGACCCGTCCCCCATTTTGTTCCCAGTCCAAGGGCCGCGGAGAGGGGGGACCTTTTCTCAGGAGGAGAAGAGAAGGGGTGGATGGGGAACGAAGACCTGGGCCCTACACGTTTCAGCCCTCGGATTTGAAGGCAGTTTTTTTCCGAAGTTGGGGTTTCGCTGACCCTTTGTCACCCTCATACAGTAACTTTTGTTGTACTTGTGGCTGGGGAATGTAGAGTCAGGCCACGGTTCCCTTCATTTCTGGGTGACCGATTGCAAGTCATTCAGCCTTCCTGCGTCCGAGTTCCCGTAATTAGACATTGGGGGTAATATTGCTTACCTTTAAAAACTGAAGTGAGAATTGATGCCACACTGCGTAACATTCAGCATGTGATACCGCCAGGTTCTTAAATGCTCAGGGTTTCCTTCCTAGTTTATAGTAGGGAAATCGATGGTTAGGAGTTTGCGTGCAGGGAGCTCACCTCGTAAGCTCACCTCGTAATGTCTTCTGGCCCATGAAGTGGGCAGTGAGAGGTAGAGAAGCCAGGACTTGGATCGGGAGATGTCAGGTAGTCCCTCGATTCTGCCCCCTCGTTAGTTTTTATCACCTTCAGCTAATCAGGGTTGATCTTAAAAGTTAAATGAGCCCTCGAGCCACAAAGGGCTATTGAGCACTTAACATGTTCTCAATCGGAATTGAGAGCTGCTGTTGAAGTCGAATACACACCGGATTTCTTTGATTTAATGCGGAAAAAAGAAAGAATAAAGTGTCCATTTTTTTATAATGAGCACATGTTGAAATGCTAATAGTTTGGATATATTGGGTTAAATCTATACTTTTAAAATTAATTTCATGCGTCTTTTTTACTTTTTTAATGTGACATCTAGAAATGGCGCGCATTATATTACTATTGGTCGGCGCAGCATCCAGTAGATGTTGGAGGTAATTTTCGGCTCTACAATTTTGTATTTATATTAGAGCGTAGGCGGTCCCGGTCCACCTCCCGAGAGAGAGAACGCAGGCGCCGAGAAAGGTCCCGGTCCCGAGAGCGAGACCGGAGAAGAAGCCGCTCTCGATCCCCGCACAGAAGACGTTCCAGGTAAGTGCAGAAAATAACCAGAAGTTTTACCACAGCTTTGTAGTCGCTGCGCTTGACTCTGTTGTTATCACTTACAAAGGCACTTATGATTTCATGAAATGAGGGGAACTTTATCCCACTTTATTCTAAACCTAACATTCCCATTGATAAAATGGGGTTAATAACATTCCACATAGTAGAGTTGCCGTGAGGAGTAAATGAGAAATAATACATGAAAAGCACTTAGCAAGAGTAAGAAATAAGTGTTTTGTATTTTTGTCTTGCTTTCTTTATTTACTTTTGGTGATAATAATTTATTCAAGTATATAATCAAGAATGTGAGGGCTTCCCTGGTGGCGCAGTAGTTGAGAGTCCGTCCGCCTGCCGATGCAGGGGACACAGGTTCGTGCCCCGGTCCGGGAAGATCCCACATGCCGCACAGCGGCTGGGCCCGTGGGCCATGGCCGCTGAGCCTGCGCGTCCGGAGCCTGTGCTCCGCAACGGGAGAGGCCACAACAGTGAGAGGCCCGCGTACCGCAAAAAAAAAAAACCAGAATGTGAGATCTTGGAAGAATCTTAGAAGTGGACTCTGATTCTTTTTTTTTTTTAATAAATTTATATATTTATTTTTGGCCGCGTTTGGTCTTTGTTGCTGCATGCAGGCTTCTTATTGTGATGGCTTCTCTTGTTGCGGAGCACCGGCTCTAGGCACGCAGGTGTCAGTAGTTGTGGCTCACGGACTCTAGAGCGCAGGCTCAGTAGTTGTGGCGCACGGGCTTAGTTGCTCCATGGCACGTGGGATCTTCCTGGCCCAGGGATCGATCCCGTGTCCCCTGCATTGGCAGGCGGATTCTTAACCAATGCGCCGCCAGGGAAGTCCTTGGACTCTGATTCTTAATAAGCATCAGACACATTTGTTTGTTTCATTGCTTTTTTCTGCCTTACAGAAAATTTTTTTGCCCTAGCTATACTGAGTGTAACTGATGATTAAACAATAAATAATTTTTTGCTAACAGTCAGGGCCTAGGCAGAACCTTCTCCCTCATTCTGCTTTGGGGAACAAATTCCTGGTGCTCTAGAGCCTGGCTTTTGTTCAGCCTTTACCTTGCAGGCACTCATGTATATCTGTGCTCATCAGCACAAGTGGCCGGTATGTCTCTGTTTCTGACATTTTTACTTATTAAATTTTAGATCCCCAAGACGACATAGATCCACATCTCCTTCCCCTTCTCGACTAAAAGAAAGAAGAGATGAGGAGAAGAAAGAAACAAAAGAAACAAAGAGCAAAGAACGTCAGATAACTGGTAATGTTATTAGATAAATAACTGTAGGAAAAGTACAGCCATGTTTAGATAACTACAGTTATGATAAAATTATAAAAGTATAATTTTTGAACATTTAACTATTAAGTTTTTAATAGTGTTCATTGCATGTAGTTTTGAGATGTTGTTTTAGTTGTACCTTAGTTGCTGGTTATCTGGTGCTCTAGATACAAGGACAGTTAAAAACATGAGAATATTATATTTTGGAAGTATCGTCAAAACTAGTGTTCTGTCTGATATTAAAGATGGTCCTTCCTAAAGGCTCCAAGCATGTCATTTTAAAAACACTTATTTATTTATTTTTTGCTGCGTTGGGTCTTCGTTGCCGAGTGGGGGCCACCCTTCATTACAGTGCGTGGGCTTCTTATTATGGTGGCCTCTCTTGTTGCGGAGCACGGGCTCCAGGCACGTGGGCTTCAGTAGTTGTGGCTCGTGGGCTCTAGAGTGCCGGCTCAGCAATTGTGGTGCACGGGCTTAGTTGCTCCGCGGCATGTGGGATCCTCCCGGACCAGGGATCGAACCTGTGTCCCCTGCATTGGCAGGCAGATTCCTATCCCCTGTGCCACCAGGGAAGCCCCCAAGCATGTCCTTTTAAGCAGTCTCTTACGATGGAGGAAGGAGAGCGCAATCCTTCCTTGCCCCTTAAGTTATATGCTATCCAAATTGAGGAATTTCTATCATTAAACTCAAGTCTTTAGCTAATTGTTTAGTGTATTCTCTGCTGGTAAGCCACCTCTCTTTTTATATGTATAGAATGATAGAGTTTAAAATTTTGTCACTTATTTTTGTAGAGGAAGACTTGGAGGGCAAAACAGAGGAAGAAATAGAAATGATGAAGTTAATGGGATTTGCCTCCTTTGACTCCACAAAAGTAAGTAAAACATGTAACCAGTTAAGTATTCTTATTTGAACTGATCTGTCCCATTTTTCCATATTCTTTTACTATCACTTGTAATTTCTTTCATTGATACAGGTTTTTTGTTAGAAGACAGTAACTATCTGTGTGAAGGGATTTGAAAGCAAAGAGAAGGAAGTGGTGAGCTGCCATTGGAATTCAGGGAGTGTTTGCCTGGGATATTTGAGTTAGATCTTAAAGGGCCAGTAGAGGTGATCAGACAAAGAAGAGGAGGACGATGATTTGAAGCAGGGGGAAAAGCTCATGACAATGCCATGTAGGCATTAAAGAGCATAGAGTATTGTGGGAATTTCAAATTCAGTGACTAGTGAAAGCATGTTGGTGGGCTGGTGGCTATGAATGAGGCTAGAAATAGAGGTGGGAGGCAAATCGCAGAAGGCTTGTGATATCCTTAGCCATGCTGAGGAACTTAGAGTTGATTCTTTAGGTGATGAGAGGAAGCAGTGGTTTTTAAGCAAGGGAGTAACATACGTGTGTTTTAGAATGATGATCTGGGGCTTCATGGAGGACAGATGGGAGGCTGAGAGAACTGCCGTCGTGCAGTGAAAGATGATGAAGGCCTGAACTGAGAAGAGGGGCTGGAATATGGAGAACCATTCAGGAACCAGAGTTAGTGGTGGTGGGATGGAGGTGAGTAGTCAGTGATGACTCTGAAGTGTCAGGCTGATAGGGTTAACCAAAGAAAGGATTATAGGAAGGGGAAATGCTGTGAAACAGAACGAAGCGCAACTGCCAGATAAAGATGGCATTGCGTAGATGCATGCATATCTCATAGCTCAGAAGAGGGGTTGACAGGAGTTTGAATGCTCTCTAGCCCTGACCATAATCCTGGAGAGAATAAGGAAGTAGGGGAGGCAAAAGCGGGAGGGATTGTGGAGTGGGAGATGAAGAGAGGGAGGGGGGAGAGAGATAGGGAGATAGGGAAGTACGGCAAAGGGGAGATGGAGGGAGAGAGGAAATTGAATGAAGAGAGAAGGGAGGATAGAGAGAGGAAGCTAGTAAGCATAGGCAGGGAGAGTGTGTGTGGAGAGAGAGAAAATATATTTTAAAAACTTTCTTTTATAGAATTTTAAGTCCTTTTAATTTTGCAAAATGAAGTTGGAATTTTTGAGGAGAATTGTCAAAAATAATCCACTTCCCCTAATCTTGTGTTCCATTGAGTTGTGAACGGAGTGGGGTAATCTCAGGTGCTATAAGAGTTTCTTTCTAACTGATGTGATTATGTGGGGCTCCCATGTATTTTTTTTAAATGACAGTGTATGACCTAAGAGGAGTACCAGAGGTATGACTGTTATGAGGTGAGAAAATTAAGAATGCGCTCTTGTTCTCACAAATGGTTATGTGAACCCCATTTTAGAATTTAATGCAGTTTATGTCTCAGGTTTTTTTCCTGAATATACCAAATCCTTACTTGTTATTCAAAAGAACATTTTATGAGTGAACTGGTTTATTAATACATATATTGGGTAAATATATGGATAAAAATATCTCCAAAATGAGACAACTAAATTTTATTGTTTTTAGAATAGTGAAGGACCTTCACTATTAGAATTCTTTTCTTTTTTGGTTTTACTGTTGCCGGATATTATGTTTGAAATTCCTGAGAATCAGATGTAAAGATGGAGCCACTACTTTTAAATGTAGTCTTTTAAATGTTTGTGTATAAAGGAGAAATTAAGTGAGAATTTATAGATCCCATAAAAATTATGGAGTACCACAAGAACAAATGATGTCAGTTGTTTTTTTAATGACATCTACAAGGATGTTAATTTAATTCATATGCAGTTGGCTTCATGACTATCAGTTACAAAGTCTCTCAGCTCATTTGTATTTTTCAGTAATGTGTATCTTGTGATATTTCATCATTAATCTATGGTGGAACCTCTTCATATGCCAACGTAGTCACTTATTTTCTCTTCCATTTTAGCATTCTGGAAAGTTTCAAAGTTTGGCTATGCTTATTAATGGATAATTTTCTATTCCAGCATGTAAATGAGAGGAGAGCTAATAATATACAACTCTGCAAATAGTTTTCAAAAATCAGAAAGCCTTTAGTAATTGAACTTAGTAAAAAGGTTAACATCATTTACTTTTTTTTCCAAGTCATGCCTACCTCCTATTCTTGGGAGGTTAAAATAATACACCTTAAGTAATTTACTCAGTCCCCCGGCCCCCAAAATGCAGTGAAAACAGGAATAGAAAAGGAAGACCAAATATACTTGTTTTAGCTCAACTTCAAATACATACCTCACCTGTGCATGCCAGTGGATAGGAATCCTTTTTTTTGGCCTAACACAGATATCTAATAAGTATGCTAAACAGGGTACACGCCCATGTGTAATAATAGGGGAGGGAGGTTATGTGTGTGTTCCTGCACATGCACTCATGGTGGCATTAACTGGCAGTGTTCATACATTTAACAGTCATTTTCTGAGTACCTGCAAGTGCAGTAGCCTAGGATGTGACAGTTGCAAAGGTCACTCACAGCCATATCCCTCCATCAAGCTCCATATGAGCTTGCAGTCTGATGGGAAATAACATCATGTATATGATGTTATACATCATGATCATGCAGAGTAGAAAATGCAGGGTATTGTGAGGAAAGCACAGTTAACATTCTATGGGAGTTAGAGAAGAGGGTGCTTCCTGGCAGCTGGATCATTTGAATTGGGCCTTGAAGGATGCATAAGAACCAGATGGTTGAAGATTGGATGGGGGTCAGGAAGACAATTCAGCCATGAGGAACAGAAAGGGGAACAGGTTGAATCAAAAGACCCATAAAGGAATTACTGGGAAAAAAAAGTCTGAGATACAAGTGATACAACATTAGCATCTGTTATTCTGATTCTTGATTTAAAAATCAAAACTTCAAGGCCTATGTAAGAAATGGGATTTAGATAGGAATGGTGACTGATTTGAGAATGCCATCAGTTAAGGTCGTAAGTTAAATTTTTGTGAATGGATTTTTCTAGAGAAAATATCCATAACTTGTATTTGGTTTTGAAGAATTCTTTGACCAGAAAAGGTGAGGCTCTGCTACCCAATTTCCCTGTATGTCTTGCATATAATACATATACCATGAGTGTTTGTTGGTTTGAATATTGGTTTATTTGCTTATGTGTGACTATAAAAAATGTGAACAGAGAGTTATAACGCTTGGGAGATCATGGGATATCATCAGGATCTGAAAATTCTTTCACTCATTGGACTACCTCATGCTTAAATGAATCTTGCCATTTAAGAGGGTCTGTGGGATGCAGCTCTTTGATCAAGGCATATAATATGTTCTTTCTCTGGTGTGTTGTTTGCTCGTTTGTGTGTGTGTTTTGTTTTTTGTTTCTTGCTTTTCTCCAGGGGAAAAAGGTGGATGGCTCTGTAAATGCCTATGCCATAAATGTGTCTCAGAAGAGGAAGTATAGGTATGCATAGCTGCCATTATTATGTTTGAACTAATATAAATTATATGCTTGGGAAAGAATTTTTTATGGGATAATGATGTTTGTAGGAAATGTAGCAGTTTTCCAAACAGTTCCTTACTTTAATAGTTTCCATATCGTCCCTTGCTTTAACCTTCCTTGTTTATATTCTTGTATGTTAAAATAGTTTCCCATTTACATGTGAACTAGTAACTATTATAAAGAAGGGTAGTTGGCTTAAATATTTTAGGGCTCTAAGTAGTTCTTTCTTCAAAATAACATAGTCTTAAGTCTTTAGGCTTTAATTTCATTATAATTATAGGTTTTAAAATAGATTCCTCTTGAATTATTTACCTAACTTGATTGTATAAGGATTTCAACTGTAAATATCCTTCTGTTAAATATAGGTATATTTTATTAATACCACAGAACAAACCAATCCATACTTGAAATCTCAATGAATGGAAAAGTCAAGACATCTTAAAACATTGCCTTTCTGTCTACATTTATCACTGATAAAAGACTAATATTCCAATTAATTTAGAATATGAATAGTGTGATTTGAGACTGCTGTGAGTTAAAGTACCAGAATCATCAACAGTCCATTGTAAAATTACCTTCAATTAAGGTCTTATGGGGAGAACTAGTACAGTGTGAAATCAGATTTGCTTGATGAGTATGTATTTTGAAACTCTTCTCTATTTCCTTAAACTAGCTAGGTGTTTAGTGTTACCTAAAATAAATACGGATTTTCAGTTGATTTTTTTAAAGTCTGTAGAATCTTCCCAAATAATATTGAAAGTATATTTCCGTACCTCTATTTGGATTTTAACTTTGAATACTTCTTGCCCTAGACTCTGCCATTTTAAAAATGGTTTATAGGTTTAATTTCTGAAGCAAGTGATTAGTTCTTTTATAAGACGAATCCAGAATTTTTTTAATGACAATAAATTTTCTCATCATAGGCAGTACATGAATCGAAAAGGTGGATTCAACAGACCTTTGGATTTCATTGCATGAGAATTGAAATATTGAAGAATGATTTTTTTCCCCTCATCTTGATGAGAACAGTGGATTTTGTATTTAATATGCATCAAAAACAGGATCACAGTCCCTCCTCCTTGTAAAGTAAGAAAAGTTTATTTATGATGTGTGTAGTTCACTTACCCTGCCTCAAAAAAAGGTTAAATATTACATTTTTTTCCTTTAGGAAATTTCATTTGGGGCAATCATCAACCCCATTTTTTTTCCTTATTCCTATGGAAACTGTATATGTCTTCTTCTTGGATGCTCTCTATGACTTTTTAAAACACATAAGAGTAATTTGGAAGTAAGTTTCTCAAATAAAGCAATATTTTTACCCTTTTGTATTTGATACTTTTATTACTAGGTAAAAGAATCTCCCTACACGTTTTCTTTTTTCATACATAGATTTAGATATCATGATTCTTTATAGTTTAAAAATTAGAAGAATGAAAAAGTATAACTGGATTTTTGTATCTTCTGTGTTTTTTTCCCCCAAATACCATTTTTTCCCCAATAGAAAAGTAATACATGCTTATTATTTTAAAAATTAAAAAAAAAAAACTTGGAAGAAATCAGAAAGTAGGGGGAAAAAGCCAAAAATCAGCCAATAATCTACCACCAGAATATTAATATTTTGGTATATGTGTTTCCAGGCTCCTATGGGTATGTATTTCTTGCCCCTACCCAAAGAGATCAGAATGTTTATGCCGCTCTCTTTTACTAATCCTTATACTCCCGTGTACTGTGAACTTTTTTTTTCGGCTGCATTGGGTTTTTGTTGCTGCACTTGGCCTATCTCCAGTTGCGGCGAGCTGGGGCTACTCTCTGTTGCAGTGCGCGGGCTTCTTATTGCGGTGGCTTCTCTTGTTGCAGAGCATGGGCTCTAGGCGCGCAGGCTTCAGTAGTCGTGGCTTGCAGGCTCTAGAGCGCAGGCTCAGTAGTTGTGGTGCACGGGCTTAGCTGCTCCGCGGCATGTGGGATCTTCCCAGACCAGGGCTCAAACCCGTGTCCTCTGCATTGGCAGGCGGGTTCTTAACCACTGCGCCACCAGGGAAGCCCATACTGTGAACATTTTTTTAAATGCTCTTATAAATTCTTTGAAAACTTACCTTTTAATAGCTAGTTGGTTATAGTGGTACCATAATTTATTAATCCTTTATTGGTGAACATTGCCTTCCCTCCCATGATTTGCTATTAGAATTAAAGCTGTGAGTAGATTATTTAGGGGTTAAAAAAAAAACCAAAATACAACACCAGGACATCCCCAGCAGTCCAGTGGTTAAGACCCTGCCTTCTAATGCAGGAGGCGCAGGTTGCATCCCTAGTCGGGGAACTAAGATCCCGCATGCCCATGCCATGCAGTGTGGCCAAAAAAAACCCAAAACAAAACAAAACACAACACCTGTGAGTAGTATCCCTGTTACACGTATCTTTTTGTACTTGTTGCCTTATTTCCTCATGTTTCATTCTTGGAGGTGGCATTGCTGGGTGAGATAAAGGGTGCATGTTTTACCCTTTGTGTGCATGTTTTAAGGCTTTTTTTTAATATTTATTTTTATTTTTTGGCTGCATCTGGTCTTAGTTGTGGCACGCAGGATCTTTCGTTGCAGTGCACAGGCTGGTCTCTAGTTGTGATGCGTGGGCTTCTCTCTAGTTGTGGCGCGTGGGCTTCTCTCTAGTTGTGGCTCACCGGCTCCAGAGCATGTGGGCTCTGTAGTTGTGGCATGCAGGCTTAGTTGCCCCGCGGCCCTCACCAGTGAAGTATGAGCATTTCCATTTCATATACATGTACCAGTATTGAGTGTAGTTTTTTCTTAAGTTTCCACTCTGAAGGTTAAAATAATGGCATTTGGTTTTGTTTAATTTCTGAGGAAGGTGAACATTTTAAGAATGTGTTAGCCATGTATATTTCTTTTGTTTAATACTAATTCCAGACCTTGGGTCCATTTGTCTTTTGACAAGCTTTTCTTTTTCTTATTTGAAGGAAGCTCTTTTTATATTGAAGATAATGACTATTACCTATTCTGTTTCTATCTCACTGATATTTGAGGCTTTGTGGCTAGATTTTAAATTTTGTGTTGTATTTTTTTGAGTAAGTAATATAAACACATGGAACACAATTTAGACAGCACAAAGGGTATATAGTGATGAGGTAATTGTGTATCCTTTCGGAGATATTCCATGTATACACAAGCATATAATATATATGTATATTATTACTCAAATTTGAGCAAACTCTACACACTATTTTGCACCTGTTGTTTTTTCATTTACTACTACATCTTAAGATTGTTTCTTATATTGCCCCTTATTTTTTAAGGGCAGCAATTATAGTTCGTTGTAGGATGGACTATAATTGGACATTCAAGTTGTTTCTTATCTTTTGGTATTAAAAAAAAAATAATATGGGGACTTCCCTGGTGGCACAGTGGTTAAGAATCTGCCTGCTAGTGCAAGGGACACGGGTTTGAGCCCTGGTCCTGGAGGATCCCACATGCCGCAGAGCAACTAAGCCCGTGCACCACAACTACTGTGCCTGCGCTCTAGAGCCCATGAGCCACAACTACTGAGCCCGCATGCCACAACTACTGAAACCTGTGTGCATAGAGCCTGTGCTCCACGCCAAGAGAAGCCACCACAATGAGAAGCCCGCGCACCGCAACAAAGACCCTATGCAGACAAAAATAAACGAATAAATAAATTTATTTTTTTTAATGATGTAATTACTATTCTTATATGTCCATGATTTTACAAGTGTCTAGCTGGATTTTAAATCCATACTGCGTCTGAAATTTGACCACCTATTGTAGGTCTCTAAAAGCTTTCCTGGCAAATGAGTTCCCTGTAAAGAAAATAATAGTAGTATGACTGCATTGCATAATACAGTGTACAGAGCACCTTGGTTCATTTAATCCTTATCAGATAGAGCAGGTACTATTATCTCCATTCCCAGATGAGAAACCTGAGGCTATTCAGACCTAGAGGCAGAAATGATTAATGTTTACACTACCTACTGGCTTCAGTACTTAAATATTTAAATGTGCTGCATCAGCTGCACAACTTGTAGTACCCATTGCACAAGTGTCACTACCCCGAGCAGGTGGATTATTCTGCTTAGACTTTTTGCCAGGTAAGCTAAATAGATTCTCATACGCCCACCCTCCAAAATACTGTCTATCTGTAAATTATCTATGACAAGGACTTTCTGACCACATTTTTGCACATCTAAAGAAATGAGACCCAATTGTTGTCTTATTGGGAAGCTAAAACTTCTGGGATGAAATAATATGCCCAAAATCAGATGATAGATTTTTGGGTTGTCATGTTAGTGTGGTTTTAGTAGAGATTTGACTTGAGATCCTCAAGGCAGCATACTTTGTAAAGAAATAATCTGAGAATACCCGGTAGGTCAATAGGTTCACTCTCCGTAAGCTAACACCAAAGAAATGGAACAGGAGGAAATCTTTAAAGATCCAGAGATAAGACACCTCTGATCTTAATAGAAGTCTTGGTTTGAAGGAACTTTTATCCATCAGATCATCTGATTCTGTAAGAATAAGAAAAATGGAGCATCCTTGTCTTCCTCTAACAGGCTACTGCCTCTCAGAAGACATAAGTTTTGCCAAATCTTCTAAGTATCTAAATGCTAAGAGTGTTCTAGGGCCCAATCCATGGACTCTCCAATCTCCCTCTGGTGAGTCGTCCATCCACATAGCTTCAAACGTCTTCTGCCATGGCTCTCAAATTTATATTTCTAGCCTGACCATTTTACTGAATTCCAGGCTTGTATATGCACTTGGATTATTAGGCAGCTCAAATTTAAGATGAATTGAATTCTCATTTCCCTGCCCAGTCTTCTTCTCTGAGGCTTCCCCATCTCAGCAAGTGGCCTCTCCATTTACACCTTTGCTCAGAGCAAAATCCTTAGGGGGTCATCCTTGACTCCGCTCTTTCTCCTGTGCCCCGCATCTGATTCATTAGAAATCCTTTTGGCTCTAACATCAGAGTGTATTTTGAATCCAACCACTGTTTTCCCCAGATTTACTGTGATATAATTGACACAATTTTAAGATATTGAAAGTGTATGTTGTGATTTGATGTACACTGAATCTGACTACTATTCACCATCTGTACTAACAGAAGCCATCTCTCTTGCCTGGACTACTACAGTAACCCCCTAATAGGTTTCCTTCCCTCTTCAGCCTCAGTTTATTCTCCACCTAGCAGCAGAGTGAACCTTTTAAAATGTACATCTGGTCACATTGCTTCTGGCTCTGGTGGTTTTCTATCATTTAGAGTGAAGACCAATCCTTACTGTGCTCTACATATCTGTATAGTTTGGAACCTGGCTTCCTGCAGCCTCACCCTTGCTATTGCACTCAGCCACGCTGCTAGCCTCCTTGCTGTTCCTTGAGAACAGGTATGCATCTACCTGAAGAGTCTTCCAACTTGCTTTTCTTTCCGGAATGTTCCTCCTTCCCCTCCCCCACCTCTCAGATTTACATGGTTAGTAGATTTACGTGGTCATGTTGTTCAGGTCACTGCTCAAAATAAGTTCATTCCTAACCACCTTGTCCAAGTGTCCACCTTGTCCAAATAGTAGCTTCCCCTTCCCTCTCTATCCCTTTACCCTGTTTTACTCTTTTTATTTAGCGTTTTAAAAATTGAGATAAAATTCACCCTTTAAAAGTATATCATTTCAGGGAATTCCCTGGCGGTCCAGTGATTAGGACTCCGTGCTTCCACTGCAGGGGGCATGGGTTCAATCCCTGGTCAAGGAACTAAGATCCTGCAAGCGGTGTGTGGCACAGCCAAAAATAAGTAAATAAATAAAGTACACCATTTCAGTGGTTTTAGTATATTTACAGAGTTAAGTATTTATTACCACTATCTAATTCTAAAATATTTTTATCATCCTAAAAAGAAACCCCATACTCATTAAAGTCACTCCTCATCCCTCCCTATCCACCTCTACCCTCCACCCCAGAAACCACGAAATGTACTTTCTGTCTCTAAAGGTGTGCCTATTCTGGACGTTTTCATTTAAATGGATATTTCAAATGGATGGAATCACAAAATACGTGACCTTTTGTGTCTGGCACCTCTTGTGCTGCTTTTACATAGCATAATGTTTTCAAGGTTCATTTATGTTGTAGCATATATCAGTACTTCATCCCTTTTTATGGCTTATAATATTCTGTTCTGGGGATATACCGTATTTTTTAAAAAATTATTTTATTTATTTTGGCTGCGTTGGGTCTTCATTGCTGCGTGCAGGCTTTCTCTAGTTGTGGAGAGCGGGTGCTACTCTTTGTTGTGGTACACCGGCTTCTCATTGCGGTGGCTTCTCTTGTTGCAGAGCACGGGCTCTAGGTGCACCGGCTCCGTAGTTGTGGTACGCGCGCTCTAGAGCGCAGGCTCAGTAGTTGTGGCGCATGGGCTTAGTTGCTCCGTGGCGTGTGGGATCTTCCCGGACCAGGGCTCGAACCCGTGACCCCTACATTGGCAGGCGGATTCTTAACCACTGCGCCACAGGGAAGTCCCCACATTTTTATTTATAAGTCATCAGTTGATGGGCATTTGGGTTCTTCCACTTCTTGGCTATTACGAATAGTGCCACTATGAACATTCATATACAAGTTTTTGTATGAACATATGTTTTCAACGCCCTTGGGTATATAACTAGGAGAGGCACTACTGGGTCATACAGTAACTCTATGTTTAACTTTTTGAGGCACTGTCAAAACTGTTTTCCAAAGCAACGGCATTATTTTACATTCCCACCAGCAATGTATGAGGGTTCCAGTTTCTCCACATGCTCTGCAAAGTTTCCTTTTCCTTATAGCTTATCACGGCCTGACACACTCTATATTCACCTGTTACTGTCTGGTTCTTCCACTAGACTTTGAACTTTCAGGAGTAGCGCTTCTGTCTTGTTTGCTGCTGTAGCCCCGGCACCACACAGTGCCTGGCACACAGCAAAGCACTCAATAAATATCTGTTGAATTCATGAATATAGTTCAGTAAACTTTTTTCACTTAACCACTTCCCTTGGTGTTTTTTTTAAATTAATTTTTATTGGAGTATAGTTGATTTACAATGTTGTGTTAGTTTCTGCTGTACTGATACAGCAAAGTGAATCAATTATACATATACAAATATCCACTCTTTTAGATTCTGTTCCCATATAGGTCATTACAGAGTACTGAGTAGAGTTCCCTGGGCTATACAGTAGGTTCTTATTAGTTATCTGTTTTATATATAGTAGTATGTATACGTCAATCCCAATCTCCCAGTTTATCCTTCCCCCCTTTCCCCCTTGGTAACCGTAAGTGTGTTTTCTACATCTGTGACTCTATTTCTGTTTTATAAATAGGTTCATTAGATTCCACATATAAGCGATACCATATGATATTTGTCTTTCTCTGTCTGACTTACTTCACTCCACTTTCCTTGGTTTCTGAGTTAACCTTTAGTTCCCCAACTCATAAATGAATACATTTTTCCTATAAAAATTTTAAAACATTATGACAGCTAAATCTGTTTTGCACAGCCCTGGTTCACTGTGAATCCTTTGTGGTGTTTACTTCCAGATCTTATGCATGTATGTATGTAACAGAGTTAGTGTTGGAAATGAGGAAAATACACAGTTTGGCCTTCTTTTTTTTTTTTTTAACACAAATAATATGCTTTAGGGATCATTTTACAACTTATTTACTCAGCACTGCCTTGGGGATGTTTCCATGCCAACGTATGTACCTCTACCTTTTTTTTTTAACTGCTACATAGTGTTCAGTGTAATGTATGTACCCTTGTCTAGCCATTGCTCTATTTTTAAAGTAGCAAATATTTGTGGAATAACTAACTTTTGCAAAGCAGTGTTTTTAAAGGTTTTTAAATTTTAATTTTCTGATAATGGGTATCATGATATTTGAGTGTCCAAAGTAGCCACAAAGAAAGGGACTGATATTAAAGCAGAAAATTACAGTTCTGATTTTTACACTTAGAAGAATAAAATCAATTCCTCAAAAACTTATAAAACAGAATTCATTTTAATGTCATAGTGGTTAACTATGTCAAACTCAGTTATAAATAGTGTTTTTTAATTCAGCAGTTTGGGAACTTTTTAGACAGTTATATAATATCAACAGTTGTCTTCCCTGCCACTCTGAGGTACTCACTGAAAAGCACCTCTCTGGCAGAGCTCCTGTTGCATTTAATGAACCTTCCCCTCAGCACCGGCATTTACATACTGTCCTATACCCACCTGGAGTATAAACCTCTCAGAGGAAGGAAACTGGGGCTTTCTAAAATATGTAGTAAAGATTATCTGACAAGTATAATCTTTTGTGGTTCCCATTTTCAATATTTTCTTTTACTCCCCAGTTCTATTAGTTTAGCTTGATGCCTGATCAAAGATATAAACCATTGTCAGCCTACGTTTATCTTATTACAGATAGCTTTTTATTTAAAATTCTGGTCATAAAATTCAGGTTCAAACATTCTGGAATTTCGAATTCTTATTTTGGGGGTTGTGCCTATCTGTCAGTGCTTATGTAATGCCTTTGAAGTGCTAGATGCTGGGAGTCACCACTTCTACTTTGTTTTAGGATTTCATTTCTTTTTTCAAAATGTGTACTTTCAGATTATCTTATTTAACTGGTCATTGTAATGTATTTGTGTAAAATAATTTCCAGAAAAACAAGAAAAAACCCTTTGTTTTATACTTACTGCTTGATGTCCAGTAGATGGCACCAAATGCCCTTTGGAGTTCTTCATGATACTAATTCCTGGTTGGTATTGCTGGCTTACTGATCTTGTCTTCCACCACTGCCAAGGAACAGAAAGGGGTCCATTCTTTAGTCTAATGCTCTGATTGTTATATAACTTAGTATTTTTGTTTGGAGTTTAAGATAGACCTGTTGGTGTTTAAATGGTTCCTTGCCATATCTCAGATTTCAAACTTTTTTCCTTTTTTAATTTTGTATAAGTGTGATTTTCAGTCAGGGCAATTCTAGGGGAAGAATCATGACTTTGAAATAAGACTGGGTTTAAAAAAAAGAGTTGAGGGTAAGGGAAAGAGTAAAGAGAGTCTGAGTGTTCATAATAAAATCAAAGAGAAAATATAGAAGTATACAAAATCCAAAATTAAGGTAATGAAATCAAAGTGTTTTTACTGTCAGTTTGGGCTCTTTAGAATTGTATTCATTTCACTATGATTTTCAAATTTGTTTTACAGATAACTTGCAGTTAAAACATACTCTTTAAAACTTATATCCCCATTCTTCTAGCTTTTTTGTGCTTTCTTAAAAACCTTTATCTTCAGTGGTAAAGGTGAATATTTATTAGTTTTCATAAAGAATCACCTTTTAGGTCCAATTAACCATTAAAACCAGAAAATATGTGTTCTGTATGTCAGGCCTGGTTTACTGCGTATTAATTCTGTTGAGTTTATTTAATTTTAATGGATTTGTCAACCATTAAAAAGGACACATTTAAAAACTTACCATCATGATGTGTTTCTTTGTTTTTCCCCAGTGTTTGAGTGTCATTGTTTGTGACTCATATAGAAATCCGTCTCTTAGTTGTCTTGTTTTTAGAACAGCTACCAACTGGAGCATTGACACCATGGGCTCTGAGTGAAACAGATCTAGGTTCAGTTTCCATTTCTGGCTGAATGGATGTCTAGGAAAGTCATTTAGCTTCTTGGGCATCAGTTTCCTTATGTGCAAAATGTAGATAATTAACCTATCTAATGGGGTTATATTGAGGATTAGCAATAATGTAGGTAAGTTACCTGACAGGCTATTGTTTTCACATATTGGCAACAATAAACTTTTCTAAAAAGCTTTGTTAAATATGTTCATGCTTTACTCATTTCTATATTCAGGACTCTCAATTTACGAAGAGTTTTATTTCCGTTTCTTAAAATGAAGATGTCAGTATATTAACAGAGTAACTTGGGTCTTGAGATAGCTTAGGGAACAATTCCTAAATAAAGTTTCTAGTTCTGTCTATGTACATTTATATTGGTACCACACAAACACCATTCATAGCCGTCTTGAAAAGAAAGGATTCTTTTTGAGTGTTCTCCTCTAGAATTAAAAGGGAAGGAAAGACCCCGAAAGAGATTTATGTCAAAGAATCTCAGAATTCAACGCCAATCTGTAGGTACAGGAAGTTTCTGAGCTTTTAAAACCCAGTCGCGTGAGGGAGTAATTAGCCAGCACTTGGGGCGGGGGTAGTGCCTAGTGCCTTTGGAGAGCTCAGCTCTGTATACAGCCTCCCTACTCCAGCGCTTTCTGAGGAGAGAAAAAAACGCTGGGCGGCGAACACTGGACAGGAGACAGGCTTTTCCCCCGAGCCCCTCAGCCACGTGGCGCTCGGCGGAGCCCCAGGCCCACCGCCCTACCGTCGGGCTGTCTGCCGCTCTCCCTTCGGAGAGATTCGCGGCTGGGCCCTCGACCTCGGGAAGCCTGTAACCTCCGGGTCTCGGCCGGCAGGCCCAGGGATCCAGCCCCGAACCCGAGCGGGGCAGAGCGCCCAGGTGACGCGCGGTGCCAGCTTCCACTCGAGGGACGCCCAGCAGGTCCCCGGAACTTTTCCCCAGAGACAGGTCCCGGCAACAGGTCCGAGGTGGGGTCGGGTGGAGCCGAGCCCGGCGGCAGCCGGTGAATCAGCGCCGGTCTGCGCCCGGGTCAGCCCTGACGGCCCATGCCAGATCCCGCGAGGAGTAGCCGAGCCGCTGACCACCAGCCATTCAGGGCTCGCTGGCTTGGGGAAAGGTGACGTCATCGTAGCTGGGCGGTGTAGGAAGGTTCCACCAATGGGATACAGGCAGAGTGGCTTGCTTTCTGTAGCTCTTGGCCAATACTAACAAAGCAAAAGGGGGCCCGGTTGTCGGTATAGAACCAATGGAAAACAGGGAAGGAGCACGAGGCGGAGTTGCGAATCCTATCACCAATTGGAAAGAGAGGGTGGAGCCCGGGCCTTGTCAAGCGTGACCAACCAGCGAGAGGAGCGGACACTGAGGGGCGGGGCTGTAATGCCTTCCCCCAATCGGACAGCGCCAGAGGCGGGGCATTCTTTGGGGTGCCCAATGAGGAACGCAGCCGAAGCGGGCCTGTCAAGAGAAGGGGCTGGGGGCGGGGGGACGGTGAGTCGGAGATAAACACTCCGCGGCGGTGGCGGCTGCTGCTCTTCTTTGGGTTCTGTCACGGTGTCGGTGGTGCTCGGCTCACCGGTCCCCTCCCCCTTCCGGCGAGCGTGGTCGCCAGAGAGCTTCTCTCAGCCCTGCTCTGCGGGGTCCACAGCGGGGCGTGGGTGTCCGGCGGCAGCGGCGGCGAGTCCGTGGGCAGTGGGGGTTGGTCCAGTGGCTCCGGACCCCGGTGCAGAATGGCGGCGGCGGTTCGGATGAACATCCAGATGCTGCTGGAGGCGGCCGACTACCTGGAGCGGCGAGAGAGAGGTGCACGGGGACGGGAGGAGTCCGGCCCGAGCGGGGACTGGGGGCTCTGAGGGGCCCAGCCGCAGGTCCGGGTGCCCAGCTGCTCCGGGGGTAGTTGGAGGAGCTGAGAGCGCGACCTCGAGCGCTCCCAACCCCTCCAGCTCTCCCCACGCGCGGTCCGAAGGGAGGTCGTCGCTGCCCCAAAGGCAATGAATGGGGGTGGAAAAGGGACCGCTGCCCCGGGGTCCGGAGCGCCGCCCGCTCGGCACCCCGTCGCGAGTGGGGGGCCCGGGGCCCCCTCAGCCAGGCCCTTGGTTTACCTCACTGGGGCTCGTCCCGGCCGGCCCCCAAGTGGGCCTGGCGCCGGGTCTCGCAGACGGAGGAGCAGCGCCTCCCCTGCCCCACACCGTCCCTCCCGGGCTCTGGCTCCCGGTGTTTGCCCCGCACCTTCGCCTGAGGCTGGTCCCACTTAATACACACCAACCTGCTGGACGTTGCCAGTGGGAAACCCAGGCTCCAGGAGACTTGCTGTCTTTCTCAACAATGAGCAGCTGGAATGCTCCTTACACCTGCTCCTCACTGAGGATATTCACTCAATTAAAAAAAAAACCAATCATTGTTCTAAGAATTCCACCTTGCTCCGTTTAATTATTTCCACAATCTTCTTTTAATGAAAAATAAATCAATCTTAAAAGGGAAATACTGTGGAGGGGAGAGAGTGTTGAATGTTCGGGGCTCATTCATTAACTGGATCCTCCGGTTTTCTAGAAGCTGAACATGGTTATGCCTCCATGTTACCATACAATAACAAGGACAGAGATGCCTTAAAACGGAGGAGCAAATCCAAGAAGAATAACAGCAGTAGCAGGTAATTTGGTAAATATTTCCCTTTCTCTTTTAGGTTATACTGTAGATGATACAAACTGCAGAATGGACGTTGCCTGTTGTGATTATAACAGGGTTATAATCATGTAAATGAAGTGGCGATCATGATTCAGTAATGTACACATGGTCTTAAGGCGTTGGAGGAAGCCCTTCTATTTGGGTTGAGGGGACTGAAAAGAAGAGAGAAATGGAAATGTTTTCTATTTCTTTATGAACTTTTTTTAAAACTTAATTTTGCTTTTCTTCCCTTTTGGAGCAAAAATCTGTGGAAACTTCAAGTGAGATTAGCAACAGTGACCATATTTTGCCTTCAGAAGTTGCAGATTCAGGGCAAGTTTTCTATAATTGAAAATACTGGACATTATCCACTTTTTACTTTTCATAGTAAAGATTTTATAGACGTGTTAAAGTATTTGACTTGGCATAGGTGATAGGATTTCATATTTGACATGTAAATTAAATACAGTTATGTGTCTGATAATCTAATTTGTCACTCTATTTATAACGGCAAAGAGGAACGACTGAGGCTAAAACCTGCCTTTTTGGTGATGCAGGAACATATAATATTAAAATATTAATATGCCACAACCCTTTTATGTTAGCCTTGTAGTTCTTGAAATTTGTAAATTTCACTGGGAAGTAAATACTGGTTAATGGTCAATGAAATCACATACTAAAACCCTGAATGTACTTCTTGGTACATGTTGAGTACTCCACTAATGCTATTGCACCCTTTTTTCCCCCTCTTTGCCCTTAATATATGTTAGCTAGGAAATCTGCTTTTATTAGACTCATTCAATTATACCTTTTATTCCAGTAAATTAAAAACATTGACATTTTCAACACTGATTTAGAATCCTTATCTGTCTCCCATTCTCATGAAAATTCCCTGCGAGTAACTGTATTTGGTTAACCTCTGTGGCATAATACAGACAACTAAAAGCCAGAGGTTTCGCACTTAAACCTTAAACTCCCTTGTCCTTGCTGCCTCTTCTGTCCTTGATTCACCCCATTGTCCTTAGCACTGGAAGAACCACAGGATATGAGTGAACAGCACATATGTGCCGAGCTCTTGAATAGGAAGGCACATGAAGGATGGATCTGTTAATTACTTACCTGGTAGTTCTTGAAATTTGTAAATTTCCCTCCCACCTTTAACATTATCTGAAGGTGGTAACAAGTAAAACTGTGCATGAGTACTGACAGCCTTTAAGCAGAAGGTTAATGCTGACTTGTATTATGCAATGGTATACAACAATTTATGTGTTGCTTTTTGTTACAGTATTTTTAAAAACTTTTTTGGAAGAACGTTGAAGCCTTTGGGTTTATTTTTCTGGATAAGTGTAGCTCATTTGTTACTTTTATCCTTGTCCACTCATGATTTGAGAGGAATTGCTCACATTAATAGTCAAGGCTTAATCCTTAGCATTCTATTTTTTTCTAAGTTTCACTCTATTTTTTTCAAAGTTTTCACTCTGTTTTTTTCTAAGCTTAATCCTTAGCACTCTGGTTTTTTCTGAGTTTCGTTTTTTTCTAAGTTTCACGGGAAAGTTGTTGAGGGGATGTTCAGTGGTGAGGAAAAGAAGGGGATGTTGTTGAAGAGAAGTAGCTTGGCCCCAAAGTTGATTAGGAAAGAAAAATAATGATAGTTGAGAATTTCAATTCAGGAAATAGCTTCTTTCTCTTCTCTTTAATATCCAGCTTTATTTCTGGGGAAATGGCTGCAACTCTGGATTTGGGGAAAAACTCTGTTATTTCTGTCAATGGGTTTGGTTTGCTTTCCATGGTTAGAGACCGGAGGCTATCACCGTTGTCCATACTCTTGACTAGTAATGAATTTGTGCAATAACTTAAGTGGTGCAAGGATTTCTGAGAGACCATGATTAAACCTGAAGATGGCACCAAGCAAACATATGAAGCAAGAGCAGGTTGTTTTGTTTAAATGTACTCACTTCCTTTATGACCTGTTCAGAATGACCCTTACCTGAGCAGTGAGACATCTCCCCAGAGAATGCAGTTTGACCCCTTGATTTGAATTAGACTTATATCCAAGGCCATATATGGTCAGGATTTTGAACTGAGGTAAGGGCGATAGAAAGATTACTGCTGGTTTACATAACCATTGGTAACAGTTTATTCTTGTTAATTCAGGTTGAAATGCTGGGCTCTTTGCTTGTAGTGTTTGGGGGGTGTACTTTTCCTTGGACAATAAAAAATAAGATTTAGCTACATATCAAACTTCTTGGGAAATGAAAATGCAGATCTTAAGTTTCTCTAGTTGCTTGTTTAAAGAACAAAAACAAATGAAATTGTGAATATTGATTGTCTTGGAATCATCCAGAGAACTGCAAGGAGATGGAATCTTTTTTTTTTTCTTTCCTACTGATTTTTGAAATCAGTTACTAAATATTTAGAATTGAAATCCAGAGGTTTTAAAAGTACGTTTTGTTAAATTGGTAAAGCAGGCATTGGCAGTAATGTGAAAGAGGAAGTTCAGCACTTGCCTCCCAGTTCTTTTATGAGACAGTGGCCGTATAGCTGACTTGACAGGGTGAGTCTTTTTTAAACCAAGGACTGGTTTGGCTTAGTTATCTTTTTGTTACAATATATTTTTAAATGGTGACATTTGACCTTTATCAGTGATTTCAGAGTTATCAAATCTTTTCAGTAATTACATGGAAAATGATTTTGACACAAGGAAGATGATTTTGACACAAAGTATCTGTATATTCTTATAATGCTTTAATTTAAAATATAAATGTTTTCCCATCAACAGAGTTGGCGGGCAGTCTCTTAACTGGTCATTTTTTGAACGGCCTGCTTTTTATTAAAGAAAAATTCAGTTTCACTAAACCAAATGTACTTCAGTAATGCCCTAGCCATTAGGTATAAGTCCGCTTGTAGAAATCACCATATGTTCAGCACTCTTAAGTAATCAGATAAGATCTATAGTTTCCAAAGCTCTGTTCAAAGTTCGGAAGGAGTTATGCTGCTTATGGAATTTGTTTAAAAGATTATCTTGGGGATTCTGAATTTTTTTATATGTATCTTCAAAGAATCCAGAAATTTTGGGTAAGGGTGCCCTGTGTGCTACGATTTTTCTATAATCAGAGACCATGCTCTTTTCAA
This sequence comes from Globicephala melas, assembly GCF_963455315.2. NCBI lineage: Eukaryota > Metazoa > Chordata > Mammalia > Artiodactyla > Delphinidae > Globicephala > Globicephala melas. Next base: position 30,876,066 of record NC_083325.1, on the reverse strand, counting down.
ATATCCACCCTTCTCTCCCCCACCACCTTCCCAGAATGGTCCTTGTCTACAGTTAAACAGGGAAATCTTGACCAGCTTTCATCATACACTTTCATCCATTTAAAAACTCTGTCAGGCTTTGAACTTGTTATTCCCTGTTAAAACCAGAATGCCACGTGCTTTAAAGCCAAACGTTTGCAGTTGCAGGCCAGACTCTTGTTAACTGTGATATCCTGATGGCCATTGCAGGAAGTATACCATCAGAAAAATATAACTGAAGAACACTGAAGGATAACCAAGTGAATCAATTTAAAGCTTTTAAGTCAACCAGTTTTAAGGTTCCCATGTCCTTTATCTAGAAAACAAATATTCTAAAATTGAAACTACTGTCATTATCTTATTATTTGTTTTTTCCTCATGAATAAAAATTGGCACCCCAGAAGCCTTGTGGAAGAGAAGTTTAGTGCTGGGTTGGAAATTTCCCATTCAAGACTACCCCGCACACACCCCACCCCCAGTCTCTGGTGTGAATGAACTTGGTGGTGGTGCCTCTTGATGTAAATGAGTGGCTGAGCGTTCACAGAGGTAGTGTTCCTCCATGATTACTGTGAGAATTTATCTCCTAGGCCCAGTAAGGTTCCAGTTATGGCCCCACAGAATTCTCGACCTGAGCCAGGGTGTCATCTCTCCTGAACTGATTAGGGTCCAGAGAATTTCCATAAGTAAAGTCAAGATTCAGCTCCTTTATAATGCTGGGACGTTCCTCAAGTTTATTTATAACTAGTTAGGCATGAGTTGTATGAGAAGGACAATAGCCACATTGACTGATTTCTTATGACTTCTGTGGAAACCTGTCCATAAATCCTTAGACCAGGGTCAGCTATAAACACACTAAGAGTATGATTTCACATACACCTCCACTTTCATCCAAGACTCTCTAATCACTTTTACAGTTGCTACCTCATTGATCCACGCTTGTTCAGTAGACAACTGGCAGTCCTTTTTATTTCCATTTTACAGAGGGGTTAACCGAGGACAGGATGGTAAGGAATTTTATTTCTTTCACAGTACCAGTCGGTGGCAAAGCTGGACTTGAGATTCCACCCGAAGTGCTGCCTTAACTAGCCTATCGTCTTTCTGTTGAGCTGAGTCTTGGGAGCCTCTTCCTGAAATAATTTGGTAGCTCTTCAACAGTAGCATCTTTCAGGAGGTTGTACATGATAAAATAACTTCAGGAAATAGAAAGATTGAGCGAAGAAGGGTTATTTTTATCCATTTTAAACTGTATCCTATAGTCAAACAACTTAGCATACAATTTTGGTGTATGGCACACCTTGAGGCTGCAGGGCAGGGGTGGGGTGCCCCATCTCCACTGCTGCACGCTCGGCCTGAAGAGAGCTTTGCGGTGTTATATGGCCCAAATTCACATAGCAGTGTGCGGCTGTTCTCCTCTTTGTGTAAATAGAACCCTCTTATTTCCTTTCTTAAAATGGACTACTTTTCCACTAGGGAATGCATGCCTCTTAGTTTGTCACTTCTCCTTGAACTCTGTTTTAGATCTTTACATTTATCTAATTCCCCAAAGGGACTAATTTCTTTAGTAGAGCCCTTTCTCTGTCTTCTCTCCTACCAACTTGGGAGAGAAAGCAGTTAAAATAATTGTGTTGGTGTTGGAGTAGTCCTTTAAGACAAGAATAATCTTACTTTTATTGTTCCCTCTTTCAGATCGACTCACAATGAAATGGAGAAGAATAGGTGAGTTGCAGGTTCTGGGGGTGGGATGGGGGGAGTTTTGATGTATTCTTTTTTCATTAAGTTGAGACTTAGTTGTGGCTCTTAACTTCCCACACTTAGCACCTGATACAAGAGTTTACTCAGGGTCCTCTAATCAGCACTGCCCGTACATCACTTAGATAGACCCAAAGACAACACCCCCAGTCCTCAGCCCCCGCAGCCTGCTCTTCCCGAGCAATGTGTTTCTGTGTGACTATTCTAAGGCCAAAGCATTTTAGGTCAGAGGCAGTGTTTCTACAAATAGTGTTTTTTAAAAATTACATGCTACTGAATATAATTGGTAGCGCTGTCTTAAATCATGCACACACAGATATATAGATATAGATATAGATCTATATAGATATAGATACACATACACATACATATGTGTATATGTGTATTTACAGTTCACTTGTGAATAAAGATTCTCAAAAGTCAGGCAAATGTATGCATAGCAGAAATTGGAGATGGTGAGGCACTCAGACGAGGCCGGCCACCCGCACCGGGCTCCATCTTGCCACAAGCTGGAGTTTGTCTCTCACCTAGATCCCCTCTTGCTGCTTATTTAAATCTTTATTTTTCAAATGACATAGCCTAGTCACTCTCAACTCTGGTTGCACATTAGAATCACTTGCAAAGCTTTTATTTTAATGTTTTTAAATATTCTTATATGAAATACATTATACACATACACTCATATACTTGGGGGTAAGAGAACAAATTTTTATTTCTACTGATTTATTTTATGTATTTATTTTTTGTTTCTTACGGATGCCTTTTTTTTTTTTGGCTGCGTTGGGTCTTCACTGCTGCGCTCAGGCTTTCTCTAGTACAGCGAGCGGGGGTTACTCTTCGTTGTGGTGCACGGGCTTCTCATTGTGGTGGCTTCTCTTATTGCAGAGCACGAGCTCTAGGTGTGCGGGCTTCAGTAGTTGTGGCATGTGGGCTCAGTAGTTGTGGCTTGCAGGCTCTAGAGCACAGGCTCAGTAGTTGTGGCACATGGGCTTAGTTGCTCCGCGGCATGTGGAATCTTCCCAGACCAGGGATCGAACCCGCGTACCCTGAATTGGCAGGCGGATTCTTAACTACTGCGCCACCAGGGAAGTCCCTCTGCTGATTTTATAAAATAACTTTTTGTTATAGAACTTTTCAAATATACAAAAGTAAAGTGAATAATGTAATCAATTCCTGTGTATCCATCACCCAGCTTCCACAATTATCAATATTTTTCCAATCTTGTATAGTCAAAACCACCCCTTTCTGTGGAGTGTTTTAAAGCACATTTTCTTCTATCTCTAGTAAAGATTAAAAGAAAAAAAAGACATAACCACTTGCTTTTACCATGCTGAAAAAAAATTAATAATTCTTTGTGAAGCTTTAGGGCAAAAAAACCCCCCAAAACACCAATGCTCAGACCTCATCCCTAGCAATTCTGATTTAATTGGCTTGGGTTGAGAGTCTGCACTAGTATTTTTTTATAAAAACTCCCCAGGTGATTCTCATATGCAGCCAGGGTTCCAAACCATTTAACAAGCCTCATTCTGGTCTCTGAGCTCCCATCAGTTTGAAGTACAGGCTACCCATCCAGATTGAGTGACTTTCTTGGTGGCCTGCATGAAGAAGATGATATGTAATGATGGTTCTGTAAATATATGTGGTTATTTCATGCAAACCCTCTTTGAAGAGGGAGCCTGACTCTGATAGTCAGGATGTGAATGACATGTTTCGTCAGTGAAAGGGCAGACCAGGCCCTGACTAGGAAGGAAAATCTTGGAACAGGGCAAAGATCTAGCATTACTCCACTGTGTATGTGTGTGTGCGTGCGTGCACGCAAGCATGTGTGAGAGAGATGGATGCAAGGTGAGTGTGCCTCGCACATGTGCTTCTCCCCATCCTTCTTCTCCCCTTTCAGTTTCTTTGTGATTGTGACTGACCATGTTTGAAATCAGAGCGTCTTTATGCATTAGGGATTTATGTATCATGAGCTGGAAACTCCAAAGTATCTCTTCTGAAGACAGAAAGGTAGTCTTTCTGTCTTCAGATGTGGCTTCTCTTTCTCATCTTTAGATTCTCTCCCATCTTCCTGCCTCTGGGGTGAACTGGGTAAACTGGGACTATTTCTGCTGAAAAGTCTTCTAGTTCTCCTCCCCCTAGGCATTTTTTTTTTAGGCATTTATTTTTATTATTAAAATTTCATCCCTTCAGGTAAGGGCTCTTAGGCTTACTTACTACAGCTTTGTGCCTTTTACCTCTGCAGGAATACCACAGGATGTCGATTTTATCATTTTTTTAAAATATGTATGTATGTATGTATGTATGTATTTTGGCTGCGCCGGGTCTTAGTTGCAGCATGCGGACCCTTAGTCCCTATCGTTTATTTTAGCAGTTGAAGAATGTTTATTTTCTGCCTATAGTGTCTTAAGAGCTTGTGCTCAGTACTGGGTACTAAGTAAGTTCATACTGGGGTATTAAATCAGCATGGTCTCTATCCTAGAGAAATGTAGTTTGTCTAACGAGAAAGACACAGAAACAGTCTGCACAGGAGGCTGTGGAGGCAAAGTTTCTAGAAAATTGGATTTGAAGTCATCACTGAGCAAGCTGCTTATAATTCAGATTGCTTGCATGTGACCAGTCTACTTTTGCTTATTGAAAAGTTAGTTATCTAGTTTCCTTATTGTCCTTTTTTTTTTGGAATTTGGTCTTCTAAGGTCTTGAGCATTTTTTCTCTAGTCTAGAGCATGTGAGCAGAAGAGAAGGAAGTCAGGACTCAAATTTACTTAATTTAACCAAGCACTGGTTGCTGCAATCCGGGGTGGGGGGAGGGAGGGTTAAAATTGTTGGGCTCTTCTCCCGTATAGTGTAGCTGCTTAAGATTTTAGGGTTTGGTGGTCCGCTGAACAGCTGCATTTGTAGTCCCCTTGGTTTCAGTAGCTGAATCCTATAAAACAGTACCACTTTGCTAAAGGCTAATACACCCTTGCCATTTTTTACCTTAACATCACATTTTTTAAAAAGATGGGCATGGCTCTCAAAAAAACAAAAAAGCAAGTGAGGAAAAGAACTTTCAGTAATTGGATTTTTTTTCTCTTTAATATTGCGAAGTTAATTATACCTGTGTTAGTTTTTTCATGCAGAAACCTTTTCTGAGGCACGTTAGAGATTCTGGAGAGTTGGTGTGCATCAGGACTCCACTATGAGAATACTGTATCCAACACCACCCATTTAATAATCTTGGCATTGGTGGGAAGATAGAAGAAAAGACTTCTAGAAAGGTGGAGGTGGGAGGTGGTATTGGTGGCAGCAGCAGTATTTTTCATTCAATAGACTAGGCATTTGTGGAGCACCAAAGATGGTGCTGGGGATCCTGAGCCCACAGAGGCCAAGCCCCCAGGGTGGAGGGCTCCATTTAGTCTCACTGTAGATATGTCTGTCACTTGGCCTGTGCTTCTCTGCATTGTAAGTAATTTTGTGGGTCTATCCTCCTAAGGAAACACCCTTGGTGAGTGTGTGGTCATTCTTTCTTTTTTTTTTTAAACTAATCTTGTAGAAAATTTTGAGAAATATAGAAAATCATACTAAAAATTAAATCATCCCTAATTCTAGCAGCCCAAGGAAACCAATGGAACTTTGAAATGTATCTTTCCAATTGTTTTTTAGAAAGTAACTTTAAAAATAGTTTAGTGTAGAAAATTGGAAAGTTCAGAAAAGCACAAAGAAGATAAACATTACATGTAATAGACCTTGCAGCAGTAGCAACCGCTGAGTTTTATATCCACCTAGACTTTTGTGCATACTTTTTAAAAATCAATATGGGATTATATAGTAAATAATTTGCTTCTTTTCAAGCTACGTTATGAACATTTTCCAATACCGTTAAATCTCCTTTTCTTACATTACTTTTAGTGAATGCCCAGTATTACATCATATGGATGTGCCATAACTCATAATAACCAATCCCCTATTTTAGGTTCTTCCCAGTATTTTTTTTTAATTTATTTATTTTATTTATTTTTATTTTTGGTTGTGTTGGGTCTGTTGCTGCGCGCGGGCTTTTCTGTAGTTGTGGCGAGCGGCGGCTACCCTTCCTTGCAGTGTGCGGGCTTATCACTGCGGTGGCCTCTCTTGTTGCGGAGCACCAGCCCTAGGCGCATGGGTTTCAGAAGTTGCAGCACGCGGGCTCAGCAGTTGTGGCTTGCAGCTCTAGAGCGCAGGCTCAGTAGTTGTGGTGCACGGGCTTAGTTGCTCCGCGGCATGTGGGATCTTCCCGGACTAGGGCTCAAACCTGTGTCCCCTGCATTGGCAGGCGGACTGTCAACGACTGCGCCACCAGGGAAGCCCTTTCCCAGTATTTTCCTAATATAAGTGATGCTTGCTTAAACTACCTTATGGGTAATTCTCTGTCCAACATCATAATTCTTTCCTTAGGGTAAATGTATAGTTGTGGAATTCATGGTATCCACATTGTTACGGTTTTTGATGTTGACTGCTGGATTGCCCACCAGGCGGGTTATAGGTCATATTTTCCTTCTACCTTTACAAGTTTATATTTTACCTTAAGACTTTTATGAATTTAATAAGTAAAAAGCAAACAGAAACACACAAACTTGTTTTAATTTGCATTTCTTGTATTACTAGCACAGTTTAATAATTTTCATATCTTTGACAGTTTGTGTATGTGTGAATTGCCTGTTAAATAACCTTTGCCCAATTTTCTACTGAGGAGTTTATATTTTTCTTTATTTTTAAAAGATTCTACTGTATGAAGGATATATATGAAAGAGATTGCCTCTTCATGTATCATATAATTGTCCAGTTTGTCATTTACCTTTACGGAATCAGTCTTCTCTCACTATCTGAAATTGCCGCCTCTGTTGTATACTGAGTTCTTGCTTATGGCTAAGTCTGGTTCTAGACTTGTTCTTCTGTTCCACTGACCCACCTGCTCTTCCTGTGGCAGCGTACACTGTTTTCATCATTGTGGTTTTATGCACTTCAGGATCTGGTAAAGCAAATCTCTATTCTTCCCTCCTCCTCCTCCTTTTTTTTTTTTTTGCGGTACGCAGGCCTCTCACCGATGTGGCCTGTCCCGCTGCGGAGCACAGGCTCCGACGCGCAGGCTCAGCGGCCATGGCTCATGGGCCCAGCCGCTCCGCGGCATGTGGGATCTTCCTGGACCGGGGCACGAACCTGTGTCCCCTGCATCAGCAGGCAGACTCTCAACCACTGCGCCACCAGGGAAGCCCCCTCCTCCTTTTTTTTATTTTACTATGTTCTTAGCTCTTTTCACCAGTTTATTTTTCCTAATGAATTTTGTAGTCAGTCCTTCAATTCTCCGTACCCCAAATTCTTTTGGGGATTTTCAAAATCCAAATTAAATAATGCCAGTATAAATTAACCTTTAAAAGTTCATGTTGACATCTTAGAGCTCTCCATCCAGGATTTGATGTGTGTGTTCATTTATTCAGATCTCTTTTCTGTCTCTAAGTAAAGTTTTTTGATGTTCCCATATAGATCTTGCACATTTCTTGTAAAAGGTATTCCTGGGTTTATTTGTATATATTTTAAAATTGCTATTGGTTTCCCATTGTAATTACTGATTAATTATTGTTGGGATGTGGGAAACCTTTTAGTCTTTGGTTGTTGTTATATGCCCTTTATTGATGATAATTCTGCTCTTTCCTTTCCTTAGCTGGGAACTCCTCTTGTTTGAATGCCTTTCAATAAGCCACTCAGCAAATGGAGGCTGAGTGAACACATATACGCTGCAGCCAGTGGGTCAGGAGTCAGGTGCTTGAATGGGCTCCTTTTCAAAAGAAGGTTCTAGTATCTCCTTTAATTATAGACACTCGTTTTTCTGGAATGGTACATATGCAGGCCTTTCTGGAATTAGGCAGCTGGTCTAGAGAGATTACCTCTGCCAGAGTCTTATGACTCTATGACAAAAGATTTTTTTGTGTGCTCTGTGAGGAGGATTCAGCAGCCTGATCTAAGCTGTTGTTTTCATCTGGTCAAACAGTATTTCAGTGGCATCTGGTCTGTCATGAGAAACCATTCCAGTCAGGTCTCTTCTGGCAAGATATTCTAATTGATTGCAGTTCCCTAGAGTGGTTTCTCTTGGGTCTTGTTTTTCAAATGGCCAAACTCCTTATATCGGAAGGGGTAGGGTCCTGAGTTGTGGTGTGCATTGCACCATTCTTACCGCTTCTGAACGCCCTTGACCACATTCAGATTTCACTCTAGGATGTTGTAATAAATCCACATTGCTTTGTTGCCACATGGGGCTAAGGGCATGGCCTGGTTATTACGAAGGAAGAATATAGGTATTAGTGTGGTCTATGGTGGCGGTGTGGAGGCGCACACTGATTTTTACTACTAGAATCCATCTTTCCTGGACGGTACCTCTTGGAAGAACATGAAGAAGAGACATGCTGGTTATTCAGCCAATTTCCAGTCCCCTACAGGGAACATTGGAGGCACTCCCTGACTTTTTGTCATAGACACTAATAGTCAAAGGGTGAGAAAGAGCTAGCAAGTACTAATTATAATCTATATTTTGTATTTTTTAATTGGGCTCTAGAAAGGAAATATTAAATATATACTTATGTATTTAATACTTTAATAGAGAAGTGACTTTATTACTTTAAAATGTAGCCACCATGAATTGCTGTTTCCACATTGCTTACTGAGTGCCGTGTTCCCATACAGTGAGCATATGACTATCTCTGTATATTTTACAAAGATTACGATCACAGTTACGAGAAATCTTCAAACCTTCCAAGGTTCCGCCTAAGTCGGTAATAATGATGCATTTGGCAATTATTTCTAAAGTGTCCATTTTAGAAAAAGGAGAGTACTTTTCTTCCTCAGAGAGTGACTTGTAGTCTTCCCCTGGGTTTTTTGTTTAACCCAGTAAGGCTTTGTTCTCAACCCAAAATCTGGAGAAGGTTATGATCTCTGTGACCTGTAATCACTTTTAGGGAGTAATTTTTTGACCCATTAAGATTTGTTTCTTCTTCGTCTATACTAAATATCCTTTTTTTTTAAATCACTACACAGCTCATACATACCCATATCTGAAGTTATTTTTATTCAACTTCCAGTTATCCTATAGGATTTACAAAGCTATTTAATGGGCTAAATCTGTGTCCACACAAAGGCAGGAGAGGAAATAGGTATTGTTTATGCAACTCTTTTTTTCTTCTTTGGAAATAATCTTGGGCCCAATTTTAATGAAAACTAGTACTCAGTGAGGTCCAGTGTATCATGTTCGTTAAGTAGGGCTTTCCTCAAAGAGAAGGGACATGAATTACCAAAGAGATCAGATTCTCCTCTTAGGTCAGCATCTGCAGGTGCATTATTATTTCTAGGCTCCAGTGGGTTAACACGAAATAGAAGACTTGGTCATTTCCATTATTTGGTAATGAAAGAAGCAGAACATTTAAATACATAGCAGGTCTGCAGCACGCAAATAAACGAATGAATGAATGTGATCTATTTGGAAAGGAAAAAAAGCTTCTGATAGGCTATGAAAGCTTGAAAACCTTTATGGAGAAGTTAAGTCAAACAAGATGTGGATGAGGGAAAAGAAAGAATATGTTTGGTAGAGGGCAAAGGGGAGCCCATTCTAGAACTTTCAGTAGGAACGGATATTTGTCATGGTCTGAAGGTAGCTCATATAAATAATTCTGCAATAATTTGTTTCCGTGTTTAATCACTTCAGCTAAACTTTAACCTTTAAACTTTTACCTTCAAGGCAGGGACTTGGTCTTACTCAACATCGTATCCCCAGCACCTAGGAAAGTGGCAGTATGTGGTAATCCTTTGAGAAATTCTAGAGGAATAAATGAATGAAAGAGCCAAGCATGTATTTCAAGATTTCCACCTGCGAACCTAATTACTTATCTACCCTCTTAACTGGCTGCCATACTGTTTACTGTGCCCCAACCTGATTCTTTTTTTGTCATACACTTCACTGTGAAAGTCTGACGGAGAGAGTTCAGTTAGATCTTCAATAAAGAAGAGCAATATCTGATAACAGTGTCTCCCTCACAATACAGACAAAGACAGACAGACACACACCTGATTTCATACCATTCCTGGTCTTGACTGCATCCAAGTCAGGAAGAACTTTAGGGACGACAGAGTAAATTCAGGAGCACTGTCTGCAGGTAGCATAGTCTCTACCTGTAATCTTACTTTTTTTGTTGCATCTTTCTCCCAATTTACAAATCTGCTGGCCTGAGAGAGAGAGAGAGGTATGAATAAAATCAAAGAAGCTTGAGTCTGGGGACTTCCCTGGCGGTCTAGTGGTTAAGACTTAGTGCTTCCACTGCAGGGGGTGCGGGTTTGATCCCTGGTCGGAGAACTAAGATCCCGCATGCCACGTGGCGTGGCAAAAAAAAAAAAAAAAAATCTTGAGTCTGGAGGCAGAGGTATAAAGAGCAGACTTCAGAATTGTCTGAGAGCGCACTGGTGAGCCCCGGTGCCGTCCATCAGTGCCAAAGCTCGGGTTGGGGTGGCGCCTCCAACAGCCCAGAGCCCACTTCACTGATGACCTCCTTCACTTGCATATTAATTTTCCGTACTTCATGGCTGACAAGAGTGAAGGAAAACTAACAACAGAACTCTGAGGTATCCAAATATACTTTAAATCTTTAATATATTTGGAATTTATTTTGATGTTAATCTCCCCACTCCCCTGCCATTTTCTGAATAATCTGGGCTATCTCCAAGGATTTGCAGTGTTAGCTCCGTTATATGCTAAATTCATATCTATTCCTAAAGTCTGTTCCTGGGAATTTTTTCTTCTCTTCCTGTGACTTGTCCATCTTTTCCTGTATTAGTATATTCTGTTTTTAATTACTGCAGCTTTATAATACAATTTAATAACTGGTACCAAACAATCCTCTTCATTCTTCTTTTTCAAAAATTTTGGAGGTCTCTCACACAGTTATGCTTCTAGGTGAGGTTTAGACTAATTTCCCAGCATTAAAAAGATTACAGTTGGGATTTTTTTCTCTTGGTATTATGTTAAATTTGTAGACAAACTTGGGTAGCATTGACATTTTTACTTTGAGGGTTCATATCTAGGAAAGTGCTGGTTTTTTCCATTTATTCAGATTTTCTTACGTCTCTCTGCAAAGTTTTATAGTTTTCTTCCCAGAGATCCTTCCCAAACTCTTTTTTTTTTTTTTTTTTTTTTTTGCGGTACGCAGGCCTCTCACTGTTGTGGCCTCTCCCGTTGCGGAGCACAGGCTCCGGACGCGCAGGCTCAGCGGCCATGGCTCATGGGCCCAGCCGCTTCGCGGCACGTGGGATCCTCCCGGACCGGGGCACAAACCCGTGTCCCCTGCATCGGCAGGCGGACTCTCAACCACTGCGCCACCAGGGAAGCCCCCCAAACTCTTTTAAGTTTGTTCTTAGACATGCTCTCCTTTCTTCTTGCTATTGTACGTGAGATATTTTAGGTTCTCTGGGTATGGATAACACATCCAGAGATGTGCTTGGATTTCCAAGGTCAATACATATTTGCCCCAATTTTTATTTTCTTTTGGCCATCACAGTAGAGAGATGTAGGCAGAGATCTCGGTGTGCTTCAGATGCTTCCCCCTCAACCTTGGAGTCCTTCTAGCCCTGCCTCTACACGATGGGGGTGGCTCCAAAGGAGTCTTTCCTTTAGCCTGGGTTAGCATTATAAAGTCCTTGCTGATTTTTAAACGTAAAAAAATAATACCTTTAGCATAAGCAAGATCTTTATTTCCATAGAAAATGGGTTAGATTTTCCATTAAATCTTTTAATGACAAAAGATGTCAGTTTTCTTTAAGGGAGAGTTTAGTGAATTTGGATTTTACCAGATAGCCTCTATTTACCCTGTGAGATACTCTTGAGTTCCCTATTGATTTTGAAAGGAATATGATAGGGTTATAATTATCTGTGTTTGCTCCCAGCAATTATCCTTCCTCAAAGGAAGCTAGAGTTGAAAGAATGACTGCTGCCACATACAGAGCACTTCATGTCAGACCCTGGTCCGGGGCTTCCATACCCTATCTCAGTTAATGCTCAATGACAGCCCTGGCAGGAGGCATTGTCATCGTCCCTCTACTGCCAAGGAAACGGATGCTACATGGAGTTAAGTAGCTCAAGGCTACACAGGAAATAAGTGGCAAGGCCAGGACCCCAAACCTTTACCCTTAATCACTACACTAATATTTGGTTGTATAGTGACTGACAGATTCAGAATATAAAAATAATTAAAAACAAAAATAAATAAAATTTGAGATACTAAAAAGAAAAAAACAATAAAAAGCTTACTGAAGAGAAGCTCTAGTTTGTATCTAGTTTAATTATCATAGGCCGCACTTGATTCTGAGCATCACTCACTGTAGCTCAAAGATTGGTTTCTGTGTGCTACCGGAGACCAAAGGTATATCAGCGCATGCAGAGTAAGCAGAGTGATATTTCTGAAGAATCAGCAGGTGAGGTTTGTCAAAGTCCATTGGATCAGTGTGAAGAGACGAGGCAGTTGGGGCAGGAGGGAGCCAGGACTTGACTACCCTTCTCTGCTGCCAGTGGGGAGCTGGGAGGCAGCTCTTGACAACAGGGGGAGCTCTGTCTGAATATGTGATGAGAGGGGCTCCAAGTAGGGGTCAGATGTGGGTACCAGGTGACTTCCTGTTGAGGAAATGTAGCAAAACCCCTGCTAGTTCCTGAAAGAGGGGTTAGGCCTGGTTCACAGTGGGACAGCAGGCTCCTTCTAGAAGGCCAGAGCCCTGGGCACGGGCGTGGTCGGGACTGAGGACAGAGAGCTGAGACAGGAGCTTGTTCTACTTGTTTGGGACCTGGGCACTCCATGGGTGCTCACGGCTGGCTGAAGGATTCCGGATCCCGGCGTGGGGTAGAGGGGGGCAGGGTGTGTCTCAGGCTTGAGGCCCCTCAGTGGGAGCTGCTACAGAGGGGTCTGTTTGCTTTTTTGTCTGGTTCAGGAATTGAATTTCACTATCATATCATGGAACTGAGCCTGCTTCACATACCTCATCCCTCCCCTGGGGGTGGCCCAGGCACCAACCCCGGGGATGTGCTGCAGGTAGGCGGCAGGTGGGCAGGGCAGGCATCAGGCTGGAGTGGTGAGGCAGGCACTGCGAAAGATACAAGTTGGCTTTGACTCTCTACGAGAATCCAGAAAGCACTGTGCTCCTATTTCCATAAAACTAGGTCAGAAAACACTGAATGAACATGTTTTAGCCTAAACTTGAAGCAGTCAAATGGCTTATTTCAAGTTTCACAACTGGGAGTGTTCTTTGGAAACCCACATTTGGGTAGTGAATATTGTACTTTCTGGGCTAGACTCCCTGAGTAACTAGGAATGACGATGCATGGAAAGATGACTTTATTATTTTTATCAGTAGACAAACTTCCTTAAAAATTTACATACTCATATCTGTAGATAAACCCACATCATAAAAGGACTAATATGACACTGTTCTGAATCATGTAGTCTTTGCGATGAGCAGGCTGAAAAATGTCTAAATCTAATTTTATTTTTGAACTTGTTTTAAAACTTGACAGTCTGTAAACTTTGTAGTGAGAATAACTATATGTGACTAATCATACATTCTCATGGTGTTTCTAATAACATGATCTATTTTCATGGCTCTTTGTGAAGAATATTATCCAAGGTGAACAAGTACCTTTTATACACAAATTCTGTTTTTGTTTTTTTCTCCTCATGTAGTAGTTGGAGGAGCAAACCTCTAATGTGGCTCTTTGCTGGTGGCCATTCCATGTGGGCAGGTTTTCAGAGCAAGCGGAAGTCTTGTAAAATAGTAAGCCTCTTGTACCGCTACCTCTTTCTAGCTCAGGAGTGAATGCTGGACTTCTCTAGCTTGCCAGGGCTTAGGGGACCTTGGAGAGTCTAGGACAACCTCAAGAGCCAGAAGAGGAAGGAGGCTCAGAAGCAGGTGAGGTGAGAGCTCAGAACCACTTGTTGGATCTGCCTTGGGGGAACCTCCTGAAGTCTTGATGTGAAGGGTGTGAATTGACTGCCTTGGTCAATATCAGGTATACTGGCCTGTATTTGAGCTTTCTGAAGCAGTTTTCTTCTTTCGATCCCAACCTTTGTTAATACGGTGAAATTTTTAAGAGGGAAAAAGGGGCAAACTGAGCTTTCCAGTTGTCTTCCAGTTCAGCTGGAGGATAGCCTCTCAGCCTCCCAGGACCTCTTCTCCAGGTTGCCGTGGGGACGGGCAGTGGACATGTACCTAAAACCCCAGGACCCTGAGCACTACTGAAGGTGCAGAGACATAGCAGAGATGGACTCTGCCCCGAGAAGCTTGAAGTCTAGTGGAATAGACGACACCAACCACGCGGCAAGCGTGCATTAAGCCGATGGGAGGGGAAGGCACCAAGGCAACCCAGCAATGGTTAAGTTGCGGCCCCATCTTTCTAAGGAGTTGGCAATGAAAGGTTAAGTCACAAATACCAAAAAAGGCAGGCAGAACAGTGAATTTCCCAATGAATAGGATAAACTAGTACGTACTCAGAAAATGGAGGAAGCACTGTGGACTGGAATGGCCTGTGAAGACTTGAAGGAGGTGGTGGGCTGAAGCAAAAACTCTGAATCTTGGCTGTTTCTCACATTCACAGAATCTGCTAGCCTCTAGGATAAAGCCTAAACCAAGGTTTCAGTGAAGTATTAATTTCCAAAATTTTAGGGACTCTTGTGCTTCTGCCACATTCTGCCACACTGCAAGACCTGTTGGTGGTTCTCTCCAGCTGTCAGCCTGCTTGTTAGTATAGCAATACCACTGATGGGCATTTTCCTTGTTTCTAAAAAATGCATCTAACTTTTTGAATGGTTGAAGGACGAAAAAGTGTAACAAATTATTCAGTAAAAACTCCCCCCCTTTCCTTGTCCCTGTTCGACTAGCCCCTGACTCTTTTCTGCCCAGCCACTGTTACTAGTTTCTTATGTATCATTCCAAGCTTTCTTTATGTTATACAAGAAAACATGCCTTTAGATAATTATTTTTCCTCCACTTTTACCCAAAGATGTAGCATGTTATATGCACAGTTTGGTATCTGGCTTTTCTTTACTTAACAGTATATCTGAACGTTCTTTCCTCATAGTACATAGAGTACATTTTCATTCTCTTTCATAGCTGCATAGTACTCCACTGTATGGATATACCATACTTTATTTGATCAGTTCCCTATTGATGATGAGTTGGGTTGTTTTAATCTTTGCTATTACAAATAAAGTTGTAATGAATAACCATATACATTTGTCATTCACATGGGTAAATATTATATACAGCAAGATATAGTTGTAGTGATTTAGTGGTCCTGGAAGGGGAAAGAACAGTATGGGTTCAAAGGATTCTCTCACTGGCATGTCATTACTTTCTGAACTTGGATGTTCTGTAGGTCACATCATAACCCAGAAACCTGGAGATAACCTGATTCATGTGCTTAAAAAATAGTAGATATGAGTCTCTACCCCTTCATACATATTATAGACTTAACTTTAGAAAACCATGGATTTTGCTTTTCCTTGGTTTTTACCAGAGTTGTATAATTTCAAAAGATGTCCACTTGGCTGGAAGTCACTGGTGGCATTTGCCATCACTGGACTGGGCGACTTCATACTCTGTTTGAGCTTGTTCTCCCGGGTGACATCCGGCTGGCTTTGAAAGTCTCCAATGCTACTATGATCTTGTTTTTGTAGACGGGCCCACCTTCGCTTATGCCTGGAAAAGTTGAAGGGGCTGGTGCCACTTGGTCCAGAATCAAATCGACACACTACACTGAGTTTATTAACAAAAGCCAAATTGCACATAAAGGTAAGTGCATCCTGGGATGCCTTTTTGTCTTTACCTGCCCAGGGAGGGTTTGTTTGTTGTTATGAGGGACAGCAGATGTCTGTCTCCAGGACAGTTCTCTCCTCTGAACTCCTCGAACTCCAACCAAGTCAATGTCTTGGATGACTCACAGACTCAACATGTCCAGAACCCAGCTGAGTAGTTCTCACCCCTGTGCGCCAGAAGTTAAATTGTCTATCCAACTGTCCATCTCATGTACAGGCCAGAAAGTCAGGGTCATCCTTGCTGCTGATGATCATCTTGCTCCTTAGCCACATGTCTCCAAGACTTACATATGTCACAGCCTGGTGTATTTCCACAAAGTCCATCATGTACTGTAGTAAACTCCTCAGAGGCCTCTTCCAAGCTAATCTCCAGGCTTCCCAAGAGCAATCCTGCCGGAGCTCAAATCAACATGTCACCACATTTAAAAGTCTTCCGTGGGGCTTCCCTGGTGGCGCAGTGGTTGAGAGTCCGCCTGCCGATGCAGGGGACACGGGCTCGTGCCCCGGTCCGGGAAGATCCCACATGCTGTGGAGCGGCTGGGCCCATGAGCCATGGCCGCTGAGCCTGTGCGTCCGGAGCCTGTGCTCTGCAACAGGAGAGGCCACAACAGTGAGAGGCCATGTACCGCAAAAAAAAAAAAAAAAAAAAAAAAAAAAGTCTTCCATGGCTCAGGACACACTGTATGACCAGGCCTGCCCGACCCGGCCGTCCCCTGCCTTTGCAGCAGCAGCTTGTGCCAGAGGCTCCCCTCTCTGCCTCAGCCCTTCTTTCAGTCCCTTGCACTTGTCAGGCTCTCTCACCATAGGGCCTTTGTACATGCTATTCCCTCTGCTTGGTACTCTTTCCCCTCCCTTTTTCACCTAGTTAACTTCTTGTCATCCTTCAGACCTCAGCACAGGTATCACCGTGCAGGGAAACCTTCCCTGACTAGGTCACCTCCTTCCTGTGACAGATGGTCCTTATTATTACTGGATCTCTCTCTCTTAGCACTTATCACAGTTGACACCTGACCATGGCTTGTGTGGCTATTTGGTTGTCTCTGTCCATGCTGTTAGAGTATGGACAAGGGAGGGGACCAGATCTTTGTGTTCACCTTGTATTTCTAGCACCTCCCGGAGAGTCTGAAACAGAGTCAGCACTCAGTATATGGCTGGAATAGCAAAGGGTAACTCCTGAGAGCCACAGCCAAAATCACTGTTTAGCATGTTCTTATAGTCAGAGTCATAGCTGGACACGTGTTACTTGAATTATGGTTGATAGCCTTGCGTACATGGCAGTTGTAGGAGGGAAAAGAACCTCTGTTTAGAGCAAAACAACCACAGTTACACAATCTTCAGAATTATCTGAAGAATTATCTGAGAAGCTAGAGAACAGATTTGTAAAATCAAAATGATCTATGGAAATGTGTTTTCTAAGCTCTTATTTGAGCTTAGAAATTTAGAATCAGGACTTCAAAAGGGAATATTATTCCTGCCAACAGACAGAAGTTAAATGAGGTTTGGCATGACGCAAAAAAAAAAAGTGCCTATGTAATTGGGACACGTACTTGAATAAACATACTTCTAAAGGAAAGTCTGTTTCTTAAGCGCCCGTCACACGCAGTGCTCTAGCTCAGGGAGTAGGTGTTTGGGGCGTCACAACAGACAAGGGAGAACAGGTTGGGTGATCCTGCCACAGTCTTTCCACTATCACAGTTGAGGGGTGCTGGACGCTAGAGTGTTAGCTCACCCTGGAAGCCATGCGACAGTGCAGGTTCCAAAGTGTTGTCGATGCTGAAAAAGTTAGATGTAGACAGGAGTCACCGGCCAGGCAGCTTCCTGTCCCTGCGAGAAGCTTGACAAGGGACACAGCAAATGGCTTCTGAGGAAAACTGCCGTATTTCCCCACAAGGCAGGGAGGTGCAGGGTCATTACCAATTTTGAAATCTGCCTGTGCCCTTCAACAACTACCCCTTTTGACCTGCAGAAACTTGAAGACTGTGACAGAAAAGCCATTCACCAAATAGACCAGCTTCAGCGAGAGCAGCGACACCTGAAGAGGCAGCTGGAGCAGCTGGGCATCGAGAGGATACGGACGGACAGCACCGGCTCCACGGTCTCCTCGGAGCGCTCCGACTCTGACAGGGGTGAGCCCCCCCGAGCCCGCATCCTCAGGCCCCTCCCCAGCCCCCTGCCGCCTGCCAGAGGCGGAGCCGAGGGGAAGCCGAGAACCCCCGTGACTTGGAGAAGTCGAGGGGCGTGGCCTGCGGGGACAGGCGTCCTCTCCTGCAGCGGTTAGGCACCGCGGCCAAGGAGGGGCCCTGCCGAGTCGCTTGGCCCTTCCGAAGCAGGCCTTCACCACGCTCTGTCTCGTCCTTCCCACAGAAGAGATCGACGTGGACGTCGAAAGCACAGACGATCTCACGGGCGACCTGGACTGGAGCAGCAGCAGCGTGAGCGACTTGGACGAGCGGGGAAGCATGCAGAGCCTGGGCAGTGATGAGGGCTACTCCAGCTCCAGCATCAAGAGGAGAAAGCTCCAGGACGGCCACAAGACGCGTCTTGGGCTCTAGGAGAGCGTGGTCGCTTCGGCTGCCGCCCGGATGGTCCCGCCCGTCGGCTTCGATTAGGTAGCGTATCGGACCTGCCCACAATTCCCTCGCACGTCAGCTTCCGTGTTCCACCGTCACCAAAAGCAGCTGTGCAAAAGTTGTCAAGGAAGTGCTTAGGAGTGTGGGTTTCTTTTTTTTTCTTTCTTTTTCTTTTATCCACGATCCCCATCTTGAATGGGGTTGAGCGGGCCCCCGCGCCTGCTGGCGTAGGGTAGGCACACGCTGAGCCAGTCAGTGCAGCCTGGACACCTGAGGGCGTCACCGACCCGTTACTGCTCAGTCTGGGGTGGCCGAATGCCACTCGTCCCCAGGATTGTGGGTTTCTGACTGCATCCTCTAGCTTCTCTCTTTCTCTCCATAAAAATTCGTCTCTGACAGACTGTACATTCCAATCACTTTGAAGCACCCAAGAATTCTTAGACGGGATAAGCACTTACTCACATCTCGGCAATTTCCCCCTCTTATTTACTGTCCCCGTGTAGTCTACCAGACCTTCCCTGAAGTTTTCTGGCTTCCTCTGTGACTTGCCTAGCGGAAATGTCCGAATGTGTCTTGTGCTTAGGAAACTGAAGGAAACAAAACTTTTAAAGTTGAGATCCTGATCTCAGAACTCCAAAGTAAGCTTTGAAAGTGGGATTTAAGAGCGCTTAACCATGGCCCTCACCGCCTGTGAGCAGGCAGGAATACCTCCAGAAAACACACCCTTCACACACGTCCCGCGCCAACGCCCCCGACCCGCGTGTGGATGGCCGCAGTATTTCTCACTCTCAAACGGACCCCTTGCGAGCACGTCTTTGGGGTAGCACAGCTTATAAAAGTTCCAGCATCGTTTGTTCTCACGCACAGAACGGTACAGTCTATTTTTGTGCGCTGTCCTTGGGACCATGCTGTGTCCTGCTCTCCCAAGGCACATTTCCCCTCCAAGTCGGTTATGCTCCTTGTCTCTGGAACATTTTTTTTTCCTACCTCAGAGATAAATGAGATCTCCATTTCCCACTTAACACAAACTGATTATGCCTCTTTTGTTTTGTTTTTGGTTTTGGTTTTTTTCCCCAAATAAGTGACATTTGGTCCAATTCTAATCTATTTTGCTGTTTAACTTGCAGCAATAACTGAGCTTTGGCACTAGCTGAGCTAGTGTCCATCATCAGTGCAAGGAGAAGTCTACATTTCTACTCTCTGTTGCAGGTGAACGGGAGGGGATGGTACAGTGTTACTACAATTCCTCTCCTTATTGATTATTTTTGGACACACCCAGAAACTTCTTTATGGAGGCTTTTGGGTTAATAGTTTAAAAGGCTGATTTTTCTTTTTGGTTATGATTTCTCCCTTAAGTGGTCTCCCACTTTGTAGCATTTTTATTTAAGCTAAAACAGAGCACATGTATATGTACATAAGACACATTAAATCTATAAATACTATTTATTCATTTTATATAAACTAATGTAATGGAAAATAAATTCTTATGACTGTGCTTTTATAGATGTTCTAGAAACTTTGTATGTAGGTATCTACAGAATTGGTTCATTTCCCCTTAATACTTTTGCATTCATAGTTTTGAGGTCTCGATGCTTTCAGCCTCTGGTGAATCTTTTTCATTGAATTCAAACCATTTGTAAAACCTGTGACGCTGAAACAGAGCGTGTGTCACAAAGTGATGAGAACATTCCTAAATCCACAGCCGCACTGCAACTTAAGGGCTCCCTGGCTGAACCAGTAGCGGCGGCGCCTGTGCCCGCCGCTGGCCTGTGGTCTCCCCGGCCCCAGACTCACCTCCTCAGCGCCTCTTCCTTGCCCACGACTAAAAGCTCAAACGCACTCCTCACGGAAGCTCATTCTGGACGTGAAGAACAGTCGAAACAAAGATTACTTTTGTGTTTATTTTTTCTTTTTATTGATTTCTTAATGTATTAAAATTTTTTAATTGGAAGTAGTGATTCCTAAATGATTCCAAAGTCATCTGTAATTCTTCTGTTTTTGTTTTGTTCTGTTTTTCTCTCCATTTCAGGTTTGGGTGGGGGGAGGGGCAGGTGACACAAAGGATTTTTTTTTATTATTGTTGGAATCTTTTCCAATTACCAGCTGAAGATTTGCACTGAAATACAACTTGTATGCCTTTTGCATTTTTAAAGCCTGCTTCCTGAATTTAAGCAGAGTGATAGTGTTCAAAGAGCCAGCTCAGCCTGTAACATGTTTGAAAAAGATATACCTGCACTTTGAGGTCCCTTTCGAATGCCATTCGCTAGACCTCGCAAGCATTTTAATTGCTACATTCAAGCGCCTCACAAGTCCACGATGCTAGATCCTGTGCGGCATCGAAAACTCAAGACTTTGGCAAAAGCTTGTGGGCTTGCATTGGGGGAGGGAAGGGAACAAAACTTGTGTATTTGTTTGTTTAATTTAGAAATAAGGCATCTGAGAGATGCCATTATTTTCTGTGTTTTAATTGTTGTGCCTTTGAGTTAAACTGCATTTTTGTCTTTTGGTTGAAATATGAAATGTACTGTCCCAATATAAAATAGTAATTATTTGACCTTTGCACTGTTTGTCTGGTCCTTTTCAATTTGATAGCATATAAATGTGGAACTTAATAGATCTCTATATTTTTAATGCGCTTGTGATAAACTGACACCAGGGTTAGACACGACTTTCAAATCTTGAGGTAGACCGAATGCTAGACAGGCCTCTCTCTAACCAAAACTGTAACCTTCAGGACCAGCAAACTCAGCCCCAGGCAGCTAATCCCCTTCCCTACGTGGCTGACCAGCCGCCCTGATGCGCCAATCTGTCGTGTCATTCACTGATCCACCAGCATAACTGTTAAGAGCTATACAGCCTTTTTGGTTCTGTTTTGTTGTTGTTGTTGTTGTTTTGTTTTGTTTTATTAAGCAAAACGAAAAACCTTTCTATTAGGGTTGTTGGGGGGAGGGGACGGGCAAAGATATAAGCCCCAGCCTTTAAGACTTTGACTATTGTACGTAAATACAGATGTGTGTATATATAGGCACATGCATATTTTTATGTGAAAACTGGTTTTAAGAAACTAAAATCAAGTCTACACTCTTATTGATACCATTGCAATGCAAATGGGAAAGTAAAGAGTATGTAGTGCAGTTTAATTTCATGCAGTGAGAAAATATATGTGTGCTTCTGTTAACATCCCAGAAAACCTAGCTTTCCATACCTGTTGGCTTAGAATGGCGGGCAGGCACCCAGGGTATATTTGTTTTCTTTCACTAAGCAGAGATCTGGGATTCAAGGTGCTGATAGCGACCGTGGCTCCTTTCTCTAGTCACAGATCTAATGCTAGTGATTCAGTGTCACCTTTTTGAGCAGGACCTACATTTTTCTTCCTGTCAACCCAAAACGAAAATAATTTTAGTGTCGATTCAGAATTGAGTACTAAGAAGGCCCTGACCCTGCAATCGGCCGCTTGAGTGGTTTATTTTTGAAGGTGGGCATTTTCCTTTAACCTCTACTTTTTTCAAAAGAAACAAAGGGCCCTTACCTGGGTTTCCTAGGAGCCTCTCTTCTCAGTCCCTGAAGTGGCCAAAAGCAAATCCTGGGGTGTGTAAACTAGGTAAGATTGTGATGCTCAAAATAACTAACAATATCTTGGGGCTTGATAATGGATTTTGTGGGCTTGCTTCTTGCCTCTCCCCCATCCGTTAAAGAAAAAACTTATTTTTGAAAAGTATACACATACACATGATTCAGGTTTTTATATCATACTGTATTGGCAAAGATACCACTTTCATTGTGCTTTATTCCCCCGAATCTCACTCCTTTCTTTCTTCTTGTTTCCTCAAGTTTCTTTGTCTTTCCCCTTTATCGGACCTGTGTGTTGAACACCAGAAAGTCAAAGGCTGCAAGGCGATTTCCTACAAGTCAATCTATTATTTTTCTATGTTTAACTCTTGGATGCAGTATGTTTAGGTTGCTGGCTACTCCTGATTTTAAAAATCCTTCCTGGCAGAAGACGACCCAAAGACCCCTTTAGGTGAGGTGGATTTTCTCGTTCTACACTATCAGGTCTCTGTAGACTGTGGGATGTTTTGTTTTCAAAAATACCTGGGGATGAGGCCGGGGCTGGGGGGGGTACGATATGTGATTTATCCTGATTTTTTCATTAATATTTATTACATGGATGATTTTCTTACCCTGTGTTCTTCTGAAAGAAGAAATAACTGCCTGGCACCGTTAGAGCCAGCTGTTGAATGGCTGAAGAAGTTGAGTATCTTTGTCTTCTCGCAAAATCATAAAATGAGAATTAGTAAAGCACTAGATTCAAAGATTTACCCAGATTTTAAATTTTGATTTCTTATTCTGTCTGGGGGGTGTGGAGGATTGAGAGGGCTTTCTTCATTTTAGCTTTTACCAGAGAACCAAGCTTGCCTTGACCCCTTGTCCTTAGAATTGGTGCTCTGGGAATGTTGCTGTGAACCGTCAGCGTTGGGGGCCATCTTCCTAACGGTGAACACAGCCTAAACAGGGAGCAGCAGATGAGAGTATGAAATTCTGTTTCCAGATGTTTATTTCTTTATGTAAATACGATGCCAATGTAAATCCTGTGTCAAGACATAGAGAATGGTGCTTTTTACTACAGTTAGTACGTGCATTTTGAGAACTACTCATGTTTCAGAGAATCTTTGCTGTGTATATGTAAACTTCTGTATTGTTCAACTGTTAACAAATAATAAATTATTTCATTATTAAAGATATTTTGGTCTTCTGGATGTTTTGTATCCCAGTTTAGCCTTCCATGGTTTTTACTTACAGAGCTGAGTTCATCAGGTTTCTTTTTCCTTTTGATTTCATGGAAAATTTGCTGGCCAAAAGTTTTCAGCCCTTGGATTCTGTGATGGGAGCTTTGATTGTGTGGCTCTGGTTGAAGCGCTTCCCAGCTGCTCTCCTCCCGTTTCTCCTGCTCATGCGCTCGCTCTGTTAACATCCCAGATAACCTAGCTTTCCATAGGCTTCCCTGCGACCCGTCTGACCGTGCAGGCTGCGTTCGGGGCCGCACAGCAAACGAGACTGCCCCGTCTTTCCGGCAGCCCGTGGTCTGGTGGGAAAGAGGGAGATGCATTCACAGTTTGATGCAATATAGTCGGTGGTGGCATAAAGTCGTACAGGGACGGGCTGTGAGAAATCACAGAGGTGGTGGCATTCGAGTTGGGCCCTGGAGAAAGTGTGGGTGTTGGATGGAAAGAAGCCTTGCAGGGAAAGAGAACAGCCAGTGCAACGAGGCAGGTGATGGGGAAGGGAGAGCTCCTGGGACTGGGACGTGGCTGGGAGCCCGTGGTGTGTGATGGGCGGTGTGGAGACACCACACAGGGAAGGACCTCCTGTGTTGCACAAGTTACTGAGAGGAGAAAAGTCACCTGATTTCGGAGATTCGTTTTTTTACATATTAACCCCTTGGTTAATTCACATTTAGTCATTCATTTGACAAACAGGGATTGAGTGCCTAGTCTCTCTATCTTAGCGCTGAAGACAAACCAATGAACAAAACACACAAAACCCTGCCCTCTAGTGCAACCGACTGGCGTTCAAGTCCTCGGCCAGGCAAATTTTCTGAGCCAAGAACATCATCCTGAAGCACGTTCCCTCAGCCGAGCGCTTGTTCCGAGTTAAGGGGAAGGAAAGAGGTGTCTTTCTCTTTCTTGACTGGTGACTTCTTATCGTAAATACCACCAAAAATTTTTGAAGGGTTTTCATGATGCCCTAGACGTAAACTGGGATGGCCTGGGGGTCTTATGAAAAAAAGGATCCTTCTGGTATTTCTGCTTGGGGTAAGTAGCCCAGCTCTTCTGCTTTCTCCAAAACGGAGGGACACATCTGGACCCTCCTAGGACATGTGATTCTAGAACCCATCTCTGTGGTCAGGCTCCAGTTTGAACCCACCAAAGACTACATTGCCAGCAACATGGAAGAAAGCCACGTTCTGCCCCAGCCTCAGGATCCCCATTTACTGTGGCCGAGGAGAGGAGACTCTGAACCACAGGTAACTACGAAGACAGCGCTCACGTAAAGATAGCCTCCCCTGCAAGATGACAAATCTTATTTCCAAGGTTTCCTGACTTTGTTGGTTCACGGTAGCCTGATGCAAAGTGCCCTTTGTAATGCTGTTTGGACCCATGTCTTAATCACGGTCAACTCGCTCTGCTCCGTGCCCTGGGGAACTCTCACGGCTCTGGGGTTGAGGCCCTCGTCGTGCCCATGTCACAGGGGAGGAAGCAGAGAGAGAGCTGAGGCATCTTGCCTCAAGTCCACGGAGCCGGTGAGCTCTGACTCCAGAGCCCAACACTCCCTTGCCTCCATTTTTGCAAATTGCAACTGTGTCCAATTCTAATCTATTTTCCACGCAGAGCACCTTTTTTTTTTTAAGGCTTCAAATGCAGCTACCTATTTTCCACGGAGGGGTCCTCGGTTCCTGTTAGTGGGGCAGAAACGCGGAAGGCACAAGACAATTGTGGACTGTCATTGCT
This sequence comes from Globicephala melas, assembly GCF_963455315.2. Lineage (NCBI taxonomy): Eukaryota > Metazoa > Chordata > Mammalia > Artiodactyla > Delphinidae > Globicephala > Globicephala melas. The sequence continues at coordinate 30,851,373 of NC_083325.1, read as the reverse complement.
AAGTCATTTCCCTCCCACCTCCCACCCACCGCCGGATGCCCACTCCCCTCTGAGTCTGCCCTGACCCAGCCATTCCTGACCCTGACGCACCCCTGTGGCAGCAACCCAGGCTGCTCCTGGGGGAGCACGACCTGTAGAGGAGTTGAAGGCGATCTTCCACTACCACGTTTTTTGGGCTGAAGACCCCGTGACATCACTCTATTGATTCAACAAGTATTTATTAAATACAGCTCCTACTTAGCCTCCAAGTCCCTGTCATCGAGTGCCCCTTTGTCCACCGCTGAGGTGTCACTGTGACCTAGACAAGGAGGGACACACCGAGGCTCCCTGCCCAGAGACTCTGGAATAGCAGCCCCTGTTCCCATTGCCCACTAGGTCTTCCTTCCCATCAGTTTGGGACACTCAGCTTCCAGGGGTCAAGGGCCCCATGGGAAGCAGGGCTTGGCACTGGCCGGGTGTCAAATCAGCTCTGCTCCCCCTCTGTCCCATGTGGGACTCCTGGGGCATCCATGTGGAACCCAGATAAGGCGGATGGGGCTGCTGATTAGGAGTGAATAGGTTGCCCAGAGGCAAAGGAAGCTGCAGGTTGGGAGAGAGAGGGGGAGCCCCTTTCAGGCAGACAGGAGGGCGGGCTCCGCCTGGCTGGAGCTTCTGGGAGCCTCCCTCCTTGTGAGTGAAGGCAGTGTCTCTGGTGAAGACAGGCTCTGGATTTAGTGGGCAGCTGAGGCAAGAGCCAGCACAGGAGCAAAGGGTATGGCCCCAGAGTCACGACAGAGCTGGCAGCCGAGGGTCTCGGGGGCTGGAGAGGTTCACTGAGGCTCTGGGGGAGGAGGGGGCGCCTTTTATAGGATGCCCTTGGCCTCACCCGGGGGCAGAGATGAACGAGGACAGTCAAGGTAGGGAGCTCTGTGTCGGGGATCTGTCTACCTTCAGGGAAACCGTGACCCGGGAGAGAAGACACCTGGAGGGCCGAGGGGACAGAGAAAAGCGAGAAACACACCGGCCCAGCCAACCCTGCTGGCCACCCAGATGCCAGGCTGGGTCACACCTGGAAGCAGTCCCCAGCCCTGCACAGGGACCAGTGGGATAAGAGACCCAACATCCATCTGCTGGAAAGTTCATTTAGTTACAGGCAGAGCATCTGACCGACTCCTGCCCGGCCTTGCTGATATTCACATCGCACGGAAGGTAGGAGATGATGTTTTCATGAAGCGCTGGAGCTAATTCTGATCAACAAAGACGAGTGGGCTGGCCAAGTGGAGGAAGGAGAGATCCTTAGGGGGAGCACTCTGTCCCTAGGGTGAAGGTCAAGCACACACACTCTGGTGGGATGGATCCGCAGGCCAAAGCCAACTCCAGCCTTTCCTCTCTGGGTGACCTGGGGCAAGTGTCGTGGGCTGTATTTACTTCCTGGGTCTCTTTGGGAGAATTAAAGGAGATGAAGTATGGAAAGCCCAGTGCCTGAGGGTCAGGAAGCATTTAATGCCTATGAGCAATTATGGTTATTTCACTAGCAAGGAGAGAAGCTGGAGGAGTGCTGGGAACGTAACTTAGATTTTTAGGAAACAAAATTCTGACTTCATGAAGAAATCAGCCTGGAAGGGAAAATTACATGAGAGGGTAGGGAAGTGTTCAAGTATGTCATTCTGACTGTGCTATTTAGACAACACATTGTGGGCAGGAAGTGGTTAAACTGAAAGGAGGAGCAGAGAAAGGATGACTCAGGGACTGAAGGTGACAGGGTGGAGGAGGGGCCGTTTTCCAGGTGGTCCCTCGCCTTGCTGCTACTCAGAAGGGCAAAGCTAGCCCTAAGCCCCTCAGCCCTGCAGGGTAGCTCTCAAAGAGAAAGCAGGCAGTGCAGGGGTGGCTCTGAGAGAGGGCCTTGCTAAAATGCCTGCATCTTCAAGGAACTCATCAAAAGAGTACAGGATGGGCTTCCCTGGTGGCGCAGTGGTTGAGAGTCCGCCTGCCGACGCAGGGGTCACGGGTTCGTGCCCCGGTCCGGGAGGATCCCACATGCCGCGGAGCGCCTGGGCCCGTGAGCCATGGCTGCTGAGCCTGCGCATCCGGAGCCTGTGCTCTGCAACAGGAGAGGCCGCAACAGGAGAGGCCGCAACAGTGAGAGGCCCGTGTACCGCAAAAAAAAAAAAGAGCACTGCCTGTGTATAATGAAAAACGTTCCAGTCTTTTCTTTTGCAAGCAGGGAGAAGTGAGGTTGACTAAGCAAGGGTGAGGTTATGAGGGTCAAGAGTGAGGAGAGGGAAGGTGGGTGTGTTTTCCTCTAAGTAGCGGAAATAAACTTGCCAAAGTATAGAAGGGAGCTGCCTCAGGGCAGAAGGTAACCCGCACCTTGTCTAGAGGAACTGGGGCTCCTCTGGGGGTTTCCACAGAGGCAGCGGCAGAGTCGACGTGGGTCTGAGTCACCTGTCAGAAGCAGAAGGAACACCGCCCTTTCTTCCCAACTCAAGAAAGTTCCTTGGATTGAAAGTAAATGAGAATAACGTTCTTACAGGACTAGCGTGGAATCTGCTCTAGTGCATATTTTTAAAAAGTAAATCACCTGCAAATTTCAGTATTTTATTAACAAATCACTCGTGGCCACGCCGAGGTTAAATGAGTGGACATGGGTCGACCAGCAAGACAGCAACAGGCGGTGTGAATGGAACACTGTCCTCAGCCCTGACCCATTCACCAGGACCCCGGGAACTTGGAGTCAGGTGTGGCTGGCATGTTCTCCACATCTGGGATGACACCCAGACCACCTGACAGAATCAGGATCCAAATGTTTTTGACAGACTGAAGTGAGGGGCATCTTGGACAGACGCATTTTAAGAGAGAGGACAGACTCCAGTACTCGGCTATGAATGCACCTGTCACAGAGGGGCTGTCGGCAGGCAGGTTCGACGCCAAGTCTCCAGAGTGAAGGGGCCACCACAGAGCAAAGGCCCTAGGTTATATGAAGAGGCCCGTAGGGCAAAGCAGAGCAAGGAGGGGCCCCGGGATGGGGGCTCAGGGCCCCAGACAGCACTGGGCCCAGCAAAGCTTCCTCCCTGGCTCTGCTGCCCTCACCCCACCCCAGGCTCTCCCCAAACCCCCATCCATGACCCCTTTAAAACAGACATCAGGTCTCAGCATTCCTCGCTGGCCCAAACCCTCCTGTGGATCTCCACCAAGCTCAGCAGCGCGTCTATGTCTCGTCAGTGGTGGGTCCCCACCTGATCTGGCCCTGGCCACCCTGCCCGAGCTCAGGTCCTAGCACCCTCCCCCTCACTCACTCTGCTCCGCCCGCCCTGGCCTGTGGGCTGGGCCTCTGCACTCGCTACTCCTGGCTGGAATGCCATCCCGGCCACCTCCCTTCACTCAGGTCTCTGCGCAAACCTCACCTTATCCACGAGGCCTCCCTGACCCCCTCAGCCTAAAATTGCACATCCCCCATCACTTCAATCCACTATCCCCCTCACCCTGCTTCATTTCTCTTCATCACCACAGGACAAATCATCTTTTTGTCCGTTTGGTATTCAAATGCATCTGTGTCAGAGCAGAGGCTGAACTCTCCACTGCAGCTGTACCCCAGCACCGAGGCCAGTGTCTGGCACGCAGTGGGCGTTCAGTGACCCACATTTATGGTTGGATGGATAGAAGCACGGATGGATGGACGGATGGGTGAGTGAGTCAATGAATAAGAGACAAACTTCTGGCTCGGAGCTGAGGCAGACCATAGTCTCCAGTGCCATGTGCCCCAAGGACAGATGGTGGGACACAGGGAGTGAGGTTTCTACTACACAGGAAGGGCTTCATCACCATCAGAGTTGCATGAAGGCAGCATAATGAGGGTCCTGGAAAATGCCTGAGCTTTAGAATAATCCAGATGACTTGGTCAAAAACAAAAGAAATCCGAAAGAAAACAATTTGGTTGAGAACAAGATGAGAGGAAAACAATTCAGCCCGAAGGACAATTTGGTCTAAAAAAATATACTCCACCTTACGTTTCAAACATTGGAATTTTGAGGTAGCACGCAAGTGGAGTGCATTCTTTTGTGCCTTTTCAAGTATTTTGCTTAAATTTCAGAAGAGTTTTACTCTCTGCTTTAAATTTCTAGTTAATATTTTAGCTATTTCTTTTCATTCTGTTCATTTAAAAAAATTTGTTGTGCAGCCTCGGGCAGCCGGCCCGGAACCACCTGGTGAGATCTCTTCTCTCTAGGAATGGTGGAGCTGGAGAGAGGCTCCTTTAACCCTCCTGCAGGATGAACCCCCTGCCAGAAGACATGGAGAACGCTTTCATGGGGAGTCAGAGCTCGCACGCTTCCCTGCGCGACGTCCATTCCATCAACCCCACGCAACTCATGGCCAGGATTGAGTCCTATGAAGGAAGGGAAAAGAAAGGCATATCTGACGTCAGGAGGACTTTCTGTTTGTTTGTCACCTTTGACCTCTTATTTGTAACGTTACTGTGGATAATAGAGTTAAATGTGAATGGAGGTATTGAGAACACGTTAGAGAAAGAGGTGGTGCGGTAGGACTACTTCTCTTCTTATTTCGATATATTTCTTTTGGCAGTTTTTCAATTTAAAGTGTTAACACTTGCATATGCCGCGTGCAGACTGCACCATTGGTGGGCCATAGCGTTGACGACAGCAGTGACCAGTGCCCTTTCACTAGCAAAAGCAAAAGCGATCCTCTCAAAGCTTTTCTGTCAAGGGGCTTTCGGCTACGTGCTGCCCATCATTTCCTTCATCTTTGCCTGGATCGAGACGTGGTTCCTGGATTTCAAGGTGTTACCTCAAGAGGCAGAAGAAAACACTCCTGATAGCTCAGGATGCCTCGGAGAGGGCGGCACTGATACCTGGTGGTCTTTCTGATGGTCAGTTTTATTCTCCTCCTGGATCCGAAGCAGGATCTGAAAATGAAACTGAAGAAAAGCAGGACAGTGGAAAACCACTTTTAGAACTATGAGTAAGACTTTGGTTAAATGTGAAAAACCTTCACTGAAAGTCACCAGAGGGAAAAAAGGACTGGAACTGGGGGTCTCCCTATTGAAGGCTGAAATGGTGACATCCACTGCTGACATTACTGATCGGCTAATAAAAAATTTATTGATTGTAATACCTCACAGACATGGTACCATCTCCACATACATTTAGTCACCTGCCTGTGGCTGGTAAGATAATGTCATGATCCATCCTGTATTCAGTGAGACTGAGTCTGATCTGTCATTGAGTAGTTGCAGAAAGTCTTGTGCTGTGTTCCTGATCAAAGGACTTCTTAATATATTGGAATAACACTTTTTTAGTATGCAAAATATCTTTTTATTTTGACTTGCAGAATGGAATTTTTTTGTTCCATGTCTCGGATTTCTTTTGTGTTTCTTTTTTAACTCCCTACATTTCCCTTGTGTTTTTTCAACTCACGCACATGCACTATTTGTACAATTTTAAAAGGTAATAAAATCCAACATATCAAAATGAAAAAAAAATTTATTGTGAAATGTCACTCATACAGATAAAAGTACATAAAACATAAATGTGCTGCATAGTAAATTATTATAAACACCACCCAGGCAAGAACCAGGACGCTGCCAGCCCCCAGGCGCCCCTAAATGCCCTTCCTGACACAGAACTCTCATAACCCAAAGGGACAGGACAACCCTGCTTCTGCCCTAATCACATTCTTTCTTGTCTTTATAATTTTGCCTCCTGAGGAGACATCTGTACCCACTGTAGTTTAGTTTTACCTGTTGGTTTTAGAACATTTTATAAATGGAATCACAGCGTACATGTCTGTGTCTGGCTTCTTTCACTCAACAGTATGGCTGCGAGGCTTGTGTGTCGTGTGGTTGCAGTATGTTCCTTTTCATTACTCTATTGTGCAGTTTGTAACAGCAAAATGTTGGAAATAATCTGAATCTGCAAAAATAGGGAATTGGCCACATAAAGTATGGGAATTTACAAAACAGAAATTACCGTATAATTCTATTTTTGCTGAAAAGGAAAAACGAGGATTTCCTTTTTGAAAAGGAAAAGAGAGTGAAAGAGAAAGAATGAAGGAAAATACATCCATATGAATGTCTATAGAGAAAGATCTAGAAAAATATGCCACATTTGACGTAGGGAGGGTGAGTGGGTGCAGGGTTCTTCATGATGTTTCTTTATATTTTTTTGGATTGACCTAATTTTCTGGTTTTCCTATAATGAGCACTACTGCTTTTGTAAAAGAAAGAAGAAAAAAACACTAAAAGGAATTTAAACAATGAAAAAAATCATCAAGCAATAATAAGGAACAATCAAAAAATGGTCGTGGAACTTTGGTAAGGTATTTAGGGGTTTTTTTCCCCTCCTAATTTATTTTCAGCCAATATTTCTCCTCTACTTGTTTGATGATTTTTGTGAATTTTTTTCATAAAAAAATGTGATAAAAACAATGAATGTTTCCAACCACAGTTAACATGTTCATGAGTTTTGCAAATACCTTACACACTTGTTTAGTTAACCTCTTTGTTGGTCATTTCAGCTGTTCAAATTCATTTTCACCCACTTTGTCTTGCCTTGCTCTATTTATAATAAATGCAAACAACCTAAATTCATTTTAGCCAAATCTTTGTTTGTCCAAACCGCTCCGGTGGACTGAATTGAACATTCTAAAGTCAGGCAGGCTTCAACCTGCCTGACTTACCATTACAGCAACGCTATAATCACTTACCATTCAATCACTTACCATTACAGCAACGCTGGGCAGACTAACTTTTCCCAATTTCAACTTCCCCATCGGTTAAATGGGGATAAAACCTACACTGCAGGGGTTTCCTGAAATTTAGAAAGAAGTGGTCACATCAGTACCTATGAGTCACGTCAGGCCCACTCTCTCAGTCTCGGCACTGCTGACATCTGGGGCTGAGGAATTCTGTGTTGGGAGTGGGGTGGGGGGTGTCATGTGCACTGCAGGACGCTTTGCAGAATCCCTGGAGGATGCCATTAGCAACCTCCCCACCCCCCCAACACCCCCCAAAGCTGTAACAGCCAAACTGGTCTTCAAACATTGCCAAATGTGCCCTGGGGGCAAAACTGCCTCCAGCTGAGAACTGCTGCCTTAGACTTGTCCCTCTCTCACACCCCGTAACTGAGGTCCCCAAGTCCTGTTGGTTCCTCCTCCTTGTTACCTTGGGAATCGGCCCCCTTCCCTACTGAGCCTGCGTAGCCTCGTCAGCCAGCACCCGAGCAGCACAAAATCCCCACCAGACGACCTCCCTTGACCCTGTCGTATTCCCTGAGCCCTATCTGTGGGCTGTGGAACAGGAAAATACCAATGTGTGGTTTGCTCCTGATCCTTCCATCTCAGTCAAGTAGCCAGGGCTTTCAGGGCTCTCTTACATCACTGGGCCAAGAGTCAGTGCTGCCTGTAAGACGGAAGATACTTTCCCCTCCTGTATTCTGTACCTGCCCAAACCCACGATGATGATATGTTCGTTGGAGTGCCCAGGACGGGAGATGCGGGGTGGCCTCAGGGTGAGTGAGGGGAGATGAAGAGGACAGATCTAACTGGACAGGGGACAGACAGTAGTCAGTCCTGGAGAGAAGTGACACCCACACACCACTCAGCAGCCTCATCCCGAGAAGTGATAAGACATCACAGGGAGGGGCTGCCTGGTGTCCCTAGGAAGGCGGGACCCCAGACCCCTTGTACGACTGTGCATGGCACAGACAGCAGCACAGTCACGTGGCCTAGAGGGATCCTGTGGACGGAGACATGGGTATCTATGACTTGCAGCCTCCCTCCCCTCCATGCTTCAGTGCCACATAAGATCCTGGGACCTTTCCCCAATCCAGAGCAGGAAATGCCCCCAAAATGACTGAGAGTGACTGTCTTAAGAGCCTGGCTGAATGGGGGCTCAGAGTTAGACATAATTAGCTTTAATTTTGGAAAAAAAAATTTTTTTAATGACATTTCTCACACATCTCTGAGTTTGTGGAGAGGCTCAGGTGTGTTACAAATACAGATGTCACCGTGTCACTTCCCTGCCTTCCCATTACCTAAGGTTGAAGAGCCCCTGATTGCACACAGCAGAGGAGGCAGGGGCTTATTCTCCACACTAGCTCCCGGGACAGACAGCACTAATCGATCACGGCACCTTTCTGGCCGTGTCTGAACACAGTCCCAGGATACTGTGCAGCACCTCCCATCAGACAGCTGCATGGGTCTGAGTTGGTGCTTGAGATGAAGTCACGTGTTTTCTCTACTTAAGGACCCACAGCCACCCCCCCTCCCATCCGCCACAAACACATTTTACTGCTTTTTAAATCAGGATATACCGTGGGTGCATACATTAATGCTAACAGGGTTGATTTTTTTCTTTCTCCAAAACGTATTAAATTTATAATGCACTTTTGAACTGATTGCCTCTTAGAGGTGAAGAAATCCGGCGTTGGCTATCCCTGGCCTTCTGGAGTTTCCTCAAAGGCCGTGCAGGCCCCTCCCACCTGGCCCTCTGTCTCCGCTGCCCCAGTCACCCCGTTAGCCGGCACCAGCCCGGCTTGCCTCCCTCTCGCCCCTCACATTTCTCCCTCTGCCCTGCATCGTCTTGGAAAGCAACCACTTGTCTTTTGAGACTCAGCTTAAAGACCTCCTCTGTGGAACGCTTCCTGGCCCTCAGCCCCACCACGTGACCCTCCCTCTGCCCCTGCACAGATGGGAGTGAGGAGGGGACGCGACACCGGGCCACTCTAAGATCCGGGGTTCCTTTGCCTGGCGGTCTCCCTCTTCAGACTGTAAATCCCTAGAGGGCAGGGCTCACTTCACACACTTCCCAGGACTGGAAGACGCTCTAACGGGAGCTCAGAGAGAAGGGGCAGGGCAAGGCCAGCCCCAGGCGAGTCCCACAGGCGACAGGTGGAGAATTCACCCCCATCCAGGCTTGGCGGGGGGGGGGCTGGCCCACAGAATCTGAGCAGTCAGAACTTGAGAACCGATTTATGAGCCCACAGTGAGAAACAACAGCTGGGCGGAGTGGGTGGCTAGAGTGGCCGGACCAGGGTTCCCCCTCTGTGGCCCAGCCATGGAAGCCACATTCATTATGCAGGGTTGCTCGGCAACAGTGGACTCTGGCCAGGACAGTGACCGACGGGACTGGAACATGTGGCGGCATCAGCCCTGACAGCTGCCTCAGCGTCTCCTCGGGGGGCTGAGGACCAGGTGGGCAGGCCAGGTCACCTGTCTGGGGATGTTGAGGCTGGCCACTCCCTCAGCTGCCCTCCTGATGGACACACTGTGTCCTCAAGGTAAAGTAATAGCCATAGACTGGCACCTAAGCATAGCTGGGAGCCTTAGCTCTCCTTATGATAACTGCAGTCTGATTTCATCGTTTATGAAGTTTATTTGCTGCCAAGGCCCAGCCACACCTGGCACTGAGTAGGTGATTAATAACTGGTTGCTTCTGGGTTTGTTTTTCATAGGCTACGGGTTAGCAATGCTGAAACTACTTTATGGGTATTTAGGGTAGAGCAAATAAGTAACCTGGAGTCAGGTTTCTCCTTGGAGAAAGAAGTTGCAAATATGGAAAGGGGGAAGATTAGAATAAACGCTGTGATGCTGCATTGGAATTGGAGGTTCAGTATGAACTCATATTTTAAATATAGAGAGAGAGTATATATACAGATATATACAGATAGACACAGAAACATACGTAGATGTACTATATTTTTTCTGACCACTGAGAGGATCTAGGAGTAGTGACACCCTAGTAGTAATAAGCACACCCAACCCCCAGATCCTGGTTTCTAAATACCAGACTCCACCAAAAGGAACCAGGGCTCCTTGGAGAAACGGCCAATTTCAGGGGTGGTACAGGGAAGGTACAAGATGAACCTAGAACATCTTGTGACAGAGAATAAAGAAGCGTTCAGATGATGGTGGGGACATGTGCCAAGAAGACAGAAACCAGTTTGAAGAGTTCCCCGAGGCCAAATTTAAAACAACTTGAGCATCAAAATAAATAGTGGTAGTAACAGAGTATAACTCACTGAATAAAACAAGCGTCTGTGAGCCTACAATTATATAAATAAATAACAAACAAACAGGAAGGGAAAACTCTTCTTTAGAGTTGAGTGCCAACTAACAAATGTAGAAGGGTAGAATTAGAAAATCACCATGGGCAGGCAAGGATCATCAACAGATCTAGCGGGTGACTGATGAGAAAGCCTACTTATATAGTCTCAGAGCATCAACCCAGAAGACACTCATTAATTACACAGGGAAGGGGACTTCCCTGGTGGCGCACTGGTTAAGAATGCGCCTGCAAATGCAGGGGACGTGGGTTCGAGCCCTGGTCCAGGAAGGTCTCACATGCCGCGGAGCAACTAAGCCTGTGCGCCACAACTACCGAGCCTGCGCTGTAGAGCCCGCAAACCACAACTACTGAGCCCACGTGCCACAAATACTGAAGCCCGTGCGCCACAACTACTGAAGCCTGCGCACCACAACTACTGACACCCACGCGCCTAGATCCTGAGCTCCACAACAAGAGAAGCCACCGCAGTGAGAAGCCCGTGTACCGCAGGAAAGAGCAGCCCCTGCTCGCCACAGCTAGAGAAAGCCAGTGCTTGGCAACGAAGACCCAACACAGCCAAAAATAAATAAATTAATTAATTAATAAAAAAATTATACAGGGAAAATACATGCAGTTTACAGGGGGAAACCTGGCAGACACCACTTTGACCAATTAATTAAAGTTAATATCACCAGTAATGGAACAAATAGGTATCCCATGCCTCCTGATATGATCCACTGAGAAGGACACAATATCACTTTTAGGTATTCCTGCCCGAAACGCTTAACCTGAATCTAATCCTGAGAAGATATCAGAGTCATCCAAATGTAGATTCTCATTCTACAAAATAACTGACCAGGCCTCTTCATAAATGTCAAGGTTATGAAAGACACAGACAGACTGAGGACTTGTTCACATTAGAGGTTGCTAAAGAGACATGACCACTCAATGCTACGTGACTGAATGGGATCCTGGATCAGAAAACAATTGTCTTCTTTCACTATAAAGGTCATTATTGATACAATTGGGAAAACGTAATAAGGTCTGTAGATTAGATAATAGTAATATCATGTCAATGTTAATTTCCTGATTTTGATCCTTGTGTTGTGGTTATATAAGAGAATTCCTTGTTTATTAGGAAATAAACACTAAAGTATTTAGAGGTACATGTATATCCTATTTGCAATTTTCAAACAGTTCATACACATCTAGATATGGAGAATGTGAGAGCGAATGATAAAGTTAATTGGTAAAATGTTAATATTTGGAGAAAGCAGGTGAACCATATATGGAAATTCTTTGTGCTACTCTTGCAGCTCTTCAGTAAGTCTGGAGTTATAGCAAAACAAAAGCTCAAAAATAAAATAAATGTTTGCTGGATAAAAGCATGAAGAATTACCTAGCACAGTTGGTGGAATTAGTAGGCATTCAGTGTAAGGTGGTCATTACTAGAGTGTGTCTGGTGGGGGCCGTGAGTTGCCCCTTAACTAGAGGTATCAGAGTGTTCTAGGCCAGGGATTTTCAAACATTTGTGTGCCTAAGAATCACCTGGAGATTTTGCTCAGTACAGGCCCTGCTGTGTGTCTGGGTGGGGGTGAGATCCTGCATTTCTGACAAGCTCCCAGGTGATGCTGTCGCTGCCTTTCTGCCGGTCCGGGGATCACACTTTGGGTCACAAGGGGGTGGATACAGCTGGGATTAAGACCAGGTGTTCTGGAGCCTGGCTGCACTTCAGGACCACCAGAAGAGGCATCGTTAATTGGTCTTCCCAGATGATTCTAATGGGCAGCAGGATTAGACCTTGATGACCTTGCCAGCATCTGTCTCCTCCTATCTGTCATCTCAAGTTCAGACCCTCAGTCTGAACACTGCCCTGGCTTCCAAGCTGCCTTCTTTGCTGCTGCCTTACTCTGTCCTCTACCCAGAAGCCAGGTGAATCTTCCTATGCTCCTCCCCTGTTCAGACACTTGTGTGCAAGTCAGGTGCGAACTCCCCACCCAGGGGTCAAGCCCTCTGTGACTTGTGGCCAAAACCCACTTTACCTGGCTGCTTGCCAGCCTCCCCCTCCCCCTTGACACCCTGCTCTCAGGAGAGCAGTGTCCCCATCCTGCACCTCAGGTTCCCTGCACACAATTGCGTTGGGAACCGGCCCCCGACACACACACGCAGCAGGTCTCCAGGTAAGAACCACCACTTAGTACCTTCTTCCCCGGGGGCCCGTGCCATGATGTGTCAGTCTGGCTGGGCTCACCCCAGGCGCTCACTTTCCTCCAGGAGAGAGAGCTGGCTGAGAGCCCGGTGATCAGGCGCTCTCCTCACTCATAGCAGGGCAGGGAGGGTCTCTGCAGCTGGGACACAGGTCACCCTGTTCCTGTTCACCCAGGACAGGGCTCGGCACCCTGTCTGCGTGAGGAATTGCAGGGAGGGGACCACTTGGGTGTTGCCATGAAACTCTGGCCTGGCGCCCAATTCCCCATTCCCCTGTCCACCTCCCACCCACTCTTTCCCCTCCCTCCTTCAGCCCAGCAGGGGGCTAGGATCTGAAGGACCTAGCCAGGCCACAGGGAGATGTCACCTACGTTGAGAAGGGGGATGGGGGACCTGGATGCCACGAGACCACCCCCTTCTCTAGTTCTCCTTCTCCCCTGCAAGCCAAGACCTCTGGCTGGGCTGCCCCTTCTCCAGTCCTCGCGTTCCTGGGGAAAGACTTTCCAGATCCAGGACTGCCTGTGGCCCCACGTGCCCTGGAACTGATGGAGCTAATTCCAGGTAAGATGTTGGGCTGCCCAGGGAAGGGGCTTCAGTAATCAAAGGCGTTAGGGGCTGAGCAGTTGCCTCAGTTCCCAGGAGAATCATAGCTGGAATCTGAGGGACAAGCAGCCACTCTCGGCTCAGATAGGTTCAAGGTCAAGTCCCCAGAGGCTTCTTAGAAGGCTCGTCCCCACCTCTGGTTCCCACTCAGGCTGTTTCTCTCTCCCTCAGGGATGTCCAGGTGGAAACTCCCAGGAGAAGCTCATTCCATCCTCATGAAGGGAAGATGCCCTTCCTGCCTCCCATCAAAAGGTCTTGAAGCTTTGCACACTTCGTCTCCCTTTGGACCAGGGAGTCTTCAGATTCCCAGCCTTGCTGAGTTCTAGAGAGAGGGCCAGGAACTTGGAAGCAAATACGAGGTAGGCCCTTAAGAGGGATGACCCCATTTTCTGGATCTAGAATGTCCTCCCACCGCCCGGCCCCCTCTACCCTCCAGATGCCCTTGGGCGCCCCATGCAGGTTAACACCTGGCCCCCGGCCTTGCTTTCTGCCTCCAAGTCCTGGATCCCAGGCGGCTGTAAGAACCTATTTCGCAGGCAGATACTTTCTCAGTTGTTTACAATAACCATAATTTTCCAACCCCCAATCAAGACCACAACTTTAGGGTCACTCTTGGCTATAAGAGTCAGTTTGGATACTAAAATATTGTAGTTTGTAATGATTAGAGGAATCACGATTAGATTAGAAATGACAAGAATTATGGAGGGAATAAGTCAAGATATTTGAAATTGAGGCTGTCTTGGAAAATCCAAGATATATCGTCACTGTATATGTATTCTCTTCTATCTCCAAGTGAGACCCTCCGTAAATACTTGAACCTTCCTTCTGTTCTCCGTTCACTGCGTATTTTCCCCACCCTCTCACATCCATTCCACTCATCCCCAATAAGCACATTACATGGTTTTCCCATGAGTCAACCTTTATTGGTTTTTGAAGTAATGAATTATTGGCACAAGGATCAATGGGTTTCGAAGCAAATCACAGAAAGAAACACACATTGTGCAGGTGGGAAGACCCAACAGTGAAGAACCCCAGGGCAGCTGTGACCCACACCATGAGGGCTGGGTCTTGCTTGTAAGGACCCTGCAGCCAGGACCCAGCCCAGCCGAGACAGGCTACCTGGGCCCAAAGGTGACTGAGCCACATCTCAGGGAACCTGAAGGCGTCCCCCAGTCCTCTCCCAAAGATAATCATTTCTAGCCTTCTTGGAACCTTCTTCTAGCCTCCAAGTCTTTGCCACCAGCAGCAGCTTGACAGCCACGAGGACCCGCCACCGCCCCCAAGAAAGCCAGCCTGCTCTCCCTCACCTGTTCCTTTTCCCATGGAAGCCTCCCCCATCAGGGGCAGATTAAGGGCCCTGCAAAGGAGGAGCAGGAAGGCAAGGGTGGGTGTAAGAGGGCTGGCCAAGCCGAGTGACCCCTGAGGATATGTGCCCATCCCCTCCACCGTGGTGGGTCCTCCCGCCAGTATCTGGGGGGTGAGGCAAAGGGGGCTTCTCAATAGGGGAGCTGCTGCCGCCCCTCCTCTGAGTAGAGCTCCTCCTCTATGAACTCCAGGTCGAACTCGTCTTCCAGGGACCCTCCTACAGGCAGAAGGCGGAACTTCTTCCCTTGCAGTGTGCACGTGCGATGCTCGAAGTCCAGGACGGCGTTGTGGTCCTGGAGCAGGTCGGTCCCAATGATGGCGTCTTCGGCACTTGCGTTGGCCACTAGGAAAGCCGCCTTCAGCTTCAGCTTGCCCAGGGATATCACTGTATCCCAGACACCCAGGATCTTCATTTCAGCCCCGTTGGCCACTTTCACCACATTCTCAAAGGGTCGCAGGGTATCCAGGTCGCCACCGGTGACTTCCTTCCACAAGCGCGGGTGGACCACGGAGACCTGGGCCCCAGAGTCCACCAGGAAACTCACGGGCACGTCGCCAATTTTCCCCTTGAGGTAGTAGCCCTTACCCATGCTGTTGGCAAAGAGGATCTCCTTGGGCTGGTAGCTGTGGGCCGCCCCGGGTCCCCCAGTGGTCTTCAGGAGGGCCTCTTTCACAGCCCCGTATTCCCCCTGGTCCTCAGGACTGAGTCCACTGTAGGCCTCCAGGGCGTCTCCCCTGAGGGACTCTTTCAGGAACCTCAGCTTGGTGGCGTGGTCCCAATGGCTGAGGTCACTGATGACCTCAAAGCGGTTCAGCCAGAGGTGCGGGGCCACATTGGCTCCATCAAAAGGCTCCAGGACAAAGGCATGCTCCCGGTGGCCCTCCCAGCTCCTGGCTGCACTCTCGGCCATCCCTCTGCTTTCCTCTGGAACTGCAGCAGCAACCCACACCAGGCAGAGAAAGCCACAGAGCAGCGTCGGTGCAATCACGCTGGACACGAGGCCTCTCTAAGCAAAGTGTTGCTCGGTATTCGCCATGGGCAGGCAGAAGGGAACAGGTGAGGACTGTCTGACCGACTGCTGGGTGCAGAGACGGAGAGCTGCTGTAGCCTGCTCACTCTGCAGAGCCTTTTTGATGCCTAGCCTGAGCCCCCAGGGCTCCCCATTTGCCTTTGTTCTGGAAGCTCCGCCCTGCTCCTCCTACCCTCCTGCCAGCACCCTGTCCATCTAGCAGGATCAGTACCTCACCCTCCTGCATTCGTCATCGGGACGGGTACCTGCCAGCCACATTGCAAGGAAGGCCAGCCTGGGTCAGAGGGGCCCTACTCAGGTACCCTCCCCAGCCTATGTCCCAGAATAACAGATGAGGACAACAGGGGATGTTACGATATCCAGGTGTTTGTCATCAGCTGGAGAAGGAAGGGGGTGGCAGGGACCAGAGGCCCATCAGCTTCTAGACTGCAGAAGCCCCTTTGCATCAACCTCGAGTGACCCCTCTGAGTGGTTAAGGGAAAGGAGCTTACATTTATCGCGCTTCTGCTCCGTGTGGCGAGGGCTAGGTGTTTCTCGTGCGTTCTGAACCAAGTAGAGAATCCCGTAAGATTCACTGGAGAGGGAGGTGGAAGAGAGTCCCAGAATCAAGAATGTCCAGAAATAAATCGATTCTCAAATGAGGGGACCCACACATTTTCCATGAACGCAATTGTTAGAGTGACTTTCCCTCGTTGATCACACCTAATTCAGAGTCGGCGTGTTTGCGGGCTAAGCCTTGGCCCGCACACCCACATTAGGGCCTTGCAGTGGGCTGGTGCGTATCTTGCACTTATGGGAGTGGGGTCCAGAATCCGGAGTCGGGCTCCTGCTCTAGCTCTGGGTGGGCCCCACCATGGGCTCCTCCTCTCTCACCTTCCGGGAACCTTCCAAGAGCCCCTTCCCCAGGTGCTGTAGTCCATTCCCTCACCCAGTCATTCGTGGAAAGAGCAGCCAGGGAATTCCACTCCTTTGTGTTCCAAGAGGGGGAAACGTCCACCATGTTGGCAAAGCCAGTGGTGAGAGTCTGGAAGGCTTTGGATGGAGGAGGTTGGCTGTGGGACCTCTTGCAGGGGGAGGGTGCGGGAGGGTGGAGGGCCACCCCGGGCCACCCCATGGATGCCCAGAAGGCAGATCTGGGAGTCCTAGGGCTGGAGCCTGACTCGGGCCTGCGCAGGGTGACCGGAGCTGTTGGGGGACCCACATGTATGACCCCGTTCAGATGTCGCCCCTCCATGGAGCCCTCTACTCCGCCCTCGCTGGTGTACCTGCTCCCCGTTGAGCCATGCGTTGGCTGTGCTGGTCCGTTCACAAGTCCGTCTCATGCACGTGCACGTCTGTCTCCAGGCCCCGTAGAAACTTACTCTGGGGCCAGCAGGTGCTCTCTGCTGGGCTCCAGGCCTGGCTGAGTACCATCACCAAACAGGAGAGATGAACACAGGAGAGGAGCGAGAAGCAGTGGCACACCTGTGGCTCTGGGCTGTTTTTCCTTGCCCAGAGCCTGTTTCTCACCAGCCGCCTGTACCACCGATCACCCAGTGCCTGGCTGAATTCCAGAGGCCCCAGGCTCCAGTCCTGCCTATGGACGGTCCCAGGGTCCCGGACCATGCCGAAAGACCCTTAGTCCCTGCGGCTGTGTCAGTCTCTTCCACCTGACACAGTGAACCAGCACAGAGGCAGCTGGGTCAACACCTCTCGTCACAGCTGCCTGGCTGAGGTGGGGCCATCATGCCATTCCAGGAGCCCAGAGGAGGGGGAAGTGGAGTCAGTGGGAAGGTGTCAAGGGCAGGTGGGTCTCCGAGAAGATTGCATAACGCAAAACCTGTACCCAGAGGAATGGCCCTGCACCCACAAGACCAGGAAGCCCCTTCTGCAAGTGGACGTTTGTCAACAGACTCCCAGTCCCTGGAATGGGTGTTGTTCTGTGGCCCAGGGAACGGACCTAGTGGCTCTGTGGCTCCCCGGTATTCGTCACCCCGAACACCTGGTCCCCTGGAAGTGGGAAGGAGTGAAGAGGCTGGCATGTGACCGAGGGAAGTAAGAGGCAAGGTGGCTTGCCAGCTGACGCGCTTGGTGGGCACTGGGGCACCCCCAAAACTGCGTGCCTCCTTCTCGTCCCTGTGTCTGCTTCCTGACAACTGCTGGGGCCACACTGGGGGCCCGAGGAGGAGCCTGAGCCCTCAAGTCCCCAGGGTGGTGGGCAGGGCCCCAGGGTGCAGGGGGTGCAAGGGGGGCCTGGGAGGGCAACCGCACGTTCTCAGGAGATCATTTTGAGCAAAGAGCCTGGAGACACTTTATGGAGTCTGGGGCCCCCCGTGAGGCCCAGACTGCAACACCAGGAGGGAAAGAAGGGCACCACCAGCCCTTGCTGGGCACGCGGGCTCTGGTGGGTGCCTCACACTCCCAAGATCAAGGTCACCCTGGGAGCTGGATGGGGAGTGAGCAGGCGGGGATTTAAGGATTGTTCAAGGCAGGAAAAGAAGGCTGAGGGGACACAGAAGGTGCTTTAACTGGGACCGCTTCACGGGCATTCGATCTGGGGAGTCACGGGTGCTCTGCACTCAGCGGGGCCCGAGCTTGTTCGGAGGCTCTGCTGTTGCTGTCTTGAAATTCCCAATAGTTTGGAACAAGAGGCTGAACACTCATTTTGCACCAGGCCCTGTAAATTATGTAGCTGGTTTTGTCTCCATCCAATCTGCTGGGACTTCTCTCCACACACACACACACACACACACACACACACACACACACAGACACACACACACACACACACACACACAGGAGACAAACGCCCTCCTTACCCCGCCTCACACATACATGTCCACAGAAATGCACTCCCCACACACTGTGCACACATCCTGCACATGTAAAACCCACCCCCAGCACGCAGTCACACTACCATTCTCGGTTCAAAACCACTAAGCAATTGCATAGGCTTCCCTGGTGGCGCAGTGGTTGAGAGTCCGCCTGCCGATGCAGGGGACACGGGTTCGTGCCCCGGTCCGGGAAGATCCCACATACCGCGGAGCGGCTGGGCCCGTGAGCCATGGCCGCTGAGCCTGCGCGTCCGGAGCCTGTGCTCCGCAACGGGAGGGGCCACAACAGTGAGAGGCCCGCGTACCGCAAAATAAAACAAACAAAAAAAAAGAAACTGCGTAACATGCATACCGAATTCAGCCCCCACCTTTCGTTTCACAGATTTCTTTGCATGCACATTTACACCGAGTGCTAATATCGTATTTTACCTGATGTTTATGAGCCTCTGGGCACGCTTACTGGCCCAGAAAACTAGGCAGGTCCCGTCACCACGGCTTACAAGCTGATGAAACCAGGATGCAGATGTTTAACAGCCCAGTTTCGAAGAGTTTAAGGCCGACGTGTATATGCAGGCTGACCCCCAGGAGCAGACCCAGTCACGGCCACGCCACTTTGAGAGTGGGTCCTCCCGCCTTCTGCCCTTCCTCCACTGTGCGGAGCCGAGGACACGACTCCCTCCATCCTTCCTACCTCTGGGCTCTGCCACCACCAGCAAGCTCCCCTCGGCCTGCCCCACTCCAAGTAGCTCCCGCCCCGGCTCGTCCCTCCCGAGGCCCCATCCCGGGGTTGGCGTGAGTGCGGGGCTGGGGAGGGGTGATGGCACAGCTCCCGGGAGCGGGGTCCCAGCTGCTTCCAGGGTTTCCCTTCAGTGGGTCGTGGCATCAGGTCCTCAAGCAGCAAAGAGGGGCAAAGAGGTGAATTCTGCATAAAAATCCAGTTAGGGATTCAGAGCAGAGCCCAAGGGAGTCTGGGTGGGCTCTGACCAAAGCAAAGCCTGTGGGGAAACCCAAGGCACCAGCGGGTTCCTTATTTCCAAACCACAAACCCTCAACTCCCAGCCCCGCTGTTGCTGAGTGGGAAGTGCCCAGCACTCACACCAACTGTAGCCAGAGGCTATGGGGCAGGACAGCTTTTCCTTGCCTGGTCCCCCTCCTGGGTCCTGGGCACAGCTCAGCGACAAGGAATTCCTGCCCGGCCTTCCCTGCTCCCGTTCTCCGCTGTTCCAGAACCTCTTCCTCCCATTTGGGTCGCCCTGCAACTCCTTTACCACCTGGTTTAACAGCCTTCCACCCAGAAGCCGCTCCGCTCAGCCCACCGGCTGAATCCACTCTGTCAGCAGGCAGCAGGATGCCTGGTGCCCATCGTCACCCTGGAGGGTCCCCGAGATGTTTAGAGAACAGTGATCTGAGGCCCCAGTGCCACCTGCAGCGCTCCAGGCCAAGGGTCAAGACCAGGGCCAACCAACAGTCGGTCAAAACAAGTTGCTGACTAACTCCCTAGAAGTTCAACACGCCAAAACCGGTTCTTACCCTGTTCTTAGCTTTCAGTCAAATACGAAGACTTCTTAAGGTGTTCGGAAGGCCTCCCCACACCCCTCCTCACATCCCAGCCCTCCAAACTGGGTTCCCGCCTTCTTCCCATTTCCTGATGCCCCAACCCTAGAAGGTCATGCCCTCATCCCTTCTGCCACCCTCCCTCTGGGCCACAGAAGCCCAGGGGTTCTGCCTGGCCAGAGGGACTGGCTCTAAGGAAAGACCCCAGGCAGATTCCCCTCCTCTCCCATCTCCACGCTCCCCTCCACTTAACTGAGGCTGGGAGTGGGACTCATCATGTAATCCAAACCGCTTTGGACAAACACCCTTAAAATTTATGAAATATTCAGGCATTCAAAATATATAGACTGCAGTCTCCAAATACAAGGGGGCTTCTAACGACACCAGGAAACTTGGCTCAAAGCTAGACACGTGGAGGACTTTTGTCCAACTTAAAATACCTCCAAGGCAGCTCTGAACTGATCCTGAAACAGTTTTAATTGCTGCTAATGATAACTGGTATCTTGAGCCGTGCAAGCATATAACATAGCCTCAGCACAGGAGCTGTTTCTTTTGGATCCATTGTCAACTCAGCTTTGCTCCTAACTTACAGACGATGGGGGGACAAAGGGGGGCACCTTCCCTCTGGCATGTCAGAATGGTCTCTTTACCATCCGGAGGAAGGAAGGGGAGGGTGGGAAAGGGAAGGAGGAAAACCCAGCAGAACCCTGACCAGGATGGAAATCTCTAGGTTATCGGTAGCAGCAGTAACACATTTATCGAGCGCCTACTCTGTGCCAGACACCGTGCTGGTGGCTGTAAATTAGTGTAAATCACTCTGAGTCTGCAGTTCTTTGGGCAATGCCAAAGAAGCAGGTTGATTCAATTCTAGACTTATTTCTGCTTCACATTGAGCGCTGAATCAGATCTGAGCCCTCCACTCACAGAGTTCTCAGGTGAGCGGGGGAGAAAGACTCAGACGCAGACGTCCCAATTCCAGAGAGATGAGCACCTCATCCCACCAGAAACCAACCAATATCACCCAAGAAAAACCAAAATTAAAGGAGCACCAGAGAGGAGCCCGGGGAATGAGGGCAGCCACAAATCACAAACTCAGATTGATTTGTGGTTGCTCTCGGCAGGCTCTCTGGAGGGATTTGAGGGGGAAGGCCCTGGGACTGAGCCGGCTCATGTGGACACACCAGACCAGGAAGCCAGTTAGTCTCTGGATACAACAGTCCGACAGAAAATACAAATGTAAGCATAGAAAAAAGACTGGAAGGAAAGACAACAAAACAATGACAGTACTTTTTTCTGGGTGGTAGGCTCATGAAGATCTCAGTTTTCTTCTGTATCCATTCTGAGAATATATCCTCTAATAAAAAAAACACTATTTAAAAATAAAGAAGCTTCTTGCAAGTTCTGTAAGTTTAAAATTATTTTCAAGTAAAAAAAGATTTTAAGCGGGGGTAGATGGGAAATCGCTGTACCTTCAGATCAATTTGGCTGTGAACCTAAAACTGCTCTAAAAAATAAAGTCTAATAATTTTTTTTTAAATTTTTAAAAAGGCACTTAAAGGAGTGGTAATAAAATAACACTGACAATAGTAATAACTGTTGAAACTAAATGGTAGGTGTAAGAGGGTTCATCTGAGTTTTCCACAACTTTCGGGTGTGTTCAAAAATGTTCTATCATAGAAAGTAAAATACTAAGTACACAAAAGCTCTGTGCCAAGACCCTCCGCAGCCTGGCCGGTTCTAGGCCCGCTGTCCGGCAGTCTGCACGTCGCCCGGTCTCGGTCACCGGAGCCGCTGGTCACTCAGGACAGGTAAGCGCAGGGTCCCTGCTGGGCGTCCTCTCCCAAGCCCCAGAGCCGAGGTTCTCAGCTCAGTGCTGCCTGCAGCACCCGCCGGCACACCGCGCCCCAGGCGCACAGCCCTGCTCCCCTTCAGCGACCGGCTCCCCAGACCCCCGGCAGGGATACCAGGCTTGCTTCCTCCTGCCCAGGCTCCCACCTAGCTTCCTGTTGCAGGCCCCGGTCCTGTACTCTGTTTCTTCATGGGCTCCCCTCCCTCATCCGAGCCAGCGTGCGCTAGGCTCTCACATCCTAAAAAATACTCCCTCACGTGATCCAGCATTCCCCTTGGTCAATGACTATCTTCCTCCTTCCTGCCCAGTCAGTTTCTAGCAGGGCTGGTCCACACTCGCAGGGCCACGGCATGCAGATGCCCCACTGCGGGGCGCATGGGGCTGAAGGCCACCCACGTCCCTCCCCACCCCAAGCCAGTGTGCTCCAGATCTGTCTGGAGGAAGGAGGGGCCCCTCCAACTCGCACAAAGGTGCCATGTGGTCTAGAGCAGCCCGCTTCCCTCTGTCTCTCCGTGTCCGCTCCACTCACTCCCCAAGCCGCTGCCTTCTGCCCCTCCACCCTGAGCTATGCCCTTGCCAAGGGTGTCAGTGGCTTCCCAATGGCCGCATCGCAGGAGCCCCTGGGGATATCTGATTTTCCTAAGCGTTTGCCTTGCTGCTTTTCTTCCTAGGTCTTTTCTGCCCCATTGGCTCCTGGGACCCAAGTTTTTTGACCTTGTGCCTCAAAGACCATTCTCCTCAGTCTTTCATGGCGCCTTTCTCCGAGGCTCCCTCTACGGCCCTTTCTCTCTCACTCTCCCCCGCCTGTACCCCTGGCCTAACCTAGCCCCCTTGCTACATGCCACACCCACCTACAAGTGCCACTTTCCACACTAAATGCATTGTCTCCTGCCTAGACCTGCTCTGCCTCATGTGTTATCTGAGCAAAAGGCACCACCATCCAGCCAGTTTCCCAAGTCAGCCACGCTGGAGTCATCCTCGCCTCCCCCCTCGTCTCGCTGCCCATTCAGTAAGCTGATGGGTGGCCTTGTTCTGCTGGCTCCTCCTGAGTCCCCCCATCCTGCCCACCCTCTGCACCCCGACTGCCCTACCTCAGGCCCAACTGCTGCAGTAGTCCCCTCCCTGCTGTCCCCTCCCTGGTAATCCACTCTCCTAGGGCTGCCAGAGTCCTGAGATGGAAGTATACTCATTGCATTCTTCTGCGCAAAATTCCTCCGTGGCTCCTCAGGCCAAAACAAAATCCTGACTCTCAACATGGTACGTGAGGCCCCTCCCTAGCTCACGCTCCACCTACATCAGATGACTTGTATCCCCAAGCATGAGGAGCTTTTCATGCCTTTTCACAAGTCACTCACTTGGCCAGGCAAGCCTTGCCCACACCCCTGTTCCCCTGGTGAACTCCAGCTCTTTCCTCAGAAGTCAGCTAAGGTATTGCCACCTCCAGGAGGTCTTCCTTGATTTCCCTGACAGACTTAAGGGTTCTCTCCTCCAAGCTCCCATCACAGGGACTGCAGTCCTCATGCCACCTGCAAGGTCCTGGAGGCCAGGACCAGACCCATTCCTAGTTGGAGCACCAGCACAACCTAGGCATGAAGGTCGTGGTCTTTTGGGGTCTTTGTTCATGTCATTCCCTCTGCTCATCTATCCTCTAAACCCTGCTCACCTTCACCCTTTTCCCAGGAAGCACTGCCTGCTCTCCCTCAGCAATTGCCTCTCCTCTGTGGCTTTGCACGTCAGGCTGGCAGTGCTGTCTTCATCTGGTAGACCACTGTATTCAAACTTTTTTTTACGGTGATCATAGGAAGAAAGACATTTTTCATCATACTCCAGCACACATATGCATTATATGAAATATATATACACATATGTGTGTATACTGTATACATGTATATACGCATGTGTGTGTGTGTGTGTGTGTGTGTATAAAGCAAAGTGCATTTACCACATGTGACACACTCATATTTTCTCTTTTACTCCACTTTTTTCTCTTTCTTTAACGCTGGTAATGACACAGCGTTAAGCTCCCAACCCATGAATTGGTCCCCACCCGCCATTTGAAACCTCTGCTGTAGCCAGTGGGGATCCCTAAGGGTTTCCAGCAGGGGAGCAATGTGATTAGGAAGGTGGGTTAGGAGACTTCCTTGGTGGTCCAGCACTCCCAATGCAAGGGGCCCGGGTTCAATCCCTGGTCAGGGAACTAGATCCCACATGCATGCCGCAACTAAGAGTTTGCATGCAGCAGCTAAGAGTCTGCACGCTGCAACTAAAAGATCCTGCATGCCCCAACGAAGATCCCACGTGCCACAGCTAAAACCAGACACAGCCTAAATAAATAAATATTTTAAAAAAGAAGAAGAAGAAGTGTGGGTTAAGACAGTGCTTCTCAAATGTTTGAAGTTTTGTACATTTCCAATCTGTCATGTGCTTTATTTTTAAAATACAATAAAGATGAATTATTAGAAAAGAAAATAACAAAGATATAAAAAATAATGCAAGCCCGTATTTGTTATTATGAGCCTCCGTAGACACTGTGGAGTGGCGTCACGAGCACGCTGGGAGATGGACGCCAGACCGGGGCCAGAGGCGTGAGGCGGCTTTGCCAGGCCTTTTGAAGCCTTCAAGCCCTTGACACGTGCGACACCTGCACTGCCAACCTCTGTCCTGGAGGAGTTCCGGTTTGTACAGTCTGAGGTGCTTTGCTAAGGAGAAAGGCGGTGCTGGGCAGGCTCCTTATTGATGGAGCTGCCCTGCCTGTGTTCGAATCCTGACTCAGCCAGTAAGCAGCTGTGTGCCGTGGACAAAGGACTTAACCTCTCCCTGCTTCCGTTTCCTCTTAGGATCATCCTGGGAGATTAATAAAACAATCCATCCGGCCTTCCCTGGTGGCGCAGTGGTTGAGAGTCCGCCTGCTGATGCAGGGGACACAGGTTCAAGCAGGTTCGTGCCCCGGTCGGGGAGGATCCCACATGCCGCGGGGAGGCTGGGCCCATGAGCCATGGCCGCTGAGCCTGCGCGTCCGGAGCCTGTGCTCCGCAACGGGAGAGGCCACAGGAGTGAGAAGCCCGCGTACAGCAAAAATAAACTAATAATAATAATAAAAAATAAATAAAACAATCCATCCTGCAGGGTGGGGCCCAGGAGGGGAACTTGGTTGACACACCCCCTTCTGGCGCTCATGGTTAGGATTTTGCTGTCCTGGTCTCCTTTCTTTCTGAATCAGCCTCATCCTCACAGGTCCCTTCTCTGCCCCTCAGCGACCAGCGTGATCAAACCGCCCCAGCTCCTCCCTTCGTCTCTGCTTCACGCTCTCAGAAGATGGTCGCATCCTACACGGCAGAGAAAATAGTGAGCCCCGGGTTCTGTCCACTTCCACTCCTTTCTCGGGGACTCTTCACCCATCCAGGCTAATCCCTCCACCTGAGTCTCACTTACCCACCCCTCCTCTCTGCATTGATGGGAGCTTCTTTCCACAGATAATTCCCTCCCTCTTCTGGGAATCCTTTCAAAGAGTCAAGCCTCTGGTCACTCCTCAGCCTAAGGAAATCAGCCCTGTGGTGTGCAAATGTTAAATAACAGACCTGCTGGAGAAAAAAATGTATGCATACATACATATATGTGAGTTTATTATAAACGTTATTGACATAAAGGATGTTTAGCAATTTACAAATAATAATAAACTATACAGTACTCTTGGGACTCCCCTGGTGGCACAGTGGTTAAGAATCCGCCTGCCAATGCAGGGGACACAGGTTCAAGCCCTGGTCAAGCCCACGTGTCGCGGAGCAACTAAGCCCGTGCGCCACAACTACTGAGCCTGCGCTCTAGAGCCCGCGAGCCACAACCACTGAAGGTCCTGCACCGCAACTATTGAAGCCCACACGCCTAGAGCCCGTGCTCTGCAACAAGAGAAGCCACAGTAATAAGAAGGCCATGCGCTGCAACTAGAGAAAGCCTGTGCACAGCAGCGAAGACCCAACACAGCCAAAAATAAATAGATTAATTAATTTAAAAACATATATACAGTACTCTTTATTGTCAATTGCATATAGCAAATCGAGCCTTACAGAATGCTTTCATTGATTTTTACCAACCCACTGATTCCATAACCAACCTATAATTATAATTGAAAAATGAATGTAGTTCCAACATGAATGGTGGTTGATATTTTTGTGCCAACTAGCAAGGAAAAAGTGAAACAATAAAGATATATGTTGGAATTTCACTCATTTGTCCATGGCGTAAGCAACTTCCTTACTGAATCAGATAATGGTTTTTGAATACTGGAAGAACATTTGCTCGATTTTTCTGTGCCATTCACAATGTACTGGCCACTGGTACAACATACATTTAGATTTAATGTAACGTGCCTTGTTAACATTTCCTCTATAAATTTCTTAAGTCTAGATAGTCAACAAAACAATAAATCAAGCCCTGATTTGTGATGTTTGCCAGTTTCCATGGTGTAAATATTCCCACCATGGCCGATTTCAAGCTACCAATGTGATGTCACTGTGTGCAGAGCTGGGAAGAAAAGCACAGTAACACAACATTATATAGTATTTCCACAGGCGTAAGAGATGTAAAGAATCTTAAAGGCATAAATAGTAAAACATTGTAAAATTCTTAGGAAGTGATGAATTTTGAGTATTTATCTTTGTTTTTAATATAATTTATTTAATTGTAATTTTAGTATAGTCTAATTTTTAAATAATAGCTAGGTTTAATTTTTAAATAATAGCTAGGTTTAATAGTAGCTAGATTTTCTGTCTCACATAATTCCTGAAAATTTAACCATCAGCTCTTAGGAGCTGGTCTGATCTGAACACACCTGGATCTGACCCCCTCCCCCCCAGCTCTGCCTTGAATGGGACCTTCAAAAAGTTCTCCCAGCCTGATGGCCCCTTCCGATGTGTACATTTCAGGTCCTATCTTATAAGCAAAGCTGAGCCCATTTTCCTGCTCTCAAACCTGCTCCCCTCCAGGGCTACCATCTTGGTGAAGGGCTTCTCCATCCACCCAGGAACCCGCCTCATCACGATCCCACAACCCTCACACCTCCTCTGGCACCAGGTCACTGCCATGTAAACCCCCCTCAAGCCTGGCCCTGCTCTCTGTTCTCTGGCTTGCTCGGGATCACACTCCCATCACCTCCTCCCCGGACCCCCCAGTGGCCTGGCACTGCCCACCTTCCTCACGGCATCAAACCAGTCATTATGTCCTGCCCTGTTCTGTACTGGGCAAAGTCAGGCTTCCCAGAGCACAGTAGTCATTGTCTCTCATCCTGTCTTTCCAGATCCATCTCTGGCATGTCCTGCACACTCAACCTCTGCTCCAGCTGCATCCAGCTGCAGTACTAGCTGCAGTTCCCCTAAGGCATCCCACCCTCCCAAAACCTCCATGCCTCTCACATGCGTTCCCTGTCTCTGGAATGCCTTCCTCCAATCAGATTCCTGTTGGACAAAATCTTATTCCTTCTTTTGGACACACCTCAAATATTTTCTCCGTAATGAGCACCCCCTACTCCAAGCAGAATTCATTCATTTGTTCACTCACACGTTCCTTCATTACTAATGTTTCTTTAGTGCTATGTGCCAGTTCTGTGCTAGGTGCTGGGAGCCAGACTCTCCGAAAGCACTCAGTCTTATAGGGGAAACAGGACTACGGCAATCAGCTCGCTGGCAGACAGAGCTCTACAGAGGGTGTTGGGGAAAAGCAGAAGAGGAACGCCATTGCTAAGCCTCCCGGGGATTATAGCCCTTGATCTGAGCTTTGACAGATGGGTAGGAGTTAGCCAGGTGAGGAACGGGGGAAAGCGCTCCAGAAAAAAGGGGGCAGGTACAAAGGCCCTGAGGCATGAGAATGCAGGATGTGTTGGGAGCTGTAAGTGATTCAGTTTGGCTACCCTCGAGGGTCAAGAGAAGCCCACAGAGGAAGGCCAGACCAGATCCAGAGAGATTTTAGTTGGCACATGGAGAAAGTTTGATAAATGGTGATGCTGATAAATGGTGGTGAAGGCAATGGGGAGCCATGGAAGTCTTCCCCGTCCAGAACTACAGGCCTTTCAGAAGGATCATTTCGAGAAATTAATGGAGAGATACAGAGTACAGGGTTAAGTGATGGAAATGGCAGTGCAGTTAGAAATGGTGAAGGCCGCGTTCGGTGGCAGTGCTGAGGAGAAGAGAGGCCAGGCTGGGAGGGAGTGTAGGAGTAGAACCGGGAGTACCTGCTGACTACCTGGAAGGGATGACTGACGGGGCTGCCCCGATGCCTGGCCTGGGTGACTTGGAGGATGGTGGTGGCATTCTCTGGAGATCCCAGAGGAATGGCTTTATGGGGTGACTATGAATTCATCCTGCGACGTGCTGGGTTTGAGGTACACATGGTACAACCAAGTGGAAAAATCCCCTTGTCAGTTCGATAGTGGAATCTGGACTTCAGGAAGAAGTCCTGATTGAAAGATGGAATGTGGGAGTGGTCAGCAAATCAGCATTTGGGAGCCATCTCCCCATGGAGGGAGGGAGCTGACTGAGAAGAGAAGAGGGTCCCACCCCAGGCCTGGGGACACAGGCATTGAAGGTTCAGCCGCAGGCCAGGAGACGAGGTGAGAGAGGCAGAAGGCCGAGAGCAGAGTGGGGTCCCGGGAGACAAGAGCCAGGGGTGCTGAGGGAGGAGAGAGGGCTTAGCACAGGCCAAGGGTGGGAAAGATGGAGATATAGCTGAGGATTTTAGCAACCTGGTGGCCCTGGTGGCTTTGAGGGAAGGAAGGCCAGCTGGAGAGGACAAGTGCAGGGCAGTGGAGGGAAGGAGAAGGTGGGGAAGAGGGGATGCTGGCTCCCAGGAACGTGGGGCCTGAGAGGGACAAAGGAGGGAGGGGGCCCACCGTCCCGCTGGAAGGGTTAGCCTTGGGCGGGCGAGGAGCTGCCGCTCAGGACGTGTGCAGGGCGGAGCCATGACAGGGAAACACGCAGACGGCGAGCCAGGCAGGTGGTGTGTCCGTCCAGATTCCCTGGGAAGCAGGTGCAAAATGGCATTAGGAGCGAAGGGATTCAGTGGGGAGCAATGACTGTGAGAGAACGGGAACAGGAGCGGGCCGGGGAGAAGGCCGAGAGCGGGCGGGGCGATGCGCCCGCAGAACCTCACGCTCGCTCGGGGCAGCGGTGGCGAGGCCCGCACAGCCCTGCGACACTCAGCACTGTCTGCGGCTGGGGCCGCTGCCCCCAACCGCCCCCCCCCCCACGGCTTCCCTCCGAGGACTGAGCAGCATGCCTCCACGACAGCAGGGGCTCCCCACCCGGTGACCTCAGATTTCTCCGAGACGTGGGATTGGGGCTGTTCGCCAGGAGTGGGGTGGAGAGGTGATGGGTGGAGGGCTGCGGGGGAGGCTTGGCACCATCCTGGGGAGAGGAAGACTAACGCTGGAGGCCTCCAGTTTGTAGTGGCCCCAGTCACCCCATGGCGGAGATGAGGGCAGCAGGAGGCTGGTCTGACCCAGAGCCGGGATGTCTAGCCCAGCCATGGGCAGCGGAAGGACCGACGAGCAGGGCGTGGCGGGTTTGGGGAAAAGGGGTCTGACATGATGGAAAGGGTCTGAGCCTTCCGGAGCGGGAGGTAAGGATGGGCTGGGGCAGGTGCTGGGGAACTCTGTGAGGTTGAGGATGGGAGTGATGGGAGTCGCGGCTGAAAACTCTGTAAGGGAGAAGGCTGCGATCAGAAAGTGGGAATTCTAGAATTGTTTTAGAGCAGAGGTGGAACAGCTCTAGGTAATGACAATGTTGGGTGGCAGAGGACGGCACAGAGCCATGAGGCCAGGCTGTTCCCAGGATATGGGGTCATGGGCTGATGGCATGGACAGGACTGCAAAGTCCTGTCACATCTCCTGTCAGCCAGTTGCCCTGCAACCCTGCGCCTGACAGCCCCCAGAGCTCCTGGGGCAGGGCTAACCCTCGGGCACCCCTGGTCACACGCCTGGCAGCTCCGGCCATGCCCCTCTGGGACACTTCCAGGCTAAGGCTTGACCCTCAGGCGGGAGGAAGAGGGTCCACCCCAGCCAGAGGCCACAGAAGGCTGAACAGCCTCAGTCGGTGAAGGGCAGAGCTCCCTTTGAGGAGACACTAGGGTGCAGAGGGTAAGTATAAGAGGGCATTTAACAGAGGACCTGACTGCCTCCAGGTACTCAGGGAAGGCTTTCCAGATTTTGGATCTGAGGAAAAAAGGAGGTGTCCTAGGTGAAGTGGGGGGATCAAAAGGGGGTTCACAGAGAGGCTCCACTTGCCCAGCAGGAGCCCAACCTTTCCTTCCCTGTCACACTGCCTTCCCTCAGGTTTTGGAAGGTCCCTGTGGCCTTTCACCACAGGGCCTTTGCACATGCTGCTCCTCTCCCTGGAAAGCTCCCCTGCCTCCTCCCCCATTCTTTAGGGAATTGCTAAGTTTGGAAAGCACCCGGAATTACTTGAGGAAGACTCTGTAGCAGATACATTTGAATTTGCCATACACTTCACTCACAGACAGAGGCCAAGTCTGTGGTTTTCTCTCTGTGGTGCCATGTCGTCATTGGTAAAATGTGGGTCTTGCTGAGTGATAAAGGGGAAAGGAGTGGAGCACGAAGGAGATGTGAGCCTGGAGGCCCCTCACTGTGCGAGGCACAGAGTAGGTGCCCAAATTTATTTGCTGAATAACCGACCAGTCAGGCCCAGCCAACGGGGCCTATTTAACGTCCACAATTGCCCTGCAGTCAATGAATTTGCCTTTGACTGGGCTGAGCCAGACAACCTTGAGGTCAGAGCATATGTTGGAGATTACGCATCTCAGGGCACAAGGGGTTATACCTGTCCTTGCTCAAAAATTACAGGAAGTTGCTAAATGGGCCAAAAGAAGAACCAGCACACTTGTTGCTCTGTCTCTCTGCCCCACCTCCAGCTGTTGCCTCATGGAAGGTCAAAACAAGTAAGATAAAATCTGATTCACAGCTCCAAAGAGAAAGGAGTGAGAAATGTGACCCACCCTCGGCTCTGCCCCAACCAGCCCCGTCTCTCCCCACTATGTGGCGCCGGGGAGGCCCGACCCAGGACGGCGACCCCTGAGGCCAGCGCCCCAGCCTGTGCCAGGGTCCCCCTGGTTTCCATTTTTATACTCTTTTCTGATCTCTCATGAGATCCAAACCTGGTTTCATTTCTTGATAGTGGGTCTGGTTGTTTTCATCTTCTCTGACAAAAAGTTGGGTGTTAAGTCAGGGAGGGTTGGAAACCCACAATCCTCCAAGCCCTGGTCTCGGCCCACTGGCTTCTCAGAGGAGGTGCAGTAGCATTTTTCCTTGGAAGCCAGGCCCAGCTCCCCAGCACCTCGCTCCCTCCCATCTAATCTTGGTGAGGCAGCGGTGTGGCTGGCAGCCTTCTCCCACACCCCAGCCCCAGGAGGCCCAGCCCGGCCAGGAGTCTCTCCGGGGCCCTGGAGGCTGAGTGGAAGCCCTCAGGCAGGCCGTTGGACCAGAGGAGGCTGATTCTCCAGAACCAAGACACATCCTTAGATGTAAAACACATCTTTTCTGGAACCTGACACAGGGCCTTTGCCCAGAGGTGATTTTATTTATTCTTTTTTTTTGGCTGCGTTGGGTCTTTGTTGCTGTGCGCGGGCTTTCTCTAGTTATGGCGAGCGGGGGCTACTCTTCATTGTGGTGCACAGACTTCTCACTGCGGTGGCTTCTCTTGTTGCAGAGCACGGGCTCTAGGCACGTGGGCTCAGTAGTCACAGGCTTAGTTGCTCCACGGCATGTGGGATCTTCCCGGACCAGGGCTTGAACCCGTGTCCCCTGCATTGGCAGGCGGATTCTTAACCACTGCACCACCAGGTAAGCCCCCAGAGGTGATTTTAGATCATTATTTGTTGCATTCTTTCCAGGGTTATTTGCGTGAATGAATGAATGACATTGACACTGTCAGGAACCTTCAAAACCTATACATTTCTGGGTTAAGAAAACCCTTTACCAGCCTCTTTCCTTTTTCCCAGAGACACCATCTCACCCCACCAGTGCACGACCGTTGCAGACCCCCTTCTCCTCCAGGTTCAGAGGCTCCCAGAGAGTAAGACGGCATGATGCCTCCTTTCCTCATGGGCGACCGTTGCCTCTTCCCCACACCTCACTCCCACTCTGCTCTGTCTGTCACTGTGCCCCAGGTAACACACCTAGACAGAGAGCCCTCCCCCAGACCAACCTATATGAAATTGTCTGAGGATAGAAAGTGCTAGAATATGAACACACACACACACACACACACACACACACACACACACACTGAAGAAGCACAAACTGGGCAAAAATATAGGAATTCAATTTCACTGATTTTTGTTTTTAATTACGGGATTTCCCAGTGTCTCAAAAGAAAATTACAACCCCCCAGACAAGCATATATAAGTAAACACATAAAGACACTGGCAACAAGCCCACTGTGGGTGGGAAACCACCAACAAGGGGAACTCTGCTCCCCTCTAAGAGTTCTGTAATTGTTCCAGAGGCGCCATTCCTGCTCCTCCAACCATAGTGTAAGTTGCCTAAGATGCTGTCGAAAGAGCACAGGGCCAAAAGGCAGGAAACTTGAGTTCCAAAACCACGACGGCCCCTAAGTAGCTGTATAACGTTGGCCGAGCTCCTTAGTATCTCTGAGCTGTCCTCTTTCCATCTGTTAAATGAAGGCTGGCCTTTAGAACTTTTCTTGTACTCACAGTGCCTGGCCCAGTACCGCCTAGGAAGATCTTAGTCAGTATAACTGGAAAGAAATGGCCCAACATGATTTTTGTATCCATGATCCCAAACCTGACTTAAGATTTGGGTAAATAAAGTACCATTTCCCAACAAGTTCATCAGGAAAGTTGGATAGAATGCATCTTTGGAGGATCATAAGGTCTTAGAGATTCTCTCTTTTTCAACAACCCATTTTTCAGCCCATGGGGTGAAGGGGAGAGAGGTTGAAATTGGTAGGAGTAAGTCTGTGGGGGCAGTGGAGGGACCTATGTGACCGAATCACTAAGGGGAGGCTTGCTTGTGTCACTGCACCGTTGCAGGCTGGCTCGTACCTGTCTCTAGGTGGGAAGGCCCAGATGTGGGTCCCTGCCTTTGGGGGGTGCATGGTGATAATGGCATGTGCCTACCCATTGCCTGGATGCAAACCCAGAAGTCACCCCGAGCCTGGCCCAAGGAGGAAGCGGGTGAGGTACCCTGGACCACCTGTGCAGGAACATGAGTGGAGAAAGGAGGACAGCCCTCTGCAGGATGGGTGTGCAGGCAGGGTCCTGGGCCTACTGTCCAGGCAGAGACCCCAGAACTCTGAGAGATGCTTACTGTTGCCCCCAGAGAACCCTCGTCCCCAGGAGTTCCTATGCATTTCCCAATACCCTCTCCCCAGCTGCTCAGGACTCTGGGGGACATGAGAACCTGGGAGTCTCCTCGGGGAGGGTTTTCCCAGACTGGTTCTCAGAATGGTCACACACGCATCCCAGGACGTTTGCCTTCAGGTTCCCTCTGGCCCAGAGGGGACACAACCCAGTGGGCTAGAAAGCTCAGCGTCAGGGTCAGGCCAGTTCTGCCCCTCCCCCACCATTTGGCTACAGGAAAGCTACCTGGTCTCTGTTTCCTCTCGTATAAAATGAAAAATAGGACCAACCCGACAAGCATTAATGCAAATTAAATGAGCTAATGTACTGAGAGCACTGGCAACCCAGAGCTAGCTCATACTTACCGTGAAGATTACACACAGCTACAGACCCCTCACAGGTCAGACAAGCAGCAGGCCTCGGTAACATTCTGTCGGCCACGCTTCTAAAGGGCTCCTGGCCAGGTCATGTGATTGTGACTGGGAAAGGCCAGGCACATCAAAATGAAAGAAAACCTCGTCCCCCCCCCACCCCAGGACTGGCAGACTCTAGCACCCATGGCTGCTCTAGAGGTTATGAAACCCACCCCTCATTGCACAGCTAAGGAAACCATCTCAGAGAAAATGGGTAACGTGCCAGAGGCCACACTGCGAGTTTGTGACAGTATTTGGAAAAGAGGACATATCTTCCAATGTCTTCTAGGTGTGGCCAGGTTACTTTCTCAGATATTAACTTGTGTTTAGATGGTTGCATTCTTCTTCTCCCTTCCCATTCCAAGGTCTTAGATCTGTCCTCTTTGAGCTTCAGGACCAGACGGAATCTGACCCTGGGCACAGAAGCCTGACTGTGGTCTGGAGCAGAGTCAGAGCCTCACAGGGCACCAGGGCCCATGCGAGTGGACAGCCCATAGAAGGCCCCGTTCCCAGGCAACACCATGAGCCTCCTGGATTCCAGGGTGACCCTTACCGGGAAGGGGCCTATAGTGACCAAGATGGAATTTCCTCCCTGTCAGACCAGATGGGAGCTCACGGTCGGAACTAAGTTGATCTCAGGAGGGTGGTGGACTGAGATTCATACTGTCTACACAAGGCACTTCTCAGTCCCCTTCACAACATGGTTCCCTCTGACCATATCACCCATTTGTACAGCGCTTGACAAAGTGCCTTCATTCGGTCCCTGAGATTTCTCCCATTAACCAGGTGAAAAAACTAGAGCTCAGTAAATGGAAGGGATTTGCTCAAATTCACATAAGTAGTAAGAGAAGTAAGACGAAAGAAGTAAGAGTAGTAAGAGTAGTAAGAGAAGTAGGACGAAAGCACAATTCTTCCGACTCCAAGACAGTGCTCTTGACAACACGTCACTGCCCACCCTGTACTGCTCTTTGTACACAGCTGGCTTCCTGGCCGCCAGCTGAGCCCACTCTCAGAGAACACACCTCACTGTCACCTGGGTTCCACGACCTGGGGCAGGCCTCTGTAGGAGAAACAAATCCTGCAGGGAGCATCTGGGCAGGCCAACCCTTCCCCGGGGCCCCTACCCTGGTGACTTTGCAGGATGCAGTGATGGCTTTCTAGAAACTCACCTGACACTGGTAGTATGTCAGCTTGGATGGAAGCTAAAGGCCTAGGCATGGACAAAAACCCCTATAGATGATTGGGAAACCAAAAACAAAAGTACAGCTGGCCACCAAATATGAAAAAATCTGTACACCCAGTAGCAATTAAGAAATGCCTATTAGGGGAATTCCCTGGTGGTCCAGTGGTTAGGACTCCGCGCTTTCATTGCCGAGGGCCTGGGTTCAGTCCCTGGTGGGGGAACTAAGATCCCAAGCCGTGCGGTGTGGCCAAAAAAAAAAACAAAGCCTGTTAAATTCACATTACTGTTTTTGCTGTTATGTCTATTAGGTTGGCAACGTTTTTTTCCTCCTATACTATTGATGAGAATATAAATTGATGCAACTTTTTTACACACACACACACACACACACACACACTCAAAAGTCTTAAAAGTATTCACTTCCTAAATACAACATGGTATCTTGAATTTTCCACGGAATGGAAAAAAAACATTAGGAAGAAAACTGGTGAAAGCCAAATAAAATCTGGAGTTTAGTGAATAGTAGCACACCAATGTTACTCGATGAGCTTTGACAAATATAATCTGGCTGGGTAAGATATTGATATTAGAGGAAGCTGGGTGAAGGGTATATGGGAACTCGCTGTACTATCTTTGCAACTTTTCTGCAAATCTAAAATTATTTCAGAATGAAAGCTTTATTTTTTTAAATGCTCACATTCTTTTACCCAGAATTTCACTTCTAAGGTTTTATCTCAAACTTATCAGAGATACGATGGACACTTACATACAAGGATATTGCCCCACTTGTGATAATCATAGAAATGTGGAAATGAGTATGTCCAAGAATAGCATGTTGTTAGAAGTTATAATAAGGTATATATAACATATATATATATAACTTACATATACATATAACATATATATATATATAAGTTGTTATAAGTTATGGTGCATCCAATGATGATAGAATGTGGTCAGAAAGAATCACACTATAATAATATTTATTGGCACTGAAAATGCTTACAATAAAGGTAAAGTGAAAGAATTAGGATACAAAACTGTATATATTTTAAGCACAATATAATTCTTTAAATGATGTACATAAGCAAATACACCAATACATTGAAGGTAGTTATTAATGGGTCATATAATTAGAGTGAATCTAAGTTTCTTCTTAATACATTTATGCATATTATAAATTTTCTACAATGAACGTATATGATGTTTAGAATCAGGAAAGAAGCTATCAAAAATCCCCAACCCATGGCAGTTCCTCAAAAATTTAAACACAGAATTACCATATGACCCAGCAACTCTGTGAGGTGTATACTCAAGAGAATTGAAAACATGTCCACACACAAAAAAAACTTGTACGTGAATGTTCACAGCAATATTATTTATAATAGCCAAAAAAAGAAAGCAATCCACATATCCACCAGGACAAATGCAATGTGGTATATCCACCCAATGGAATATTTTTCAACGATAATCAGGAATGAGGTACTGACACGTGCTATAACATGGATGAACCTTGAAAACATTATGTTAAGTGAAAGGCACCAGACACAAAATGACACTGATTGTATGATTCTATTCACATGAAATGTCCAGAATAAGTAAATCCATAGCGACAGAAAGTAGATCAGTGGTTGCCAGTAGGGCGTAGGGAGTGACTGCTAACGGGTTGGGGTGATGAAAACGTTTTGGAATTAAATAGTGATGATGGTTCTGCTACCTTATGAATATACTAAAAACCACTGAATTATACACTTTAAAGGGTAAAGTTTGTGGTTTGTGGATTATCTAAAAAAAAAAGAGAGAGAGAGAGAAAGAAAAAAATTCCCCTACCCAAATGCCACATTTCACTGCTTCTCATCATTTCCCTTTAAAAATTTATTTTCTTTACTTCTATTTCTTTTATTTATTTATTTATTTATTTATTTTGCAGTACACAGGCCTCTCACTGTTGTGGTCTCTCCCGTTGCGGAGCACAGGCTCCGGACGCGCAGGCTCAGCGGCCATGGCTCACCGGCCCAGCCACTCTGCGGCACGTGGGATCTTCCCAGACCGGGGCACGAACCCGTGTCCCCTGCATCGGCAGGCGGACTCTCAACCACTGCGCCACCAGGGAAGCCCTATTTTCTTTCATTTTAAAAGATGCTAGGCTGGTAGAGTCCAGCTGCCGCCACAAAGCCAGATCTTTGTAGGCAGGGGAGGCGGCCATCTGTTTATGGGGTGGATGGAAGGTGACTGTGACCTGAAATTGCTCCTCATCGGTTCCTTCCTTGCCACCGGTTAGTCCTCTTCACCTTCTTTCCCTCCCTCCCTCCCTCCCTTCCTCCTTCCCCCAGGCACTAGAGCTACACTGCCCAGGGGACCCCACAATGAGGAGCTCATCCTTAGAGTTACCCTTTGCAATTGACACTCTCTCTTAAATCTCCCATAGAAAACACAAGTTTTCTGGGATTTTAAATGTAACACCTGTGTGGGAATTAACTGATCTGAGCCTCCCGACATACCACTGGCTGAAAGGGAAGGCCACACAGGAAACTTGCCAAGGGCAAAGGGAAGGGGAAGGTTCCCAGCAAGCTGTGCCTCCTGGGATGGACAAGTGTTGGTGGGGTGCCAGGGCACTGGCGCTAGGAACCTTGGAGGAGGGAGGGAGGACAAGGGCATCAAGGCAAATACACTGACTTCCCGGTCCTGAGGAGGTAGGTCCGCTTCTCAGCCTACTCGGGCCTGAGGCCCCTTACTGTGAACTCTCAGGCTTGGAGGCCTTTTAGATGTCCTGAGCGGATGATGTTGCTGCCTAGAAGAGCGGGAGCAGAAAAGGGGAGAGAAGAGGAACAGAAAGGGCTGGCAAAGCTCGCGATGGGTCCCTCCCCCAAACCCTTCCCCCCACAGCCCTGTGGAGGACTCGGCACTTAAGGACGCTCGGCAATGTCAGTACTTGTGTCCTCAGTCCGTGTCAGTTGAGCCTCTTGTTCTGCTGGAAACCCAAGGTCTCTGGTAGCCTTCCTAAGAACACGGGACGGGGCCAAGTATAAAGTAAAAAGAAGATTCAGTTTCGAAAAAGTATACTTGAAAATTTACCCAGTGGGCTACCCGATCACCAGGTTTCAGGTAGAAGGTGGGAGTGGAGGGGAAACTCATGTGTCAGGGTCAACAGTTCTGCCCGTCTAGCCATCTCCCCCTCCCTTCTTCTGGATACAGCGTCTCACTTTTCTGAGGGAGACCTCCATCTCCCTCAATTCCCAGTGGGACTGTCAGCACAGTATCCAAACCTGCCCATGAGACTCTGTCTGGAGATCACACAAGGAGGCTGGCACTACTTCTGTCCAAAGGCAGCCTTCCTGTTCCTGAGAGCCTAGGTCCAATTTTCCTGGACTTCCTGAGGCCTCAAGGTCAACCCTTTCTTCAAGGTGGTGAGCTAGGATTCTGCTAATAAATGACCTCTTTTGGCTTGTATCAGCTGGACCTACACTGATAAGGTATGCCAAACATGATGCAATGGTAGTAAAAATTCCCATTATTTACTGATTATCTACCATGTGCCAGGAACAGTGAGGGGGCCTGTCACATGTATTATCTAACTCTCTTTCCATAGAAGCAGAAACCAGGACTCAGCGGATTAATACCATGTCTACAGTTCCATAATTAAAGGAGATGGAAAGGGGATTCAGGTCCAGTTTGATCTAGCTTCCAAGTCTAGGCACAGTCTCTTGTTCTCTCGCTCTCCTTTCTTCCTTCCTTCCCTCTCTGTCTCTTTTAGACTTGGACCTTGGGGCAGAGAGCTGAGTTAACCAAACTCCTCAGTTCCTGGCACTTGATCACCATTGGTCCACATAAAGTCCCTCTCTTGTTTCATTATCCAAGTTCTTCCCACCTCACCATACCACTTTCTCACTGCCCAGGATCATGGTTCGCAAGTGATAGGGTCTGGCCTCTCAGTGACAGGCACTCCAGGTATTTGGGAGAATCTAGCCTCTGGGTTTCTTTATTTCCTTGAGAATCAAAATCCAGTTGGACCTGGGAAACTTTTCCTGTTGACTCTCCAGCACTCCCATCAATTGGCCAAACTATCAGCCTTATTATGGGCTCAGGCCTGGGCTGGACTGAGATGTGGAATTAGTAAGAAAGGGAATGACTGAGTCTCTACTCTCAAGGATTTTAAAGTTCATACATCCATCTAGTCAACAAATACATATGGAGCACAAACTTCATGTGCGAGTTCCAAGGACAGAAAGATGAATGCAACAGTTACTGCCCTCTGAGAGATAAGAGCCTCCTCCACTAGTAGGAGAAGAAAATTAAGCAACAAGACTTGTGTCACAAGTAGGAGAGATGCAGGAGAGGTGAACACGGAACCCAGGCCTGGGCATGGTGTGGCTCGTAACATAACCCCAGAAGTGATGAAGAAATAAGAAATATAAATCTATAAGTACATTTGTTTCTCCTTATCTGCCTCAGCATTGCACAATAATGGTGGGTGGATTTTTCATCAGACTTGGAGGGGAAGTGTGGGATGGCCAGACTTAAAATGTGGACTATGGGGCATGCAGTAAATTAGATGTGGGGAGCCCAGAGGACACCTCAGACAAGGAAGCAGTCATCCTAGACTAGATCTGTCTAGGAACCAAGGGAGGCCTGCCTGCCTGTCAAATGGGACACAGATGTCCCCATATGCAGATGCCTTCACTGGAGAAAAACAGTGTGTCTAATATGAATCCCAATCAAAAGACACAGTGCAGAAGGCTCTGCCCTGCAGGCAGGACCTCAGAGCTGGGCTGCTTCCCACACGGGATAGGTAGTAGTGGGGGCAGTTTAGCTAACAGTGCCCATTACAGGTCCCAGCACAGAGCAGGGCTCCAAAGCAAAGGTTTCTGATCATTGAGGAATGTTCCAATATTACAGCAGACCCCCAAATGGTGTGGGCTTCCTTGTGAGGTAGTAAGCTGCCTGCTATGAGAATTCTTCAGGCAGAGGCTGCAGACCCTAAACAAAAGTGTTTTTCAAACTTTTGGTGATCTATTACACATGCACACAAACATTAGGCAAAAAAACAAGTTTCACAGATGATACAGGTAAATGATACTTACTCTTTCTTCCATGTAGTATGCCCTAATATTTTTATTCGATTTCATTTTTAATAAATGCTTTTAACCACTAAAAACTGGTTTCACGAGCCACAAATGGGTCGAGACCCACAGTTTAAAAACACTCCTATGCTAGCCAGCATGTTCGATTCCCTGAACTCCACAGTACTACCATTTCTCTTGACACCAGTGAGCACCTGTAGATGACTTACCCCATCAAAAGGGTGATTCTCTTAGAGCCGAGCAGGGACTAGAAGGGGAAGGTTCTGCTGACAGGTACAAGGGCTCCCTGGTACAGCTGCCTAGAGACCAAAGCCGCCGATTCATCTGACCCAACAAATATTTATTGAGTACCTACTATGTGCTGGGCACTGTTCTAGTGTCTGTCCCATGAACAAGAGATTAAAAAGCCCTGGAACTTCCCTGGCAGTCCAGTGGTTAAGACTCTGCACTCCGAATGCAGGGGGCACGGGTTCAATCCTTGTTTGGGGAACTAAGATCCCACATCCCGGGCGGTGCAGCCAGAAAAAACAAAACAAACAAACAAAACAAACAAAAACCCCCTGCCACGATGGCAAGAACATAGGGAAACTGGAACCCTTGTACATTGCTGGTGGGAATATAAGATCGTGCATCCTTTGTGGAAAATGGTATGACGGTTCCTCAAAAAATTAAACATAGAATTACATGGCATATACCTACAATGGAATATCACTCAACCTTAAAAAGGAAGGAAATTCTGACACATGCTACCACATGGATGAACCTTGAAGACAATATGCTAAGTGAAATAAGCCAGACACAAAAAGACAAATATTGTATGATTCCACTTATGAGAACAGACCCAGAATAGGTCTACCTAGAATAGACAAATTCATAGAGACAGAGTAGGATGGTGGTTACCAGAATCTGGGGGAAGAGAAGAGAGGGAGTTATTGTTTAATGGGTAGAGAGATTCAGTTTGGGATAATAAAAAATTTCTGGAAAAAAATGGTTCTGAAGAACCTAGGGGCAGGACAGGAATAAAGATGCAGACGTAGAGAATGGACTTGAGGACACGGGGAGGGGGAAGGGTAAGCTGGGATGAAGTGAGAGAGTGGCATGGACATATATACACTACCGAACGTAAAATAGATAGCTAGTGGGAAGCAGCCACATAGCACAGGGAGATCAGCTCGGTGTTTTGTGTCCACCTAGAGGGGTGGGATAGGGAGGGTGGGAGGGAGGGAGATGCAAGAGGGAAGAGATATGGGAACATATGTATATGTATAGCTGATTCACTTTGTTATAAAGCAGAAACTGGCACACCATTGTAAAGCAATTATACTCCAATAAAGATGTTAAAAAAACAACAACAACAAAAGTTCTGGAAACGGATGGTGGTGATGGTTGCAGAACAATATGAATGTACTTAATGCCACTGAATTGTACACTCAAAAATGGTTAAAATGGTCAATTTTGTGTTGTGTATCTTTTGCATAATTTTTTTAAAAACCTGCCACATGGAACTTAGGTTCTAGAGGCACAATCTGGGGAAGAGCTCCTTAACAAAGAGTAGCGCTAACTCTCCCCACCTCAGAGCAGGGGAGTAAACTCAGAGTAAAACTACATCCGGGTTCTGCAGAGTAAACTACATCCGGGTTCTGCAGAATCTGGGTGGGGTGGTAGAAGGGGGTCAAGAGGCAGGAGGGCGGGCACAGGTTCCCACACATTCTCTTCACACAGAATATGTGTTTTCAATTTCAAGCAAGTTCAGATAAAACTCTGGGAAAAGGCCACCACATAGATTCATCAGTTGTAACAAACACATGGACCCAGCGGGGGGTGCTGAAGCTGGGGGAGGCTGTGTGTGTGTGGAGGTGGGGGATACATGGGAACCCTTCCTCTTAATTTTGTTGTGAACCTGAAACTGTTCTTCAAAAAAAAAGTCTTTAGGGGAAAAAAAAGGCCACCACTACTTAAAAACATGTTTTTTCCCTAAACCACTGCCTTCCTTTTTCAAAATGACCACTGGTTGAGAGATGTTTGCATGAAGAGTGAGCAGGCAGGGACCACTTTGCAAGACGGGGTCCCCTGAGCACTTCCCAGGCGGGCGCTGGCTTCGTGAGGGGGATCTCATGAGGAGGCAGGGATTCGGGGAGCAGGAGACAGGCCTGGAAGGGTAGGGCTCTCAGAGCCCTTCTGGCCCTTCCCCGGGGCTGGAGCAGTCAGCTATCAGACCTCTGGCTCCAACTCCTCCCGAGGGCTGGGCTCTCGGCTGAGTCACCTCTGGTGGGGTATGGAAATGGCACCCAATTTTGGCCTTGGAAATCTTCGGTCCAAGTCCTGGCCCTGCCCTTTACAAGACACTTAATGTCGCAGCCTGTTTACTTAGCTGTAAAATGGGGATGACTGATACCACCTGTCTCCCGGCATATGACGTGCCATGACTCTGCAGGAGGACACCCAGCACAGTGCCAGGCACAGAGGAGGCACTCAGAGAGCTTTAGCGTTTGGGGCCCTACAGCTCAGGAATAGGGTCTGCGGGCCCCAGCTGTGCCGGGGGGCCCTGTGGCACTCCTATACCCTTGGACCTGCCAAGCCAGCCTGGCCAGTCCTAGCACTTGGTGGGGTGCAGAAGGGGCACCTCGTGCATAGCCACCCCCAGAGCAAACAGCCAGGGAGAGCACTGGACTGACGAGACAGCAGCCCTGGGATGCCTGGAAATGCTGTGGAGCCAAGCCATGGTTTCAGGAGCTGGTCTCAGAGGAAGGAGGCCTTGGACTGCCACCCCGCCCCACAAGCCTTCCGCCAGTGGCCGTGCCCTGGGCTCCCCCAAACCCCATCCCCACATGCGACACTCCTCCACCTTCCACACTGGCCTTTGACTTGTTGAAGGCAGGGAGCCAACCTGCTCATCTCTACTCCTCCAGCACTGTGTGATGAATCAGCGGAGGTGGCGGTGGTGGTGACAATGAGTGGATGACCATCACTGAAGCCATCTGGTACACAGCCCTTACCAAGGCTGTGGAATAGTTCTAAATGCCTCTCTTTAACTCAATTAAACTTCACAGAAGTCCTGGTAGGAGTGTACTATTGCCATGATCCATATTTTTAATGAAGGGACCAAGATGCAGAGAATAACTAGTCAAAGGTAACACACAAAGCGACCAAAGCAGGACTTGGACCCGGAGCCTCAGTTTGCCCTTGTACAGCTACTTACTCCAAAGTGCCTGGGCAAAGGTGCTCTCTGCGGACTCCTCGTCCATGGCAGAGGGAGCATCTTGGGAAGGAACTTTAGAATCCTCATGCCACCTCGCTAGGCATCCCCTCTGAGATGTCCCTGGCAGGGAGGCCATCCAAAGGCCATACAAACCCTCCATTGACAGGGAAGACACAGTGCGTCTTCCTCAAGCAGAACCTAGGCCTACTTCCCTCTAACTTGGGCCGCCCTCTGGACATACAGAATTTTCCCCTTTCACTCTCAGGAGACTCTTCGGGTATTTGGACTCACCTCTCTTCCCAAAGCTGATGTTCCTTGCCACATCACCCACTGCTCTGTCCCCAGACCCTCTCCAACCTGATGGCCTGCCCTGAATGTTTCCTTCTTTGTTAGTCTCCAGAAGCCTGCACTCCACACTGGACATCCACGTGTCCTAAGGAGCAGGGAGTGGAAATGGGCTGCACCCCCTCCTTTGTTCTGGGTTGGCACCTCCGGTGTGTGCCTGGGCTCTCTTGAGCCCCACACTCCTGGTCCACAAGGAGCCTGTGGAAAACCAGCCCCTCAGGCCCCTCCACAAGCCCATCTCAGGCACCCCCATTACGCACTTGGATGATTAAATTTGTTGAACCCAAATATATTAAATTTTCCCTTATAAAATTTCCTCTTTTTCCACCCTGATAAGACTTTCAAATCCTGACTTTGTCACCCCAAAGCCATTTACTTGTCCCTCCCAGAGCTACGTCATCTTTAGCTTAGAGAAGCCTACCTAGTGGGTCTTTATTGATTTAAATGTTAAAAATTGCTGAAAAGGACAGGTTTCAGTTTCCTTATCTATGTTGAAATCTAGGACTAATAAATGGATCTGTCTCTAGTTAGGCCGCCTCTCCCTGGAAGCACTGATTCAGGGACGTGAGTCAGCCTAGATGGGAAATGTGACAGCGGTCTTTGCCCCCGGGAAGAGGGTTCCACTAACATCTCCTCTACTGTCGGGAGCCTCATTTCATTCCATATGATGTTACTTTTTCTCCTCAGTTTGGGGGCTATTCTCAAGGGAGGCAGAGTTGGAAGCAAATGGGAATTGGGCCCCCTTTTTTTCTCTCTGACATGAATAGTCTGTGCTTCCCCCCAGCAGAAGGCCTGTCTGCCTTGTTCCTCCTCTTGACTTCAATAAGGAAGCAGACAAGCAACCTTTGTGCTGGTTGGGATTCCTTTACAATCTTTTCTAATTCTGGACTTTGCTCCTTCTGGACGTTCTGACATGGGTGTATCACACACCAGGTAGCCCGTGTACATGTGAGAAAACAGTAGGTTCATTGAAAATCTAAGCTCGTTGGTCTTCTTTTGCTGATGCCCTTTCTTCTCCCTGTTAAAATCATTTCTGATTTCATCATCAGA
This sequence comes from Globicephala melas, assembly GCF_963455315.2. Taxonomy (NCBI): domain Eukaryota; kingdom Metazoa; phylum Chordata; class Mammalia; order Artiodactyla; family Delphinidae; genus Globicephala; species Globicephala melas. Next base: position 30,807,276 of record NC_083325.1, on the reverse strand, counting down.
ATCTAATTTCCACTAGTTAGAGTGCTTAAGCTCGAGTGGTTTTTCTCTACCCTTCACATTATATTCCTACCAAAAAAAAAAAGAATTCCATTAGGCAGCTTCTCAGAACCACCACACCAAGCCCCAATTCATTTCTGGCCAAAGCCCCTGAAATCTTTTTTTTTTAATTAACTTATTTTTATTTTTGGATGCATCGGGTCTTCGTTGCTGCGCACGGGTTTTCTCTAGCTGTGGCAAGCGGGGGCTACTCTTCGTTGCGGTGCACTGGCTTCTCATTGCGGTGGCTTCTCTTCTTGAGGAGCACGGGCTCTAGGCGCACAGGCTCAGTAGTTGTGGCTCATGGGCTATAGAGCACAGGCTCAGTAGTTGTGGCACACGAGCCTACTTGCTCCGTGGAATGTGGGATCTTCCCAGACCAGGGCCCAAACCATGTCTCCTGCACTGGCAGGCGGATTCTTAACCACTGCGCCACCACCGGAGTCCCGCAAACCCCTGAGATCTTTTCAGAGACTTTTGGTATTGTTACTTTAGTTTATTGTTGTCATTCTCCCCCGGGGAGAAATTTCATCGTTTTGTAGTCACAGGGCATTTGGAAATATCAGTACTAGAATTGTAATGTATTATGCACGCACACTATGTAGCAATCTACTGTTAAGACAGAAACCTCCTGGTGGTGTGGCACACCACCAACCCCACTGCCTTCTACTTAAAGGTTGCTTTCTCAGACGATATGGAATAAATGATCTTTGTCTCAGAAACAGCTGGCTTTTCTTTGAGGTCCCCTTACTTATTGGAGCACCCCTGCAGTCACTCAGGGTAACTCACAGAAGCAGATCTGGGGATCAGGTGGCCAGTGAGCCACGAGGGGACAGGCTATGGAAGAAACAGAGGCCTGGCTCCGTCTCAGTGAGTGGGCTGTCCTCAAGTAGTGAAAGCAGTGAAAAGGGTGGAACTTGGCTTCCAAGCCTGCCCCCCACTCCTCCCTAAAAGCTCACCACAGTCCAAATCCCAGTGGTTTTGTCCTGCTCTCTGGTCATTTAGGCCACCCCATCCTCAGGTGGGGTCCAGATCAGAGTTCTCTCTCTACATCTACCTTCAGAATATCCGGAAGCCACTATCAAGAAGCTTTCAGATTGGAAAGAATTTATTCACAAATTCACACAGGTGAACAACGGAACCCAACAGTAACAGTAATGGAGGGGTTTCAGGCTATGAGGCTGACTAGGGCTGGGTGGGGAGGACTTGCCCGTGAACCTGAGATTACAGCATGCCTCAAACCCATGACTAGTCCTAATCAGGGGCAGTTCAACAGCACCTAATTTATGCAGAATCACTGAGGTTCTCATGAACACTTTTTCTGAAAAGTGAAACTTCAATGCCCAACCACTTTAAAGTGAAATCTTGCTAAAATGTGGTCCACTGCTCTCTAATGCTTTAAAAAATGTCCTTTCCCCACATAAGTGGTCATTAGGAACATTCCCTAAGGAACTAGATAATAACATGATTGTGTCCCCTTCTTACTGTTTCTCTATCCTTCCCCATGGCTTTTACTTTCCTGTTATCTACATGTCTCTCTCTGGAAAAGACCTACTACCACCCTTCCAGGCAATTTTCTTCTGCAGTGGGTTGAGACACCAGATAGCCACTTTTCTTAGAAAAGTGTACTAAGTAAATGTCAACAGGCTTTGAGGATCTCAGAGGGATAAATGCAGGGGTTTTGAGGTAGCTATTTCTGTGGGTTCGGTTTTCAGTAACTTCCAGTTCCAAAGGGAGATGGGGCTCAAGACTCACTGCCCCCTGGAATGTTCCTTACGTATATTTATCATCCATCCTCTAACCAGGAAGATGTTTCTGTCACTGTTACGCTGCAGGCAAGAGCTCCCTGTTTTGCTTTTATTCTATTTGTTATCCATTAGCCCTCCCAGGTGAGCAGCACCAGTGAGCCCCACGGGGCCTGGAAGCTTTGTCTCCATGAGGAGCCTCATCAAATGGGATGAGGTATACAGCCTTGTGACACTTCACACTGAGCCAGCATCTTTCTGAGGGGTGTATGGAGTGCTTTATAGACTTCAACCTCCTTCCACAGCACGGAGAAAGCATCTGTGGCCACTTCATGGCACAACCAACTGGGGCCCTGAAAGGAGACTCCACGGAGAAAGCAGAGCACCACCAGGTGGACCACACCGCTGCCAGTGCCATCATCTGCAAGCTCGTCGAGGCACCCAAAGGGCAACATCGGCACAGGGCCCCTTGGCTGTGTTCAGAGTTGTTCTGAGCAGTAATGATCTCACTCTGCATTTTTCACCCTGTGGGTTGTGACCCATTACTGGGCTGTGAAATCAGTTCAATGGGTTATAACCAGCATTTTCCTTTAAAAAATAAATAGAACAGAAAATATCCAAATGCATCACACGTAGTGAGTGTTATTTTTACAAAATTTTTGTTTCAGTTTTATATATCTGTATGTAGGTGTGTGCGGTAGTTGGGACATAAGATATATTTTTCACTGGAAGTTTGAAATGCAGAGACCTAATGCACATCCATCCTGCAGCTACATCTTCCTGAGATCCATCCCTGCCACCTCCACCCTCAACTGGGAAGCCAAATGGAATCTGTTCAGAGCCCTAAAACTGGCCTCACCTGGAAGGGACAGGAGTCGGGGAAGTCTTCTTGGAGGAAGTAGGGTTTACCAAGGCACGAGCAGGAATAGAGAGAGGGGGTGGCAGGGCAGAAGGATGGGACGTTCTAGAATGAGCAAATGAATAATTCATTCCAGGATCGCCTTCCCTCAGGAATGCAACATCTTCCATTATTTCTATTATACCTGTAGTTCTAAATGCAAATGCCTCTGGGAGAGTAGTGGAATGGCTTAATCTCTTACCAAAGGGTAACTGGTTGATATCAAGGGCCTGAAGAAAGCCAGAGTCTAAGAAACCATCAGTGGCAGAGTATGTGTGAAGCATGAGGGTGAACGGACGTCGGAAGATAAGACACTGCCCCCAACTGAATGTGCTGTCGGAGGATACTGATGGAGGATTAAGCTCTTCCGTCTGCAGATGTGGAAACCCTTGAGACCTGTGAGGAAAGGAAGTGACCCGTAGTTATTATTCATCTTCAAGTGAGAAGACTGATTTTATTCCCCAACAGTCCTCAGCAAGGGGGCTATTAATAATGAGAAATAAGTGCTTCTCTGTCTCTAAGGAGGGAGGAAGTAGTGGACGCAGGCCTTCCCAGAGGTGGATGCTTGTGAACTTGGCCCTCTCCTGCCTTCTACACTCACTCTACGACTAGACCCATGGCTTTACCTACCTCCTTCACAGTGATGACTCCCTGAAAATCACCAAAGGCTCAGGCCTACAGATCCAAATACTAACTTGGTGCTTCCACCAGAAGCCTCCACTCAATAGCCCCAAGGACAATTATAACAATCTCTGGCCCACTGCCCACCCCCACTTCCGATAGTCTCAATTCTGGCTCATCCTCCACCTACTCAAGCCGCCATTCAGGTCAGCACCCCGTGAGTCACCCCAGACTCCTCCCCCTCCCTCCTTGCTCCCCACCCAAGGTCATCATCTTGGCCACCTCTCCACTCTGCCTTGAATCTGCACAGCTCAATCCTCCAGCCCTCACTAGCGCAGGGGCCACCCACTGATCTTCCTGCAGCCTGTCATGGCCACCTCCAGCCCAGTGGTTCTTAACCAAGATAAGCAACACGATGACTTGGGGAGGTGTTTAAAATCTAGATTCTGACTCAGTACATCTGGCCAGGTTGAGAATGTATATTTTGCAAAAGTGCCCCAGGTGATTCTGATGTGTGCCCTTCATTAAGAACTACTGCCTCCTCCTCCTCATTATTAATAACAACAAAAACAACAATTAACATTTTTTGTGCACTTACATGTACTTCCTTGTGTAATCTTCATGACAACCTTGTGAGGTAAGAGCTATCATCTACTCCCATTTTACAACTGTTGAAACTGAGGCACAAAAGTCCCATGGCTAGGAAGGGGGAGGACCAAAACATGACCCATCACTCCTAACCATTCTGCTCTCCACATACCGTATAGACTTGATATGTGGCTCCCTCCTTAACACTCTTTAAAGGCAGTTCTAGAAAAAGATGGCAACTTGGGGACACACTCATGACTTCCCTCTCTACCCAACCTCCCACCAACAGCTTCTTAACTCTAAAACACCTATCTTGATCAGGGTGGTGGATCCACAGTGTACACATATATAAAAACTCACTGAGATGTATGCTTAGGATTTGTGACTTTATGGTATGTTCATGACTCCTCAATAAAAAAGACCCTGAAAAAGTCACTTAAATAAGAAAAAGCCTAGCAAATGAGAAATAGGAAAAAACTTACATGCACAGAAGAAACTAGGAAGAAGCCATCACAATGCTGCCAATTATGAATTCTCTAGAAGAAACACATTTAAGAACAGATTAAGAAAAGATCCCCAGGGACTTCCCTGGTGTTCCAGCGGTTAAGACTCCACGCTCCCGATGCAGGGGGCCCGGGTTCGATCCCTGGTCAGGGAACTAGATCCCGCATGCATGCTGCAACTTTAGTTGCAGGCTGCAACTAAAGATCCTGCACGCCACAATGAAGTTGTGTGCCACAACTAAGACCCTGGGCAGCCAAATAAATAAATATTGGAAAAAAAAAAAAAAGAAAAGAAAAGATCCTCAGAGCTAACCTACGGAAAATCATTAGAGGACACCAGGCTTGGAGAGCACACTGAGGGCACAGGCTAGAGACAGGATTGCCTGCAAGATGGAGAATAAAACCCCAGTATAGGCTGGCTTGGTTACAGTGGGGAGCATATGGCTGGGTGCTGTAACAGCCACAGCAGCAAGGACATAGGGGCTCTGAGGGTCCACAGGACTGTCTTTGGGCCAGAGACTGGGCGATGCCCCAAGTCAATGGCAGTGAGGGGCTTCTTCCTAAAGAGGCCCCATGTGATTTCTGTGTCAAGAAGAAAGTCCAGGCTCACCAAACCCAGTTCCTGGTATATTTGGTGCTTATGAATACAAAGGGTCCCAATGGGGTCACCCGTGTTTCCAGCTCCCACTGTGCAGTCCAAGGGAGCAGGGCTTACAATGATTTTGCAGTCCATCCTAAAAGAACGAAGGAAATTCTGAGGAAAAAAAGTGTGAAGTACACCTTACCCTAGCACCTATTAGATATATTTAAAGAAAATGTGATCAGAACGGCGCTGGTGCAGGAGCAGACAATTCAGTGGAACACACCAGAGAATTCTAGAGCAGACTCAGGTATATACATGGAAATATATTGTAAGACACAGGTGTTATTTCAGATCACAAGAGCAAGGATAGATGTTTTAATCATTAGTCACTTAGGGGAAAAAAAGTTAAATCTTTAACTCACAATCACCAAAATATGACAAATTCCATCCACATTTAAATGTAAAGCCTGTGAGGTAGGCCGCAACCTGGGCTCGCAGGGGCGCACAGGCCAGCACGGGCCGCTGAGGGAAGCTGGGCCCGAGTGGGAGCCGGGAGGGGCCTGGCAGGCGGGCCGGGCGGCGCAGGGCCCTGCCCTGCCTTCCCCCTGGATGTGGCATGTTGCCCTGGACCTCTCAGCGGTGGGGTGCCGGTGAAGACCAGGTGCCAGGCCTGGGACTCTGGAGAGGAAGCCCTGGGGGAACCAAGAACACCCCACAGGACAGCCTTCAGCCCTGGTCCCGAAGGCCTTCCTGGACCGGAAAGAGCAGCTGCTGCCTTGGCCGCCCCCAGGCCTGGCTGCCGAGTGGTCCCCGGGAGCCCCAGTTCCCCACTCCCCACAGACGACCTGGGAGGTGGCCCCGTCAAAGATGACCCTGCTGGCATCCTGGGACCCCAACTATGAGGCGCAAGCGGGACCTCGGCTGGTGTGGGGACCCAGCTGTGGGTCAGGCACCTCCTTCTCAGGCTGGACCTCATGCCATCCCTCATTCTGGCCTCTGTACAAGGCAGCATCAGGCAGAGGCCTCAGGCCCATCTAGCAGGACATCAGAGTGGAGAGCAGGCACCCAGGGATGCAGGGTTCCCAGTGACACGCTGTGAAGACGTCTTTCTTTCTGACCCTCTGCTGCCCTGTGGGCAGCATGCTCCCCTGCACCTGTCTCAGGCCCCTCAGCAGGTGATGGGCTCTCTGAAACTGCTGCTCCCACCCCCAGTAATGTCCCCCTGGGTCCTCCCCATCTCATCCTCTGGCTGCTCCACCGCCTGGCTCAGTGGGCCTGAGCTGATAGCCCTCACTGGCCTCCTGCAGATGAGCCAGGGGGAGCCAAGATCCAGCTCCCCGGGGGCTCCCATGCCCCCTGCTGGCCCCCCAGACCCTGTCTCTGACCACCCAGGTGCCAGTGGTGGCCAGAGCTGTTCTCACTGCACAGACCCATCTCTCCCATGGGCCCCAGACAACCAAGGTCCATAGCCCTTCTGGGGGCAGAGTGGGCCCCCTACTTCCCCAGGCAGGTTCTGTTGACAATAAAACAGTGTTGGTTTGCAAAAAAAAAAAAAAAAAAAAAAAAAAAATCCTAAAAAAACAGAGGAAACAAAGTATTAAAAGAGAATTTATTTAAATCTATAATTCTGTAGCAGAGAAAGCCTCTCCGAGCTTGACACAGAGACAGAAGCAAGGCCAGGCCTACAGATTCAAACACCAAAGAGGGCTCTCTACCAGGAGGCTCCAACAACAATCCCTAGAGGAATTACAACAGTCTCTGCGCCGGACCCCTAGCCCCTTTCTTCCTGTATTCCCGATTCTGGTTCTTCCTCCACCTGCTCACTCTGCCATACAGGTCAGCACCCTGTGAGTCACCCCAGACTCCTCTCCCTCCTTCTTCACTCCCCCACTCAAGATCACCACATCTTGATCACTCTACTCTGTCTTGAACTGCACAGCTCCATCCTCTCCAGCCTGGCCCTGACTGTGGGCCTCGTCTTGCCACCTTGGTACCAGTGCAGGGGCCACCAATGGGCCTCCCTGCTCCCAGTCATGGCCACTCCAGCCCAGTCGTTCGGAAAGCCTAGACAGACTACCTCGATTGCATGGACATTTCACTTTTACAAATGCTTAAATAGTGAACAAAACTAAATGGCAAATGACAATCTAGGATAAAATATTTGTAATATAAAAAAGACAAAGAGTTAATAGAATGAATATTCATCAAGTACCCTTATCAATCAGTAAGACAAAAAGAATAAACTACACTAAATAATAATAATAAAATACTGCACAAATAAAACGAAAAAAGACTATTCCAATTGAAAACTAAGTACATAATCAAACAATTTGTCAAGAGAATTACCAATGACTAATTGGCCTATAAAAAAATAAAAGTCCAAGTGATAAAATAATAATAATAAAGAAAAATAAAGCAGTAACAACGAAACACTGTTTTGCTTATCAAATTTGCAGTTAAAAATAATAATAATACCTAGTATTGGGAAGGATGTAGTGAAAGAGACACTCTCATAGGACTGGAGAGCCTAAGTTGATATATCCTTTCTGAAAAGCAATTGGGCAATATGCCCAATTATATTGCAATTATATTGCAATGATAATTGCAATATGTACCAAAACTGCCGAAAGTGCGCATATTCTTTGATTCTACTTAAAGACTATAACCTAAGCATAAAAATAGGATGTGCACAGTGTCGGTATTATATATCGGCCACCACTGTCAGTAACCTAAAGGGGCAATAACAAGGGATTAGTTACATCATGGTAGGTACACAGTGAAATACAAGAGACCTTTAGTTTACTGACAAGGAAAACTGTCCACAACTTATCGCTAAGTATAAAAAGCAAGACAAAGAGCAGTATGTACCACATGAGCATATGAACCCATTTATGCAATGAAATGTGTGTGTTTATACCCATATATGTGCACAGAAAAAAGATCTTAAAGGATGTAACCAAAATAGTAACAACGGATATCTCTGACAAGTGTTAATATGATTCATTTTCTTCTTTATTCTTCTTTGTGTTTCCTACTTCTTTTACAAGAAACATGCCAGTGTGATACAGACCTCTCTCCCTTCCGTCACCTGGTCCAGAATTCCCATTTGGCTCTGAGGGTCCACATCCCTTATATGTAATATACAGTTGGCCCTCCTTATCTGTGAATTAAACAAGCCAAGGACTGAAAATATTCAAGAAAAAAAAATTCCATAAAGTTCCAAAAAGCAAAACTTGAAATTGCCCCCTCACTAGCCACTATTTACATAGCATTTACACTGTATTTACAGCTATTTAAATAGCCTTTACATTGTATTAGCTATTATAAGTACTCTAGAGATGATTTAAAGTATACTGGAATTCCCTGGTGGTCCAGTGGTTAGGACTCGGAACTTTCACTGCCATGGCCCGGGTTCAATCCCTGGTTGGAGAACTAAGATCCTGCAAGCCTCGTAGCGTGGCCAAAAAAAAAAAAACCGGTATATGGGAGGATGTGCATAACTTATATGCAAATACTACACCATTCTATACGGGAGACTTGAACATCCATGAATTTTGGTATCTCCGGGGTGAAGGGGGGGGAAGATTCTGGAACCAATCCCCAGATATGGGGGGACAGTTATGTATATTTCTGTGCTACTATAACTTTTCAAACTTAATCTTGTCTCCTCGATTCTCTTGACTGTGGGTATGGTCTGTGTCTTACATTTCTTTTGTGTTCCTCTCAGTGCCTAGTACATAGCAAGTTTCCAGCAAATGGCCCAAGAATGGGTATGTCACTTCTGTGCCGGTGCCTCTTAGGCTGCCCAAGCATGGACTGACGGGCTCCACAGGTGTAGCATCCAAGCCTGGTTCCAGGCCAGGCTTGAGGCTGTGTGTTGTGAGCCACCTGTCAATCTGGTCCTGTGAAGATGCCTATTGTTGCTGCTAATTACTGCTGAGGGATGGGGCTGTTTGTTTAAAGCACAGCTTACTACCCCCACACTCAGAGGCAAAGTCAATCCTATGGCATCCTATAATAAATAAGTATTTCCTCTGGTGAAAAGTTGGCTTTGATCCAACAGATCCCTCCCCACTTCTTCTGCCATCCTCACCCCATTTACAACTTCCCATCTGTTGGAGGCCTCCTATGGAGAAGTACCCACTTCATCCAAACTATGGGCCTAGTCAGAACAGCCCTGTGTCCCTGGTGTCCCAAAACGGACTCACCAGCTCCTTCTTGTCCTCCTGGATGATAAAGTTTGCTCTCATGTCTAAGCAAATCTACTATCCAAGCTGCCCAGACTGCAGGCCCAGAGGCTGAAAGAGTCCTAAGAGACCACTGCAGGAGTGACAGGAGGATTTTTTCGTGTAAACTCAACAAGTAAATTTTCATGGTTGTCCATAATCTCTGCCCTCAGTACTCATTTCAGTTAAACCCTCTGAAGAAAAAAATACAAAAGCCACTGGAAATGTCAGAATCAAAGAGAAGGACCAGTTGACTGCTTTTTTTTTTTTCCTCTTTGTATAGATATAAACAACCCCTGGTGCTCCCAAGGTTCTGGAAGAAGCAGAGAGAGGAGAGAAGTCCTGGAGCACTTGCCATGAGCACTTGTGAGAGGCCAAGCTTAGACTGCTACCATGGGAACCTTGAACTAGTACTTTACAGCCCTATGCCTCAGTTCCTTATCTGTAAATGGGATGATCACAGTGGAACTTGCCTCACAGACTTGTTGTGAGGATTAAATGAGTTAATGGGTGTAAACCACTTAAAACGTGGCAAGCTACAGGTGAATAAGTCGTAAGTGTTTGCCCCTGTTAACAAAAACGGAGAGTGTCATGGTGACAGCCACATGCTGGGCACTGTCTGCCCTCCTGTGGCCCAGGATTTCTCACCTCAACACTACTGACATTTTGGGCTGGATGACTCTTCGTTGTGAGCAGCTGTCCTGTGCATTCATTGTAGGATGTTTAGCAGCATCCTTGGCCTCTCCCTATCCACCAGATGCCAGCAGCACACCCCACCGAACCCCCTCACCAAGTTGCGATGACCAAAAACATCCCCAAACGTTGCTAAATATCCCATGCTGGTGCAGATGGGGGCAAAATCACCCCTGTTTGAGAACCACTGACATAGCGGTAAGTTGCAGACAGTTTTGTCTGTAAACTAATGGATCTCTTGTATTTCACTGTGTACCTACCATCATTTAACTAATCCCTTGTTATTGCCTCTTTAGGTTACCGACAGTGCTGGCCAATATATAATTCTGACTGTGTGCACATCCTTATTTTTATCCTTAGGTTATAGTCTTTAAGTAGAATTATTAGATCAGGTTGATTCCATTGTCCCCACTGCCATGCAGAAGCCATGCCACATACTCTGACCTCCCACTTCTGTGCAGGCCCGGGGTGGATCCAGGCCTAGAAGCCCCACATTGATGTCCCTTGCAGTTAGATGTAGGAGCTTCAGGTGGGGAAGTAAAGAGTAGCCAACTGTTTCTCTAGGTGGCTGCCATTTTCTCTTCTTGCAGATAGAATAGGAAACTGGAATCTGGGCAGTCTCCTAGTTGTTAAGTACCCTCGCCCTTGAGAGACCAACAGGGTACAGAAAGAAAAGGAGTCCAGGGGCTGAATTCTCTGGCAGCTTGTGGCTGTGGCCTTAGTAATAGGGCATAAGCATGGTTACCAAGACTCCTGGGAGCGCAGTCCAACCCAGAGAGGAGAAGGCTAGATAGGATTCAGAGCTAAAGCCCTGGCCACCGCAAAGAAAACACCCTTACCTAGTGAGGTCTCTGGGCACAAGAGGTGGGGCCCTTCTCTTCTCAGGAAACAAGTGGGCTCTGTACTTGATTATGAAAAGAAGCACGCTGCTCTCTTCATAAAATAAACTCCTAACCATTTAGCACTACTGAAGTTTAACATGCATTTATTTTGACCCAGCAGCTGCACTGCTACAAATGTATTCTATGGATATCTCAGCACAGGTACACAGCATATACACAGGGACTGTGGTGTACTAATTTAAAGTTTAGGCTTGGGACCTGATGTCTGATTCAAATTCCAGACCTGGTACTACCACAGATGTGACCACGGGAAAGTTACTGACCTCTTTGTGGCTTAGTCCCTTTATTTGTGAAGCAGGGGCAATAACAGGGCCTATATCTCATTGGGCTGTTACAAGGGTTATGTGACTTACCATATACTAAGAACTATGTCTGTGATCAGTAAATGCTAGCTATTATTATGTTCACTGTGCCCTTAATTGGTAATAGCTAAAAATCTGGAAATTTAGGCCAATCAACTGGTTAAACACATGTGGTACATCCATTCTATGGAATACTGGGCATCACTGAAAGAAATAAAGTCAAATTATATCTACTTAAATAATAGAATTTATTTAACAATAAAGGTCAAATTGTTAAATAAAGAATCAAAAGAGTTGCAGATAAGTACCTGTAGTTTGAGATTATTTGTATATAAAAAGAGCTACACAGAAATAAATACATGTCTTTATCTGCATAGGAAATTTCTAGAACACTCAAGAAGGTGTTAGCAGTAATTATGCCTAGGGAATGGGAATGGATGACTGGAGAACTTCTGCTTTCTCCTTCAGTATTTTTAGAATTTCCTACTATGAGCCTTTATTTTTAAAAAAATAATATTGTTTTTTAAAAAGAATAAATCTATATTTACTTCTATGGAAACATTTTTAAGATACATTGTGAAATCTTTTTCACAAGTGGCAAAATATGAATGGTACAAGCAACAGGAAGAAATCTCAGTTCAAAAATTCAGGTGAGCAAGAAACCAAACTTTAGTTTCTGTAACTCAACTCAATGTTTATGGTAAGTTTCCATCCTGCCAACAGGCAACTTAATTCTAGGTGTGTCTGAACCCTGAGAAGTGCCAGACATGGGACACAGGAAGGGGCTGTGAAGGTGGCTGAGGCCAGGTCTAGCAGCCTCTGCTGCTCTGTGCCACTGTGGGCAGCGAGGAATCTAGGACCAGGCTACCTGCATCCCTACAGCTTGGTCCCACCATGTGGCCACCGCTCTCTGGGATCTTACTCCTGCCTGCCCAGGTGAGCTGCTTGAAGGCAGGGTGGGACTCCAGAGACCACAGATCTTTCTCCCGTGTCTCCTGCCCCCAACCAGTCTGGGGGATGGGAAGGCTGCAAAGAGTTGGGGGTCTTGCCACTTCGGGTGAAATCCTTCTTCCATCTTGTTTCTAGTCAAAGTATTCAGACTGTGCAAGAGGATCCTTTTCCTTCGATGAGCTATTCTGCAAATCCTGAAGTTTCCCTACGTGTGGAAGCTTTTGATACACAAAAGCCAGAGACACCTGAAGGTGGATTCCATTTTCTAATCTGGAGAGCAGGTTCAAGATGAAATAAGCTCCATGAATGTGAGAGTGGAAAAGGGGAAAATCCAGGGAGGAAAAAAGAGATAATTTTTCAAATATTATGCAAGCCATACACATGTGTAAAAGCAGAGCAAGAAGTCTGAACATTTCCACCAAATAGTTAACCAACCAGCACCTACCAGTAGTGTAAGCTTTAAGACAGGGGAAGGGGTGGAAGAGGAGCTTTACCTTTTTATTCTATGTATTTCTGAACTGCTTGGATTTTTTAATGATGAAGCTATATTCAGTATTACTTATATAATCTATTATTTTAAATAGATAAATACCCATACATTTTTTGCCTCCAGGCTGGAGACGGAAGGTGATGAAGGTCACACTTGTCTGGCCCGCTGGTGGGCAGAACCTTGGGAAGCTATCTTCATGAGTGGTTGGGAGGCCTGTTGGGAAATAACTCTTTCTAAAGGAAGAAGGAAATAGGTACAATGAGCTGACCCAGAGACAAAAGCTTTGCTCTGTGGAAAGGGGGAGGTAATTCTGAGCCAAGGTGGTAACTGTGATTTAGACATACCTGTGGAGCCAAAGCCAATGGCTCTATAAGGCAATGGGGGCACCAGAAACCCCACAGCCCTGCTCTGATAGTGGAGCTGGCTGACCTCATGCCAAAATGTCAGTGACTCCTAGCAGGGGCGGGGTGCCTGATGGGTGTGGTAATGTCCAGCAGAACTGATAGCTCCATGGGGTGTGTCAGGGGCAAAGGTTGCAGAGCTGGAGGAGGGGAAAAGATACCTAGGGGTGGGGGTAGGAGGTAGGGGGTTAAACTGCCTAACCTTATCCACCAGCACATGGGATACACACACCCCGGGGATGCCCAAAATGCTCATGGGGTGAGCGAGTGGGAACTAGGCAGGACCTGGGATCCTGCACTGGCAGGTAGGAGCAAGAGTCAGAGACATACTTGGATGGGCTCTAATGATGTGGTAAATGCACACAAGCCCAGCTGTGTGCACAGGTGGGCAGCACAGGAGACGGAGCCACAAAGCCTATGTGCGAGAGGTCAGAGAAGGTCTCCTGAGTCGGCTGACACTGGTAACTCAGAAAGGATGGGAAGGGTGGAAGACATGAGGAAGTGTGTATGCAAAGGCCAGGAACTGTGAGAGAGTGAGCCGGGATTTGGGGGAACTGAAAGCAACTTGGGCTGAATACAGGGGAAGAGCAGATGAAGCCACAAAGGTTGTGTTTCATGGTAAGGAATTTGGACTTTATACTACAGGCAGTGGTGAAGCTCAAAAGGGCGTTTTAAACAGGGAAATGAGATGATCAAATTACCAGGAAAGCTTTCTCACCACCACACTCCCGCCACTTCTAGCTAACTCCCACCCAGTTGTGCAGTCTGAGTGTTGCTTCCTTCAGGAAGTGTTCCCTGGCCACCCCTTGGACTTAGCTAACCCTCAGTTAAGGCTTCTAGGGGTTCCCAAGCACCCCCCCCCCGTTTCTCTCTATCACGCTGTGTCATGATTCCCTGTGTCCTGTATTTTTTTTCTCTCATACACTGTGAGTGCTGGAGGCCAGGGACTGTTGTCTGTTGTGTTCTGTGTTGTATCCCCAGCAGCCTGCACAGTGCCTGGCATAGTAAGAACACAATATGTATTTATTTAATGAAAAAAACCCCAAAAACCTGTGAGAAGGTATCTTGAGATTTCCAGCCTGAGCTGTAAAGTATAGGTTGGAAAGGGAGGACAGGGGATCAGGGAGAGGGTTCTTGCAATAGTTTGAGTGAGAAATGATGAGGGCCCGGTCCTAGGCAGTGGTGGCGGAACTGGAGAGCAGGGAGTGCTTGGGAAAATATTTAGGGGGCAGAACTGATAGGTCTGGGTAATTAGATGATGGAAGTAAGGGGGCCAGATAAGGGGAGTTCCTGGGCTTCTGACTTAACTAGTTAGGTGGATGAACGATGAACCAGGACTGGCTATGTGTGGAGGAAGATGACGCAATCAGTTTAGACATGTTGACTGTGACATGCCTATAGGGCATACAGGTGGAGAGGTACCAGGGGCAGCTTAAATCACAGAACCGGAGCCCAGGACAGATATCTGGACTAAAGATAGAGATTTGGAAGCTTTCAGCCTGCGGGTGATGGTTAAAGACCAGGGAGGGGATAAGATCACCCAAGGAGCGAAGGAGCAGGTGAAACAAGGAGGACACCCACCTATAGGAAGTGGGCTGAGGAGGAGCCTTAGAGAGAAAAGGAGACATGAGAGAGGAAGAGAGAAAAGAGAGCAGTAGCACAGCTGCTGGGGGAGAAGGGGCTTCAAGAACTAGCGAACAGGGTCCAACAATGTGGAGAAACTGAAAACCCACCCAGGCCCCTCCTTACAGTTGAGAAAACTGAGGCACAGGTAGGCTGACTGAGGTGTTCGAGCCCACAAGCTATCATTGCCCATGATCACATAGATCAATTATGATCTCTGGACTCCTGGGGGGTCCCGAAGACCCTTCCAGGGTGGTCAGAGAAGTAAAGACTATTTTTATAATAATACCAAGACTTTCTAGAGTATTCACTTTGTTAACATTTGCACTAGTACAAAAGCAACAGTAGATAAAACTGCTGGGGCCTTAACGCAAGTCTACGAAGCCATATTCTTCACCCCCAAGCACTTATATTTTAACAAAAAGGCCAACTTCACATAAGAATGTCTATAATGGAGCAATAATCATTAATTTTATTAAAACATGACACTTGAGTGCATATCTTGTTATTAGCCTTGCACAAAGCACTTCTGCTGCATACTGAAGTACTGGATACATTTACGTTATTGTTTGCATTGAGAGCTAAACTACCTGCTTTTTTTTGTGGAACACCATTTTTATTAGAAAGAACAATTGACAAACTATGATAATTCAGACTTGGGTATTTAGCAGACATGTTCTTGAAAATGAATGAAGTGAACTCGTCAAATCAAGAAAAACTGATAGTATTTTTTTACCAACCATAAAATTTGAGCTGTCAAGTGAAAATCAGGATGAGCCTGACAGCTTCCCAATACCTAGACTTGGTGATGAAATCAGTGATAATATTAACAAATGTGGTATTATGAACTGAACTGTGTCTACATTTGGAAGATCTGCATAAATCACTGAGCCATTATTTTCCAATGACCAATGCATGATGTTACAAAATCAGTCATGAATAAAAGGCCTATTCAAAGTGCAAGACAAACCAATGGATTTTTTTTTTTTTTTTTGCTGTACGCGGGCCTCTCACTGTTGTGGCCTCTCCTGTTGTGGAGCACAGGCTTTGGACGCGCAGGCTCAGCGGCCATGGCTCATGGGCCCAGCCGCTCTGCGGCATGTGGGATCTTCCCAGACCAGGGCATGAACCCGTGTCCCCTGCATCGGCAGGCGGACTCTCAACCACTGCGCCACCAGGGAAGCCCAAAACCAATGGAATTTAACACAGCTGACTATGAGAAATTCATTGATATGGTTTCAGATCTCACATTGCAACTAACCTTTCAGAAACTGCCATCTGTCCAGTTTTGGTGACATATCAAAGAAGATATCCACAATTATCTGAAAAGGCTATTAAAGTACTCCTACTGAGCTGGCAAGCCACAACTAAAGGAGCCCTGGAGCCGGAACAAAGGAGCCCTGGAGCTGCAACTAAGGAGCCCACGTGCTGCAACTAAGGAGTTGGTGAGCCACAACTAAGGAGCCCGCCTGTCGCAACTAAGACCTGGTGCAACCAAATAAATAATAAAATAAAATAAATTTAAAATAAAATAAAATAAAATACTCCTACTTTTTCCAACTACAAATCTGTATGAAGCCGAATTTTATTGATCTACTCCAACCAAAGCAAGATATCACAACAGACTGAATACAGAAGCAGGTATGAAGAATTTCCCTGGTGGCACAGTGGTTAAGAATCCACCTGCCAATGCAGGGGATACGGGTTTGAGCGCTGGCCTGGGATGATTCCACATGCCGCCGAGCAACTAAGCCCGTGCGTCACAACTACTGAGCTCACGTGCCACAACTACTGAAGCCCATGCGCCTACAGCCCGTGCTCCGCAACAAGAGAAGCCACCGCAACGAGAAGCCTGCACACCGCAATGAAGAGTAGCTCCCGTACGCTGCAATTAGAGAAAGCTCGCGCACCGCAATGAAGACCCAACGCAGCCAAATAAATAAAATAAAATAAGTTGTAAAAAAACAAAAATATCCTCCCTGCTCCAGACACACCTGGCACCTAAAATTTCACCATTAGAGGTCCTTAAAGTAACTCAATAGGTCTCTAGGAAAACAAAAAGACCTCTTGATTCAGGGTAGGGGTGGGGGATTAGTGAGAAGTCAAAAAAGAACAAACCAGTGGTAGGCCTTGAATTCCTAGATTAAAGGCTTAGGGGTAGCAATCCAGTGGGAAGAGGAGTGGGGGTGGGGAAGTGGGAGGGTTGACAGTATCTAAAGCCATTTTTCATAGTGAATACAGGGTTTTTAATTACACTGAATATTTATTTGGGGCGGCTTTGGCAAGGGATTGATAGAGATCTGGGATGCTAAAGACTCCCCCGTAAACCACCCCTTGACGGTAACACTGCAACAAGAGAAACAATCAGAGCGCTAAGACCTTAGAAACCAAGACACAAGAGTCCTGGACTTGGGGGGTTGGGGGAGAATACCAAATTCAATTCCTTCCCGTCTTAGTCACTCTGCTTGTCAGGGGCAGGCAAACACCCCAAGGCTGAGCTGAGGAATATCCAAGAGGGTCTTGAGTCCTCAGAATTCTCAGCAGGGTCCCCTCCCTTGTGGAGGCCTTGGATGGAAGTGCAGGAGCTGGGGCCAAGAAAGGCAGGAAAAGGGCAGAATAAATTGTGGGCTGATTGTCCAGTCACATGATGAGATCTCACTGCTTCTTGTCACGTAATTTCTTTTTCCCTCCTCCTCTGGTCTCTCCCTCTCCTCCTTTCCCCTCCCTTTGCTCTTGATTTGGTTAAAATAGATGCAAACTCTGGTCTTTTCTATTTTTAATACCTAGCCATTACATAATCTACGCTGTAATTGCTGACTTGAAAAACTACTGGCAACAGTAGAAAATCCCCAGAGTTTTAAACAGGAAAAGGATTATTACAGCACAAAAGCCTTTGGCAGTTTTACTGACTGGTAAACCGTCTGTAGTCGTCACTTGCCAGTGGAAGTCACGTGGGCCTTGGGAAACACTCTCCCCATCTCAGGGAAAGCAGGCTGGGGGAAGGGATGAACCACAGCTTCATCTGGGAGGAGGATGCTTTGTGTGGCGAGTCAGGGGGTGGGATGGTGTACTGGAGCTCCTGCTGGGCCCAGCCCAGAGCAGGAGGGAGGAAGGAGTGAGCTTCAGGATATCCGCCCCCTCTCTTCCCAGGGGCCACTTTTTACTGCGTCTGTTTCTTGCTAGAGAGTCAAGTCTCCAGCATCCCCAACCTCTCCCTCATCGACTTCCTGGGCTTTCCTACAGCCTCCAACACATTTCTGGGCAAGCCTGAGTGAGGGTGGACTATCTCAGTTAAATAGACCATTTTATAAAGACAAAGGAGCAGGGAAGACTGCTTGTTAATCACACAGATCTGACCCACTCCTCTGCAAGGCTTTCCACATATTAAGTCAACAACCACACTATTTAATTCCTCAATAAAATGACCTTATAACAATATAGCACTAGAGGTTTGATTTAACTAACTCATTAAGACAAAAATTCTCTGTATATGTGTTGGGGGTGTGGGTAGTATAGGAGATACAAAGGTGACAGGGACAGCTTTCCCTGATTTTGCCAATTCTGCCACAATCTTAACCCCAATAATCAAGGAGGGTCAGTCCAATCTGGGTAACTATATGTGACAATTCATTCAATAAATGTTTGCTGAATGCCACACGCTGAACTAGTTGTGGGGATATAGCATTGAGTAAAATCACTGCCCTAGTGGAATTGCCAGGTCAGTGAGGAAGACAGACATTAATCAAAATATTACATAAACATATCATTACTAACTATGATGAAGGGTTAGGTAAAACTATAGGGCACTAGGGGCATTTAGAACAGGAAGACCTGATAGGGTCTGAGGGTTCCTAGATACCTACGGACTTCAGGGTTCTTTTAATTCAGCGCCCTATCTTCCTTCCCGTTCCCCTTCCTCCCTCCCTCCTTACTTCCTGTAGTTAATATTTACTTCAAAAAAAATTACTTTTTTTCTATGTAGAGAGGATGATACTAGGTTCTTTATGGTCTCATCTGCTTCATAGAGCAAACTTACAATTTAGTGCTTTAGGACAAAACTGTCTGTTAAGAAAAGCCAAACCACACTTTACAGTGAGAACTATATATAATTCATGATGACCTGAATTAGCACTCAACCGGCTGCAGATGACAAAAATCCAAATCACACTTTCAAAAGGAAAAAAAAAAAGGGAAAGCCTAGACCCATGTAAAAGAGACATCCAGAGTTAGACTAGCTTAAGGTATGGTTAGATCCTGGTGCTCAAAGGATGTCATTTAGTCTCCATCTCTTTCGATCTTGCAGCTCAGTTTTCATCTGTGTTGGCTTCAGAACTCCCCCTGGTCACCAGCAGCCTCAGGATTACGTACATTCTACAGGATTGGCAATCCAGTTGGAAAAGAAATGAGAATTCACTACTTAACAGTTCCAGTGAAAGTCCAGAGTCCTGACTGGCCTGAATTTCAGACCATGCCCATGCTAACTGCCATTCTCTGACTGGCACAGTCATGTGTCCTCCATCTAGAACCAAAGGATGGACTTTACTACACCAGAACCTGATCTGAGAGTAGGAAGGAGGTGGTCCCTCAGAGTGAATCAAGGTGCTCTTATCTAAGACGGGAGAATGATGCTGGGCAGTGAAAGCCCACTCATCTCTACTGTCTTCAAAGTTTGGAATTACAGTGGATGTTAAGACTAAACAATAGGTTCTTCCATCAACTGAGTCTTCCTCCTTAAGGAATGAGCAAGAGTGCTTATTTAGGGCTTCCCTGGTGACGCAGTGGTTGAGAGTCCGCCTGCCAATGCAGGGGACACGGGTTCATGCCCCGGTCCGGGAAGATCCCACATGCTGCGGAGCGGCTAGGCCCGTGAGCCATGGCTGCTGAGCCTGCACGTCCGGAGCCTGTGCTCCGCAACGGGAGAGGCCACAACAGTGAGAGGCCCGCGTACTGCAAAAAAAAAAGAGTGCTTATTTAGTGTGGCACTGGGTAGATTTGCCCTGTTCCCAATCCAGCTACACGGAGACTTGGCGTCTTTAGGGCCCTCACTGGAGCCTTAATATTTGTTTAGGTACTTGCTCAGAGCAGTCTTCAAGTCCCAATACCTCGTGCAAAACTTTTCCTACCTCCCTTCACTCCCTACACAGGGCTGGCGTGTCTGGGGAGGCCACAGCTCTCCGGCTGTAACAAGCATCCTCAGGGTCTGTGTAAATTACAGGAAAGGAAGTGAAAGACAAGCCCTTTGTTGGCAAGTTTTGTTTCCCTTTTGGAGTCTAAACTGAAAATGGCTTTCCTTGGGCGGAAAGGGGAGTATCAGGACAGTTCCTGGAGCATCCAACAAACAGACCTCCATCAGAAAGAGCTTGGGGCGGGGGTGGGGGTGGATCACTGTTAAACAGTCTGTGAGTTACACAGCACTACAGCAATCATATGTTAGCTGCAACCACCTGCACCTTGGGCATGTTACAGAAGTGCCTGGATCCCCCTATCCAATAGCCTTTTGCAATTTCTGCAAATTCCCAGCAGCTAATACTCTTAGCAGTCCCTTCTGGCTCTGGCTCCAGCTCCTGCTGGACTTTTAATCTCACTCACATCTCACCTCCTGAAGCTGGTCTCTTCCCTCTGCTGAGTTATCCCAGATATGGGACTTGTTTCCCTTTCTCCATGCTTTACCAAAAAGAAAAATATACACATATACCAACTCCATCAAAACACTATGTGTTCATCAGCCTTTCCTAAAGTTATGAAAAGACAGATGGGTTTTATATTACCATGTTGCTTGGCTCCTTCACCCTCTCCAGACACTTCTCTCATTTGGGAGGGGTCTCCCCTTCCCTCAGGAAACTAAATTCCCCTCATATTATTCAGAGCAACTTAGCTCTCCATCCCCCTACCTCTGACACCCAACAACCCATAGCTAGAGTCAGCCCACTATGAACCACCTACTCCAGGTTCCACTCTGACCAGCACTATGGAACATAAAGAAGTTTAAGTTTTGAACTTTCACTCTCTCACCACTACCATTCTGTGGTGGAATGCTTTTTTCCCCTAAGAATATGAATTGTACTACCCTTTTTAGAACAGAACTGGCTGTAGTCAGTTTTGGTTTTAAATAAGTTTCTATTACATCGCTCTATGTGAACTCTCCAGCTCAGAGAAAAGCCTACATTACAAGTCTAAACCAATTCCCATACACCCATATTGGGGTCTACTGACACTGAGAATGTGATTAAGGAACACAGTGCTTCTGACCCAAAGAAGGACAAAGGGGTTATATGTAAGTCCTTGTGCCACCCTGCAATAGAATTCCTACTGTTTCCAGGCTGGAGTTCTGGAGCTTCAACCGCCAGGGAACTAGGCAAAACTAAGGTGTCAGTTTCAAGGATTCCTTTCACCTCGGTTGGTGGGTGCCTAAAACCAGCTGAGAGGCTTCTCCAAAGGAGAAGTAAGGACAAATGCAAGGAGCAGGTTTCCTCCCAAGACCTAGGGCAGCTCTAATAACCCTCGCCTTCCTAGGCCACTCAGGTAATTTTCCCTTTCTAAGGAGAAGAAGCAAGAAAGGCCTCCCTAAGGAGGCCCCTGTCCCTTCCATTGCATCTGAGGCAGGAGGCTGAGAGGCTCTGCAAGGCTATATATACCAAAAAGGAGAAAATCCTAGGCAAGAAGAATTCTGAGCTTTGAATTCCTTTGTTCGTCACACCAGAAACTGCAACTGTAGGCACCATGGCCCAGTAGCCTTCCTCAGGAATCCTTTTCGTTCCAGGAAGGGAGGGGTAGTGAGAGGTCCCTAAATTCTTCACAGAGGCTAAAATTTATAATACCAGATTCAACAAAGAGAGGAAGAGGTGAGGATGGGAAATAAATCTTCTATCTTACATGAAGAGAAGACAAAACTTGATGTTTCATTTGTTAATGTCATAATTATAATAATACAGCCTTAAATATTGTTTAACCTAAAGGAACCCTCTAATAAAATTTAAAACTGGATGAACACATTCCAAATCAAATAAATAGGAATATTAAAAAAAAAATTAATAGGGGCCTTTCTCACCTTCTGAGATGGCCCACACTCTGTGGAGTGTGTTTCTCCCAAGGCCGCTCTTGCCTTCTGAGGTGGCCCACATTCTGTCTGTGAAGTGTGTTTCTCTCTAAATAAATCCACTTCTCACCTATCACTTTGTCTCTCACTGAATTCTTTCTGTGATGAGACATCAAGAATCTGAGCTTCATTAAGTCCTGAGACCAGCTAGACCAACTCCCGCTCATCATCAACACCACTGGGGACGTCTTCTGTGCCGTTTCTTTGTGACTTTGGGGGCACTAGCACCTGGTTGGGAGACTACCTTGGAAGGGATAGCATCTAAAATCATATTTTTTACTCTGATGCTGTTACAACAAGTGCTTCACCATCAAGGAGATTCATAGAAAAGCTATGGAAACAATTACAACTGTTCCACACCAAGATGATGGCTATGCGAGGATTCCAGCCCATACTGACTTAAACAAGGAGCTGTCCTGCCCCTGGGGCCCCTAGATCAGGCATCCAAAGATTTTTACTCCCTGACAGGCAGGGTTGATGCCCCTACTCAGCCTTGAAGCAGTTACATAAGACAGACCATCGCCCTTCTGATTCCCATAAGAATATGGGAATAAAATCTCTGAAGGGGAGAATGAAACATGAGGGAAGGAGGCAGGGCACAACCTTTGAGAGAATGACATAGCCCGAGGACATGACTTAAACTTATTAAAACCACATGGGTCCAAGATGGCAGACAAGTCAACTTCCACTAGACCTTGAGCCTCAGTATATGCTCACGTCAGCAAGCTAAACAACACACCCACAGGCGCCATGACAGTTCCAAGACCAACAATAAGCATCAAAAAGTGGGCGGTGGCCCAATTCCTAGAAATCCCCGCCCCTTACTAAAATAGCTGGAATACTCCTCCCACTCATTAGCCTAGGAAATTACCTACTGTATACCTGCTTTATACTGACAACCCCATACCCTGGTGCCTTTCTCACCTTCTAAGATGGCCCATACTCTGCCTGTGGAGTGTGTTTCTCCCAAGGCCAGTCTTGCCTTCTGAGATGACCCACACTCTGTCTGTGGAGTGTGTTTCTCTCTAAATAAATCCACTTCTTACCTAAAAAAAAAAAAAAAAAGAAAAATTAATAGGAACATTCTATTCATATTGCTCTGTACTTGCTTCTTTTTTTTTTGGGAGGGGGTGGATGTGAATTTATTTACATTAAGGCCTTATGAAGGCATAAAAAGGTTACATTTTGTGGCATATTTAACAAAATGT
The DNA here is from genome assembly GCF_963455315.2 of Globicephala melas. Lineage (NCBI taxonomy): Eukaryota > Metazoa > Chordata > Mammalia > Artiodactyla > Delphinidae > Globicephala > Globicephala melas. The sequence goes on along the minus strand of NC_083325.1, from coordinate 30,784,410 downwards.
ACTGACTGAAAATAAAGCTGGAATTGTCCCCAGAAAACTCAGGACCCTTAGTCTCACGAGGCTCTTTATAGCAGTCCTGTAGGGTATACTTGCTCTTTTCACTGATACAGAACCTACTTCAATGTTTTCATGGCCACATAGCATTTCACAGTCCCTACTCGTGGATATTTACCAATGCAATAAACATTCTTGTCCAGAGAACTCTGTGCTCAAGGATATGCACTTCTTTAGACAAAATTCTAGTTTGGGGGCTTCCCTGGTGGCACAGTGGTTGGGAGTCCGCCTGCCAATGCAGGGGACACGGGTTCGTGCCCCAGTCCGGGAGGATCCCACATGCCGCGGAGTGGCTGGGCCTGTGAGTCATGGCCGCTGGGCCTGCGCGTCTGGAGCCTGTGCTCCACAGCGGGAGAGGCCACAACAGTGAGAGGACCGCGTACCGCAAAAAAAAAAAAAAAAAAAAAATTCTAGTTTGCCCTGCTGTGACTTGCCTATTTGTATTTTTTGCCCATTTTCTATAGGACTTGTTGTCTTTTCCTTACTGATTTTTAGAAACCTTTTATAGATTATAAATACTAATCCATTGGTTTTTTTTTTTTTAGGCTACATTAGGTCTTTGTTGCTGCGCGCAGGCTTTCTCTAGTTATGGCGAGTGGGGGCTGCTCTTCGTTGTGGTGCACGGGCTTCTCATTGCAATGGCTTCTCTTGTTGCGGAGCACGGGCTCTAGGTGCATGGGCTTCAGTAGTTGCAGCACACAGGCTCAGTAGTCGTGGCGTGCGGGCTTCAGTAGTTGTGGAACATGGGCCCTAGAGTGCACGGGCTTCAGTAGTTGTGGCGCACAGGCTTAGTTGCTCCACAGCATGTAGGATCCTCCCGGACCAGGGCTCGAATCCACATCCCCTGCATTGGCAGGCAGATTCTTAACCACTGTACCACCAGGGAAGTCCCTTAATCCATTGTTTATCACATACATTGCAAAAATTTTCTCCCAGCCTGTTGGTTCTCTTCTAACTTTGTTTATGATGACTTTGCCATACAGAAGTTTCTCATTTTTATGTGACAAAACCAATTACAAACAATTTGGAAAGTACTGCCATGGGAGCAATGCATTCCAAGCTCTGAGCCACACAGCCTCTTCTGCTAGGGGCCACATAGCTGTGCTTAGTAGGTTCCTGTGGTGAAATGGCTGGTTAGGCAATCATTTTCTGAGCTGTTCACGTCTCGTTTTACAGCCAAGGTGGCGGTGTAAATTAATCAAGTTAAGAAGGAGCAAAAGAATTGTGAAGATTTTACTTGCTTGCTCGTTTTCATCTATTTGGAGGCTTCTTTCTTAAATGTTTGGAGTCATGTACTAACAATGTCAAAGAAATCCTGAGCCACTGAAAATCCAAAAACATCTTTATAAACAATAATCTGAGTATTTCCAGACCCTTTCAAATGTGGGCTTTAGGGCACTATTTGCTGTCACTGTGGAGGGAAAAATACATTCCAGACCCCACAGGAACAGAAAGGCTCAAGAGTCAAATGACTCCTAAAGTTTCAAGCAAGAAACCTTTAGAGTTTCCCTTCAGCCTCTCACAGATGATTAGCACTGGCCCCAATCTGATCCTGAACAGTTCAAAAAACCCTAGTGGCCAAATGGGATTTTGCCTGCAAGAGTACTTAGTCCCTGTTGCTGCAAACTGTGCCTACAGGTCCAATACTTTGTGGAGGCCATCCCACTTGGCCAGAACTACCTGCCGCCCCACTACTGAAACTCCACAGTATTTAGGCCAGCTGTGCAGAAGACAGGCCTAAAAGATGGTTCTGGCCTCCTTTCCCCTAGCTGAAACCTGACAGTCCTTAAGGAACTTGGTTTCTAAACAATGAAGGTTCTGCCATAAAATCATCCTTCAGTATCCAGTGGTACCAAAAGGAGAAACAGATGGTCTGTCTCAATGCTGCTTTAACACCATTACGCCTATAACCTTAAAAAAAATCCTTCCTTTGCTGAGGCCTATACCAAGCAACAACGCTCCTCCTCACTTCTGTAAGCTGTTGACCTCCTGGTCATCAAGGACTTGGCCCCTTGATCAGAGTCTGCCTTTCCACTCCAAGTCACACCTTTGCCTGCTCATGGTCTCCTATATCCTCCTATATTTCTACCTCTCCTTGTCTTGTCTTCTACAGTTTCTTCTTCAACTTCATTGAGATTTCCAGCCTCTCGATACCCACCCCCCTCATCGCTTTGCTGCCTATCAGTCCTCTCCTAGATTCACTTCTTTCTCTAGTCAAGTAGACAACCACTCTACTACCAATATCCGAGACTCCCCTTACTCCAGGTCTTCCACTTACCCCACAAAACACAGCTCCTGTTTGAATATGAATGTCCTCTGCTTTAACCCCCAAGTTGCCGAGCACTGCTAAAGCAATCATTTATCATGAGGGCTACTTCCTCTAGAAAGTCACTGTCTCCAATATTAGCTGGGTCTTTAGCACGGCTCAGCTGTCCTCCTCCGTGTCTGCAGATTACAGCCACTGGCACAACAGATTTTAAAAAACATGCCACTGTCCCCACTATCCCACCTGCTCCCAGCAGATGACTTCAATTTCTTCTGCCCAGAGAAAACAAAGCCCAACAGAAAGAAACTGTCTCCTCAAAATACCAAATCCCTCTGCCCCATCACATCCCTCACCCCTATCAAATGAGAGTTAAAAGTGCTCAAGAGGGCTTCCCTGGTGGCGCAGTTGTTGAGAGTCCGCCTGCCGATGCAGGGGACACGGGTTCGTGTCCCAGTCTGGGAAGATCCCACATGCCGCGGAGCGGCTGGGCCCATGAGCCATGTCTGCTGAGCCTGCGTGTCTGGAGCCTGTAAAGTGCTCAAGAGAGTACTAGCAAAAGGTAGGAAAGCAATAAATGGTGATGTGGTGGTGATGCAGTTAAAATCAGCGATGGCTTTGTCCTTTGTTCAGTTCAAGTTTAATCTCTCTACCGATTCTTAGGATACAGTAGACCCTTCTCCCCTGGAGCCTTGCTCAACAATTTTTATTTCTCTTTTCTGTCTTCAACTTCTCCCTCTCTTCTAGCTCTTTCCCCACTGCACAAGGTCATGCTTGGGTCTCAAAAAACAAATAACCCTCCCTAGATCCTGCGTTCCCCCTTCACCAACTCTCCTCTCTTCACAGACAAGCTTCTTGAAAGAGTGGCCTCCCTGATGGGGTCCACACCCTTGCCTCCATCTGCTAGCTGCAGAGATACTATCTAATAAAAGAGAGTGGACTGCTCTTATTTACCAACGGTCTGCTCTTCGGAAAACTGCTCTAGAGATTAGCAAAGAAACACGGTGAAAAGAAATACACTGTGTTGCGATTAATTCAGAACTTTAATAATATAAATGAAAAGAACAGATTTTCCTTTGTATCAACACTACTTCTGACTAAGGTATAAGCAAGATCATTTAAAGTGTTAAGACAAAGAAACGTGTTTTCACAAAATTCTGATTCTCTAGATCCAAAGGTAAAAATCATCTCTCCTCTCTGAGTTCCCACAGCATTAGTCTTATACCTGTCATATCCTATCAGTTTATATCAAATTATCATAAAACTCTCTGCAGTTAATAAATAATTAATAAATGAATGCTTATTATTATAGATTGGATAATTCTAATAATAGATCTACTCAACCAATTAAGTCAGGCCCCGTGAAGATCCTCCACTGACATTTTGCTTAGTATTAGGCTTTTTTTACACATTGAATTTCACAAAGTTACATTTCAGTCATTCACATCCTGTAATTTAGGTTTTCACTTATTTAAATGTACCTTAAAAATATCAAATACTAAGGCATTACCATGTCATTTGGTGTTCAGTCTGAAAAGACTAAGGTAGAAGTCAATGAGGCAGGAATTACCCAATCTGAGGGATGTGAGCAGGGCATTCTGGGGGAAGGAGTGCATCTTCCCTGCCTCACCTGAAAAACAGCCCAAGAGACGCTCCTCCAGGAGGGAAGGAGACGCCCTCTCACACCGTCTGCCCCTTCTGCCTCAGCCCCTTCACAAGATCTGAGTGTTCAGTTCCCTGGCACAGGCACGGCTTTGCCATTCCCGGACCTCCCAAAGTGTGTTCATTTCTGAAACAAGGAAGTCTGCCTAGAAAATCTCAAAAGCTTTTCTCTGATACAAATAACTGCACATTATTTAAAGCATGAAAATCAAATTTGATTTTGAAAAGCAGGTTCAGTGCTTAAAGAAACCCAGTGGTAAATCCTTTTGTGGATATGAAGAATCTCCATGTCCTCGTCCCCCAACCACCCTCAATGTAACTGTTAGATCATCTGTATGAAATCAATAGTTCTCCTAAAGCAGACCATGGAGATTGGTGTCAGAAGCTTCTTCCAAAGCACTGATTCCTGCCCCCACAGTCCTGCTGAAGAAGCCAGTCTTTAATCCTCACCCAGGCAGAAATACGGGCTTGGAGGACTGTGTAAGGGTAAAAAGCCGGCCAGGAAAGCATGCCAGGAAACACAGGGCAGGGCCAGGTGACAGGCCCCAGTCCCTCTAGAGCCAGTACCAGAACCTCCCAATTTGCTTTACCCTTGTAGAGGGTGTAATTTCCAGCAGTGCTAAAATAAAATCACCAATGGCACACAGCCAAAGGGCAGGGCCAGGCTGGGTAAGCAAAAGCCAGGGATGCGCCTGAGAGACTCCTGATTTAGAATCCAAGCAGTATGGGCAGAAGACCTAAATAGACATTTCTCCAAAGAAGATATACAGACTGCCAACAAACACATGAAAGAATGCTCAACATCATTAATCATTAGAAAAATGCAAATCAAAACTACAATGAGATATCATCTCACACCAGTCAGAATGGCCATCATCAAAAAATCTAGAAACAATAAATGCTGGAGAGGGTGTGGAGAAAAGGGAACACTCTTGCACTGCTGGTGGGAATGTGAATTGGTTCAGCCACTATGGAGAACAGTATGGAGGTTCCTTAAAAAACTACAAATAGAACTACCATATGACCCAGCAATCCCACTACTGGGCATATACCCTGAGAAAATCGAAATTCAAAAAGAGTCATGCACCAAAATGTTCATTGCAGCTCTATTTACAATAGCCCGGAGATGGAAACAACCTAAGTGCCCATCATCGGATGAATGGATAAAGAAGATGTGGCACATATATACAATGGAATAGTACTCAGCCATAAAAAGAAATGAAATTGAGCTATTTGTAATGAGGTGGATAGACCTAGAGTCTGTCATACACAGTGAAGTAAGTCAGAAAGAAAAAGACAAATACCGTATGCTAACACATATATATGGAATTTAAGAAAAAAAAAATGTCATGAAGAACCTAGGGGTAAGGCAGGAATAAAGACGCAGACCTCCTAGAGAACGGACTTGAGGTTATGGGGAGGGGGAAGGGTGAGCTGTGACGGGACGAGAGAGAGTCATGGACATATACACACTAACAAACGTAGTAAGGTAGATAGCTAGTGGGAAGCAGCCGCATGGCACAGGGATATTGGCTCGGTGCTTTGTGACAGCCTGGAGGGGTGGGATAGGGAGGGTGGGAGGGAGGGAGATGCAAGAGGGAAGAGATATGGGGACATATGTATATGTATAACTGATTCACTTTGTTATAAAGCAGAAACTAACACACCATTGTAAAGCAATTATACCCCAATAAAGATGTTAAAAAAAAAAAAAAAAAAGAATCCAAGCAGTGAGGAGCAAAGGCAGTGGACAGCCTCTACAGAGGTCTTATAAAGTAGCTGCCTTCTCTGAGTAAATCCAGGTTGCCAACAGGAAATCTCCTACCTCCATGGGCCTCCTTACTTGCTCCAGAGACTTCCTCAGCAGCCTGACCTTTTTAGGAGGAAAGATCATGAGACTGGGACTCAAGTGACACCAGCATACTGGTTTTGGAAATGTCCCTTCTCTATGGAGTCACCAGCTCACAGAGCAGAAACTTCCCATGGTGTGCCCCCATTTCCTCCCCCTGCCAATACAGAATCTAAGACTTGTCCCCAAACCACCCAGCCAAGCTATAGTGTGAGGCTGTGGAAAGAATGCTTCATACAGTTCAACACGCCTGGGGAGAAAGATTCCTTCAGTCCTTCACTTGTTCACGCGCTCATTCATTCACCCAGTTTCCAAGCACTATTACTGCCCACTGTGCTCCAAGCACTCGGCTGCAAGGATGCCTTGCAAGATTCTTAGCGGACACCAGTCTGGCAATTGCCTAAGAACCTCTTTAAAGTGGACCCTGTTGATTCGAACTTCTGACAGGAAATAACTGCTTTTTGTGTCTATGCTATCAGGATGGGTTAGGTAAATAATTTAATCCCATAAATATGACTGTCAGTTGGAAAACTGCAGTGACTTATGAGACTTCTGGTTTTCTACCCATTAAAGCAGGTCTTCTCATAAAGCACAGCAAGATCTTTTTTGACCCACCTCTTAGAGAAATGGAAATAAAAACAAAAATAAACAAATGGGACCTAATGAAACTTCAAAGCTTTTGCACAGCAAAGGAAACCATAAACAAGACCAAAAGACAACCCTCAGAATGGGAGAAAATATTTGCAAATGAAGCAACTGACAAAGGATTAATCTCCAAAATTTATAAGCAGCTCATGCAGCTCAATAACAAAAAAACAAACAACCCAATCCAAAAATGGGCAGAAGACCTAAATAGACATTTCTCCAAAGAAGATATACAGACTGCCAACAAACACATGAAAGAATGCTCAACATCACTAATCATTAGAGAAATGCAAATCAAAACTACAATGAGATATCATCTCACACCGGTCAGAATGGCCATCATCAAAAAATCTAGAAACAATAAATGCTGGAGAGGGTGTGGAGAAAAGGGAACACTCTTGCACTGCTGGTGGGAATGTGAATTGGTTCAGCCACTATGGAGAACAGTATGGAGGTTCCTTAAAAAACTACAAATAGAACTACCATATGACCCAGCAATCCCACTACTGGGCATATACCCTGAGAAAACCATAATTCAAAAGGAGTCATGTACCAAAATGTTCATTGCAGCTCTATTTACAATAGCCCGGAGATAGAAACAACCTAAGTGCCCATCATCGGATGAATGGATAAAGAAGATGTGGCACATATATACAATAGAATATTACTCAGCCATAAAAAGAAACGAAATTCAGCTATTTGTAATGAGGTGAATAGACCTAGAGTCTGTCATACAGAGTGAAGTAAGTCAGAAAGAGAAAGACAAATACCGTATGCTAACACACATATATGGAATTTAAGAAAAAAAAAATGTCACGAAGAACCTAGGGGTAAGACAGGAATAAGACACAGACCTACCAGAGAATGGACTTGAGGATATGGGGAGGGGGAAGGGTAAGCTGTGACAAAGCGAGAGAGAGGCATGGACATATATACACTACCAAACGTAAGGTAGATAGCTAGTGGGAAGCAGCCGCATAGCACAGGGAGATCAGCTCGGTGCTTTATGACTGCCTGGAGGGGTGGGATAGGGAGGGTGGGAGGGAGGGAGACGCAAGAGGGAAGAGATATGGGAACATATGTATATGTATAACTGATTCACTTTGTTACAAAGCAGAAACTAACACACCATTGTAGAGCAATTATACTCCAATAAAGATGTAAAAAAAAAAATAAAAAAAATAAAAAAACAAAAAACAGGTCTTAGGATCTCTACAAGCTAATGCATACACAAGTGAGTTAACCATGTGATTCCAAAAGTAAACAAACCTAATGACTTCACAAAAAAAATCTTTTTTTCATATAATTAATTCAGACAAACCCTTCCTTCATAGGTCTAAGTCAATATGTTTTTATTGTATTGCTCTCAAAAGAATGAAGCCAGAATTCAATAAACCACTAAGTTACAACCCTAACTCTGCTGTAACCAAACTAGACAACCTTACTTAAAACACCTCAAGCTATTTATGAATAGATTAGGACTTTTTTTTTCCTTTTGAATTCTATGGAACATCCAACATTCTCTGGTTAGAGGAATGTCAGGGCCTACAAGGGACAGGGGACAGGGCGGTGACTGTGAGTGACTTGTCTTCCCTGGCTCTCTTCTTCCTCCCACCTCTTAACTGTGGGTACTGCTAGCTCCAGGCTACAGCTTTTGCTCTAGTCTTTCCCTCCTTGGAAAATTCATCTCTAAGAGATGGAGAGTAGAGAAGTGAGAAATGGAATTTGAGTCCTGAATACCTTAGTTTGAGTCCTAATTCTCTAACTGAACTTCAGTTCTAGTAAGGAGTAAAGTAATAAAGCATCGTATACAGGATTGTGTTAAATAAGCTGCTGTATATAATGGCCTTTGTAAACGGCAGATTGATTTTAAAATAATGCTGTGGCTGTTGTTTTATTATGATTACTGCCCAATCCTACCTCTCCTCAAGCTCTACTCTCAGGTTCCAACTGAGACCAATGTCACACTCCTCTCCAGAGTCTGCCAAGACTGCCAACAGGAAAGGGAGAACCAAGATATGACCCACCCCTCCTTCAAGAATCTCAAGGGTGTCAAATCTAGAGAGTTCCCACTCCTACCTATTACCACTATTTTTACAGGTAACTTTTTCTCTAAATGGGAATCCCCACCCTAAAGAACATTTCTTTTCAGATATACCTCTAGCCCTTCAAATTCAACTCCAAGAAACAAATTTGTCTCCCCTTCTAGAACAGTGGTTCTCCTTTCCAGTTACCCCATACTTGTCATGACGAGTAATTTTCCAACTTCACAGGGCAAACACTTTGGCATTATCAGTGACTTGTTATTCTTTCTTCTTTATCCTCTTCCTGCCTGACAGACTACCAGACTAGTGGTTTCTTCTATGAAATGTCCTTCAGATTGGTTCTTTTCCTTATAATCCCATTGCCTACCCCAGCTGACACCTTATTTTCATATTACAGGCCTGAACTGCCACTATAGATTCCTAACTGGTTTCCCTAACCTCATTTTTTCATTTCATTCATTTCATGCATTCATACCATAAAACCTTCCTACTTTTATCACCACTATTCATTACCTAGCCCATCAAGGTTTAAAAGAAAATTGTCTGGTTTCAGTCCACCTACCACCCTCAAGTCAGAATCTATTTCCTATTTTTCTTAAATAAATAAGTTTATTTATTTATTTAGGCTGCATTAGGTCTTATTTGCTGCGCACGGGCTTTCTCTAGTTGTGGTGAGCGGGGACTATTCTTCATTGTGGTGCACAGGCTTCTCATTGAGGTGGCTTCTCTTGTTGGCGGAGCACGGGCTCTAGGTGCACGGGCTTCAGTAGTTGTGGCACGTAGGCTCAGTAGTTGTGGCTCGCAGGCTCTAGAGCACAGGCTCAGTAGTTGGGGCGCACAGGCTTAGTCGTTCTGAGGCATGTGGGATCTTCCCGAACGAGGGCTCGAACCCTTGTGCCCTACATTGGAAGGTGGATTCTTAACCACTGCATCACCAGAGAAGTCCCCTATTTTTTTAAAGTGGCTTTTCTTTTTCTGAATTAGAAAAGATAATTTCTGTTAACAATGTGTTGTATGATTTTTAAAATATATACACACAGCTATGGCTATATTTATCTCAACTGAAATAGGTTCATATGCTATATATTTTTTCATGTATATACTGTAGCCATCTTTCTGTGATAATAATTATACATTTACTTCATGTACCGCTGTATGGACATACCACTATTTATTTGACCAATCCCCTATCAATGGCTATTTTGATTGCTTTATAAACTCTGTAATAAATATCATCACACATACATCTCTGTACACTTGCCCTTAGGATAAATACCTAGAAGTTGAATTGCTGGTTTAAGAGCATGTGTACTTTAAATCTGTTACATATTGCCAAAACTGAACTTCAGAGAGAATGGATTAATATTTATTCCCAGCAACAGAGTATGAGATCCTGTTTCCTCCAGTCCTCGACAGTAATAAATATTTTCTTCTTTTTAATATTTGTCAATCTAACAGTTGAAAAATGATATTTCATTTCTGTTTGTTTTCTGGATTATAAATAACAGCTTTTTTCTATATGCTTTATTGGCCATATTTAGTTTTCCATGACTTTTCCCTTTTTCTTTTTGTGTTTTTTTCCTATTGATTTGTAAGAGCTTTGTACACATTAGAGATATGTTGAAAACTTTTTTTAACCAGTTGACACCTACTTTTTATTTTGTTTATGGTACTTGTTGTGATTTTTTTTAAGCTAATCCACCACACTTTTTCCTTTATGGTTTCTGCCTTTGGTACCACACTAAAAAAACTATTTTCTAGTACACTTATCACTTTAGTTTTTATGTAAAAATCTTTAACACAACATTGTAAATCAACTATACTCTAATAAAAAATAATTTAAAAAAGTAAAATAAAATGAAAATAATAATAATTTTAAAAATAAAAATATTTATCTAAAATTTACTTTACTAGAAGGTGACAGATTTTCTTTTAAATGGTTAGCCATTTGTCCTAAACAGTCTCATCTGCCACTGAAACCTAAGTCTGTTTTGGGTCATTCAAATCTGAGCTCTACTCCCCAACAAGAATTCTTCTTCCCAGTTAGATGAGTTTTTTCATTGCCCACAATAGGTTTTATGTAGGTTGCTGTTTATATTTACATTGTCTCTTACCTTCCCTCCAGAGATCCTTCAAAGCAAAACCATTTCTGGGGTAAGAAGTAGTAAATGCTATTTAAAACAAGAAATACTTCCAGGGCTTCCCTGGTGGCACAGTGGTTGAGAGTCCACCTGCCGTTGCAGGGGACATGGGTTCGTGCCCCAGTCCGGGAAGATCCCACATGCCACAGAGCGGCTGGGCCCGTGAGCCATGGCCGCTGAGCCTGCGCTCCGCAACGGAAGAGGCCACAACAGTGAGAGGCCCGTGTACTGCAAAAAATAAAAAAATAAAATAAAATAAAATAAAACAAGAAATACTTCCAAAAGAGAGAAGATAATATAGAAGAACACATAAGAGGTTCTACAAATCCTTTGTATGGCTAAGAAGTAGATGAGCTTTTTATTCAGCAGAGCCCTTCAGTGGACCTTGGATATACAGAGGTGAACCTGGGAGGCGAAGTTAGAGTTCAATTGCTTTGCATAATAAAGTAAGAAGTATTTGGAGGCTTAGTGGCAATAGAGTGAGGAAGGTTTGCAAAGGAAAGAAAGATAAGATTGTAAGAGACACCAAGGCCACATATATGGGTGATATTAATGAATCCCTAATGGAAAGGTGGGCAAATTACTTTAAGGGAAAGGGATAGCCAGTATGAGAATTCAAGTTGCTTACTTTGCTGCAATGTAAAATACTCTCCATTACCCAAACTTTAACAAAGTCCGCTACACACAAAAGGCTTTAAGCTGTGAGATATCTGAGTTCTACCATCTGGTTCGATGTGGATGGAAACAGGAACAGCATTCTTGAGACAATAAGACTGTCTATAATCTGAACTAATTTAATGGGAGCAAGAGATCAAAATCAGTGACTATAAATACATGAGCTCCCAAGAAACTGGTGAATTCCGGGTGAAGGAATCAGAGTTTCCACAAGTTGCAGAATGACACCTTGAGCCAAAAGTTTAAGGGAAAAGATGGTTCCAGCTAACTAATGTGTTACACTATGATATTCAATTCTCAGAACCTCTTAAACAGAATCAAACTGCATGAGGTACAACAGTGATGAACAGAAGTAGCTGGTAGAGGAGGTGCTGATCACTCTGCTTGCACAAGAAACAAGCTGAGGATTGTCGCTTCACCATTGCACATGCTCCCAAAGGGGTCTTGCAGTCCCTACCCCACCTAAGGTGTCCTCAGTCGACTCTCACCTCTTCCACGAAGCTTTCTCCCAAGGTTTTAGCCCTCAGATGTTTCCTTTCCAGAATTTCCAGTTTACTTAAAATCTAAACCTCAGATTAACCTTTATTTTTTCTATCTGTTAATTTCTCTGTGGAATTCAACTGTACATGCCATGCAGATGAGAATTACATGAAAGAAAAGGAAAAGAAAAAGAAAAGAAAAGAAACAAGCCACCTACACACATCCTAAACATCTTATATTACACTCAGAGCCTATTACATTCTTGGTGGTGGAACAGTGCAAGACACTGATGCAGAAGCAAGTTTACTAATCAACCTAGATGGTGATGCTCCTGAATCAAGGAACAAAGTGAGAGGAATAAAAACAGGAAGGAATGCAGGAATAGGGAGAAGAGGATGGGCTGATGAAGAATGTAATCTGGCTTAAGACACCCAGGTTATAATATCAATAGTGTATGGTCATCATGAGTCAGGAACTAGAAGAGAGATTTAGGTTGGAGATAGAGATCTGAGAGTTTTTGATAAGCACAGATGACATCACCCAGGGACAGTTTATAGAGGGAGGAGAGAACAGGTCTAAGGAAAGAATCTTAGGAAATGTCTTCATGTAGGGAGCCTGTTAGGAAAGACTAGTTGGGGAAAGTAAGCCTTCTGCAGTTATAGACAAACTAATAATTATAAACACCTATAGAATGAACAAGTAACTGGCTGGCTCTATTTAAGATCTCTAAATGCCCATTTCAAGCCCTCTTTCCACCTTCCTGCAAGTGAACTCACTCACTGATCTTCACAGTTAAAACCATGGTCTTTCAGAGGAAGTGGCAGAAATGGACAATTGTCACAGGCCAAGGCCCCTAAGGTGGGAGGATGCTATTTGCTGATGTTCAGAGAACACCATACCTAAGGGAAAGTTCAACGCTGAGCCTTTCCATCTAGTTTGTTCTATGATTAGCTCAAGCCAACTGAGTTAAGATCAGCCAAACAAAGATCTCACTCATGACAGGAAAGATCCATATACCAGGGTCTCAAAAGGCCTTAGTCAAGAGCCTTAGTGACTTCTATCTGCTTCAAGGGATCTGTTCCTGTCCTGGTTGAGAATGACATTCAGAGGAAGTGATGGCTTCCACTTTGGTTACCCGCTATGCCCTTGGCACTTAGTCACCCACCCTGACAGATTTAAATGGCTGCAAGACTGCCCTTCCCAGACATGGGTTTATCTTCACTGAAGGACTGAAAAAAATTATTATAGTCTGGACTGCCCATGAGCTATAAAAGAAGAGGGATTTCATAGGCAAAGTAGAAAATTTATAATGTCACACCCATTCCATAAAAATGACCTCCATACCACTTGGCACTGATGCCCATATGTAAAATCAAAATCTTGAACCAGCAGTGAGAACTGGGACTAACGTGGAGATGAACAGTCCCAGAGTGGGAGAGATGGGGTGCCCAAAAGTACTAGAGAAATCCTGGAAGAGGTCAAACCTAGGGAAAGAAGCCTCAGAGAAGCCCTCCTTCCTTGGATCCAAAAGCTGATGTATCTGTGGCCATGATGGCATCACCCCATTCACCATTTCCTGTTTCCACTGGAGGAAAGGGGAAGAGGACCTAAACATGGGAGAAAGAATGTAGCAACCCTACCTCCCTCTCCACCTTGGGCTCCACTCCAGATCAGAGCCGGCCTTCTGCAGACACACAGTTAAGTAGTCACACACATGGTGTGATTCCAGCAGAGACATAAACAGCAGGCGCTCAGTGGGCACTTGTTGAATGAGGAGTCCCAGGAGACATTTCCTATCCCCAAAGAATTTTTTTCACTGACTGTCACATTACCTTTACCTGGAATTCCTCCATTTGATGTCCATTCCTTTAGGATAAAGCCTTGTACTTCCCAAAACTGTGCTCCACCAAGCACCATACTCTGTCAGATTTTAACAATTTTCTTCAGCCAGAAAAAAAAAAGGTTTTCTAGTTAAATAAGTCTAGGAAATGTTATATTCTCTATCTCCCTTTTGGAGCTTTATAAATGCATATTAAAAGCTCTTTTTGAGGCAGAGGCAGTTGGAGAGCTAACATGAAATTCAGGACAGGGGCTCAACTAAGCCTAAGAGCCTTGTTCCAGAAGCATAGCTGTACAGACCAGCAAGACAGCCAATCAGCCCAAAGAGAGCAGTAGACAGAGTTCAAGGTGGTCAACACTGGGATATCAGTGCATGGGCAGAACTCTACTTACCAAAGCGTAGCTGTAGGAAAAGTCTCTAGTATCGGAGAAGGGACCTGGCCCAGAAGAGATTGGAAAGCAAAGGTCATAGCCCCTGATAAGGGGCTGACAGCAGGGTTACAGTCCTGGACAGGGCTAGGGGGTCCTTCTCAGGGAAAAGCCAAAAAAAAGGTGAGATGGAGGAGAGGCAGAGACTGGTGGACAGAACTGTCACTCAGGGCACATGCCCAGGAGTTCCTCCCTGCTGGGGGCACTGGCTCCAAAATCCTGGTGATCAGCAGATCCAGCTACATCACTAGATCTTGTGTATGAGGCTAAGGTGGTTGGGAAGAGAGGTAGGGGTGTGGTATATCCAGAAATTTCCAAAGAACTGTGCTGATTCCAGTAAGGAAGGAGGTTCACATTATGTCAAACTTTAGGAGGTGAGGGGTAGAGACCATTCTTCAGGTAGTTCTCTAGGAAAATGTGCTGAAAGAAGTGAGAACCTTAGAGGCCTGAATGAAGCCGAAAGTCTGATCCAAAGAAAATGCTCCAGACTTAGGGTAGAAATGTGGACAAAGTAGAAGTTGAAGCCTGAGGGTAAAGGGCATCCATGAACCCAACTGTGAGGAGCTGGGAAAGGCACTGAGATTTGAGCTGTCTCTGTCAGACTCCCTGAGGGAGGAAAGATGTGAGAATTCAGATCACAAAGGCAGTTTGGGAGCACTGCTAAATGAAAGATGAACAGTCAACCAGTAGCGAATTCAATCCACAAAAGTTGAAGATTGAATCCCAGGTGCTATGCTGGCACCTCTGGCTTAGTTATTTTGGCTCCACAAAGTTAGAGAACAAGAGGGAACTGCACTTTGCATGGATACCCTAAGTGCTTTGTCACTGCTTTGGACAAGGCTTATTTACTTTCTGGTAAAGCCCTATCGCAGCACAGCTCATTGGGAAATCAAGACCAAAAGCTGTCTGTGACCAGCGGCCACTGAGGAAGTACCCTGCCCATGTTGTCATCGGTGGCCTCTTTTGCGCCACCATTTTACATCATTTATGGGAAGCTGCCTCCTGCTTCCTAAGATCTGTGATGGTCTTGTCTGAGGACATCAGAGCAAACCACAGACTCAAAGGTTCTACACTCCTTATTACATTCTGCCTGTCAGCTGTTCTCCAGATAACACCATGACTGCATATCCAGCACACTGGTGGGGAAATCTCTCTACCCAGCATCCCCTCTGGAGTTCAAGAGCCTCCATTCCCCCCACTCTCAGCTCCTTATCTTTCCTCAGGCAAAACTGTGAAGAAAACAAGGTGTTTCTGGGGCTTCCCTGGTGGCGCAGTGGTTGAGAGTCCGCCTGCCGATGCAGGGGACACGGGTTTGTGCCCCGGTCCGGGAAGATCCCACATGCCGTGGAGCGGCTGGGCCTGTGAGCCATGGCCGTTGAGCATGCGCGTCCGGAGCCTGTGCTCCACAACGGGAGAGGCCACAACACTGAGAGGCCTGCGTACCGCAAAAATAAATAAATAAATAAATAAAAACAAAAAAACAAAAAAAAAAACAAGGTGTTTCTTTAGGAACCCAACTTCTCTTCTCAGGGCCATTATCTCAATCTCAGTGGTGTCTCCTTCCCGTCACTATGACTGGGGGCACAATGCTTTCTCCTCTCTGTCCCTGCCTTAGTCTAGTTCTCAGAAATCAATCTCATAAACTCATTCATACTTCTACTTACATGACCAAGACGCTTCATAATCAAACCCTTTCCTGGAGTTTCTTCATTTTTAATAGGGTCTCAAAAGACTTAAGGGAAAGAAATTTCACTTGTGGAATTCCAAGCAACAGCAAATAGCTGAGGCAAGTCTTTGAGGGTCAAGACGTATTCTTGGTGCCCCCTGAAATTATACCACTTAACAGACCAGCCCTGTCTCTTCTTATTCCATCACCTGACACCCTTAAGCTGTCTCCTCTGCCAGCCAGAGGCCAGGCTCCCCTGGATCTGGGCCAACACCCACCGCCATCTGGTCTCCCTTGAAAAAGCAAAAGGGAGACATCTCTTGTTTACTCAGTAATAATTCACTGTAATAGCCACATAACAGGTGCCACCACCTCCCAGTTCACGCAGTAAGGCCACACCACACCCTCACCTCTGCCGCCATCATGGCTTATTCCTTGGAACACATCAACAGGTTTTATTTGGATGATATGACAGGGCCTCTTAAACAGTACACCGGAGTTACCAGTGGTGTTTTGATAGTGTGAGTTACACTGCAATGAAGACCTAGAGGTAAAGAACAAAGACTTTTTTTAATCCTCCCCTACAGTCAATTGGTTATCTTTCCCACATATGTTGTTGCACCATATCTACATATAGAACCTAGTACTAGTCTATAAACAGGATGCTCTGGCTAAACACGTCTAAACAAGCAAAACTGTGAGATAAAGAAAGATGGTATCTCCCCATCTTCTCTTCTTTCCCCACCCTCCTTTCTTACATCTTGTCAGAGACAGAAGAGCTCTATAAAAACCACATGGGCTTTGGAATTGGACAGACCTGAGGAGAAATAAATCATAGCTCAGCCTTGTATTAGCTGTCTGACCTTGGGCAAGTTACATAATTTCTTTTTCAGCTTGCCCATGTGCAAAAATGGAAATGATAACTTATTGATTTGTATTATGATATTAAATAAGAAAATATGCAAAGACATCTAATATATGCCTGGCTCTCCAGGGATGTAAGTTTGTTCTTCCCAATCTAGTTTATCGTGTACCTGGTCCCCTCATGTTACGCTCTGGTTGTCCAAGGCGTGTGCCACACACAAACTTTCCCTTCCTTTTCCTAAACCCTATCAAAGTTCCCATCCCTTACAAAAGCTAATCTAATCACACTGCTAAAAGGAAAGCAATTCTGATAAAATGAAGTCAAGTAAAACGTGGACGATATTGCTAGGTTCCTATATTAACTCTGTGGGAGATATTTCTTCATTTTAAAAAAAGGGGGGGGAAAGGGGTGTGTGTGGAAATTCAAATGAAAGAAAAGACTTCTAATGATGAAACTCTCCTACAGGACAGGGGATCCGTGTGTTGGCCTCTCTCCCTGCAAGCACAGTCTCTGTGGTAAAGATGAGAAACCATCAGAGATACAGGACACCATCTCAGATTGCTGAATGTCACACCTCAAATCAACAGGTCCAGAATAGAACCTGGGAGCCTTGGCTACCTCTTCTGCTCTGGCCAGCACACACTACTTCCTTAGCCAAGAAGTTACGGTGGTGCTTTTTTCCCTAGGAGGTTTCCAACACTATTTTAAACTCTATGGAAACAAGCAGTAATAGGATTTAATTATGGGTCACAGCCTTGGAACAGCCTATTTGAGGCCTGGGCTCACTTCCAGAATCATACCTTACCTCACTGAATGGTCTCAACAAGGCCCATGTTAATACAGGAAGCAAAGTGGGCCTGCATCTTGACTTCTCTCTCAGTGATCTAGGAAGGAGGAACACAGGAAAATTTCTGGACTTTCCACATCCAGGATCACTGAAGCAGATTACTACAACTAAAAACGGCTGAAGTGTAATCACGTGGCACAAAATGCTATGCTGACTATAAATCACAACTCAGCATGGGAGTTCTCATTGTGAGGGACTCTTTAGCAGTGCGCATGTTCTACTTGACCTTCTTGGCAAGGCCCCAGGGAGCCCGGAGCATAGCCCAGGCTGGGCTCTCAGTGGTCTGGACACCACTGCGGGGTGAAAGGGGCTGGCTGGCAGCTTCAGCAGATGGAGTTAAGAGGAAATGAAGGTGAAGTCCAAGGTAAGGAAGGGGCTGGTCCAGGCAGGATTATCTGACAGCACATGCTCAGGGAACTGGCAAAGCAGAAACAATAATAACAAATGTTTTAAATTATTTTATATTTATCCAGGTAGTCACCATGGTAAATATCAAAATTTTGCTGGGTTTTCCTTATACTTTGCTAGATTTCCTTACACTTATTTTGTGTTTAATATTGTTTTTGAAATATATACTGAGGGCTAAAATTACGAGGAACATCATAATCTTCCTATTGCTTAGGCCTCTAAAGTTCTTTTCTGTTTTTTTTTATAAATTTATTTATTTATTATTTATTTTTGGCTGCGTTGGGTCTTCGTTGCTGTGCGCAGGCTTTCTCTAGTTGTGGTGAGCAGGGGATACTCTTGGTTGTGGTGTGTGGGCTTCTCGTTCCGGTGGCTTCTCTTGTTGTGGAGCATAGGCTCTAGGCGCGCGGGCTTCAGTAGTTGTGGCACATGGGCTCAGTAGCCGTGGCTCGCGGGCTCTAGAGCGCAGGTTCAGTAGTTGTGGCGCACGGGCTTAGTTGCTCCGCGGCAACTGATCTTCCCGGATCAGGGCACGAACCTGTGTCCCCCGCATTGGCGGGTGGACTCTTAACCACTGTGCCACCAGGGAAGCCCCGAGGCCTCTAAAGGTCTTAATCTGGTTCTTGACTTCAGCACGAAGCAAGAAAAACCAGGATTCCAAAGCTTCATGGTCAATATTCATTTTTCCATTCAATAAACATTTCTTCAGGGGCCAATAAGTGCCAAGTCTTTACTCAGTCCTGGGATACAGCAGCAAACAAAACAGATATGGTTCCTGAGTTCCCGGAGCTACAGTTTAGTGAGAGGAGTTGAGAATAAGATCAGGATCCAAAGCAAAAGGTCTATATTAGAAAACAGGCAAGATTCTGTAGCCAGCAATGGGATGCAGAGGGAGGAAACCTCTTCTGGGATGCCAGCAGAAGAGACCACGGCTGACAAGGTGCTGTTCAGGGAGATGAGCTGGGTCAAATAATACCCTTATCCTCCCATTCTTTTTGGCAGGGGAGAGAGCCACTGCTGTGGGTTGAGTTAATCGAGAACAAGTGACCAGGGCCCTCGCAGCCAATGCTACCATGAAGCTGTTCCTTCTCTGCTCACAGCCATGAACTGTGACATGTGCCATGTGAGCTATGTGTGAGATCCTGAAATCTCCAAAGGAAAACAAGACTTGAGCTGTCTACTGACAGGAATTCTAGGAAATATAGTGGGCCAGAAATGGGAAGCATAAAAACAGTCGCCAGAAGAAACTTGGTGACCCTCCCCTGAATTGTCACTGACACTTCTGACATTACAAGGGAATGAAAAAAAATGCCTGATTTCACCTGGAGGGGTGGGGTCAGGAAGAGACCTGCTGAAATGATCGGGCTACAACCAGAAGCCTCCTGAGAGGCATTTCTGCTTTAGGGTGTAAAGTGGGCAAGGACGGGGAAATGCTGCAGCCTGCTGTGTTAGAGAAAGGAGCTATTTGAGCAGCTCAGCCTCAGCACTACCAGAAGTGGGAAGGCTGTGGTAAAGGTGAAGAGCTGATAAGAATAATAGCAAGAGCTTCAGAGTGAGTGCCCAGCCAGCAGAGCAGTGGCCTAAAGAGCTTTCCAAGTATTTGACCTCTCTGGGCCTCAGTTTCCTTATCTGAAAACAGAGATGATAATAATAGCGTGCACTGGTTTCCTAGGGTTGCTGTAGCAAATACTACAAACTAGGTGGCTTTAAACAACAGAAATTTACTCTCTCACAGTTCTGGAAGCTAGAATTCAAAAATAAAGGTGTCAGCAGGGCTATGCTCCCTCTGAAAGTTCTAGGAAAGAACCCTTCCTTGCCTCTTCCAGCTTCTGGTGGTCGCCAGTAATCCCTGCCATTCTTTGTATATGGCAGCGTATCTCCTATCTCTGCCTCCATCTCTACATGGTCATCTTTCCTCTGTGAGTGTCTCCCCCTTCTTATAAGAACACCAGGCATTGGATTAGGGCCCAATCAAGTTATGACTTCATCATAACTTGATTATACCTTACAAAGACCTTATTTCCAAATACGATCACATTCATAGATTCTAGGTGGATATGAATTTTTAGGGGGACACTATGCAACCCAGTATAGAGCACCTACCACATAAAGAGTTGATATATATAAGATGCTTAGAACAGTTCCTGGTAGATAATATATGCCATGTATGAGTTAGCTACCTTTCTTCATTATCTCTGGCAGATAGTAGCTGCCATGAAATATGTGGATGCTCTGTTGTATAAGAATCATCCTCCCTCCATCTTGAGTCAGAGGCAAAAAACTGGGTGGGACTAGAGTTCCAAAAAGAGAAGATGAGGACAGAGCTAGAACACAATGGGTTTATTACCATTCAACACTCCCTCTACCAATACCCTATCAATACACCTAGGCTGGAGTGAGGAAATATCTGCTACAGTCACATCATTTGTTTTTTGAACAACAGAGAACTTATCACTCCAAACTAACAATGGCCCCATCAAAGAAGTCCTCAAATTAGGACCCACTTAGGAGGAGCTTCCAGAGCCAGGAGAGAAGCTGCACCAGTGAGCCCAGCAGCCTCATCATTTAGAATCAACTGTGAGTTCTGATCCCAAACTGCTTTACACAGCATATTCATCCCATAGTTTAACAAATGAATGACTACTGACTGAGTCCAAATATTAAGTTCATTCTCTAAAATGGAGATTTGCTACTTGCTATAGCTAGGATAGCTTACTTTCAAATTGGGGGAGGGGAGAATAGATTCAAGGCTCCTGCTCTTGCTCCTTCAATAAAGGGGTTTGGGACATACTAAAAAGAAACAGAACCAGATCTCAACTGCTATCTTCATATCGAAATAAATTCCAGATGAATCAAAGATTTAAATTTAAAGATTGAAAAATACACACCCACGCAAAGTACTCAACAAGAATGGGTAACTATTTTTATAATTTTGAGGTAGGGAAGCATGCCTTTTCTAAACATTGAACTAGTAGCAAAAACTATAACGGAAAAGATTATCTTGACTACTTAAAAATGTCAAACTTGCAGACAGATAAAAAATTGTATAAACAAAGGTGAAAAACAAATGACAAACTGGGAACAATTCTGCACTATATACAACCATCAACACTTTAGCTCTTACAAATTATTAAGAAAATATTACTGGGAAAATGTGCAAAGGACATGACATGAATAAGTGATTCAAAAAATATATACATCTGTCCAAAATACATTTGAAAAGATGTTTAATCTTTAATATTCAAAGAAATGTAAATTAAATCATATTTAATGACTAAATATGATGTAAATTAAATCATAATTGCTATGTCTCAGTTACTATTCAAAGCATTTTACTTGGATTAACTGATTTATTTCTCATGAAATAGGTGCTATCATTATCCCTACTTTACCAAAGATGAAACTGAGGTACAGAGAAGTTAAATGACGTACCCAAGGTCACATAGTAAGTGGCTGAGTCAGAATTCAGGTCCCATCAGGCTAGCTCCAGAGTCACATTCTCAACTACCATGTTATACAGTGACAAGACAATGTTTCACCTGTCAGATGAGGAACACAAAAAACACACAAGCCAGTGTTACTGGTGATATGGAGAAACAGGCAATCTCATGCACTGTTAGTATAAGTTAACATTCTTAAGGGTAGTTTGGCTTCATGAATCAACATTCTAACTGTGCATATATCCTTTATCTCAGCCATTCCGTTTCTTGAAACTTATCCTAAGGAGATACATAGACAAGTGTATAAAGATTATTTACCAAGGTATTTACTATAGAATATACATAATAACAAATATGTTACAAATAAAAATCCCAACAGGCACACCAAAAATCCAACAAATTCATTCATTCAACAAATATTTATTGAGCACCACCTAGGTACCAGGAACTGGTACTAAGCTCTAGTTACAGAGAAGCAGAGTAAAAAAAAAAAAAAAAAAAAATCCCTATTTTCATGGAGCCTACATTCTAATGAAGCGTGTTAGGCAATAAACAAATAAGAAAAATATGTAGTATGGCATGTGGGGCTAAATGCTATAAAGAAAAGTAAAGGAGAGAAGGAAGATAGGAAAGGAAGGTTGTCACAACTTTAAGTAAGAGGGTCGGGGAAGGCATCATTGATTAGAGATGAGATAAACAGATTATACACTAAGAGAATAAAATGTATTATGGTATATCCACACATGGAAGTATAATTCAGCCATTAATTCTGTATTTACTGAAAAGATGTCTATAACACATAATCCAATGAAAAAGGATTCTCACTACACACAAAAAATAGGTAACTATGTGAGGTAATGGATGTGTTAACCACATTGTGGTAATCAGTTAACAATACATATATGTATCAAATCATCACACTGTACACCTTAAACTTACACAATGTTCACATCAATTATATCTCAATGAAGCTGGGAAAAAAGGTGAAAAAAGATTACAAAACAGTATTAAAGAAAAAAACCAGGGCTTCCCTGGTGGCGCAGCAGTTAAGAATCTGCCTGCCAATGCAGGGGACACAGGTTCGAGCCTTGGTCCAGGAAGATCCCACATGCTGCGGAGCAACTAAGCCCCTGCACCACAACTACTGAGCCTGTACACCATAACTACTGAAGCCTGCACTCCTAGAGCCCGTGCTCTGCAACAAGAGGAGCCACCGCAATGAGAAGCCCACGCACCACAACAAACAGCAGCCCCTGCTCACCGCAACTAGAGAAAGCCTGCACGCAGCAACAAAGACCCAACGCAGCCAAAAATAAATAAAAATAAAATAAATAAATTTATTTTTAAAAAAACAGTATTAAGTTATGGGTCCATTGATTTGAAATTACATGTGTATACATGCTTATGCTTTACATGGGAAAGAGAAACAACACAGAAAGAGACTGATAATACCAAGCAAGGGTCCAGGCTGAGTGCCAGGTAAGTGGTACAGGCAGCATGTGTTTGTTCTCCTACCTGCTCACTCATCCCCCTCTCCACATCTACACTTTGTTCCAGAAAGGATTTAACGACAGCAAATCTACATACACCGCAAGTTCTTTAACTCTTCCCATCCTCCCTCACCCTTTTCCCTGCTCTTCCCAGAAGGCAGGACAGTGACAGGATGAAAGGGATAAAAGCTTAAGATCGTGATAAGCTGAGTGGACATAAGACGGATGGAGGGACACCCCCACAGATCTGGATGGGATTCCTCTTATTGCAGCACATGGGAAACATCCTGGGAGGCATACTTCCTCCATGCAGATCTGTAAGATTTGAAGCAAGGCTATCTGATTTAGATTCCCTATTATATCTCCTACTAAACCCCAAATGCCTTACGGGGCAGCCAGGAGCAAGACTGACTCATTCACAGGGAGGTGACAAGCTACAGCAGGCCAGAACACTACCCCTGGTACATGAGTGCCTACATCTTCCTTTGAGCAGAAAATGACACAGAGATGAGCCCTTTTTGCCCCTTACCTTATCCCTTTCTCCATGCCTGCACCCAACAAGCTGTCCTTGGCTATACCATGACTACCCTAGAGATTCAGATTTCCCCACTAAGATTCTCAGGCTAGGTCCCTACCAAGAAAGTTGCCCAAAGTGACCAGCCATGCTAGTGTACACTGAAACATTTTCAGCTGCGACGCAGTTTCAAGTAGATCCCTAGATCCAGATATACTTGCTCTCAAATATGTGGGAGCAGAACACACTTCTTGCTTGAGCATAAAGCCACACACAAGAAATTGGCAACTTCATAAAGGTAGAATCCATGTTGCTATTCCCTATTTCTTTAGCCTGAGGGAGCAGTGGAGGCACACAAATAGAGGTAGGGGACCTAGGGAAAGATTTGACTATGTCAAAATATTTCTCAAACACTCTCTGTCACCTCTTGGATACCTACTATATGCCAGGCCTCGTGTTAAGTGCTTTCATATACTTACACCAAAATAGACAAATTACTTTTATCAAACATTCCTATTATGTGCTACTGAATTTAAGACACCTAAGGCACGTACAGGTCCAGCTGCCCTGCTGACAGCTGAATACCCAAGCTTGAAATTAGGTAGAGGGTAGAAATCTAAGACTTCCCTTGAGGCTACGACACAGAAGTCTCACTGCATACTATCAGGCCACAGCCTCAAGGCCCCATTCCAGCTTCTGCTTTCTCTCCTGGGCTTTCAGCAGGGAACATCACACACAAACAGACACACACACACACACACACACACACACACACACACAAATCCTCCAATGCCCTTAGTCTGCAAGTGGAAGAAATTCTTCAGTAGGGAAGAGTACAAGGTGAATCAGAGAAAAACCAAAGCAATCATCGCTTCGGCAGAGAAGTCTCTTTCTCTCTTTATCCATTTCTCTCTTGTCTTTCTTGAATATGTAGTTATTGAGCAACTTCTATTATGCTTATCACTATAGGATATAATCATAAGACATGCCTCCTGCCCTCAAGAATTTACTCTGTTTAGGAAGACAAAATCAACGCACAGGAAACATGTTATTGAAAAGGGGGACTCCAATGTATATGTAAAACTGAAACAGATACAGAAGACAAACTAGTGATTACCAAAGAGGAGAGGGACAAATTAGGGATTACAGATACAAACTACCATGTATAAAATAGATAAGCAACAAAGATATATTGCATAGCACAGGGAATTATAGCCATTATCTTACAATGGCTATCTTACAACGGAGTATAATCTGCAAAAATCACTGAATCACTTTGCTATACACTGAAACTAATATAATATTGTAAATCAACTATACTTCAATAAAGGTGGAGGGGCTCTAAGATTTCTAGTGCAAGAGTGGTGCTAGTAACACAAATGGAGGGATAAATGATGTTAGACACACGGTACACATAGGTATCTTCAATTTCAACACAATCTCCTCTTTTTTTGTTCTATTCTTAGTAGAAATATGTTTCACTTCAAGAAAACTCTCAAATGCAAAAATTCAATACATAAAGTTGGCAATCATTCACTAGAAAAAACCGATCTCTTTGCTGTCAAGTTTAGGGAGATACCATTTAACCTGCCCCCAACCCATGTTCCTGTTGCCCCATATACACACAACGTTTACATTCAACTTTTCAGGTTCACAGGGTAAAGCAAAGTACTTTTTAAAATAGATTATAAAAGGCAATATATTGAGAGATGAACAGATATAAACAAAATGTGGTACAAACAAAAAATGAAATATTATTTAGCCTAAAAGAGGAGGAAGTCCTATCACATGGTACAACATACAAGAACCTCAAGGACTTTCTGCTAAGTGAAATAAGCTAGACACAAGAAGACAAATAGTATATGATTCTATTTATATGAGGTATCTAAAACAGTCAAATTCCTAGAAACAGAAAGTAGAAGAGTGGTTCAGGGGCAAAGGGGAAGGAAAAATGAGGAATTGCTGTTTAATGAGTATAAGAGTTTCAGCTGTCCAAGATGAAAAAGTTCTGGTGATCTGTTGGACAACAATATGAATATACTTAACACTACTGGACTGTGAACTTAAAAATGGTTAAGACAGTAAATTTTATGTGTTTTTTAATCACAATTTTTTAAAAAGGCAATGCACACATGGGTTAAAAAAAATTTCAGCAACACAAAAAGATATCAAAAAAAAAAAAAAAAAAACAAACCTCCGGGGTAGTCTGGGTATAACAAGTATATAGAGTCCTCCCCTTTTTTCAATCAAATACTAATACTAGCATGCCACAAACTCTATTTTGCTTGCTTTAGTTTTCTCTTAACAAGAGATCTTAGAGATTGTTCCATATCACTGTGTGAGTGTGTGTGTGTGAGGGTGGGTGTACCTGTCTCATTCTTTTTAACTGCTGAATTAATACGGTGCTATCCACCATAATTTACTCAACTAGTCCCTTATCAATATAGTAAGATGTATTTTTAAGCAAAATGTGTTAAAGGCTTTGCACACTGATTTTGCACATTTTTCCCCCTCAACAAAAATGTTTAGATTTCACTCTTCATAATACCTCCAAGCAACTATAAATGATGACTGACATTTGCTTTAGTTTGAATTTAATAGTGTTTCGCCTTGGCTCATTTCTACTAGGTTGTATGTTGATTTGTCATTGTCACAAGGAGTCACCAACAGTATGATCAAGGGAGCACATGAAATACACACCATCCTCTGAATATTATGGTCACCCTTTACTCCATCATCCTTATAAATGGTTTGTCAATAGTACAGCCGTCCTTTATCCACGTGGGATACGTTCCAAATCCTGGAACCATGGATAGTACTGAAACCTATATATACTGTTTTTTCCTATAGCATACACAGCATGGGTATGCTGAACAAAGGATGATTCACGTCCTGGATGGGAAGGAGCAGGATGGCACAAGATTTCATCACACTGCTCAGAACAGTGTGCAATTTAAAACTTATGAATTGTTTATTCCTGGAATTTTCCATTTAACATTTTCAGACCTCAAGTATTGAAACTGTGGAAAGCAAAACCTCAGATAAGGAGGAACTACTGTCTACCCTTTACTGTGTTTAACTCTGAGAAAATTAAAAATATATACACACACACACATACTTTCATTATTTAAGAAATTTTTTTAAAAAAACACCTCTTTTGGGCTTCCCTGGTGGTGCAGTGGTTGAGAGCCCGCCTGCCGATGCAGGGGACACGGGTTCGTGCCCCGGTCCGGGAAGACCGCCGAGCGGCTGGGCCCGTGAGCCATGGCCGCTGAGCCTGCGCGTCCGGAGCCTGTGCTCCGCAACGGGAGAGGCCACAGCAGTGAGAGGCCCAGGTACCGCAAAAAAATAATAATAAAAAAATAAAAAACACCTCTTTCACCCAATGTGTCTGGGTCTGCTATTTGGTTTCTTTTAGAGAAAGCACAGTGAAATAGAATGAGTGAGGGCTGTACAGACCACCTGAATCAGGGTTTGAATCCCGTTTCTGCCATTTCCAAGTTAGTCCATCTCCCAGAGCCTGTGTCTTGTCATCTGTAAACCAAGGGCAATACCATCTATCTCTTGCATAGGGAAGATCGCCACACAGGGTGAAAAGTCCATTCAAGAGGACCAAAGTGCTATCTCTATTGAACTAGCACTGCCTGGGGAAGTCAAAGAACTGCTTAGAGAAGTGGTAAAGGACAAGAAGGAATCAGACCAGTCAATGAGAGAAAGGGTGCTCTGGCAGAGGTAACACATGCACAGAGGGTGAGAGTTCTGCAGAGCCACAAAGCACCAACACACTTACTGACAAGAAGGTGAAAGGCAATTTAGTCAACAAATCCTTATCGAGTACCTCTATGTACTCACTAGGCACTGAAGACAAAACTATGAGCAAGAAGGTCCTTGCCCTCATGGAGCTTATAATCCAGTAAGAGGGAAAGATAAACCAGTAAAAAGCATTAAGTGGTCTAATGGAAACAAACAGATGCTAAGATAATAACATGGTGTTGCTTTGTATGGAGAGGCCAGAAAATACCTCCAAAACAAGATAATGCTCAACTGAAACTTAAAGGCAAGTGATAATTAATGAAGTGAAGAGCAGGGTAGAGAGTATTCTAGGCCAAGTCCATGAAGCCAGAGAACTGAAAGAACTGCAAGCAGGTGAGGGTGCATGCAGGAGATAAGGAGGAAAGGGGCTTGAAATGAGACTTAAAATACAGGCAGGGGCCAGATCTTGCTAGGCCTTGTAGGCCACAATTTGGGTCAAATTGTGCAAGACTGTTTATTCCAACCTGAGACATTTGGACTTGATTGTACAGGTAACAGGAATACAAGAGAGGATGTGAAAAGGAGAGAGACAAGGCTGGGTTGTTTTATAGAAGGATAGTGGAAGTTGTTTAGAGGACAGCTGCAATAGGGAGTGACGACAGCTTGGAGACCAAAAACAGCCTACTTTAGGGCAGGGTCACTGTGTACAGAAAAAGAGGCATCCCAGAGGCAAATCTGAAGTGCAATTGGCAGCCTTCAAAGACTGTGTTCTAGCCTGCTTTCTGAGTCCAAAATCAAAGTCCGCAGTATACTCCAGAAGTACTGACCTGCCAGGGGGCATCATTAAGGCCCTCTACCTCATCTGGGATCTTTGCCTTCTATGGCAATGAGAAGATGAGGTGTCAGTACATAGGGACAGTTATCCACTGTCCTCAATGGAAGACAGGTGACAGATTAAGGTTCCTGCGACCTTAGGATCCAAGGGTTCAAAACCCTTTCCTTGGGGCTTCCCTGGTGGTGCAGTGGTTAAGAATCTGCCTCCTGGGCTTCCCTGGTGGCGCAGTGGTTGAGAGTCCACCTGCCGATGCAGGGGACACGGGTTCGTGCCCCGGTCCGGGAAGATCCTACATGCCACGGAGCGGCTGGGCCCATGAGCCATAGCCGCTGAGCCTGCGCGTCCAGAGCCTGTGCTCTGCAACGGGAGAGGCCACAACAGTGACAGGCCCGTGTACCGCAAAAAAAAAAAAAAAAAAAAGAATCTACCTGCCAATGCAGGAGACACGGGTTCGAGCCCTGGTCCAGGAAGATCCCACATGCCGCGGAGCAACTAAGCCCCTGTGCCACGACCACTGAGCCCGCGTGCCACAACTACTGAAGCCCGTGAGCCTAGAGCCTGTGCTCCGCAACAAGAGAAGCCACCACAATAAGCATGCACGCTGCAATGAAGAGTAGCCCCCACTCACCACAACTAGAGAAAGGCCGTGCACATCAACAAAGACCCAACGCAGCCAAAAATAAATAAATAATTTTTTAAAAAAAAAACCCTTTCCTTCCCTCTAGGGGAGCAGGGGGTCAACACAGTCCTCTAAGTCAGAGTTTCTTCAAATATGGTCTGCAGATGATGACTGGTGTGAGAGTCACCTGGAGGCCAATCAAAATGCAGATTCCTGGTTACCACCCATACCTACTCAGTCAGGAGAGCAGGAGTAAAGACCAGGAATCTGAATTTTAAATAAGTAGCGAGCCCCTCAATACTTGCCCCCATGGGTAATTCTGATGTATTAAAGCTTCAAAACCATAGCTCCAGGAATAGGGCTAATAGAGGAAGGCCCTCACTTAAGGGTGAATGGCAACGTCGAAATTAGGGGACTACATAGAACCAAGAGTCAAGCTGGGCATGAAATAAACTAGAAAAAGGAGTCCGAAGGGATTATGAAATTTGAAGGCCTCCAAAGCAGAAAATAGAAGGCAGGACATCAGAGCATGGGGATTAGAGAGCAGAGGAATCAAAGACAGGGAGCACTCCTGGGGAAATCACTAACAATGGCCATGATCTCCGGCTGCCTTAGGTTGGTTTCCCCAGTGGAGCACTAGGAAGGGAGTGCAGATGCTTCACCTCACACAGGCCAGGTTACCGGGCCTTTGACTGCCCAGTATGTGCACACAATCACTCCATCCAACCATCAAAAAGAGAATGACACTCCTCCTCAGTGAGTACTGTTTCTATCCCAATGATTCCCCTTCAGCATCCACCATGATGCCAGCTACTGGTCAGTCTGTAGAAGAGCGCCAGGCTAAGTAGAAAAACATACAGAACACCTCTAAGGGGTAATGACCGGCCCTACTCACCAAGATTCTCTGCTTGGCACATCAGAGACCCCTAATGCTGCCATAAACTCTAGGACAACTCCAGGTCAGAAACTTCAGATCCTACCATCATGCATACCCAGCCAGTCTTCTACTACTCCTTACTATGCCTCACCAAGAGAGTCCCGACCTATATTCTACACTCCCATGTCCCTTCCCAAAATTCAGAGAGAAATTCCACAAGTTCAGGTTAGGCAGGGAGTCCTGGACTTCTGAGGCTAGCTCCCATGCCTAGTTTGGGGGGAGGAGGTAACCTGAAGGAGTGCCTACCCTACCTGAAGGGAATATCCTCCGCCTACCTGAAGGGAGCACCAAGACTGCTACAGGCATCTGTACGGGAGACTTTTTAAAAATATGAGCAAGTTGAACCCAGTATATTTAAAAGGAGGGAAGGGAGGCTCTTCAGAGCAGAAATTAAATTGGGTTATTGGGGGAGGTAAGGTAGGATTTCTGGGGATTTGACTTTAAATAGCACATAAAATACAAAGCAATACAAAATTTAGCTCAAACCCTTACATGTCAACTACCTGATTGTTCCTATAATCCAAAAGCTGGTTCCACACTAAAGAAATAAGACTGCTGGCAGATGATTTTAGTAATCCCAAGGATTATTTATGGCCTTAAAATCCTGAACTGCTTGTCTGTCCCTTCTTATACTCCACCCACTATCCTGGTTCTCTAGGTTTTTGACCTAATGATTTAGCTTCCTGTTTCATCTTTCCCTCACCTTATCCCTAAGGTCTTTTGCTTCCTTCCTTGCTTAGGACTGCACTCCACTCAGTTATTCTGCCATCAGCCACTCGGAACAAATAATCTGCCTATCCAGATCCTCAACCTTGATCCTAGGCACTCATGCCCCCTTCATAGCCAAGTCCCCTGCCAGGCTTACCCTTACTTTATGAAGATGTCCCAGAGAGAGACAAGCCATGTTAGATGGTTCATCCCAAGTATGTTAGTTGGTTCATCCAGGCAAACACTGGAATCACCAAAGGTGGAATAAGGAGAATGACAATGAGCCAGGTCAAATGTCTAGACCTCCCCCTGACATTCTAAGGCACACCTTCTTAGCCCTCAGGTGATATCCCTAGTATTCCATCCCTCCTGCCCACCACCTCCACCTCAAGGGATCCTTCTATCCCACAGCAGCTAGGACTAAGAATACACGGTGAGCAACACATAGGCCTTTGTCTGATAGAACTTACAGTTTAATGAAGGAGAAAGACAATTAAATAATCCCAACATGTATGCTAGTTAAAGGCAATGCATGCGGAGCTGTAAGATTAAGAAGGCCAGTCAGGCGAAGTTACACCTAAGATGAAACTTGAACGATCAACAGGAGATACCCAAGCAGTGGCAGAGCATTTAAGGAAGCATGTTCTAGGCAGAAGAAACAGCGTATGTAAAGGCCCTGCAGCAAGAAAGCATATCTGAAGAGATGAGATGAGCTGGAGAGGTCAAGGTAGAGAGAATACCAGCACAGATGATGCTGGAGAGACCAAGAAGGGTCTCATAAGATATGAAGCTGTTTTATCATTCACTTAACAAGTATTCACTGAGTGCTTACAATATGCCAGGCATTGTCCTATGTTTTTATAACAGTAAATGAAATAGACAATATCCCTGTTCTCAGAGAATTCCCGTTCTAATTGGAGGAGACTATAAACAAGTATGTGACTAAACTAGAAAAATATCACTTATTGATAAGTGCTATGCAAAGAATTAAAATAGGTGATATGCTAGAAAATATGTATATGAGTGGTTACTTTATAATCATTAGGTGGTCAGGGGAAAGCCTCTCTGAGGAGATGACATTTAAAAGTAGGTATCTAAATAAAAAGGAACCAGCCATTCAAAGACCAAGGGAAAAAGCATTCTAAGCAGGGTTAACAATACACACATACAAAAGCCCAATGGTAAGATCACTGAAGCTTTTTTAAGCAGAGGAGTTAGATCATGATCGTTCTTGCATTTTATAAAGATCACTCTGGCTACAATGTAGAGAACAGAATGGAGGTAGGGGAGAATAAGATTAAGACTGGAGACAGAGATGAGAGTGGATTATGTAGACTAACGTGAAGAAGAGGAAGAAGGGGACAGTAACAAGGATGATGATAATAGATAATACTCACATAGCACATACTAGCTGCCGAGCCATTGTTCTAAGCATTTTTTATATATTAATTCATTTAAACCTCACAAATACTGTATCTTATAAATTAGGAAACTAAGGTAGAGGATAGTGGCAATGAAGAAGAAAGCAACTGGGGACTTCCCTGGTGGCACGGAATCCACCTGCCAATGCAGGGGACATGGTTCGAGCCCTAGTCCGGGAAGATCCCACATGCTGCGGGGCAACTAAGCCCATGCACCACAACTACTGAGCCTGTGCTCTAGAACCCGAGAGCCATAACTACTGAGCCCACGTGCCACAACTACTGAAGCCTGCGCTCCGCAACAAGAGAAGCCCGCACACTGCAAGAAAGAGTAGCCCCCAGTTGCCACGACTAGAGGAAGACCCAACACAGCCAAAAATAAATTAATAAAAAGAAGAAGAAGAAGAAAAAAGCAACTGGATCCAAGAAATATTGGGGAGGACAAATCCTATGATAGGCTGGTTGTCGGCTGTGGGAAGGGAAGAGGTAGGACTTAGAATGACTACTAGGCCTTGGGCCCAGCAACTGCATGGGTGGTGGTGCTATTTACCACGTGACAGGACACTGGAGGAAGAGCAAGAGGGGAAGAGCAGAAGGCTGCATTTTGCTGAGTCTTCAAAACATCCCAGTGGAGCTGTCCATGTGAACAGTTGGATATTCTGGTCTGGAGAGAGATTTGGTCGTCATCCACGTATAGATGGTAACTGAAGCTGTCACAGAAGTTGAGATCACCTACGGGGAGCAGGAAGAAAAGAAAGAAAAAAAAGCCTAGGAACAGACTGCTAATATTTAAAACACAAGAAGTTGAATAAACAAATAAATTTTTTAAATACATAAGGAAAATTTAAAAAAATTTTTTAACACAAAAAGAATCATTAACAACAACAAAAAACTGGAAATACCTTAATGTCCCTCAATAGGAAAACAGATAAATAAAATACAGTATATCTAGTCTATGAAATATTATACAGTAGCCAAAAAGAATGAGAAGTATCTTTATGTACCAACATGGAATACTGTCAAGGCACATTACTGAATCAAAGAAAGAAATATAAAAATGATACATAAAATGTGACCCCATTTGTGTAAATAAATAAAACACGGCAATAGCATTTTAAATATTTTCTGGGACTTCCCTGGTGGTCCAGTGGTAAGACTCCACACTTTCACTGCAGGGGACACAGGTTCAACCCCTGGTCGGGGAAGTTCCACATGCCGTATGGTGTGGCCAAAATAAAATAAAAAAAATTTCTGGGTTCATACGTATGTATGCAAACACCCACAGAGTGTGGGAGGTACACTCTAAACCACTAACAGGTTGCCTCTGGAAATACAGAAATAATTGAAACAGGGGAGCGGGGAGCAGGAGTATTCAAAGTATCTACAATGTTCTGAAATTAACAGTTGTCAGTATGTTCGTATTTTAATTCACAACAGAAAAATGTGTTCCAAAACTGAAAATTCATAATACTTGTGTAAACCGTGGAAGATTAAATGTGATGTTATTTTGACAGTGTTTTCAATTTTAGAGTCACATTTTATTCTGATCTGAATTTTTATCAAGATGCTAAAACTGGTTTGTTTGAAACTAGTTTGTCATACATACTGTGGATAATCATAGTATTTATTTTCTGGGACTATTGTGAATGTGTAGACTTATGTTTATTGCTATGGGAACAATTATTTATAAAATAATATTAAATCCAGTATTAGCTGCCTATTTCAGACACTTAATACTTGCAGAGACCCATGTTACACTTACTATACTGAAGTTTTTGGTTGTTTGCTTTTTTTTTAAATTTATTTGGCTGTGTTGGGTCTTGGTTGCTGCGCACGGGCTTTCTCTAGTTGTGGCAAGTGGGGGCTACTCTTCGTTGTGGTGCGTGGGCTTCTCATTGCGGTGGCTTCTCTTGCTGCGGAGCACGGGCTCTAGGTGCACAGGTTTCAGTAGTTGTGGCACACGGGCTCAGTAGTTGTGACTCGCGGGCTCTAGAGCAAAAGTTCCGTAGCTGTGGCACACGGGCTTAGTTACTCCACGGCGTGTGGGATCTTCCCGGACCAGGGATCAAACCTGTGTCCCCTGTATTGGCAGGTGGATTCTTAACCACTGTACCACCAGGGAAGTCCCAAGGGTGAGTCTTTTAAAAAAAAAAAAACTTCAGGACTTCCCTGGTGGCGCAGTGGTTAAGACTCCACCTGCTGGGCTTCCCTGGTGGCGCAGTGGTTGAGAGTCTGCCTGCAGATGCAGGGGAAATGGGTTCGTGCCCCGGTCCGGGAAGATTCCACATGCCGCAGAGCGGCTGGGCCCGTGAGCCATGGCCGCTGAGCCTGCGCGTCCAGAGCCTGTGCTCCGCAACGGGAGAGGCCACAACAGTGAGAGGCCCGCGTACTGCAAAAAAAAAAAAAAAAAAAGGCTCCACCTGCCAATGCAGGGGACACGGGTCGAGCCCTGGTCCGGGAAGATCCCACATGCCGTGGAGCAACTAAGCCCGTGAGCCACAGCTACTGACTCTAGAGCCTATGAGCCACAACTACTGAGCCCCTGCGCCACAATTACTGAAGCCCGCGTGCCTAGAGCCTGTGCTGCACAACAAAAGAAGCCATCGCAATGGGAAGCCCGCACCCGCAACGAAGAGTAACCCCCGCTTGCCACAACTAGAGAAAGCCCGCACGCAGCAACGAAGATCCAATGCAGCCAAAAATAAATAAGTTTAATTAAAAAAAAAGAATCACCCTCACTGCTGAAAGTAAATGGACTCTTAGGGTGCAGATATTAGTGTTCCAAAAAACATGTGATTATATTAAGGTAGTGGTAGCAGGAAGATAACCTTGATTCCGTTGGGAATCTTAGGTTTTCTCATACATTGGGAAAATAGTTTTTCCTGTACTGCTGAAGTTTCTTTTTGGTGAACAGTACTTTCTAAAAGAGAAGCATGAAGGAGAAACTGAGGTGTGTACATTTCCTCAAATGGCCAGCATTGTAAAAGATACTGTGTATCTTGCAACGAACAGTGTGGAAGCTGTTCATTTTTCAATCTGAAGTAAAATACATTCAAGAACTTTAAAAAAAAAACTACAGTGTTTTGATTTTTTTAGATTACTATATTCTCTGTAAAATTAAAGATGAATTTTTCAAAAAATAATGGGAATTTCTGTACCTTCTACTCAGTTTTGCTGTGAACCTAAAACTGTTCTAAAAAATAACTCAATTTTGAAAAGTGGGAAAAGAGGGAGGCTACAAAGGACATCCTTTACTTCAGATAGTAAATTTTCTCTGTTCCTTCCATCCCTGACTGGCTCGATGTTTAGATCTTCTGGCTTGCCATCTGCCCATGTCTGAGAAGTTAACACCAAGCCCCCTAATTCCAAGCTCCATCCTGAATCCTTGGCCCCAGGCCAAGTTTGGCCACAGATCCCCTAGACTGGGCCAGAACCCCAGGAAGGGGGGTCAAATACCAAAGTCCTAAACAAATATGGGAGAATAAGTACAGATGCCAGCTTCAAGGACAGGGATCAGGTGGCCTTACAGGCCAGCAGCAGTCTCAAAGGGGAAAAAGTATTTAAAGATCTGGAAGCAGCTCTGCAGTGCTGGAGGATAAGGCTGGGGGGCAGTCAGGCAAAACTGGGCGAAGTGGTACGGGCAAGTTGAAGAAACAGCCAGTTCCACTTATAAAGATTCCAAGTGAAGTGCCATAATATGGTGGAAACCACATTTACAACAAAAGGAAGAGGGGAAGCTGCATTCTGTGAAGGGGTTGGGGGCATGGTGGGGGGTTGTCTAGGGATTATCTAGAGGAATCACTCCACATCAAAGCAGCAATTCCAGGAGGCACAGTATAAAAGTTTAGAAACTGGCTTCTTCCTGAAAAGAAGGTTCTATAAAAGAGGAGAAAAGACACTGAAATAAAGCCTTTCCTTCTTCAGTAAACCAAAGGCAGAGAGATCATGGTAGATCTCTGGTGACCGTGCTCTTAACTTTCAACTTTCTGAGCCTGAAAGACAACATATTTGGTCTACATGTTTTCCTGGTTACCCAAAGAGATGACACTGCCTAGCTGAGGTCTTACCCAACAGCTGACTCACCATCAGTCTGTATCACAGCCTGCTGCGCCTCATGCCTCACACCGTCACATACTGGGCGGCTCTGGAAAGAAAACAATCTGGTGTGAGCTGTCAAAGTCCTCTCGGTACCTGACCTCACCCTCTGGGGTAGGTTTCATTTCAAAACTGAAAGGGACTGAAGGGCTAGGGAAATCCAAAGATCAACAGAGCCAGGAACAGGTGGTTCCCAGCAGAAAAGGGTCCCAAGCTGGAACTCAGAACAGAAACCAGACCACTGATAAGACAGTTTATGGTATCTGTCTCCAAGCCTTCAGATGCCATTCACATATTTTCCAATATTTACAACAGGGCATGACCACACTTATCCAACTTCTGACAACTAAATATCTAATTCTCCAAATGTTCAATCAACTTCCTGGCTTTATTAAGTTTTAGAGCTTTGGGGTATCTCCAATAACTGGGATACTGGGGGTGGGGGTGAACTTCTGAATTTTGCAGTCCTTCATATGGGCCATATTTTAATCCTAATGAATTCTATCATCTCCTCTTCCTTCTTCATTTCTTCATGACCCCTTGGAAAAATTCCTGTCTCACTAAAAAATTTCTAATTAGTTCATAATGGCTCTCTCACTAGAGCAATATTCAATACAATGAAAGTGTACCTCATTAAAGGAGTCAGGTTATTTGCTTGAGGTTCATTTTAACTACCTGAGTGACCCTTAGGTAAGTCACTTAATCTTTCTGGGCTCAGTTTCCTCATCTAGAAAGTAAGGAGGTTGGAAACAGAAGGAAAGCAATAAAACTTCCCTGAACTGAGAAAAGACTTAAGTTTTTAAGTCTAAAAGGTTTATCAAGTGACAAGCAGAGTTTTGTTTTTTTTTTAAATCAAACCTAAGCCTATCATGATGAAACACTAAGCATGAAGAAAAAATTTACAAACTTTCAAAGAGAAATGGTTATTACTTACAGAGGAAAGAGAAACCTATTGGCAGTGGATTTTTCATCTGTATTACTAGAAACTGGACAGTACAAGGCTGCATACTTTGTAGAGACTAGGACTACTATTCAAGAATCCTTGGGAATTCCCTGGCGGTGCAGTGGTTAGGACTCTGTGCTTTCACTGCCGAGGGCCCAGCTTCCAGCCCTGGTTGGGGAACTAAGATCCCACAAGCCGTGTGGCACAGCCAAAAAGGAAAAAAAAGAAAAAATCCTAAACCCAGCCAAGATATCATTCATACATGAAGATATACACACACACACACACACAAATAAATAAGTAAATAAATAAATGGACCATCCATGTCCCTTTGTCTAAGAAAATCACTCAAAGTATCCTAGTCAAATTAATATTTAAAACTGGAACAAAGCTGAGAAAGACAAAGTATACGCAAGACATGTTTCCCCTCCCCCTAAGAAAACCTTTTCGTGAAATTGTACCAAGTGACTTCTGATGGCATTTCCACGTACAAACAGAAACTGTCCTATACACAACCGTCCCTGGCAGTCTGGGTTTGCGAGTTGTACATCACCTAGTGGCCTGATGAAGTAAATGCAGTTTCATCAAGTGCCCGGATAAACTTCCAGCCATTTTGTGATCTCTGACAGTGTGTACGGGGCAGCAGCCTGATGTCTTAGAGATTCTGAGTAGGGAACTGCAAACCCACCAGGCTCATATAGAACTGTATAGATTCAGCTCACTAACCATCCATTCTCCAAGGATGTGGGAAGGGTCCACACTTTGTGCTAACTAATCACAAGAAGTAAAGCATAATTTGTTGCAAGGCTGCACTTACAAATAGTGAGAGACAGAGAATGCTTTTGTGCAGACCAATCTGAACTGAAAGCCAAGTTTAGATGCTATGAGAAAACTGCAAATACTCCTTATAAACAGGAAGAACATCTCCAAACATTCACAAGATTGGATGTGGAAGATGGATTACATTTACCCTGTATGGTTCCAGGAGACAGGCCTATAACTGATGAGAAGATACCTCAATTAGATTTCAATTCAAAACAAGAAATAATTTTCTATTAGTGAGAGCTACTCAACAGTATAATGGGAGAAACCATAAACAAAATGAAAAGACAATCTACAGAATGGGAGACAATATTTGCAAACAATACAATCAACAAGGGCTTAATTGCCAAAATACACAAACAGCTCATACAATTCGATAACAGAAAAACAAACAACCCAATCAAAAAATGGGCAGAAGACCTAAACATACATTTCTCCAAAGATGACATACAGATGGCCAACAGGCACATGAAAAGATGCTCAACGTCGCTAATTATTTAGAGAAACGCAAATCAAAGCTGCGATGAAGTATCACCTCACACCAGCCAGAATGGCCATCACTAATAAGGTCTACAAATAACAAATGCTGGAGAGGGTATGAAGAAATGGGAACCCTCCTACATTGTTGGTGGGAATGTAAATTGGTGCAGCCACTATGGAAGTCAGTATGGAGGTTCCTTAAAAAACTAAAAATAGAGTTGCCGTATGATTCAGCAATCTCACTCCTGGGTATATATCTGGAGAAAACTCTAATTTGAAAAGATACAGGCAGCCAAGCTCCAGCTGAAGGAGAAGTGGGGTAAGTAAGGAGGTCTGTACAAAGCGGGCTGCCTACAAATCGACCCGTGGTAAAGCACCAAGGAAGAAAGAAACTGGCTACAAAAGCCGCTTGCAAGAGTGTGCCCTCTACTGGAAGGCTGAAGAAACCTCAGCGTTACAGGCCTGGTACCGTGGCACTCAGCGAAATCAGACGTTGTCAGAAGTCTACTGAACTTCTGATTCACAAACTTCCCTTCCAGCATCTGGCACGGAAAATTGCTCAAGACTTCAAAACAGATCTGCGCTTCCAGAGTGCAGCTACTGGTGCTTTGCAGGAGGAAAGTGAGATCTATCTGGCTGGGCTTTTTGAAGACACCAACCTGTGTGCTATCCATGCCAAACGTGTAACAATTATGCCAAGCGACATCCAGCTAGCACGCCGCATACGTGGAAAACACCCTTAAGAATTCACTCTGATGGGAAATACTTTTCTTTAAAAAAAGAATTTCTCTTCTTCCTGTTATTGGTAGTTCTGAACATTAGATTTTTTTTCCCCATGGGGTCAAAAGGTACCTAAGTATATGATTGCAAGTGGAAAAATAGGGGGCAGAAATCAGGTATTGGCAATTTTTCCATTTTCATTTGTGTGTGAATTTTTAATATAAATGCGGGGACATAAAGCATTAATGCAAGTCAAACTGTTTCAGTAAACAAGTTTCAGCAGTTCAATTTTATAACAATTATATATAAACCTGTTAAATTTTTCTGGACAATGAAAAAAAAATACAGGCACCCCAAAGTTCATAGCAGCATTATTTACAGTAGCGAAGACATGGGAGCAACCTAAATGTCCATCCACAGATGAACAGATAAAGAAGATGTGGTCCATATACACACAATGGAATATTACTCAGCTGTAAAAAAAAAGAAAAGAAATAATGCCATTTTTGGCAACATGGATGGACCTAGAGATTATCATACTAAGTGAAGTCAAAAAGAGAAAGACAAATACCACATGATATCACTCACACATGGAATCTAAAATATGATACCAATGAACTTATTTACAAAACAGAAAAAGACTCACAGATATAGAAAACAAATTCATGGTTACCAAAAGGGAAAGGTGGTGGAGGGGGATAAATAAGGAGTTTGAGATTAGCAGATACAAACTACTATATATAAAACAGATACACAGGGTACTTCCCTGGTGGTCCAGTGGTTGAGAATCTACCTTCCAACGCAGGGGACACGGGTTCGATCCCTGGTTGGGGAACTAATAATATCCCAGAGGCCGCGGGTTAAACTACTGTGCCGTGTGGTGCAACTACTGAGCCCGCGCACTCTGGAGCCCACGCGCCACAACTAGAGAGAAGCTCGCATGCCACAATGAAAAGCCCACTCACCGCAACGAAAGCTCCTGCGTGCCACAACTTAAACCTGACGCAGCCAAATTTAAAAACAAACAAACAGGGCTTCCCTGGTGGCGCAGTGGTTGAGAGTCCGCCTGCCGATGCAGGGGACACGAGTTCGTGCCCCGGTCCGGGAAGATCCCACATGCCACGGAATGGCTGGGCCCGTGAGTCATGGCCACTGAGCCTGCGCGTCCGGAGCCTGTGCTCCGCAACGGGAGAGGCCACAACAGTGAGAGGCCCACGTACCGCAAAAAACAAAACAAAACAAAACAAAAAAACAAACAGATAAACAACACGGTCCTACTGTATAGCACACGGAACTATACTCAGTATCCTGTAATAAACCATATGGAAAAGAAAAAGAGAAACAACTATAATGGGATTCCTCAAGAAATGATGAGCTTCCCAGCAATGGAAGTATTCAAAAATAACTTAAATCAGCTGTCCCCAACCTTTCTGGCACCAGGGACCAGTTTCATGGAAGACAATTTTTCCACGAAAGGAAGGTGGCAGAGGGATAGTTCAGGCAGTAATGCAAGCGATGGTGAGCAGCAGATGAAGGTTCGCTCGCTTGCTTGCCCGCTGCTCACCTCCTGCTGTGCAGCCCGGTTCCTAACAGGTCGAGGACTGGTACCAGTCCGCAGCCTGGGGGTTGGGGACCCCTGATTTAAATGATCATCTGTCAGGGGACTATATAAAGCAATTCTGTAACTGAACGGAAGTCTGGAGACAAGGAGATTGATTGTATTACCTCAAAGGCCCTTTCCAATTCCAAGTGTCTGTCATTCTATTAAATAAAATGCAAACAAATAAACAAAACAAAAACCACTAATAAATAACTAAAGAGTTTTCCCTCTGCATTTTTTTTCAAGCTCCGACCAAGAAGCCAGTACAACTTAGTGGGTTTGATACCACTTTCCACTTAAGTAAATGTGGACAAATTAGTTAACTCTATTTGCCTCACTCTTATTGTCTGTAAATTTAGAACAATAATAGTACCCATCTCATATACTATGAAAATTAAATAATATGATACTTTATAAAGTACTTAAAACAGTGCCTAACAAAGAAAGTGTACACAACTAGCAGGTAGCTGTGGTGAGTGGGAGTGGGGGTGGAAAGTGAAACCTAAATGTGCTGCTTGTTTTAGTTATCTGTTCCCAACCCTCAACCAAAGCATTCCTGGCTGCTGCTGGCCAGAGGCTAGGTTCCCTTGGCAACCAGCCTCAAAAAAAAGCCCAGTTCTACCTTCTTCAGGAAGGCAGCTCATTCTCTGCCCTGAAATCTATCATCTTCCTTTGCACAAAGCAGGCTCCCTAAAACCTCACAAATACCAATGCTCCAGATCAAGGAGCTGAGCAGGTATTATCCTCGTCACTTCATATGATCAATTACAGAATATCAGGGTCAGAAGGACCATCTCAGAGACCATGTAGAGCGACCCCTTTGTTTAATAAATGAGGACAACAGGCTGAGAAAAGTGAAGTCCTAGATGTGGCAAGTTGGTGGCAGGGTCAAGACAAGATCGCAGGCCTCCTCATTCCTAGCCCAGTAAAGTTTTCCAATTTTTCAGTAGGACTGGCCCTCCTAAGTCCCATGCTACTGACCCACACTACGTACTTTACACAGGTGAAAGAGAAATAGAAGCAGTAGAGTGCAGAGGTTAAGAGCATGGACTCTGGAGCCAGACTGCTTATTCAAATCCCAGCTCTACCACTTACCGTGACTTTAAGCAAGTTTCCTAACCTCTCTGTTTCTATAAAATAGGGATAAGAGTTACTACTTTATAGTTATTTTAAGGATATGATGAGATAATCCACGTAAAATGCATGGCACACAGAAAGTGCTCGATGTGTATACTGCTTCCTCTGTTTCTCATCATTACCAGCTGCATTAAGAAGAAACAATCATAATAACAAATGAGACCAGACAAGCCCCTACTTCTGGTCCAAAGAGCGCTGGGAAGAACAAGCGTATTTGTTTAGCTCCACTTCCTTGTCCTGGCCAGGAACACCCAATCCCTAGCAGGGGAAGACTACAACTAACCCATCACTCACTCATTTCTTTGGATCTAGGAAAGAGTCAACTCAGAGAATAACCAAGTACATGCTATAGTGATAAGATATTTAAGATCACAAATAAAGGCTAGGGAGGTCCAAACCCAAAATGCAATTCTTGTGGGTCCAGTCTCCTCCTCTTAACCCATGACGGGTGGTATAGTGTAAAGGTTAAGAACAAGAGCTCTGGAGTTTGACGGCCTGAAATGCAAATTCCTGTTCCATCATTTATTTGCTGTATCACTTAAGCAAATTACCTTACCTCTCTCTAAGCCTTTATTTCTCCATCTGTTAAATGAGAATAACAGGTATTTTGATTATGATAACAGCTGACATCTGGTGAGCACTTTCTATGTGCCAAGCGCAACATTAAGCACTTTACATGGCTTACGTTACTTAATCATCACAAACACCTTATGAGGCTGGTACCTTAGTACCCCCATTTTACAGATGAGGAAAATGAGGCACAGTCTTCTTATTCAAGGCCACATGGCTAGTTACTGGCAAAGCTGAGATGTCAATACAGGAGGTCTGACCTCAGAGTCTATGCTCCCTCCTCCCACGCTGCTCTACTTCTCCATAGTACCAGCTTCACATGGTTACGTTGTTAAAAATGAGCCAATCCATATACGGTGCTTAGCGCAGGGCCTTGTTCATCAAGGTTCCCCATTACCATTATTACTGTTGTTGTCATTATCATCATCATCAATCCCTTTGAGACTCTCAAATACTACTACCTCCTGAGTTCTAATTTCACCTAAAGGGAAATGGTTGCTTTCCTACCTAGATACCAACCAGCTCACTGGGCAGCCTGCAGTGAGGTTCTAGTATTTCATTTCCCTCATGTAATACAGCAGTAAGTATCTGGGTGGAGAGGCAAGGAAATATTTTCTATAAACCTGCTACTCTATAAAAAAATATATATTAAAGTCTGTTTTTAAAAAATAGAATCTTCACTACTCTCATTAGAAAAGAAACACACGCTTATTGTATTTTTCAAAATAAAGCACAGATCGGACTTCCCTGGTGGTCCTGCCTTCCAAAAAAAAAAAAAAAAAGAATCTGCCTTCCAATGCAGGAGACACAGGTTAGATCCCTGGTTGGGGAACTAAGATCCCACAAGGCGCAGGGCAACTAAGCCCACGCGCCACAACTAGAGAGCCCACGTGCCCCAACTACAGAGCCCACATGCTCTGGAACCCACGTGCCACAACTACAGAGCCCACACGCCACAGCTAAAGAGCTCACACGCTGCAACAAAGATCCCGCATGCTGCAACTAAGACCTGACGTAGCCAAAAAGAAAAATAAATATTTTTAAAAATAAATAAAGCACAGATATATACTATTTTTAAAAAATTGTTCTCTACCTCCTTCCCCTTTCCACTCTGCTGTTCTCAAAACCAGTAGATTATTTAGTCACTTAATCCTCACAAGAAGTAAGATTGGTATCATTCATCATTATCTCCATTTGACAAGCACAGAAACTGAGGTTCAGAGAGGTTCACGACCGTACAGCTGGTAAGTGGATGTCCAGGGTCTCTGGAAAAGAACTTTCAGATATGGAGGAAGGTAAAGATAGTAAACTCCTTCTCTAAGCCTGAGAGGAAGTGGTTATGACAGATGGTTCCTTGAAGGTTAAAAAGAACCAAGACTGATAATGGGATTTTTAAGAAACTCTTGCTCTAACAAGGTAAGAAGAGATGTTGTAACCCAAAAAGCCAGTAATGCAGTGAGCTATCATCAATCCTGCCCTCCCAGAAACAGTGCAAATTATTGATAAGCCTAACAAAGCAGGACTTCATCTCTGAAGATATCCATACCATACCCCTGCACACCAGTTCTTACCTCCCCAATTCCAAAATGATGTATCACTTTATCCTGCTAGAAAGCACAGTTCAAAGTAAGTGTTTTTTAGAGTGAGCAACTTGAGGGCAGGAACAATGTCTTGTTCATACAGATCTTTCCCTCATTAACTGGTACACAACCTTCTATTTATTCAATACATTTTTGTTTAAAAATGAATAAATTTGGGACTTCCCTGGTGGTCCACTGGTTAAGAATCCGCCTTCCAATGCAGGGGACGTGGGTTCAATCTCTGGTAGGGGAACTAAGATCCCACATGCCACAGGGCAACTAAGCCCGCATGCTGCAACTACTGAGCCCACGCGCTCTGGAGCCCATGTGCCACAACTAGGGAAAAGCCTGTGCGCCACAATGAAGAGTCCACTCGCCACAAAGAAAGATCCCACATGCTGCCACTAAGACCCAACACAGCCAAAAAATAAATAAATTAAAAAAAAGAATAAATTTATTCATTCAACTCCTATGTGCTAGGTATTGTTCTAGGAGGTGGGGATATAGCAATGAGCAAAACAAAGTGGATGAAATTTACATTCTAGTCATGGGTGACAAATAATAAACTATAGTAGAGAGTTCCTAGAACAGTGCCTGGCACACAGTAGGCAGCACTCAAAATATCTAAATAATGAATGAATGAATGAATGAATGAATAGTATGTCAAATAGTAATAAGTTCTGTGGAGAAAAATAAAGCAGGGAAGGGAAACAAGGAAGGCAGAGAGCAGGAGATGGCTTTTACTTTAAATAGTATGGCTAAGGAATGCTTAGATTAGGTGACAGTTGGGCAGAAACCTGAAGGAGGTAACAGAGGAGGCCACATTGACATCTGGAATAAGTGTTCCAGAAAAAACAACTACAAAGGTCCCAAGGTTTGGCATGTTGGAGCAATTGCAAGGAGACCAGTGTGGCCAGAGCACAAAGGGAAGGTGATAGATGATGAGGTCAGAGCAGCTGGGAGAGGGTGATGTTGAAGATCCCATGCAGCCTTGTAGATCACTTGAAGGACTTTAGTTTTTAATCTGGTTGGGACCCTGTGGATAGTTTTCAGCAGAGTGGTATGATGTGATATACACGTAACAAGATTATACTGGTCACTGTTAAGATTAGACTGGGGGCCCTAAGAAAACCATAATTCAAAAAGAGTCATGTACCACAATGTTCACTGCAGCTCTATTTACAATAGCCAGGACATGGAAGCAACTTAAGTGTCCAACGACAGATGAATGGATAAAGAAGATGTGGCACATATATACAATGGAATATTACTCACCCATAAAAAGAAACGAAACTAAGTTATTTGTAGTGAGGTGCATGGACCTAAAGACT
Organism: Globicephala melas; assembly: GCF_963455315.2. Classification (NCBI taxonomy): domain Eukaryota; kingdom Metazoa; phylum Chordata; class Mammalia; order Artiodactyla; family Delphinidae; genus Globicephala; species Globicephala melas. The sequence goes on along the minus strand of NC_083325.1, from coordinate 30,739,550 downwards.
GTCATACAGAGTGAAGTAAGTCAGAAAGAGAAAAACAAATACCGTATGCTAACACATATATATGGAATCTAAAAAAAAAAAAAAAAAAAAAGTCATGAAGAACCTAGAGGCAGGATGGGAATAAAGACACAGACCTACTAGAGAAGGGACTTGAGGACACGGGGAGGGGGAAGGGTAAGCTGGGACAAAGTGAGAGAGAGTGACATGGACATATATACACTACCAAATGTAATACCAATAGCTAGTGGGAAGAAGCCGCATAGCACAGGGAGATCAGCTCCATGCTTTGTGACCACCTAGAGGGGTGGGATAGGGAGGGTGGGAGGGAGGGAGACGCAAGAGGGAAGAGATATGGGGATATATGTATATGTATAGCTGATACACTTTGTTATAAAGCAGAAATTAACACACCATTGTAAAGCAATTATAGTCCAATAAAGATGTTAAAAAAAAAAAAAGATTAGACTGGGGGAGACCAAGAGCAAAAGGAGGAAGAACATTTAGAAGGCTATTCCAATAGTAGCAGGGAAGGGGGTAAGAAGTGTTCAAACCCTGGGTGCATTTTAAGGTAGAGCTCACAGGACTGGCTGGTGGATTGGATGATGAGAGAAAGAGAAAAAACAGAGTCAAGGGAGAGTCCTCAATATAACTGAAACTGAGACGGGGAGAAACTGCCAGAGGTACAGGTTTGAGAGGAGAAGTTCCAGGATTAATGTTTTGAATATTTTAAGTTCAAGAAGCTATTACAGGACTTCCCTGATGGCGCAGTGGTTAAGAATCCGCCTGCCAATGCAGGGGACACGAGTTTGAGCCCTGGTCCAGGAAGATCCCCCAGGCCGCAGAGCAACTAAGCCCTTGTGCCACAACTACCAAGCCTGCGCTCTAGAGCTCGCGAGCCACAACTACTGAAGCCCGTGTGCCTAGAGCCCATGCTCTTCAACAAGAGAAGCCACCGCAATGAGAAGCCCGTGCACTGCAACGAAGAGGAGCCCCTGTTCACCACAACTAGAGAAAGCCCGCATGTAGCAACGAAGACCCAACACAGCCAAAAATAAATTAATTAATTAAAAAAAGAAGCTATTACAGACACAAGTGGAGATATCCCGTAGGCAGCTGAATAGAAGAGTCCTCAGTTCACAGGAAGACATTCAAGCTGGTAATATATACTTGAGAATTCTCAGGATATAAATGATATTTAAATTCTTAAAAGAGAGCACTTAGTAAATGAGTGTAGACAGAGAAGTGATCCAAGGACTGATTTGAGTACTCCATCATTGGAGGCTGAGGAGATAAGAAAACAGCCAACAGGGCGGGGCGGTACGTGGGAGTTTGAGAAGAAGGGGCTCCTGAGGTAGAAGGAGAACCAAGGGAGTGGCATCCCGGAAGCCAAGTGAAACTAGTGTGTGAGGAGGAAGTGTCAAATACTACTGAGAGATCAAGAAGATGACTAAGAAATGACCACTGAATCTATGTACTATTTTCTAAGCATTCCTCCCTAATCCACACATAACACTTTTTCTTTTAATCTAGGTAAAATCCCAGTATTGTCCAACGAATACACATAAGGTTTCTGTTTAATGCAGCTATATCTGCATCTCAAAAAACAAAATCAATGCTCTTAATATGGACACAGCAGACTTTACACAGTGAATAATGTTGAGTAAATGCTTTATCTGGTTGAAGTAACTGTCTCTCTGAAACAATGTCCCCGACCAAGTCTTACTTGTGTTCAGTAGGTGGGATCAGAGAAATGAGCTATTTAAATGTATTTCTTTTGTTCTGCCATAAAGTAGCAATTATTCTTCAACTCATTTTCCTCCTTCCTAACTCAAACATCCTAAGCAGCTAAACAAAGACCCTAAATTTCCACACACACCCCCTTATAAACAAAGCAGAACACAATAAAATCCAAAAGTTGGATGAGAAAGGGATATGCTGCCTATCGTAGCTGCTTTTACCGTACAAAGGGTTAGTAATTATTTGCTAATTCATAGGCTGTACTTTGTTTACATTTTGTCCTTAAAATCTCTAGATAGGAAGTGCGATTTCTAGTGTCTTCACCTTAAAAGAGAATTATTGCTACAAAATAAGTACTTTAACCTTCCGTGCTCTAGCGCAGGGGTCCCCAACCCCCGGGCCACAGACCAGTACTGGTTAGGAACCAGGCAGCACAGCAGGAGGTGAGTGGCGGGCAAGAGAGCGAAGCTTCACATGTATCTACAGCTGTTCCCTATCGCTCGCATTACCGCCTGAGCTCTGCCTCCTGTCAGCATTATTGTGAGTTGTATAATTATTTCATTACATATTTCAATATAATAATAATAGAGATAAAGTGCATGATAAATGTAATGCTTTTGAATCATCCCGAAACCATTCCCCCCCACCCCATCCGTAGAAAAACTGTCTTCCACGAGACCAGTCCCTGGTGCCAAAAAGGTTGGGGACCAGTGCTCTAGCGAACAGAGTCATGTCTCAATAATCTACACTTCTGAAGCAGAACAATAATCACCAAAAACTGGATCATGCAAACATCCTTCATGTCTTCATGAAATGGCTACAACTTCTGAAAGGTCTGAGCTCTCTGCCTTTGGGAGGAATACCCTTCCCTGCCCTCCACCGTGCAATTTGCCAACTTGGGACTCAGCCTGAATGACAACTTCTCTAGGCGGCCTTCCCAGATCCCTTCCAAGGCTGAATCAAGGGCCCTCCTCTGAACCCGTAACACCACAGGTTGGTAAGCACCACAGCTTACTCATATCCCAATACTTTAACACATTATACTGTGAATCTGTTTACTTCTCTGTCTACCTCTCCAGACCATAGACATCTTGAGGGCAAGGACAATATCTCATTAATTTTTATAGCCTCAGTGTCTGAAACATATCAAACAATCAAGTGTCTGCTGAATGAAAGAATAACATGAAACTTGACCCAGAATACCTTACGTGATTTTTGTAGCATATTTTCCTTGATAAATCAGGTGAACTGAAGCTAATATTAAAATTACTGGCGTCTATATGATCCAGCAATCACACTCCTGAGCATATATCCACACACAAAACTGTAATTCGAAACGATACATGCACCCCTATGTTCACAACAGCACTACTCACAATAGCCAAGACGTGGAAACGACGTCACTATCCATCGACAGTTGAATGGATAAAGAAGACGTGGTACATATACACAATGGAATACTACACAGCAATAAAAAAGAATGAAATAATGCCATTTGCAGCAACATGGATGGACTCAGAGATTATCATACTAAGTGAAGTAAGCCAGAAAGAGAAAGAAAAATACCATATGATATCACTTATATGTGGAATCTAAAATATGACACAAATGAACCTATCTACAAAACAGGAACAGACTCACAGACACAGAAAACAGGCTTGTGGTTGCCAAGGGGGGGTGGGGGTGGGGGAGGGATGGATTGGGAGTTTGGGGTTAGCAGATGCCAACTATTACATATAGAATGGGTAAACTACAAGGTCCTACTGTATAGCACAGGGAACTATATTCAATACCCTGTGATAAACCATAATGGAAAAGAATATAAAAAAGAATGTATACATATTTATACCAGTTTCTTACTAACACAACATTGTAAATCAACTATACGTCAATAAAAATAAAACAGGGAGTGCCCTGGCGGCCTAGGGGTTAGGATTCAGTGCTTTCACTGCAGAGGTCTGGGTTTGATCCCTGGCCAGGGAACCATCCCGCAATGCCATTCAGCATGGCCAAAATACAAAAAAAAAAAAAAGAAAGAAAGAAAATAAAATAAAATTACTGGCATCTCTTCACATCCCCAATTGATAGCAGAAACAGAAATTTCCCCTACCTGACACTGGAAATAGAGGATAAGAAAAGATATGTGCTGGTCAAAATCAGATCAGGAGGAGTTATCACACTAGCTGCTCTTCCTTGATTTGTCCCACACCATACGAGAAGCTAATGGACCTCTGGATTGCTCTCTTCACCTCCCTTCCACTGATTCTGTATTCTCATCTTTGCCCTATTCTTCTTTTGTTTGTTTTGTTTTAATATCTATTTATTTACTTTTGGCTGCTTCGGGTCTTAGTTGTGGCACATGGGATACTTCGTTGTGGCCCACAGGCTTCTAATTGTGGCACGCAGGTTCCAGAACGTGTGGGCTCTGTAGTTGCAGCACACAGGCTCTCCAGTTATGGTACATGGGCTTAGTTGGCCTGCGGTATATAGGCTCTTAGTTCCCTGACCAGGGATCGAGCTCTGGTCCCCTGCATTGGAAGATGGATTCTTAACCACTGGACCACCAGGGAAGTCCCCTCTGCCCTATCCTTTTCTCTCTTTGCTTTACTTACCTTTTCCCACTTCTTCTCATTTTATACTTTGCATTTGCATTCTGTTCTCATTTTCCTTTTAACTTTTCTTTGCACTCTGTTCTCCAGGCCTTATTTTAGTTAAAATGACCCTGAGGAATACATGAGCAATGCTTTGCCCAACTGGGAGAACTTAGGCCAAGGATGTTGCTGTATATCCTGGTCACTTCTGTAAAGCACACCAACATATTTCTGCTGTTTCTGAGGAAACCAAGTAGCGACCCCCTAACAGCAGCACAGGGTTATCAGCATATGAGGTCAAATTGTTACTATCCACAGTGGGTAAGACATGTTTCTAAACTTCACTCTCTAGTATCCTGGAAATAGGGTAAAGGTCCTCTTAATTTACAATAATTTTAAATAAAAGAGAAATGGGAAGCTAAATATGAAGGGCAAAGAGGAAAAGAAACCATGTTTGGGGGAAAAATGCTGCATGCTGATGGGACAAATTTCAAAAGCTACAGGATAATTGCTGGGCCAGGTAGGGTTGGGGGGGGGGGGGAAAGGTGGTTCCTGCCCCCAGGGAACCTAGTCTCATTCCTACCACTTCCCAAACCCATAAATGTAAACATTAAAGAACCAGAGAGAGGAGAGTCTCTTGAACCAAAAGAGTCAGTAACCTAACATAAGTGAATTGGATGTTCAGGGACAGAAAAATAAATACTGGATAGAAAGCTCTTTGAATTTAAGATAAAGTTATTCCATGTGTTAAAGTCAGTGCCACAAACATCAGAAGCCAAGGAAAGGAACAATCCACAACTAGGAGTCAAGAGGCCTAGCTCAGGTCCTAACAAGCTGTGTAACCTTGGGCAAGTCATTCTACTACTCTGATCCAAAGACGGTTCTTTCATAAAATGGGCATAATAATATCTCCCTGGCAAAGTTGACTGTGATGATTAAATAACACTTTGAAAAGTTTTATATAACATGCCAATGTGGTAAGAGGAAGCAAAAATACTGTGGTTCAACTTCTAAAGTGTAAGCCTGACTCACCTTCCCAACCTTGTTAAACCCTTTAACCAACCTGGGAGAAGTGTCATGTGAGGATCCAGGAGCGGGGTGGTGACTATTTAGTCAGTTGCTCTGTATCTCAGTGGCTTCATCTGTAAAATGGGTGGTGTGGAATTCACTCACATATCTGTAAGATAAGGCAGGTCTGAGGAAGGGAGTGGAGAATTTACCATAAGTGAGCAAAACATTTACCCAACCCTCCCTACCAGGGATAAATAACCAAGATCATCAAATATCATCACTCCCTGGACAGAATTAGAAACGGCCTTAGAGAGCATTTAATCTTGTTTTACAGATGGGAAAACTGAGGCCCAGATAAATGAACTGAATTGTAGAACTCTCAAAGCTAGTTAGTGGCAGAGCTGGAGCTAGGGGCCAGAGCCACCAATTCTCAAGTCCAGTACCCTCTTTGCCAGATCTCAGGGTCACCCAAAGCACCTGAGGCCCTTACAACACATTATCAACACCAAGACACATTACAATTTCATCAACAGCCTAAATGTGGGCTACCCAAGGGAGGGGCTGTAAGACTGATGCAGGCGGTGCTGAGAGCTGGGAAAGAGAAGACTTCATTGGGAAAGTGAGAAGAGTCCTGGAGATCCTCAGACACAGAGAGATTAAAGAAATATGTCCGCTGAAGAATTACAAAGGATCATGAGAGATTGCTACAAGCAACTATATGCCAATAAAATGGACAACCTGGAAGAAATGGACAAATTCTTAGAAAAGCACAACCTTCCGAGACTGAACCAGGAAGAAATAGAAAATATAAACAGACCAATCACAAGCACTGAAATTGAAACTGTGACTAAAAATCTTCCAACAAACAAAAGCCAAGGACCAGATGGCTTCACAGGCGAATTCTATCAAACATTTAGAGAAGAGCTAACGCCTATCCTTCTCAAACTCTTCCAAAATATAGCAGAGGGAGGAACACTCCCAAACTCATTCTACAAGGCCACCATCACCCTGACACCAAAACCAGATAAAGATGCCACAAAGAAAGAAAACTAGAGGCCAATATCACTGATGAACATAAATGCAAAAATCATCAACAAAATACTAGCAAACAGAATCCAACAGCACATTAAACGGATCATACCATGATCAAGGGGGGTTTCCCAGGGAATCAAGGATTCTTCAATATACACAAATCAATCAATGTGATACACCATATTAACAGACTGAAGGAGAAAAACCATATGATCATCTCAATAGATGCAGAGAAAGCTTTCAACAAAATTCAACACCCATTTCTGATAAAAACTCTCCAGAAAGTGGGCATAGAGGGAACCTACCTCAACATAATAAAGGCCATATATGACAAACCCACAGCAAACATCATTCTCAATGGTGAAAAACTGAAACCATTTCCACCAAGATCAGGAACAAGAAAAGGTTGTCCACTCTCATCACTATTATTCACCATAGTTTTGGAAGTTTTAGCCACAGCAATCAGAGACAAAAAAGAAATAAAAGGAATACAAGTTGGAAAAGAAGAGGTAAAACTGTCACTGTTTGCAGATGACATGATACTATACATAGAGAATCCTAAAGATGCTACCAGAAAACTACTAGAGCTAATCAATGAATGCGGTAAAGTAGCAGGATACAAAAGTAATGCACAGAAATCTCTTGCCTTCCTATACACTAATGATGAAAAATATGAAATAGAAATTAAGGAAACACTCCCATTTACCACTGCAACCAAAAGAATAAAATACCTAGGAATAAACCTACCTAAGGAGACAAAAGACCTGTATGCAGAAAACTATAAGGCACTGATGAAAGAAATTATAAAGATGATACAAACAGACAGAGAGATATACCATGTTCTTGGATTGGAAGAATCAAGATTGTGAAAATGACTATACTACCCAAAGCAATCTACAGATTCAATGCAATCCCGATCAAACTACCAATGGCATTTGTCACAGAACTAGAACAAAAAAATTTCACAATTTGTATGTAAACACAAAACGACCCCAAATAACCAAAGCAATCTTGAGAAAGAAAAACGGAGCTGGAGGAATCAGGCTCCCGGACTTCAGACTATACTACAAAGGTACAGTAATGAAGACAGAATGGTATTGGCAAAAAAATATAAATATAGATCAATGGAACAGGATAGAAAGCCCAGAGATAAACCCACACACATATGGTCACCTCATCTTTGATAAAGGAGGCAAGAATGTACAATGGAGAAAAGACAGCCTCTTCAATAAGTGGTGCTGGGAAAACTGAACAGCTCCACGTAAAAGAATGAAATTAGAACACTCCCTAACACCATACAAAAATAAACTCAAAAATAAACTCAAAATGGATTAAAGACCTAAATGTAAGGCCAGACACTATAAAACTCTTAGAGGAAAACATAGGCAGAACACTCTGTGACATAAATCACAGCAAGATCCTTTTTGACCCACCTCCTAGAGAAATGGAAATAAAAACAAAAATAAACAAATGGGACCTAATGAAACTTCAAAGCTTTTGCACAGCAAAGGAAACCATAAACAACACGAAAAGACAATCCTCCGAATGGGAGAAAATATTTGCAAACGAAGCAACTGACAAAGGATTAATCTCCAAAATATACAAGCAGCTCATGCAGCTCAATATTAAAGAAGCAAGCAACCCAATCCAAAAATGGGCAGAAGACCTAAAAAGACATTTCTCCAAAGAAGATACGCAGATTGCCAACAAACACATGAAAGGATGCTCAACATCACTAATCATTAGAGAAATGCAAATCAAAACTACAGTGAGGTACCACCTCACACCAGTCAGAATGGCCATCATCAAAAAAATCTAGAGACTTCCCTGGTGGCGCAGTGGTTAAGAATCCATCTGCCAATGCAGGGGACACAGGTTTGGGCCTTGGTCCAGGAAGATCCCACATGCCGCGGAGCAATTATGCCCGTGTGCCACAACTACTGGGCCTGCGCTCTAGAGCCTGTGATCCACAACTACTGATCCCGTGTGCCTCAACTACTGAAGCCCATAAGCCTAGAGCCCGTGCTCCGCAACAAGAGAAGCCACCGCAATGAGAAGCCCGTGCATCGCAACCAAGAGTAGCCCTCACTCGCTGCAACTAGAGAAGGCCAGCGCACAGCAACGAAGACCCAACACAGCCAAAAACAAAATAAATAAATAAATAAAAATTAAAAAACAATCTACAAACAATAAATGCTGGAGAGGGTGTGGAGAAAAGGGAACCCTCTTGCACTGTTGGTGGGAATGCAAATTGATACAGCCACTATGGAGAACAGTATGGAGGTTCCTCAAAGAACTAAAAATAGAACTACCATATTACCCAGCAATCCCACTACTGGGCATATACCCTGAGAAAACCATAATTCAAAAACAGTCATGTACCACAATGTTCACTGCAGCTCTATTTACAACAGCCAGGACATGGAAGCAACCTATGTGTCCATCAACAGATGAATGGATAAAGACGATGTGGCACATATATACAATGGAATATTACTCACCCATAAAAAGAAACGAAACTAAGTTATTTGTAGTGAGGTGCATGGACCTAAAGACTGTCATACAGAGTGAAGTAAGTCAGAAAGAGAAAAACAAATACCGTATGCTAACACATATATATGGAATCTAAAAAAAAAAAAAAAAAAGGTCATGAAGAACCTAGAGGCAGGATGGGAATAAAGACACAGACCTACTAGAGAAGGGACTTGAGGACACGGGGAGGGGGAAGGGTAAGCTGGGACAAAGTGAGAGAGAGTGACATGGACATATATACACTACCAAATGTAATACCAATAGCTAGTGGGAAGAAGCCGCATAGCACAGGGAGATCAGCTCGGTGCTTTGTGACCACCTAGAGTTGGTGGGATAGGGAGGGTGGGAGGGAGACGCAAGAGGGAGGAGATATGGGGATATATGTATGGCTGATACGCTTTGTTATAAAGCAGAAACTAACACACCATTGTAAAGCAATTATACTCCAATAAAGATGTTAAAAAAAAAAATATGCCTGCCAAAAAAGGCTTAAAATTGCAGTCTTGGGAAGACAGACCCAGTGGGTAAAATTTTCTTTAGGGAAAAGAAACAGGTGACAGATTTAGAGGACCAGAATGCTTTGAATCAGGATAATTCTTGATTATATGCAATTTAGTCCTTTTGTTGTCTCCTAAGTTTTTAACATTTACTAAGATCAACTGTCTCTCTACAAGATAAGGCCCTCTCAAGAGACCACAGACGGTCTACCTTAGTGGTTAAGTATATAGGCTCTGGGCTCAAATTGCCTCGATCCAAATCTTCGTTTTACCACGTAACAGCTGTGTGACCTTAGATAAATCCTTCTCTTTGTACCTCTGTTTAAATGGAAATAACATCACCCCCAACTCAGGAGGATTTGTGAGGTTTAAATGTGTAGATTAATCATACTGGTCACAACCTAATAATGGGTTTTTCATCCTTTAGTGTGATGTGTGCCTCTTTTTTTTTTAATGTAAAGAAGACAACAGAATTTACCAGAGTACATTGCATGTAGTATGAATAAGTACTGTTTTGCAAAAATTTTGTTTCCTTTATCTATATGTGTGCATATATGTTTCAATTACAGAAAATATACTTCTCATGGTGGTTTGCTTTTAAAAATGTGAGAACCACTGAATTAACACACAAAATAAAGGTTCAAACAGTGCCTGGCTCACAGTAAGCACTTAGTGCTATGACTGTCGTTGTTGCTGTTATGTACCTACCTGTTAAAGTTGTTTGTAGGATTACCTAAGGTAATATGAAAGCACTTTGGAAAGTCTAATATACAATATTAGTGTAAGTTTAAGGAAGCAAAAAGCCCTTCTCTCCACCTCTTAATACCCATACAAGCATAGCCCTGTTTCGGCACATATTTGTTGCTTGGTCCACAAGTTATTTGTTACATTGAACTGAAAAGTCCACAGACCATGACTTATCTACCACTCTGTCATGCTCTGTCAATATCTGCAGAGAAATAGAGGCATGGTGCCAGAGTAAATTTATTTATTTTTACCTGGGTGGAGGCTGGGATGGGGAAGGCAAAAGTCATGCCCATGGGTAGCTGAAGGACGCAAGTGAGTCAGAGAAATTGCCTACTCCCACAGAGCCAGGTAGACTCAAATGCGCCACAGACCAGGCTGGACTGACAGATACCTGTGCCTTTATGCAGGGCTGAATCACTTCTCTCTATCCTCACCCAGGCAACTCATAAAAAAAAAAAAAATAGCCTCTGAGCTCCTCACAGGCATAGCTCACACCAGGAAAAACTGGGAATCCCCAAAAAGATACAAACAGGGGGTGACTATGCAACAAAAAGTTACCTGAGGGATTCCTTGAAATAACAAGCCCACCTAAACGTCCAAATAGCATTTAAATTCAAAACCCTGACTTAGAGAAAAATTCGGAAATGTGCTCACCAATAACTGTATCAGGTCTGGATTCCATCCTCAACACTGTGTGACCTTGAATTAGTCACTGCATCTCTCTGGCCTAAGTGATTTCATCTGCTAAAAAAAAAGAGAGATAAGACGTACCTCACAGGGTCATTGTAAAAATTAAAGACATTATGCAGTAAAATGGCTAACACAGGATCTGGCACTGGTAAATGCACAGTAAATGTCTGCCCCTTCTAGCCTCCAAGTCAACAACTACGGCAAACTGAGGTTCACTGGCCAGCTCATAGGCATCCCAGTCGCTTCATGGAAATTGCCTTCTTTTAAAAGAAGCTTTATAATACCATTTCTTTACCTCTTTAGCACAATAGCCTATTCTAGAAGTCTAGGAAAGAAATAATTTCCCATCTCATTCTTTACAAGTAGTGATTCCTAAATGTTTTGGTACTGAGTGCCCAAATTATGCATTGGTACTGCCCCCCTCCATCCATTATTAAACGAAATGAGCGAGAGACTCGGTATGATGACTACATTTTACAGTTATTTGCGTTCCCGTTTCAAATTAACGAGAGAAATGTATTAAAATTCCCCCGCTGAGGCTGCGACCAGCCTGCGGGGTTTCATCCCAATCGGTCAGCGCACTCGCTGCGCGGGGAAGGCCCCGGCTCACGGACGGGAGGGGGGAATGGGGGGGCGGCCGCGTTCTAGAGCTTTCGGCCCGACTCGTTAGCGACGAATATAGGCCACATGTCGCCATTTTGTGTTCAGGAAACATGGCGGCCACCCCCACGGGGAAGAAAGGGGGGGAGGGAAGGACCGCCACGTTAGCCGCTTTCCCTGAAGGATCCTAAAGCACCCCGTGCACTCGGCCTTTTCTGTCTGGCTCAGCCGAAGAAAAGGAGAAGGGGCAGAAATCACAACTGGCGCCCCAAGAGCCCCAGAGACCTTTCTTTACCGGGAGGAACGCGCGGCTCCACACACGGCAAGAAAGGCCCTCCAAGATGGCGGGCCCTGTTGGGGGCCGCCCCCGGAGAGCGTGGGCGCCGTGGCTGCACCGAGCGGGGAAAGGGCCGAAAAGCAGCAGCGGGAGAGTAACTCGCGCAGGGAAAACCGCAGGAGCTCCCCAGAGCAGGGGTAAATGCGGTCCCCCAAAATGCACGCCATTGTGTTAGATGTCTGACGAGGCGGCAGCGACTAAAACGACACCGCGCAGGAGGTGGGGGTTCTGCAGGTTTAACGAAAGAGTTGCAAAATGCAGACAAAGCATTATGTAAATGGACGCCATTCTCTTTATACCCATGTTTCTAGCACTTCCCAGAAACCATGAGCAGAGCCGTGACTTTGACAGCGGCGCGTGGTGGGTTTTGGTCTTTCTCCCAACCGACCACCGCCACGGGGCCGAGGCGGGGGTGGGGGCTGGCGTGGGGCGCCCCGACGCCGAACATGAAGGGGCCCCACGTGCCCGCCCGGGCGGGCGCCCGCCCCGCAAGCCTCGCCTCGCCGCCCCTCCCCCCCGGAAGACCGCGGCAGCCCCTCCCGTCCTCCCCACACCCTCACGCACGCGCTCTGGCCGCCTCGAGCGCATGTTTTAAATCCGCGGCGTCCTAGCATCCGCCTGCAGTTATCGCCGGGGCTGCCCGTGTCGCTCCGCGCTTAAACCGCTTTTGTAGGGCGGGAAAATAATGTGTCGCCTCCGCGCAGAACACTACCGTTTCCAAACATCTGCCGGCGCCTCTGGGGTTAATAAAATACATGTTCGTTTTAAAACTTTGCCGGACTCACAGCTTCTGCCTACCGGGGCTTTCTTTTCAATGCTAGGCTGTTAAAAGTGTATTTTAAAAACTACTCTATGGGGGTTGGCGCAATCTTGTGACCTAAAAAGGATGGGTCCTCTTTTTTTTTCAAGGGGTCCTGCGCAGCAAGCACTTCCGGGGTCAGAGGGTACGCGGGGTTGAAAGCGGGCTTCCCGCCCCGCCCAGACCGCCGAGGCTGCCGCCGGAGTCGCCACCGCCGCGCCCTCGCCCACCCGCCCGCCCGCCGCTCCCGGCCCCGCTCGCCCCCTCCGCCGCCGCCGCCCGCCCCTGCGACGACGCCGCGGCCTCCCGCCCTCGCCCGCTCGCTCCCGCGGCCCTCGCTCGCCTCGCGCCGGCAGTTTTGGGCCTACACCTCCCCTCCCCCAGCCAGCCACCAAAGACTTGACCACGTAACGAGCCCAACTCCCCCGAACGCCGCCCGCCGCTCGCCATGGATGCCGGTGTGACTGAAAGTGGACTAAATGTGACTCTCACCATTCGGCTGCTTATGCACGGAAAGGAAGTAGGAAGCATCATTGGGAAGAAAGGGGAGTCGGTTAAGAGGATCCGCGAGGAGAGTGGCGCGCGGATCAACATCTCGGAGGGGAATTGCCCGGAGAGAATCATCACTCTGACCGGCCCCACCAATGCCATCTTTAAGGCCTTCGCTATGATTATCGACAAGCTGGAAGAAGATATCAACAGCTCCATGACCAACAGCACGGCGGCCAGCAGGCCCCCGGTCACCCTGAGGCTGGTGGTGCCGGCCACCCAGTGCGGCTCCCTGATTGGGAAAGGCGGGTGTAAGATCAAAGAGATCCGCGAGAGTACCGGGGCCCAGGTCCAGGTGGCGGGGGATATGCTGCCCAACTCCACCGAGCGGGCCATCACCATTGCTGGCGTGCCGCAGTCTGTCACCGAGTGTGTCAAGCAGATCTGCCTGGTCATGCTGGAGACGCTCTCCCAGTCTCCGCAAGGGAGAGTCATGACCATTCCGTACCAGCCCATGCCGGCCAGCTCTCCAGTGATCTGCGCGGGCGGTCAAGATCGGTGCAGCGACGCTGCTGGCTACCCTCACGCCACCCATGACCTGGAGGGACCACCTCTAGATGCCTACTCGATTCAAGGACAACACACCATTTCTCCGCTCGATCTGGCCAAGCTGAACCAGGTGGCAAGACAACAGTCTCACTTTGCCATGATGCACGGCGGGACCGGATTCGCCGGAATTGACTCCAGCTCTCCAGAGGTGAAAGGCTATTGGGCAAGTTTGGATGCATCTACTCAAACTACCCATGAACTCACCATTCCAAATAACTTAATTGGCTGCATAATCGGGCGCCAAGGCGCCAACATTAATGAGATCCGCCAGATGTCCGGGGCCCAGATCAAAATTGCTAACCCAGTGGAAGGCTCTTCTGGTAGGCAGGTTACTATCACTGGTTCTGCTGCCAGTATTAGTCTGGCCCAATATCTAATCAATGCCAGGCTTTCCTCTGAGAAGGGCATGGGGTGCAGCTAGAACAGTGTAGGTTCCCTCATAACCCCTTTCTGCTGTTTTCCCATGATCCAACTGTGTAATTTCTGGTCAGTGATTCCAGGTTTTAAATAATTTGTAAGTGTTCGGTTTCTACACAACTTTATCATCCGCTAAGAATTTAAAAATCACATTCTCTGTTCAGCTGTTAATGCTGGGATCCATATTTAGTTTTATAAGCTTTTCCCTGTTTTTAGTTTTGGGTTTTTGGGTCATGAATTTTATTTCTGTTTGTCGATAAGAAATGTAAGAGTGGAATGTTAATAAATTTCAGTTTAGTTCTGTAATGTCAAGAATTTAAAAATTAAAAAGTGGATTGGTTAAAAAATGCTTCATATTTGAAAAAGCTGGGAACTACTATCTTAAACTCTTTGTTGGTGCATTTCTTTCCTTCCCTTCTAGTGTTAGGCTTTTGTAGGGAGAAGGGTGGGCCCGTCCCTGGTATTTTCTCCAGCCCTTTTCACCTTACTGGTAAGATTCCATTCCCTTTCCATCCCAACAAAGGAACACGGCAGGCTGGGCCTGCTTTGGGACGTTTGCAGAGACAGTGGGGGTCTCTTGGAGAGTGACATCCCTCCAGCCAGGTTCCAGAGAGAGGCCTCTGCCCATTTCTCTGGTAGAAAACATAAGGGGTTTCTCAGATGGGAAAAGTATGCCCACTCGGTAGGACCTCTGATGAATGGCAGTGTGTCCTCTAGTCCCACCCGCCCCGCCCTCAATCTCACGTGCAAAACTCTTAGCCAGGAACAAAAAACGTTCTGAGGTGGGAGGAGCCTGGGGGACCCAGAGAAGAGGTGGGGGAGGGAAGGGCTGGGCTGGGGGGGAAGGGAGGGGCTGAGGTGGGGGAAGGGAAAGGGGCTGGGTGGGTCTAAGGGCTTGGGAGAGGGTAGCTGCTACAGGGTGGTGGTAGGGATAGGGGGCTTGGTTGGGCAGCAAGACTGAATGGGGGATGGTAGCAGCGGGGCGCATGTGGCGCGCATGCACCTGTGGCAAGCGGCCTGTCAAGAGGATGTTATTACACCTGCCAAGTGGCTACCCAGAAACAAAGGAGGCCAGCTTCTAATTCTCCTGCTGTGTGCAATGTTTAGAGAAATCATTGTGCCAGGAAATAATTCTGCCTAAACGGGGCAGTCCACACAGGCAGGAATGTAGGCTGATCATTGACAACCGCCTAAGAATGACCTCAGTGTTAAAAAATGCAGATTCCTGGGTCTCACCCCAAATCTAATCAGAAGACTGCATTTTCAGCAAAACTCCAAAAGGTCCTTAGATGTGAGTGCCACTGATTCTCTTCACCAGTGGAGTAGGAAGATCTTGCTGTAAAGGCCTAGCAGCCTCATGTCAGCCAGTGGGTCTAGGCTGAAACTGATGAGAGAAGAAAATTTTTCCACCATTAGGCAAAAACACTAGAAACAGCAGATTAGGACAATAGACGATTAGGTGCCAGAGTGTGTTGTTCAAACCAGGCACTGTGGGAGATCACCAACAGCAGAAATTCCTGTGGGAGGGGAGTATTAGCCACCATAAATATTTGTTGAGGTTTCTTCTCCACAGGGCATCTGCTCTTTTTTTGGAGGTACAGACCTAGTTCCGAGGGTCCCTGGAGGTAAGATTGGTGCTTACCATGTGCTTTATACCCACTGCAGAGTCAGGCAGTTAGTCCCTGAAGGGAGCCCAAGTCCTGAAGTTAAACCTGAATTTAAATTTGAATCCTGCCACTTGGCCTTGGGCAAATTAAGTTCTGTATAAAATGGAGGTGTTGAAGTAGGCATCTGGGCTTGTGAAAGAAAAAAAAAAGCATGTGTCAAACAGAACAGTGCTTATAACACAGTAAACTTCAATATACTTTAGATTGCAAAAAGCCAAAGGCCCATTTCTGCCCCCAATGTCTTCGGGCAGAGAAATATTGAAAGAAAGCAATGTGTACTAAATGATAAGCTGAGAGAAGACAGTTGTCTTGAGGAGCCAGGATAGGTAAGGGAGACACTAGTGAAGACCCAGCAATGGGTTTGATGTCTTCTGGAAATAATGAGCACAAATAAGTTTGTGTAGAGTAGAGCAGAAGGGGATAATTAGGTTGGACCCTCAAACACCACGTTGAATGGTTTGTGAGATATCCTTGAAACTTGCTGGGGGAAGTGGTTCCAATACCCTATAAAAAGTAGGCCTCAGGGCTTCCCTGGTGGAGCAGTGGTTGAGAGTCTGCCTGCCGATGCAGGGGACACGGGTTCGTGCCCTGGTCTGGGAAGATCCCACATGCCGTGGAGCGGCTGGGCCTGCGCGTCCGGATCCTGTGCTCTGCAACAGGAGAGGCCACAACAGTGAGAGGCCTGCGTACCGCAAAAAAAAAAGTAGGCCTCAAATTTTCCTCAAACCCCATCCCCACCCCTTAAAAGGCAAAGCCGGCAATAGTATGTAAAATAATGATTTAGGCAGCAAGGATGGATAGGATAGGATGGGAAGAATGGCAACTTGGAGAGAATAAAGGCAGGAACAGCAGTTAGAAAACTACCTCAGGTAAGTAGGTTCTAATATTGGTTGGGAAGCGGTATCAATAGAAATGCATATAGAAAGGGACCAATGCAAGAGAGATTGAAACTGCATGAGGAGGCCAGAGAAAGAGCTGTAAGGAAGGGGAGCAGTGAATTCAGACATGGTGACTGGAGTATTTGCAGGCAGAAATATTCAACAAGTAGCTTGAAATAGGAGACAAACTCTGAAGAGAAATCAGAGCTACAGGGAGACAGGTAACAAGAGGAGAGGGCTAGAGATTGAGCTTTGGGGTATAAGCTGGGGGTAAAGGGACCTAGTCAAATTGTTCACTGTATCTGTAGTGCCTGTCACCATACCTGGCATACAGCAGGGGCTCAATAAGTATTTGTGGAATAAATATAGAGGAAGCAGCCAATGAAGAAGGAATAGTCAAAGCAGCAGAAGAAAAACCAGGATAGCACCCTTGAGAGTAGTCAAGGAGGAAAGTTTCAAGGCCAGTGGAATGACAATAATGCAGCAATTGTGAGATTTAACAGGTTTGATTGAACATCTATGTGCAAACATAGATTTGAACTAAAACTTGAAGTTTTGGTACAGTTGGGAGATGTGTAATAGTCCATTGTAGTTAGAGCATGTTACTTGGTAAAGGGAGGGAAGGGGAGGGGGAGGAAGCCGCAGAATCATTTGAGGCTAAATTATAAACAGCTTTGAATGCCAAAATAAGGGTTTAAGCTTTATCTTGAAAACCAGTCATCTCCAAACATTTTCTTAAAGTGTACCCCTTCTGTATAAAGTCTTTAGCATATACCCTTATTACATGCTCATTTATTTATAAATTACGCATATGTCTATAGTCATGCTTTTTATAAACTATATACATAATATAAAGCATAATTCTAAATATTATGTATATTAGAAAACATAAAAAACTTAAATGTTAACAGTTAAGATAAAAACAAACTGAAATCTAATTTCTAATAGTTTTTTTTTACTCCCTTTCCCCCCATTCATTTTAGAGATTAAAGGGGATACCGGAGAAGACAATTTCAACATCCTGAGTATCCTTAGGGAGCAGAATTTCAGAAATATGGGGAGAAGCTGGACTGCAGCAGGAGGGGAGGGCCTGGGGGCTGAGGAATGGAGACAGGAGTATAGATGGCTCAAATACGTGGTACGAAGGAGAGAAAGACAGGACAGTGACTTGGGGGAGAACTGGGGGAAAGGTTTTTTGTTGTTTTGTTGTTTTTGAAAGGAATCTCACTAAAGGCAGAGTAATGAGGAAGCAATAGAAAGCTAAAAATAAAAGCTACAGGTTTAAGAAGACTGTAAATAGAAGAGGGCATTGGAGCAGTGACTCTCAGTTGCCAGGCCAGTTTGACTACTAGAGTTAAATTCACTTTGTCCCCTCTCTTATGGGGACTTGCACTTCAAGACTCCTCCCCTTTCTCTTGGCTACCCCAAGTAGTGAGCCACATACGGTCCAGCATCGCTGGGCCTGTCATCTGCGAAGAGGCAGCACCCAGCCAAACATATACATAGGTAGTCACCACCGGAGAAGCTGTCCACTGCCGAGTCCTCTGGCCACCTTGCTTGGCCTGGCCACCTGAGGATTCCAATCTGACCACGTCACTCCCCTGCGTAAAGGCCATCAAGTCTCACCTCTACCCGTGGTCTACAAAAGAAAATCCAAACTTCTCAGCAGAGTTTCCAGACCCTTCAGGATCTGTTCCCACCAGCCTCACCAGTGCAAAGACTGCTAGTCTCTTGCAGTTCCCCAAAGTCATTCTGTTTGGGCATCCTTGCATTTGGGAAATCATTGTTTCTTCGTAATTCTGACCCTGGCTGTCCTCTTCTTCATTACCTGCCTGGGGTTCTGGGGTTCCTCCTCTTGAGCATCAAAATTCTGCAAGGAAAATTATACTCTGCTGGGTTCTTTGTTCAGAGACCTGAGTTCTAGTCCTGGCTCTAAGTGACCGGGGACAAATTGCTCCCCCTTCCCGGGTCACAGTCCTCCCTCGGAGCTAACTGGGTAAGATAATATCCATGGCTGCTTGGGAAATACTGCCTTCGTGGGCACCCAACCCTGCTTCTGCCTTCTGCGACAGGGCTGACTTTTGACACACAGGCCCTCTGTAAACACTCTAAGAGAGAAAAACGGAAGTTAACAAAAAACTGGCGCAGCAAGCCCCACTTGGCATTTTGGGTAACTATTCAACCAGGGCTTGATTGAGGAGGAAGCAGAAAGGAACTACCAGAGAGATTTGCTATGAATATCCCTGAAGGCGCTGTCCGCTTTAGACTTTCTGGGGAAGAGGAGAGGGCAGTAGAGGAAAAGGCGAAGGGGGCATGCCAGAGAAGGTTACATGCGGGCAGGCGGAGCTAGGCCTCCAAGCAGACCCAGGCCCCGTCCCCCTCCTTCCCCTGCTCTTAGGCCCTAACAGTGAGGGCTCTGTGAGATGGCTCTGGCTCCCCTGAGTGCCCCCTGGACCCATGTCCACTAAAGTAGGGAGAGGGTAACTATAGCTGCCCCCTTCTCCTCCCAGCAGCCAATTAAGACTCCAGACATCTGCCATGACGCTGAGTCCACCCTGGTGGGGAGTTGAGGCAACTAACTCTGCTTCAGTGACAGCAAACACATTCCCCAATTAGTCACTCAGGTGGTGGAAGACCCCAAATTGCTTACTCCTTGAGCCATTCGACCATAGCAAGGAGACAGATGAACTTTCTTAAACCTGCCTCCATGTAGATGAAAACCCGTGCCTTCATTTGTTAGTTTACCTCTATTTCAGAAAACATTTTCAGGGCTTGCTCAGTGAGCCCTTAAGAGAACCTTCTCCCACTGGCTCCTGACAGGACGTCAGTGAGGTCAGATGTGGTCATTCCACAGCCTGCAACCTGAGCCACTCGAGCAACATCTCCAGGACTGGCTAACATTTATCAAGAGCTTGCTATGTGCAAAGCACTGTTCTAAGCACTTTAAATGAATTAACTCCTTGAATCCACAGGGCCCTATGAGGTACGGTTATTCTGATGCCACTTTACAGGTGAGAAAACTGAGGCACACTGCAGTAAGGTGACTTGTCCGAGCTTACAGAGCCAGTGGGAGGCAGAGACAGTATTTGAGCATGAGTAATGTAGCTCCCAAGCTGCTTTCTAACCACCATTCTGGACTGTCCCACGAGGCCAGAAAAACTGCCCTGGGAGAACCTAATTGTTTCATTTTGTCTTTAATAACTTTTATTGCCCAATCTTTCAGTTAACACAGCAATACATATTTTTGTAGAACATACATAAATAGATACTACATATGAAAATCCATATTGTTACATATTGCTAACTAGAAGTTAACATCCTCTAGTCTTTTGTTTTACATACTACTCTTTTAAAGTAGCAAATATAGGGTTTCCCTGGTGGCTCAGTGGTTAAGAATCCGCCTGCCAATGCAGGGGACACGGGTTCAAGCCCCAGTCCAGGAAGATCCCACATGCCGTAGAGCAACTAAGCCCGTGCGCCACAACTACTGAGCCTGTGCTCTAGAGCCTGTGAACCACAGCTACTGAAGCCCGTGCGCCTAGAGCCCGTGCTCCGCAACAAGAGAAGCCACCGCAATAAGCCCGCGCACCGCAATCAGAGAAAGCCCGTGCACAGCAGTGACGACCCAACGCAGCCAAAAAATAAATAAAATAAATTTATTTAAAAAATAAAAAAATAAAGTAGCATATATATACTACCCTTTTAAAAATGGATATACTCTACACACTAACTTGTATGCTATTTTCCTTTTTATTAAATTGAGATATCATTCGTATACCATAAAATTCACCATTTTAAAGTGTACGGTTTCGTGGGTTTTAGTATGTTCACAAGGCTGTGCATTCATCACCACTATCTCATGCCAGACGTCTCACCACCTCAAAAAGAAACCCATACCTGTTACCAGACACTCCTCATTCCTCACACACCCCATCTACCCCATTCCCTGGCAACCAGTAATCTACTTTCTGACTCTATGGATTTGCTTATTCTGGACATTTCATATAGATAGAATTATATAATATGTGACCTTTTGTGTCTAGCTTCTTTCACTTAGCATGATGATTTCAAGCTTCGTCCATGTTGTCACACATATCAATACTTTGTTCCTGGGCTTCCCTGGTGGCGCAGTGGTGGAGAGTCCGCCTGCCTATGCAGAGGACACGTGTTCGTGCCCCGGTTCCGGGAGGATCCCATGTGCTGCGGAGCGGCTGGGCCCATGAGCCGTGGCCGCTGAGCCTGCGTGTCCGGAGCCTGTGCTCCGCAGCAGGAGAGGCCACAGCAGTGAGAGGCCCGCGTACCGGAAAAAAAAAAAAAAAAAAACTTTGTTCCTTTTTATGACTGAATATATTCCACTGTATGGCTATAGCACAAGTTGTTTATCCATTCATCAGTTGATAGGCATTTGAGTTGTTTCCACTTTTTGGCTATTATTAATAATGCTGTCATGAACATTCCTGTATAAGTTTTTGTGTGGACATAGGTTTTCATTCCTCTTGAGTATATACCTAGGAGTAGAACTGGTGGGTTATGTGGTAAATCTGTTTAACTTTTTGAGGCACTGCCAAATAGTTTTCCATGGGGGCTGCACCATTTTACGTTCCTGCCAGCAGTGTATGAGGGTTCCAGTTTTTCTACCTTCTTGCTAATGCTTGTTAGTTTCTTTTTTTTTTTTTTTTTGAGTCATCCTAGTGGACATGAAGTGATACCTCATTGTGATTTTGGTTTGTATTTCCTTAATGATTTGCATTTCCTTCACTGAGAATTTTTTCTTGTGCTTATCAGTCATTTGAATATCTTCTTTGGAGAAATGTTTATTCAAATACTTTGTGCATTTAAAAAGTTAGGTTATCTTCTTGTTGAGTTGTAAGATTTCTTTTTTTTTTTTGGCTGTGTTGGGTCTTTGTTGCTGTGTGCGGGCTTTTTCGCTAGTTGCGGTGAGCGGGGGCTACTCTTCATTGTGGTGCACGGGCTTCTCACTACGGTGGCTTCTCTTGTTGCTGAGCACGGGCTCTAGGCGTGCAGGCTTCAGTAGTTGTGGCACACGGGCTTCCGTAGTTGTGGCTCGCGGGCTCTAAAGCACAGGCTCAGTAGTTGCAGTGTTCGGGCTTAGTTGCTCCACAGCATGTGGGATCTTCCCGGACCGGGGCACAAACCCGTGCCCCCTGCATTGGCAGGCAGATTCTTAACCACTGCACCACCAGGGAAGTCCGGTAAGAGTTCTTTATGTATTTTATATACTAGGTTCTTATCTCATAGATGACCACAAATATTTTCTCCCATTCTGTGGGTTGTCTCTTAACTTTCTTGATAGTGTCCTTTGAAGCATAAAAGTTTTTAATTTTGTTTAATTTTTTTTTTTAGGCCGCACCTCACATGGCTTGTGGGATCTTAGTTCCAGGGCTCGAACCCAGGCCCTGGCAGTGAAAGCTCCGAGTCCTAACCACTGGACCTCCAGGGAATTCCCAAAATGTTTTTAATTTTGATGAAGTCCAGTTTATTTTTTTCTTTGTTGTGCTTTTGGGTGTCATATCTAAGAAACCATTGCTTAATCTAAGGTCATAAAGAATTATACTAATGTTTTCTTCTAAGAGTTTTATAGTTCTACGTCTTACACTATAAAACTCTTAAAACATAAGTATAAATCTTCATGACCTTAGATTTAAGCCTTTGATCCATTTTGAACTAATTCTTATTTATGGTCTGAGTAGGGATCCAAATTCATTCTTTTGTGTGTGGATATCCAGTTGTCCCAGCACCACTGGTTGAAAAACTTTCTCATTATATCCTATTTTTTAACTTAATAAACTGTGAATATTTTCCACTGTGATAAATCAATAAATACTATTTTGTAGTAGCATTTTTTATTAGCCATATGTGCTCCATTACACTCATGTAATTTATTTAACTAATCTCCTATTTACAGACATTTAAATTGTTTTTACATTTTACCGTCTTAAATAAAGTGGTGAATATACTTAGAAAAGTATCTTGAGATACATCTCTGATTATTTTCTTAGGATAAATTATTCAAAAGAGGAAAGGATTAAAGGGCAGCTTTATTTTCAAGGCTTTAGATGCATACCATCACCTTACTTTAGAGCAGCAGTTCTCAAACTTTTTGGTCTGGGGATCCCTTTACACTCAAAAATTATTGCGTTTCCCAACAGGCTTTTGTTTGTGTGGGTTATTCTATTCATATTAACTGTCTTAGAAATTAAAACATTAAACAGATTTAAACATTTATATATTCATTGCAAAATAACTATCATGAACCCATTAAGTGCTAACATACATGATACTTTTTTTATTAAAAATAGCATTTTCCACAACAAAAAACATTTAGTGACAAAAGCGGCTGTTTGACATTTGTGCAGACACTTTTAGTATCTGTTTTAATAGAATATGCTGGAGTCTCATTATCTGTTTCTATATCAGGCTGGCTGAGATATCACACATCATCTAGCCTCTGGAAAACTGCACTCCACACTAATGAGAGAATGATAATGAAAAGGGCAAATAATATCTCAGTAATATCATAAAAATAGTTTTGACCTCTTAGATCCCTAAAGAGTCTCAAGGAGTGCTAGGTGTCCCTGACCACTCTTTGAGAAATGCTGCTCTGTGGAAAGATTTTACCAAGTATATTCTTATGACTGTACCTTTTTCCCTGCACCTCCACCAACAGTGGGCATCATCACTTTTTTTCAAAATTTTTATTTATTTTTTTTTAATTTTTATTTTTTGTGTTAGTTTCAGGTGTACAGCAGAGTGATGCAGTTATGCACACACATGTATCTATTCTTTTTCAAATCCTTTTCCCATTTAGGGTATTACGGAATACTGAGTAGAGTTCCTTGTGCTATACAGTAGGTCCTTGTTAGTTATCTATTTTACATCATTTTTTAAAATATCTTTATTGGAGTATAATTGTTTTACACATTTTTTTTAACATTTGCTAATTTGTTAAGCAAAAAGCAGGCTGTCTTTATGATTTGCATTTGCACTCTGTAATTTCTCATAATGTTGAAACTCTTTTCATGATTTTTATAATTTATATTTTTCTTTTATAGATTGCCTTTTCATATCCTTTGCACGTTTTCTTCCTGAGATGAACATCTTCTGTCTTAATGATTGTAAGAGCATTCTCTATATTTAGGATATTAGCCCCTTGTCATGAAAGTTGGAAGTGTTTTTGATGTGCCTGAGTTTTGTTTTGTTTTGTTTTATATAGGCAAACTTACCAGTATTTTTCACGGTTTTGTCCTCTCCTTTTGCCCTACCTAAAGTCAAATAAATTATCCTCTAATTTAATTTCCCACCAGCAGTGTGAATGTGCCTGTTTGGCCTAGGAAGGCATCAGGAAGTACCAGATTAGCACTTTTATAGTATTAATAGCATCTTCTTATTTTTATTCTATTGATTATGTGGGTATTACACAATGAACGTGAAATCACATTTGAGCCAGAACGAAGATGACCTTTGATGTCATCATGCCAGGACATCTCCCAACAAAGTGTCCTTGGGGAGAAAATTCCTGCTCACCCAGAACAAGGTGACAGAAATAAGTTTTATTGCTTGCGTGTCTGATAAGGTGGGTCTCACCTGCTCAGAAGTCTGGAGACTTGTGAGTCTCCTGTTCCTCCCAGGGGAGGAGGTGGCCCATCCGGGTGGGCTCCTGGCCTCATGCCAACGCTGTGGTGCCCAGCAGGGGGCTGTCTCAACGTACCCGAGATGGGGTCAATTTATACCCAAAAATTTAGCAAGGGATTCGGGTCTCCAGAAGTTAAAGCTTTATTAGGGGACAATAGCCAAAGGACTCATGACCCATTTCTTAGGAAGAGCCATTTGAAAATAAGAAAAGGAAACTAGAACTTAACAGTCTGACAGGATATTCTAGCTAACCACAAATTTACAGAATTATAGCTTAGCTACAGAGATCTCCTTTCGCAACTTTTTGCAAATCTCTCCAGTAAATGCTACCTTCTAGAGCTTGACTGCTCTCTGAAAAAAGTAATCAGAAACCACTACAAAGTGGATTTTTGCATCCAAGATGACTAAGCCCAGTGAGCAGGGATTTTCCCAGGATTGTTTCCCATGTTCTTAAGCACACTAGAGATTTTTCTTTGCCAATCTGGCAGGTGAAAACAAATGTCATGCCATTGTGTTAATTTTCATTCCTTAGATTACGGGTGAGTAAAAAAAAAAAAAAAATTATACATTTCTCAGCTGTTTGCATTTCTCCTTTGGTGAATTACCTATTAAACACATTTTTCACCTTTTTCTGTTGGGGTGTTTGTATTTTTCTTATTGACTGAGGAGCTCATTATATGGTAAAATATTAACACTTCATCATATATACTGCATTTTCCCCCTCAGTTTGTCAGTTTCCTTTCAGCTTCTGCTCTGCAGAAGTTTCTAATGCCTAAGAAGCTAAATCTATCAATCTTTAACTTTATGGTTTCTGTCTTTAGCGTCACGCTTCAGAAGTCCTTTCCGCACCACAATTATAAAAAAAAAAAGTCCTCTTTTTTCTTCTAGTCTTTTATGTTTTCATTTTTGACATTTAAATCTAATCCATCTGAAATTTATTTTGGTATATATGGTAGGAAAAGCTAATGATTTTTTTCCCCCAAATTGCTGGCTAGTTGTCCCAATGATATTTCTTGAATAATCCAGGAATGACAAATATGTGGCCTGAGTGTAGTCTTCTGTTCCTGGGCCCCTGGAAGACATTTCTAATCAAACGCAGAACTCCTGGCTAAGCCTAGACTAGGCCTCACAGCCCTCCTAGAACTTCAGGCAGCCACCTCCTTACTCCTACCTGTGACATTTGGTATCAAGATGAAACTCTATCATTCTCTAGACTGATCCTTCCTCTTCCGCATTGACGTGAGAGGCCTTTATTAGAAAATACATTCTTTTTTATCCTAGACTTTCCTTTCTGCCTTATCTATATGCCTGTCTTTTCCTGTGCCTTCTCCACCCTCTTTGCTTATTACTTCTATGCACTAAACGGTAATAACTGGTAGCACAAGGCTTACACCCTTTGCAACACATTCTTGAATATTTTCTCTCCTTTAAACTTGTAAGTTTATTGAATCAAAGTACCTCCAAAATAAATTAATTAAAACTTAAAATTCATGTTAGATTTTCCAATCTAGATACATAGTATTTCTTTCCATTTTTAAAGACTCCCTTTATGTTTCTGAATAGTTTTATTCTAAGTCCTACACATTACTGATTAAGTTTATTCCTAGATATTTTATATTTGTGGTGAGACCTTTTTTCTAATACAATATCTAACTTCTCATTACCTGAATGAAAACTTCATGGGAGCAGAGACTACATATCTTTCATTCATAACTGTAGCGCTACAGCGTTAAGAAACAGTGGCTCCACATTGTAGGCTCTGTACGTTTCTAAGTAAGTGAACATAAAGCAATGCTATTGTCTTAGTGTGTCATTAATTTGTAACAGGAACTTTGCTGAATTATTGATTAGCTTTGTTTTCCAAGTGATTCTCTGGAATTTTCCACATTTGCAAATATTGATAATTGTTTTCTTTCCAACCTGTATTGTTCTTATTGACTTTTCTTCTAAGACTTATTGAACTGAACAGATCT
This sequence comes from Globicephala melas, assembly GCF_963455315.2. NCBI lineage: Eukaryota > Metazoa > Chordata > Mammalia > Artiodactyla > Delphinidae > Globicephala > Globicephala melas. Next base: position 30,713,291 of record NC_083325.1, on the reverse strand, counting down.
TTCTATTCAGGTTTCTATTGTTCTTTCAGAACAATCCTAAATAATAGTGATGGCGGTGGGCACCTTTTTCGTGTTCCTAACTTTTATGGTAATACTTCTAGTATCTCACTGTTAAGTATGACTACTAGAGTAAAAGCAAATTTGATGGAAAGAATATAATGAGTCCCATTCTGGACGTGTTCAGAGGTGTATTAGTGTGGAGATGCCCAGTAGACAGCTGGACATATAAGAAATCTGGGGGCTTCCCTGGTGGCGCAGTGGTTGAGAGTCCTCCTGCCAATGCAGGGGATGCAGGTTCGTGCCCCGGTCTGGGAAGATCCCACATGCCGCGGAGCTGCTGGGCCCATGAGCCACGGCTGCTGAGCCTGCGCATCCGGAGCCTGTGCTCCGCAACGGGAGAGGCCACAACAGTGAGAGGCCCGTGCACTGCAAAAGAAAAAAAAAAAAAAAAAGAAAAGAAATCTGGGCTAGGGACTTCCCTAGTGGTGCAGTGGTTGAGAATCTGTCTGCCAATGCAGGGGACACAGGTTCGGTCCCTGATCTGGGAATATCCCACATGCTGCGGAGCAGCTAAACCCGTGTGCCACAACTACTGAAGCCCACATGCCTTACAGCCCGTGCACCACAACTACTGAGCCCACGTGCCACAACTATGGAAGTCTGCACATTCTAGGGCCCATGCTCTGCAACGAGAGAAGCCACGGCAATGAGAAGCCCACGTACCACAACGAAGAGTAGCCCCAGCTCACCGCAACTAGAGAAAGCCCGCATGCAGCAACAAAGATCCAACGCAGCCAAAAATATTAAAAAATTAAAAAAAAAAAAAAGAAATCTGGGTTAGAGGGACTTCCCTGGCCATCCAGTGGTTAAGACTCTGCCCTTCCAATGCAGGGGGCACGGGTTCGATCCCTGGTCAGGGAACTAAGATCCCACATGCTGTGCGGCACGGCCAAAAAATAAATGAAGAGGTTTTTTTTTTTAGAAAAAGAAAGAAATCTGGGCTAGAGACAAAGATTTGGGAGTTAACATCATATAGGTAGGAGCTGAAGCCTTGGGATAGATAAAGTCACATAGAGAGAAGGTCAAGGATAGAACTGGGGAACACCAATCTCAAGGCTGGGTAGAGGAACAGGAAACCATCAAAGAGATGAGAGGAAATCAGTAAAGGAGTCACAGGAGACCAAAGATGAATTTCAAGGGAGAGGAGGTGATCAACACAGCCAAAGAGTGAGAAGGGGAAGATGGAAAATAGGCCAAGGATTTAGTGTCTAGGAGGTCACCTGTGACCTTAGCGAGTGTCAGCATTGTGATGGAGCTGAGCTCACCTGTGGGGGGTTGGGGAGAAGTGAGAAAGTGCAGACCACCATGAGGAAGAGGACTCCTTCAAGAAGCTTAGCGAGGAAGAGGAACAAAGAGATAGAGTACTAAATTGAAAGAGAGACAGAATTGAGGGAGGGATTCCAATTTTTCAGGTGATAGTGACACGAGGATGTTTATAAGCTGAAAATGAAAAGACAGTGAAGCAGACTAAAAGTCTGAGAAAGAGACAGAGGAAGAATAAAGGTGAGCAAAACACAGAGGGTGTGGAAGGGATGGACTCCCGTGGTGGGGACCCTGTTAGCCTCGGTCTCTGCTTTCTCTGAAGTGGGAAGGACATAAGATGGGTGAGGATTGGTGCCTCCCGAGAAAGTAACTTCCCACCTCTGTCCTTTCCCACTTAGACTGGCAGAGGAAGGAGAATGGGAGTCCAGAGGGCAGCGGAGGTGTGGAATCATAGCCTGGGCCTGCTGACTAGGGAGGCCTGAGGGACTGCTGGGCAGAACTTAGGGTTCCAGCTCAAACTGGAAATCATAAACCCACCTGGTCACAGAGTAAAAGCTTCAAGAAATTCCAGTTTAATTGGTCTGGTTTTGGGCCTGGGCATCGGAATTTAAAGAGCTGCCCCGGTTAAACAACAAGGTCCTACTGTACAGCACAGGGAGCTATATTCAATATCCTGAGATAAACCATAATGGAAAACAATATAAAAAAGAAAGTATAGAGACTTCCCTGGTGGCGCAGTGGTTAAGAATCTGCCTGCCAATTCAGGGGACATGGGTTCGATCCCTGGCCCGGAAAGATCCCACATGCCACGGGACAACTAAGCCCGTGCACCACAGCTACTAAGCCTGTGCTCTAGAGCCCGCGAGCCATAACTACTGAGCCCGAGCACCACAACTACTGAAGCCTGCGTGCCTAGAGCCTGTGCTCTGCAACAAGAGAAGCCACCGCAATGAGAAGCCTGCACACCACAGCAAAGAGTAGCCCCCGCTTGCTGCAACTAGAGAAAGCCCGTGCGCAGCAACGAAGACCCAATGCAGCCAAAAATAAATTTAAAAAAAAATTTAAATTATATATATATATATAATTGAGTCACTTTGCCGAACAGCAGAAATTAGCACATTGTAAATCAACTATACTTCAATAGAATAAAAATTAAAAATTTATAAATAAAAGAAAAATAATAACTTAAAAATGAAAAGCTGCTCCAGTGATTTTAACATGCAACCATGGTTGAGAAATGCTGGGGTCAAAAAGTACATTTGTGGGAATTCCCTGTCAGTCCAGTGGTTAGGAGTCTGCACTTCCATTGCAGGGGGCAAGGGTTCAATGCCTAGTCTGGGAACTAAGATCCTGCAAGCCACGCGGCATGGCAAAAAAACCCAAAAATGTACCTTTGTGCATATAGAGACTCCAAACCTAGCGGGGAGGACAAGGAGAGGCTCAGCTACCCTGGCTGAAGCCTCAATGTCCTGTGGGGCTGCGGGCATCCCCCCAGTCACAAGAGGACAGATTCCTGACTTGTTCTGCCCTTTGGTCAGGATCTGAATTCCTCTCCAACCTCTTGCCTGAAGTTAAACCACAGAAAGTTTCCCGGACAGAGAGACCCAGGGAGCCCTGGAATGGCAGTGGAGGGCCAGGTTGAGGAATATGACGGTAATTATGGCGAACAATACGCTTTCCCACTTAAGAACCAAGCCCTCGGCCAGGCTCACTGCTAGTGTGTGTGCCTGTATGTGTGTGTGTGTTTCAGGCGTCCTATTCAACTGAAATACAAAAGCGGCTCTGAGACTGGAGGGGAGGTTGAACAAGTGACCAGGATGAGTCATGCTGCTTGGCTGCAAAGACCAGGAGGCTGCCACTCCCAGTGGGGTGGGGCCTGGGTGGGAAGAGCAGCAGGTACAGCAGTTCCTGTGAACTTTCCACCCTGCCCCTGGGCAGGCTGCCTTTTGGGTCAAGCAAATATTTTTGTAAAAACTAAGACAGAAAATGTAACTTTCTGCTTATGGCCACAAATTTCTGGTGCAAGCAGACAAGCTGAAGCAAGGATGAGGCCAGTGATCTTGCAAAGCCCTGGGATATTCGCACAAGGGTCGGGTTTACAATATTAGGCCGAAAACTGTGACCTTTTCAAAACAGGCTCAGGTTGGAACAAGAGAAGGGCTGCAGGGCATGGATGCCCCTGTGAGGAGGGGTCAGGAGGTAGAACTGGCCCAGAGGAGTCTTTTTTTTAAAAAAAATTAATTTGTTTATTTATTTATTTTTGGCTGCGTTGGGTCTTCATTGCTGTGCGCGGGCTTTCTCTAGTTGCGGTGAGTAGAGGCTACTCTTCATTGCCGTGCGCGGGCTTCTCATTGCAGTGGCCTCTCTTGTTGCGGAGCACGGGCTCGAGGTGCGCAGGCTTCAGTAGTTGTGGCACGTGGGCTCCGTAGCTATGGCTCATGGGCTCTAGAGCTCAGGCTCAGTAGTTGTGGCACACGGGCTTAGTTGCTCCGCGGCATGTGGGATCTTCCCAGTCCATGGATCAAACCCGTGTCCCCTGCATTGACAGGCGGATTCTTAACCACTGCGCCACCAGGGAAGTCCCTAGAGGAGCACATTTAATGGACATTTTCAATGTGCAGGTTTTGGGACATGAAGGAAACTGCTCAACACAGAGCCCCTTGCCACGTGTGGCTGTTGAGCATGTGAAATGTGACTGGTCTGAATTAGATGTACAAAGCACAACAGATTTCAAAGATATAATACAGGGGGAGAAAAAAGTGTAAAATAACTCATTAATAACTTATTGATACTTTTTTTTATACTGACTACACATTGAAATTATAATACTTGAACGTATGAAATAACCTCTTTTATTAAAATTAATTTCATCTGTTTCATTTTACTTTTTAAATTGTTGCTATTGGAAAAGTTGAAATCACATCTGTGGCTTCCATGATGTTTCTGTTGGACAGTGTTGCCATATGCCCTTCACCCAGTGAACTTTTATTGGACACCCACTTTGCCCAAGGAAGCCATATAATATTAATAATGGCTCCAGCTTTTATCAGGCTGACTACTTGCCAGGCACTTTGCACTGATTTAGTAACTTGCCCTAGTTAAGAAAGTACACTGGCTTCCCAAATCCCCATTATTAACCAATTGGCCAAACTGCCTTCCTGGTGGCAAAGACCTTGGGGTATAGTTGGGGTGCATCACAGATGCCTGCCCCAACATAATAGAAGGGCTGTGTGAAGCCGAGAACACCCAAGTTAAAAACCAACCCTCAGGAACACATACACTTTAAATGTTTTTTTAACATGATTGAAACACACAGCCATCTATCTGCATTCTCTTTCCCAATTTTTTTTACAAAGATTGCCAAACTTTTTTGACATGCTGGTCAGTTTCTCTGAGGTTCAGGATGTGACCTGGGGAGAGAACAGTGGTTCTCCACCTCGGCTACCCAGTGTAATCAGCTGGGGAGCTTGGGGAAATGCTGATGTCTGGGCCCCATCCTTAGAGATTCTGATGTAATTAGTCTGGTTTGGGGCCTGGGTTTGGGGATTTTTAAACCAGGGAGGGGGTGGTTCTAATGTGCAGTCATGGATGAGAATCATTGGAGTAAAACGTTAACTGGTCCATATGGAGATTGGATCCCCCAACCCCAGACTCCCTCATTTGCTCTCTTCTGATTCATTCTGCCCACCTGACCAGCTGAAGGTGTGCTCATGTCCCGAACTCATTACGAGGGGCTGCTGGGGTGAACAGAGCTCAGTACAAGGAAGGGGGCAAGATCATAGAGCTTCTTAAAGGCTGAGCATATTTTATTTTGTTTTTTATTATTATTATTATTATTATTTTCTGGTAGGCCTCTCACTGTTGTGGCCTCTCCCGTTGCGGAGCACAGGCTCCGGACGTGCAGGCTCAGCGGCCATGGCTCACGGGCCCAGCTGCTCCGTGGCATGTGGGATCTTCCCGGACCGGGGCACGAACCCGCGTCCCCTGCGTCGGCAGGCGGACTCTCAACCACTGCGCCACCAGGGAAGCCCCGAGATTTCACTTTTGAAAAAGAAATTTTCTTCTGCATCTTATCTTGCTTATCCCCACCCTCCCCACTCCCACCCTCCTCATGTAAATCAGCCTGGGGAATCAGATCTTGGAGAAACTTTGATCTCTTTATCTGAAGGCACAAAGATAGCATTGCAAAGCCTGATGCTAGTGTGGAGGTGGCATGGTTCGGAATGCTTCACATTCTTCTAGCAAGTTTCACTGCTACTGTATTCTCAGAGAAGGGACCTTCCTGCTTGAGCAAGGCCCTGGGGAAACTGGTGATGGAATGTATGGAAGAACAAGGACAGGGTAGGAGGGAGTCTTCTTTGAAAGGAAACATCAGTGAGTTCTGATATGCAAAGATTTGAAAAATCCTTTACATCAGTCACTCAGAAAGAACCTGGGACTGGGCTATGGACTTGGCTCTCTCACTGTATCATTAAAAAAAGACATTTCAAGTTTCCAAGCTACTAACTGCAACAGGCCTCTCACTGAGCCCCTGAGTCCCTCCAGCCCACCATCTGTCTGCACGGCTGCCAGTGCTTGCTCTGAAATGCACATCTGACCATGTTCCTCCCTAGTTTAGGATCAGTCTCCAGCTCGACTCCTACCCTGCGGCCTCCATGACCAGCAGGAAAAAAAAATCTAAACTCTTCTCTATGTCCTTTGAAGCCCTTCAAAATCTGGTCCCAGGATGCATTTTTTATCTCATCTGCAGATCTGCGCCCTTTCTCCTGCTCTCCAGACCACTGAACCTGTTGCCCTACCATCCTGTGTGTCATATCCGCCTCTGTACAGCCATGAGCTCCACCAGGAAGGGCAGTGGCTGGGCCCCTCTGGCCATGTCCATCCTCCAGCACCCATCCCAGTTCCTGGGACACGGGCTCAGTTAAGGTTTGATGCCTGAATGACCAACTAAATGAGCAACCATGTAAATGAAGGCCCTTGTACTGGACAATTCCTAAATTCTCTTCTGGCACTAGCTTCTGAGAACTGTTCCTCAGGGCCGAGCTCAATAAAGGTCACTGCAGTTTCCAATCCAGAAAAATAGAGACAAGTGGTCTGACAAAGGGTTTAAAAGTTTTTGTTTATTTTTAGTAAATCATAAAAATTTTTAGTAAGTCCTATGGTTGCCTAACAACGTGAAAGTACTTAATGCCACTGAACTGTACACTTAAAAATGGTTAAGACAGTAAACTTTATGTTATGTGTTTTTCACCACCACTTTGAAAAAGGACCTCTCTGAATGTTCAGTTTCTACCACAATGCCCCTAGCCCTTCTGTCTAGTGAGATTTCAAGGTGATCAAACAAAAACCCCTTTGAGTAGGAAAGGTATTAAAACCTTTATTCTTAAAGAAAATGGAGAAAGAGAGGATTCCTAGTTTAATAAAATGTTCAAATACAGTGATACTCAAAGTACCCTAATATCACACATTTCCAGAAGCTTCAACTATCTATCACGGAGGCCAGGACTAAGAAATAAGCAAAAATAGCCTCTGAGTGGCCACAGTAAACGTCACTAGACTAATTAAAGAACCGATTTTATGAGGTAGGTGATCATCTCCACTCCATGATCAAGGAAATTGGGGCTTAGAAAGGATAACTTGCCTACATTTATACAGCTGGCCAGTTGAAGAACCAAGATTCAAGACTACTCTGGACGTGGAAAGATTTTAAAAAGAAAAAAACCCCAAGTTCATGCTCTTTCTACTTCACCATGCTTCTACTTCTTGGATGCTATAATATTTATAATGTCTTTCTTGTTTCACTTGGTTTGGTTTTTGTTTTGTTTTGTGTCGTTTTTATTGAGATATAGTTGATTTACAATATTATATTAGTTTCACGTGTACAACATAGTGATTCAAAATGTTTACAGATTACATTCCATTTAAACTTATCATAAGGACTTCCCTGGTGGCGCAGTGGTTAAGCATCCACTTGCCAATTCATGGGACATGGGTTCGATCCCTGGTCCGGGAAGAAGAGAAGCCATGGAAATGAGAAGGCCGCGCACTGCAACAAAGAGTAGCCCCCGTTCGCGGTAACTAGAGAAAGCCCGCGTGCAGCAACGAAGACCCAACACAGCCAAAAATAAAATAAATAAATAAAGTTATTATAAAATATTGGCTACATTCCCTGTACAATATATCCTTGTAGCTTATTTATTTTATACATAGGAGTTTGTGTGGTTTTTATTTTTGTTTTTGTTTTGAGTCCTCCCAAAATAACTTTGACTACCCGCTCCAAATGGGACTTTATTGGAAGGAGACTGCGGGCTCAGAGAACTGAAGGAACAGTTAGCAAACGGGGCCAGACTGGCAGGAACCGGGCAGCTGGGGGACCTTCTCTCTAGAATGTGGCAGTTCATGTGACACACACCTGAGCTTGCCGGGCTCAGAGACTCTCTGTTCAGGTTTCAAATTCCCGGAGGGAGAATCGGTTTGCCTGCCTGGGTTAGGTGTCTACAGCCCTATTAATCAGCTCTGCCCAGGGAAGTGGAGGACTGGACACCGGTCTTGGCCACTGGGGCTCATCCTGGGTGTTGGCTCTTCTCAGAGAACGGGGGGAGTCCCTGTGGGCCAGGCAGACCCCGAGGTGTGTCTTCAGAAGGAAATTTCCTGGGGGAGGTAAGAAGGCAACAGGAGTACCCTGGCACCCCGAGAGGCCCCTGTGGAAATGCTCTGAGCTATAAATTTAGCCTAAGCTTTGCATATCATTCCATTCACAGTTTCATCATTATCCGGAGTTACAGACTTTGGCAGCATATCTGCAATTTTGACCTCAGCGGATTTAAAGTGTTAACATTCATCTTACCTGTGCCAAGGTGGCTGTTCTGCAGCTTGCCTTCCAAAGTAACCGTAGGGGGTTTAGTGGGTCAGAGAGCTGTTCACGGCAGGAAGAAATGAAGGCCTACAATCCAGAAAGCTCAGAGCTGCCTGGGTGGCAGGCTGTGCTCACTCTCCAGGACCCCCTGAGGGCTCTCTAAAAAAGACAATTAATATGTATGTCATGCTTTTGACTCCATTTAACTGTGTGTTTGGGCTCATTGTATAGAAACCTGCCCCACACAGTCTCATCAAGCAATAACCAAGCCTGGCCTAAATTCTAAAACTCATTTAAGGCTATTAAAACCATTAGCTCTAACTCAAGTTCAGCTTATAGGCACAAACCAGCAACCACATTAAATGGCCAGTAGTTCAGCCAGCCTCTCAAAGTCAGGAAGGCCTGTATGTGAATACACAGCAGCAGCAACTACCATTGCACAGCACCTTACTGCTAGTTCAATTTCATGCCTCTGCGATCCTGAGAAAGCTATTATTACAACTATTTATGGATGAGAAAAATGAGGAGGCACAGAGGAGTTTTGACTTGGCCCTAGAACAGCATATTGGGGAACCCCAGATAGACTGAGGACTTGAATTCAGGTCTTCTAACACCAGAGTATGTTACCTAATGATACTTCACCTTTACACAGAGGGACTGGCTTCTCCATGCCAGGGTACCTTTAAAGAATGCATTGGATTAGCTTCTCTGCCCAAGAAAATAGTGTCACCCTTTTCTTGGGCTCTAATTGCAAGAACAGCTGAGCTGGAGCAGATCCTGTTGACCATTTGTTGCCAAATCCCGGATTACACTGCAGACAAGAGGAGTTTTCTAGGACTAAAGTGAGTATCGTTAGGGTGAGGATTTCAGGACCATGGAACTAGAAAGAACTTTATTCTAAACCTCAGGATTGAAATCCAAAACCAGTTTTTGCTTTTGCCTGTTAGATGTCAATCAAAGCTTAGTTCAGCTTCAGTGCTTAAACACAAGGTCTTCAGTGTTCTCTATGGATTGATGATTGGCCTCTCCATCACCCCTGGGTGTGGGAGATGAGTGAAAGTGGCATGGAAGTCGGTAAGATTTGGGGAGAGTGAAAATCAGCCTCTTCATGGTTCTGATCTGTGTTTTGCAAACTCTAGGTCAGGCTCCACTGATGGGTTAAGTCAATTTACTGAGTCAAGACTGACACCTTTTTTAAATGAAATAGAATAGAATTAGTCAAACAGGAAATAGACTATATCACATGTAGTCAGGGTAAGTAATGTTTCATGAAACATTTTAAAATATATACTTTTTTTAAAAACCAATTTTTTTTTAGATTAATTAATTTTTTTTTTTTTTTTTGGCTGTGGCTTGCGGCTTGTGGGATCTTAGTTCCCCGACCAGGGATCCAACCTGGGCCCCAGCAGTGAAAGCACCAAGTCCTAACCACTGGACTGTCAGGGAATTCACTAAAATAATTTTTTAAAATAAACATTTTTGTGGGTAGTAGCTTGCAATGTAAAATTTATTTTTTACAAGTCACGGTTAAAAAAAAAGTTTGAAAGCCACTGGCTAGGCGGACTGAGCTGGAATGCCTAGGTTTATAATCCTCTCCACTTAATACTAGGTCTCAGCTGTCAGGGAACATCATGGGGGCTATTTCAAATCTGCCACCTAGAAGCATGAAACCAAAACCAAAAGCTGCAAAGAAAAGGTTTAGAAACTTGGTTTTGAAAATATTTCTAAATTTTCTACGTTAAAAGGTGTAAAACAGAATTGAAAGGTAAAAAACAAACTGAAAAAAAAATACTTGCACACAAATTTCAGAGTAAACGTTCTTAATATAAAAATGACTATACTAACAACATTGCAAATCAACTATACTTCAATAGAATAAATGTTTAAAAATGATTATAAATAAAAAAAAAGTCTAAATACCCAATAGAAGGAAAAAGGGCAGAGGCAAACCATTTAAAAAAGGGAAATAAATGAAAATATGTACAACTTCACCAATAATGTTAATTAAAACAAAATATCATTTTTTCACCTCCCAGTGTTTTTTAAATAGCCAGTTTTGTCAAAGATGGAAGAATATAAAAGGCATCACATACAGCTGGTGGGACTATAATTAGATAAACTGGAGGAAAAATTGGCAATCCACACCAGAAGCCTTCAAAATCGTGTACCCTTTGACTCAATAATTCCTCTTCAAATAATTTATCTCAAGGAAACAATCATGGGTGTGTTCAAGGTTACCGACAATAGTAAAAACTGGGAAAACACCCTAACTATCCAATAATAGGAATGTTATGATCTCCCTTGTGTAAAACTTGAATAAATAAATAAATAAATACACACATAGCAGAGACTCCTAGCTAAGCCCAGCCTGGGCTTAGAGTTTGGGCCATTTGTGGGGCTGGAAGGCTGGTAACTCCTCTGGGAGTTCATTTTCCTGAGCTGACAGGTGAAGGCAGGAGGAAGGAGGAGTTTGGGGAACACAGGATTGGGGGCCAGGAAAGGCAGACAATGGGACTGTTGAATATCAATGGAAAGAGAGATTTGAGACAGAAGCAGAAAAGCTGTTTTCATGAGGGACTTTGTGAGACTTTAAACTGTTGCCTGGGATGAACGAAAAAGATATCATAGGTGTGGTGGTGAAAACTCTTCTGGAAAAAAGTAAAGCAGATAAGAGAGTATAGGGAGTATGGGCGATGCGGGACTTTGCAGGTTTATTTAGGGTGGTCAGGGAAGACCCCTCTAATGGATTGACATTTGTCAGAGACCTGAAGGAAAGGTGAGAACTACCAAAGGAGTCTAGGCAGAGGGAACAGCAAGTGCAAAGTCCCTGAGGCAGCAACACACTTGCTGTATTTGAGGACCAGCAAAGAGGCAGTATGGCTGGAGTGCAGTGAGCCAAGGGGAGAGTGAGAGAGTAGGACATTGTAGCTATTCTAAGGATTTGCCTTTTACTCTGAGTGAGTTGGGGAGCTACGGTGGGATTTTGGGTAGAGAAGGGTCATGACCTGACTTACGCTTTTAAAGGATCGCTCTAGAGAATGCAATGTAGATAATAGACTTAGGGGTCAGGTGTGAGGGCTAAAGATAGAAGCTGAAAACTAGTTAGGAGGCTACAGCAATAACCCAGGCAGAAGGCAGTGGCTTGGACCAGGGTGACGGCAGAGGAGGTGGTAAGAAGTATTCATATCCTAGATATATTTTGAAGGTAGACTGGCAGGATTTGCTAATGGATGAGGTGAGACATGTGGGCTTATGTGTGTCTGTGTGTGCGTGTGTGTGTCTACATTGGGACCGCCCCTCATCTCAAGTGAATCAGATCGTCTGCATGCAGATAGTTCATGATATTTCCTGAAAGTTCCCCAGGAGATTCTAACCAGGGTTGAAAACCACTGCTCTAAGTTGGTATAGGTAATAGGAGACTTTTGTTCTTTTTTAATCTTTATTTTCTACAATAAAAGTTGTAATAAGGGGGTAAGAGATTTTAAACAAAACATCTCTCTTCCCCCACTCTGGGATATAAAATGTGGGTAAAATAACAACCATAGGGCTTTATTTTAATGATATCTCCATTTGCCAAATTGCTACCACCCTTCCACGACCAACATAAATGCTACCTTCTCTCTGGAGTCCCTTGAGCTTCCCCAATCCCCTGTGATGGCTAATTTTGCCCATTCCTGTGGCCTGTGGCCCTTCCTCTTGGAGCTTAGTTCACTAGTGTTTGTGCCCGGGAGTCTGCGTTTTGGCTAGAGGGAGTGGTCTTGTAAACCCAGTCTGGAAGCTGTGAAAGCAGGCCCTGAGGGGTTCTATTTGTCTGAAGGCCACCATCCAACTGGAAGAAGTGGTGGAGAGATGACCTGGAATATCAGCAGGGGGACACAGGCAGGCTGAAGGCCGGCCCTGGATCTGGGACAGGCTGTGGCCTCCCCTGAGGCACTTGGCTCCAGGTTCATCTGTCCTGAATCCCTAACTCTGGGGAGGCAGGGAGTGAGCTATTTGTGTAAGACTCTGGCCCTGGAATGTATCCCAAGTTCTCCGGCACCAGGCGCCCAATTTGGAGGCCTAGAAAAGAGGTAGGGAAAGCCTCTTACCCTCTTACACCTCTTCTCCACATGCACTATTTAGTATCCTGCTTTTTAAACTTTCATGTCAAATTATGACTAGTTTCCCATGTCATTAAACATTCTTCAGAAATATAATTTTGATGACTACATATTATTCCCACTACCTAAGCATCCTTTAGTCATTCCCCCATTGTTTAAAATTTAGATTATTCTGGGAGGGGGGGAAATAAAAAAGAAATGAAAAAGAAATAAATAAAAAGAAATAAAATTTAGATTATTTCTAGCTTTTACTACAATATTTAATACCATATATTTGATCTAAAAGGAAGAATTAGAATGCCGTCCCCAAATTTTGAGACTGCAACCAAGAGCAGACTGCAACGAAGCTCTTTCATTTTCCAAAGATTTCCCCACTTTTTTTTTTCTGCTTTAGAAAGGCAATCACTCTTGCCAGCATCCGAGTAATATCATCTTTACTATTATTATTTAGATCTGTATATAGCTTTACGGTTCACAAAGCACTTTTTCACACGTCATCTAATTGACGCACCAACACTATGAAACAGGTTGTTATTCCCACTTTACATTTGGAGAAACTGACGCTCGGAAACGCTATGTGACCTGTTGAAGATAACAATTATTGAGTGTCAGAGCTGAGACTTGGGTCCAGGTCTTGGGACTCCTAAAACCATAGCCTCTACGATATACAAAGTATTATGCTGGGGGTCGTGGGGGAGAGGTAGACAGCAGTAGAAGAAGGACAGGTATGGCACAACTGTACAAAGCAGAGTGGTCAGTGCCATTGATGAGATACAGATAAAGTGCTACCAACTGCGGCCTTGCAAGGACAAAGCCGTTCCTCTCACTGGGGGACATTATAGAGGCTTTTAGAGAAAAACGACTAAAAGTCAGGTCTTCAAGGATGATTAGGATCTGGATATTTAGAATAAGAAGGGGGCTTTCTAGGGGCACAGTGAGAGGGAAAGGAAAGTGTGGCTGATTGCGGAAAGGACCAGCACAGGGAGTGGAAGATGGGGTGGGGATGGAGGAATGGAATGGTAATTGTAGCCTCACAGAGGCTAGAGCCAGAAAGGCCTTGGAGCTCATCTGGTGAGCAAATCAGAGATGGGGAGGAATTTGCTGAAGGCAGTAACAGGCAAGGAAAGGGCAGGGTCTCGCTTCTACCCTGGTCTCTGGTCACCCAGGCCAGTGCTCCTTCCATGCAAGAGACGTTTATCAATCTCCAGAAACTAAGGGGTCGTTTCCATGGCATAGGCTTTACAACGGATCAACGGCCCGCAGCAGGATGAGGGAACACAGCACCAGAGCTCGGGAGGAGACGGCCAGGAGGCTACTGCAGTGGCCTGGCAGGGTGACAGATGAGGCCTGAAGAAGGAGGAGTTAGAGGAACAAAGAGGAGGGATCAGAGAAATAAATATTGCAAAGGTCACGCTGCCAGGACCCAGCACCTAATCTGATAAGGGAGGCAATCCAGAGCAAGGGACTAGACCTGAGTTTCCAGCCCCTCAGAGAAGGAAGCTTCGGTGGTGTGAGGAGACCAGAAGCGGAGAGGGGGTGAGAAGTCAGGTGAGAAGCCAGAGAGAAGAGGTAGACTGCCAAGAAATCCTGCAGCATTGTCGAGCAGTCTGTGCCTCTGGCTACTGTTTGTGAAAGATAGATATGTTGCTATAATTCTTCTGGAAAAATACGCAAGGAAGTGGGATCACTCGGGGCCTTGGGAGAAAAATGGGTGGTTAACAGACAGGGGTCTGTAGTCTGTCCCTTTTAGATTATACCGTTGGACAATGAGCCATGGGCATGTAATATCTAACAGCAAAATAAATTAGAAAAAGGTTTTCAAGTTGTGTAGAAAATGGAAGGAAAGAAGTAGGACGATAACACAAAGGAGTAACAGCTTCTTTTTTCCGAAGGAAAGGGAGACTCGAGCACCTTTGGAAGATGAAATTGAAAATGGGAGGGGGAGGGGGAGGTGAACAAGGGCCCGGGAGTGGAGTGGGGGGAGAGAGCTCCGAGGCCCAGGAGGAAGTCAGTCTTGCCAGGGAGGAGAAAAGACCTTCAGGAGGAGCAGGGTGGAAGGGAGGGAAATGGAAGGAACGTTGCCGGCGGATTCCATCTCAGAAAGCAGGCGTGATGAGGTGACACTGACACCCGGCGGGCCGGCAAAACGTTCATGGGCCTGGGGAGAACGACCTCTCAGACCTCACTGGTGAAAACGGGAATTGCTCCGGCTCTGGGGGCTGGATATTCAAGACAGCACCGTTTATGGTGGTAAAACACAGGAAACAAAGGGAAGAGCATAAACAACAGAATTATTAAGCAAACCGAGGTGCTTTCATACCGTGGATTAATATTCAGCCATTATTAGAGTGAATCCCAACTGGGATTTGGGGTTTCCATGAGGTACTAGAAAAGCAAGACGCAGAGTAGTGTAGATTATATGAAGCCATTTTGGAAAACAAAAGGAAGTAGAGTGTGTGTGTGTGTGTGTGTGTGTGTGTGTGTGCGCGCGCGCGTCTGATTTTACGTGGTCATGGGGAAAAATCACGTAAGTATATAGGTTAAAATTGGGATAGTGGAAGATGAGGAAGGGAGGGGGGAAAATCCTTCCAACTTACACAGTAAAAGAAGCAAGTGCAAAACAAAAGCAGAAACTACCGAGGACCCGAGATCGGCGATAAAGACCCTGAGGCCAAGGGTCGGGGCGCAGTCAGAGGAGCACCAGAGCAGTGGAAGCGCCCGGCAGCGTCGTTTCCAATTCGTGGGCGGCTGTGCCGGCTTCCTCCCTGCTCTTTGTTAAGGAGGACGTGAAGAGGGGAGGGCGTGCCGCGCCGCCTGCGCCCGGGGAAGGGCAGGGGAGGGTGCGCGGGCGGAGTCCGGGACCCTGCCGGGCCTCGCCCCGCTGTCCGTCGGCCGGGCCCTGTGCCCGGTTTAGCGTTTCCCCGCGGGCGGCGCTCC
Organism: Globicephala melas; assembly: GCF_963455315.2. NCBI lineage: Eukaryota > Metazoa > Chordata > Mammalia > Artiodactyla > Delphinidae > Globicephala > Globicephala melas. Next base: position 30,698,075 of record NC_083325.1, on the reverse strand, counting down.
CCTGCCTGGGCCGCCCCGCGCCCCGCCGCCGCCGGGCAGCTGCCGCCTCCTGCTCAGACAAAGATGCCTGCGCCGGGCGCGGAGCCCCGGGGCCCCGCATGCACCCCCGCCGGCCCTCTGTCCCCCTCTTCCTGCCGCCGCCCGCCGCCCGCCGCCCCGCTTCCCTCCGACCGGCCCTTTGCTCCGCACCCCTTTTTTTTAAATCTCTCCCCCCCTTTTCTTTTTTTAATCTCTCCCTTCCGCCCCTCAGCTCCCGGTAACCTCTTATCTACTCTCTCCATCTTTACAAATTTGCCCGTTCTAGATATCTCCTGTAAGGAATCAAACAATATTTCGCCTTTTGCGTCAGATTTATTTTGCTTAGCATAATGTTTTCAAGATTCACTCATATTGTAACGTATATGAGGATTTCATTCCTTTTATTTTTTAAAATTTATTTATTTAATTTATTTATTTTTGGCTGTGTTGGGTCTTCGTTGCTGTGCCAGGGCTTTCTCTAGTTGCAGCGAGCAGGGACTACTCTTCCATATGGTGCGCGGGTTTTTCATTGCGGTGGCTTCTCTCGTGGAGCACGCACTCTAGGCGCACAGTCTTAAATAGTTGCGGCGTGCAGGCTCAGTAGTTGTGGCACGCGGGCTTAGTTGCTCCGTGGCATGTGGGATCTTCCCAGACCAGGGCTCGAACCCGTATCCCCTGCATTGGCAGGCGGTCTTAACCACTGCGCCACCAGGGAAGCCCCTCATTCCTTTTATTTTATTTTATTTTTTGCAGTAGAATGTACAGGACCTGAAATTTACCATTTTAACCAAATTTAAGTGTACGGTTCAGTGACACTAAGTACATTCACATGGATGCGCAACCGTCGCCACTGTCCATCTCCAGTACTCTTCCATCATCCCAAACTGAAACTATGTACCCATTAAACAGTAAGTCCTCCAACCCCTGGCAACCACCATTCTAATTAGTCTCTGTGAATTTAGGGCATCCATCACCTTTGTGGGGTATCTGCAATTGCCCGTGTTCCCTCTTTGGGGGTTTGAGGGGGACAAAGCCATACACTGGAGAATATCCAGATGTGGATAACGAGGATGAAAAACCTGGTCATAGGAGAAAGCATATATAAGAAAGAGTAGAGAAAACTAAGAATATTCAAGAAAGTGAGGTCCTAGGATGATTTTAATTCATGTTTTAAAAATAAATAAATAAAAGGACGGCAGACATTTAAAAAAACCCTCAAAACCCTGGAGGTTTTACGTTAACAACAAATTTTTTAAAAGCCAACAACAAGCTCCCTTTCCTTCACCTGAGGACATAGCAAGAAGATGGTTCGCCATCTGCAAGCCAGGAAGAGGGTTGTCACTAGACAGTAAATCTGCTAGCACCTTGATCTTGGATTTCTCAGTCTCCAAAACTGAGAAATAAAAGTTTGTTGTTTACATCATCAAAAAAAAAAAAAAAGCCAACAATGTGATGTGACTGGAAAAGACTCAAGGGACCACAAAGACTCTTCACCCAAGTGAAGGATGGCAGTGGAGGAAAATGGTTAGAACTGTCCTGTCAAAAATATAAAGTGATTCATATTTAAAATTTTCTAAAAATAAAAAAAAGAGGAAAACAATAAAATAAAATAGGGAATTCCCTGGAAGTCCAGTGGTTAGGACTCTGTGCTATCGCTGCCGAGGGCACGGGTTCGATCCCTGGTCAGGGAACTAAGATCCTGCAAGCCATGTGGCGTGGCCAAAAAAAATAAATATAAAATAAAATAAAATTTTCTAGTAGCCACATCAAAAAATTTTTTTAAGCAGTAAAACATTTTACTTAGCCCAATGTATTAAAAATTATTATTTCAGCATATAATCGATTTAAAAATTAATCATGAGATCTCTCCCATTCTTTCATACTTGAGCTTCAAAATTAGGCTGGCCACATTTCAGGTGTTCAGTAGCCACATATGGCTACTGTACTGGACCGGGCACGGCTGGAACCTGGGATGGGTGTCAGACAGATATCAAGACCCATATTCCACCCCTTACTAAGGTTGTGTAATCACAAATTACTTGTTTTCTCTTAGCTGTTTCTTCATCTATAAAATGGAACTAACAACAGTACCCACCCTATAGGGTAATTATGAGGATTAATGGCACATGAAGCACTTAGTATGTGCTCAGTAAATGTTGATTATTATTAGTGGGAAATTAGGTGATTATTAATTTGAATTAATGAGATTTTGGTATTACTGTTAGCGTGACCTCATTCATTCCCATCAGATGCTGTGCTTTGGAGACAGTCCAGAGGGACAAAGTTAAAAGAAATGGACAAACTGGGAAAACTTATTTGCAACATATATGATAAGCAATATGTTATTTTCGATATGTAGGAAGTGCTTGCAAATAAAATGAGGAATATGACCGGGGAATTCAAAAAAAGGACACAGGGCTTCCCTGGTGGTGCAGTGGTTGAGAGTCCGCCTGCTGATGCAGGGGACACGGGTGCGTGTCCCGGTCCGGGAAGATCCCACATGCCGCAGAGCGGCTTGGGCCCGTGCGCCATAGCCGCTGAGCTTGCGCGTCCGGAGCCTGTGCTCCGCAGCGGGAGAGGCCCCAACAGTGAGACGCCCGTGTACCGCAAACAAAACAAAACATACACACACAAAAAAACAAAAAAGGACACAAACATCTGAAGTTTTTTTCTTTTTGTTTTTTAAAGGAAGACACATTTGAAGTTAAGTTCAACTATCCTAGGGACTGGATGAAAATAAACACATAATACCATTGTTCAGTAACAAATGGCAACAACCAGAATCTGGTGGCACCTAACATTGAAGACGGTGTGAGGAGATCAACTCTCTATTCAAATCAAGATTTTCTGAAGTTTCCATCCTCAGATCTGATCCTAGATTGCCAGGGTAAACAAGCTGAGTTCTGGCTTCAAGGGGGCGCTAGCCAGACACCCTTTTCTACCCACATTTTCCCTCTTCCAGGTGAAACTGAACAGCCGCAAACACAAGCAAGCTTGATTTATGTTTCTTTATCACATGTGCACACTTCATATTTGCTTCGCTAATAGTCCTTTACCACTGTTGTTGACATTTCACGTGGCTTGAAATAGCCCCAACATTATTCCACATTTGGGCAGGGCTAACTGACATTCCTACTTAAGCCACAAAACCCCCAGAATATTCTTAGGCTTTGGCTAACTCCTTCAGGAATGCTTTATCTGCCAGCAGGTTCAGCTACATATTTGCGGGGCCCCGTGTGAAATGAAAACGTGGGACCCCTTCTTCATAAAAGAAGGAAAAAATGCTTTTCCCTTTCTTCTGCAGTCTCTCTCTCAACCTGTCATAACAGGTTTTTATTTTGCTATTTTTTGCTATTTATTTTGCTATTTTGTGTTTTTTATTTGCTCTTTTTTTGTGGCACTCTCAGGCATGGGAATACTCAGGGGGCAAATGCAGACCCTCACAGGTGCCTGGGGCCCTGCATTCTCAGTCTGGGAAAACTTGATCTTCTGGTAGGGGAAGAAACGAACTCAGACTGATCTAAGTCGGTCTTCTGCTCTCTGCATTCTGCTCTACAGCCGTACATTGAGGTGAAAGGTGCCTCATGGTGCAGTCATCTCAAAGGGAGGGAGGGTTACAGGGTAACAGGAAACAGAGAAAAAAATATGTCGGTTAGGAGGTCAAAATATTATCCCTGCGCGTCCATCAGTGTCTGAGAGTTGGGTTAATGAGTCAGCCCCCGGAGAGCTGATCTACTCTTCGCGTGTTAATAAATCAGGTCTTGAGCCAGGCAAGGCTGAGGGCCAGTCAGACTAAGCTCTGAGGTGAGTTGACACCACGGGGAATCTCTGTGGATGGCCGGCCAGTCTTTACAGTGGTGACCCCATTCTGCCTCCCTTCACACACTTCTAGGAAGTTCCTAGACTGTTCAGGGGCTCAAATAGGAGAGAGGACAGTTAGCTAAAATCCTGTTTTATTGCATCACAAGAGGCCTCTCTTCAGGCACTTCCAGGCCCCTACTTTGGAGGGAAAAGCCTTCTGTACATTCAGTAAAAGATAGTTATGTAGGAAGCCAGGGCGGAGGATGCCTTCAGTTACAGTTCAGTGGGACACGTTGCTCCCACTTCCTGTAAAGCCAGTTTCTACACGTGTGTTCCCTGCCTCCCCCACTCCCTGGAAGTCCAGCATTAAAAGAAACCAATGCAAGGATAAGAAATGATTCTTTCCTGACTCAGAGGGATGGGCCTAACACCCCAACACTGGCAACTACATGAACCAAAGAGGAAGCCGGCGGGGGGGGGGGCGGGAAAGCACGAAGCTGACCTCATTTGGTGTCCTTTCTGACAACTCCCCTGACCCCTGCGGTGTCCTTAGGGTTCAACTCTTCCCTGGAAGAGCTCCCTCCTGTCTGGTCGTTATGGTGACCCTCTGCCCCACCTGGACCATGTTCCTGTGACCACTTGAGCTTTGAGAAAAAGAGTGAGAAAGTTGAGGGCTGCTTACTAGTCAACATCACTCTTTTCCTGTTGGCAGCATTTATATTATTAACCATCTTCTGAAAAGCCTTTTTCCTCTTTTTCAGGGGGTGAGGATATATTATCTGTATTCTGGTTCATTCATTTGTTTATTCACTCAATCGTGCCTGTTGTATGCCAGGCATAGTAATGGATATGGGGACAAAAGGTAAGACTCCTGGTGTCTGTCTTCAGGTTCATCACTCACAAAGGATCTCCCCTTTCCCTGGCTACTTTTCCACCTCCCCACTTCCTCCTCTTCCTCCTCTCAGTGCTTAAAGATGACATCTCCTAAGGCTTTTTCCTTTGGTCCTCTTCTTTTCTCCTGCGTGCCTTCCTTCACTCCCATAAGTCCAATGCCACCACAGTGCAAAAGTCTCTGAAATCCTACCCCCAGTTTAAAACTCTCTCCTGGCTTACATAATTGATTTTCCAACAACTGACCAGTTATCCTGGATGTCCTACAGTAACTCAATTAATATGGTCCAAGAAAACAATTCTCTAACTTTCCATCACTCCCACCCCATCCTGCCTCATGCCTCCTGACCACCTTATCCTCCTGACTTGAATGCTTATGTGAGCATAAACACTCTTTCCCAGGATAAAAAGTATGGTTTGTTTGACTCATTACCCATGGCCCTGCCTTTCCATAGCCAATCAGTGGTCAGTTTCTATAGATTCTACAGCCAGGCTGTGTCCCACAGATGTCTCTTTATTTTCATTCCCACCTCCACCCTGGCTGAGTCTCTCCTGGACTGCTAAAAGGCCTTCTATCTGGTTTCCATGCTTCTGGCGTTTCCTCTTTTTAATGCAGAGCTCCCAGCATGCCTTTTTCTTATCTGCAAAGTCTTCAGGGGTTCACCACTATCACCAGAATAAAATGCAGAATCCCAAACCTGACATCCAAGGCCTCATCAAAACAGCCCTGTCCTTTCCCACATATCCTACTTTTCCTCAACACAGGCCCTGAGCTTCAGCCAAAATGAACCACTATTTTCTCTTTTTTGGCTCATACTGTTTGTTCCACTTAACATGCTTTCCTAACTCCTATTTCTCCCAGTCTAAATCAAAGCCCAACTCAGATCCTTCCTATTCCATGAAGACTTTCTTTTCTCCCAAATAGTTGAATTGTTTTTTCTTCTCTAAAGAATCACAGCCCTCAATGTGTACCTGAGCCACTCATCTTGTTTTGTCTTACCTCTCCTAATGAAGCAGAATCTTGAGGCAAGAAGAGTTGATTTCCCATGGCTGCATCTTCCAGGGCCTAGCACAGAGCCTTATATAGAGTAGCAAAAAAAAATGAAGTAGAAAGAGCAGGAGCTTAGAATGAGAAGGCCTGGTTACTAACCGTTAAACTTAGGTCACGTCACCTAATCTTTCTCAGCCTGTTTCCTTATCTGCTATTTCCTACCTCATGGGGTTTACTGTACATCAAGTAGATATATATGTGAAAGGCTTTCTAGATAGCAAAAATAACCTACATGAATTTATTTAGTCAATAATATCAATATTTATTTCATTGAAAGGGAAAAGGTTAAGGGAACATGGGAAGATAATTCAGGAATAAGAAAGCACAGTGGTAAGCATTATCATAGAGGGCTTCTACTAAGTTGCCTAAAGATTCTCCCCTCCGATTGCACCTGGTCACACGGTGGAGACAAAGTCATCAGGCCCACTCCTAGCATGTGTGGGGCTTGGGACAAGCATGTAAATGGAGGCCCATATAGCATATGCCACATACCTTCATGACAACAAAGTTGCAAAATATGAGTGAAACTATGGTTTTATACAATTGAAAGTCTCACCAAAGTCGACTGAATTTAATTACTTTTACATATATTGGAGTATACTTTGATAGACTGGTAATATAAAGTAATAAACAGAAACTTAATTCTTAAATTATCATACGTTCCATAAAATTATTTTTCTTGTACTCATTTTGGCAAAACCTCTAAAGATGTGTTATAAGTGTAAAATATACACATGGATTTTGAAGACTCATTTACAAAAAAAAAAAGCAAAATATCGCATTGATAATTTTTGTATTGTTTACATATTGAAATGATAATATTTTGGATACACTGGGTTAAATAAAATATATTATTAAAATTAATTTCACCTATATCTTTTACTTTTTAAGATGTGCTACAGAAAATTTAAAGTTATGTTTTTAGCTTGTGTTATATTTCTGTTGCATAGTGCTGACCTAAGGATTAGAAATTAAAATGTATTTGAAGTGTATAAAATTTGAATAATTCATAAAATTTTAAACTAATGTAAAATATTAAAAATTATTTTTCATGTTTTTACAAATATTTCTTCTAAGATATTGAAAAATATTAAAATTAAAAGGAAAAATATAAATTATAATTAATGAATATCAAACACTGAAGTCAAAATTATTTAAATGAATTCAAAATTTTATTTAATTTTTTAAAAGTTTAAACATAATGACATATTTCTATAAAACCAGAACTATTTATAATTCTAGGAATATATATATATTGACTTACAAAGAATTATGCATGTTACAAATACATTTATGTAAATTTAAGAGTAATATGAGTCTTTTAATATTGCAAAAGTTCATTTCCTAAGGTGTCATATGCAATGCTGTGAATATTTGGTAAGTCATGACTATGTCTGTAACCATGAACTAGAACACAAAGAAAGAAAATTGATAATCTGCACTACTGGGAAACCGTACTTTATTTTGCAAGAATCTGTTGTATCTCTGCTATGGTATGTTGATGGTAGAGAAGGCCTTATCCTAATCCCCAGAATTTGTGAATATGTTGTCTTTTATGGCAAGAGAAACTTTACAAGTGTGGCTAAGGTAAGGATCCTGAGTGGGGGGATCATCTTTGTGGGCCCAATGTAATCACAAGGGTCCTTATGAGGAGAAGGCAGGAAGGTCAGAGAGAGAAAGATAGATTGGAAGATTATACATCACTGGCTTTGAATATGGAGGATGGGGCCATAAGCCAAGAAATACAAGTGGCCTTTAGAAGCTAGAAAAGGCAAGGAAACAGATTCTCCTCTAGAGCTTCCAGAAGGAACCGAGACCAGCTGACACCTCAGTTTTAGGACTTCTGATCTCCAGAACTGTAGGATAATAAACTTGTGTTGTTTTAAGCCATTAAATTTGCGGTAATTTGTTACAGCCGCAATAGGAAACTAATACTCCTGCTAGCTGAGAAGGATCCAACAATTAATTTGTTTTTTCTCATAATAAAGTGGTCTGTTCCTCATATCTTCCCTGAACCCCAAAGCAATCTTCCAACACAGAGGCACACAACCCACAACCTTCAGAGCATCTGGATGCAATCCCCTTTTGTGTTGAGGACACAGGTTAACAGGTGGAGAAGAGTGTTTCCAAAGGCCTGAATACAGTTAGTCATAAGAGTAGGTGTTTAGGGTTATGAGAGGGACTGGACTGGAACTGAATACAGGATCCTGAGTGACAGAGATTCCTGTGAGTTCTTTAAATAATTTATTATTTTATGTGTTTGTGATACATGGGGTCCTCTAAAGTATAGGTTACAGAGTAGGCACTTCTTGCTTTAGTCTAAGCTCTAAAAGTAACAATTTGTTACAATTCAGTAACAAAGCAGGAAAGAGTGAATTAGTTGGGTTTTGTTTGTTTAGCACTGGTCTAATTAATTTCAAATCTAGAAGCAAAGGTATTGACAGAAGACCTCTTTTTTATGCCTGAAAGATCATAGAATTGTCTTGTAAAAGTTTGCAAACCAATAGTTTGATGATACTCAATGGAGTAATTCTAGAGTTATTCCTTTAAAGGCTAGAACAAGGAAAGAATGCTCACTATTTTAAAACACTGTTCTAGAAATTCTAGCCACTGCAGTAAGAAAAAGAAATAAGATATTTGAAAGAAGACAGAAGTGTCAATATTTTCAGATGATATGCTACTTTACCTGAAAATATTAGAAAAATTTCTGAAAAACCACTAGCATTAATAGGCAAATTCTTGATTATGTATATCCCAATTACAAAATATCTACAAAATAAACATACACAAGTGATAGATTTTCTATATGCCAATAATATAGTTAGAAAATATAATGGTAAAAAAAACCCCAAAACCCTCAGAAACTTGCAGAGCCTATGTGAAGAAAACTATCAAACATTACCTAAAGACTTAAAAGAATAACTAGAGAAACATTCTGATTTGCATGGAAAAACTAAATATTATTCCAATGTGTGTGTTTCCAATACCACCAAATACTTCTCTAATTCTTAGTGGACACTGACTACAATTTAACTCAATTCTGACACTATCTTCCTGGAGGTGGTATCAGATCCCTCAGGTTAAGGGCTCAGTCCCACAAGACTGCTCCCACTTCAGACACCAATTGCAAGTCCAGGTTGCTACCTGTGCTTCTGAGTGACCAGCTATAAATTGGGAGGCTCTCATGACCCCCTCCTTGGGTTCAATTAGTTTGCTACAGTGGGTCACAGAATGCAGGAAAACAATTCACTTACTAGATTACTAGTTTATTACAAAGGATATTAAAGGATAGGAATGAACAGTCAGATGAAGAGATGCATGGGGCAAGGTTTGGAAGGGTCCAGAACACAGAAACTTCTGTGCCCGTGGAGTTTGGCATATGCCACCCTCCTGGCAAATAGATACATTCTGATTAAGCAAATTGGAAGCTCTCTAAATCTCATCCTTTTGGACTTTTTATGGAGGTTTCATTACATAGGTATGACTGATTAAATCATTGGCCATTGGTGATTGACTTAACCTCCAGCCCCTCTCCCCTTCCTGGTGGGTGGGACTGAAAGTTCCAACCTTCTAATAACTTGGTTGGTTCCCCTGGCAACCAGCCCTCATCCTTAGATGCTTTCCAAAAGTCACCTCATTAACATAAACTCCAGGGGACTTCCCTAGTAGTCCAGTGGTTAAGACTTCTCCTTCCAATGCAGGGGGTGTGGGTTCGATCCCCTGTCGGGGAGCTAAGATCCCGCATGCCTCACAGCCAAAAAAAACAAACAAACCAACCGAAACATAAAACAGAAGCAATATTGTAACAAACTCAATAAAGACTTTAAAAATGGTCTACATCAAAAAAATCTTAAAAAAAAAAAAAACAAATACACATAAACTCCAGTGTGGTTCAAAGGGGATTGTTATGAATAACAAGACACTTTTTTGCTCTTATCATTTAGAAAAAAATTCCAAGCATTTTAGAAATGGGATGAAGACAAATATATTTTTTTATTATAAATCACAATAACCCAATTACAAAGATGTCAATTTTTCTCTGTGGTAAACTGAGAAATGGTGCCCTCAAAGGATATACACGTCCTAATCTCTGGAACTTGTAAATGTTACCTTATTTGGAAAAACAGTCCTTGCAGATGTGATTAAATTAAGGATTTTGAGATGAGGGGACTGTCCTGGATTATCCAAGTGAGCCCCAAATGCCATCGCAGGTGCCCTTATGACATAGAGGCAGAGGGAGATTTGACACACACTGAGGAGGGGATGATGTGACCACGGAGATCAGGGTGATGCAGAATTTTATGTTATATGTACATCTGGTTAGAGAAATAACTTGAAAGACAGATCAAAAGTTAGCAGTAATTTTTTGCAGTGGGACGAGTATGGGCTATCTATATTTTCTTCTTTTTACTTACCTGGATTTTTTTTAAAAACAATAAACATGCATTGGTTCTAAAAAAAAGTATTTAAATTTATGTGATTATTCTATTTAATTAGGAGCAATCAAAGTATCTTCAAAGTCAAGGAAGGCCAGTAGCCACCAGAAACAAGAGGCAATGAATGGACTGATTCTCCTCTACAGCCTCCAGATGGAGTGTGGTATTGTTGACACCTTCAGTTCTACCCAGTGACACTGATTTCAGACTTCTGGCCTCCAGAACGATGAGAATTAATTTCTCATCGTTGTTGTTAAGCCATAAAGTCTGTGGTAATTTGTTATAGCAGCCATAGGAAACAAATACATCCTCAAATGGATGTATAAATTAAATATAATTCAATTTTTCATCCAATTCCATTTTTCTGGAATCTGGAAAAATTATTCTAACATTCTGAGAGAATAAGAAAATCAAAATGGCCAATACATTCTTGAAAAAAGAACTGTAATGAAGAAGGACTTATACCAGTAGATATTTAAGCGTACGTTAATGAAATTGTGATTACTACATGAGAATAGAGAAGCCAATCCGCAGAACAGAATAAAGTCTAAAGTCAAATCCATCTATATATATATAAGGATTCAGAATATGATTAAGACAGCATTTCAAACTGGTGGGGTAAGTGTGGCTTGTTCAGTAAAGGATGTGACGCTGGGCAATTTGCTAACTACCCATTTGTAAAAAAAAAATAATAATTTAGATTACTTACCTCATACCATGTATCACCATTAATTCCAGAAAGACTAAATATTTATGTGTAAAAATATCTACCCAGAGAGAATTTTTAATAAATTATTGTAAATCCAAAGGATGACATACTAGGCAGTCATTTAAAACAATGAGAAAAATATTTTATGACACAGAGAGATGATTGCAACAAAAAAGCATGTACGGTACCATTCCATTCAGAATTGTATATTATATGCACATTTGGTTAGAGAAATAACTTGAAAGACAGATCAAAAGTTAGCAGTAATTTTTTTCAGTGGTACAATTATAGGCTATCTATATTTTCTTCTTTTTACTCATCTGGATTTTTTTTAAACAATAAACGTGCATTGGTTCTGAAAAACAGTATTTAAATTTATGTGATTATTTAATTAGGAACAATCAAAGTATCTTCTTTTTCAAGATTAAATTCTAATATGCCCAGTTGTAAGGTATATTTTTTCACTGAGCACCTACTATCTCTCAAGTTCTTTGTATATTATTTAATCTTTCACAATAATGTTATGGGACAGGTAATAAAAATATAAAATAATCCCCATTTTATGGATGAGGCATTGAAGGCCTAAAATCAAGCATCAGACTAGGATTTGAAGGCACATCTGGTTTTTTTGCTTTTAAAAAATTAATTAATTAATTTTTGCCTGCGTTGGGTCTTCATTGCTGCTCACGGGCTTTCTCTAGTTGCGGAGAGCAGGGGCTACTCTTCGTTGCGGAGCTTCTTATTGTGGTGGCTTCTCTTGTAGCGGAGCACAGGCTCTAGGTGTGCAGGCTTCAGTAGTTGTGGCACGCGAGCTCAGTAGTTGTGTCTCGTGGGCTCTAGAGCGCAGGCTCAGTAGTTGTGGTGCACGGGCTTAGTTGCTCCGCAGCATGTGGGATCTTCCTGGACTAGGGCTCAAACCCGTTTCCCCTGAATTGGCAGGCTGATTCTTAACCACTGTGCCACCAGGGAAGCCCGGTACATCTGTTTTTAAGGTCCATGCCGTCATTTGTAATACCAAAAGACTGGAAATAACCTAACTGTCCATCAGGTGAACCAGTTAAATTACAGTACATTCATACAATGTAAAACTCTGCAGCCATAAAAATAAAAATGCGAATGCTCTCTATACACTTATAAGGAAATGTTTCCAAGACATAAGTGTTAAGTCAGGGGAAAACCCAGCAAGGTGCAGGAGGTGTGCACAGCATGGCACCATTTATGTTAGAATGGAGTAAAGAAGAGTATATGCCTGTTTTAGATTGTATATGCATAAAAACATCATTAGAGGGATCAACAAAAACCTAGTAACAGAGTTATCTATTTGGGATGGGGGAAATGGACAGATGGGGCACAGGAACAGGAGAGAGACTTTTCACTATTTACCTTTTTATACTATTTTAGTTTTGAGCCATGTATATGAATTACCAATCCAAAAAAGTAAATACATATAAACATTTTAAAAGCAGAATAAAATTTTAAAAAACTCCTGTCCTTTCTGCTCTTCCACATGCCTTAGACATCTTTGGAAGGCAGTCTGCATCCGCTTTTCAATGAGACACGCAGGGCAGCAGGCCTCTGCACTCCTCCGGTGGCTAGAACAACAGCGTCAGCACACAGACCAGGAAGACCGCCTGGCCAGCAAACTGCGCCAAGCCAAGCACAACCTCTTTCCTTATCCCTGACTTAGAAAAACAAAACCAATACACAAATCCTCTCATCAGCATTTCTGTAGCCAGCTGTTAACCAATCCTCTTCCTGCCCTTTACTCTTTCTTTTCTTCCTTTTTCCAGAAAAACCTGGAAAGCTCTGCAAAACTTTGTAAAAGGACTTACTAGCTCTGGCTGCCTTGTTGTTTTCCTTCTCTCCTTTGGCCTGTGTCATCCTCTCAGGCAAGGGCTGCAGTCTGACTTCCTGCCAGTTCGCCTGCTGGGTTCATTTCAGTGTCTTAAAAAAAAAAACAAAACCAAAAAAAAACCCACTATATTTTCCTGAACCTACAAACCTCAAGTTAGAGGTCATTATGTTCAACTTCATCCAAAGTAGAACATCCCAGTTGTAAAATTTAGCAGAGTAAATGTATTTGGTTTTAAAAACACAATCCCTTGGTTCCACTTTGTCTATCCAATCAACTCGGAGCGACAGCTCTCATAAAATATCTGCTCTTGCTAAGAATCCCACGGGGCAGGTCTATTTGTGTGTGGAGTTTAGCAGAGCAGAGGGCCCCAGTAAATTTCCATTTAGTAATTCAGTGACTGTCAATCGACACCTAATATGTATCCATGGCTGTCCGAGGCCCTGGGCTGGGGACAAAAACAAACATGACACTCAGCTCCAGCCCTCAATCTCTAATAACCCTGTTAGGGCACCTTCAGTTCATTAATGTGTCTGGACTCATTCGTTTTGTTCTTTAAATCCATTTGCAAGGTAACGAGTATACCACTAAGTTGTGGACATTTTCATGGTTAGCTGTGTGTCAGAAATATGATGTACAAGAATGGCTTTCTCCAGCCTCTCCCTTTTTTAAGATTTTGGGGAAATAGCTTTTACATTACAAAGATCAGAGTCAGAGTTCAAACTCTAGGTAATGTACTCCACACAAGATTCTCTAACCTTTTAGGGTGTTAATTAGTTGTAACAGTGTCAGAGCGTTCAGCTTTCATTAGCTATAATTCCTTGGCTCATATGCAGGAAATTTGAGACATATGTCAGGTGCATTCAATGAAAGGTTCTGCTCAAATCAAATGTGAGTCTAAAAGCAAGTCATTCTCAGTGACACTGAGCTTGGCAGGGAGTCAGGTGTCTAGAACCATACCATATACCTCCCCTGAGGGTGCTGGGCCAGAACGCTGCCATCGAGCGAGTGATGCTAAATTTGCTGGGAACACGGGGCAGAAGGCCCTACGGAGACTGCAGGACCGCTCCCTATTACACGGTGTACAGCATCACCACGAATGCTACCATGAGATTCATTCTGTGCTAGCTTATTCTCAGAGGAAAACCCCAACCAGATTGAGAATAAGGAACGCCACAGACTGAAAGCAGCAGCCAGAAGCTACTGCACCACTGTGGCTTCCACAGATACATACAAAACACACTGGCAGGAAGGAGTGTTGTGTTTCTCAGGTTTCCTGTCAGGACATCCTGGCTTGAAACACAGTTTGTCACTGAAAAATATAAGCTAATCGACAGATGGGAAACTGCCAGATTGTGTCCTTGAGAATCTCAGAAATCTGTCAGCTTGCAAAAGACAGCTCAAAAGCACGTATGAAAATCACCCATTTCCATTAATAACAGGTAGATTTTCTTCCAGGTAAAGAAGAACATGGGAACATGGGGGGTATGAATTGATTCAAGGAATATGGCTTGGGGAAGGTTCCATGTATGGATCCTGAGCAGCAGGGCCCTGTCAGTTTTTTTTTTTTTTGGCTGTGCCTCAAGGCTTCTGGGATCTTAGTTCCCCGACCAGGGATCGAACCTGCGCCCCCTGCAGTGGAAGCAGAGAGTCCCAACTACTGAACCACCAGGGAATTCCCAGGGCCCTGACTTAAACAGCCTTGGACCAAATTTACAATAATATTTGACAAACTCGGGACTTCCCTGGTGGTCCAGTGGTAAAGAATCTGCCTTCCAATGCAGGGGACGTGGGTTTGATCCTTGGTTGGGGAACTAAGATCCCACATGCTGCAGGGAAACCAAGCCCAAGCGCCACAACTACTGAGCCCACACGTCCTGAAGCCCACATGCCACAACTAGAGAGAAGCCTATGTACCACAACAAAAGATCCCACACGCCTCAACAAAGATCCTGTGTGCTGCAACTAAGACCGGACGCAGTCAAAAAGGTAAAAAGAAAAAAAGAAAAGAAATTGTTAAAAAATAAAAAAGATTTGACAAACTCAGGGTACAAGCATTACAGCACAAGGTGGTAGGCCCCATTTTGCTTGTGATTCTGAAGATCACCTGTGAATTCCCCATTGCCCCATGGACTTTGCTACCCGCATTGAACAGTTCAGTTCAGCATAACAGTATAAGGCTATATATTGAACACTATAAGCCATCTCCCTGGGAGAACTGCAAGATAAAAAAGGATCCATTAAAAGGAGAGCGTAGGCCAGGGCCCTGTACTCCAGGTTTGTCAAGCTCCGGATTACACAGGGCACTCATACATTAATTAATTTATTCAGTTACTCATTCAACAAACATTTATAGAACTCCTCTGAGGTTGCAAGCACTATGCTAGGTACTGGGAATGCAAAGGTGCATAAGACCCAGATCCCTGTCTTTGAGAAGTTTACGGTTAAACGGTGGAGAGCCAAGAACACCAACACTTAACAGTAAGGCAGTATGTGGATGTTTGCACAGAGTGTGCCTGCCCTGTTCCAAACGTGGTGGCACAAAGAGAGTTAGGAAAGAGTGATCAGAGACTGCGATGCTTGAGCTGAAAACCTGAAGAGTAAATACGAGCCAGCCGTGGGAAGCAAGGGAAGGAAAGAATGTTCAGGCAGTGAGACCAACATGTGCAAAGGTAGAAGAGAGAGAGTAGGCATGGCTGTGTGCAAGGAGAAGAGAGGGTGGGGTGGAAGAGACGAGGGTGGATGAGGAAATTAGAACCAGGTGACCAAGGCTCTTGCTGTCATGCTTAGGCAGAGGCTGGGTCTCACGTCTGTTTTGTCCCCCATGGGGCTCAGAGACACTGGTAGATACATATTAGTTGCCAATAAATATCTGAAGACAATGAGGGGCCGCTGATGGGTTTTAAGCAGGGGAGTAACATGACCAGGTCTGCATAGGAGACAGGCATCTCCGGGGAAGACCTGAAGAGGCTTAGAGTGGAGGCAGGAAGACCATGGACGCACCTGCAGTGACTGAGGTAAGAGACGAAAATGGGCTGAACTAAGGTAATACCAGTGGGAGTGGAAAGAAATGGGTGGACACAGGATGGGTACATCATACAGGAGAGAGGGGGCTGCCGGTTTTAGATCAAAGAGTATGGATATATTTATCATGTCTCATGGGCACTGCCAGACCACATGCAGAAATCATTGGTCAACCTGAAGATTCTTCAAAACCAGAGACTGAGACTATAAAGCTGGTGGTGTCCACTGCCCATTACTGTGTCTGGGTGAGATGCCACTTCTCAGGTCCCCACAGAACTTCTCTTGTGCTTATACCCACTGCCTCTTCTGTGCAGAGGAAGCAAAAAGGGAAAACACTGTTCAGAAAAGAAGGACACCTAATTATCTTTAAGTGATCAACCTCTGTCCACATGAAGAGGTTGGGTTATAAATGAAGAGGCCTCCATCTCTTTACAGAATGTCTAAGGGAACAACAGGGATCAATTCAAGTCCTTCTCGCACAGAAGAGGAAGCCAGAACTCCAAGAGGGAGAGAGACTTGCCCAAGGCCAGAGCTAGAGAAGAACAGAGATAGCCAAGAACACAAGTGTCATCCCCATTCCCCCCCCCCCCGCCCCAACAGAGGAAGTCCTTTAACTTTCCCCCAACCTTATCATTAACAGAGGGGGGAAGAGGAGGGGAGAGGTGAAGCCAGGAACGTAAGCTGAGCCAAGTTCAGTTACGGGCCACACCCACTTCCCCAGCTTCAAAGAGAACAGAGATGACTACGGACTTTGACACTTGCAGGTCGGTGCAGACTTTTGAGGCCCTGTTGTGCATCCCTCAGCCTTGTTCCAGTGGGTACTGTCTGTTAACACTTGTAGTCACACTATCCACCTTTGAGCTCTCCCTCCTCAACCACAAGCTTCTACTTCCTTGACTATTCTGTCTTATCATGCTCATCAAAACATTCTCAGAATGCCAATATTTTCGTCCCAATTTCACATGTGGCACCGAGAAGGAGTATGATAAACTTTATAGCTCTGAAAGCCTCGGTCAGAAAACAGTGCTGTGACACACAAGGTGGGCAGGCTGAGATCCCTCCTCGACTTCGTATCTCCAGCCTCACAGCCCCATCTGTGAACAAGGAACCTCCTGAGGAAACACATGTGGTCTCTGCAGATTCCACAGCCACCCTGTCTCAAGACCTGACTTCCCCCCCTCCCTTCCCCCAACCCCCGAGCAGGAAAAGGAGCAGAGAAGGTGCTTCTTTAGCTCTTTCCTCTTCCCCGCTTAGCTCTATCACATCTCACGAGGTCAACACCTATGTTCTTAGAACCATATTTAGGGGTTTAGGGTACAATTCTGTTTTCCTCTATCATTGCACCTGGTTTTTCTGGCTTTCAGAAGAAGTGTCCCATTCACAGATCATGGCTTATTTTTCCGCAGGCGGTGGGTCATATTCACAGACAAATTTTATCTCCTCGGTCACAACTTGGTCAGCTCCCCCAACTCACAGAAAATGATCAAAGACTATGTGTACTTTTACTTTTATATTAGCTTGCACATAATTCATTAAAAATTTAGAAGAAAAACACCTCAGCACATCCTCCAACCTCCCCACCCCTTGCTTTAATTTTCTCCACAGCACATCTGACATACTGTATAGCCCTTCATCTAACCCTCCTTCTTTCCCTCCCTCCTTCCTTCTCTTCTTTCCTTCCTTCCTTTCAGAGTCTTTCTTTCTCCTCACTAGAATGTAAACTTTTTGAAGGTAGGGCTTTTGTCTGTTTTGTTCATTTCTATATCCCTAGGACACAGCTCAGCGCCTGGCACATAGTAGAAACTCGATGAATGTTGAACGAACAAACTGTTGAATGAACAGTTGATTTTCCTTCCTTTTCTCTGGAGCCTACCACTCCCTCTTCTGCCACAACAGTGTTTTTTATCTAACAGCTAAGAGATCAGATGGCCATGTATTTTATATCAGCTCTAGGGGAACTTCACTGAAACGGCAGGGGGTATTTCTTCTCCACCTCCAACATCTCCACCTATTGAAATCGTATCCATTTGTCAAGTCCTACCGAACTCTTCTGTAGCACCATCCTTTAACCTCCTACAGTAATCTCCCCTACCTCTGAAACCACAGCACTCAATGCCTGCATCACTCATCTAGAATTTAGCACCTTCTGCCTTATGCTGATAATATAATTTTCCTGAATGTGACTGCAACAGGAAGGTCAACAATAAGACAAGGGTAGTATTTCCTTGGCAAAGCTGGCTTCCTGCCCCTGCTCCCCTTCCTTCTACCCTCTTTCCCACAGATCCCCACTTAGCAGTGCTTATCTTGCTGAATTGAACAAGGACCCAGATCTGGGCCTTACACTTTCAGGCTGGCCCATGTGAAGGGACCCACCTCTCAAACACCTATTAACCAAGTTCACACAGAGGTCGCAGGGCATATAAACCAAATGCCAGTGTACTGATGCATACCAAGGAACAGTGGACATTCTATGGACTAGAATGCTTGAATTAGCCTGACTAGCTGATCTTTTCCTCATGGGCTAAAGAATGCTTGGTTAACAGGGACTCAGAACAAAAGTAACCGACCTAAAGTCACCTCTCTCCTTTACGGCAGGGCCCCCCTTCCCTGCTACAGGAGCAGTCTGACCAAGGCAATCACAGCGCTCAAGTCCCCTTAGTCAAGATCTGCCCTTCCTCAGGCAGTACCAGGTCCACTTCTTTACTTCAGAGGATGGCCAAGTCCCTTCTGCTCAGTTCTCCAAACTGCTTCATAACTTAACCTAAATTACAACCACTTTCCAGCCCTTCTTTCCTGAGATTGCTCCCAGACACCTGATTAGTGTTCAGAGTGTCCTCCAACATTTGGGCAACAAATTTAGACACGTTCTAGGTTTACTTTCATGGAGAGCTAATCATCCATTACATGTGGGTTTTACTGGTCTGAAAGCAAACTTATTTCCTTTCACTTAGGTATACAAGCTACATTGACAAAATAGAAGACATTTCTCCAAATAAGCACCTGAGGGCCCATGCCTTGTAGATTTCAGTAAGTTCCTGTGACAGTATAGAAAGGACTGCTTTGGCAGCAAAAAGGAAGAAAAAAAACACCCTCCATTTAAAGTGGCCCAGGGTGAACTAACAAGGCGCATCTGCTTTTTTTTTAAAAATTAATTAATTAATTAATTTATTTATGGCTATGTTGGGTCTTCGTTTCTGTACAAGGGCTTTCTCTAGTTGTGGCAAGCGGGGACCACCCTTCATCACTGTGCACGGGCCTCTCACTATCGCGGCCTCTCTTGTTGCGGAGCACAGGCTCCAGCCGCGCAGGCTCAGTCATTGTGCCTCACGGGCCCAGTTGCTCCGCAGCATGTGGGATCTTCCCAGACCAGGGCTCGAACCCGTGTCCCCTGCATTGGCAGGCAGATTCTCAGCCACTGCGCCACCAGGGAAGCCCCCATCTGCTCTCTTGATCTAAAACACAAAAGCTATCTGCCTTGCTCAAAACCAAAGAGTATTTACCTACAAAGCGCTGGGTTTTGAGGAATGACTCCAAAATACCTGGGCCCTTATTAGTTTACCTTATCTTGGGAATTTCTCTATCTTTTGCTCTAGCCAAGTTCAAGAATTTACAAAAAGAAAGAAAAGAAAAGAAAATGGAAAGGGGACTTCCGTGTTTGTTGTCTTTCTTTTGTCTCTTGCAGTTCCACATACAACTTAGCAGTGAGTATGGGCTGCCATTCTCAGGACATAACACAGAGAACACAGACCCCCCTGGAGGTAACAGTGAATCTAACTTACACAGGCACCACATTTCTGCCTTTCGCACCATTGACTGGCAAATGAGCAATGGTTTGTAGATAGAGCAGGTGCAGGAGAGGTGGCTCCTGCCAGATGGTGCTAAAAAAAGGCCCAAGTCTGATACACAAGAGTCCTTCCATTAACCCATCCATGACCAAGGCAAAGTGTGTGGGTGGGGTTGGTCTTTCTCTGACTTTTGGGGCTTCTAGAGTCTCAAAGGGTACCTTAAGTGTTCCATCGCTTAACCTGGTTTTGCCTTGATACAAATGGCAGGGGTGGCCAAGAGACAGGGGATATAGAGGGGAAGCCTTTAGTGTAATATGCCTTCACTCATACCTTCTAGATGGTCCTGAGCTTCTCATACCCCAGAAAAGGGCTGACTAGGTACTGCCGCTTTCCTGCCGGAGTCCTGCAGTGGAACTTTAGTATGGCCTCTGAGAGCACTTCGTCTACCATATTCTTGCTGTAAGACGTGATGCATTCTTGCTGTAAGATGTGATGCCATTTACCCCGCTGAACCTCCTCTATATAAAGGGATAATTCCACCTAGCTCACACGACCAGCTGTGGGAATCTAATGAGATAACTTGTGTGAAAAGGCAAATACAGTCTCCGATACATGCTAAATAAGCACTCCAGGATACATTAGTTTTCTTCTTTCCAGGAGATAGTCTTGCATTCTGTTTACTCAGACCAACTTCCTATAAACTACTGGAGGCTAGCTTGTCCCCAGGGCTCGGGCCATTCCAGGAAAGATGTCTTGACCATAGCAGTGTAACACGAGATGAAAAATTCCAGGAAGGGGCAGCTAGAGGAGAAAGACAACTGAAGGGTGCCACAAGGCAGAGTGTGCCCTAGACAGGGCTCCCAGCAGGAAATCCTGCGGCTTCTCACTTCAGCAGTATCACAGATGCTTGGGCCCAGAGAAAATCCCTCCAACCACCCTTCCCTAAATTCTGACCAGACCCCAGGTTCAACTCATCAGATCATGGATGAACCCTCTGCCTTTTCCTCCAAACGCACTGGGCAGGCTGTGGAGCTCATGCTAGGAAAAGGGAAGCTTCTGTCCATTAAAAATCAGTACCGGGAACCACACAAAGCCTTTTGTTTTAAGGACGACCCTGGGATTAATGCCCCTGAAAAGTGGCTCTAAGGATCCGGTGAGAAAAAGTGGAAAAGCAATTTTTATATTTTGACTGACCGACTACCCCGTGCTAGACCAGACTAGTGAGTCTGTGGAGTGGATATTTTGCAAAGGAGAAAACCGACAGAGATATGAACGACTCGCTCAGGGCAAACAGGCTGGCTAGGGCCCACGCTCCCTCTCGTTCCCCACCTGGCAAGACAGCCAGGGTGAGGCTCGGCCAATACCGGGAAAACGGGAGGGGCCCGGATCCCCGGGCGCAGCTGCTCGTTCCCCGCAGAGCCGCGCGGTCTGCAGCTCAGGGTGCGGCCCGGCCCCACGTGCCCCGCCGCCCCGGCGGACCCGTGGGCAGGAGTCCAGGATCGGCCCCGCCCGCGCGAGGGTGCCAGGAAGTCGGTGCCCGACCTCAGAGCTGATCTGAAGGCACCTGGGGCACGCCTGGGGGCCCGGCCGCCTAACGACCTCGGGAAGGCCTCGCGCCGGACCGCCGGCACCCCTCCCCTCCCAGCTCGCCTCGTCAGCACCTTTCCCGCAGCCCGGCCCACCCCAGCCCCACAGTGGGTCACGAGGCAGCGCCTGAGCTTCGTCGCCGGGTGCGGCCCGGTCAGTCCCGGCCGGGCCAGCGCTCGGCGCCAACCCCCGCCCGCGCCGCCGCCCGGCGCGCGCCACGTCCCCGGCCCCGCCCCCGCGAGCCACGCGGGGAACCCCGGTGACGTCACCGTCCTCCAGCTCTCGCCTTCCCGCGCTCTCCAGAAAAGACGCGAAGGTGGTGACGTGTCCTGGGGTTTAATGCGGCTGCGCAAGAGACGTCCGCAACAGAACGTCCTGCGGCGCCGCCTGGTGGAAGAAAAGCACCAAACCCGCCGGAAAAGGCGGAGCGGGCGAGAGGAGAACGTGACTGACATCAGCTCGCGGAGCCGAGGGGGCGGCTGCCGCGTGACCAGCCCCCGCCCTCGGCGCCGGGAGCCTTTCTCTTCCTCTTTTTTTTTAGTACAGTGTGGAAGCTTGATTATTATGCCCCTTCTTTTAAGGTTAAAACCTCGCCTTTTCTCAAACTTATCAACATAAGTTATATTGCTATAGAAAATTTGTGGGGGAAAAATAAAGGAAAAGATATGAAGATAAGGAATAGCAGTACCCCTTTTCATATTTACTCCCAGACTTTCTTTTACTTTAATCTTGCTGTATGTCAGTGTAAGTACAAAAGCTCTTAAGGAGGGACAAAAAGCAGCAAAGCCAAGTTAGAAAAACACGGTAGAGACTTCTCTGGTGGGGGCAGTGGTTAAGAATCCACCTGCCAATGCAGGGGACACGGGTTCGAGCCCTGATCCGGGAAGATCCCACATGCTGCGGAGCAACTAAGCCTGTGCGCCACGACTAAGCCTGCCAGCCACAACTACTGAGCCTGCCTTACCTACAGTCTGTGCTCCGCAACAAGAGAAGCTACTGCAGTGAGAAGCCCGCGCATGGCTACAGAGTAGCGCCCGCTCACCACAACTAGAAAAAACCTGCGCACAGCAATGGAGACCCAACGCAGCCAAAAGTAAATAAATAAGAAAACACGGTAGAAGAGAGAAGTGCAGAATAGGCGAGACGAAAGGGTAATAGTATTCAATAAGCGTTTAACAGACTATCTTATTTACTCTGCACATCATCCAGACGAGGAAACTGGGGCTCAGAGAGTTAAATAATTTGCCCAAGGTTGCACTGTTAATAAGCGGGTAGCAGAGTGGGAGTTTGAACCCAGGGGTTAAAATCTGAACCTTAAGATGGTGGTCTAGGGAGAAGGGCGAAAAACGGCAGGGAACATATATGGTAGCAGACTGGCTTTGTACTTCTGTAACTGTCGATGGGAACTAGTTCCTAGGAACATGGCTACTGCCTCCATCAGTTGGATCAGGTTTGCAGGAGCGTGCCATAAAGCAGCCCAGACTAATATGCTGCCTTGAAACACCTGGCTATATGCAAGGGCCACTAGTTGCAGAGTGTCACCGACCTCCAGCACTGCCAATGAAAGGTGGGGGTCAGCACCTGCTCAGGTATTAGGTCCTGCAACTCAAAGTGAGGCTTGCAGTCCAGCAGTGTTTCTTCAGTCCATCAACTTTCTTTATTCAGCTTGATGTTACAAATGCGGAGTCTTGGACCCTACCCTGGAACTTCTGAATGAGAATATGCTTTCTAACTAGATCCCTGGGTGATTCCTATGCACACTAAAGAACTGTTGTTATCATGTCACCCTGCTCCCTTGGTGATACAGGTGGGATGGTAGAAAGATGTGAAGGGAGCTTGTGGCGCTGGATGGTGGGAGGGCTGGGATAGGGAGGAGGTTTTGGTTTTCTGTTTTGGCTGTGCCACGTGCCCTGTGGGATCTCAGTTCTCCGACCAGGGATTGAACCCAAGGCACGGCAGTGAAAACCTGGAATCCTAACCACTAGGCCACCAGGGAACTCCCTGTAAGGAGGTCTAAAAAGAGGATCAAATACGGAGTATCAGCAAATCTCACAAGATGTGAAGGAAGAAAACTAGGAAATCAGAATCTGGGAGATTAAAAAACAAAAAAGAGTATGTTGAGGGGGGAAGCAGGTCCATCTTGGGAAAATGCACCAAAAAAATAGACACAAGGGCTGTTCTCTGTGACTGACTTTTCTATGTTGTCTGTGACTTTTGCCTGAGAGGGTCCATTCACTCGAAGGGCTGGAGGAGGGCAGTCCCTGCCCATTCCCTCACCTTCAGCACATAGAGTGGGATTTCTCTGAATTCTAGTGGAGGGCAAATTTTGGCCTGTTTCTGACATGGGACACCAGGCAGTGACAGCAGAGTGCTTCTTGGATGACATATACAGGTTGTACTCTGTAAGCGGCCAGGCCTGGGGGCTGGTGTGGGTGCATGTGTATGCACATGTGGGCTGGAGGGAAGGGAAGTGATTGGCAGATCAGACATGACAAGAATCAGTGAAAGATGGGGTGGACATATGCGACTGGAAATTGCTAGGCCCAGAGAGTCACAGAGCTGATGACATCTGGTACCTTGAGAGAGCCAGGTGGCAGGCCTACAGAACTCCACTTGGGTGCTTCTTGGAGTCAGATTTTCTGGAGGCCTCTGAGTGGCCTATCGCTCCTCTAAATAGTAAGTAGCAAGCTGTTGAGATGATAGCAGTTCTGGTAGAGGCAGGTGTGAACCAAAGTGTTCTGGGTGTAGGAATAGCAAGCTGTTCTCATGATGCCCATCATGTTAGGGCCCCCCGCCATGTTGCCTGGAGGGGGAGTTAAGATGCCATCCATCTCAGACCCATCAATACACTCAGTCTGAGGACGGTCCGTCTGTCTGTGCAGTAGACAGGAGGCTGTGTGGACCTGGAGGGTCTTGCGCTGCTCACTCCAGAACACAAATAGTGGCTGCAGCGTGGGAAAGCAGCAGGTGGGCAGCCCTCAGAGCTGGGAGATTCCAACGCCTAATGGAGGTGTGCAGTGGATGGTACAGATGGGAGCATGTATGGGTGGGTGCAGGGTTTGAAGAACACTGGACTGTTGGGAGTAGCTAGGACCACTCTACTCTTCTGGCATGGGGCAAGTCTGAAATGAGGTCAATACTGATGGTGTCCCAAAGGTGTCTGGATGCTGGGAGTGGGTGTAGCGACCCTACTGGTACTCCTAGGACCATGCTTGACCTGGTAGAGAGGGTATCAATGTAGAAAAGGTCAATGTAACTCTGAACCCCATTTCAGATTTTGATGAACTGTGTTGGTGGGCTGGGGTGGTCCTGGGTGGAAGATCTTGGCGCTTGAGCGGGGGCCTCTTTTGGTGAATTATTTGCCCCAGGCATGTGTCTTATGGCTCCTGTGGTTCTTCTGGCCCCTGTGGTTGGAGTCAAGTACTGCTAGACCCAGCCAGGATTTGCCTGTCACTCACAGGTTTGGCTTGATCAAGTGACTGATGTCCTCAAAGTACTGAGGTTGAAAGACTTCTCAGAATAGGCCAACCACTGTGTTTCCTCGGGTGTTTTTGCTTTTAAAGCAAACACTCTGCCGCACCTAGTTTTAATTTCTCCTCTTCTCTATACCTATCCAAGCCCTTCCTCTCCTTTATTTTATTTTATTTTGTCCGTGTGGCACGGTTTGTGGGATCTTAGTTCCCCGACCAGGGATCAAACCCATGCCCCCTGCAATGGAAGCGTGGAGTCCTAACCACTGGACTGCCAGGGAATCCCCACCTTCCTCTCCTTTAAAGCCCAGCACAGGTCGAATTCTCCATGGACCTCCGGACTCTCCTCAAGGATTTTCCCCATTGTCAGAAGCACTTGGGAGCTCTCCACACAAGCTAGCTCTTCAATCGTAGATAGACAACCCTTAATTTGCCTACCCATCCCCCTCTTGTAGGGGCACAGCTCCCCCTTTCACCAAAAATGATCACAGACTCCCCCACCCCCACCCCAGTTAGGCCCAGCAGAGCCTTTCTTTTGGGGATTTTGGACGTTGGATCAGGGAGAGTAGAGCAGTCAGTCCTGCTCTATAGTGTGGAAGTGAAAGCCATACTTTCAGGTGCATTAGGAGCCAGAATTCCTACCAGAAGGAGATGCTCTGTGCTGAGAGTGAAGCCTCAGGAGAGGTGGAGATGGGTCAGATAGACCCTGGCTGCAGGGGTTCTGAGGCCTAGCCACACCCCAGCTCCACCCCAGGATGGTTGTCCAGCCCTATTTTAATGTCCATGAACCGGTCATTCGTTCGCATTTTGCCTGAGCTGGTTAGAGTTGGGTTTTTGTTATGTGCAAACAAAAAGCCTACCTAAGGACTTTTCTTGTCTTCCCAAGGACAGTGAATTATAAGGAATTTATATTATAAGGCAACATGACACAGTGGAAAGAACATGCACTTTGGAATAAAATGAAACATTTTTAATGCTGTTTCCAGCAAGATACTTAATCTCAAAGAGACTGTTTAAATTCATAAAAGAAGGGGTGATGGCTAAACTCAAAGAATGATGAGGACTAAATGAGAAAAATGATCAAATGAGAATCTAAATGAAAATGCCTGGGATGTAGTAGGCAAACAGGAAATGTTCATTCCCTTCTTTTCTCCTTAAAGGCAGGCTTTCATTCTGTGTCTTTCAGTGTATCTCCATTCTGTGATCAATGAATTAAAAAAATAGGAATTGAATTTTACCACCTGTTAAACTTTTTGGAGAGTAAAGAAGGAAAGAAATATCAAGAAAGCAAGCAATTACAAGCATTAGTTTGAAATGTCAAATACTGCCTTGACACCTGGATCTCTTTTTCCTGTTTTACTATCACCTGAATCTCCCAAAAGGTTTATAAGTTTATAATTAGGCCAACATGAGATATAATTTGGAAAAACTAGTGACACTGTGCTTTGAGAAGAGAATAAAAGGGCATGACTGGAATTCTGCCAGGATGATCATCAACATTCTGCCCTAACCAGGGTACTATTAACTTTCCAACACTGTTGGTGTTAAGGCAAGTGCTGCTAACTTCTTAGAGAATTAGGAAAAGGTTGAAACAAACTCTAAAGGTGAGTCCTTCGAGAAGGTATGTGGGCTGGTTTTCTTTTTGTTCCTTCAAAAACTAGCCAGGAATACCACCCAATTTATAATGAAGCCTATACACAGCAGCACCAAAAGGGCTATATGTACAAGAAGAGTTTTTCTTCAACAGAACCCACTTGAATGTGTTGAGAAACCGTATCTTAGCTAAGAGTAGTTCACTAAGGAACAGAGCCATCTAAGTGCCTAACTAGTATTTAAAGTTGTCAAAGGGTGGGGATGTGCAAATTTAGCAGCGAAAGACTCTTTTGTTTTGCCTCAAGGGAAAGTGATGGTGGTCAGAGGGGCCAGTTCCAAGGGCTGGTCCAGGGGGGGCCGCTGTTCTTGGTACTCCGCCACATGCCCATTGCGGTGGTGACCATACTCAAACTTGATCCGCAGCTCGCCAATCTTGGATTGGGGAAGAATATCTGGAATCCACTCAATGATGAAAGGTGTTGGCTCCTTTTGATCTGGGGAAGTGTTGCCTGAAGAAAAAAAAAAAAAGAAAAGAAAAAAGACTGATTAGTACAATTCCAAAATAAATTTGAGTCTGGACAGGACTTCCCTGGTGGCACAATGGTTAAGAATCTGCCTGCCAATGCAGGGGACATGGGTTCGAGCCCTGGTCCGGGAAGGTCCCACATGCCATGGAGCAACTAAGCCCGTGTGCCACAACTACTTAAGCCCTCGTGCCACAAATACTGAAGCCCGTGTGCCTAGAGCCCGTGTTCCGCCACAAGAGAAGCTACCACAACGAGAAGCCCGCGCACTGCAATGAAGAGTAGCCCCCGCTCGCCACAACTACAGAAAGCCTGCGCGTAGCAACAAAGACCCAATGCAGCCAAAAATAAATAAATAAAATTTTTAAAAAATTGAGTCTGGACAGATCTTACCCTGTTCACAAATTTTAAAAGGAAATGAAAAAGAAGTTAAAAAAAAAAACTATATGAGGAAAAAAAAGGCGCGGGGGGCCAACAAGAAGAATCAAGGGAAGGGAAAAGTGACCACTGCTGTACCTATCCAAAACAAAGTTTCAGGGAACTGTCTGGCATCCTCAAATAAAATAAGACCCAGCTTTTATGAGAATAGGGCCAAAAGAATCACAAGGAGAGCCCAGCCAGACTAAGAGGAAAAGACAGCTGGATGAGGTTAAAAAGGGAGACTATCAAGAAAAGGTCAAGGTTTCAAGGAAACTAGAAAGAAACAGACTTAAAATCTACATGGTTCTAAAACATATTACAAATCCATAGTAACAAAAGAGTGTGGGGCTTCCCTGGTGGCGCAGTGGTTGAGAGTCCGCCTGCCGATGCAGGGGATGCGGGTTCGTGCCCCGATCCGGGAAGATCCCACATGCTGCGGAGCGGCTAGGCCCGTGAGCCATGGCCGCTGAGTCTGCGCGTCCGGAGCCTGTGCTCCGCAGCGGGAGAGGCCACAACAGTGAGAGGCCCGCGTACCGCTAAAAAAAAAAAAAAAAAAAAAAAAAAAAAAGTATGGTACTGGCATATGTCTACACAGATTAACAGAACAAAACAGAAAGATCCAAAATGGATACAAAAAGAACAGGAATTTAAAATAAGGTAAAAATGGCATTTTCAATTAGTACAAGAAATACAAGTGTTTTTGTTTGTTTGTTTTGCGGTACGCGGGACTCTCACTGCCGTGGCCTCTCTCGCCGCGGAGCACAGGCTCCGGACCCGCAAGCTCAGCAGCCATGGCTCAACGGGCCCAGCCGCTCCGCGGCATGTGGGATCCTCCCGGACCGGGGCATGAACCTGCGTCCCCTGCATCGGCAGGCGGACCCTCAACCACTGCGCCACCAGGGAAACCCACGAGTGTTTCTTATAACAAATGGTGTGCATCAACTACATAATTATCTGGAAGAAAATAAAAGGCAGAATCTTACCTCATAACTTACATCAAGATAAAGTCCAGAAGATCAAAGATTTAAACGTGAAAAACTCAGGTTAAAGAATGCTTTTGAAAAAATGTAAAATACTAGCAGAATTAAAAATAAGCATACGGTATCACCTTCAAAACTATGGAGACAATTAAGCATAGAAAACATAGTCCATTTAGCAAAAAACAGAAGAGCAAAACAAGGAGACAGAAGACCAACTCTATCAATTATAATAAAGGGGAAAAACTATTGAAATTGGAGAAAAATCAAAACCAACAATATAATATTGATAAGAGATTCAATAAGAACAAAGTGTCACAAAAAAGTTAAAAGGATGGCAAACATCAGAAAAATGTAAAACAAAAGAAAGCTGGTGTCACTGTTGTAATATTGAACAAAGATGAATTTAGGGCAAATGTTATTTTTACATTGATAAAGTATTGCTATATACTGAATCTACATTCTCCCAAAATTTCTCCCAAATTTTGTATCCTCCCAAGATTCATAAATTGAAAACCTAATCCCTGATGTGATAGTACTTGGAGGTGGGGGCTTTGAGAGGTGATTAGGTCATGAGGGCAGATGAATGAGATGAGTGCCCTTATTTTAGACCCCAGAGACATCCTTGCCCTTTCTGTAATGTGAGGACACAAAGTGAAGACTGCTGATGGCCGTCTTTGAGCCGGGAAGCAGGCCCTCACCAGACATCGAATCTGTTGGTGCCTTTATCTTGGATTTCCCACCCCGCAGAACTGTGAGAAATAAATTTCTGTTGTTTGTAAGCCACCCAGTTTATGGTATTCTGTTATAGCAGCCCAAATGGACTAGACAATATATTTACATTGACATCTGTCAATAACTCTGATGTACCAAAAACACTGCATTACAATACTCAAAGTCTTTTTGCAATATCAGAAGACATTTAGAGAAACATAACTGTAGTAGGAAACTGTCTCACAACTCTGCTAAGTTGTATAAGTCTTAAAGCTATATAAGACTTTACATTGGATAAATAATAACATCTTTGCTAGCACAAATTAATATCATACATTAGGTTAGTGAGAAAATATTTTTAAATCCCTAAAATAAATAGAAATTGAAAGGCACATCTTCTCAAAATAATAAAAGTAGAAATTTATAGCTAAGAATATAAAAATCAAACCAATTCAACCAACTGGAAATTTTAAATACAAAGTGTTGGGGACACAGAGAAACTAAACTACGATTAGAGACTATTTAGATATTAATAATAAGAAGAACCTTAAATGTTCTTATTATCAAATATGAATTTTAAAAATTAACTGATAACTTCAAAAGGTATAAAAATTTAAAAATTCCAAAAAAGTGTTAGAAAAAAATTTTAAAGAGTTGGGAGAAATTTTTACAGACAAAAGCATAAAATAGTTCAAAACAGACATTCAGATAAATACAAGAGCCAGTTCCTTGAAAAAGACAAAAAATTCTTGGAGTATATAACTATAGACCTAGGTTTTAAAAGTTATGTGATTATCCTCTATACCAAAAATTATAAAAATGTACACAATTTAAATTTTGGATGAAAACAGGAGAATTTTTTGGGAAAAAAACAATTAAAATTGACTAAAGAAGAGGTAGAGACTGTGAGTACAAATATAAATCAGAAGAAATTAAACAAGTTTTTAGAGAACTGCCTGCAAGTAAAGTTTAGGTCCAAGAGAATAAATTCTTTCAAACATTCAAGGAACAGATATTTCCTAAGCTATTTTTTAAAATTAATTTTTATTGGAGTATAGTTGATTTACAATGTTGTGTTAGTTTCTGCTGTACAGCAAAGTGAATCAGTTATACATATACACATATCCACTCTTTTTTAGGTTCTTTTCCCATATAGGTCATTACAGAGAATTGAGTAGAGTTCCCTGTGCTATACAGTAGGTTCTTATTCGTTATCTATTTTATATATAGTAGTGTGTATATGTCAATCCCCAAATCCCAATTTACCCTTCCCCCCAAGATATTTAATTTGGTCCAAAGCTTTCTAAAATCATTTTCTATATAACTATTACAAAACCCCAAAAAAGATAGCCTCCAAAAAAGAAACTGTAGGCAGTTAATACTTATGAATCAATAATAAAAAATCCTAAATAAAGTATTAGCAAATAGACTCTACATAATACATATCAAAATAAAAAAGACCACACAGGATTTATTCCAGAAAGGCAAGATTACTTCAATATTAGACATTTATTCATAAAACTCACATTGTAAATCAATTATACTTAAATAAAATAAATAAATTTCATTGCACTTGGGTCAAAACAGTTCATCTTTTGAGGTTTCTCAAAAGATGGTAAAAAGGTATTTCAAGGGACTTCCCCAGTGGTCCAGTGGTTAAGACTCCCCCTTCCAATGCAGGGATACAGGTTTGATCCCTGGTCGGGGAACTAAGTTCCCACGTGCTGCGGGGTGTGGCCAAAAATTAAAAAAAAAAAAGGTATTTCAAAAAATTAAATTCTAGGGAGTTCCCTGGTGGTCTAGTGGTTAGGATTCGGTGCTTTCACTGCTGTGGCCCAGGTCTGATCTCTGGTTGGGGAACTCCCGTAAGCCATGTGGTGAGGCCAAAAAATAATACATAAATAAATAAAAATAATTTAAAAAACAACTACATTAAAAAAAATCAATTCTATTTCCTAATAAAAATACTTAATAAACCAAGAATATGATATGCTGTTATAATAAAAAATTTTATCTGAAATCAATAACCAATAGTTCATTATTTAATAGTGAAACACAGAGCAGCTTTTCCCAGAAAAATTCTATGAAATGCTAATGGTATTCCCCTGAAAAGTGTTGACCGGTCAAATAAACCGGGGAAAACTTAAGTTAAATGAAGTTCAACGGTATTTTAATTTCAGGATCTTTTTAATATGCAAATTTATAGGATGAGTTACTAAGAGGGATACATTATATTCTAAGACACTTCTCCCTACTGCCTCCCTACTCCAGTTGTAACATTATCTGCAATCTGAGTATATCATACAACCAGGGAAGTTCTCATGTGGCAAAGTTTCTTTTCCCAGCAAAAAAGTTATTACAAAATTGACTGAACAAGGTTCAGGGAGTCTTAGAATCAAGGGTCTTAGAATCAAAGAAATACAGTATGTAGCATTTCTCAAACTTATCAGATCATGGAACACTTTTTTCACAGCATACTTATCACTATCTCTTCTTCAAGACAGAGTTGGAAAATCCTATGCTGGAGGAGTTTTTACTATAGTAAAAATGATAGTTTTACTATAGTAAAATGAAAATCTCAGCTGCTAGCTTTACTATTATTCATTGTTGCTCTTGAAGTTGTAGCTAATTTAACAAGAAAAAAACAATGAGATATAAACATTTGATAGGAAACAAAATTATCATTATTTTTCAAGTGATATAATTGATTTCCCAGAAACAACAGGTAAACAACTATCATCGCTACTAGGAACTCATTAAGGAGGGCAACTTGATAGTAATTATATCAAAATCAAGAGCTTTCCATACACTGGCAGTAACAAGTTAAACACATGATAAATACCTTATTCCCAAGAGCGGCCAAAAATATATTTCACAAGAATTTGACAAAATAATTATAAATTCTAAATTTCTTGGTGACACAGTTCACTGCCCTGACAGTGCTTATAGCCTAGTCAGTGGAAAGACAGGTGAATGTTGGATGGCTAGGAGTGAAGGCTCTGGAGTCTAAAACTGCCTGGAATTGAGGACCAGCTCCACCACTTTACTAGCTGTGTAACTCTGGACAGGTTACTGCACCTATCTTCACCTCAGTTTATTCATCTGTAAATGGGGATCACAGAATCTACCTCTGAGTGGGCTGATGAGCATTAAATGGATTAATCTAGGTAAAGAACTTAAAATAACAGCTGGCACAGAGTAGGTGCTCATTAAGTGCTACTTGTTATAGTTGTCATTATTATTATTAAATTATTATACCCAAGTTAAAAATAGACAAAGAAAAAGCAATTCATCAAATACAAATGACTAATATGAAAATTTACTCTCATTAACATTTGAGGGTAATGCAAATTAAAAGAATGATAGAACATTTTTTGGCTATCAAGTCAATAAAGATTAAAAAAAGAAACTCTTGGGGATTTCCCTGGTGATGCAGTGGTTAAGAATCCGCCTGCCAATGCAAGGGACATGGGTTCGATCCCTGGTCCGGGAAGATCCCACATGCCACGGAGCAACTAAGCCCGTGCACCACAACTACTGAGCCCACATGCCACAACTACTGAAGCCCGCGCACCTAGAGCCCATGCTCCACAACAAGAGAAGTCACTGCAATGATAAGCCCATGCACCGCAATGAAGGGTAGCCCCCTGCAATGAAGAATAGCCCCCTGCTTGCCACAACTAGAGAAAGCACATGGGCAGCAATGAAGACCCAACACAGACAAAAGTAAAAAATAAAAAAGAGAAACTCTTTCATGCATGGCTAGCAGGAGTAAACTGCAGAAATATTACAATCTTTCTGGAGGGCAGTGTGACAAAAACAATCAAAAGTCCTAAAAATGTACATAATCTTTGACCCTCCAGTTTAACTTTTAAGAATTTACCCGAAAGAATATCCTAAATAAATTAGGAAATAATTAAGGCTATAAAAGGTTTGTCTAAAAGGAAGTTAATTATAAAAGGAAGCATTGTTCATAATAGCAAAAAGTTTGAAACAACTTAAATTCAGGATTGACTAGAGTGAGATAACTTAATGAATGAATTTTATGAAGCTGTTTAAAAATGTTGTATTCACAATAGCCAAAAGGTTGAAGCAATCCAAGTATCCAAACAGATGAATGGATACACAAAATGTAGTAGATACATATAATGAAATATTGTTCAGCCTTAGAAAGGAAAGAAAATTTGTCACATGCTACAACGTGGATGAACCTTGAAGAGATTATGCTAAGTGAAATAAGCCAGTCACAAAAGGACAAAGATTGTATGATTCTAATTTGAGTCGTCAAATTCATACAGACAGAAAGTAGAATGGCACCAAGGTCTGGGGGGAGGCAGGAATGCAGAGCTAGTATTTGATGGGTAGTTTCAGTTGAGAAAGATGAAAACGTTCTGGAGATGGACGGTGGTGATGGTTGCACAACAATGCAAAAGTACTTAATGCCAGAAAACCTTATGCTTAAAAATGGTTAAAATGTTAAGTTTTATACTACATGTTTTATAATAATAAAAAAAGTTTAAAAAATAATGTTGAAGACAGACATGGAAAGCTGTTCATGATGTATTTTTAAGTGAAAAAAGCTGCTAAGATATGATCCCATGTTTTAGAAACTCTTTATCTTTTCTTTTCTTTTTTAAATTTATTTATTTGTTTGTTTTCAGTTTTGGCTGTGTTGGGTCTTTGTTGCTGTGCATAGGCTTTCTCTAGTTGCGGTGAGTGGGGGCTACTCTTCGCTGCGGTGCGCAGGCTTCTCATTGCAGTAGCTTCTCTTGTTGCAGAGCATGGGCTCTAGGCACGCAGGCTTCAGCAGTTGTGGCACGTGGGCTCAGCAGTTGTGGCTTGCGGGCTCTAGAGTGCAGGCTCAGTAGTTGTGGTGCACGGGCTCAGTTGCTCTGCGGCATGTGGGATCTTCCCGGGCCAGGGCTCAATCCCGTGTCCCTTGCATTGGCAGGCAGATTCTTAACCACTGCGCCACAAGGAAAGCCCCTAGAAACCCTTTTCATGCACAGAAAAAAAAGTCTGAAAGGGTATACACCAAAATCTTAATGATGATGTCATCTATAGTGGGTGGGATTACAGGTGGTTTTTATTTTTCTCCTCCTTTATGCTCTATAATGAAATCTATGATTTCTGTATAATGAACAGGTATTACTTCTCTAATTTTATTTTTTTAAAAATAAATTTATTTATTTTTGGCTGTGTTGGGTCTTCGTTGCTGTGCACGGGCTTCCTCTAGTTGTGGCGAGTGGGGGCTACTCTTCATTGCTGCGCGTGGGCTTCCTCTAGTTGCGGCGAGCTGGGGCTACTCTTCGTTGCGGTGCATGGGCTTCTCATAGCGGTGGCTTCTCTTGTTGCGGAGCACGGGCTCTAGGTGTGCAGGCTTCAGTAGTTGTGGCACATGGCCTCAATAGTTGTGGTTTGCGGGTTCTAGAGCTCAGGCTCAGTAGTTGTGGCGCATGGGCTTAGCTGCTCTGTGGCATGTGGCATCTTCCAGGCCAGGGCTTGAACCCATGTCCCTTGCATTGGCAGGCAGATTCTTAACCACTGTGCCACCGGGGAAGCCCTCTAATTTTATTTTTAAAGTACTGGCTCAGATGAAACAAAACAACTTATCCCATGACTGCCTTTACAAAATGTGTGAATGTGTCTTCTTTGTTCAAGGTCAAGCCCCAAAGTTGAGGACAGCGTAATACACACAGGTGACCCTCAAAGGAAGGTGTGCTGTTGAAACCACCAATTTACTTACCAACTTTGAGAAAAGTTTTTAGTTCCAAGGGTCGCAGCACTGGCTGCTTTTCTATACGGCCATAGGTTTCTGCTATGCTCTCTACTTCTACTTTAGGGCATTTAAACAGCTCATAAGTCCCATCCCGGTTCTGGATAAAACTCCGGGTGATTTCCAAAGGCATCTGCATGTGGAGACAATACCAAGAAAGGTGAGAAAGGAAAAACTTTCAAAGTAGACGAACATTGGATGACAACAGATTGTATTCATTCTTTTCTAAGTACACTCAAATTAACTAAAATTTCCCCTTGTATTTTCAAGTAAATTTTTTCAACAGTTCTGCCTTTCCTTTTCTCTCTGTAACTTTCATTTGAACCCTTACCAAACCATACTGAACTGAATGCCTAATACCTTCATGGCTACCTGACTGCTACTGGCACAGACCTGCTCTAAAATCAGTTTTATTCCCTCCCCTACTGCTCTGCTAGCAGCAATCTTCTTCTAAAAACCCTACCAACAGCACCTATAGCTGACCTCACATCCTGTGTGTTTCCACCATCCTTGAGACTAAGCCAGAGCTTGAACTGAATTTTGCCTTTGCCACTAAACAGCAGGCTGAGCTTCTCATAGCCTGTTTCTCGTCTGCAAAATACTGTTAATACCAGTGCATGGTTGTGAGATTGAATGGGGTGATACAGGTAAGTAACGTGCAACACAGAAGCTCCACGACTTGACTTTGCTCTGGGGCTGCTGCAGTGCCTCCCTGAACCCCGCCCTTTTCAGGCTAGAAGCTGTTTCTGCGACATCCTCCATTTAAAGAAGTTCCTCAGGTGTCTTTAGTGCGAACATAGGCCTTTCCTAAAGTTCCCATGTAAGTTCTATAGTTACCAAACAATTTATTTTTCTGAACATAACAGTGCCTTGCAATTCAGCTAATCTTAATGTATTAAATCACATGATGCTGAGTCTTCCACACTATTCCATTATCATAGGAAGGGAAAATCCTCACATTTTTAGGATCTGCTTGAAAAAAATGTCTAATATTGCCCCTGTGAGAAAGGACACAAACTACTTAAGAATCATTTCTCTAGTGAGAGCTAAATTGCAGTTTGGAGAGGAACACTGAATTGTGCTGGACCCATGGACTTCACAAACAGTATATCATCTCAAATTATATATATACTTTCTAGCTGCTTGCCAGTTAACCTAGGGCTCACCATGGCTAGTAGGGCATCATTATTTAATTTACAAGAAAGAGCATCCCTGTTTTCTGATCCCAAAGGCAAAGAAAAAAGGATACTCCAATTTAAGATACATCCTCAAGCTACAGGGAATACCTATTAAAATCAGAGTTGGAACAATAAAGCCATGAATATTTCTGAATAATCTCTTAGTATGAAAAAAAGGAATTCTCTTTGGTGTCCATGACTCAAGGAGCTGGTGCAAACATACTTCCTGCACTTGCTTCCCTCTCTTCCCCTCTCTGCCCTCCCACTACTGTAGAAATAAACTCTTACCTCTGGGGTATCTAAGATTTGTTTAACTTGCAGGATATTCGTGATATGCCAGGTATACTTGGAAAAGGTTCCCAGTGGCAAAGCATCTTTGCGAACAAAAGCTTCAAGGTAAAAAGGGGGTAAAATTAGACTATCGAAAAATAACATGCTCTTTCGCTGAATTTGTTATCCAGTTTCTGGAGAGTTCAGTGAAGTGATATTCCTGCCTTATAGAATCTCAGTCCTCTAAAAAAGGTATTTTATACACACACACACACACACACACACACACACACACACACACACACAGTTTTGGGTTGGCCAAAAGGTTTGTTCGTTTTTTTCCATAAGATGGCTCTAGTATTGCTTAGTGGTCTTTTTTTTTGCGGTACACGGGCCTCTCACTGCTGCAGCCTCTCCCTTTGCGGAGCACAGGCTCCGGACGCGCAGGCTCAGCAGCCCTGGCCCACGGGCCCAGCCGCTTTGCGGCACGTGGGATCCTCCCGGACTGGGGCATGAACCCGCGTCCCCTGCATTAGCAGGCGGACTCTCAACCACTGGGCCACCAGGGAAGCCCTGCTTAGTGGTCTTTAACTTCATTTGAAACAATCTTGTTAGATTGTATTGTGACAACTGTCCTATCAGTTGCATTTAAAAAAAACTTATCAAAATTGGTGAATTTCTGTGTATCCATTTTAATATTGAAGATGGAAGAAAAAAAGCAACATTTTCCTTATATTACGCTTTATTATTTCAAGAAAGGTAAACATGCAACTGAAACACAAAAAAAGATTTGTGCAGTGTATGGAGAAGGTGCTGTGACTGATTGAATGTGTCAGGAGTGATTTGTGGAGTTCTGTGCTGGAGATCTCTTGCTGGACGATGCTCCACAGTTGGGTAGACCAGTTGAAGTTGATAGCGATCAAATCGAGACATTAATTGAGAACAATCAACATTATACCACGCGGGAGATAGTCGACATACTCAAAATATCTAAATGAAGCGTTGAAAATCATTTGCAGCAGCTTGGTTATGTTAATTGCTTTGATGTTTGGGTTCCACATAAGTTAAGTGAAAACAACCTTCTTGACTGTGTTTCCTCATGCAATTCTCTACTGAAACGTAATGAAAATGTTCTGTTTTTAAAACAAATTGTGATGGGTGATGAGAAGTGGGTAGTGTACAATAATGTGGAATGGAAGAGATCATGGGGCAAGTGAAATGAACCACCACCAACGACACCAAAGGCCGGTCTTCATCCAAAGAAGGTGACGTTGTGTATGTGATGGAATTGGAAGGGAGTCCTCTATTATGAACTCCTTCTGGAAAACCAGACAATTAATTCCAACAAGTACTGCTCCCAATTAGACCAACTGAAAGCAGCACTCAGTGAAAAGTGTCTGGAATTAGTCAACAGAAAACGCTTCATCTTCCATCAGGATAACGCAAGACCGCACGTTTCTTTGATGACCAGGCAAGAACTGTTAGAGCTGGGCTGGGAAGTTCTGACTCATCTGCCGTATTCACCAGACATTGCACCTTCGGATTTCCATTTATTTCGGTCTTTACAGAATTCTCTTAATGGAAAAAATTTCAATTCCCTGGAAGACTGTAAAAGACACCTAGAACAGTTCTTTGCTCAAAAAGATAAAAAGTTTTGGGAAGATGTGGGATTATGAAGTTGCCTGAAAAATGGCAGAAGGTAGTGGAACAAAAGGGTGAATATGTTGTTCAATAAAGTTCTTGGTGAAAATGAAAAATGTGTCTTTTATTTTTATTTTAAAAACGAAGGAACTTTTTGGCCAACCCAATATATATATTTTTTGGCCGTGCCGCGCAGCCTGAGGGATCTTAGTTACCCCACCAGGGATCGAACCTAGCCCCGGCAGTGAAAGTGCTGAGTCCTAACCAATGGACCGCCAGGGAATTCCCTAAAAAAGGAATTCTAAAAGCAAATCTATGATAGAGTTTTGGCAGAAATGTGATGAATCAAATGATAAGGATTTCTGCTATAAAAAGTCTCTGATGCTTCTTTTGAGATACTACTGATTTTTGACATCTTGGCAACTTGTTTGTTTGGTAAGTCTACACACAGAGGACTCTATTATAAAACAGCCTCTTCCAACTTTAGATAAGTCAGAGGTCAAATCATAGTCCTTAAAATAACTACATAGAGTTTAAGCCTGCTCACGTGGTTGCCAATCTATTGCCCTGCAATAGATCCCAGATTATAAAGGGGTTCCACTGAAGGACCCCAAAAGATCTAAGCAATAGGTTAAAATTAATGTATTAGGCCTAAAATGGTTTGTTTTTGTTTTTGTTTTGGCTGCACTACTCAGCATGCAGGATCTTAGTTCCCCGACCAGGGATCGAACCCATGCCCCTTCAGTGGAAGTGTGGAGTCCTAACCACTGGACTGCTAGGAAATTCCAGGCCTAAAGTTTAACCTGGAAGCATCAACACTGTCTCAAGGGACTTCCCTGGTGGCACAGTGGTTAAGAATCCGCCTGCCAACGCAGGGGATACGGGTTCGAACCCTAGTCCGGGAAGATCTCACATGCTGCGGAGCAACCAAGCCCGTGCACCACAACTTCTGAACCTGTGCTCTAGACCCTGTGAGCCACAACTATTGAGCCCACGTGTCACAACTAATGAAGCCCACGCGCCTAGGGCCCATGCTCGGCAACAAGAGAAGCCACCAGGCCCTGCTCGCCACAACTAGAGAAAGCCCGTGTGCAGCAACGAAGACCCAACATAGTCCAAAAAATAAATAAATAAATAAATAAATTTATTTTAAAAAAAATTCTGTCTCAAAAGTCAGATAGATAAGATAAGGTGTAAAGACAGAGATTTTTATGGCCCTAAACAGAGAGAGTCACAGCTTATACTATTAAAAGACACAATTAAACATCAGTCCTGGGAATTCCCTGGAGGTTCCGTGGTTAGGTCTCTGAGCTTCCACTGCAGGGGCACAGCTTCGATCCCTGGTCAAACACTAAGATCCCGCATGCTGAATGGCTCAGCCAAAAAACAAACAAACAGAGACACTTCAGTCCCTATTACATCATCAAATAACAATTTACTGAAGAAATAGCTCTGATTTCTAGCTGTAGTTACTCTTGGGCTATTTGTCCCTGAGCAATCTTTTCCTTCTCCTTTTCTCTCCCTTATTTCTTTATACTACCAAATAAGTATCTTGAGATCTCTAGTAGAAAGATATTATATAAAACCAAGAAATAAGTATCAGAATACTGTAATTATAAAATGTTCCAAGCCTGAGAATCACTCTAAAAATAAAATCTCCCTTCATCATAAATGGGGAATCATGAAAAACAAGTTTTAGTTTTTGACACATACTGTAATATGCTTCCAAGAAGCCAGCCCAAACAACAACTGGAGACTGCAATGCTTTTGTTGAAATTGGTTCATATCTAGAAAACATCCAACTTCTTGGTGGGCACCTTCATTGTGCTTCATCAGTGATTCTTTTACCAACATTGTGCTTTCGGAATCTTTCCATCAACTCTTACTCGCATAAGCATGGGGCCTTTGAAGAGTGTGATCATTATTCTAAGAGCTGATGGGCTAAGGCTTCATGCTCTGAGCCTGTAACTAGAAGTCCTAATCATGAAAATTCCACACAATTTTTCCAAACATTATTCTCTAAGGTCAAGACATCTGTTGCTATTCCGGAGGAAAAATCCCATACCTGTGGTAGAGTTGGGAAGCCGTTTTTTTGCACTTCCTATGGATATTCTCTGTTGCAGGGCATCAAAAAAGGACTGAGGAATGTGGAACACCAGTGGCTCTGGTTTGCCTATAGGAAATAAGAAGCAGCTCATTTAAAGAAACTCAGTGGGCTTTCTGGTGTGTAGGGGAAGGTGGAAGAAATGGAATTGATGGGTAGTAATAACTAAAGATACCACTGAGATTTCTTTCTTTTTTTTTTTTTTTTGCGGTACGCGGGCCTCTCACTGTTGTGGCCTCTCCCGTTGCGCAGCACAGGCTCCAGACGCGCAGGCTCAGCGGCCATGGCTCACGGGCCCAGCCGCTCTGCGGCATGTGGGATCCTCCCGGACCAGGGCACGAACCCGCGTCCCCTGCATCGGCAGGCGGACTCTCAACCACTGCGCCACCAGGGAAGCCCTGAGATTTCTTTATACAGAGGCAAAAAGAAGGCTTTGATTGACCTTTATGAGTCAAGCACTGTCGCCTGCCCTACTCTTGATCCCTTGCAATTATAACAAATACAGCACACTCTTGTCATCTACCAAAGATAACTTTTCAAATCCCTAATTTTGTAAACACTGCCACAGCACAGACTTCTCCCTTTAAAGAGGACATGAAACGAGATGAGAACATTGAGGCTGAGATGAGAAGGTAAACTTGATTCACTGCTGCTCACTATCCCAGGCACCTGCTGTTTGCATTCATTTTCTCAGATGGTCAGGACTGCCAATGCCAGAGACTGCAAAGTTAGGACACTTTATCCAATAAGCATCAGTCTCCTCTCTGATGTGAAGACAGGCAAATTGTTTGAAAATACGTAACAAATCTCTTTTAAAAAGTTGCAAGACACTAGGTCAACAGAAAGAGTGTTCAGGGGAGAGGGTGAAAGAGTTCAGTTTTCCTTAAAAACTCTGCCCAAGAAGCAAGCTCCAACAGAGGGAAAACATCCAGAACCACATGGCTTAACATGTAACTTCCACCTGCGTGTAGAAGGTGTAGTTCTTAAAGACAGTTCACCTGCCTTTCTGAAATAAAGATCAAGCCAAGAAAAATGAAAATGAAAGGCTTTCTAGAATTCCATATTAAGGTTTGACATTCTATCAATTGATTTTACCTACTTAATTGAATGCAGAATGCCAATGACAAAACTGTCACTGCTTTTGAGCCACTAAATTTTTTTTTTTTAATTTTTATTTATTTAATTTTGACTGCATCGGGTCTTAGTTGCGGCGCGCGGGCTCTTCATTGTGGTGTGCAGGCTTCTCTCTAGTGGTGACGTGTGGGTTTTCTCTCTCTAGTTGTGGCGCATGGGTTCCAGAGAGCGTGGGATCTGTAGTTGTGGCGCCTGGGATCCAGAGCGTGTGGGCTCTCTAGTTGAGGGGCTCGGGCCTTAGTTGCCTCACGGCATGTGGGTTCTTAGTTCCCCGACCAGGGATCGAACCAGCATCCCCTGCATTGGAAGGCAGATTCTTTACCACTGGACTACCAGGGAAGTCCCAAGCCACTAAAATATTAATATCGGGGCAGTTTAGAGAAGTCACTACAGAAAGGTTTTTAAAATCTTTCATCTTGAAATTATATTATGGGCTATCTGCAGAGATCATTACAACTCTAAAACTGCTAACTTACCACAACTCAGCTGATGGGATGCTAGGGTTTAGGTAAATTAATCTTGAAAAGCCCTTGTAAAAGACACAGGATCACAGTCCAGGAGAGAGCTGATGGTGACTTTGACAAAGGTGGTGGTAATGGAGATGGTGAGAGGGGGTGTTACAAGGAATGGGATGAAAAAGGACCACAGTTTATAGCTTACATTATTGTCAATGTTCTATTTTAAGTTCTGGGAGGTGGGTTAGTAGGTATTTATTATATTATTTAAAACAATATATAAATAAATTTTGAAAAGAAAAGAAAAACATAGACTTTCTCTTTAACCTTCCCTAGCTTATTTTGTTTTTCTAAATAGTAACTTCTGAAGTTTTATTTATTCTGAATTAATATAAATAAAACTAAGCATGTATTTCAACACCTCCATGCTTGTCCCTTTCTTCACCATGAAGCCACAACTGATCTAATCCTTCAAAACTCATGTCCTCCTACTGAGTGTCTGCTGTTGGGCTACTATTCAGTTTGGGGTGCTTTATTTTTAAAATGATATTCATAAACTTCAACATATTCAGCAAAGAACATCAAAATGATGTGAGGTTAGTAAATATGCCACGAGGAGTGTTTGAAGACCTGAGATGTATCACTTGGAAAACAGAAGACCTGTCAGGCAGAGCAAAGGGTGTGTGCAGGGGCAGGGACTGTTATTTGAAAACAGGAACAGACTTATTCCGTGTGACTGGAGCACAGAACTAGAACCAACAGGAAGTATTATCAGCAAACATTTCCACTTAGTATGAGGAAGACCTTCCTCACAGTTCTCACTGTCTAACAATGTCATGAGCTGCCTCCAAAAG
The DNA here is from genome assembly GCF_963455315.2 of Globicephala melas. Taxonomy (NCBI): domain Eukaryota; kingdom Metazoa; phylum Chordata; class Mammalia; order Artiodactyla; family Delphinidae; genus Globicephala; species Globicephala melas. The sequence goes on along the minus strand of NC_083325.1, from coordinate 30,655,811 downwards.
CAGTGAGCTGTTCATCACTGCACAAAGCCTGGAAAACCACCCATCAGGGATGCTTTTAAGGCAATGGGCAAGGCTTGGGTGGATGGTCCACCTCTGAAACTGCTGAGGTTCTATGAGGCTATCACGATCAACCCAAATCCAGCTTGTGTTCTCCAATCTTCCGTAGCATGTCTGTGTAATTTTATATGACTGTCTTAGTCTCACAGGCTTAGATTTTTTCTAAACTATTTCCTCCCTTGCTTTAAGTTTGAGGATTAGAATGATCTTCTAAGGCTTTGGTATCTCCCTTACCAAATACACACCCATGCATACCCCAAGACCAAGGCTCTCTACCTTTACTTATTATTTGCTGTGGTTTTTCTCTTCCATCTCTAAATTCATTTTGCTGTTCCTGCATTTTGATTATGTGATTATTCCTTTATTTCATTTCGATTTCTACTCTCTTGCGGCCCAGTGCACTCTAGACTAAAGCCCAATTACTTTTTCTATCAAAACAGAGTAGAACTATAACGCAATTACTTTAATTTCTCCGACTTTCAGCAATAGCCCAGTTGGATGACCAATACTTACCATCAAACTGATAGTGCATGGTTTGATGGATGCGTTCTGTGACACTGGCCAGCCAGTCTTGGAAGGATAAGGTCACTTGTGCCTCATCTAACAGCTGACTACAGCCTAGGGAAAAACAAAACAAAACTCTTCATTAACGTTTTTCTTACAGAACTTAACAGTTAATTGAAGTTTGAAAAAGCTAAGGAGTTTATACATAAAAGAGGAACAAGCTGAAATTCAAAGAAAGTAGATACAATAAGTGAAATGGAATATCGCAGGATTCTTTTAAAGAATCCAACTAGAAAAAAAAAGGAATAGAAAGCTCTGAGAGACTAATGGGTTTAAGATTATTAACCACAAAAAATTTGCAGCCTTTCACATCAAACTGCAAATTGAAGAATGGCCTTGTATAATGGCTGTTTTAGAGCCATTAATTGGCCCTATTCCTGATGAATATGTCTATATACCCAATGACCTACCATTCTATTCTATTTCTTCTCCTGAAATGTTTTCATATGACTGAAGTATATATCCGCTTTTATTATTATTTTTTTAAAAATAAATTTATTTATTTTATTTTTGGCTGCGTTGGGTCTTTGTTGTGGTGCGTGGGCTTCTCATTGAGGGGGCCTCTCTTGTGGCGGAGCACAGGCGCTAGGCGCACAGGCTTTAGTAGTTGTGGCTCGCAGGCTCTAGAGCGCAGCCTCAGTAGTTGTGGCATATAAGCTTAGTTGCTCCGCGGCATGTGGGATCTTCCCAGACCAGGGCTCAAACCCGTGTCCCCTGCATTGGCAGGTGGATTCTTAACTACTGTGTCACCAGGGAAGCCCTATCCCTTTTTATGAAGAGCTAATGATGCCAAAACTACTATTCATTTAAGTTACAATTCTAACTGTCTGTAAATAAATGCATATAGTGCTAATTTGGATTAAAAGCTATTTTCTTTTTTCTTTACACCAAAGTGATAAAAATTTGTTTAAAATCTTCTACCAGATACTTTTTTTTTTTTTTGCGGTATGCGGGCCTCTCACTGTTGTGGCCTCTCCCGCTGCGGAGCACAGGCTCCGGACGCACGGGCTCAGCGGCCATGGCTCACGGGCCCAGCTGCTCTGCGGCATGTGGGACCCTCCCGAACCGGGGCACGAACCCGCGTCCTCTGCATCGGCAGGCAGACTCTCAACCACTGCGCCACCACGGAAGCCCTACCAGATACTTTTGATTTGTTTACTTCCTGACCTTCCAAAAACATTTATTCTTGAACTGTGTAAGTTCTTAATTAATTAATTAAGATTTGGTCTTGTATTGTTTGCTATTTATGTATCGGTCTTGTCTTCAAAACCAGAGTATGAGGGCAGGGATAATGTCTAATTTTTAATCACCCAGCCATATTATATGAAAGTTAAGAAAATGTCGACCCCCAAACATACAAGCTTAACTATTCTGAGTAGAAAATTGACATATATAAATTTATAAGTTATATTCAAATTAAGTCATTCTGTCTCTTAAATGTTACTGCTTTTAGGTGTTTTCAAAGTTCACTAACTTTGGAGAACAGACTATATTTGTCTTTCTCAACAAATATTTATCAGTATAATCGTAAGATATGTTTCTTCTTCAATTTGGAACCCCTATACCAAATTGCATATGCGTAATCAGCAACAAAAGGAAAATATTTTACAAAATACGTGCTGCCAAAATATGTCAGTAACTTTTGTTGCATTTGTTATTTAAAGACAATTTGGGGCGGGGGGGGGCTTCCCTTGTGGCGCAGTGGTTAAGAATCCGCCTGCCAATGCAGGGGACACAGGTTCCAGCCCGGGTCCGGGAAGATCCCACATGCCGCGGAGCAGCTAAGCCCGTGCACCACAACTCCTGAAGCCCGTGCGCCTAGAGCCTGTGCTCTGCAACAAGAGAAGCCACCGCAATGAGAAGCTCGCGCACCAAAATGAAGAGTAGCCCCGCTCGCCGCAACTAGGGAAAGCCTGTGTGCAGCAACGAAGACCTAATACAGCAAAAAAAATTTTTTTAAAAAATTAAAAAATTGGGGGACTTCCCTGGTGGTCCAGTGGTAAAGAAATCACCTTACAATGGAGCAGACGCAGGTTTGGTCCCTGGTTGGGGAACTAAGATACCCCATGCCACGGGGCAACTAAGACCAGGTGCCACAACTACTGACTTCGCGAGCGTCAACTAGGGAGCCCGTGCGCCGCAAACTACAGAGCCCATGCATTCTGGAACCTACATGCCACAACTACAGAGCCCACGCGCCCTGGAGCCTGTGCGCCACAGATAGAGAGAAGCCTGCACACCACAACGAAGAGCCCGCGCGCTGCCACGAAAGATCCGCACACCTCAACGAAGATCCCAGGTGCCGCAACTAAGGCCCGATGCAGCCAAAAATAAATAAAATAAGTAAATCTTTAAAAAAAAAGACAATTTGGTTTTGAGACTGATTTGAGACCAGTGGGACTGACAGCACAGATCTTGGCCTCAGTGCCTGCTAGTATTTATCTAGGGGGACAATATGCAGCATTTCTTTTGATTATATTGCTTTGGGCATCATTTTTTTTTTTTTTTTGCCACTCTGCTCAGCCTGTGGGATCTGACCAGGGATCCAACCCATGTCCCTTGCATTGGTAGCGCAGAGTCTTAACCACTGGACCACCAGGGAAGTCCCCTCTTTGGGCTTCTTCAGGATGATTTTCCAACTCTTTAGCCTATCCTGGGGAAGAGAAACTTACCCTGCCTTTTTAATGAAGAAGCAACCACAGGCTTTTTCAGGCCACTTTTCCTTAGATTACTGCTCACTGCATCTTGAGGCAGCAGTGAACTGTTCGTCTGTGCACCTAAACCACAAATCATTATAGTGTTTAATAAAATGTCTGCAGAATATAAATCGATTCAATATTAATTTCTGAAGTCTAAAACATATAAAAAGTCTTTGCTAATTTCTAAGTTAGCTTCAGTTTCTAGAAAGAATTAGCATTAGCCTTTATACATAACATTTTAAATGTCTCACACTCTTTACAGGAAGTTGGTGGGGGGACTAGAAGTGAAAGGAAGAAAAAACTTCACCCTTTGTTCCCACCTTTCAGACAATCACTATTAATTTTCTGGTGAACTACTGTCCATTTTCTTGTTTGTAAATAGTTTATTTTGCTGGTTTTGTGCTTTAAGTAGCTCTAAATATACTGGGATTGTCAGATTTAGCAAAAAAAATTTTTTTTGAACTTGAAACAAACAAATAATTTTTTAGTATAAATATGTTGCAAAGATTGCATGGGAAGTACTGATACCAAAAAATTATTCACTGTTTATCTGAAATTCAAATTGAACTGGGCATTATGTACTCTATCTGGCTACCCGAGTGAGCTAACATTTCTCCAAACTCTTCAGAGTCCTTTTTCATGGCTGCCTGGTATTCTATCAAGTGGTTTATCACGGGTCATTTAACTATCCCCAGTGGCTGGCCCTTAGTTGTTTCTAATTTTTCAATATTATAAATAACTACACAATAGGCATCTCTGGACAAAATGCTTTTCCTGTACAATGGATTATTTCCTTAAAAAAAAGATTATTTAGAAGTGGGATTACTGAGTTAGAGGGTAAAAAAAAATTTTTTTTAATTTCAAATTTTCCTGGGAAAGACCCATAATCAAACATTTAACCATGATCTCTGCTCTTTATTGCTGCCAGAATTACCCCTCAAAAACACAGAAATAACCACGTCGCTTCGTTTCTCCATCTTTCTCCAGCTTCCCAGCACCTGAACGCCTGTGCCTGACCATCTGGCCCACCTGCAGCAATACTCCCTCTATGGGTAGGAACATTTTGTAAGGTTCTTAACAGATACTACAAATGATTAAAGCAACTTACACTACACTAGCCATGCTGAAGAACACCGATTTTACCTTTGCCTGTGGTCTCATCGCTTAAATATCTTTGCTGATTTGGTATCCCAAAGTATCTTGTTTTAACTCTGCATTTATAAAATGCTTGCATTTCTCTCTTCACTAGTATATTTGGAGTTTGGTCCTCAGGTGCGGACTGGTAATGTTTTCCTTTTGTTTACAGCCTAGGTCGTTTTTTAAAATTATTTTTTAAAAGATTTATTTATTTGGTTGCGCTGGGTCTTAGTTGTGGCATGTGGGATCTTCGTTGCCACGTGTGGGATCTTTAGCTGTGGCATGCTAATTCTTAGTTGAGGCATGTGGGATCTAGTTCCCTGACCAGGGATCGAACTCAGGGCCCCTGCATTGAGAGCGTGAAGGCTTAGCCACTGGACCACCAGAGAAGTCCCTAGAGCCTAGGTCTTTTAACACTTACCGACTAGGACACGTCAGCATTTTCATACTGATTTATATGAGTCTTTAACTGACACTGATATATTTGAATTTAAAAAGAAAAAAGATACATATATGGAGCGACCTGCTGAAGATGCAGATAACAAACTATATTGCTAAACTATCGTGGAAAATATAATTAACCATTGTCACAAATTTAAAAAAATATATCTATTGATGAAAATTTCATAACACTGTCCTAAGGCAGAGTAAGGTGTAAGACTAGTCTGATTGATTAAGGGATGAGCAAACTAAAAGTGGAGTTTGGTCAGATCTTATACTTGGCCAGTAGAACCGACTCTTAGCTTCACTTGAGAAAGAATCATCAAGGGAGAGTAAAACTTTTTTCAGGAAACAACAACATTATTTCTTATACTTGCTGAGATTCAGTGAAACACATAAAACACAGCAAAACCACCTCTAAAGGTAACACCACCAAACAAACAAACCAAACAGCTTCTCACCAGATACTTCCTCCTTCCTCCTCTTCTTTGGCTTAGAGGCAGAAGACTCACAAGCTGATACTGTTGGTTCTGAGTGGCAACCTAGCTGGGGCACAATAACCTCCTTTAGACCTAAAATATAAGAAAATATCTGAATTATTAATACTACCCAAGAGTAAGTATGGGTCCCTATCTAGAGAAAATTAATTTCTAAAAATCCAAATCCCCAAAACAAATTATAGAGTGACTGTCTGCTTTAAAATCAGTTCCTTTAAAGAACTCTCCCAAACATATGTTTTTGTTCATAGACCATTAATACGATAAAAGGCTCTACAGAGAAATGTAAAACTAAAAAGTTGGGAGCTGCTGCCAACTAAAGATCGTTCAGAAATGAAAACGAAAAGCATCTACAAGATAAAAATGTTAAAAACATAAGATGATGTAGAAACATTTAAAGATCTTTTGAGCAAGGTACTAGTTTTCCCCATCTTCAAAGATAAGAAACAAGCAAGCAAGACAAAATAAAAGGGATTTTGTTTGTTTTTTCTTTGTTTTTACTAACATGGGGCATCTGTGGAGTAAAAAAATCAAAGCAAAGCTAACTTTGCTAGATTCATTGTTTCAATGAAAATGCACAAGTAGTCTCTTGATCATTAATTTCAACTAACCAACCAACCAAACTTTATGCAAGTATGCTCACTGGGATTAAAAGAAGGAATGCTTTTCATTTGATTTATCTAGCAACTGCTTCTGAAGGTTGCTAGGACAATCTCCAAATGCCACCAGTGGGACACTTTCATTGCCATTTTAGAAAAACAGAGTAACTGTGTCAACGACACCACCTACCGCTGGAATCAAAATTTAGGAAGTCTGAGAATTCCTGAGCCAATGTCTCGTCACTGGCAAAGGCACAGATGCAAGCAAAGAAATGAATGCATCTCTGGACCGCCTCATCCTTGGAGGCATTCGACTTCTGTGATTTCAGAGTCTGGCAGGAGCAGAAGAAACGGCGCTCAGGCAAGCTTTTGGCACTGATTTTCTGCACAAACGATGTATGCAAATACCCCAAACTATGCTTCTGGCTTGCCTTGCATTTCACCACCAAAATGTTTTTAGTAATCCTCTGTACAAGGGGACCTGTGGGTTCCGTGGCCAACTGCCAGATGGTTTGCTTGGTTTCTGGGGAGGCCTGCACTGCATTCAGGACCGAGCTCTTTAGCGTCAGAGGGGTGGCCTCTGCCTGGCAGTTCACAGCCAGCTTGATGTGCTGGCACTGGTTTTCCACAACACCCTGGGTGGCAGCTTTCAAGCATGCGGGGACGTAACACCGTCCAGAGCTCAGCTGAGTGATCAGCGTCCCATCCACTGTCTGGATGGTCGTCTCTGAAACACCTAGCTCCACAAAGCATCGGTAATCAGGGCCCCGGTCTCTTTGCCGCACCGAGTAGACTTGCAGATCAGAGCCTGTTATGATTTTGACAGCTTCAACACTAGGCTGCTTCCGTGCGCCATACCGGAATATGGTTCCACATGTCTTGTTCTTACAGCTCAGTCCCCGGGTTCCATTGTATGTGCCACAGCGGGGACACTTCCTGATTCCCCTCAATGTGGCCTTCCCCAAGTCAGATAAGAAAGCTGGGACCTTTGTCCTTAGAGAGTTTGGTTCCATTTTTCACAGGTCCTAGAAAAGGCAATAAGCCCATCAGCATGAGTATACATGCACACACACACATGAAGTTAAAATCACTTATGATATTTAGTATACAAAGTAAAATGTAAGAAGATATCCACTATTCTCAAATTGTACCCTCAAAGAGAACATCCACTTAAACCCTCAAGCAAAATAAAAATGGGAAGAGATACGGGGATATATGTATATGTATAGCTGATACACTCTGTTATAAAAGCAGAAACTAACACACCATTGTAAAGCAATTATACTCCAATAAAGTTGTTTAAAAAAAAAAAAGTGGAGGAAACTTTGCCTTTCACATTTCACATCGCTCTCTCTCTCTCTCTCCATATATATATATATATATATATATATATAAAATTTTTTTTTGGGGGGCCACATCTCATGGCATGTGGAACTTTCCTGACCAGGGATTGAACTTGCGCTGCCCCTGCAGTGGAAGCACGGAGTCTTAACCACTGGACCACCAGGGAAGCCCTCTCTCTCTATTTTTTAAGTCCTAATGTAATAACTGAAGCATTTTTCTAGATTCAGTCCTGTTCTATACAACAACCTAGATTAGTTAACCTACATCTTTTTTTTTTTTTTTTGGCCACGCCACGTGTCTTGCGGGGATCCTCAGCGGTGAAAGCGCAGAGTCCTAACCACTGGACCACCAGGGAATTCCCTAGTTAACCTAATCTTTACATGCACAGATGTTTGACTTGAGCAAAGACTGGAGAATGGGAAAGATGAGTTCTTTCCCTTCCACCATTCCCCACAAAACCCGGCCCAATCCTACCTCTATCAGTTGCCCGAGCATCCAGAAAAAGTGTGAGCTGAATTCATAAGACCTAAAAGGTGTTTCATTAGTTTGTGATGGTCATATAGGACAGACGAAGACATAATCATGTGCATGGTAAATGACACTGCTTAACTCAGTCTTCTGAAGTTTGAGCTCTGTGTTGTAACAGTGCAGACATTCTGCCTTCTCCTTCTCAACCAGCCAATGGCAAAGCTCATGTCCAATGTTCCACAGTCAAAGATTCTCACTGCCCTAAGTGGAGACCTTGGCAGTCTATAAGTAAAACAGGAAAAAAATATTAAAGTTATACAAAGACAGGATGATTCTTTCCTCCCAGAAAAGGAATCTAAGTCTTTCAAGAATACTTGAGAAATATTTGATAGAAATTGTTATAGTTGCTTTATACTTTGAATCGCAAGAAGGTAAAACAGTGTTAATGTCATTACACAGGGAGTTGTCAAGAACACCTAGAGCCATGGTATATAATTGGTTGAACACTCATCCTTCCTAATAGTAATGCACTGCATTTTTAGAGTACTTTATGCTTTTCAAAGTGATTTCACATTCATTATTTCATTTGAATCTCGCCATATTAGTATCTTATTTGAGCCAAACAATTGCTCTTCAGATGAAAATCAAAAAGTTAAGTAACTTGCCTGAGGCCACCCAGCAAAATCAGCAATGTGGTTCCTACTAACCCAGTGTCTGCTAAAAAGAGTGCGAATCTGTTTTTGATTTCCCCCAATATTACGAAAATTTTCAAACATATAAAAAAATTGAATTATACAACCTTCATATACCCACCCACTAGATTCTACAATTAACATTTTACTATATTTGCTTTATTACATACCTATCCAACCCTTTCTCCATCTATCAATCCCTTTCATATTTTAATGCCTTTCAAAGTAAGTTACAGGTATCAGATCGACATGCATATTATTAACTAAAGTTTAATAGTTTTAATGCTTTTTAGAAAGGTAAATCTGCTTGTGATTTTGAAGTAGGGAAAAGCTTTGCTTTTCCTCCCTGACCCCAAAGAATGGTCTTTTTTTTTTTTTTTTTCCGCTGCGTTGGGTCTTCGTTGCTGCACGCGAGCTTTCTCTAGTTGCGGAGAGTGGGGGCTACTCATCGTTGTGATGCGCGGGCTTCGCATGGCGGTGGCTTCTCTCGTTGCGGAGCATGGGCTCTAGGCATGTGGGCTTCAGTAGTTGCAGCACGCGGGCTCAGCAGCGGTGGTGCACGGGCTTAGTTGCTCCGCGGCATGTGGGATCTTCCAGGACCCGGGCTCGAACTTGCATTGGCAGGCGGATTCCATTCATTCATTCATTCATTCATTTATTCATTTACCTATGGCTGCGTTGGGTCTTCGTTGCTGCGCACGGGCTTTCTCTGGTTGCGGTGAGCAGGCGCTACTCTCCGTTGCGGCGTGTAGGTTTCTCATTGTGGTGGCTTCTCTTGCTGGGGACATGGGTTCGCGCCCCGGTCCGTGAGGATCCCACGTGCCGCGGAGCGGCTGGGCCCGTGAGCCATGGCCGCTGAGCCTGCGCGTCCGGAGCCTGTGCTCCGCAACGGGAGAGGCCAAAACACTGAGGCCGCGTACCGCAAAAAAAACCACAACAAAACCCTTGTCCCCTGCATTGGCAGGCAGATTCTTAACCACTGCGCCACCAGGGAAGTCCCAAGAATGGTCTTGATAAAAGACTCTCCCTTCACGTCTTCTATAGTCCACTGATTAACAAACTGGAAAGTACAAATAAAAAAAGCCTAAGAAGGCCCACCTTCTCATTGGCTATGAACTAATCCCCCAACTGTAATATCTGCTGAGTGAATAAAGCTTTGTGAAATACGATTTACAGCAGGGTTCTGCACCGTGGCACTACAGACATGTAGGGCTGGGTAACTCTTTGTTGCAGGGGGCTATCCTATGCATCACAGGATGTTTAGTAGCATCCCGGGTCTCCACCACCAGATGCCAGTAGCAGTCAACACACTTTCCCCAAGTTGTAAAAAAACAAAAATGTCTCCAAATATTGCTAAATGTCCTCCTGGGGGCAAAATCACCTGTTAAAAACCACTGACCTAGAGACATTAGCCTGTTTACACAGCATTTCCTTCTTAGGTCAATAAACTTCTTTGATAGGTACTGTCACTCAGCCAAACATGAGTTCTTAGAAGAAAATGCTGTTCCAAAGTCAATTATCTCTGTGACCAAGTCTTTTAACTTCTGAGCTTCAGATTGTTTTATATATAAATCAATTTTTTAAAACCCTTTTTATTTTTAATATTTATTTTATTTTGGCCGAGTCGGGTCTTTGTCGTGGCACATGGGATCTTCGTTGTGGCATGTGGGATCTTTCGTTGCGGCACACGGGCTTCTCTCTCGTTACGGCGTTTTCTCTTTTCAAGTTGTGGCGCGGGCTCCAGAGTGCACGGGCTCTGTAGTTTGCGGCACAGCAGGCTCTCTAGTTGAGGCACACGAGTTCAGTAGTTGTGGCGCGTGGGCTTAGTTGCCCTGTGGCATGTGGGATCTTAGTTCACCGACCAGGGATTGAAGCCACGTCCCCTGCATTGTAAGGCAGATTCTTTACCACTGGACTATGAGGGAAGTCCATATAATTCAATTTTAAAATTACACTGATGATGATGATGTCATATTATCATTAAAGTGTAAAAACAGAACAACTTTGCTCATTAAGGGAGGAATTATTTGCCAGTTATAGTTTATTTTGTAAATAAATCATGTAGAGCCGCTGTGTTGTGCTGTGGGGAAGGGAGACGGATTTGTAGACCCCAGAGTGAGGTTCTGCCTACCCGAGGCCGCTGCTGTGCGGAGACCCCAGGGGAAACCACAGTCACCATGTCTGACCAGGAGGCAAAACCTTCAACTGAGGACTTGGGGGATAAGAAGGAAGGAGAATATATTAAACTCAAAGTCATCAGACAGGATAGCTGTGAGATTCACTTCAAAGTGAAAATGACAACACATCTCAAGAAACTCAAAGAATCATACTGTCAAAGACAGGGAGTTCCCATGAATTCACTCAGGTTTCTCTTTGAATTGCTGATAATAACACTCCAAAAGAACTGGGAATGGAGGAAGAAGATGTGATTGAAGTTTATCAGGAACAAGCAGGGGGTCGTTCAATGATTTAGATATTTTTATTTTTTTTCTTTTCCCTTAATCCTTTTTATTTTTAACAATAGTTCGTTTGTAATGTGGTGTTCAAAACAGAATTGAAAACTGGCACCCCATCTCTTTAGAACATCTGGTAATTTGAATTCTAGTGCCCATTATTCGTTATTGTTTGTTTTCATTGTGCTGATTTTTGGTGATCAAACCTCAGCCCAGTTCATATCGCCCTCTCCTTTTTAAAAATTACATGTGTGCACAGAGAGCCCGCCTTTTCCAGGACTGTGCATTTACAGGCTTGTGATAAATAAGATTGACTAATGCGAGTGCTCATAATGACTTTCCAATTGGCCCTGAAGTTCTAGCATGTGATCGCTTCACTCCTGGACTGTGACTTTCTGTGGGAGATGGAAGTTTTTCAGAGAACTGAACTGTGGAAAAATGACCTTTCCTTAACTTGAAGCTACTTTTAAAATCTGAGGGTCTGGATCAAAAGAAGAGGAATAGCAGGTTGGAGTCAAGGTGGTGAAAATAATGACTAACTCCAAAGATGGCTTCACTGAAGAGAAAGCATTTTAAGATGAAAGAAAAATCTTGTCAGAAGATCCCAGAAAAGTTCTAATTTTCATTAGGAGTTAAAGTTATTCATGCAGAAGTGTATACAGCAGAGTGCTGCTCTTTTTGGCTTTATTTATACTTTTTGGCCTGGGATATGGGTTTTAAATGGACATTGTACCAGCTTCATTAAAATAAATAAAGTATTTGTAAAAAAACAACAAAAAAAATCATGTAAATCTATGATCTTTTCAAAAATGCAAATTGAAAAAAATGTTAAAAGACAAGTCATCTTACAAAATAACGGTGCAAAAGCAAACTAAAAAGCTAAAGACCCTTTTATGCCCCACTATTATCACTACCACTATCCCTACATGCCCCCCAAAATCCTCACTTTTCAAGAGTAAATACAGTTATTTGGCAGTAATACAGGCTGCCATATATCCATCAGATTATTTTCTTTATAAATAAATAAATACATATATGTATGGATGTGGGTTTTTGTTTTTATAAAAATTGAATTATATTATACTCATTGTTCTGAAGTTTGCCTTCTTAACATTTTTCCATAGATTTCTTCCCATGTCAGCACAAATGGCTTTAACACCATCTTTAGCTGCTGAACAGTAATCTGTAGTGTGAATAGACCATAGTTGAACCAGCTCTACCAGTGGGTTTTTAGTTCTAGACAATGCTGCAATGAACATCCTAAACATTGACCTCAGTACATAGATGCAAATATTTCAGTAGAAAAGATTCTGAACATTGTTTTTAGTTTTCTTAATTTATTGGGTACAGAATAAGATTTTATTGGGAGAAAAAAGTTCTACTTCTAAAAATATTATCATCATTAAATATATCTTCTTCATCCTATCTCACTTTCTACACTCAAATACATTCCAGGCAGATAAAACATTCAACTACAAAAGATGGAACTGCTAAAGCAGTAGAACAAAAAAAAGGAGAGAATTTTTTTCTTAAAATATTTTTTAAGGATATCAGATTGAGGATGGCCTAAATGACACAAAACCCAGAATCCAGAAAATATTAAATCCAGAAATGATTAATTTTTTCCTATTTATTTCAGTGGTTTTATTTTAAACTTCTTTTTTGAGGTATATTTTACATACAATAAAATTCACCCATTTTAAGTGTATAATTCAATAATATTTATAAAATTTACAGAGTTAGGTATCCATCCCCACAATTAAGTTTTAGAACACTTCCATCACCCCAGAAAGATCCCTCTTGCCTTCTGGAGTCAATCACCATGCCCACCCTTAGGCAATCACTAATCTACTTTCTGTTGCTATAGATTTACCTTTTCTGGACACTTCATATAGATGGAATCATACGATATGTGGCCTTTTATGTCTGCCTTCTTTCATTCAACATGATGTTTTCAAGGTGCGACCACATTGTAGCATATATCAGTACTGCATTCCTTTATATTGCTGAACAGTATTCCACTGTATGGTTATATCATTTTGTTTATCCATTTACCACCTTATAGATACTTGGATTGTTTCCACTTCAGGGCTATCACGAACACTGTTGAGAACATTAACATGCAAGTCTTTGTGTAGACAAATGTCTTCATTTCTCTTGGGTAGATACCTAGAATTAGAATTACTGGGTGGTAGGGTAAGTTTACGTACAAGATTTTAAGAAACCGCCAAACTGTTTTCCAAAGTGATTGTGCCATTATACATTTACACCAGCAACACATGAGGGTTCCTTTCTCCATTTCCTGGCCAACACGTGTTACTGTCTCCTTGGTTATAGCCATTTGCCTATAGTGGGTGTGAAGTGGTATCTCACTTGGTTTTTATTGCATTTCCCTAATGAATAATGATGTTGGCAAAATTTCACGTGCTTACTTAGCCATATGTCTATCTCTTTGGGGAAATAACTATTCAAATATTTGGCCCATTTAAAAATTATGACTCATTATATTTGATTACATAAAAATGAAATTTTTCTGCATGGAAAAAGGTACCTTAAACTAAGTCTGAAGATGAAAAGAAACTAAGCAACAAAAGCAGTGCAACACTTGTATGATGAAAACTACAAACCATAATTGAAAGAAATTAAAGACCTAAAAAATGGAAAAACATCTTTTCATGTTCATGAACCAGAAGACTTGATATTGTTAAGAGGCACTATTCCTCAAATTGATCTACAGATACAATGTAATGTATCCCTATCAAAAGCCCAGATACCTTTTTTTGCAGAAATTGACAAGATGATTCTAAAATTCATAGGGAAATGCAAGGGACCTGGAAGAGCCAGAACAATCTTGAGAAAGAACAAAGTAGAAGGAGTTACACTTCCTGATTTCAAAATGTACTACAAAGCAAATTAAGACAATGTGGACAGAGAAGGACAAATACTGTATTACATCACTTATATGTAGGACCTAAAAAAGCCAAACTCATAGAAGCAGAATAGAATGGTAGTTGCCAGGGGACTAGGGGATTGGAGAAATGGGGAGATGTTAGTGAAAGGGTACAAACTCTTCTAGTTATAAGATGAATAAGTTCTGGGGATCTAATATACAGCATAGTTATTATAGTTAGCAATACTGCATTTATACTTGAAAGTTGCTAAGAGTAGATCTTACATGTTCTTACCACAAACAAGAAATGGTAATTATGTGATGTGATGGAAGCGTTAGTTAATGCTATGGTGGTAATCATTTTGCAATATAAGCATATCACACTTTAAACTTTACACAATGTTATATGTCAATTACATCTCAAAAAAGCTGGAGGAAAAAAAGACAATGTGACTTAGACATACAGATATACAAATCAGTGAAAGAGAACTGAGAGTTCAAAAGTGAACCCTCACATTTATGGTCAATTGATGTTCAACAAGGACACCAAGATCATTTAATGGGAAAATAACAGTCCTGTCAACAAATGGTGCTGGAACAACTGAATAGCCACCTGCAAAAAAATGAAGTTGGACCCCTGCCTCACACTGTATATAAAAATTAACAAAGTGGATCATAGACATCAATGTAAGAGCTAAAACTCTTAGGGAGAAACACAGGCATAAATCTTCGTGACTGGGACTTCCTTGGTAATCCAGTGGGGAGGACTCCACGCTCCCCATGTGGGGGGCCCGAGTTCAATCCCTGGTTGGGGAACTAGATCCTGCACGCATGCCACAACTGGGAGTTCACATGCCACAACTAAAAACAGTGCCGCAACTAAAGGATCCCGCATGCCGCACCTGACACCCAGTGCAGCCAAAATGTATAAACAAATTAAAAAAAATTTTTTTAAATAAATAAATAAACAAATAAACCTCGAGACCTTGGATTAGGCAATGGTTTCTTAGATATAACACCAAAAGCATAAGTCGCAAAAGAAAAAAAATAGAAAAATTGGTCTTCGTCAAAATTAAAAACATTTGTGTTTCAAAGTACACATCAAGAAAGTGAAAAGATAGGGACTTCCCTGGTGGCACCGTGGTTAAGAATCTGCCTGCCAATGCAGGGGACATGGGTTTGATCCCTGGTCTGGGAAGATCCCACATGCCGTGGAGCAACTAATCCCGTAAGCCGCAACTACTGAGCACAAGCACCACAACTACTGAAGCCCGCACACTCTAGGGCCCACATGCCACAACTACTGAGCCTGCGTGCTGCAACTACTGGAGCCTGCGTGCCTAGAGCCTATGCTCCGAAACAAGAGAAGCCTCCGCAATGAGAATCCTGTGCATTGCAACAAAGAGTAGCCCCCGCTCGCCACAACTAGAGAAAGCCCGCACATAGTAATGAAGACCTAATGCAACCAAAAAATAAATAAAATTAAAAAAAAAGAAAAGAAACTGAAAAGATAACCTACAGAATGGGAGAAAATATTTGCAAGTCATATATATGATAAGGGACTTATAAGTTAACAATAAAAAGACAAACAACCCAATTTAAAAATGGGCCAATGAGACTCCCCCTCACGAGAGCACCAGATTCACAACTAACTGCTGAACAATCATCGAAAGGAAGACGCTGGAACTCACCATAAAAGATACCCCACATCCAAAGACAAAGGAGAAGCCACAGTGAGACGGTAGGAGGGGCGCAATCACAATAAAATCAAATCCTGTAACTGCTGGGGGGGTGACTTACAAACTAGAGAACACTTATACCACAGAAGTCCACCAACTGGAGTGAAGGTTCTCAGCCCCACGTCAGGGGTCCCAACCAGGGGGTCTGGCAATGGGAGGAAGAATTCCTAGAGGATCAGACTTTGAAGGCTAATGGGATTCAATTGCAGGACTTTGACAGGACTGCAGGAAACAGAAACTCCACTCTTGGAGGGCACACACAAAGTAGTGTGAGCTTCAGGACCCAGGGGAAGGAACAGTGACCCCATAAGAGACTGAACCAGACCTACCTGCTAGTGTTGGAGGGTCTCCTGCTGAGGCGGGAGGTGGCTGTGGCTCACCGTGAGGACAAGGACACTGGCAGCAGAAGTTCTGGGAAGTACTCCTTGGCATGAGCCCTCCCAGAGTCCGCCATTAGCCCCACCAAAGAGCCCGGGTAGGCTCCAGTGGCCAAACCAACCAACTGGGAGGGAACCCAGACCCACCTATTAGCAGACAAGCAGATTAAAGTTTTACTGAGCTCTGTCCACCAGAGCAACACCCAGATCTACCACCACCAGTCCCTCCCATCAGGAAACTTGCACAAGCCTCTTAGCTCCATCCAACATAGGGCAGACAGTAGAAGCAAGAAGAGCTACAATCCTGCCGCCTGTGGAACAAAACCCACATTCACAGAAAGATAGACAAGATGAAAAGGCAGAGGGCTATGTACCAGATAAAGGAACAAGATAAAACCCCAGAAAAACAACTAATTGAAGTGGAGATAGGCAATCTTCCAGAAAAAGAATTCAGAATGATAGTGAAGATGATCCAGGACCTCGGAAAAAGAATGGACGCAAAGATCGAGAAGATGCAAGAAATGTTTAACAAAGACCTAGAAGAATTAAAGAACAGATACCAGAAGAATTAAAGAACAGAGATGAAAAATACAATAACTGAAATGAAAAATACACTAGAAGGAATCAATAGCAGAATAACTGAGGCAGAAGAACAGATAAGTGACCTGGAAGACAGAATGGTGGAATTCACTGCCATGGAACAGAATAAAGAAAAAAGAACGAGAAGAAATGAAGACAGCCTAAGAGATCTCTGGGACAACATTAAACACAACAACATTCGCATTATAGGGGTCCCAGAAGGAGAAGAGAGAGAGAAAGGACCCGAGAAAATATTTGAAGAGATTATAGTCGAAAACTTCCCTAACATGGGAAAGGAAATAGCCACCCAAGTCCAGGAAGTGCAGAGAGTACCAGGCAGGATAAATCCAAGGAGAAACACACCGAGACACAGAGTAATCAAATTGACAAAAATTAAAGACAAAGAAAAATGATTGAAAGCAACAAGGGAAAAACAACAAATAACATACAAGGGAACTCCCATATGTTAACAGCTTATCTCTCAGCAGAAACTCTACAAGCCAGAAGGGAGTGGCATGATACATTTAAAGTGATGAAAGGGAAGAACCTACAACCAAGATTACTCTACCTGGCAAAGATCTCATTCAGATTTGACGGAAAAGCTAAGAGAATTCAGCACCACCAAACTAGCTCTACAACAAATGCTAAAGGAACTTCTCTAAGTGGGAAACACAAGAGAAGAAAAGGACCTACAAAAACAAACCCATAACAATTAAGAAAATGGTAATAGGGACATACATATCGATAATTACCTTAAATGTGAATGGATTAAATGCTCCAACCAAAAGACACAGGCTCGCTGAATGGATACAAAATCAAGACCCATATATATGCTGTCTACAAGAGACCCACCTCAGACCTAGGGACACATATAGACTGAAAGTGAGGAGATGGAAAAAGATATTCCATGCAAATGGAAATCAAAAAAAAGCTGGAGTAGCAATACTCATATCAGATAAAATAGACTTTAAAATAAAGAATGTTACAAGATGGGCTTCCCTGGTGGCACAGTGGTTGAGAGTCTGCCTGCTAATGCAGGGGACATGGGTTCGAGCCCTGGTCTGGGAGGATCCCACATGCCGTGGAGCAACTAGGCCCGTGAGCCACAACTACTCAGCCTGTGCATCTGGAGCCTGTGCTCCGCAACAAGAGAGGCCGCAATAGTGAGAGGCCTGTGCACCACGATGAAGAGTGACCCCTGCTTGCCACAACTAGAGAAAGCCCTCGCACAGAAACGAAGACCCCACAGCAAAAATTAATTAATTAATTAATAAACTCCTACCCCCAACATCTTCTTTAAAAAACAAAAAAGAATGTTACAAAAGACAAGGAAGGACACTACATAATGAATGATCAAGGGATCAATCCAAGAAGAAGATATAACAATTATAAATATATATGCACCCAACATAGGAGCACCTCAATACATAAGGCAACAGCTAACAGCTATAAAAGAGGAAATCGACAGTAACATAATAATAGTGGGTAACTTTAACAGCTCACTTACACAAATGGACAGAGCATCCAAACAGAAAATTAATAAGGAAACACAATCTTTAAATGACACAATAGACCAGATAGATTTATTTGATATCTATAGGACATTCCATCCAAAAACAGCAGATTACAATTTCTTCTCAAGCGTGCACGGAACATTCTCCAGGATAGATCACATCTTGGGCCACAAATCAAGCCTCAGTAAATTTAAGAAAATTGAAATCATATCAAGCATCTTTTCTCACCATAACGCTATGAGATTAGAAATCAATTACAGGGAGAAAAACATAAAAAACATAAATACATGTAGTCTAAACAGTACATTCTAAATAACCAAGAGATCACTGAAGAAAACAAAGAGGAAATAAAAAAATACCTAGAGACAAATTACAACGAAAACACAAAGATCCAAAACCTATGGGATGCAGCAAAAGCAGTTCTAAGAGTGAAGTTTATAGCAATACAAGCCTACCTCAAGAAACAAGAAAAATCTCAAATAAACAATCTAACCTTACAGCTAAAGGAACTAGAAAAAGAAGAACAAACAAAACCCAAAGTTAGTGGAAGGAAAGAAATCATAATGATCAGAGTAGAAATAAATGAAACAGAAACAAAGAAAACAATAGCAAGGATCAATAAAACTAAAAGTTGGTTTTTTGAGAAGATAAACAAAATTAACCATTAACCAGACTCATCAAGAAAAAGAGGGAGAGGGCTCAAATCAATAAAATTAGAAATGAAAAAAAGAAAAGTTACAACAGACACTGCAGAAATACAAAGCATCCTAAGAGACTACTACAAGCAACTCTATGCCAATAAAATGGACAACCTGGAAGAAATGGACAAATTCTTAGAAAGGCAAAATCTTCCAAGACTGAACCAGGAAGAAATAGAAAATATGAACAGACCAATCACAAGTAATGGAATTAAAACTGTGATTAAAAATATTCCAACAAACAAAAGTCCAGGACAAGATGCCTTCGCAGGTGAATTTTAACAAACATTTAGAGAAGAGCTAACACCCATCCTTCTCAAACTCTTCCAAAAAACTGCAGAGGAAGGCACAATCCCAGACTCATTCTATGAGGCCACCATCACCCTGATACCAAAACCAGACAAAGATACTACAAAAAAAGAAAATTACAGACCAATATCACTGATGAACATAGATGTAAAAATCCTCAACAAAATACTAGCAAAGAGAATCCAACAGCACATTAAAAAGATCATACACCATGATCAAGTGGGATTTACCCCAGGGATTCAAGGATTCTTCAATATACACAAATCAATCAATGTGATACACCATATTAACAAATTGAAGAATAAAAACCATATGATGATCTCAATAGATGCAGAAAAAGCTTTTGACAAAATTCAACACCCATTTATGATAAAATCTCTCCAGAAAGTGGGCATAGAGGGAACCTACCTCAACATTATAAAGGCCAGATATGACAAACCACAGAAAACATCATTCTCAATGGTGAAAAACTGAAACCATTTCCTCTAAGATGAGGAAAAAGACAAGGATGTCCACTCTTACCACTGTTATTCAACACAGTTTTGGAAGTCCTAGCCACAGCAATCAGAGAAGAAAAAGAAATAAAAGGAATAGAAATTGGAAAAGAAGAAGTAAAACTGTCACTGTTTGCAGATGACATGATACTATACATAGAGAATCCTAAAGATGCCACCAGAAAACTACTAGAGCTAATCAATGAATTTGGTGAAGTTGCAGGATACAAAATTAATGCACAGAAATCTCTTGCATTCCTATACACTAATGATGAAAAATCTGAAAGAGAAATTAAGGAAACACTCCCATTTACCATTGCAACAAAAAGAATAAAATACCTAGGAATAAACCTACCTAGGGAGACAAAAGACCTGTATGCAGAAAAGTATAAGACACTGATGAAAGAAATTAAAGATGATACAAACAGGTGGAGAGATATACCATGTTCTTGGATTGGAAGAATCAATATTGTGAAAATGACTATACTACCCAAATCAATCAA
The DNA here is from genome assembly GCF_963455315.2 of Globicephala melas. Lineage (NCBI taxonomy): Eukaryota > Metazoa > Chordata > Mammalia > Artiodactyla > Delphinidae > Globicephala > Globicephala melas. Next base: position 30,635,757 of record NC_083325.1, on the reverse strand, counting down.
CAGATTCAATGCAATCCCTATCAAATTACCAATGGTGTTTTATTTACAGAACTAGAACAAAATATCTTTTTTTAAACATCTTTATTGGAGTATAATTGCTTTACAGTGGTGTGTTAGTTTCTGCTTTATAACAAAGTGAATCAGCTATACATATATATATGTCCTCATATCTCTTCCATCTTGCGTCTCCCTCCCTCCCACCCTCCCTATCCCACCCCTCTAGGTCATCACAAAGCACTGAGCTGATCTGCCTGTGCTATGCGGTTGCTTCCCACTAGCTATTTATTTTAGGTTTGGTAATATATATATGTCCATGCTATTCTCTCACTTTGTCCCAGCTTACCGTTCCTCCCCCCATATCCTCAAGTCCATTCTCTAGTAGGTCTGTGTCTTAAAAAAATCTTAAAATTTATATGGAGACACAAAAGACCCCGAATAGTCAAAGCAGTCTTGAGGGAAAAAAATGGAGCTGGAGGAATCAGACTTCCTGACTTTAGACTATACTACAAAGCTACACTAATCAAGACAATATGGACTTCCCTGGTGGCACAGTGGTTAAGAATCCCCCTGCCAATGCAGGGGACACGGGTTTGAGCCCTGGTCCGGGAAGATCCCAGATGCCTCGGAGCAACTAAGCCCGTGAGCCACAACTACTGAGCCTGTGCTCTAGAGCCCGTGCTCCACAACGAGAAGCCACCGCAATGAGAAAGAGTAGCCCCCGCTCGCCACTACTAGAGAAAGCTGGTGCGCAGCAATGAAGATCCAACACAGTCAAAAATAAATAAACAAATGAATAAATTTTTTAAAACAAGACAACATGGTACTGGCACAAAAAAAAGAAATATCGATCAATGGAACAGGATAAAAAGCCCAGAGATAAAACCACGCACCTACGGTCAACTAATCTATAACAAAAGAGGCAAGGATATACAATGGAGAAAAGACAGTCTCTTCAATAAGTGGTGCTGGGAAAACTGGACAGCTACATGTTAAAGAATGAAATTAGAACACTCCCTAACACCATACACAAAAGTAAACTCAAAATAGATTAGAGACCTAAATGTAAAACTGGACACTATAAAAAAAAAAAAGAGGAAAACATAGGAAGAACACTCTTTGACATAAATCACAGCAAGATCTTTTTTCATCCACCTCCTAGAGTAATGGAAATAAAAACAAAAATAAACAAATGGGGCCTAATGAAAATTAAAAGCTTTTGCAAAGCAAAGGAGACTACAAACAAGATGAAAAGACAACCCTCAGAATGGGAGAAAATATTTGCAAGTGAATCAACAAAGGATTAATCTCCAAAATATATAAACAGCTCATGCAGCTCAATATTAAAAAAACAAACAACCCAATCAAAAAATGGGCAGAAGACCTAAATAGACATTTCTCCAAAGAAGACATACAGATGGCCAAGAAGCACATGAAAAGCTGCTCAACATCACTAATTATTAGAGAAATGTAAATCAAAACTGCAATGAGGTATCACCTCACACCAGTTAGAATGGCCATCATCAGAAAATCTACAAACAACAAATGTTGGAGAGGGTGTGGAGAAAAGGGAACCCTCTTGCACTGTTGGTGGGAATGTAAATTGATACAGCCACTATGGAGAACAGTATGGAGGTTCCTTAAAAAACTAAAAATAGAATTACCATATGACCCAGCAGTCTCACTACTGGGCATATACCCAGAGAAAACCATAATTCAAAAAGACACATGCACTCCAGTGTTCATTGCAGCACTATTTACAATAGCCAGGTCATGGAAGCAACCTAAATGCCCAACGACAGATGAATGGATAAAGAAGATGTGGTACATATATACAATGGAATATTACTCACCCATAGAAAGGAATGAAATTGGGTCATTTGTAGAGACGCGGATGGATCTAGAGACTGTCATACAGAGTGAAGTAAGTCAGAAAGAGAAAAGCAAATATCGTATATTAATGCATATATGTGGAACCTACAAAAATGGTACAGATGAACCGGTTTGCAGGACAGAAATAGAGACACAGATGCAGAGAACAAACGTATGGACACCAAGGGGGGAAAGTGGCGGGGGTGGTGGTGGTGGTGTGATGAATTGGGCGACTGGGATTTACATGTATACAGTAATATGTATAAAATGGATAACTAACAAGAACCTGCTGTATAAAAAAATAAAATAAAATTCAAAAAAATAAAAATGGGCCAATGATCTGAATGGATACGTCTCCAAAGAAGATATACAGATAGCCAATAAACACACGAAAAGATATTCAATATCACGTCACTAAGGAAATGCAAATCAAAATGTCAGTGAGATGCCACTTCACAGCCACTAAGATGACTAAGAAAAGATAGACAATAACAAGGGTATAGAAAAACTGGAACCTTCATACATTGTTGATGGTATTACAAAATGGTGCAGCCACTTTGGAAAACTGATCGTTCTTCAAAATGTCAGAGTTACCATATGACTCCCAAGAGAATCTTTATCTATATCTATCTATATCTATATTTATATCTATATATGCCCAATGGAATTGAAAACATACAAAAATTTGTACTGGTGTTCACTGTAGTAGTATTCATAAAAGTCAGAAAGTAGAATCAATCCAAATGTCCAACAACTGATGAATGGGTAAACAAAATATGATATATCCATACAATGAAATATTATTTGGCCATAAAAGGGAATGAAGTTCTGACACATGCTACAGCATGGATGAATGAGCCTTGATATATTAGGCTAAGTGAAAGAAGCCAGACATAAAAAGCCTTACCTTCCATTTAAATGAAACATCTAGGATAAGCAAATGCACAGAGACAGAAAGAGGAGTGGTTGCTAGGGTTGAAAGGCGGGACTGGGAGTGACTGCCATTGAGTGTGATGTTTCTTTCTGGGGTAATGAAAGGTTGCACTACTCTGTGAATATACTAAAAATCGCTGAATTGTAACATTTTAAAAGGGTGAATTTTATGTTATGTGATTTATGTTTCAATAAATCTGTCATTAAAAATAAAGGGAAAATATTTGGAACACAAATAACAAAGGGTTAATTTCCTAAAATAAGAATTTTTACAATAAGAAAAAAGCAAACCCACTAGAAAAAATGAGCAAAGTGCATAAAAAGACAGCTTATGAAAAAGAAAAAAAATGATTTTTTTGGCGATGTGGCTTGTGAGATATTTCCCCAACCAGGGATCAAACCCAGGCCCCCAGCAATGGAAGAACGGAGTCCTAACCACTGGACTCCCAGGGAATTCCCGAAAAATGATTTTAAACGTCCCAAATTCAACCTTACAATAAGCAAGAGGCAAATGAAAACAAGACTTCAGCAAAGTGACACAAAAGATAAATGTTATCACATGAGGATGTGGAGAAATAGGCAGTGTACACTATTGTGGGCGTGTAAACTGCAATATCGTCTTTAAAAGGATGTAAATAAACTTAAAACACACTTTGACTTAGCAATTCCACTTTTAAGATTTCATGAGTTCTAGTCTCACATGAACACAAAATATGTACAGGGGTACTCCATGCAAGGCTGTCCATAACTGCACAAGAACAGAAGCAGCCTAAGAGCTAACTAAATAAATCATGGTGTAACCATACAATATGCTACTATAGAGCCCCTAAAACGAATCAGATTTATATGTATTGATAAGGAACCAATATCAAGATATATTGTGGAGTAAAAAAAGGTATAATACTTCGTGTACAATGTGATACTCTTGATTTAAAAAAGAAAAAAGACAGGGGAGATACACACATATAGAATATGTTGCCTCAGAAGAAGGGACTGGGGACTTGAGAAACAGAAAGTGGGAAGGAGATATACATTTCACTGTTCCATACGATTTGAATTTTAAACTTGTACTAGTATCACTTATTACAGATTCTATATTGAAAGCATACATAAACAAGTAACACAATTTGTAAATGACAGGGATAGAGTAGGATTAGTTAGTTTAGAAATCCCACTAGGGGATTAAAGAGAGAAAGGGAATTTTAAGGGAGTTTGGGAGACTGATGTAAGCTAATGACCACTCAAGAAAAGAATCCAGTAACCTAGCAACAGTCCACACTATCTTGAAGGAAGACCAGGTGCATCCAAACACCAGACACACTCAAGCCACAAATCCTGGTAGTTACAACACAAGACAATAGATATGGGGTCTGAATCTTGTTACATGAAGTCAGGGAGTTAATGATCCTTGAAGAGTAGCATTTCTGCATGTAGCCAAGACAGGAATATAGATGAAAGGGGAAAGAAACTAGGTGAGAGGGGACATTATACAAAAACTTGAGATGGATTACCATATCTTAGTATAATTTACCACCCTTTTGCTAATATACATATGATTTAAATAGCGCCAAGGCAGTCCGGGTTAGACCAGATAGGGTCAAAGGAGGAACCGATGATGTAAGCCTTGACGTCTGCCCAAGACTGAGGAAGAAGGTGGTGTTCTCCTCTCCCCACTTTTTCTTTGATTATAAAAATATAGCCCTCTTTGTTCTCAGGGCTGTGCTCCCCTGCTGTCCAGCTCGTATCTCTCACAAGCCTCCTATGCTAATAAACTCACTCTTCACCTGCCACTTTGCCTCACGCTGAATTCTCTGAGCTTCAGTAAGTCCTGACACCAGGTGAGCAGTTTCAACTAAAAGACAGTGGGTTCGAGTCCCCTCCTAAGTCAGGGATTGTGGGTTCAATTCCCAATGTGAGGTGCAGGGGGGTTGGAGTCCTGGTCTGAGTTTTGGTTGGGTCCCACCCAAGAAGGAGTGCAGTTTCATAAAGAACCTGTATTTTTGAATCCTGCCTAGGAAAGCGTCTCCTCTCCCTGGCAAGTTTACTCAACAGCCTCCTCAGATGGTGTAAACGGACTGGTGCTGGAAGAGCTACCCCACGAACACTCCCTGTACTGCTGGGTTTTCAGCCCCGTACTATTCGGCTGTAGAGCTATATACAGTTTGGTGAATGCTGTTTAAGGCTTGTGAAGCACAGTAAGTGAAGAGAACGATCACCATAAATAAAACATAAACTTGCTAACGTTTACTGAGTACAAGTAAGCTTTTCCCATGCATTTACTCATGTATGCTCACCACGATCCTGTGAAGTAGGTATTATTTTATCTTAGAGATGAAGAAACTGGCTCAGAGAAAGTAGTGATTTGATTAATGTCCCTCAGCCGGCCTCTAGATAATCTAACGTGAGTTTGGAATCTGCTGGATTCCGTCAAACCACAAGTGAGAGGAAGGGGCAGGACTAGAAGCCAGGACTCTCAACTCCAGGTCCAGGGTGCTTCCATTGCCCCGCACTGCCTCGGAAGAGTGGAGAAAGGCCTTCGGGGCCACGCAGACAAGACCCCTGTCATCCGGCCTGCGGGACCCGCACCTCCCACCTGGCTTCCGGGATGCGGCCAGCCCCCGGACGCACCCACCCGGGGACCTGCTTCCCGGCATCCTCCCCGCGCGACCGCTCACTTCCGGTCCTAAGTAGGCCCAAGCAGAAGCATCACCTGCCTGGCACCCTGCTCTTGGGAAACGCTATCCGCCGGGATTCCCAGCTCTACGCCCTTGTCCCATTGCCGCCCCCGCCTTCTGTCAACACAGCCCCCTTACCTGCCCTGCGCCCCCCACCCCGCCGTCCCAGGCCCCCAGCTGATGACCGCCCTCACCTCCTCTCTCTTCGCCTGCCACGGCCTTTTACAAACGCGGCCAAACTGTTCGCTGTAACGACAGTCGTTATTGGTCAGAGCCGCCCACGCGCGGCGAGAGCCCGCCCACCTCAGCTAGCGTTGTCTGACGGGAGTTGTAGTTTCCTCCTCCTGGAGGCGGCTGACAATTGGGGAATCCCGTGGTGGAATCTGCCCCTACCTGGCGGTAGTACTACTTAGGTTCTTTGCTGTGGAAAGAGTGCTTCTGGCCAACCCTGCTGGTACTGGAAGGCACAGACAACTCTAGGGCTGGTCATGACTGTTTCAGGCCTGAGTGAGTCCTATTTCTGAGTAGAATTCCATTGGTCATTGATGCAAAAATCAACTTAGATTTTCTACATTATTAGCAGATGCCGGCTGCGATTTAGTGTTTTGTCAAGGGGATCTTGTCCACCAAAGTATTTGCTGCTTCTATCACTTGTGTGTTTGCATCAAGTTATCTTTTTCTCCCTTAATTATACTCTGACATATTACTTGAACGTTTTCCCGTATTAGGCGTTGGAATTGGGTTCTGGTATGACCTAGTTTTGGTCCTTGGAATCGCACAGAATAAGTCTAATAAATAAGTCTAATCAAATAAATAAATTCGTGCTCCTGAGTACAAATATGTTAAGGGTGAGGCCTGTGTGTGTGTGTTGGAAAACTCTGGAATGAGATTTCCTGCACCTTTAGCTTTCATCCTGATACTTATTAGTGGTGGCACTGTGGGCCGGTTGCCTGAGAACTGTCAACGGAAATAATAAAAATATTTAAAATAAAAAAAATGTGAGAGCTGTGAGTTTCAGTTTTATTCAGGGACTTACTTAGGACTATAGTCAGGGAGACAACCTCTCAGATAGCTTTGAAGAAGTGATCTGAAGAGGTATGGGGAGAGGTTAGTACATCTGTGATTTTGGAGAAGGGGTATGTGTAATCAAGCACACAGCTTGGTAGAAGATTGCTGCTGGTCACAAGGCACAGATAATGATTTCAGTGTTTTTCTAAGTATGGGAAGATGCAAGAAACTGGGTTCATAAAATCCCCCGAAAATATCTATATGAAGTCCTATTCTGCCAGTTTTCCCAGAGCATGGAGTGCCCCATTTCTGATCTCCACCCTGAACTCCTTTCAGGGTGTGTTGAAGGTCAGTGACTGCAGTGGCTAATGACTTAATCCTTGTTGAGCCAGAAGGTGAGTGACATTCTTTAGCTGGTAGAACCGTAGTCTTCTCAACTGTTAATAAGAGAAGTGGTCCCTTTCATGATTAAGGTTTGCTATGTTGTTTCTTAAACTGGAGGTAGGGGGAGACGGGCACATTTTTTTCCAGAAAATTTTTCCAATTTTGTCTTTCCATTTCAATTATAAGGTTTTAAATGATCATCAGTATATCCTGTATCATCTAGATGATCACCTAGTAATACTGTGGGGTTTCAATGCCTGGTTGTGTTTATGATTGTATAAGTACCAAGTGATTATCTAAAGCAGTTGTTCTCAACTGGTAGCACTGCTACACATCTAGTAGATGCCATGGAAGATCCTGCAATGCACAGGACAGCCCTTACAACAAAGAATTATCTGGACCAAAATGTCAGTAGTGCCACAATTGAGAGACCCTGTTGTAAAGAGTGTTTAAATTTTTTTCAGTGGAATTGCCCAAATGTGTCCTAAGAGATCTGTGGGTTTTCTGCTGAGACACATTATCTGTTCCAGCCAGAAAGGAAGCTATCAAGCAACCCCATTCTAAAAGAGGTTTCTTTCTTCCAAGCCAGACACTCAGGGTTCTTCCATTCCTCCTTCAAAGAAGGGTCTTTGAAGAAACATTGCCATCATCGAAGTCCTTTCTGAGCCCTCTTCTCATAAATAGGATTCTCAGAATTGCACAATATTCTCAAGTTATGGTTCATTATGGTATGTTAATTTTCAGTATGTTAATATTTTTTACCCAGTCACTTTACTTAATTCTCTCATTGTTTTTTTTGTTTTTAATATATATAGACTATTTTTTTAAAGTTTACTTTTGTCCGCGTCGGGTCTCAGTTGCAGCACGCAGGCTTTCTAGTGGCACACAGGCTCCAGAGTATGCAGGCTCTGTAGTTTGTGGTGCGTGGGCTCAGTTGCCCCGTGGCATGTGGGATCTTAGTTCCCCAACCAGGGATCAAACCCACATCCCCTGCATTGGAAGGCGGATTCTTAACCACTGGACCACCAGGGAAGTCCCTGCCCATTAATTTCTAACCTTTCTTTTCTAATATAAGCATTTAAGGGTATACATTACTTTCAAAGGGCCATTTTATTTGCATTCCACAAATTTTGATAGACAATATTTTTATTTTCTTTAAATTTTAAATAATTTAAAATTTTCACTATGGAGTCTTCTTTGACTCATAAGTTATTTATACATGCGTTTTCGTAACTGATTTCTAACCTAACTTCTTTATGGTCAGAAAACATGATAGGCTACTTTTTTTGATCTCATAGAAACTCTGCTTTATTTATTTATTTGTTAATAGATGAATAATAGCTTCTGATATTTAAAGGCATTTCCAATAAAAAGAATTTGTGTGGTATTGGCACATTAGAACAATTATTCACAGTTCTTTGATTTTTGCCAATTGGCAATAATTATTCTTCAACTTCCCTTACCCTTCTAACTCCTGTGACCTTTAAAAACCAATATTTTCTTAAGTATTCCATGTGTGCTTGAGAACAGATGTGTATATATTTTCTTTGCTATTAATTTGGCTACATCAGCTTCATTTACGGTTTCCTGGTATATATCTTTCTGCATACTTTTGTTTTAGATGTTGCTTCTAAGCAGTGCATCTAGATTTTAAAAATCCAATTAGACAATCTCTTTTATTAGCTTCGTACATGTATTATGCTTGTTAATCCATTTGGAATTATTTCTACCATCTAAGATTGGTTTGTCTGGCTTTCTCTGTTTCTTTTCTTCTTCTGCCTTCTTTTGGATTTTTTTGTTACCTCCTCTTTTGGGAAGTTATATGCTCTATTTTTATTATTTTAGTGACGATCCTTTACATTTTAACTCAAGGCCAAAGCTAATACATTTTTCTGCTATTCTCCTGAAAAAAAATACAGTGATCTTAGAACACTTTAACCACCTCCTGTCATATATATTATTATTATCCAGTATTTTATTTTAGTTCTCCCTTAGAAGAAGGCACTATTATTGTTGCTTTAGATTAAACTACATATGTATAAATTTCTTTGCTTACCATTTCTTTTTGCAGCTCAGACGTTTGTTTGGGGATTTTTTTCTCCCTGAAATATACGCTTTAGAAGTTCATTTAGTATTGGATTTATTGTTGGCAAATTCTCTTGGCTTTTCTTTTTCTATTTCATCCTCATTCTTGTATGATTGCTTTAAGTTGGTTGTTTCTTTCAGCACATTGAAGATACCCCTCTGAATTCTGGCCCATCGTCTTGCTGTTGAAACATTTGATGTCAATCTAATTGTCATATCATTGTAGTAGTCTTTTTTCTCCCCCTCTCTGCTGCTTTTAAAATCTGTCTTTGATAATCTGCAATTTGACTATATATGTAAGCATGGACTTCATTTTATTTATCTTCCTTGGGATTCATTGTGGATCTTGTCTGAGAATTCCTACCCTTCAATAATTCGGGAAAATTCTCAGCCCTATCTCTTCGAATACTTCCCATCCCAAATTGTTTTCTCTCTTTATGGAACTCCAGTTTAAATATATTTTAGATTTCCCATTCTATTCTCCATGCTCTCTTCATATTTTCTACCTCTTTGTCTCTGCACTGTTGTACTGTTCCAATTCACAGATGTCTTCAGCTGTATCTAATTTGGTTTTGCCAGTCCATTGAATTTTTAATTTTAGCTTTTGTGTTTTTAATTTCTACAGGATCTATTAGTTTCTTTAAAAATTCTGCCTAATCATTCAATAGTTACTTCTTGCTCATATTTTTACTGCATCTTTTACTTCTAAAGACATATGATATATAGTTATCACATATTCAACATGTGATTATTATAATGTCTTAAAGTCCTTGGAGGTCAAATGGACAAAGGATACAGACAGGTCACAGAAAAGAAACACAAACAGCCAACTATCATGGGAACAAATCACTAACTTTACTTACAATTAGGGAAATAAAAGAGATCATTTTACATGCATCAGATTGGCAAAAATAAAGGCTTAATAACAACCAGCACTGGTAAAAGTAGGGGGGCAAACGAGTGCTTTCGGACATTATTGGTTGGAGTGTAAAATGGTACAGCTTTTAAGAGCTGTACCATTATAACTGTACCATTATAAAGAGCTGAACGTTATAAAGTACCAATATAATTTGACAATATATATCATACAGTTTTTGCAATTTACATTCTTTAATCCATCATTCAATTGAGTATCCTAGAAAAACAGTACACACATGCACACAAACGCATTCTTTAACTGTTGTTCCGATTTTCTGTGTAAACGGAGGTGAATGTTTTTTGTTGTGTATTTCCGAATGAAGAGTGGGGTTGTTTTTTTGGTGGTCATTTACTTATCTTTGTGATTTATTCATAGTTTATTGTATTGAGATTTTAAAAAATTATTGCTTTTTAAAACCCATCTCCTCTTTCCTCTCTCCTTCCGTCTATAGCCCACTTAATCGGGAAGGCAGAGGCTGCACTAGTTAACTATCCCCACCTCCCACTCCTTTACAGTCCACATTTTGCTCCTACTTCTTCACTGAAAATGATTTTTTTTTTTTTTTTTTGCGGTACGCAGGCGTCTCACTGTTGTGGCCTCTCCCGCTGCGGAGCACCGGCTCCGGACGCGCAGGCTCAGCGGCCATGGCTCACGGGCCCAACCGCTCCGCGGCATGTGGGATCTTCCCAAACCGGGACACGAACCCGTGTCCGCTGCATTGGCAGGCGGACTCTCAACCACTGCGCCACCAGGGAAGCCCAAAATGCTCATTTTTAAAGTCACCAATTACTCCCTCATTGCTAAATCTAGTGGACTTTTTTTCACAACTTGTATTTTTCCCCTCTGCCAAATTTGACTCATCACTACTTGAATGTTTTCCTCCTTGATTTCTGCAACATCATGGACCCGCAGTATTTCTCCCACCTGTCTGGCAGCTCTTCATCATTCTCCTCTGCAAGCTTCTCTGTCTCTGTCCCCTTCAATACTGATAGACCTAAGAGTTCTGTCCTCAGTCCTCTTCTCACTCTAGTGTCTCTCTGGGTGATTGCCACTCCATGGGTTGAACTACCACCTAAATGCTGATGACTCCCATCTCTATTTCAGCCTGGACCTCCCTTCCAAATTCCATATCATTACCTACTGGCTATTTCTACCTGAATGTCACACATGTCCAAGCACCACATTTTGAAAGGCAGACCTCATTAGCTTTCATCTTCTGCCCTGTAACTAGCATCTATCCTTACTCACCCCCGCAAACTGCGCTTCTTCCTTTTCCTACCCCAGTAACTAGTCCCAACCATCCATCTAATTGCTCATGCCAGGAACCTGGAAGACATCTTGACTAAAAACAAATTAGATCAATGGCTCCCTAGGACCTTTAAGTTAAAAAAAAGTTCAAATTACTTGGCATGGCATAAAGAATTGGCCCTGGTTTGGTCCTTTAGTTTTAGCTCTCATCACCTCATACCCAGTACTCTAGCTGGTAGTACTATCAGCACATGGTAGAAATCCATTTGGTTAAAACAAGATTGAGATAAATTGATTGATTTACTACCTACTGGGTATATACAGCACTGAAGAAAAGTCACCAGCTTTTAGTGGGCAACACAGGTTTTAATGATATAATCGCACAAATACATAATTTAAAATGATGACAAATGCTATAAAGGAAAAGTAAACATAAGATGGCTTGAGAGCTACTGATTTAGATTGTGGGTAAAGAAAGGAAGGCATTTTAGAGGAAGGGACATTTAAGTGGAGAGTTGAAGACAAAGAGCAGACAAAAGGCATGCACATGGCAGGGCTCTGCAATGGGAGTCTCGGTCCCCAGTCCACTCTTCTTGGCCTTGCTTTGTGAAACATTTCTTCTTTGCCAGTTGGCTCAATGTTAGGCTTTGTCAATAGAGGGCACTGGGGGAACATGGCAAGGTGATGGTGACAGGAAGGCACATTCCTTATGGGTTCTGGTTCTCTTTCTTTTCAGCGTGCAAGCCAATGGATCAGTGTACAGAAGACCCAGTGGCGCTCGCATCAGTGGTTCTCTGGACCTGCCCCGGCTGCACCCTCAGGCCACACTTTACTTACCTGCAGCTGCTTCCATGGCAGCTTTGGCTGCACCACTCTCGAGGACTGACAGATAAAATACAGGACACCCAGTTAAACAACAAATGACTTTTAGTATGTTTCTTGCAATATTTGCGATTGTGCTTTCACTTGCTAATTCTGGCAACCCTATAGCTCCCCCACATGGTGGACCATTTCTAAAGATTATCTCCAGCCCACCCACCTCTGGCCAATGGCAGGCAGCTTCTAAGGACCAGGCCTGGCCCACGCCCTCTGGCATGTTTGTTCAGCAGGTGGCACGTTCCTATGATAATCAAGCCCACTTTGAAGAGGTGAGAAACTCAGTGCTCTCCTAAACCCTTAGTTTCTGCATTGTCCCCTCTGTCCATAAATAGTAGCTGCTTTTTTTTGCGCCTGCAATTTCTGGATCCCTTTTAGTAGTTAACCACTTTTTATTATTTAACAACTATTCACATTAAAATTTCCCTTTTCAAAATTTAGTGTTGGCTTCTGTCTCCTTGACTGGACCTTAACTGATACAAAGTGTTTACTTATTCAGGAAACTGAAAGATGAGTGTGGAGTGGAAGGGCTTATGGGAGACTGGAGAATGGCTTGCTGTGAAGTTGGGTAAGCACAGATTGCATTTGTAGAAGGCTCTGCGGGCCACCTTAAAGATGTTAGATTACTGCTAAATACAATTTGAAACAAAGACTTTCAAGCAGGGGAGTGTCATGATCAGATTTACATCTGTTAAAAGATTCCTTTGGTCTTCTGATTCTGGTAGAAATGTTAGCAGCCTGGTTCTGGATCTTTCCACTTCTGGAAACCACAGGGAGCGACAAGGAAAACATGACCAACTGACTCCCACAAACAGTTATCTTAAGTGAAACTAGGGATGCAAAGAAAACGTATACATTCCACATTGAGTGGAAGTGTGGTACTGGATGGGAGGCCAACTGAGTGCCATGGGGGAAGGACAGGGAGTGAGGAGGGGGCTGGTAGTGGCAGACCTCAGAAATCACTCGCAAATATTCACTCTGAGAAGAGAGCCAAACCCTGAGTGGAGCCTGCTGTGGGGAGGACTGAACAAGCATATGAGTGTGGGAGAGGCAGGGAGGGAAGGTGTGTGAAGTGCCTAAGGGCTCCAGAGGTGATGTCTTTCAGAAAGCAAGTTAGGGGATCTCATTGAAGACATGAGTTAGGTCCCTTAATGTAGCAGATGAAGGAACCAAGGGAGCTCAGAGCTGGCAGAGAACTTCTGAACAAGATCACATCCCAGAGAAGACCCATGGCTACACTTTTAAGGAGACAATTCATTGTAGCCACAGAGGGAGGTGAGAAACCTCGACAAGGTCTTTCCCCTTCATCCTCCTGCTGGTACTTGGTCTAGGAAAAACCAACTGTTTCAAATATGAACAAATAGGAATAAGCACAGCATTTGTATCAAGATACTGTAATTAAAAATAAGACGGCAAAACTTACCTAGAGTTTCCCTGGAGAAGACTCACAGGAAAAATGTTCCCACAAAGCAGTTGAAAATAATATAGACATTCCAATATGAATTTTAAAAATCTAATGAAGTGAATGCAGCTAAGAAAAACAAGAATTCAGGGAAGAGACATCCCTGAAGTCAAACAAAAATTGGTGGAATTTAGAAAACAGAAAAAAATTTTTTTTCAGAAATGAAGATTACATTAAAAGGAACACAAGTGAGTCTGGATACCACAGGAAGCATATTAAGGAACGGAGATTAGAAGTGAAAAACGCCAACAAAAAGGTAAAAATAATTAAGAACAAATGATAGAAATCATGTCAGGCAGAGGAAATCCAACACACAATTGGAATTGCCAAAGAAAACCAAAGCAGTGGAATAGTATTGATACAAATATTTGTGAATATAATTCAGGAAAACATGAAATATTATCTTGATGCATGTACTTGGCTCAGGGAATGTTTCCTTTCTTATAGAATGCTTTCCCTGACAACTGTCTCTTTCCATTTGCTTTTCTTCCAGTATTTAGTCTTTTCACATGCTCCATAGTTCCATAAAACATCTCACAATACACAGGCTGGCATCTCAGATAACCTTAAGTCTAGCCCTCTGACCATCAGTCTGGATTGGCTGCCAGGTCGCTTCACAGCTGCAATCCTGGGACTTCCCGTTATCTCACTCGTGTTTGATCCTGTTTCTAGACGCTACATCATATTTTTTCTTTGATTTACTCTTATTTTGATGGAGTTTATCCAGTAACTGAGAATCAGTGAACAGGAAGAAAATCTTTTGAGAACTTGCATGTCTAAAAATGTCTTTATTCTATTGTCACCCAAGACATAATTCATTCAAACTTTTGAAGACAGCACCCCATTGATCACTAGGTTCCAATGTTGCCGTTGAGTATTTTCCTTGATCCTTTTTTTACCTGGTAAATTTCTGAATATTCTCTTTATAGGTCTGGCATCCTAAAATTTCATAGTGGTATGGCTTCATATGGGTCTTTTATATTTATTGTGCAAATTCAACATTAGCTTTTTTTTAATCTTGAAACTCAAAATTTCATCAGGGAAATTTTCCTTTATTTAATAAATTCTACTCAATCCTCTATTTTCTTCCTGGAACTCCTATTGATTTAATATTAAACCTCCTGAATTGATCCATATTTATTTTTTTCCCTACACTTTTGATTTGTTATAGAACATCTCTTTTAATATTCTCACTGAATTTATTCATATTCTAATTTCTTATTGTGACATTTTATTAGTATCCTGTTCTAATTTCTTGAGTACAGTATCTTATTTGAGGATATGATAGTTGTTGAAGTTTTCTGATTCTTGAGAGTTGCTTTTATTTAGCTCTACCTTTTACAATCAAGGTTTTTCTCAATTTCTGGTGATCTTTGGCTGTCTTTATTTAGAAGTGAAGCACTAAAAACCTATTTGGAAGGTTTGTGTACGTGGGCAGGGCTTACTGATTGGTACGCTCCACTGTAAGGGGACTCTTGGCCAGTTGCTTTTTGGCGGGGACCCTCAAATGTCAGCATCTGTCTTTTCACTCAAGAGTTGCTTATTTTTCCACAGTAGGAGCCACCAAATCTTGCCTGGTGTGTTCAAGTGTGGCTGTTGGTTTTCTAGAGCTGAACACAAATAAGGAGCTAGGGATCTCATTTATCTAGTATATAAAACTGCTTAATAACTATTTTCTGCACAGCGTCTCACCCGAGCTTATTAACCCTGAGTAAGAAATCTACTTTTCCCTTTTTTAGGTGAATTACTATCAGAATAACTTAGCCTTCAACTTCAGAGACCACAGTGTAAAGTCCTATTCAACTCAGAAACATTCAAATACATTTTATCAAGGCTCTTAAATTAAAATTTGTTGTTTTGGAGGTATGCCCTTCAAGTTCTAAATAGTCAAATGCAGTGACTGGAAAAAACGTAACAACCCCCTACAAAAAGATTTTGTTTTTAGAAATCATCACTCTTTCATTGAAAGGGTTTGTTCTTTATTTCCTACAAACACATTTTATTTTTCCAATTCAACTGTAACCTCAAGAGCACCCTGTAGCTCTTGGTAAACTTAACTCTCTTTGTGTATGCAAACTAGTCCTTATCAACTGCCTTCTCAAAAGTAATAGAACTCTAACACATACAAAAGGAAGCTGAGTAAGCACAGGAACAAAACAGGAGAAGAATAAAACTAGAATGTGAATCTCATTTCAACAGGGAGAGAATATTAACAAGGAAAATGAGATCCTGATTTCATAGTGAGTTAAATCTACAGCAATTCTTTGTGGTATCAAACTAACCCGATGCAAACCATGGTTTCTGAAATAAGATTAAAAAGAAATCTAACAAATACCAGAGTGAATATAACAATATGACTAGACCAAAAAGAAAAAAAAGTCTCTCACACACAATAATCACTGCAAGAAGATCCCAAAGGTTATAGAAAACATAAAGGAACTTTAATATCCAAACAGTCAGGGCAAAGAATACTGGATTAATGACCCATTAAGTGTGAACCACTTTAGGTTCTTTACAGTACCAGATGTATTTTAAAGTAAAATCTGAATGCATATTGCAGAGAATGAATCCATTTAAAAAACTTTAATTTCCTTACCTGATACTAATACCAGTATGATTTTTAGACTGTAAATTTTTAAAATGATTTAACACTGAGAGTAAGATTTAAAGCAAAGTTAGCAATGTTCCTGAATTGCAAATTTGTTCAGTAGTAATAAGCCTTTGAGTAATGCTACTTTCTTCTCAAAAAGTAGTCAATGTACATTTTAGAATTGTGCAATAAGAAAATATTGGCTAATAAAAAGTGTTATTTCTTGAGATAGTCAAGATGAAAGAAGAACTATACTTTTGCTTGGATTATTTATGCCCAAATAATTTACCCTGCAATCCACAGATGTATAGGACATAAAATACTTTTGAATAAGAGAAAAGTGAGGGTCCTAAAATAGGAACACAAACCAGAAGAATCTAAAAACAGCATCCTGTTACTTTTTTTTGAGTATTTAAGCTGCTTTTGGTTGCATGCCCTGATCTGTAGAAGGTTAATTAACAAGGAAATAAAATTTCCAAGTGTTTAAAAAATTTACTCATCTTCCATAAAGCAACTTTTAATGTATCAACACTTAGAAAATACACAGTGACTTGATGAAACATCAGTACAACTGCATAGAATTGAGCTCCAGAGAATTATACATTTATGAGCTGTCTTTCCTGGGCTCTGGTTTACAGGAGTATTGGCTTAGAGACCAGCTTAGAGTAATCTGCTCCTACCTGGAGGATACAGGCCAGGAAACTCTTAGGATTCCATGGGCCTTTTCTGTTCCTAAATAAAACACCAGGAGCTCTCTGGTCTTAAAAACAACCAAGCATCCAAATATGTATACTGGGGACCCTTCCCCTTTGTGAGTCAAAGAAGAGGAGAGTTTGTGACTTTCGCTGAAAACAAAACAAAACAAAATCTCCCACAATTCTTCTAAGAGACTGAAATATACTAGAAATTTCAAAACTAGAACAATGCCATCAAAGATTAAACCTCTTAATGCTCGGAGCCACCCCAAAATAATAAAATTGGGAACTCCAGGAAAACAGGTACCAAAAGAATCAAAGTAATGATTGCACTGAGGATTCTCCTCTTTGAAGGCTGGTTAAGGAGGTAGGATTTCACGGTTTGTTTGTTTGTTTAACTTTTGGCCTCTGAACATTTAAAAAATGCTTTGCCCGGCGGTCATTCAGGCTAATTTTGGAGTTCACAAGAAACCCCAAGCCTGACATAAGGATATTCTACAGTTTCACAGCTATCATTTGTACATATTAAAATCAAGTTGATTTACTCTTTTTGAGTAAATATAACTAGGATATGGCAAATTAATATATTTCTTTACATACAACTTTGTGTCTCAAAGTTCTTGAAAAACAAGAGCAGATGACTTTGTATTCAAAGACTACCAAAGTGTGTATTTGATATTCACATGCAAACAAAACCTTATAAATCTCCTGTCAACTCTGCATGATGCCTTTAAGGAGGAAATGACATACAAAGTTTGCTAACTGTGCAAAATATTAAATTGCTAAAACATTTTACATAATGAAATGATACATGTAAATGTAGAAGTTGACACATGAAATTAACATGGGTCCATAAGAACTTATCACATTTCAGAGATTTTCTTTAGTAACAAGTTTTTGTTTTTATATTTCCTGGTACACAGCAAAGTTTATCACAGAAGATAAAAACCCTTTTAAACAAATTCAACAGGGAATTCTTGAGGCACCTTCTCATATAAAACACAAGATGAATGCAATTATCAATCCATCTGAGAAAAGTTTTCAATCTAAAGATCATTTTTTTCCATTTAAGTATATTTCATAGAACTTTAATAAGGCAAGACAAATTTGTGAAAAAAATGTAGATACAAAAATGATGTAAACTAATAACTTATATTAAAAAACCCCAAAGGGAAAACAGTGGAGATGGGACAGCTCAAACAATGCCTATTTCAAAAAAACCTAAAATAGAATTGTGCATAAGCTGAAGATTACAAAGAACTTCTAGACTCTGCACAGTTTTGGTTTTCCTTTTTTCTTTTTTTTTTACATCTTTATATTACATGTTTTAAATCATATCAGGAATGCAAACTAGAACTGCACACTACTTCAGTGGAAAAAAGTTCAACATTGTGCAATTTTCTGCCTCAATTTTAAAAAAGTGGCAGCAATCCCTGCATTTGTATTTGAAACAAGGATTTGAGAAACTTTATCAAAAAAGGTAATGAAGGCAAAAATTGGCAGACATCCAGCATATTGTTTCTTTTTAAAACAATGCGGATGGTAAGTAATTTCATGATTAAAAAATGAATCTTTTAAATAAATACATTGTATCTGACATTTGCACTGACTGATTTGATAAATCTTTAAGTAAACAACGGCTTTACTACACTCCCTGTAGCCTTAAGCCACTGGCTTTAGATTCTGGAGTCCTTTTTCACTGGGTTTCATACCCTGCGACTCGATACCCTGCAGGCTGATTAGGCATCATGCTGCCATTCTGTCCTGGAGGCGGCTGCACTCCATAATTTGGTCCCATCCACGGTGCAGAAGACTGTGTCTGACTGGTGCAGAACGTGAAAGAAGCAGAGGGGAGGGGAAATCCACTGGTTAAAATAAAATGTAATGCCAAGAATAAATAATGCCAAGAATAAATAACACATACGTGGGAAATATCCTTTTTCTTAAGCCCAAATATAAGAATAACTGTTATGCCAGAGAAAGCAAAGGCAAAAGCTTTTTTCTTTTAAAAACAAGCATCCTTGTAGCTTTAATTTGTACAGTTTAATTCTGTTAGTTTAATTATAGCTAAGAAAATATCCTTTATCTATAAACATTTATTCCCTTGAACTCAGAAAAACTCATCTCTAATCTCAGAAAACTGTCCATCTGGAGTTTGACATATGTTGAACAAGCCACTACTTGAAGGAAACGTGATCATTTGGCATGATACGGACTTGTATTTATATTACTCAAAGAAGAAATTAAGGTAATTATTAGTATATGTAAACTCATAAATTTTCTCAACATTACAAGATTCTTTTTAATAAAAATGGCAAAGCGTTTTAATTTCCAGTTTGTTTTTCAGAAATTTAAGTAAAATTGTAATTCAGGATGTATAAAGAAGCTTTCATATAACAATGTATGAATAAACCCTCTTGCACAAAAAAAAAGCATAATGAATAAAGCAATTAGGATCAAAATAACTGTATCCAATAAGCCTAGCAACTATTAAGTTATTTCCTTACTTAAATATTTGTTGATTCATTGCCAAGCATTACCAAAATTCTCATAACGCTGGTTATAAATCAAGACAACACATTTCTAGGCAAAATTTTAGATATTCACTTAAAACTATAAAGTAAAAACCTCTCTAAGTCTTTCAAAGGCGATGCTTTAGAAAGAAGGCACATTATCTACTAATTACTTAAAATCTCTTCCCAAGTTCTTGACATTTTCAAAGGCTAATAATAAAGGAAAAGAACAAGTATGCTTACTTAAATCCCTGCTGGTTCCATGGCTGGCCATACATTCCATATGCAGGTACCTGCCAACCATTAGGCATATATTGGCCAATTTGTTGTGCATTCCCATACCACTGGCCCCACTGGCCATAAGCTTGTGGATATCCAATTTGATTCTGCTATTAAGTAAAATTGTAACAGATAATTTAATATTATTTAAAGTTATAGGGGCATATACAGTCCTAATACACCACAAATACATAGCCATAACACATAGGGCCATAATTACAATTAAAACTAAAGGACAGGGCTTCCCTGGTGGCGCAGTGGTTGAGAATCCGCCTGCCAATGCAGGGGATGTGGGTTTGATCCCTGGTCTGGGAAGATCCCACATGATGCAGAGCAACTAAGCCCCGGGCGCTACAACTACTGAGCCTGTGCTCTAGAGCCTGTGAGCCACAACTACTGAGCCCGTGTGCTGCAACTACTGAAGCCTGCGTGCCTAGAGCCCGTGCTCTGCAACAAGAGAAGCCACCGCAATGAGAAGCCCGCGCACCTCAACAGAGTAGCCCCCACTTGTGGCAACTAGAGAAACCCCGTGCACAGCAACAAAGACCCAACACAACCAAAAATAAATAAATAAAATAAATAAATTTATATATATATTAAAAAGAAAACACTAAAGGACAAAGAAAAGTTTATAAAGTCACGGCTAATAAAAAAAAAGTGAGGTTATACTGCTTTAACTCTACAATGATGCTCTAAATGGCATACTCTTTGTAAGGCTGCAGGTTAGGGTTAGGGTTATTAAACTCAGGATAATGTTTGGGTGTTTTGTAAATTATACATATGACCGTTTCCTTTAGCTAGGGAAGATAGGGAAGATAAGGACTATTTATTCCTATATTCAGTTTACTTAAGAAAGTTATATAGTTTAGGATTTTCTTACTCCTATCTTGATGCTCCATTTCCTCATAGAAATGTTTGTGGGATCAAGTTTGAACCACTAGAACTGCCTGGAAAAACAAAGGCAGCAAAATCTGGAAGAAAATGCCAAGGTCCTAAATATATTCATAGCTTTTGTTTCAACTGAATCAAACATGCTTGTGAGGACTTCCCTGGTTGCGCAGTGGTTAAGAATCTGCCTGCCAATGCCGGGGACACGGGTTCAAGCTCTGGTTCGGGAAGATCCCACATGCCGCGGATCAACTAAGCCCATGTGCCACAACTACTGAAGCCCCCGCGCCTAGAGCCCATGCTCTGCAACAAGAGAAGCCACTGCAGTGAGAAGCCCGTGCATGCAACGAAGAGTAGCCCCCGCTCGCCGCAACTAGAGAAAGCCCACGCGCAGCAACAAGGACCCAATGCAAACAAAAATGGATGGATGGATGGATGGATGGATGGATAGATAGATAAATAAATAAATAAATAATAATTTTAAAAAAACATGCTTGTGAGTCCTCCAAATAGTATGTGAATAAATCTACTAAGTATTAGAAAAAATTTAATACCCTGTTAAGTTTGTTGCAGCATTTTAAAATCCACTGTGTGAGCATGAGTCAATCGAGGTGGTCACATTCATCATGTCACCCCTGCATCCATGAACCACTACTCTGGAACTATAATACATGAAGAGCCCTTATATGCTATCATTTTAGCTAGAAGCATTAATGACGATTATCAACAATTTCATTTAAAAATACCTATTAGCCCAGCAATTACTCTGCAAAGTCAAGAACCTTCTCACCTGTTGCACGGGATTTATCATATCAAGAGTTTCTTTGCCCCAGTAGCATTTCACAACATGGCCTTCAATGGTAGTTCCATTAACAGAAACAATTGCATGTGCTGCACTTTCATGGGAATTGAACCTATTGAAAATAATATTAAGAATTACCAATATAAATTGTTTAGTATACATATAGCTGATTCACTTTGTTATACAGCAGAAACTAACACAACATTGTAAAGCAATTATACTCCAATAAAGATGTTAAAAATAAATAGTTTAAAGTGCTTATGAATAAAACCTATTTTTAAAAATCAAACTAAGCCTGAAATATAACAGGAAGTTAATATAAAAGAATCAATAAAATGGCATATTTTCATTTTTTTTTCCCCCTCAAAGATCTTATAGTTCTGGGGAAATTTCTTTTAACAGAATGTTTTATTTGCCTTGTGTTGGAAGGAGGGAGCTATTAAAAAAGTGGCAAATATGATAAACACTAGAGAAATTTTTATTTCTTTATAACCAAAGTAAATTTTAAAGAAAACCACTAAGTTAAATGTTCAAAAATGATCTGGGGGGAAACATTTTTTTAAAAGCCACCCCTACCGAACAAAAGAATATCCTTTATCTGGAAAGACTCGAATTTCCATTATTTGTCCAAATGGCGAAAAAGTCTGACGCATTAGTTGTTCTGTTAGACAAAAAAAAAAAAAAAAAACCCGCATTAAAATCCTACAAATACCAAGCCTTTTAGCTTAAAAATTAATCTCAAGATGCCACATAGGTAAAGCCCCCATACCTGTTAGCCCAGAAGTGACACCTCCACAATACACAGTACAGTTGCTTGGACTAGACTGATTTACGACCTCATCATATGATAGCTGTTTGGTGTTTGCTGGAGAGGAAAAATTTAATATTTTTAATTCATTAAATAAAATGTTCAGAAAGAGTAAAGCAACATTAACTACACTACTGTAATGGTAATATTTACCTTGATCAAAATGCTTATTTAATACATATTACATTTGACTGAGGATTAAACCTCCCCCAAGAATGTCTAAAAATTACTCAATATTCTCTATTTAACAGGAGACTTGACATTAGAGATATAATTTATTATTTATAATTACAAAAATGAAAACTAAGTACATTTTTGAACAGTAGTCTTGATTTGCTTCTCATCTATTTCTGCAATAAGTCTCCGGGAACAGCTCTAACATTTAAAATCTAGTGTATTTTCCTCCAAAATTCCACATTTCCTTTTCTTCTCCAATTCACCTACACTCATATGTACTCTTTGGAGCTGGAGGCTTTCGGGTTGCCCAGTTAGTTCTGATTTGTCTTCCACCAAGCCACTGGCCACCCATCTGTTGAATGGCGTTTTCAGCATCCTGTTCCACACAACATTAGAAATGACAAAGAAGCCACTATTAGTTGACGTTAAACAATGGTTAGCAATAGAGAAAACTCATGGTTGCTTTTCACAAATGTTTTTTGAATGAAATGCTTTGTGAAATACACAATATATGACAGCTTTCCTAAAACACAATGGTGCTTTTAAACTATCTTTCTTTTACTTGGGTATCAGACTTTGGGAATGTTAATCACCTGAAAGACTCGAGCCCAAAAGCCCTTATTGAGGTAGCCATTGTAAAGTGCATGGAACAACCCATACTATTATGGATGAAAATTGCACTTTATACAATCCAACATGCTTTTAATGACAGTGTTTGGTTTCTCATTCATCTTACAAGTAAATACTGAACAGCTGTCATGTCCTAGACAGCAGGTTAAGTGCTAGGGAAACGTTGGTCAATGAGGTAGACATGGTCTCTGCTGCCACAGAACTTACATTCTTTTGCGGGGGACAAATAAAGTAATTACAGATTGTGGTAAATGCCATGACAGAAACAAAAGGTTGAGAGAGAGAATATCCCATGCTGAGATACAGGCATGGGAATCTACTTTAGAGCAGCATGATTAGGGAAGGTCTCTGAAATGACATTTAAGCTGAAATAGAGAGGAAGAGGAGCTAGAAAAGTCCAAACACCAGGGTGTTCCTGATAGAGGGAAAAGCACTGCAAGGTGTGTTAAGGCAGGAAAGTGTTTGGTACGCATCTTAAAGAAGCATGTGAAAGATGACTAGTTTTAATGGAATCTAGTGTGCAAAAAAGGAAAAGTGCCAGAGGAAAAAACTGATTATTTTAAGAAAGATTATCATGATCGATTTATGTTTTAAGAAGGCCATTCTTATGTTTTAAGAAGGAGAACAGTTTGGGGAGATAGTAAAAGGAAAAAGACTCTTTATGAGACTAATGCAATATCCAAATTAAAAAAACAGTCGGTAACCAGGACTAATGCAGTAGCAGTGGATGTAATCTAAAGGAAGAGTCAAGAGAATTGGTGGGGAGGGATGGGCACAGTAAGCCAAAGGGCAGGAATCAAAGATAATTCCTAGGTTTTGCCTGGGCAGTAGGGAGGATAGTGCTAGCATTAATGGAAATGAGAAGACTGGGAGGGAGGAGGGCAACAAGTTTGAGGAAGAAACAAAGATGATTTAAGACACATTAAGTTTGAGATATCTGTAAGACATCTAAATGAAGACCATTTGTTAGTAAGTGTGAAGTAAACGGAGCTGGAGATATAAGATTCAGAGTCATGAAGAAAGACTAGAGAGAAGAACGCATCCTGGGATAGAGTCCTGAAAAACAGCAAAATCTGAAATCTGGGTAAAGGAGAGATCAATAGCTAAGGTGACTAAGAAGGAATAGCCAGTGATGAAGGAAGAAACCCTCAAAAATCTACTGTCAGGGGCTTCCCTGGTGGCACAGTGGTTGAGAGTCCGCCTGCCGATGCAGGGGACACGGGTTCGTGCCCCGGTCCGGGAAGATCCCACATGCCATGGAGCGGCTGGGCCTGTGAGCCATGGCCGCTGAGCCTGCGCGTCCGGAGCCTGTGCTCCGCAACGGGAGAGGCCACAACAGTGAGAGGCCCGCGTACCACACAAAAAAACAAAAAAACAAAAAAACAAACTACTGTCAGGGTCAAGCAAGCAGAAGTCAAGAGGTGAACTTGAAAAGGGTAGTGCTGGTATAGAGTAAGAACAAAAGCCAGCTTAAGAGCAGACTGAAAGGGACTCCCCTGGCAGCGCAGTGGTTAAGAATCTGCCTGCCAATGCAGGGGACATGGGTTCGAGCCCTGGTCCGGGAAGATCCCACATGCCACGGAGCAACTAAGCCTGTATGCCACAACTACTGAGGCTGCGCTCTAGAGCCTGCACACCTAGAGCCTGCAAGCCACAACTACTGAGCCCGCGCACCTCCAGCCCATGCTCTGCAACAAGAGAAGCCACCGCAATGAAAAGCCCGTGCACCGCAATGAAGACCCAACGCAGCCAAAAATAAATAAATATACAAAAAAATAAACTTACTAAAAAAAAAGAGTACAGTGAAAAGTAGATGGGGTTCAGCTTTGTTTTGCATATGTCAAATGTCAGCTTAAACTAGCACAAAAGAACAGGCAAACTAAAAGCTGTTGAGACACATAAAAAGGAAATGCATATTCTTAAAAAAAAACAAATATTGCTTACCACACTAACAAGTCTGAGCTCCATACGATGTTTAATTACTGTTGTGGGTTGAACTGTGTCTCTTAAATTTATTTGAAGTCCTATCTACCCTGCCCATAACTGTGAATGTGACCTTATTTGGAAATAGGGTCTTTGCAGATGTATTAGTTAAGATGAGGTCAATACAAATTAGGGTGGGCCCTTTAAGAAGGGCCGTTGTAAGAAGAGGAGAAGCTAATGTGGACACACACAGAGGGAAGAAGGCCATGTGGAGACCAAGGCAGAGACTGGAGTGATGCAGCTATAAGCCAAGGATACCAAGACTGCCAGTCACCACCAGAAACTAAGAAGAGGGAAAGAAGGATTCTTCCACAGTCTTCTGATGGAACATGGCCGTGATGACAACTTGATTTTGGACTTCTATCCTTCAGAACTTTGAAAGAATAAATTTTTGTTGTTTTAAGTCATTCAGCTACTTTGATACAGCAGCCCTAGAAAACAAATACAATTACTTGCTCACAGAAGAGGGAAAATTTTTTCTGTGGGGGGTATGCGTATTGTGAGTGGGAGACAAAGAAGTGGAAGAATGTGCAAACAACTCTTTTGAGAAGTTGGAGTCTGAATTATTAAGAGAAATAGGGATACAGATAAGGAAGGGATATGGGGTTAAGTTTATTAAGAGACATCAGAACATGTTTTTTTGGTTGATGGGAATGATTCAGTGAAGAGGGAAAGACTGATGACATAGGACAAAAGAACAAGCAGAGCACATATTATACAATTCCATTTATAAAAAATGTTTGGATCAGGGAAATCTATATAGACAGAAGGTAGATTTAATAGTTGCTCAAGGCTGAGGGGAGAGGGTGTAGAAGAAAAAAGCTAGTGACTGCTAATGAGTATGTAGTTTCTTTTCAGGGTCATGAAAGTATTCTAAAATTGTGGTGATAGCTGCATAACTGTGAATATTCTAAAAACCAATGAGGTATATACCTTAAATGAGTGGATTTTATGGTATGTGAATTATATCTCAATAAACCTTTAGTCGGGAAAAAAACCCAGAATAACCACGTGATCAAAGTCCTTAAAAAGGACGGAGTGGTGGGACCCCAATCATAAGTGATTTGGTCTTTTACAGGACCTTTCCTCCACTGTAATAGGAGGAAGAGGGAGAAGGTGAGTGCATTTAATGTAGGTTTGGTGGTTGAAAGCTCAGGGAATTCCTGTATGATAGCTTCTATTTTCTCAGCTGAAGCTCAGGGTGGTGATGGAGAAAAGTGAGGAATATCCGAGGAGAAATGAGGGGGCATGAAGTAGTTATCAAAGAACAGGAAATCATATTTACTAGAGAAACACAGGTTTGCAAAGACAGTAACATGTACTCATCTATCTAATGTGTGACCATTAAATTAGAAGCAAAACCATTGACTCAGTTTTTCTCTATCAATACTCAATTACTTCAGAGTAAGCAGAGAGGTTATGTTCAACCAGTACTGGAGTTTGCCTAGCACACACAACACAGGAAGAGGCAAGGAAGCCAGGGGTAATGTCAGTCGGTGCTGTGGCACTGAGAATGCCTGCCAATCACATATCCCAAATGTACAGAGAGTGAAATATAAATTTGGGAAGATCACATTAAATCACTTACTCTAAGTTACACCTATCATATGATGATTGTCAGGATTACAATCCATCTCTGGCTAACTCCAGAGGCCACACACAGACATCGTTTGCTATCCGACTTTCATACTAAATATGCATTAAATAGTGACTTTCATATAGCAGGGGTATATATTCCATAATCTCAAATGGAAAAAATGAGCTCTTAGTCAACCCAAAGCCCTCAACCTATTTCCCCAAGTAGCACAAGACACTAATATCCTATTTATCAATCCTTTAAGGAACTCATACTAATTGTGGCTATCAATCCATTGTATGAGGTATTTTTCTACCTTTCCTAAATATTATGCTGTGATTAACAGTAAAGCTTTGAGAACCAGCTACATTCTCATAGTTTTTATTTCCTTATCTCATCTTATACTTGGTAGATGGGACACATACATGATGGAGCTCTTACCCCTTCACCTCTCAATATGCTTTATCATGTGCAACTTTTCTTCTAATATACAGATTTTTCCTGACCTCTTAGGCTAACCTACTCCTTAGAAGACATTTTCACTTCATGAGAGGAAGATGATAGCTATACATTTAAACAATGTGATTGCAAGATATGATGTTACTGTGCAAACAGCGGACATACCATTACAGTGCATTCTACCCTCTTTTGCCTTAACTTATAAGCCATGTAAACATTTTTAGGGCAGACTTTTTTATTTGAAAAGTAGATTTGGGGCAAAATGGTTGCAAGCTGGCTGCTATAGCAAGCATCTGGATAGTAAGAGTTCATAGGGAGGAATAACCAAACAGTTTCAATGTAAGCAGACAGGAACTAGAAAAAAACAAGACAATTTGACACTATTTGGCATAACTGCGAACGGGTGTATTTTTTTTTTTATGGGTGTATTTTTAAAAGACTCAGAATGATGCTCATAAATTTGACCTGAAGTCATCAAGAAATGATATCTATTTCAAATACTCTATTTACTAAAGTAAGAAAATCCTTTCTAAAATAATTTTATATTATCAAAAATTTTAATGGCTCATTCTAAGGCACTCTTACACAGAAAGTACAATATTTTTGTAGTAATCGTTGGCAAACAACAGTCGTAACATAGAGGCAATACAATAAAATCTAAGGTTAATGAAACCTTAGTGTATACTCCAGGATTAGTGCATTAAATTCTCCTACCATCCATCCCTATATTTTTAGAAATGTGATTATCTCTGCATTTAATTGTTTGGAACCTTGAGTTATCACACTAGCTATGTTTGAATTACCATGGGAATATGAAACAGGGACATAATGAATTAAATATATAAATGAGATAGTCAATATCTAACTTTGGCTGGTGATTTAAACAACTCTACTTTCTATATTCTGAAAACATTTTATCAGTAGTTTGCATGCATCAGGCGCTAAATAAATGCTGACTAAATGACCAAACAGGAGAAAAAAGATATCCTCTAGTAAGGGTATTAATTATCAGTGAAATGAACAAATGGCAGATGAGGAAAATGATTAACAATCGAAACAAATGAATATTTTTATCCTTTACTCTTAAAGCACCACACATGCACTTTTTATTTATTTAGCTCACCCATTTGTTGAAAAAGGAGACAAAGCCATATCCCTTAGACTTTCCTGTTGCCATGTCTTTTACCACTCGGGCATCTCTGAAATCAGAAACAATCGGAAGTTTAGGTTTGCAAACTCTCCTCTGGATATCAAGTGAGAATTTCATACACAACTCATTTTCATGTTTCATCTTCATTAAAATGAACCTTTAATGCAAATTCACCTTTTATTCTATAAAATTTATCATGTATTAGCAAATGAAGCTTAATTTTATAAACATGCAAATCAATAACTTCTTAAATATATATGTATACATTGTACAGAAACTGCCTCCCACTTTAAAAAGTTTTTAAATTTTTAAATATTAAGCATGGTAAAAGCAGCTATTCACATGAATTTTACTTAACTTATAGGGTTCACAGGTACACTAAATGAATGGCTTTCTTTAACCATGCAATTTATAATTTGCTATTTGACACTATATACTTACTACCTAATCATTAAAAAATTAAAATAGAAAACTGGAAACTAAAAGAATGGAAAAGTTGTATATTCCCTAAATTAATTAAATTTTTTCATTTTCTCAGATCAGTTCATACCCCCCTTCCGGACTATGGGTAAATTTTGAGAACTTGACTTTTCAGAAATGTTAAATCATTGAAGAAAAATACTAGACACACACTTTAGTTTTATACTAAACTATATTTAGTTTTATATAAGAGAAGATTTTACACTAAATTCTAAAATAGCAATCATATAAGATTGATTGGAAACTATAAGATATAAAAGCAAAATTTTAAAAAGTCAGAAAGTAAAAAAGCACGCCAACATTTATCCACTGTGAACCGTAGCTTGTAGTTAGCCAGGGCAATTCTGTCCATTCTTCAGAGATACTCTGCAAAATAACCAGAGCCCTATTATTTGAGATTGAGTAAAAAACCCAGCCATGATAGCTAAAACTCCATACCTCAAAAAATTGGACTCAAATTGTGCTTCACAGGCAATCTGCTTTTAAGTTAGCCAGGTATGTCACAATGCTTGTTCTCTCAGGACACATGAACAAAACAGGCACTTTTACAACAAAAACCCAAGTCAGAAAGCCATGCAATATAATTTTATATTAAAGTATACATAAGCATATTTTGATCAATTTAGGAGTGATTTATTAAGTGTTTAGGGTCAAAATGACAAAGAGGTGATGGTGAAAGGGGAAAACTAATGCAAGCCACTTCTCAATATGTAAAAATACTTATTAAAATTATCTGTATGGTACACATGCATTTAATTTGTAGCTGATTCATTTCTATAGCAAAATTTGTTAGACTACCCTAAATTCAAGGAACAGGAAAAGTTTAAGCTATGTAAATTAGGGAAAGAAAGTACTATATTTTATATACTAAATATTTTAATAGGCCAACATTTACTACACACCTTTTATAAATCAAGCACTGTTGTAGGATCTCTACGGGGAATACTTGACTATCATGAGAACCTTTCAATATATATATTTATCAACGTATCTCCTTTAATTGAAAAAAATCAGGAAATGATGCTACCAACTGAAAATGGTTCCTTCAAATTTAGAAACACTAACTCTCTGGGTAGCCTAAAGCTTAGACATTATCTCGACTGAAAATTATAAAACTTAAAGGCCTTACCAAGGAAAAATGATATATACATCAGTAATCATAGTTGACTCTAAGAAAATCTAGACTATAATTATGATACCAACATATTTAACAAAAAGAAATTATTGATCCTTGATTAAAAAGTAATGAAATTACTAAAATTTGAATGTCATTTAACTTAAACTCACCAATTGTTAAACAATCTTTATCTAATGCCAAACTAAAATTCCCATGCTTTCAGAAAAGCTACTGCAATCAAAATCGAAACATTTAATAAAATAGCATTTAATCTGTTAAAATGTTAGAAAAGCCTTTTCTTTTTAAAGGTAAGTTTCAGGAAATGTTAGCCTTGAAATATATTTAATGCTTACTTATATCTGAAAGGATTCTCTAAGGAAGAAGCAGCAAAGATCTATATCAGAGTTCTTTAATCTTTTATGGCCCTGTGACTAATCTGAAAATAGGATAAAACTTACAAAGATACTCCACACCAAAATGAAAGCAAGCATAAAATTTTGCATACAGAGATTTACAGAAACTTTGAGAGGCCAAAGGTTAAGACCTTTCCAATCTAGATATTTGAAAGCCAGCTAGAAAGCCAGATAACCATAATCAAAGCCCTAAAACAGATTAAAAGGAACAGTCACGAAATTAGAACTTTATTTTCCTAAAGTCAGTTCTAAGAGACAAAGAAAAATGTCACCTAACAGAAGAGTCTATTTGTAAACCCTAATCGTGTGACTGCCTTTAAAGTTGGCCCCTTACTTATGGTCATTCCTTGGTCACTATGCATTTTCATCCTCCTACCAATGAACTAAAACTCTTCAAACGAAAACTTCCAAAATTCAACACCAATACCACCAGCTTTTACTGTCCAGTCTCCTTCTCATCTCTGCTGTTGGTCTGTTCATCAAACCAAACCAAAGCTAACATTTCCTTTTTCCTACTCTTCTAGCTGGAATAACAATAATAAAGCAACGAGAAACTCTAAAAATTTTGTTTTCTAAATTCAACGATTACTTCTAAGAAAGTGCAATCATCAACTTATTATTCTTACTCTATTACAGGCATGCTTTTCAAAATATAAAGTTCTTTTATGATGAATACTCCTTGAGTGACCTTTTTATAAAAGGCCTAAACTATACAATTAATAACAAATGCAAGCAAGACAGTGCTTCACAAAACACTAAAAGGCATTATTATTATTGTTAATAGCAACAACAAAAGGATAGATACCTGGGAATTAACATTTAATAACTGCGTTTTGGGTTGAATTGTTAAGGTTTCTTTTTGTTAAAATATATTAACAGAAAATGCATGGTATCATAGAAGTGCCAAAGGGTCTAAATTCCTTAGTCATAGCACAAGTTCACTAAAGATTATGACCAAGCTAGCAAGACACTCAAATAAGAAACAATATGCACAACAGCACATTTGTCTCTTAAAAGCTAACGCTAATTGAAAAAGAGTTCTAAGATAATTGAAGACCAAAGATTTATTTATCAATGGGAAAATAATCTTTGGCTGTTAACTGCTTGAATAGTCTCTAAACAATACACTTATTCAAGTGAATATTAATACATCACATTCAAGTGTTAAAATTAATGTCCAAAATTCACAATAGATTTTCAAATTACTTCTATGTAAGATTGTTTCTAATATAAAGCATTTTAAATTTATCTTCTGTTACTTACGATATTCTTCCAAATGGTGCAAAAGCAGCTTTTATATCTTCAGTTGTAATTTCTGGACTGAGATCACCAACAAAGACATGGAAATGATCTTATAAGGGGAAGGAAGGGGAAGTGAAAAGAAAAATATAATTTTAGAATTTAAAAAAATGCTAAAATCTATTCAGTAAAGTATTCTTAAAATAATTTATGGATTATAGTAAAGTATAACACTATCCTATACCTAGACAAATCCTATCAGTTTTAAACATAATGAATCAAGGTGACAATACAGGAAAGATTCTCCTAGGGACTATGATATATCTAATGGGAAACTGACAGTTATATTTCTACTTATAGCCAATTATTATACTGGTCTAAGAAAATAAACTAATAATAATAAGTTTTGCAAAAAAAAATATATATATATATTTATGACTTCATTACCATTCTAATAGTACTTATTTACATTTATTCAGTTTACCTATGTGATATACTTGGTTTAACCATATTTTGTGAAGAACAATCAAAGAAATACCTTGCATTGCAACAGTTTGATGTTAAAGTATTTGACAGTTTTCTCAAAAGCCAACA
Organism: Globicephala melas; assembly: GCF_963455315.2. Lineage (NCBI taxonomy): Eukaryota > Metazoa > Chordata > Mammalia > Artiodactyla > Delphinidae > Globicephala > Globicephala melas. The sequence continues at coordinate 30,603,905 of NC_083325.1, read as the reverse complement.
GTTTTGGTTGCCCAGACATTACACCATTCAGTTTATGTGAATCCATGTGCAAGTGAACTAAGACTGAAGGCAACAGAATGAAAACAGTAATCCCTTCACTTTATATCAGAGCCATTAAAAAAGCACTGGAGAGAAAAAACGTTCCCATATGTGAAGTTTTCTTAAAAAGACAATGCTCAAAAAAAAAGAAACACTTTAAAAATACAAAATAGTTGGATCAACACTTTAAATGGACATATATATCAATTCTGACAAAGTATATTTGGAAAGAAAAGTTACCCCTATTTGGCAGGCCTTAAGCAACATATTGGGTTGCCATTTGGGAAACACAGTTTCAGGAGCAACTCAAGCAATCAGAAGATCTGGTATGAAGCACAGATCATGACCTCAAGGAAAAAGGGTATCTTGCCCTTCAGTGGTGAAAGTATTTCTAAGGCATCAGCTGCTATCAATGGGGATCAGAGAACTTAAAATACCACCAAAGTAGTGGACAAACCACAATTGGTCAACAGTGGGAAAAAGGGGGAAAAATATTGCCAGAGAGACAAATAGAAATACGACCCCTCCCTCCCCGCTCCCCCAATATCAAACAAAAAAACTTCAGGTGGTTAGTGAATACCCTTTCAAGAGATTTCATTTTATGTTTAAGAAGATACAATTACCTTGTGAACGCTGTGTGCTGACAACGGTACTACCTGATGACAAAGATTAGATTTGTTCTTAAATTTATTAACACAAACACATTCAATCATATCTTAGGATAACGATCAAAACATTACTGCAAATGTATGATGTTTATATGCTTTACAATAAAACTACTATGTACAATAAACACAAAAGTTCAAAGAGTATAAAATATACTTACTGCTTGTATCTTTCTTTTGACTGCTGGGGGTTGTTGCCCAATTCACTTTGACTTCCTAAAAAAATTTTTCTACATTTATACTCCATAAAAATAAAGGTAATAATCAGATATTACAAGATTTGCATCTATGAACACATACGTATATGTTTGAGATGAAGCATTCAAACTTTCTGGTCAAAATTTCAATACTCTTTTTGTTTTTCAGTATGCGGGCTTCTCACTGTTGTGGCCTTTCCCATTGCGGAGCACAGGCTCTGGACGCGCAGGCTCAGCAGCCATGGCTCACGGGCCCAGCCGCTCCGCAGCATGTGGGATCTTCCCGGACTGGGGCACGAACCCGTGTCCCCTGCATCGGCAGGCGGACTCTCTACCACTGTGCCACCAGGGAAGCCCTCAATACTTATTTTTTAACGTACACTTACGCAAATAATGTTAACAAATCCTAACCATACATACTTCTTTGTTAACATTCAACTAACCTTTCTAAAGTACCAATAAATTTTTTTTCTTTTATTCTTCCCCATTAGTATCCAATGTTCCTAGATCTTTCATCAAAGCTTGAATAATTCAACAAATATCTTAGTATTTACCATGTGCAAGGCACCATGAAGAACACTAACATAAACATACCCTCTAATTTGCTTTATCCCAGCTTCTTAATATTAAATGTGATCATTTTCTGTAAAGTGAATATAATGCTTCTAAAAAGGAAACAAAACCATATACAACTTAGAATTCTCCAGTGCAAGTCACCTTCTTTAATTATGACAGCTTACCTTACCCATTATCTTCCGCCCATTCATAGCAGCTAGTGCTGCAGCTGCATGACGATGCTCATAAAACTCCACAAAACAATATGGATCATTTCCAGCTGTCTGTTGAAGAAGAAACACAAAAGCCAATTTTAAGTTTTATACATCTCAGTATCAGGCCATGGAGAACGAAGGGTCTTTTCTGCAAGTAAATGTTTCGATAAGGCAGTAAACACTAAAAAATGAACTATTTTTATAGAAAGCTATCTTCTTCAACAGCTTATACTATACTACTATATATAATTTAATCTTTTATTAATGACTAAGTGTTCTAATTAACTTTCTTAAACCTGTTACTAAAATGTAAGTAAACAGGCTCTGAAAACTGAAGAGGTTCTCTGGTAAGCAAAGTTTTAGAATATGTGTTAGAATGTGGACTTTCTGACATCAAAATTTTTGCCTGCTTAGAAATCTTTTAAAAATAAAAATTCTTGGGAATTCCCTGGCAGTCCAATGGTTAGGACTCCACGCTTCCACTGCAGGGGACACAGGTTCAATCCCTGGTCAGGGAACTAAGATCCCACAAGCCGTGATGCGGCCAAAAAAGAAAAAAAAAACCTCTCTCCTCTTTTCTACTGGTGTTCCAAGTAGTTGAGGTCTGATGACAGGTGAAGCCTGGATGTTTTCTTTTAAATTAAAGAAGCAGAAAAAACACCCAATATTTTACACCTATCAGTACAAAATACCAAATGACTTTTTAATTCTTTCCATAATCTCCTAAGCAGAACTATTAAAATAAGAAACTAATTCAAAAGACTAGAATGATAACAGAAGAAATAAATATGCCATTTTGTTTCAAGCACAATTAACAGTTAAAAAAAGTCACTGGCAATGATTTTAAAGAATTTTAGAGCAAGGAGGCAACCACAAAATTGATGACATTGAAACTATCCATTATTTTACTTTAAAAACATTAGAGAATATAAAAATGTTTTTAAAAATGTATAATCAAACTAATGTTATATTTAATGGGAATTCTATTACCAAGATCTATGTTGACAGGCATCAGAATGTGGTTAGAAAAGTGGCTTACACCTAAGAGTAAGACAATCAAATAAATAAGAATGTTCATTTTACTTAATTTGTACCCAGAAAAAAAACAACAACTACTTTTTAGATTAAAAAAAAATTCTAAGCATATACATTATCAGCCTTTATACTCTAGGGAGTATAAAATTCCTAAATATGAACATCAGTGCATCAGTGTGAAAAGACTAGGATTTAGACTTTAATAATAATAAAATAATGATAAGGAGGAGGAGAAGGAATAGTTAATCTAAGCCTTTGAGTGACGAAAATCCAAAATTTATACAAAGTGGCAGAGGTAACCTAGCTAGCCTTTTCTGTAGGTCCAGCAGTCATTAACATTTTGCCTAGTGATCTTTAACAGGCAAATATCTAGAAAGACCCAGACACAGAGAGAATAGCAGCCTACAGACCTATGGAGAGAACAGATCAATCTGGGTTTACATCCTTGCTTTGCCCCATTTCTGTGTATATTAAATAGGAAGGGCTCCTCTGGTGGCAGAGTGGTTAAGAATCTGCCTGCCAATGCAGGGGACACGGGTTCAAGCCCTGGTCCGGGAAGATCCCACATGCCACGGAGTAACTAAGTCCCTGCGCCACAACTACTGAGCCTGCACTCTAGAGCCCGTGAGCCACAACTACTGAAGCCCGTGTGCCTAGAGCCCATGCTCCGCAAGAAGAGAAGCCACCGCAATGAGAAGCCCATGCACTGCAACGAAGAGTAGCCCCCACTTGCCTTGACTAGAGAAAGCCACGCACAGCAACAAAGAACCAAAGCAGCCAAAAGTAAATAAATAAAATAATAAAAAAAAGGAATAACAGCTGCTTTGTAATGTTTCTATTGAGCATGTGATAAGGCATCAGCATTAAAATAACAGGCAGTAGGCATTCCATAAATACTATCCCTAAGATAAGGAAGGAGCCCCAGATGAAAGACTGGTTTTAAATTCTCCATCATAGTCCCCTATCTCTCCCTCTTATCTTTCTCTAAGGGTACAGAAATCTTTTCTTCTTTATCCAAAGGCATACAGATATTAAATGTGATAAGAAAACACTTTAGGGGCTTCCCTGGTGGCGCAGTGGTTGAGGGTCCGCCTGCCGATGCAGGGGACACGGGTTCGTGCCCCGGTCCTGGAGGATCCCACGTGCCGTGGAGCGGCTGGGCCCGTGAGCCATGGCCGCTGAGCCTGCGCGTCCGGAGCCTGTGCTCCGCAACGGGAGGGGCTACAACAGTGAGAGGCCCGCGTACCGCCAAAAAAACCCCAAAAAACAAAAAAAACAACACTTTAGAAGAGTGTAAAGGACAAAAAACATCTGTTGAATCCATCTATATTATATGTAGGTGACCCTACCACATTAGGAGAAAGTTTTTTTTTTTCGTTTTTGGCTGCACCCCGCGCCAGATGAGATCTTAATTCCCTGACCAGGGATCGAACCGGCATTGGAAGGCAGAGTCTTAACCACTGGACCACTGGGGAAATCCCAGGAGAAAGGTTTGACATTTTAAAATATGAGACAGCAAACCAAAGCCAACTGGCTAAATAATTATTTTTAAAAATACCAAGTAAAAAAAAGTTAAATTGAAATACAATAGAAGAGAAAGTAGTAGATACAGACACATACATGATTTTCTTTCCTGGAAAAAAGAAAACCAAAAGTTTAAAGGTAGGTGAGACCAGGGATAAAAGGATTTCTCTTTAGCACTGTTTTTCTCATCAAAAGAATTTTAAGGTGCCTTTTAACACACATTATGACTCAGGATTAATACCAATTAGATGAGTGAATTCTATGTTTTTTCTATACATTAAGGTCTGATGGATGGGCACTGCCACAATACAAGAAAAACTTGAATCATGACCTTTAAAATTAAGTTAAAAACACTTTCACAGTATCAAAGTCTATTATTTTTTTTACCCAATTTCCCATTTTAATTGTAATAACTGAATTTCTAGTTTAGCCAATCAACTGATACCACATATAAAACAAACAATTCTGATGCCTCAATACACTTTAAAACAAGAGCCCACATATAGTTGTCACCTGCTTTAGGCATGATTAGTACCATTCTCTTCTTTCTTTACTTACTAAAACAAACTTCATGGCCAAAACGGGTTCATTACAAATTTACTAAAACCCCTATGAATTTAGACTGTATAAAGCAATTTAAGAGTTCCTGGAAGTAATGGATTTAAATAATGTATCATGGACAACCTCAGAGAAAAGAAAAAAAAGAAAGTTAACTAAGTAAAATACCCTTACATCCATAATCATTTTGCAGTTTTTACAAGGTCCAATCTGGCTAAAGAGCTGGAGAATTAAAGCTTCTGTCACATCTCGGGAAAGGTTACCGACATATCTGAAACACAAAGAAAAACAATTCATCATTTTAAATTTGCTTCTTTTGCATCAGTTCCTAAAGTTGATTACTGGAGAGTGAATATGGGGAATAGGTAGATCTTTGGGATCTACTATTTGGGAACTTTTTAAAAGTTTGTGAAAACTTCAAAATCTCTTTCAAAACATATGGAAGATACGTTACTTGCAAATATATTAATGACACACTGTTAGTAGAGGGGAAGCTAGTGTGTGTGTGTTTTTATTCAAGGTTGTACAAATAAAACCTGTTGCTTGTTTCTAAGTTTCTAGGCTTACCTTAGGAAGATATGCTTAAAATCACTCAAATGAATCATTAAATATGTAGAACATTTTATACAATCAATCCTGGAAAGCTTTGCAATTATTTCTACTTCTACAGTATTACTGAGAACATTAATTTTCTTCAATTTTTAATTCACAGGATTTCCCTAAAACTGTCCAATTTAGGTATACTTTGGCTTACACAGTAAACATATTTTTGAAAAATCATGGATAAATCACTTATCAGGTGTTGTACATGCTCACAAAAGAATCGGAAACCTTTCAATGGGAAACCTTCCACTGATCAGTGATAGTAGAAAGGGAGTAGAAAGAGTCTAGGAGAGACTTTTAACAGATAATATGAAGTGGTGGCTAACAAACTTAATTAGTGTAAATAATGTATTATAAGACCACATGACTGGGATGATCCTTACTTTTTCTGGGGGAAGGGGGATGATCCTTATTTAAAGGGTTTATAAATTAATTTTCAAAAGGGGATTTTAAAATGAGATTACCTCCAGACATGTTAGAGTTAGAGGTTTATTACTTCTGAAATCAGAGAATGTTGTCTCCCAACAACTGTAGTTTCTCATTCTTCTGCTAAGAATCCTTCAGGGAATGTGATGAAAGGTATGGACTCTCTCCCCCCAAAGATAAACATCTATACATGCCAGAAAGTGTGGATTCAATTCCTTCCTTCCATTTACCCATTCAACAGAATATTGAATGCTTACTGTGAAGGCACAGGTATAGGTTAAAATGGCAAAGGGAGAAGTGCTGAGTCTTAAGGAACAATGAACAGTTCCTTTATAGAAAAATGCTAGTCAGTAAATGTAGACAGAGAGCATTAAATTAGCAATGTGTAAGCCTGACTGAAAAACTGACTCAGGCATGAACCATTAATGGATATAAAACTATTAGGTGAAAGGTTGGTAAGAAAATGGATATTTGCAGGGTGCCTAAATTATCACATAGATCACTTAACAACTGCAAAGGGAAAACCCACCTTAAAAGTGAGAGCTTTTGGCCACTTTGACCCAGTGTTCAAACTTTAAATCATTTTATGGATAAACAATGAGACATTGTATGTACTATATGAATTATATAATATCAATCTATGAAGTATTCAAATCAGAAAGATCTAATTGAATCTAGCTAAGCTTAAATTTAGATCTAAGTTTACAGGATATTGGGCATATAAAACAATTACACAAATTACACATATATATATGTGTATTATGGCGACTTATTTGATTATTATATGGCGACTTATTTGATTATCTTCAAAAGATTATTGTTCTAAAAAAGACTGTGTTTGATTAAGAGGGACTTAAAAGACTGACAACCTAATACAATGAATAATCCTTGACTGAATTCTAGATTAAGGTGTGGGGGGGGCAAGAGCTTTTTCTTACAGAATTCTAATTAATAAATGTAGAAGAAATGAGAGAAATCACCATTAAAACACCTTAGTAATAATCGCTACTGACAAGAATTCTTTGATACACTTCCCTCTCTGAAGTGAAGCTTAATTTCCCTCTACTTGAGGGTCGGCTACCTTAGTGACTCAATTCTAACTGACAGAGTATGTCGAGAAAAACAGTAGTCATTGTACAGTGGAGAAACAGTACCCTTCAAAAGTGCCACAGTAATGAAAGATATCTCCTTACATATTACAGGATAGAGACATGACAACTGAACACAATGTGGTATCTTGGATTAGATCCTGGAATAGAAAAAGGACATTAGTGGCATGGGGAAATGGTAATAAAATTTGTAGTTAACAGTACTGTACCAATGTTAATTTCTTAGTTGTGATAATTACATCATGGTTATATAAGTAAGATGTTAACATTAAGAGAAGCTGGGTGAAAGTCAAACGAGAACTCTGTACTATCTCTGCAACTCTTCTGTATCTATTCTTACCCGACTCTTGTGCCTATAAGAAATCCTAAGGGTTGCATATGTCTAAATGAAAAAAATGGCTCTTCTGAAAATTTAATTCTAACATCTGCTTTGCTAAAGGTAGATAATCCAGTGACAAGCTGAACAGTATTTAGGGAACCCGGAGTCTATCATTTACTCTTTGCAAAACTTTAAGATTTTCTCAGAAATATTTTCCAAGTGATTTACGTAGTTTGAAGATAGCTAATAATAATAATAAAACATACTTTAAAAAGCACTAAGGTCTGTATTGCCTTTATATTTGTTTATTTAATGTGGCCTGCTGTATACTATATGTTCCAGGAGGCTTTATCAATTAACTCTACACACAGCTGTTCGAGAAAGTCTCTTCAGAGGAAGTTACACAACAACTTGCTCTCAACCTTCGACACCAATACAATAAACTACAAGTAACATATATACTTGTAGTTCATTCCCATTTTTATATAAAAATGTTTCTTAATTGTCCCATACTTTGTCACACACTATTCTGTTTCTGAAGTGAAAGGATTTCCTCTTAACAGCATGGATTTAAGTTACCTGTGTAACAGATTTTTTTTTTAGGCTGCCAAATATCTTCCTGTTTTTAGAGAAATCCTCACTCTGTGGCAAAGCCTGACTCCTCTTCAGAAGATGAAAAGGCTAAATATGGTTATATAGTCTCCCTTGCATGTGATCTGGGCTAGCGCAATTACAGATACCAGTCCTGAACATAGAAGACAAAGATCGGGGTGAAAGAAGCAGAGACTGAAGAGAATCCACTTTGGTGGCAAACAGCCGCAGAGTCCCATGCCCAGTGAAAGTGGAAGCTGTAGTATCAGGTCCTCAGTAGGTGTGGCAGTAGTATCCTTTCTGGGATGATCTGTGGCTTGATTAGGACTGTAGGCCTGACAGTTAGTTGTCTCTTTCCTGAACATTTTCTAAGCCAGGTTCCATAACCTTCCTGCAAATTCTGGGAGTGTCCAATATCTTTTTAAACAAATTCCTTGTATGCCTGAATTTTTTTGCAGCTTGCGTTTAAGAAAATACTGAGTGATACAAAAATTGATACTGGAGCAGTTGTAAGCCAAATTCCCTGTCACAATGTCAACTGGACTACTAAACAAAAATGTAAATTTCTTACATTTATGTAGTTTTAATTTTTCAAGATGCTTTTTATTCAAGAACGTTAAATATCCCTTTCTATGTGTTCCATGAACTTTTTGTTAACAGCATAGACTGAAGTATCCCATGTTGATATTTATTATATCACCTCTGAGAACATGTACCAATCTTGTGCAGAACTGGAAAGTAAACATCCTCCTTGGGCAACTGGATAAAATATGAGCATAAACTGTGTATTAGTTAACAATGCTGACTCAGTGTAGCCTCCTTAATATGAAAATTATATTGCCGTTACATAAGAGAATGCCCCTATTCTTAGACGTATTTAGCCCCTAAGTGTCATGATGTCTTCTCAAATGGTTCAGCAAATTTGGCTAACTATTAGCAATTGGTAAAGCCACATGAAAGTTATCAAAGTCTACAACGTACTATTTTTGCTACTTTTCCATAGGTTTTAAATTTTTCAAAATAAAAAGCTTCCTGAGGGACTTCCTTGGTGGTCCAGTGGGTAAGACTCCATGCTCCCAGTGCAGGCACCCCAGGTTCAATCCCTGGTCCAGGAACTAGATCCCACGTGCATCCGCAACTAAGAAATCTACATGCTACAACAAAGATCCTGTGTACAGTAAAAATAAATAAATCTAAAAAAAAAAAAGCCTCCTGAGAAAATTCAATGGAAAAAGTCATCAATGCTAGTGAAAACTTGACAGTTCTGGGATAGGATTTCATGTCAATTTAATATATACTTTTAAAGCTGATATTAAGTTCAAACAGTTATAACATTGGAATCCAAAACATTTTAAATATTCATTTTGATTAGTACAGGTCTAGAAAATTTAAGCTACAAAGAAAAATTTACAAGGCAGAATGCTGTATTGGGTTTGTTATGAGCCACAATCGTATAAAAATGCAGACTTTGATATGAGGCCTCTGAAAATCTGAGTGAAAAACATGAATACGTTTTAATCTAATGATAAATTTCATAAGAACAGAGATTTTTTTTCATTCATACTATATATCTACTATCTAGAACCCTGCCTGGAATATTTAAGTGCTCTATAAATATTTGTCAAAGAGATAACTGTACTCTCTCAGAATTACTTTTGAACATTTGCAATTTGCTAGGGAATTAACCCATTCTGCCTGAGTCCCTCTAGTTCAGGGGGGAAAGGTATATGTCTCCTACTAATTACGAAATTATGACAAGAGTATATTATACGTTACAGGGAATACAGTCAATAATTTATAAAATAACTATAAATGGAGTATAACCTTTAAGAATTGTGAATCACTATACTGTACACCTGTAACTTATAAAATATTGTACATCAACTATATTCAATTTAAAAAAAGAAATTATGTATGACAGTAAATGCTCGTTGTACATAATACAAATACTATATACCAGCATCATAACCTTACTATTATTTAACAACTGTCTACTCTTCACAAAGGACACTCTGTTGCGTGATAGCTGAAACCCTCTTATTTTATCAGCTAGCACCTCCTTCACTTGGAGAACAGACCATATGCAGCCAGCCATCTCTTGGTACTCCCAGGGGATTGTTTCCTGGACCTGCCCCCTCCCATGGTTACCAAAACCCATGGATGCTCAGGTTTCTTACAACTGGCCCACCATATCTGAGGGTTCCACTTCAGTGGATACAGAGGGCCAACTGTACATAAACCAGTCTGAACAAAAGTATCTAACACTATGCCCAGAAGACTTATTAATAAGATATCCATGCTCTCAGGACAGTTCTCGTTTTAAATTATATTTTACAACAAACTAACATTCTAGATGGCTGATAATTACGCGTTTGCAAATTAAAGTTATTGCTGACTTCACTCTCACATTCAACATCCAAACCACTGGCAATTCCCACAGCTCTGTTTTCAAAACATTTCCAGAATCAAACCACTTCTCACAATACGGTTGACCCTTGAACAACATGTGTTTGAACTGTGTGGATCCACTTATACACATGGAATTTTTTCACTAAATATGTACTACATGATCCACAGTTGGTTGAATCCGCAGAAGCTGAGGTCTGACTGTAAAAGTTATACATGGATTTTTGACTGCTTGAGGGCTGGAGCTCCTAACCCTTGCATTGCCCAAGGGTCAACTGTACATTTCCAGAGTAGTGCTGACAAGAAATCGAACAGTCTCTAACAAGGCACTGCCGAACACTCGTTTGTGGCAAAGGAAGGCACTTCCTCTGAGCCATTCAGGTACACAGGCAATACGGAAATTCAGACTGTATCTTACCCTCAAGAATGACTAAAATCTTGATTCACTGCTTGAAACTGTACCAGTTTTTAAAACAAATTTAATGATCACTTACCATGGACCAGACATTGCTAAGAACATATTAAAAGCCTCTGACTCCCAAGGTTATTCAAACAAACATTTTATATTAAAAATAAAAAACACTGCTGGGAAAAATCAGGGATGAGCACCTACTCATATTTAATCAAGATTGGTCTGACTGGAAGAATGGGAGTTTTGGTTGAGAAAGGCAGAAGCGAGGGAGGGGATAATAGGAAATGTTAAAGCATGGACTACTTTGGGGAAAAGATTCTTGGATGGGGTGTTCTAGTAAAGCATACAAGGCAAAATTAGTCATAAATGTAAGTGTCAAGAGTTGAGGACAGTAGAGTTGCAGGATGATGAACAAAAGGGTATATGACTTGGGATGAGTTACTTTAATTCTAAGCTTAGCTTTTCCTCAGCTGTAAAATGGACCCATTTACTGCAGAATTCTGATGAGGATTACACAAGCTCATAAAGCACTTAACAGAGAACACATGGCAAACGATAAGTATTCAATAAATAAATAATAAATTAAATAATAAATAAAACTTCATTAATTCTCCTGCAATGGTTGGTCCCCTGTCCCCAAGCTAGTACTGCTTGCTTTTGTAGACTGGCCTAGGAAAGCTTAAGTTGTCTTCATTATTTGATATTCCCAAATCAACGTACTAAATAGGTTAAATTCTCAGATTATTTTTGGCAGTTTCTGAAATTAAAAACTTCAAAATAAGATTCTTAAAGACATTATAAAAGATGAGCCGTTCTTAATCCAATATGCTGCTGGCTATCATACTTCCAGCGAAGAGGCAAGAGGGAAAAAAGGTTTCCATAAACTCTATGGGGCTAATGATGTTTTAGGGAGTATTCATCTACAGATATAATCTTTCAAAAGACAAAAGTCATGGGCTAATTGCTGCATCCTATTAAAAAGACACATAACGTAACTAACAGATTATGAGACAAACTATCAAAAAAGTTTACCTATTCATTAAGAAAACAAGCGTAACTATATTTCTCATATAGATTACAAAACGTAAACTATTTTGTTGGCGAAAAAAATAATTGATTACGTTGTACTTCATAACAACTGTGATATCCAGAGAGTTGCAAAAAGAAACCTGAGCGTATTTTTATTGCCTTGAGTTCTCAAACTGCCAGTATTCTAAGAATAAAAACAAAAAAGCTACGTCAAAAACTCATCGGGCTTTTTCTTCTTTTCGAGAAAAGCAACAAAGGCAGGATCACCTCAGCGGATAATATTTCGAAAAAAACAAAGGAGAGGGGGCGGGGAGAGCAACACGACAAAGAAAAGATCCCAAACTAAGATCACTTAACACTAAGTCTAAAAATTCTCAGAGGTGACTAAATATGTTAAGGTACTTATCAATTGTTGCTTCATTAAAAACTCCCCGCTGCTTCAACGACATGTCAATCAGAAAAGTAGCAAGCGACGATAAAAATGCATTATATTCACTTCCCCTCAGTTAATATATACCTCCGGGGGAGAGTTCCATTTTTAAAAAGCAGTTTCAAGATCCTTAAGGGGTCCGATTTGGGGCTTTTTGATCAGGGGAGGGGGTGCCACGGAAGGAAAGCCACAGAGAAGTTCAAGAAAAAACATTTGGCGTTTTTCCAGTTGGCAACTGCGAGAATAAAGTTTAAGTCCCTGAAAATCAGTATAAGCATTTTCAAGACAAAAATTCTTATCAACGAAAGACACTGAAAGGAAGAGTTTCTAGAGAAAATCAAAGTAAAATGAAAGGGAGACGGCTGTAAAAATCAAAAGAGGTTAATCGAGACGCGGGGGAGGGGGATGGGAGGAGAGAAGGAAAGCGTAGAACAAAAAGGCTAGCCGAGTTCTAAAAACAGGTTTGAATGAAAATCTTTTCTCCACGCCTAAGACCACAGAGCGCCCGGGACGAAGCCAAACGCGACGCTGTGGGGTAGTTACGCGGCAGGGACTAATTTAGAGGTTTGAGCCCCGTCTCCGTCCATCTCGTCCCCTCACAGCCCGGGTCTTGGTCCCTAGGCATCCCGGTGAGCGCTAGGGAGAGGAACCATGATATCGCGGCGTCCGCGGGGAACAATAGGCTGGGGAGCGGCGCAGAGCCGAAGCTTCGCTCCGGGACCAACACCATCCCGCCCCCCTCATCGCTGCCCCAGACTCACAGAGTCTTAGGCATTTCGTCCTCCATGGCTGCTGCTGTCGCGGCGGCGCCTCCGGGTCCAGCTCTCTACCCTTTACTACCTCACAAATCTTTTGAGCTGCTATGTCTGTGAAATAGCTGGGTTTCTCGGCCGACCGGAGGTTACTCCGCCCCCTCCTTCGGCGGCAATTACACTAAACCACCCGGCCCAGCGCGAACAATGAAGCCCCAACACAAGATGGCGGCGAGCCGGGAGCCTTGAAGCGGCCAGCGAAGTGACCCGGACCGCGCAGGCGCAGAATAATCTTGCACTTTCAACCTCCTGGCCGCCAGGCTGCACCTCAGTCCTTATATTCACTCGTTGCGCAGCCGCTCTTCCAGCGACGCTCGGGGATGTCTCAGACTGCGCAGGCGTAAAGGTTAACTAGTTCATGACTTGAGGAAACTCTTTTGAATTCCACTCCAGATTCGAATGTGTCAACAGTAATTTATAGTGAAATATAAATCTTCATGGAAATGAAAAATTGTGTTTCCAGAAGAAGAAAGATTATAAAAATTATTTAAGGCAAGGACAAAAGTTGGATGCGCCGCCCGGGAATCGAACCCGGGTCGCAAGAATGGGAATCTTGCATGATACCACTACACCAGCGGCGCTCACGATATTTTTGTCTCGCTGAAATGCTTTAGGTTGACGTACAAGCAAACGTGTATTCCCGGAAGATTTGTTTATTTATTCAAAAATAAAAGTTTATTGAGAGTCCATATAATCTGTTACTTTTCATATAAGAAATGATTTCTTTTCTCTCATTCCGATACAGTTGAATAGATGTTCCCGCTTTTTCTGTACGGAAAAAAATCTCATTAAAAAAATTTTTATTTTTAGCTTAAAAGAGTTTCAAGGGACTTCCCTGGAGGTGCAGTGGCGGGACTCGGCGCTTCCACTGCAGGGGGCTTGGGTTTCATCCCTGATCAGGGAAATAAAACCCGCAAGCCACACAGCGCGGCCAAAAAACAAAAAGTTTCATTAAGAATTTGTCTTCTTCATATATACACTACCAAATGTAAAACCGATAGCTAGTGGGAAGCAGCCGAATAGCACAGGGAGATCAGCTCGGTGCTTTTTTGTGACCACCTAGAGGGGTGGGATAGGGAGGGCGGGAGGGAGGGAGAAGCAAGAGGGAAGAGATATGGAGATATATGTATATGTATAGCTGATTCACTTTATTATAAAGCAGAAAGTACACACCATTGTAAAGCAATTATACTCCAATAAAGATGTTAAAAAAAAAAGAATGTCTTCTTGGTATTAACCAAATTTTTGAGAGCCTGGAATGTATTTCTAGATCTTAGCGGAATTTTTCTTTATATTTGAATTTCCTTGGTATATTCAATGTATACTGAAAAATATTTAAGAAATAGTTCTTTAATGCAAATAGGTCCCAAGAATTCTAAAACCAACTGACTCAGAATATATACAAATTTCAGCCCTCTTCCAGGGAAGCAGAAAAATTAGGGCTCTGAAATGTACTTCAGTATACTCATTATGTGTTTTGTATTGCATTTCATAAGTTATGTAAAAGTTTTTAAACATTGGGAAATGTACATGCCCCAAAATGTGGTGTTTTCTTTGGACTAGTTCCTTTAGACTTCGATACTTTTGGATAACCATTTTTAGAATTGTCTTTAGAATCTGGTGCACATTCTTGGGATTTTATTCAAAGATATCAAATATTAGTCTTTTGGGGATGAATAAGACAAATGTTAATAGTGGATAGTATTTTTAAACAACGTTTTGAGATGTAATTCACATAACATACATTTCTTCCATTTAAAATGTACAGTTTGGGAGTTCCCTGGTTGCCTAATGGTTAGGATTCCGGGCTTTCATTACCACAGCCTGGGGTTAACCCCTGGTCGCGGAATTGAAATACCCCAGGCTGGCAGCCAAAAAAAAAAAAAAAAAAGGAAAAAAATGTATAAAGATAGAATGCACAGTTCAGTGTTTTTGTTTTGTTTTTTCAGTACACGGGCCTCTCACTGTTGTGGTCTCTCCCGTTGCGGAGCACAGGCTCCGGACGCGCAGGCTCCGGACGCGCAGGCTCAGCGGCCATGGCTCACGGGCCCAGCCGCTGCGCGGCATGTGGGATCTTCCCGAACCGGGGCACGAACCCGTGTCCCCTACATCGGGAGGCGGACTCTCTACCACTGCGCCACCAGGGAAGCCCCAGTGTTTTTTTTTTAGTGTAATCACAGAGATGTGCAACCATCTCTATAATCAATGGTAGAACGTTCACCGCCGAAAAAATGAAACCCTTACCAATTAGAAGTCACTTCCTATTCCCCATTCCACCCCCCGCCACAACCCACTAATCTTCTGTCTCTATAGATTTGTCTATTCTGGACATTATATTGTCCACGAAAAATTTGATTAATAGTCAATCTAAGAAAGCAATAGAGAATTTTATTTGAGCCAACCTGAGGATTATAGCCCGGGAGACAATCTTTCAGAAAGCTCTGAGGACTTTTCTGCCCATTAGAAGTTAATGCACAGGGCCTCCCGAGGCTGCTGCCAGTCAGGTGAGCTCCGGTCTGTCTGCGCTGCGGCAGGGAGGCTGCCGGATCAGCGAACCAAACCAATGCTGGGCGTGGAGGTGGTGCCTCAGTGTTCTCTGGGAAACAAGCAATGGGAAGGTGCACTGGTCTCCTCTAAGCCATCACCTCATCTTTAACCTGGCTCAGGATGGGATGAAACTATCAGAGACTTAAGGTGATCGAAATATATGACTTGACTAAAGTAAAGTTAAAATATTGTGGTGTGCATTTCAATTCTCAAGCCATAGCTCCCACCATTGAGCAGATTGACCGGTCTTTCGATGCAACCCATCCTGGAGTGTACAACTCCACTGAGCAGCTCTTCCACCTCAACTTCAGAGGACTGTCTTTTTCTCTTTTCAGCTAGATTCATGGACCGAGGCTCCCAAGTGCGAACCCAGTTTTGCCCATGGTCTGGCTTCTCTCCAGACAACACACGAAGCAATCGTGAAACGAATGCACATCTACAGTGGAAACAGCCTACAGGATACCAAGGTTCCCATGATGCCCCGAGCTGTTTCCTGGGCAATGTGTGTGCTGAGAGTATAGATGTTCTTTGAGATGGAACTGGACCCTCAGGTTTATGACTTCGCCTACTTGCCGCAGGTTGCGGACCCAGCCTATTAACAGATGCCAAGATGTGGGTATTTGAATTCTTAGTGTATTTTGGCAGTTCCTGCCAAGATGTTCTTAGCATGCTTACCTCTCCACACAAGGTCTTCTACAAGTCAGAAGACAAAATGAAGATTTATTCTCCTTCTCCTGATAAGCAAGTTCCATCCAAGTGCGATGACTACTTTTTTAACTACTTCACTCTTGGAGTGGACATCCTCTTTGACGCGAATACACTCAAAGTGAAGAACTTTGTCCTATACACCAATTACCCTGGACATTATAATTTTAACATTTATCACCACTGTGAGTTCAAGAATCCACTAACTGTAAAGAGAGAAAACACAGATAGTCAGACAGAAACGTGCATGACCTACAGCAAGGGGGACAACATCCAAGAGCTTCTGGGCCATCCTGTGGAGAGGCCTGTTGCTCTGCACAGGTCCTGCTCCCCAGACAACACCAACCCATTTGGCTCCACATTCTGCTTTGGTCTTCAGCGGATGATCTTTGAGGTCATGCAGAACAACCACATTGCCTCGGTGATCATTTATGGCCCTCCCAGGCCTGATGCAGACCTGAGGGCCACGGAGCTCCACTAGGATCATCACCACCCATGCCCCTCTGCCCCATGGAACTGTGCATCGCATCCTATTCGGCAGGCCACCCTGTGGGTTTTCTTGGACACCTTGTCAGTGTGGAAGGGCTGTTGTGATATTTTGAGCTCAGGCTGGGTGCTCTGCCATGGGGTGAGAGGCCCAGATATTCCTCTGTCCATTCTTAGCCTGCTGGTGCCAACAGGGGGCACAGACTACAAAGAGAAGCACAAACTCTGAGCCTTGATACCTGGACCCAGGAGCTCTCGGCTAACGTGTAAGGGGAGAGTGTTCTGTCTCCCCTGACCCACACACATTGGGAAAACTTGAGGCTCTTTCTGTGGCTGAGGACCCAGGCACCCAGGACAAGGACAGGGTCCTGCCTTTGGCCCAACATTGCCACATGACCCTTAAGGCAAGCAGGTAGCATGTCCATAGTACTTGGCTGCAACTTTTGTACTACATCCACTTTAGTTACTGGATGAGCTGGCTGTGGCCAAGGTGGCCCACCTGCCCTTCCCTGTTTCTTTCATGCATGCGCTCCCTGCCAGGCCCAGTAGGCACACCCAACTGGTTGAAACACAACTTTCTCCCATCAGGGTATGTGCCCAGGCCTGCTTCCCACCTTTCTTGGAGCCAGGCTTCAAGGCCGCCTGTTCCTCTACTCTGCCCCAACCTGGCTGACAGGGCTGCATGTTTCCATCCTGTTTGCCTCTTTTATTTAATGCCAGAGTTGTAGCCAGAGACAACTTCCTCCTTTTTTGTGTTTCAGCATTCTGCTCTGTACTGTGGGCTTGACTCCCCTTCCCTGACTCTGGGCCGTGTCCCCTGGCCAGGCCCATTCATAGCTCAGGTCCTCTGGGGCTCAAGGAGGGCTGGGCTGCTCAGTCTCTTTGTGGAATTTGCTAAGGAAAGTAGTATATGTGCTTTAAAAATATTAATCCTTTTGAAAAGAATTGAGAAAAGAAATGTATAATTTTATTCCATTTTAAGTTATTTTCATTTAGCAACTTGTGATACATAGATGACAATTTTGTGAGTTTTTCAAATGTGTGTACAGATTTTTGTAAGTATAGCTCTTTTGTAATTAACTCATGTACAGCCTCATCCTGTATAGTTTAACATCCTGTATAGTTTAGCCCAGGGGACCTGCCTTGGGCTCCCGTGTAGTGCCTGGGCCCACTCCCAGGCTTGTGTGGCATTCCCATGACTTTGGGACTGATTGGTGTCTTCCCATGTGGACTGTGGCCTGGCCAGAGACCCCCCCCACCACACAACCCACTGTGGGGCAGCCAGGACTGTTCCCATCCTCTTAGAATGGGGGAACCTTCCTCATGCCCTGCCTGTACCCCTCCTCCAATAAAGACCTATGCCCTTAGCAACAGCTCACCATGTGCTGTTGCTGGGATGTTTGTACTTAAAAAATAAATAAATAAAAGAGAATACACAGTTATATACATTTTGAAGACAAAGAGTTATATATCAAATGATGTATTGACAGTTTACATAGTCCAGATCTGCATGTACAAGGCAAGTAGCGAGTCATCTTGATTAAGGATTAAGAAAGGAATATGGGGATTCCCTGGCGGTCCAGTGGTTAGGACTCGGCACTTTCACTGCCCAGGCTGTGTTCAATCCCTGGTCGGGGAACTAAGATCCTGCAAGCTGTGTGCTGCAGCCAAAAAATAATAGCAATAAATAAAATAAAATAAAATACACTTGAGCTGGAAATGAAAACCCTCTTTAGTTGAGAAGGAAAAGAAATAAAACAGCCCCATGTTCAATGCTGCCTCATCCCTCATGTTATGTCTCATCCCTCATGTTATAGCCTAAGGAATTACCTTTCTGGTGCCAGGAAGAATTGCTCTTTACCATCAAGCAGGCATTCCTGTGTCTTTTAAGGAGATCTGGTTTATGTATAATTGTAGAAGCACAGTGCACACTAAAAAGGAGGATTGGCCCAAATGGGCAGAGAGAAAGTTTTATGTTTAAATGTTTTTGTCCTCCCTTAAAAATAGTTTTATTTCATCAGTTCCCTCTTTTGATCATTAATGTTTTGATAGAAAGCATTAAGTGATCAAATATTTGGTCCCTTGATGCCACCTGTGGTTGCTTACCTACCCTGGGTCTGTCATGTCCCTCCATTGCCAGTTCTAAAAGCCTGGTTCTTTCTTTCCTTTTAGGGGGACTGTAGTGGTATAATGTCTGTCAAGCACTGACAGTGAATTCCAAGTTGCCCAGTAGGACTTATGTCAATTTTACATTGCATGTGCATTGTGCATGTTCATTATTTTATAGAGAACTATAGATGTAATCAATAGTTTCAATCAGTTTAGATATTATTATTTTAGTAGAAGTTGGTGACACATAGCACGAAATGCAAGAAACCATCACTTTATAAGTTATATAAACTGTCATCAAAATTACCAACAGGAGTAAGAATGCCATTAGTAAAGATTTAAAGCAGGACCCCCCCCCCACCCCGAACCAAACCTTTTTCCTAGTGTTTCTCCTAAACTGGGAAGAAGATCACTTACAGTGGAAATTTGCGTTTTCATATGTGTCACAATATGGGTTATATTAGAAGACTCTTGGGAAGCAGTTAAAATATCTAGGGCCATGTGATTTTTTATTTTTTATTTTATTTATTTTTTGGTGGCACGCGGGCTCCTCACTGTTGTGGCCTCTCCCGCCACAGAGCACAGGCTCCGGATGCACAGGCCCAGCAGCCATGGCCCACGGGCCCAGCCGCTCCGCGGCATGTGGGATCTTCCCGGACCAGGGGCACGAACCCGTGTCCCCTGCATCGGCAGGCAGACTCCCAACCACTGCACCACCAGGGAGGCCCAGGCCATGTGATTTTATAGGACCTCTTTTCTCATCATGGAAACTTCTGAATTGAGCAAGCTAATGGCTTGGTTACTATCATTTAAGGCTTGCTGGGTGAATTTTGTTAAAGTCTCTGTGAATAATGACAACTTCTATTCCAAGTGAAGGAATAAATATTGTGACCAAACGATCATACCAATGCAAGACTGATTGATCCCAGTGTGTTCACATTAAAGGCAGATTGGCAGGGACAGTTTCAAAGGCTACCTGTAGGTGACCTTGCGCATGAGTAAAACCAAATGTGCATCTTCCTAACCAACCTGGGGAGAGGCAAGGCCATAAAATTGTTCAATAAATCCATTGGATCCTGGTAGGAGCTAAGTAATATATATATATATATATTTATATCCATTATCTCTTTTTTAAATTAATTATTTTTATTATATTTTTGGCTGCATTGGGTCTTCGTTGCTGCGCACGGGCTTTCTCTAGTTGCGGCGAGCGGGGGCTACTCTTCTTTGCGGTATGCGGGCTTCTCATTGTGGTGGCCTCTCCCGCTGCGGAGCATAGGCTCCAGGCGCCCAGGCCTCAGTAGTTGTGGCACGCGGGCTCAGTAGTTGTGGTGCACGGGCTTAGCTGCTCCGCGGCACGTGGGATCTTCCCGGACCAGGGCTCGACCTCGTGTCCTCTGCATTGGCAGGCGGACCCCCAGCCACTGTGTCATCAGGGAAGCCCTAAGTAATATATTTAATATCTAGTGAAAAGGAGTATTTATAGTCAGGTTCTGAACAAATGTCATTCATTGGCTGAATAAGAGGGTCCCACTTAGTGATATCAGTGGTAGCTGGCACAGTCCTAGTGTATCTTTCTTCTAAAATAAAATTTCTAAGGGCCATCCAGTTAGAGCCTTGGAGAGAAGAAATCCACCAAGGTACACCCGGAAGAATCTGTCATAGATTACTCACTGTAAAGCCAACAATTGAATTAATTTTAAACCCTACTTAGGTTTTGTGCCCATGATAGAAAAAATTGATATATGCAAAAGTCCACGAAATCAATAAAACACTATAAATAATCATATAAGTCAGGTCCAGCATCTCAAGATAGCTTTCTACTTCTGATGTCATTGTCTTCTTGTCCTAGTGTGGGTGTAGTTTCTCTTCTATTTGAGCACTGTTTTAAAGTGAGTTGAGGTCAGCAGTCTTCTCTATAGACCAGCCCAGTGCAGGACCCTTCTAAAGTGGGACATAAGGATCCAAAAGTCAATTTCCTTTAGTTTTACTGTGTATGAGCTAGTCAAGTGTACCTGGTAAGGGTCTTTCTATCTAGGTTGGAGATGGACCTTTAAATAATGTCTTTCCCAGTATGCATAATCTGCCTGGTTGCAGGTCACGGGACAACTGATCTTTGCCCAAAGACAGACTACTGGGATAAGCTTCAGAAAGAAACTTAGAATGTCCTTTAAAAAGTTAATTAAACTTTACAATAATATAACATAGTAATGAGGAGCCCTTCAGGAAGTGAGTCCTAGGTAGTATATATAAAACTCCAAAGACACGAACAACGCTAGAATTGAATATCCACAAGTAATTTTTCTCTCTAAAATTATCCTCATTGCCACCAAATATAGCCAAATTAAGACTAATTTGTTTGTAAAATAAGCCTGGCTTCAATAAACTTATCTTAATTATTTACATAAGTGTAATTGATTATATAGGCTCTTTAAATTGGCTTTGCTGGAAGTTTTCGTAAGGAATCTCAGGTTAAACTTTTAAAAGGCCTGTCAAGGGTGGGCAAGCCACATCAAGGGCTTGCTATCAGATTCTGCCTGTGGTATCGATAGATTTGGGTGAATTCCTCTCTTCTCAAGGTCCCCAAAATATCACCAGCCAGCAGGTGGACTTCTTTATTTACCTGGCAAGGCTGCTGAGAACACTGAAAGCAGGGTACCAGGTTGTTTTCCCAGGGGCTTTATAGCTCCATAAAGTTCACCTTAGTTCTTTAAAGTTATTTGGTCATATCTGATTCTATCATATTCTGTAATACAACATTCCAGTCAAAGCCATGTTAATATAACCAATGTTTCCAATTATGTCCTGTTATAAGGAGAACAGATTCTTATTGAACTTATACAAATAACTATATTGCCTAAAAATAAGAATATTCACTAAGAGTTTCCAAATTCTGAAGTAATTAAGTTGAGAGAAAGGATAAATATTTCAATTCTGCTTAAAAACGTACAATTTACCAAGTTGCTCTAAGTCATTCTTAGCTTAAGAGGAAACATTTCCTTAAAACTGGAAAACAAAGGTTAAAAGCCAAAAATATTTCAGACAAAAAGCCATAAAAATTATAACCATATTCATCAGTTCACTCAGTCCTATGTAGCTAATCCTTGTTGATCTTGATCATCTGTTAACAGTTTATGAAGCCATTTTGTTTTCCATTAGAACTCTTTAACTTCTTACCCAGATTTGTGGTATGATTTGAACGATATCAGAAACCTGTACTTGTCAAAAGTTTCTTTCTATGAATATTCTTGAAGATGAAGCATTTTTTTTCAAAAACATCAGAGTACAACAATAGCTGTCCATAAATGGTAAAACGACTTTAGGGCTTCCCTGGTGGCGCAGTGATTGAGAGTCCGCCTACCGATGCAGGGAACATGGGTTCGTGCCCCGGTCCGGGATGATCCCACATGCCGCGGAGCGGCTGGGCCCGTGGGCCATGGCTGCTGGGGCTGCGCGTCCGGAGCCTGTGCTCCGCAACGGGAGAGGCCACAACAGTGAGAGGCCCGCGTACCGCAAAAAAAACAAAAACAAAAGACTTTAAAAGGTATGGTTAAAGATCTAATTACAATGCAATTGACAAAGAAACTTGGTCTCATCAAATCACGTTCTTTTTCTTGCTGACAAATTTTTTAACAGAGATTGTAAGATCTTATTTGACTTCTAGCAAACCTAGTACTTAATGTTGATGGTTCCACAGACACATCTGTATCAGTTAAACCAAAAAATTTAAACTAATTTTGATACCAAATATTAATTTAACATTGAATACTTTCCAGTGAACCTGAAATTCATTTGGGTTAGTTTCTTTTATATTTCTGAGTATTTACATAAGAGCTTAGTTTTATTTAAGCCAATTAAATAGAGCTAATTTACATTAATTGGCATTTAATTTTGGTAAAGCCATCCGAACGTAAAGATATATCATATCTATAACGTACACATGCATAGACAGACACAACCAAAGATCTCATAGCTTCATTTTCAAGTCTAGTCATGAATCAGGTATTACAATATAAACTCACTAGTTTGTAAATAACAATTGGAGTAAGTTAAGTTTATCTGCATGAGTTTAAAAAAGCCTCTTTTCCACCTTTTTTTCCTCTCAGTCTCAGGAATTGGAGATGGTTTAGGTAAGAGTAAGGTAAGAGTTCCTGAGAGTCCTGGTAGACCACTTACATCTCAAGGCATAGGGAGAGAAAAGCAAGTCCCTCCTAGAAGATCTTGTTCCCTTAGGGTCTGAATTCTGAAAAGATGTTTATCAAGCTGGCATTATATAACTGCATATGCAAAGCCAGTTTGGGAATGTCAGAAAGAGCCCCATCTTGGTCATTTTCAGGGCGTGACTTTCCACAGTTCCCAACTAAGTAAGCTCTTGCAGGTATCAGTTCCATAAATGTAATACGTAAGCCCAGCTGGGGTTCCCATAGGTGCCTGTCTGTCAGGGAGCTGTTTGGCCTTTGAGGAACAATTTCCCATTATTAATTTGGTAGCCTAATTCAACAACTTTCTGAGAACAGTGTGGTGTATCGAATGTGTGCTGCTTCTGAGTCTAGCTCCTCAGAGAGTTAACCTTGGATTGGTTTGACTCTTTTACATGTCTCTGTTCTTCCCTCTGATAGTCTAAAACTGCTTTGGGTGCTCAGAGCACTAGATGATCAGTCTTTACATCATGTGTCTCAGGAAGAGCAGAAATGACTTAATAGTACTGGGATTTCCTGTGAGACTGCTCCATGTCACAAGGATTAATCCTCAGACATTTCCACTAAGTTCTCAGTTGCCTGAGGACACCTTGTGGCCAGAAGGAGCAAATGTCCCTTTTCTTCGGAGTGGAATAATTCAGCCTCTCATTTCACTAGCCGTTTGTTCAGACCATATATCTACTTGTTTTTCAATTAAGCCAAATTTAACAAAAACCTGACCACCTATCTGGGTTTCCCTGAGCCTCCCACCCAGATCCCCCTAAGTCCCTAAGAAATGTACCAGTGCTCTTTAAGACTCCAAGTCTTAAGTAAAATCAGCTTGAATAAAATTTGTAGGACCATCACCTAAAACAATAAGATCTGGATATCAGGAGAACTTACAGGAACACCTGAAAAGTACTGAGAAGCCAGTGGAACTCAAAGGACCTGAGCTGGTACTGAACAACAACCAGTTCAGGTAGTCTCCAGGTGTCCTCTGATGGGTATCTCTGATATCCTGCTGGCTATGCTATGCAAATGTCTATGAAAAGTTATTAGTAGTCAATCTAAGAAGGAAATAATTTTATTCGAGCCAATAGAAGACAGTCTTTCAGAAAGCCCTGAGGACTGTTTTGCCCATTAGAAGTTAAAGCACAGTTATATACATTTTGGAGACAAAAGGTTATATATCAAATGATGTATTGACAGTCTACGTAGTTCAGACCTCCTTGTATAAGGCAAGAAGTGGGTAATTGGTGACCCCTTACAAGATTAAAAAGTAAATGTTATATCCTAAGAAGCTACCTTGCTGGCACCAGGAAAAAATTGTTTTTATGGTTGAGCAGGCATTCCTACATCTGCTAAAGAGATCTGGTTAATATATCATACAGATGTACAGTGCAACAAGGGTAGTAGCCCAAACAGGCAGAGAGAGAATTTTATGTTTAAAATTTTTCTTGTCCTGCCTTAAAAATAATATTATTTCATCAGTATAAACAGAAACATAAAATATGCAGTCCTTTGTGACAGGCTTATTTCACTTAGCATTATGCTTTTATGGTTCGTCTATGTTATAGCATGTATCAATACTTCATTCCTCGGGTTCCCTGGTGGCGCAGTGGTTAAGAATCCGCCTGCCAATGCAGGGGACACGGATTCGAGCCCTGGTCCAGGAAGATCCCACATACCGTGGAGCAACTAAGCCCGTGTGCCACAACTACTGAGCCCATGCGCCACAACTTCTGAGCCTGTGCTCTAGAGCCCGCGAGCCACAACTACTGAAGCCCGCACGCCTAGAGCCCGTGCTCTGGAACAAGGGAAGCCACTGCAATGAGAAGCCTGCTCACCCAACAAAGAGTAGGCCTCGCTCGATGCAACTAAAAAAGCCCGCGTGCAACAACGAAGACCCAACGCAACCAAAATTAAAAGAAAATACTTCATTCCTTTATCTTGTTCCAAATAAAATTCCTTCCAATGGATACAGCAGAAGTATTTTTTTAAGCTTTGAAAAGTTTGTTAAAACTTTATTATTTTATTATATATTATATATATTTTTAAAGCTTTATTAAAAACTTTAATGAAGTATTAAAGTTACAACTATGTTGTCCTAAATTAGAAATAACATCCAGAAAAGAATCAGGGTTATCTTGAAGCAAAAAGACAGCTTTACTGTTCACAAGGTTTGCAAACTGGGGATACACAGCCCTCAGCTGAAACTGAAATTGTGTTCTCAGTGGGGGAAAGGGGTGAGGGATTTTTAAAAGTGAAACCCTCAGAAGCCATAGCTGGGAGACTTGTAAGGGGATTGGATGGCCCTTGCAGACTGACTACAAGTCCTCCCATCATGATCAATGATTGGCTGTCATTGGAGCTTCTTGATTGGGGCTTTTCTACGTAGGACCCTTAGCAGAATAAAAGTCTTTAAAGTTTTTGTTCGTGGTTTTTCTACGAACACAGAGTATGTGACTGAACCCCAGGTCTGTCATGACTGCCTGCCCCATTTTATTTTTGGCCCCCGTTAGCCACACTGGTCCATTTTCTATGTTCTTCCTTGGGAGATTTCTCTTATTTTTTTACTTTTTCTTAAAGGACCTTATTTTATTTTCAGAAAAGTAGTACATGCTCACTGTCACAAGTGAAACAATGTAGATAAATAAGGAAATGATTAATAATCACCTTATCCTCCCCCCATGAGTTTGTAAGCTTCCACATCTTACTTTGCTTGCATACAGATGCACATGTCTGTAAGTACTTTGGGGTTTTGTTATTTTTAAAAATGTGGTTACACCATGGATATTACTTGCAGCTTTCTTTTCTCGCTTAAACTTGCATCATAGATATTCTCCAGTTCAACTAATATGGATCTAATTAATTGTTATTTTAAAAGCAGCAAAGAGTCCACAGAATATGCCACAATTTTTTCAGTGGCAAATTGAATAAGTGATAAATGGCATTCATTGACATACATTCAGGTTTCACCTATTTTTTATTTGTTTGTTTTTGTAACTTTTAATCTCTCTCACCTATTTCACTCCTTCCCATGACCTTCTCTCCTCTGACAATTACCTGTTCATTCTCTGTAACTATGATTCTGTTTTGTTATGTGTGTTCATTTGTTTTGTTTTTTAGTTTCCACATATATGTGAAATCGCACAGTGTTTATCTTTCACTGTCTGATTTATTTCAGTTAGCATAATACCCTCTGGGTCCATCCATGATGTCACAAATGTCATGATTACATTCTTTTTTCTGGCTCAGTAATATTCCTTTTTATATATTATGTATAATATATTCCTTGCTACGTAATATATAGGAAGGAATATCTAATATATAATTTTATATATATCTAATATATTTCTTTCTATATATTTTTTCTCTATATATTTATTTTATATATTCATTATATATAGTAAATATATATATATCTATATGTATGTATATTTATTTACTTCTCTATCCATTCATCTATTGATGGGCACTTAAAATGCTTCCAAGCTAAACATCCATCAACAGAGGAATGAATGAAGAAGATATGGTACATATATACAATGGAATATTACTCAGCCATTAAAAAGAATGGAATAATGCCATTTGCAGCAACATGGATGGACCTAGAGATCGTCATACTGAGTGAAGTAAGTCAGAGAAAGACAAATATCATATGATATCACTTATATGTGGAATCTAAGAAAAGGGTACAAATGAACTTATCTACGAAACAGAAATAGAGTCACAGATGCAGAAAACAAACTTACAGTTACCAGGGGGTAATGTGGCTTACCCTCTGACAATGGCTTTTGCTGGGTCCCATATCTTTTGGGTCATTGCATTTTTGTTTTCTCATTTGTCTTCAGCTATTTCTTGATTTCCTCTTTGATTTCTTCAGTGACCCATTGGTTGTCCAGTAGCATATTGTTTAGCCTCCACATGTTTGTACTGTGTTTTTTGCACTTTTTTGTTTCTTGTAGTTGATTTCTAGTCTCATAGTGTTGTGGTTGGAAAAGATGTTTGACATGATTTCAATCTTTTAAACTTTACTGAGATTTATTTTGTGGACTATCATGTGATCTATCCTGGAGAATGTTCCTGGTGTACTTGAAAAGAATGTGTATTCTGCTGTTTTGAATGCAATTTTGTTTATATATCTATTAAGTCAAACCGGTTTGCTGTGTTGTTTAAGAACAGTGTTTCTATATTGATTTTCTGTCTGGAGATCTGTCCATTGATGTGATATTGGTGTTTAATTCCCCAATATTTTTGTGTTCCAGTGAATGTCTCCCTTATGTCTTCTAGTATTTTACACCTGTTCCCCCCACCACCACTACAAACAATGTTGCAGTAAGCATCCTGGTACATATACCTTTATGACTAATTATTTTATCTCTGTAGATTTCCAAACATGGGATTTATAAATTAAATATTGGGCTGGGCAAAAAGTTCATTCAGTTTTTTTCCATACCATCTTATGGAAAAACCCAAATGAACTTTTTGGCCAACCCAATATTATCTTTTTATGTATCTTAATAAATAATTGTTTTTAAAAGGTTTTAGTCATTCACACCCCCACCAACAAAGTCAGTACCTGAGATCTATGTCTACTCCACCTTTTTTTCTGCATTAAGATGTTATTATTCTTATTAGTTTCCCCCAGTATGATTGATGAAAACTGGTATCTCCTTGTTTGCAGTTACATTCATTTAAACTACTACTGGAGTTGAGAATTTCTTCATCTTGTCTTTTTGACCAACGGCACTTGCTTTCTCTTTTGTGATTTACCTAATTATGTACTTTGTCTGTATTTATATTGAGTTGTTTACCTCTTCTTATCCATTTGTAGAGTTCTTTGTATGTTTGTGATATAAACCACCATCTTGTCTGTCATTTTAGTGGCAAATATTCATTGTTTTTTTAAACTTTTAAAATTTTATCTCTGGTCATCTGAAAATGTTTATGTTTTATGTAATCAAATATGTTTATCTTTTCTCATATTACCTCTAAATTTCCTATCTTGCCTAGGACAGAATAAATATCATTTACACTATTTAGAATAAGAAAGAAATGAGATGTTTGGAAGTAACAGCATATGCAAATGAATTTCTTAAGGTAGTTCCAATGAAGAAAAAAAACCTGGAGACATAGCAGAATTATTGATTTCAGCGTTGTCATAGACAAAAAAAGCCATACACTTGTTAAGTTTTAACTTTTATCAGTAATTTAGTATTTCACTGGGGAAAAGTCCAGTGTGAATACAAAGCTGGACACCTGTCAACATTTAAGTTTTAATCAATGATATACTGTTGCAATAGGGAAATGTTCAAATCAACTTCGATTTGTACTTAGGTGATCTCATGTTTTAAAAGGAGAATGAGAGAATGGGGGTGGGGGCATGAGTAGGGGACCAGTAAAGTCAGGGAAATGAAAGATTACAAAAATTGAGAAGCAGCTGTTAGGCAAGTGAAATCCCTCTGCTTTCGTTAACTGCTGCTTATCAAATTTAGTCTCCAGTCCTTCCACAAAGACTAGAAGATAGGGACTCTATCTTCATTTGTTAGCTGGAACTAACACTACATTTTTTTGGCAGCCTTGAGTTTTTTCAGATAGGCACTTTAAGGGAAGTTGGGCTCATTCCAAGGATGCGGCTTTGAGCTGTTGTAAACTATGTTAGTCTCTATATGCTAAAGCTGAGGCCCTGTTGAGAAGAGGTCTCAGAAGAACCTGGCTAGAGTTTGGTCAAGGAGAGGATCTTAGTGTCTAGGTTCTTAAGGAGACTGCTTTCTTGAACACTTCTTTGAATAAATATTTCTTATATTACTTTATTATTACACTTCATATACATGGTAACATTTTCCACCAACGACTTAAAAAAAATCTTTTTGAGTTTTAGTGACAGTATTCTTTTGAAAAGTTAAGAGTGCAGAATGAGAAAGCCTTCAATCCACCTCCACTTTGCAAGTCTTTTTTACTGTCTCTTCATCAAGGGTCCTTTCAGCAGAATCTTTCCTAATGTTTCAGAAGCAGAAATGAAAGTTTCCACTTAGGACAGGTGTGTGAAGTTCACTGACATGGTAAATTCTAATCAACCAACATATACTTATTGAAGGGCTTTTAGGCTTAATGTACTTAGGTGTTGTGGGCATAATGTAGTTTGGAAAAAGAAAAGTAAAAAACACATAATTTAGTTCTTTCTTTGTAACTTGTAGAAAAAGGAGACTTAATCTTCATATTTTTATGTTCTTTCTGTTTTTTTTTTAAAGACTTTATTTCTTTTTTTCATTGCAGTGCGTGGGCTTCTCATTGCGGTGGCTTCTCTTGTTGTGGAGCTTGGGCTCTAGGTACGTGGGCTTCAGTAGTCGTGGCACACAGGCTCAGTAGTTGTGGCTCACGGGCTTAGCTGCTCTGTGGCATGTGGGATCTTCCTGGACCAGGGCTTGAATCTGTGTTCCCTGCATTGGCAGGCAGATTCTTAACTGCTGCACCACCAGCAAAGTCCCTATTTTTATGTTCTTACATGGAAGTGTTTATTTCTTGTGTGACTTGCATCTTGTTCCATTAACACCTCCATTTCCCCCTTTCTTACTGTGCTCTACTGGCTGTTCCACAAACATGCCAGGCATTTTCCTTGCCTAGAAAGCTCTTTCCCTAGATATTCACCTGGCCCACTCTCTCACTTACTGCAAACTTTTGCTCAAATGCCATCCTGCTCAAAGAGGCTTGATCTGACCATCCTATTTAAAATTGCAAGCCATTCCCCTTTCCTCTTTCCCCACCCTACATCATTTACTTGTTTACTCTAATTGTCATCTGTCTCCCTCCACTAGAATGTCTGTGTCATTAGAATCAATATTTTAAAAAATCAATATTTTCTACTGATTTTTCTCAAGTTCCTGGAACACTGCATGCCACTTGGAAGGAACTCAATAAATATTTGTCCAATAAATGAGTCCTTTTTTGTAGTGGATCTTCTGCTTCCTTTCTCCAAGCTTATCCTTTTTTTAAACCATAATTTTATTTATTTATTTATTTGGTTGCTCCGGGTCTTAGTTGTGGCATGCATGTGGGATCTAGTTCCCTGACCAGGGATCGAACCCAGGACCCCTGCATTGGGAGCTCGGAGTCTTATCCACAGGGGATAAGACTCTCTTATCCACAGAGACCTTTCTTTTTATCCAACTTGTTTTCCTTCCATCCATACTGTTCTTCATGTTCATGTACTAGTTTTTTCTTTTCCTTTTTTTTTTGACTGGGTGGGGGCGGGTATTTTAATTACAGAAATGAGATCATATAATACCTATCACTCAGTCAGCAGATTTTCTCACCTAACAATACTAGGACAATAGACACTGATGTTACAAATCTTTTTAATGCTTGCATAATGTTCCAGCATATGAGGTGAGTACACTACTTTCATTCATGTTTGTCACTATTTTTCCACTCACTTCACTTTGGACCACCCCATCCCTGATCTCCCCCATTTTTCCTTCTACCTAGTACCATTTACCCATTCATCCTGTACGCAACAGTCCCGAACATAGTGATCACTCAGTAAAGTGTTTGTTGCACCCCTGGTCTGTTTCTGGCAGCGATTAGCTGTGTGCATTGTTTGAGCGAGAGCGACTGAAGGGACAGAAGGCGGCACGACTGAAGAAATTAAAAGCTGGGGTGAGCCTCCTCTGGAGCCTTTGGTCTCTCCCTGAAGCAGCGTGGGCTTCGGAGGGTCAGGGCGGGCTTAGGGGACCGAGAGAACCGGATTGGCAGCTCTTGGAGGGAAGGGTGGCCCTGGGGTGTCAAGGGCGGCCGTGGGGTGTCAAGGGCCTGTGCAGCAGAGCGGGATAGGTTGGGGGTGGACCTGGGCGGGGCTTGGAGGGGCGAGGCCAGCCAGGGGGCGGGGCGGGCAGAGAGCGCAGACTCAAATGCGGGCGGACAGCTGGGCTTTCCAGTCCGACAACAACGCTTCGAGAGCCATGGAGGGTACCGGTGGGCGGCTCGCTTGCTCGACCGTGGGGCTGTGGCTGGGGTTGTTGCTGCTATGCAGCTGGGGGTTCCCTGGGAGCGCCGAGCCACGGGCCCCGCCGGAGAATATCGGTAGGCGAGAAGGAGGCGGCGCGCGGCGGGGGCGGTGGGAGCGCGCCCCACGCCGGGCGGCCGCTGCCTGATGCTCCAGGCCGGGCACCCGCGACTCCCGCCGGGCCGCGCAGAACGAGCTGCTTGCGCAAGTGGAGCTCTCCCCGGTTCGCACCTTGGGACTGCTTTACGTGCCCCAGGGACCGCTCTTTCCCGGGCGTGGAGACTTGCCCACTTGAGCAATGGGCCGTGGAGGGGGGCGACCCGGGCTGGCGGGCGGGCGCCAGGCCTCCCTGCAGCCCCTGAGTCGGAGGCCTTGGGCTCCGGGGAGGCTGAGGCCCCTCCCGCGGCCTTCCCTTGGTGCACTTGTTGGGAAATCGGTCTTCTGGCTGGTCCGGGAGCGACGGGCCAATTCCGCTCTGCAGATGAGAGGCGCACGCGGGCACAGCACACCAAGCAGCGCAGATAAGCTGACCGCGCTGGCCGCGTCTGCTTCCAGTGATGGGCTGGGGCGCCCTTCCCCCGTCCGCTTTGCTGAAGTCGGCCGGCTGGCACAGTCCCCTGGCTTGCACAAGTTCTCTGCCTAGGACGACTACACAGCCGAAACAGTCACTCTTTTAGTTTGAGTCGTTTTGGTTGTTTTCCCCTGTTTATTATTTATTTATTTTTTTTATTCTCCTTTAAGCCGTGTCCTTTGGAATCATTAACCTGTTTACATTAACGAGACGGAACAAATCAAGGCAAAAATGGCGGCCACTTTATTTGAAATGCGTCCTGGAAAGGCCCCGCCTCCTCTGTTCCTTTGCATTGGGCACAAAGAAGGGTGTGCGGCGGTCCACTTGGTTCTTCCGCAACGAACTGTGAGAATCTTGGGCCATCTGGCAAAAAAAAAAAAGAAAAGTGTAACTACCACTTTTGTCTGGGGGCAGTGTCTGGCCAGATTCATAATTCTATCTTCACTGCAGCTGTCACTTGCCTCCCCCTCCCCAGGCTTCCCTAAATTGTTGATCACAGGCTTAAGCAACGTCTGTTGTTGATTTACGGCCTTTCAAAAACAAAGCAAACCTACAAAGCTGGTAAGAGGGAAAAAAACTTGTTCCTTCTTTTTCCCCCATAGCGATTATTGGAGCTGGCATTGGTGGCACTTCAGCAGCCTATTATCTGCGGCAGAAATTTGGGAACGATGTGAAGATTGACGTGTTTGAAAAAGGAGAGGTGGGGGGCCGTCTGGCCACCGTGACTATGCAAGGGCAAGAATATGAGTCAGGAGGTTCCGTCATCCATCCTTTAAATCTGCACATGAAGCGTTTTGTCAAGGACCTGGGTATGTAATTTGGTCAGACAAGCAGACTTCAATATGCATGGATATTGTTGTCAGATAGGGAACTGAAACTTTCCTGCCTTGTTAATCATCTTTTACAGTGAAGCTGGTAAAACTGCTTTCCTCGCTTTCCTGCTAGCAGTTGGTGCTGCCTTAGGAGCTGCTCTGCTGTAATGGGACACTAGTTATCTGTATCTTCAGTTATCTGGAATTACAGCCATGGGGCACAGGGTGGGGATGGTTGCTGCCGTGGCTTCTCAAACCTCTGGGTTCGTGTTAAAGAATCAAAGAATGGTTGGAGTTAGCAGAAACCCTAGCGTGCTCATTTTACAGCTGGGGAAATGAGGCCCAGAGACTTGAGGTGTCTGGCTTAAGGTCACTCACACAGCTGTAGGTGCAAACATGTGCCTAGAACTTGGGACATCGGACTGCTTGCCTACCAGCAGAGGCACTGGACAGGTATGGGGGAAGCGTGGCCAGCCTCTGCAGGCTATTTCCTCAGGGAATATTGTGTAATTTTGGCCTTCTTCCAGTTATCAGAACTATCCAGTTATGCAAAATAGGATTTGCACAGGAATGGGGCTGACTTCTTTTCCTTAGCTGCTTGCCACATCTCCGGTGGACGCCTCCTGGGCCTCGTTCCTCCGTGAGGGCGAGTGTATGCCAGGAGCCATTTATGCTGCCAAGAGTCATGTCTGACATTTCTGTTTTTAAGTTGAATTCAGCTCATCCTTTGGTTTTTTTCTTTTGACTTTTTAGTCTTTTTAGACTAACTATAGCCAGTCTCATTTTGATGTATCTGCATGATCATCCAACCCATCTTTCAGGGAATCCGCTTTTGGAAAATGTGGTGTCTAGTGTACCACCCACTGTTCTAAAGGTAGAGCTCCTTTAACATGTCTCCTGAGAACTGGGGGAAGCCCGGATTCACTCACTTCAGAACGTCCCTGGTAGCTTCAGATTATCTTCTCTCATTTGAGCAGTACAGAAACCACTGACTTAGCTACCTTTCTTTGTTTTTACAGGTCTCTCTGCTGTTCAGAGCCCTAGTGGCCTAGTGGGGGTGTATAACGGAGAGACTCTGGTATATGAGGAGAGCAGCTGGTTTATAATAAACATGATTAAACTAATTTGGCACTATGGATTTCAGTCCCTCCGAATGCACATGTGGGTAGAGGATATATTAGACAAGTTTATGAGGTAATTTCTTCTCTTCCATTTAACCTAAGACTTATTAGATGATCTGTAGGAATTATAGTTTCTTGGAACAGTTCTCTACCTAACTGCAGCCTGTTTTTAAGATCGTTAGGCAAAATGTTTTGTATACAATACGCAGACCATTTATCCACTTCGAAGCTGAAAGGGTAGTTTATTTTTGCTTCTGAAAACATATTTTGCAAATGCTTATTTAATGTTACCAGACACTTTAAAATGCTCTACAAATATTAACTCCTTGAAGTCTCGTGACAGCTCTCTGAGGTAAGTACTGTTATTAGCTTCTTTTCACAGGTGTGAAAGGTGGAAGCTTAGAGAGGTTTCAAGTGTGCAAGTCCACCCGCCTAGTAACTGGTGGAGCTGGAGTTCTTACCCAGGCAGTCTGGCTCCAGAGTCCTCTCTCTTAGTCTCGGAACTGTTTTAGTGTTGTGTGTAGATGAATGAGCTGATGTGTACAAGAGCTTGTAGAAAGGATCAGAAAACTTAAATGAGCTTTATTTAACTGTGACGTGATGTTTCAGTGAGCCAGCAGCCTGAAATATCAGTTCTGAGACCCAGGAATTTAAATTAGGATATTAAATTCCCACACTGTCTTGTGTAGTGAGAATACAGGTGCCTCTTTTCCTTCTCTATGTTTTTCTGTCTTTTCAAAAATTTCTTTGTGTATGAATATGCATTGCTTTGGGAAGTAGGAAAAATAACATAAGATAACCAGTCTACCTTTGAAAGATACAACCTATTTTTTTTTTTTAAGGTCATTGGCATGTGCTAATTTTTATGCCGGTTTACAGTTTTAGGTCCTGGAGAAACTCAGCTTGTAAATGCTAATAATGTTTCATTACTGTGCCTGTGCCAACGGAATAAAATAATTGTTAAAAAGGTAAAATTAGGGACTTCCCTTGGTGGTGCAGTGGATGAGAATCCTCCTGCCAATGCAGGGGACCCAGGATCGATCCCTGGTCGGGGAAGATCCCACATGCTGCGGAGCAACTAAGCCTGTGTGCCACAACTGCTGAGCCTGTGCTCTAGAGCCTGTGAGCCACTACTACTGAGCCCATGTGCCCTAGAGCCTGTGCACTGCAACTACCAAAACCCACGTTCTCTAGGGCCTGCGTGCCACAACTACTGAGCCTGTGTGCTGCAACTGCTGAAGCCCATGTGCCTAGAGCCCACGCCCCGCAACAAGAGAAGCCATTGCAAGGAGAAGCCTCCGCACTGCAATAAAGAGTAGCCCCCACTCGCCACAACTAGAGAGAGCCTGCATGCAGCAACGAAGATGCAATGCAGCCAAAAAAAAAAAAATTAAATTAAATCTGTCAAAAAAAAAAAAGGTAAAATGACATGTCATATGACCAGGTATTGCCCAGCACAGATGTAAGAGGTGAATAGGATAAATGTACTCTAGTTTCTGTAACTTTTAGTAGTTAGGGATTTCTTTCTTTCTAAACATCATTCTGAGGTCAATTTCTTGAACTCCTTTCCAGCGGGTACGTTAAGTTCAGCTATAGTGCAGGTTGTTTTAAAGTAGTCATTCATTCCTTTGTTCATTGACCAAATATTGAGTACTTATTATGTGCCAGGCAGTATTCTAGGTCCTAAAGATGTAGAACCCAGAACATGTCCCTGCCCTCAAAGAATACATATTCTAGTAGAGAGACAAGCGGTTTACTAGGAAAATATATAGAACTTGTATAGAGACAGCCAGTCACTTTTTTTTTTAAATTTTTTATTTTTTGGCTGTGTTGGGTCTTCGTTGCTGCGTGTGGGCTTTCTCTAGTTGCGGTGAGCGGGGGCTACTCTTCCTTGCAGTGCGTGGTTTTCTCATTGTGGTGGCTTCTCTTGTTGCAGAGCACAGGTTCTAGGCGCACGGGCTTCAGTAGTTGCAGCATGCAGGTTCAGTAGTTGCGGCCTGCGGGCCGTAGAGCGCAGGCTCAGTAGTTGTGGTACATGGGTTTAGTTGTTCCGCAGCATGTGGGATCTTCCCGGACCAGGGATTGAACCCTTGTCCCCTGCATTACAGCCAGTCACTTTTTTTTTTTTTTTTGCGGTGCGCGGGCCTCTCACTGTTGTGGCCTCTCCCGTTGCGGAGCACAGGCTCCGGACGCGCAGGCTCAGCGGCCATGGCTCACGGGCCCAGCCGCTCCGTGGCATGTGGGATCTTCCTGGACCGGGGCACGAACCCATGTCCCCTGCATCGGCAGGCAGACTCTCAACCACTGCGCCACCAGGGAAGCCCTACAGCCAGTCACTTTTTAAAGAAAGGGGGCATGTTGCTGCATCCTCAGCAGGAAAATCAAGTTCATATGGCATCAGATACAGCCTTGCCTGTGTGTATCAGTTTTCTTGACATGTAGAGAATTGCCCTTTGAGAAATTAAGAAATCACTTTTCAAGTGAATTCAGGGTATTACAGAACTGTGAAAAAGACCCAGTGAGGGGATACATAAGTTATACTATTTTTAAAAAGTTTATTTTATTGAAGTATAGTTGATTTACAATGTGTTAATTTCTGCTGTACAGTGAAGTGATTCAGTTATACATATATATACATTCTTTTTCATATTCTTTTCCGTTATGGTTTATCACAGGATATTGAATATAGTTCCCTGTAGATTATACTATTTTTGATTTTAGAAAACAATTCCCAAACTTCATGGAATTACTGCCCCCCTCCAGTGTATCTTTGATACTTGATTATAGAGCACTGACCTTTGTGTTGTTTAAAGGGCCATCCATCATACATTACTGTTTCTTTCAATAAATCAAGAACATGCAGATCTTATTTTGATAATTTTGTCATACCCTATGAGACAGTTGGAGAAAGGGCAGGTATTGAGCCAGCATGTGCCAGTTGCTAAAGTAGTGAAATACTGCTGGACTTGTGAAATAGCTACTAGCTGCATGTTTTCTCTTCCCTGGGAGTCTCCTCCACTGCTCCAGCAGGGAGTCTTGACTCAGTTCCAGTGCTGTAGTCAGTCTACTTTCTGTTTAATGTTGTACCAGTTATTAAATATTTGTAATATCACTCATGTTACAAAAACCAGGATTGGGAGCCACAGAGGTTGCCAAAGAGGACTCTGGAACAGTGAAATCCCCAACATTTCAGTAAAGTAGTAGTTATTAATCCTGGCTGTACATTATATTCACATGGGGATCTTTTTTTTCTTTGGCCATGCTGTGTAGCTTGCAGGATCTTAATTCCCAACTAGGGATGCAACCTGGCCCCCGTCAGTGGAAGTGCGGAGTCCTAACCACTGGACCACCAGGGAATTCCCAACATGGAGATGTTTTAAAAATAAGAATGATGTGGGACTTCCCTAGTGGCACAGTTTTAAAAATAAGAATGATGTGGGACTTCCCTGGTGGCAGAGTGGTTAAGAATCTGCCAATGCAGGGGACACAGGTTCAGTCCCTGGTCCGGGAAGATCCCACATGCTGCGGAGCAACTAAGCCCGTGCGCCACAACCACTGAGCCTGCGCTCTAGAGCCCGCGGGCCACAACTACTGAGCCCGTGCACCGCAAATGCTGAAGCCCGCACGCTCTAGGGCCTGTGTGCCGCAACTGCTGAGCCCGTGTGCTGCAACTACTGAAGCCTGCGCGCCTAGAGCCTGTGCTCCACAACAAGAGAAGCCACCACAATGAGAAGCCCGTGCGCTGCCATAAAGAGTAGCACCCGCTCGCCACAACTAGAGAAAGCCCTCGCATAGCAATGAAGACTGAACACAGCAAAAAATAAATTAAAAAAAAAAAGAATGCTGTGCTCTACTCCTAGACAATTTTTATTTCATTGGTTTGTAGTAGGCATCTGGGCATTGGTGTGTTCACCTCAAGTGAATCTTGCCTATAATCAGGGTTGAGAACCACTAGATTAAAATGCGTAATTGGAGAATATTCTTGAGTTTTTTCTTTCTTTGAATGGTGTAAGAAACCTAAAGTCCTTGCTCAACACATTTTCTCCCTTTTTTGGATATATATGACAGATCCGGTTGGCTCCTTTTTAAAGTGGCTTGTGTGATCATCTGTAGAAATTTTTGGGAGATTTGTTGACCAGCTTTGGGGAGGTACATTGTCATTTTTGTGCTTCTATTTCAGAGTGTGCACAGTGTGAGCAAAAGCCCATGTAACAGTAGTAAACCATGATACTTGAAAGAGGGTTCAAGCTTGTGGTAGGCAAGGCCCCACACCCCTGGGAGTATGCATTTTTCTTTGCTGTTGAAGGTATTTGGGTGGAGATCCTGCTGCCCTTGATATCCACACTTGCCAAGTCAATTTCCAGTTCTGAGCATTTATTTATGCAGTTTTTCTGGTTGGATGCCATTCTTTATTCCAGAATTCATGTCTTATCTCACCCCTTTCCTAATACTTTAGTCACCATTCATGTTTCTTTTCGAACATCTCTTAGGTGTTATATGGTGCACACCACACACACACTTGTGTTGTTCTGTAGTATGCATAGTAGCCAGAATGTCATAGATGTTCAGTCACATATTTGTTGAATTGAATCCTGTGGTCCACAAAATGGCTTCCCGTTGAGATATCTTGGCTTATAGGCTGGGTTCAAGCTCATTCTTGTCTCTAGCACTTAGTGCATTTCTGGGGATATGTTAGATCCTTAACACTTCTTTTTTTTTTTTTTTTTTTTTGCGGTACGCGGGCCTCTCACTGTTGTGGCCTCTCCCGTTGCGGAGCACAGGCTCCGGACGCGCAGGCTCAGCGGCCATGGCTCACGGGCCCAGCCGCTCCACGGCATGTGGGATCTTCCCGGACCAGGGCACGAACCCGTGTCCCCTGCATCGGCAGGCGTACTCTCAACCACTGCGCCACCAGGGAAGCCCCCTTAACACTTCTTGATCTGAGACTGATAGGACTCATAGTGAAAGGCTTTATAAACACCCTTTTTATTCCTCAAAGGAAAAAAGTTACACCTAACAAGTCATTTTTTATTCTTTTCATTTTCTCATTTCCCAAATCCAGTCTATCTTGAATCCTATCAGTCTTTAAAATATATTCAGAATTTCACCACTTCTCACCACCATCACTGCTACCGCTTTGATCCAAACCACCATTATCTCTTGTCTGGCGGCATGTGGGATCTTAGTTCCCCAACCAGGGATCAAACCTGCATCCCCAGCATTGTAAGCACAGAGTGATAACCGCTGGATCACCAGGGAAGTCCTGTCTGGATTGTTGGAATAGCCTCATGTGGTGGGCTAAATAATGCCTGCCTCCCTCTGCAAGATGTCTACATTCTAATCCCTGGAACCTGTGAATGTGTTACCTTACGTGGTAAAAGGGACTTTGTAGATAAGATTAAGAATCTTGAAAAGGGGAGATAATTCTTAATTATTTAGGTGGGCCCAATGTAATCACAAGAGTTTTTATAAGAGGGAGGCAGGAGAATCAGAATGAGTATTAGATGGGATGATGGAAGAAAGAAGTTGGAGTGATGCTTGGAGGGGCCATGAGCCAAGGTGGCTTATGGAAACTGAAAAAGGCAAGAAAATGGTTTCTTCCCTCAGAGGTTCTAGAAGGAACCAGCCTTGCTGACACCTTGACTTTAGCCCAGTGAGATTGACTTTGGATTTCTAACCTGCAGAACCATAAGATAATAAGTTTGTATTGTTTTAAGCCACTGAGTTTGTGATAATTTGTTACTGCAGAAATAGGAAACTAATTCACCTCCTAACTCATCTCCCAGCTTTTGCCCTTGTGCCATCACAATCCGTTTTCAGCATAGCAGCCAAAGTAGTTTTCTAAAAATCTAAGAGTCATCACATTACTCCTCTGCTGAGAAACTTTCAGTGGCTATTTCATGCAGAGTTACAGCCAAAATCTGTGCCATGGCTTGGAAGACCTGATAGGATGTAGATAATCCCATTCATCATTTTTAAATTTCCTGTTTGTTATGGGCAGAGTTGTGTGTCCTCCCCACCCCCAAACTTATATGGTAAAGTCGTAACCTCCTGTACTTCAGAATGTGGCTGTATTTGCAGATAGGGTTGTAATGAAGTAATTAAGTTAAAATGAAACCGTTAGGCTGGGCCCTATCCAATTTGACTGTTGTCCTTATAAGAAGAGTAGATTAGAACACACAGAAGAGGCACCAGGGATGTGCACAGACAGAGGAAAGACCATGTGAGGACACAGCAAGAAGGTGGCCATCTGCAAGCCAAGGAGACAGGCCTCAGAAGAAACCAAACCTGCCAACACCGTGATCTTGGACTTGGAGCCTCCAAACCTGTTGGAAATAAATTTCTGTTGTTTAAGCCAGCCAGCCTGTGATACTTTGTAATGGCAGCCATAGTGAACTAGTATACAGTTGGTATTCTGCGCACTCGTTCACCCATTGTTGAAAGTGGGATATTGGAGTGTCCGGCTGTTATTGTTGAACTGTCTGTCTCTCCCTTCAGCTCTGTCAGTGTTGCTTCATGTGTTTTGGAGCTCTGTTGTTAAGTGCATATATGTCTATAATTGTTATGTCTTCCTGATGGAGTAACCCTTTTATCATTATAAAATGTCCTCCTTTGTGTCTAGTAACAAATTTTGTCTTAAGTCTATTTTCTCCGATATTAGTGTAGCCACTCCTGCTCTCTTTTCATTACTGTTTGCATGGTATATCTTTTCCCATCTTTTTACTTACAACCTGTTTGTGTCTTTGAATCTAAAGTGTACTTCTTGTAGACAAGATAAGTTGGATTATTATTATTATTTTTTAAATCCAGTCTGCCAATCTCTGTGTTGTGATTGGAGAGTATAGTCCATTTATGTTTAATTACTGTTGATATTTGCTTTTTATATGTCTTTTTTCTTTTTGGCTGCACCACATGGCATGTGGGATCTTAGTTCCCCACCAGGGATTGAACCTGTGCCCCCTGCATTGGAAGGCGGAGTCTTAACCACTGGACTGCTGGGGGAGTCCCTCTATTTGTCTTATATCATTTTTGTTCCTCTGTTTCTCCATTACTCCTGTCTTTTTTTTTTAACCCATTTATCTTTTGATGGCTATTTGGGTTGCTTCCACCCCTTGGCTATTGTGAATAATGCTGCAGTAAACGTGGGTGTTCAATTATCTCTTTGATCCTGCTTTCAGTTTTTTTGGATATATACCTAGAAGTGAGATTGCTGTATCTTTTGGTAATTCTACTTTTAATTTTTTGAGGAAACACCATACTGTTTTCCATAGCAGCTGCACCATTTCACGTTCCCTTCAACAATGCACAAGGGTTCTAATCTCTCTACACCCTTGCCAGCACTTGTTATTTTCTGTTTTTTAGATAGTGGCCATCCTAATGGGTGTGAGATGATAATCTCTTTGTGGTTTTGATTTGCATTTCTCTAATGATTAGTGATGTTGAGCATCTTTTTTTTTTTTTTTTGTAAATTTATTTATTTATTTTTGGCTGTGTTGGGTCTTCGTTGCTGCATGCGGGCTTTTCTGTAGTTGCGGCGAGCGGGGGCTACTCTTTGTTGCGGTGTGCGGGCTTCTCATTGCAGTTGCGGAGCATGGGCTCTAGGCACGTGGGCTTCAGTAGTTGTGGCAGGCGGGCTCAGTAGTTGTGGCTTGTGGGCTCTAGAGCGCAGGCTCAGTAGTTGTGGTGTATGGGCGCAGTTCCTCCGCGGCATGTGGAATCCTCCCGGACCAGGGCTCAAACCCGTGTCCTCTGCATTGGCAGGCGGATTCCTAACCACTCTGCCACCAGGGAAGTCCCTCTTGAGCATCTTTTCCTATGCTTGTTGGCCATTTGTATGTCTTCTTTGGAGAAATATCTATTTAAATTGTTTGCCCATTTTTTAATTGGATTTTTGTTGTTGTTGCTGAGTTGTAAGAGTTCTTTATATATTCTAGATGTTAAACCCTTATCAGATACATGGTTTGCAAATATTTTCTCCCATTTTGTAGGTTGCCTGTTCACTCTGTTGATTGTTTCTTTCACTGCACAGATGTTTTTAAGTTTGATGTAGTCCCATTTATCTTTTTGCTTTCGTTGCCTGTGCTTTTGTTGCCATATCCAGGTAGTCATCGCCAAATCCGATGTCATGAAGCTTTCTCCCTATGTTTTCTTCCAGGAGTTCTATAGTTTCAGGTCTTATGTTTTTGTCTTTAATCCATTTGGAATTAATTTTTGCATATCATCTAAGGTAAGGGTCCAGTTTCATTTTTTTGCACGTGGATATCCAGTTTCCCAGCCCCATTTGTTGGAGATACTATTCTTTACCCCATTGTGTAGCCTGGGCACCTTTGATGAACATTTGATGATATACATGAGGATTTATTTCTGGATTCTCTGTTTTGTTCCACTGATCTGTATGTCTGTTTTTATGCTGGCACTAAACTGTTTTGATTACAGTAGCTTTGTATTATGCTTTGAAATTAGGAAGTGTGAGACCTCCAGCTTTGTTTTTCTTTCTTCATATTGTTTTGGCTATTTGGGATCTTTTGAAATTCCATGTGAATTTTAGGAATTTTTTCCAGTTCTGCAAAAAAAAAAAAATGTCACTGGGATTTTGATGGGGATTGCACTGAATGTGTAGATCACTTTAGGTAATATGGACATTTTAACAATTTCAAGTCTTCCAATCCATGAACACAGGATGTCTTTAATGTCTTTCAGCAGTGTTTTGTAGTTTTCAGTGTACAAGTCTTTTTGTCTCCTTGGTTAAGCTTACTCCTAAATATTTTATTCTTTTTGATGCTATTGTAATGGATTGTTTTCTTCATTTCCTTTTCGTATTGTTCATTGTTAACATAGTGCCTTTAAAAAATATTGAGATATAATTGACATATGACATTGTGTAAGTTTAAGGTGTACAACATGTTGATTTGATACATTTATAATATGTATTACATTATGATTACCACCATAGCTAAACACCTCTGTCATATCACATAATTATTATTTCTTTTATGCGGCAAGAACATTTAAGACCTAGTCTCTTAGAAACTTGGAAGTATATAAAATAGTATTGTTGGCTATCATCATTATTCTGTGCATTAGATCTCTAGAATTTATTCATCCTCTAGGTGGTGCCTTCTTTTGTTTTAGAGAGTGTACCATTTTAATTCTCTTGCTGTTTCTTTCAGAATACATATTTTTGTTATTGTGTTAGTAGTTTCCCTGGGGATTACAGTTACTATCTTAAAATAATGTTAATTGCTTAAAACAATGTTAATTGAATTAATACCAACTTAATTTCAATAATACACAAAAACTTTACTCCAATATAGCTTTGTTACCTCACCATACTTTGTGCTATTGTCATACAAATTATGTCTTTATGTTCTATAAGCTTATTAGTTTTATAATTATTGCTTTATGCAGTTTTTCAAAAGTCAGATAAGGGGAAAGAATTTCAAGCATATACAGTGGTCCCTTGGTATGCATGGGGGATTGGGTGCAGGACCACCCCACAGATACCAAAACCTGCAGATGCTCAGATCTCTTACAGTTGGCCCTCTGTATCTGTGAGTTCTGCATTTGTGGAAATGGAATGCCAGCTGTATATTTTTTAGAAAAAATTTGTGTATAAGTGGACCCATACAGTTCAAATCTGTGTTGTTTAAGGGTAAACTGTATATCTTTATACTGTCTTTTTTTTTTTTTTGCGGTACGCTGGCCTCCCACTGTTGTGGCCTCTCCCGCTGTGGAGCACAGGCTCCGGACGTGCAGGCTCAGCGGCCATGGCTCACGGGCCCAGCCACTCCGCAGCATGTGAGATCTTCCCGGACCGGGGCACGAACCCGTGTCCCCTGCATCGGCAGGCGGACTCTCAACCACTGTGCCACCAGGGAAGCCCCTATACTGTCTTTTATATTTACCTATTCAATTACCTTTACCCATTCTTCATGTGGATTTGAGTTTCTGTCTGGTGCTATCTCAGCCGGAAGGGCAACTTTTAGTATTTCTTGTAGGGAAGGTTTGCTAGTGTTAAATTATCTGTTTTTGTTTACCTGGGATTATATTAATTTCTCTTTATTTTTGAAGGATAGATTTGCTGGATATAGAACTCTTGGTTGATAGTCTTTTTTCCCCCCGGCATTTTCAATATGTCATCCCATTATCTTCTGGACATCATGGCTTCTGAAGAGAAGTCAGCTCCTAATCTTACCGAGGATCATTTTTGCTGGTTGAGTTGCTTTTCTCTTGCTGCTTTCAAGATTTTCTCTTTATTTATCCACAGTTTAACCATTATGTGTTTAGGTGTAGATTTTTTTGAGTTTATCCTTTTTGGATTTGTTGAGCTTCCTGGATGTATAGATTATTGTCCTCCATC
Organism: Globicephala melas; assembly: GCF_963455315.2. Lineage (NCBI taxonomy): Eukaryota > Metazoa > Chordata > Mammalia > Artiodactyla > Delphinidae > Globicephala > Globicephala melas. The sequence goes on along the minus strand of NC_083325.1, from coordinate 30,560,086 downwards.
AAATTTGGGAAATTTTTGATCATTATTTCTTCATAAATTTTTTGTTGGTTTCTTTTTTCTCCTCTCCTTCTAGGATTCCATTATGTGTATCTTGGTATGCTTTTTGTTGTCTCACAGGCTCCGAGGCTCTGATCATCATTTTCTTAACTCTTGATTCTTTCTGTCCCTGATTGTATAATCTCAACTGACCTTATCTTTAAATTCACTGATTCTTCTGCTGTTTCAAATCTGTTGTTGAGCCCCTCTAGGGAATTCTTTTTTTTTTTTTTTGCGGTACACGGGCCTCTCACCGCTGCGGCCCCTCCCGCTGCGGAGCACAGGCTCCAGCTCCGGACGCGCAGGCCCAGTGGCCATGGCCCACGGGCCTAGCCGCTCCGCGGCACGTGGGATTCTCCTGGACCGGGGCACGAACCCGCATCCCCCGCATCGGCAGGCGGACTCCCAACCACTACGCCACCAGGGAAGCCCTCCTCTAGGGAATTTTAATTTCAGACTATACTTTCCAACTCCAGAATTTTAAATTTTTTTCTATAATTGCTTTATTAACAGTCTATTTGTTCTAATCATTGTTTTCATACTTGCTCTAGTTCTTTAGATATGGATTCCTTTAGTTCTTTGAACATATTTATAATATCTGATTTAAAGTCTTTGTCTATGGGACTTTCCTGGTGGTCCAGTGGTTAAGACTCTGTGCTTCCAATGCAGGGGGCGTGGGTTCGATCCGTGGTTGGTGAACTAAGATCCCATGTGCCGTGTAGCAAGGCCTACTAGTCTTTGTCTGGTAGGTCCAATGTCTGGGTTTTCTCTGGGAAAGTTTCTGTTGACTCCTTCCTCCCCCCCCCACCCCATGTATGGGCCATACTTTCATGTTTCTCTGAGTATCTCGTGATTTTTGTTGAAAACTGGACATTTAAAATAATATTAAATGGCAGCTCTGGAAATCAGAACTTCCCTCACCCCAGGTTTGTTGTTGTTTGTTTGTTTAGTGACTTTCTGGGACTGATTCTGTGAAGTCTGTGTTCTTTGCCATGTATGGCTACTCGAGTGTGTGTGTTGGGATGTGTTTGCAATGCTCTGGAGGGTGGTTTACAACTCTACTTTAGCCTTTACTTCTGGCTTGCTCAAAGCCTCAAGGTCAGCCAGAGGTGACAAGATTAGGGCCTTCTCAGGTCTTTCCTGGACACGTGACAGCCTTGTACATGGACATGAGCTTCTAGGTCCCCAGGAATGAATTGGGGTTTTTCATTCCCCAATATCAAAAAAAAAAAATCTTTTGTTAAGCCTCTTATCAGCCCCAATTGGTATCACAGCCTCAGGCAGCTGATGTTAAATTGCCACTGATGTTTTTGACAGATGCACTCAGGATGGGCTGTTTGTACAGGGCGAGCTCTGAATCAGGTCAAAAAAGACAAGCCCTAATCTAAAAAATACAACAAACTAGTGAAAATAACAAAAAGAAACAGACTCACAGATATAGAGAACAAACTAATGGTTACCAGTGGCGGGGGGGAATACAGGGGTGGGGGCTGGGAGGTACAAACTATTGGGTGTAAGATAGGCTACAGGATGTATTGTGCAACTTGGGAAATATAGCCAATATTGTGTAATAACTGTAAAGGGAGTATATCCTTTAAAAATTGTATTTAAAAAAACAAAAGGACAGTCCCTGAGGAAGGAGCTTTTGAGTGAGTTGCCAGATAGGGCAAAAGTGGCACTTCTCTGGGAATGGGAATTTTGGGATGCTCTCTGGGAATGGGAATTTTGGGATGCTCTCTGGGAATGGGAATTTTGGGATGCTCCAAGCCTGTTTTATCCCCTGCTGTGGCTGCCAGCTTGCTGGTTTCACAGGGATTGTAGTTGCAAGGCTGCTGATTTTGAAGGCTACCTTGTTGCTAGCAAGAGGGGAATGGGAATAGGGGAAGTTAAAATACCACAAGGCTCACTTGTTCTTACAGACATTCAGCCATTTTTCTTGAATAAATTCTCCTGGGATTTTGTTTATTTCCAGAGTTTTGAAAAAGTTGATGTTGACAATATTTGTCAGTGTTCTTATTGCTTTTATTTAGGGGCAGATTTTTTAAGGTCCTTACTCAATTATTGTAGAAGTGCTTCATCCCATCTTCCCTACTTTTTTCTGTCTGGGCCTCTACCTGTTCTCCTGGATCTCTCTGCTTCAGCTGCAGTACCAGGCATGCTGCTGTCATAACGCCTTTGCACTGCTCATACCTCTGTCTGAAATATTTCCCCCCACTCCTGTCCCTGCAAGGATTGTATCCTCACCTCCTTCGGGTGTTTGCTGACGGATCACCTTCTCAGTGAGGCCTTTCCTTGACTACTTATTTTTTTGTATCATCTTATTTAGAGTTGCAAGCCTGTCAGCTCCAAACATTTCCAATCTATGTTTTTTTTTAGTTTTAATTTTATTTATTTATTTTTGGCTGCATTGGGTGTTCGTTTCTGCACGCGGGCTGTCTCTAGTTGAGGTGAGTGGGGGCGGCTACTCTTCGTTGTGGTGCGTGGGCTTCTCATCGTGGTGGCGTCTCTTGTTGAGGCGCACGGGCTCTAGGCACGTGGGCTTCAGTAATTGTGGCGCATGGGCTTAGTCGCTCCGTGGCATGTGGGATCTTGCCAGACCAGGGCTCGAACCTGTGTCCCATGCATTGGCAGGTGGATTCTTAACCACTGTGCCACCAGGGAAGCCCTCCAATCTTATTTTTGATTTACTTTTCTCCTTGATAATTATCATCCTCTAAACTGTCATATAATTTGCTTCCATTTCTTTCTTTATTTTATTGCCTGTTTCCCCATCTAGAACAAAAGCTCCATTAGAGCAGGGACTTTTTTCTGTGTTGTACTGACTTCTGCATCCTTAGCACCTAGAACAGTGTCTGACTCAAAGTTGATGCTCCATAAATATTTGTTGAATGATTAAATGAATGAATGAGTGAATAAATGGGTAGGGGGTATACAAATGTAGTTTAAAAAGAAAAGAAGTTTGTGTAAGCAATCTGATTAGCAGAAACTACTTGTTACGTCTCACTTTATAGTAAATAGGCATTCTTTTTTTCTTAAATTTATTTATTTCATTTATTATTTATTTTTGGCCGTGTTGGGTCTTCGTTGTTGTGTGCGGGCTTTTCTCTAGTTGCGGCGAGTGGGGGCTACTCTTCGTTGCGGTGCGCAGGCTTCTCATTGCGGTGGCTTCTCTTGTTGCGGAGCACAGGCTCTAGGTGCTCCGCGGCATGTGGGATCTTCCCGGACCAGGGCTGGAACCCGTGTCGCCTGCATTGGCAGGCGGATTCTCAACCACTGCACCACCAGGGAAGCCCCTAAATAGGCATTCTAATGCAGGGGTCTCTAACCCCTGGGCCTCGGACCTGTTAGGAACCGGGCCAAACAGCAGGAGGTGAGCAGGGACGGGGTTGGGGGGGTGGGGGTGGGCTGGGCAAGCGAGCGAAGCTTCATCCGCCGCTCCCCATCGCTCGCATTACCGCCTGAACCATCACCCCCGCCCCGTCCGTGGAAAAATTGTCTTCCATGGCACTGGTCCCTGGTGCCGAAAAAGTTGGGGACGGCTGTAATGCAGCTAGTATTGTAAAGCAGTTACGGTGCTCAGTGTTTATACGGTATATATTGTCTCATGTCACCCTCTATGAGGCCTTTACTTAGGAGGCTTGTTTGAGTGGGGTTGGGGCTCCGGTGGGAGGAGGCAGGGAATCATTTTTTTATAACATCATACTTAAGTTATTTAATTGGCTACTATTTTGTCATGCTGACCATTACAAAAGATTGCTCTTCATTTTATGAGGTATTCAGTGTATTATTTTTCTGAAGAACTCAGTGTTCTCATCTTTTTCCAACTTCCTAGGGACTACAAGCCAAACAGTATGGGCCGGAAGGAATTATTTTAATTTCTCAGTTTTGGCACAGAGAATTTTTCCACAAAAATATATTCAACATTTTGTATACTACACCGTTAGACAGTAGGTAATGTTGAAATGGATATGACATTATCTCTGCTCTTTAAAAAAATTACAGATTATTTTGAGAGAAGAAATTTGATGTAAAAACTCTTCTATGATCACTGGTAGAGATCTTTCCTTGGCACTTATTTCTTCCTTTGCTTCATACACTTATCTGTGCATATTCCTGAGTACCTGTTCCTAACTGTAAGTTCCTTGAGAGAAAGAAACCATGTCTTCCTCATTTTTGTATCACTTGCACCCTGAAAAAATATGTATTGAATTATTGCATGAACTAATTTATGTGAACATTTTTTCAAGTCTCTAAAGTGCAGAGAATGTCAGGTGATAGTTCCTAAAAATTAAATAATTCGAAGTAGTATCTAAGTGCTGAGCATGAGTGCTAAGTTTTATGGGACTTTTGGAGGTGATGACATCACTGTGGACTGGGAAGTTGGGTAAGACTTTGCAGAGGGTTTGGGATTCAGGCTCTGAAGGAAAGTGTAGCTAGTTGTTGTATGATTAGGGATGGGAAGTGTATTCCAGATGGAGGGAAGAGGCAGTGCAGTGTTTGGGAGCAATACCCAGAGCATATTTGAGAGCAGTGAATGAATGGGTCAGCTGTATTCAAGTGGAAGATTGTGTGTGTGTGTGTGTGTGTGTGTGTGTGTGTGTGTGTGTGTGGTTGAAGGCAGAGGGGGATAGTGGTTCTTGAGCCTTCTACTTGCCATGTGACTTTTAGACAAGTTCTTTAACTTCTACTTTGCTTCTTTATCTGCAATTGAGCAAAGGAGTTAGTTAGACTTGATGAGTTTGGCTCTAAAAATCCATGATTTTTTTTTTTTAATGTCAGAACTTTAGTAAGTAACAGTAATACGCAAGATGTTTTTTGAGTAAGTGGATGGATGACAAAATAAGGGTATTTTAGGACATCTGGGAGATTCATAAATGTTTTAAAGAAGAGAAACTAGAGGCAGGTAGATCAGTTATTCATTTTAGTAGTTTGAATATAAATCCTCACTTAAGATCAGGGAGATGAGAATGAAGTAACAGAAGAGATGTTAGAAAGATTGATAAGGTTTCCTTCTTAGGTGGGAGAAGCAGAGAGGAGAAGTGAAATGTTTAAATTTGAAACTAAATGAACCGAGAATGACATGTAGGATGTTGGGAGTAACTTGTTATTTTTGGTTGTGGGAGGAGAGAGGATCAAGTCTAGTGGAAAGGTAAAGTTTAACTTCAGACATGTCTAAGTGTGCTCAAGATAAGATGAATAAGACATACCTACTTCTTGAAAGGTGCTCCCAGTGACCATATTAATGCAGAAGAGTGTATATAAAGGACAGTGGACTTCCCCCAGAGGAGGCGGAGGGAGAGGGAGGCCAAGAACCTCTGGGATACCTGGGGCAGATGGTGACTGAGGTGCATCTCACAGGATAGGTAGGGACTCATCAGAAGGACACATGAAAGTCACTTTGAGTCTTAGAATGCTATTTTCCTTTTTTATGTGTACCCTTCCCCCTGTCTTGTTTGGTGTTTAATGGCCATTTCTTTTCTGTTCAAAAGGATCTACCGCTACCAATCTCATGACTATGCCTTCAGTAGCGTAGAAAAGTTACTACATTCCCTAGGAGGGGACGACTACCTTGGATTATTTAACCGATCACTTCTTGAAACCTTGCAGAAAGCAGGCTTTTCTGAGAAGTTCCTCGATGAAATTATTACTCCTGTCATGAGGGTCAATTATGGCCAAACCATGAACATCAATGGCTTTGTAGGTAAGTCAGGGCTTGGAATAGTTATGGACATTAGTTTACAGAGTGGTTTACCTGATGCTATGGTGGCTCCTTACTTTAGGCCATGTTTTGGAGAAGACTGCCTTTCCTTGTGAAACCTCAGACACAATAAAAATGTTGGCAAAATTGTGTATATGTAAATGTGCATTTCTATGGGAACAGAGTCTTTAGCTTTTATTAGTTGAATGCTTCTCATCTGGGGGAGATTTTGCTCCCAGAGCCACTTGGCAATGTCTAAAGACATTTGGAGCAGGGCTTAGCTAATTGGGAAGGGAGAGTGGGTAGAGGGCCTCTTACAGAGTCAGAATTAAAACACATTTTCTTCCTACCGCTGACAGGGGCAGTGTCAATGTCCTGTACTGATCCTGGCCTTTGGGCAGTAAAAGGTGGCAATAAACTTGTTTGCTCACGGCTCCTTCAGGCTTCCAAAAGCAATCTTATATCTGGCTCAGTAATGTCCATAGAGGAGAAAACAAGGACCAAGCAGACAGGTAAACTTGAACTTCTATTTTACTGTTCCTAATTTTCCCTGCAGAAAATAACTGCTTGGGGAGAAAAACCTGTTTCTCCATCTCTCACTCACTTCCAAATGATGGAACGGAATTTTAGTTACCCGACCAGGGATCGAACCTGCACCCCCTGCACTGGACGGCCAGGGAAGTCCCAAATGATGGAATTTTAAATTGGAGGTGTTGTATGTCATGCAGAAATATTCACAGATGTGCTCAAGTACAGCAGCATGACTCTTTGGATTTAAAAAATAATTTCATCCTCAAAAGTAAAAATTTCATATTTTGTACTTATTGACAAGATTTTATTTCCATTCCAAGTAGAAAATTGGCCTCATTGTAATACAAATCCAAGGGATAATTATCTTAAGGGATAAAACTTGTTTAATGCCTTAGAATTATAGAGAAACTATTAAGAAGGTATAGAATTATTTTTAGAAGGTATAAAATACAGTATGTTAGAAACATTAAAAAAATGTATGCTTCCCTATTTCCTCTAGGAAATCCCACAAAGGTGTATGAAGCGGTCTACCAAACTGGATCTGAGACCCATTCAGCCTTCTATGACATCGTCCTGGTGGCCACTCCATTGAATCGAAAAATGTCCAATATAACTTTTCTCAACTTTGATCCTCCAATTGAGGAATTCCATCAATACTACGAACCTTTAGTGACAACTTTAATTAAGGGGCAGTTGAATTCAACTGTCTTTACCTCTAGAGCTTTAGATGAGTTTGATCTCGGTACAGTCTTAACCACTGATAATCCAGATTTGTTCATTAACAGCATTGGGTTTGTGTCTTCTGTAGAAGAAAGTAATAATCCTCAACCAAAAGCGGACAGGTCACACGTTTGGAAGATCTTTTCAGCAGGACCTCTTACTAAAGAACAAATTTTAAAGCTCTTTGTGTCCTATGATTATGCTGTGAAGCGGTCATGGCTTGCATACCCTCATTATACGCCTCCAGAGAAATGCCCTTCCATCATACTCCACGATCGACTTTATTACCTCAACGGCATGGAGGTTGCAGCAAGTGCCATGGAAGTGAGTGCCGTTGCAGGCTACAATGCTGCTCTCCTCGCCTATCACCGGTGGAACGGGCACACACACATGATTGACCAAGAGGACTTATATGAGAAACTTAAAACTGAACTATGAAATACCACTATTTCTTTTTTTTCCGTCCTGGTTCCAAATGGAATTATCACTGCAAAAAAGAACACAGTCTGAGCAGAGACGATTTTGAAACAGATATTTTGCTGTTATCATTGTTTAACAAAAGTAATCCCAGTGAATCATGAGATATACAAGGTTCTAATTAAGCATGAAGGCATAACTATTGCATCTCCAAAATTTATTCTTTATATCCATCAGCAGTGTTTCCCAAACTTCTCTGATCGTAAGAATCATGTGGAGTTTGTTAAACGTACGGATTCTCTAGCTCCTCTGGAGATTCTCATTTAAGAGGTCTGGGGTGGGGCCCTGGATTTTGAACCAAACCTTAAAGCATTTTAAGCGGAGCACTTGAGGAAGACTTATCTTTTAGTTCGGGACTAGTTCATTTGTGCTTCGCAGCTGGATGTGACCTTCAGTCAGATACAACTACTATGGGAGCTGGTATCTTATGCCTGGCTTTAGTAATTTATATTTTTCAAAGTACCTATGCCCATGCTTGAAGCCTTGACTTTCAGAATGTTCTTTTCATTGCTTCTGTCTCTATTTCATTAGGGGTGAAAATCAGAAGTCTTAGTTTAGTATAAATTTAAGATGTCATACAAAAATCTTAAGTAAAATGAAAAGTGCAGGCTACTGATTTAAGAAATTGGCCTTCTATTATCAAACCCTCACCTGAGGAGCTTTTAAAAATAGTGATGGAGCTCCACAACAGAGATTCTGATTTAGTTGATCGAGGACAGGACCTCAGCTTTTTGTAGCTTTTGAAAGTTCTTAACGTGCATCCTGGGTTGAGATTCACTAATGGTGGTGGTTTATGATGTTTCCCAAGGGTTTTTAGTGCCTTACGAGTCCCAAGAAACCCAATCCGTTATCAAAGCGGGTCCATGTTGCAAAGAATGATTTCTCTCATTGAGAACTCTAGTAATCTTGATAGTAAGATGCAGTGACAGTCTCACAGCAGAGGCAACTTAGATTACTCCAGAGCAGTTGGCACTAGAGGAGGATATTCAGCAAGACACCTTGCTTGATCAGATCCCGTGTATGTTCAAACTGTTAAATGCTTCTAAAGGTACTGTAGCATTTTGGTTGAGAAATTGGTTGCTGAAATCTTTTGAGGCCCTGGTTCTGAGCCTCAGCTGTACATTGGAATCACCTGTAGGAGTGCTTCCTGAATGATTCTAATATGTAGCCAAACTTGAGAACCAGTTCTCCATCTGTACAAAGATCATGAGGGACTGTCCTTATAGTCACTGGGAGGACAGGACAAGTAAAAGCTTGTTAATTCTAAAAGTAACTGCAACCAAGTTAACATGTATTTTTTTTTTTTTTTAAAAAAAAGCCCTCCAGATTATAGCAAAAAAGAGAACACTGATTCTTAAAACAATTTCTTCTCTATTACAATTGTGAATAATATGCTGATAAAACTGCCAAGATATATTTGATGTAGAGGCAGGAATTAAATTTATAGTTTGTCAAAGGGTCAGCTTTTTACTATTTTTATTCTTAATAAGTATGTTGAGACATTGTTTTTCCTTTTGTGGTTTTAATGAAGAGAGTATGTAGAGAGTGTAATACTATTATGTATATGCTAAAAGTGGGTGAATACTAGTGAGGTAATTTAATTTCTATCACTTATAGACTTGTTTTGCAATAGGACATATTTGTACTTAGAACACCAATTTAAAAGGTTGCTGTTATATCAAACCCAACTCTTTTCCAACAAGGCATCCGAAGTTGTTTCCTCAAAGAGCAAAACAGGTTATCCATATGTCAAGCATATTAGTATTAATGCAATTACAGCATTAAAAAAACTTTTTTTTTAAACTGGAAGAAAAACCTATCAGGGCCTATTATTCCAGGAGGCCGCTCAAATCATCTTTTTACAGAAGAGACTGGTAAAAATTATGCAGGGGCTGAATGAAGGCCAAGTTCTGCTCCAGTGGTTCTCCAACTTGAGTGTGCATCGGAATCACCTGGAAGCCTTGTTAAAACATTGCTGGGCCTCACCCCAGAATTTGTTTCAGTAGGTGTGGAGTGGTATACAAAAGACTGCATTTCTGTTATGTTCCTAGGTGATGCTACTGGTCTAGGAACCACTCAGAAAACCAGTTCAACAATTCAGCTCTACGTGGCTGCAAAAAAACACAAGCTTGTTGACATTAGTGAAGAATTAAAAAGAGAATGGAAAAATAGAAATGTATTGGCCTTCGTTAGTTTGATCCCTCTCGCTATTCTTTTGCTGTAAACATTTCCTATAAATAGGAAATACCACTTTACATACACATAAGCCACCCGTTTTATTATACTTTACAAGTACCTCACGTACTCAGTGTACACCCCACTCTCCAGTTTTAAAGCAATTCATGATTCGTAGGCTTTTTACCAGATCACAAAAATAAGCATTTGCTTGATAGGTTTCTTAAAGTTAGGTTTATGATACAACCATCTGTAAAATATCTCTCATTTGAGTTTGTGAACCATAAAATTTATGAACTAGGTGAATATATCATGGGCAGTGTTATCACTATCTTCTCCACAAAGAACCACAGTGCACTGGAATGTTTTTCTCTGGAATTGTATTTCTACTCTTGTATTCAAAAAAAATTTCCCACGTTATGTTCAAAATAAAACCATGATATCATGACTTCCTGTGTTTTACTTCTGTTGTACTATATGGTTGACCCTTCAACAATGTGGGGGGTAGGGACGCCGACCCCCAAGCAGCCAAAAATCTGCGTGTAACTTAGTCAGCCCTCTGCACATGTGGTTCCTCCATCCAGTTCAGAATCCGTGGATTCAAACCACCATGGATGGTGTAGCACTGTAGTATTAGCAAATTATTTACTAATAATCCAAAATTATTTTGGAAAAAATCTGTATAGAAGTGGGCCTGCACAATTCAAACCTGTGTTGTTTGAGCAAAACCGTACTTGGTATGTAAACGTATATGAAAAAGTCAGAGTCTGTCAAAGTTATGGCAAGAACTTTGAAAATTCCAGTTAATGTTTCAGAAGAAACCCACTCAGGCTTGCAGCTTCTTTATCTCTGTTCAGTGGTAAAAGATACAGAAAATGGGCATCCTTGCCAATGTTTCATATTTAATAAGATTCTTGTATTTTAATGCATTAAAAACCTCAGGGACTTCTAGTGGGTGAGCATCCGCCTGCTAATGCAGGGGACAGGGGTTTGATCCCTGGTCCAGGAAGATCACACATGCTGTAGAGCTAAGCCCGTGCGCCACAACTGCTGAAGCCCGAGCGTCTAGAGCCTGTGCTCTGCAACGAGAGAAGCCACCATAAGCCCGTGCACCGCAACAAAGAATAGCCCCCGCTCACTGCAACTAGAGAAAGCCTGCACGCAACTACGAAGACCCAGCATGGCCAAAAACCAGAAAAAACAAAAAACAACACCCGTGAACAAATCAGTCACAACCAGGAACAGGTCATGATAGAAAAAAATCAGAATAAGAGCAAATCTTTTATGTTCAGAACAGCTGAGAAAGCATTTTTGACTATTACAGAAGTTTATTTAACAAAAAAGTTCAGTAAGAAAATGTACACGACCCAATTTTCATCGTAGTAAAATGTGGAGAGAGGACACGTGGAAGCAGTTGATTTCTCTGGTGAAGACAGCCATTGTTCATACTCGTTCCAAAGCTTCTAACATGATGATACTATTTCCTCGTATTACCTAAGAAAGAGAAAATGAATTTGAAAAGAACACAATTCATTTAACAGACATATCAATGATGATTAAAATGATTTGATTTCATCAAATCATTAATGGTTTTTCGGTTATTAAATGTCAGTTTGTGAGGCTTTTTTCCTGGTCACAGGAACACAAAATAATTCCAGTCTTTTAATAATGACATGAAGCCACTAAGCCCTTCATAATGAGATGCACATCTAGATCGAAGGCTAACAAGTACCTTTTTGAGACCAGTCTCCAATGACCCATTTCACTTAAACTGCAGGACTCAAATGAACATGCCCATCCCTGCCCCTAAGGGATCCATAAGTTAGTGGGAAAAATAGGTACAGTAGAATACATCAATCAGTTTAGGGGTATAAGATCATTGAGGGAACAAACCAGGATGAAAGTTGGAAAAAGTAGGATTTCTGAAGATGACATTTTAGCTGGGTCTTGAAAATTGGGTACAATTTTGACAGGAAGATAGGAAATTCTAGACAGAACTGAGATGAAAAAGTGTAAGGGGATAAGGAAAAATCTAATCTGAATAAAGTAAACGGTTATGGAAGGAAGTGGTAAACAAAGACAGTTCGCACCTAATCTTAAAAGGCCTCAAACACCAATCTGAAAAGTGTTTGGAAAGCATCATGAAACCAACAATGAACCAGTGACAGTTTCAGAGCTGGGGGAATGTTTTGCCAAAAGCGTATATAAGAGAATGGGGGTGGGGGAGACTTAGAGGCAGGAAGAAAAGTTATAAAGAAAAGGCCCCAGGGGCACAGTGCCTGATATAGTAGCCATTCTATAAAAGATAAGCCAGGATACTCATGACAGCATAGGTGAAATGGCTGGCAATGGCTGGTAAAGAGGGATAGAAAAGTAAGTCAAACTGGAAGGGGACTATGAAAACAAGGAGAATAATGAGAATTACTATGAAAACAAGGAGCGCCTGGTGGACTGTAGGCAATGCAATCACAGATCAGTTCAAGTAGAGCTGGATAGGTGAAAAGGACAGGAGTGGGATGAGGGATGTGGAACGATTTATTAGAAATGGAGGCATTCTGAGTAAGATCAAAGCGGAGCTATGCTTGTAGGCAGGTGGTGTAAAAATAGCTGTAACTGGTTCTTCTCTCCTCTCATTCTACTCGCTTTATTCACTACGTACACTATTATTCACTATCTTCCTCACTCCAGTGTCATTTCTATGAGGCAGGGACTTTGCTTGGTGCACCATCCCCAGTGCCTAAGCTGTGGCAGACACACAAAAGGTTCAGCAAGTACTGTTAAGTAAACAAATGAACCTCCACGTGATTACCGCAGCTGACAGACTGGAAAGGAACGTGACAGGTGGGCAAGTGTCTTGGAGCCTGGCAGAGACAAACAGCAATGAGTATGGTGAGAAGGTGGCAAAGAATTAAAGAGCTGCATTAAAGAGAACAAGGCCCTGAAAATGACAATGGGGATTGAAGGAAACTACAGACTCTTACTCTTCTTACAAGTTAGGAAAAGAAGAAAGCTAAACAACATGATTCTCCAAATCAAACTGGAACCCGAATTCCGTATTGCTCCTTTGTTGGGCTTCAATACTAAGTTTTGGCAAAGTGTTGCTCAGGCTTTTAAAGTCTCCTGCGAGGGCACAACTGCCTAATAAAGAATACAAACATAATATGGAGCTACAGAAGCACAGAGCCTGATCACCTGAAATATGTAGCATCAAAAAAAGACACAATTGTTACTACATTCTTAGGGGAACCTTGGAGTGGAGTAGAATCTTTAGGAAATAAGACAGAGTTGATGCTACTGACTACTCTGGGGATGTCTCAAAAGATAAGAGGCTAGTCGAGACATTGTTATGTAATTATCCACCTGACAGATCCCCCAAACAAATTACCCCACCCCCTTCAGAATACACACATTCTTAATACTATTCTTAATTTAATACTATTAAGTAATTTCAATGGCCTCAATGGGTCACTGATTGGACAAGGGAGTAATGACGCCAACGTAACTGTCTCCTTAGCCAAACAACTTGTGAAAAAACAAAACTGTAACTGGTTTCCCCTCTTTTCCTTAGAAAAGCCATCCTTCCATTTTCTTTAGACTGTTTTTTAAAGACAATTGATATATTATCATTATTTCATTTTCAAAGTGAACTCAGCCACAAGAATTAGCACCTACTAACACAAGACTTTAATTTTTAGTCACACAACCGCCATCATAGGTGGAGGAACAGACTGCCTAACACGGTAAGTAGGTGCTCATTATTTGAATGACTTGGGAGGACACTGCTTTTAACCAATTTCCGTGTAAAGAAAATTAAGCCCATCAAAATTTAGGGAGAAAATTACGAGAAAGACCCATGATCTAGGCTCAATTCCTTCTCTGATAAAAATTTCGAGAAGTGCCACACATTCTCTAAAAAGTTATCTTCCCAAGTTAAGAACTTTAGATGTCAATTCCTTCTTGAATCCTTTTTTAGCAAATTTGTTCAGATATGAACCAAAATCCTAATCTACCCTCTATTAGAATGAGGATTTCCTAATCTGTAAAAGGAATGGCTAGGGGGAAATCTTGGGGTATTTTAAAACTGTTTTATAAGAAACTGCTGCTAATGATTTGCCCATACTTTTATTCATTTTTAACAGAAGCTCAAGGAGACTGTACCTGGAAAGAAGGCAGATTTACATGAAACGTGTGGGGGTGGGCGGGGAGTCTCATAGCTAGAGATTCCAAGTTGTTTCTCTAACCCTGACTACTGATTTGCTTTTCAAAATGCAGTAATGGAAATACACTTGAAATAAGCAATAACACAAGCCTTGGAAAGGGTGATTAAAAAATTATACCCTTTTACTGCTCAAACTTTAAAAAGTGAGGCAAAATCATGGCTAATGATTAGGAACTCTTACCACCTCTTCGAGGTCTACATGCTCAATGATTTGCTAAAGCTAAGTTGTCTGTTTTGATTCACCTTGCCAAGGTAACTCAGACTTAACACTTACTGGGTATACTGTCCTGTGTTGGGCAGAGTGGAATTCAAAGTCTGGGTCTTGCTGACAAACATCAACAACTCTTCTTCAGTAGTCATACCACTATGGCCTATTGAATGCAGAAACGTTTGCTCCTATGATTAAGAAATCAGCATCTGTTTTCCTCCTGTTTTCTTCCATGTGAATGGCTGTCATTGTATCCCTTGCAACTTTTACCTTGACTACTTTTTGAGTGTGATAAACCAGAAAATCTAGGTTAATTATATACACAATTAAATCCCAAAAGTGTGATCTGTGACCTGGCAGATCTGCATCAAATGGGCACTTGTTAGAAATGCAAAATCTCAGGTTCCATCCCATACCTATTGAATTAGGATCTGCATTTTAACAAGATTTTCTGGGAATTCATGGCATGTTAAAGTTTGATAAGCAGTAATCCTCACTACACGTTAAAATTACACAGTATCTTTTAACAAAAAAAGAGAGCAGCACCCTTAGAGATACAGTTTCAATTGCTCTGAGGTGGACTCTAGGCATAATTTTTGTTTGCTTGCTTTTAAAAAAACTCCTCAATGACTGATTGTAATTGCTCTCAATCACTGGTTAATCTTTGCCTTACATTAGAATCACCTGGGGAACTTAAAAAAAATTTTTTTTATTGGAGTATAGCTGGTTTACAATGTTGTGTTAGTTTCTGCTGTAGAGCAAAGTGAATCTGTTATACATATACATGTATCCACTCTTTTTAGATTCTTTTCCCATAGAGGCCATTACAGAGTATTGAGTTCCCTGTGCTATACAGTAGGTTCTCATTAGTTATCTATTTTACACACAGTGCTTATTTTATGTCAATCCCAATCTCCCAAATCACCCCTGCCTGCCGGCCCCTGTAATCATAAATTTGTTCTCTACATCTTTGTCTCTATTTCTGCTTTGCAAATAAGTTCATCTGTACCATTTCATCTGGGGAACTTTAAAAAACTCTAGGCTGCATCCCAGACTAATTTGATTCTAAAATACAACTAAGATTGAGAACTACTGCTCTAATGAAGGAATAAGTATGTGTCTCTATTATAGAATAAAGCTCAAAAATGATTTCTAACACCCATTTCAAGTCTAAGGACCTCAGTGGGTTCGTGTAAGATTCGGATCTAACCTACAGGTAACTGGGATATTATCACAATTGAATAACTGTCATTAAATTAAACTAAAAGGGAGACGGAATGTCTAATCTTGCCTGAAATTTGCCTAACTTCAGTCTAACCCAAGAGTTTGATAGAAGGGACGTTAATGCTTATTCCAAAAGAAAAATGAAATCTCTTAAGAGAAATCTTGTGTCTTTACTTACCACCATTCCAATATTGTTCTGTTGCCCACTAGTTGCCATCTCCACACATTCATCTATCACAAGATTCATAAAGGGATCAAATCCCCTCAATATTCCTTGGACATGTCTGCCACCATTTAATTTCACTGTGTAAAGGGAAAAAGACATTTTAATAAAACTGACCATTAATCATCAACTAAACTATTCATTAAAAATTAGGTGAGATCGGGATTTCCCTGGTGGCACAGTGGTTAAGACTTTGCACTCCCAATGTAGGGGGCTCAGGTTTGATCCCTGGTCAGGAAACCAGATCCCACGTGCATGCCACAACTAAGAGTTCGCCTGCTGCAACTAAGGAGCCCATCCACCACAACTAAAGACCCAGAGCAACCCAATAAATTAAAAAAACTAGGTGAGATAAAACCCAGGTATTTGAGATGTATAATCTACTATCTTTACTATATGCCAAGCACTGGGCTAAACATTTTACATTTACTTCCACATTTAAACTTATAAGAATCCTATGAAGTAGAATTATCCTGACTTTTTATGAAGGAACTGAAGT
Organism: Globicephala melas; assembly: GCF_963455315.2. Classification (NCBI taxonomy): domain Eukaryota; kingdom Metazoa; phylum Chordata; class Mammalia; order Artiodactyla; family Delphinidae; genus Globicephala; species Globicephala melas. The sequence continues at coordinate 30,544,076 of NC_083325.1, read as the reverse complement.
ATAGCATTTTTAAATAACTGGTTCAAGATTATACAGTTACTGTGGGGTACAGCTGGAATTCAAACTGAAGGCTGCTCGCCCCTAAAGCCATGGTCTTAATCCCTATATACTTCGAGTACTGTACAGGTTATATTTTAGTCCTTGTCTGTCCTTTGTTTAAAGGAAAAAAGTTAAGTTTTCAAATAGAAAATACTGTTAATTTTATCAAAGTGAGAGAGGGCTTATATGAAATAATGAAGAGTCTAAAGTACTGTGAAACTTCCTAAGTATCAGAAATTAAGTAAATAAAACTGTCTAGTTAGAATTTTGATAAACCTGCTTAATTAATGGATATGAATTAGAGGTTCTGTGTGCTTTGAATTTTTATAATGTTGCTCCTTCAAACATTATATACCGCCAAGGCACATGTAAAAAGGAATTTAGCATTAAAAAAAAAAGGCCCGAAAATAAAAAACCAAAAAGACTTACATGATAACTTCTTGTCCATAAATCTGAAAAAGCAAAAGGGGTAAAGATTATATAACTAATTAAAAAAATTTAAGCACAAGTAAGCACTAAAGTAGGTATAGTCAGGATAATCTGTTAAAATATACACAATAGGAATAATGAAATTTAAAAGAGTAAAAACTGTACTGTGGTAAAGGATGAGAGAGTGATGGGCTACCACAGTTAGTACTTATACTAACTGAGCAATCTGATTTGGGAAGGGAAGATAAACAAAAATGGAATGGATTTACAATATATTAATGTACATTAAATTGCATCTTTATACTGATGTGAATTACAAACCATTCTTGTTGTTCAATACTGACCTAACTTTCAATGACAGGATTTTACAACCATAACAGAAAAACAAAGATTTGGTTATATTTTTAGTTATTTCCAAAACCAAACAAAGTTGTGAAGAAACCAGAAGGTAATCAAACTATACCCAATCCAATAGGTATTTTATTTTATTTTATATTTGAGACAATACGTAGTGTTGTTTATTTAATATTAAACATCAATCTTAAGTGTTCAGGATAGTCTTCAACACATAATTACGCTTTAGCAAAATAAATGCGTATTTTGAAGTTTTAAATAACCTGAATTAAACAAGAAAATTCCATCTCAGCAGGGTAGTATGAGAATATGAAGACATGTAGTCAAACCAGTTTTTACCTCTTCCAGTTATAGGCTAAAAAACATGAAATTTCATTCAATTTTAATATAAATCATGGGAGAATTCAAAGATAAATAAGAGAAAGGGGCTGACGGAAGGTGTAAGAAGATAGGTTTTTACAAATAAAAAGATATAGTATGATATATAAAATAATCTATTTTAATAGGATATGTTATATAAAACAAATATAACACACATGAGCTTATTTAATCCTATGATGGCTTTTATAAATTACATACATACAAATTAATAATACTTATTTATTAATAATTAATCAGCATTTAATAGATGGGGAACTGAGGCTCAGAAAGGTTAAGTAAAATTTCCAAAGTCACAGCAGTGAAAAAGTTTGAGCAAAATCAAATGGTTCAGTTTGGCTGGAGAACACAGCACTCAAATGTTAGTGTGTGTAATATTTGGTGCCTGGATTTCTGATGGACGAGCTTGAATGTTGGGTCAAGAAATCTGGACTTTGTTATGTATACAGCAATAAGTTATTGCAGCAGAACCAGCCAATGGCAAGACTACTGTGGCACGTGTAAGCCAGATCATTATGCTATACACCTTAAACTTACACAGTGCTGTATGTCAATTATATCTCAAAAAAACTGGAAGAAAAAAAAAAAGACTACTCTGGCATTGACTTTATTTTTTTAATTAATTAATTAATTTATTATTTATTTTTGGCTGTATTGGGTCTTTGTTGCTGTGAGCGGGCTCTCTCTAGTTGGGGTGAGTGGGGCCTACTCTTCGTTGCGGTGCAGGGGCTTCTCATTGCAGTGGCTTCTCTTGTTGTGGAGCACAGGCTCTAGGCACGTGGGCTTCAGCAGTTGTGGCACGTAGGCTCAGTAGTTGTGGCACATGGGCTTAGTTGTCCCGGGCATGTGGGATCTTCCCGGGCGAGGGCTCGAACCTGTGTCCTCTGCATTGGCAGGCGGATTCTCAACCACTGCGCCACCAGGGAAGTCCCTGGCATTGACTTTTAAGAGCAGGACTAAGAATTTGGTTAGGCCAGGGTATCTCAACCTCAGCATACTGAAATCTAGGGCCCGATAATTCTGTTGTTGCATGATATCCAGTGCATTGTAGAAAGTTTTAGCAGCAACCCTGGCCTCTTCCTACTAGATGCTGATAGAACCAGACTCCCATCCCCTCAGTTAAGAACCACTGAGTTATGCTAAACCAGGAGGATGGTATAAACATGTAAAAGATGGTTATTTGTGAGAAATTAAAGGAAAAAAAATTAAGTCATTTTGGAGGCAGACCTGCCAGGATTTCACAATTCATGAAATCTAGAGATAAGAAGAGAAAGGTATTAAAACTAGTTTCATCCTCTGAAATTCTCAAATAATGTCTTAAGAATCAAAAAGGAAACCTTACAAATAGAGAATGGTCCTTCTGTTAAAAAATAATTACCATTTCACCAGTTCCTGATGAAGCCAGAGGACATGTAAGATTTTACCAGTTCACCAATAAAAGGATAACTTGGATAAGCATCTTCACAGCAATAATTTTTTTTCTTAATGTTAGGCTTATTTAGTAATTGTCTTAAATTTATAACAGATCCAACTAAAATACACACGAGTTTTTGCACAAAAGATGGCTTCAATACAAATGTGCATTTAAGTGTAAAATCATTAAATATGAACTTTTCCTTAAGCCTGACTTCTTTATGGAGCTGATAATAAATGAACTGTACACATGGCAGACCAGATGGCTGGCTGCCTCACAAACTGATCCTTGGACCAATTTTCCATCCTTTGTGCTATCCAACTGAACAAGACAGAGAAGTTACTTAGGAAACATGGCCCATGCTAAGTTCAACCAAAAGTGTTTGAGGACGCTAAAACTTTAAAATGGGCCTTATCTAAAGTAGGAATATCCTACTTTGAGTTGACTTTACTGGGTTCAAACCCCACCCCCGCCCCCCAAACAACCTAGCCTTCTCTAATTAGAAAAAATGAATATTCTCACACAGCAAGGTATCACACGACACTCAAGTTTAACCTAAGAACAAGAAAACAAGAAAAAGGAATGTGATTTCTAAGTTAAAGCTCAAAGAAACAGCTACAAACACACTCTAAGATTAAGGCGTCTTTTGATTCCTCAGATACTATCAAACACTTCCATTCCACCCATCTCCTTAGTTCCTTACAGAATTACTCTCCAGCCACCTTATCTAGAACATGATGCTACTCAAGATGTTCAACAAAGGGTAACATTCTAAATGTTCAAGTAACGAGCGAGAGCGTGCGGGAGACGGGGCCTGGAGCTCGGGCCTGGGATGCAACTCGGCGGACGGAGGCGCCTTGCTGCCTCTGGTAACCTTGCCCACCGGGCCGAAATGCTACGTCTGAGCGGGTCTTAGGCCCCGAAGCGCGGGACACCGGCCCGCATCTCGTCGGCCACAGACCAGAAGACGCACGCCAGGCGCGCTCTCGGGAATGGCGGAGGACCTAAGGAACCCGAGGCACACAAATAAGCTGCCATTTGGGCACGGCCCTCACACATACTTACTTCTTCAACTCGGGAGGGTGAGCTTTGCTCATGATGTCTACTCGAGGAGCTCAAAGACGCCTCCAAACAGAACTCGAATCGTCGCTCTCGCTCCAGCAGTAGGCCCGGCGCTTTGCGTCTGACGTCACTCATCCCGTTAGCCAATTGATTGTCGGCCGCGTTCCCGTTTCACCTCGCGATACTTAGGGAAGGCCTGAGAGTGTCGATCAGTCCCAAGCTTCCGGTTGCGCCGCCAGCGATTGGCCAGGACGGAGGGATGGGACCTTCGGGAGCCCCGTTCCTTCCCGTCGTAAAATCGGGGTGCGCCTCTAGCTTCGGAAGGAACCTGGTTAATGCCGTGTCTTTGTGGGTTGCAACATGTATCTTATTCATATGCACCAAATGAAAATAAGCTCTAGAGGAGTGGGCCCCTAATATTTCTTTGCATGTGTGGGGATATGTCCATGTATTGCGCTGCCCTTTGTTGTGCTTTGCAGATACAGCGTTTTTGTTTTTGTTTTAAACAGAAGGAAGGTTTGTGGCAACCCTGAGTCTAACAAATCTCTTTGTGCCATTTTTTCTTTTTCCAACAGCATTTGTTCACTTGGTGTCTCTCTGTCATTTTGGTAATTCTTACAGTATTTAAAACTTTTTCATCGCATTTGTTATGGTGATCTGTGATCATACCAAATAATTCATGTGTGACTTGCTTTATTGAGACATTTGCTTCACTGTGGTGGTCTCCAACAGAACCTGCAGTATCTCGGAGGTTTGCCTATACTCCCACAGGAGAATGTCATGCTAAGTCTAGGGTTCTGGTAACAGCTCAGTTAGTGAGTGACCTCTGCACTATAAGAGAGGGTGATTGGGCCTCAATTTCCAAACCTTTGAATCTAGAGCCCAGAAGTGTATTCCCCATGGTCGGTCCTGCAATGCTTGTTAACAATACCTCCAAACCCCCACTTAACGTACATTGTCTCTCTGTATAAAACGTGAAGTGCAGCACACAAATGATCTCTAATACGAGGTATTGATTTTCAAGTCAAGAGTGTAGGTGTAAACAGTGGTCTCTGACTTGTTCCTAGTTAAGTTATCCAAAATAAGTGCATCTACATTTACGAATCAGATACAATTGGGATTATAGAAGACTTAGGCCAAAATAGAAAAGCATTAGTGATTTTACGTAGGGGATGGTTCTACAAGATTCAGTTCATTCCTCATGTTCAGGAATGACTCTATTTAAATACCAGTGATAGTAAAGTCTTAAACTCATCATCTATTTTGTACTCTCTTGGTACTCTCTTGGTACTCAAAATCCCAGGCATTGCATTTTCTTTAGAGGGGTCATAACTGCCTGTCTTTTCCAGTTTTTGTTGTGTTTAGTTGAAGCTAGAGACCTGATGTGGATATTGAATTTCTTTTTCAGCCTTATAGTTTCTGTCTTTTTACATGAACAGACTTCAATTTGTAGTGCCCTAGCATGCCCTCAAAGTTCTTCCCATTTACAAGCATCCGAACCATAACATATAGCTAATTTTCACTCCCCTGGACCTCTTAAATTTATTTCACACATTACAAAGAGAAGCATCCTGACAAAGTTATATATTCACTGGCCAGATATAAGGAAAGAAACACAATAGTGGAAGAAAAATTAAGTCTTATGTATTTTTAAAACCAAACCACTAGGAAAATATATCACAGTCTTGAAACAGCAAACAGACAGGCTATATTATCATTTCAAGTAATAAGTTGGTAAAAACACAAGGTCCTTAATAAAACGATAAGGTGCCAGAACTGGGGCAAGAACAACGCATGTCGCAAAAGTAGTATTTGGTAACGGAGGGCTGTCCCTTTTTTTGCTCTAAAGGAGTCACAGCTTGCCCGAGTTGCTTACTTTTTCTCCTTTGACCTTCGTGTTGCCAAGGGATTGTTTCAACAGAGCTCTGTTATCACAGGGGGCAAAGTAAGCAATACTGGGTGTAGGCTTTCATTCTATTTTGTTTTATGAAAACCAGATTTTTCCAAAGCCAGTACTTCATAACTCTCTTAATTAAGCAGCTAACAATTCCTCTTTCACTGTTCATTCTTGAATACTAGCATATAGCACAATCAAAAGCCCCTTTCCCTTCAAGGGTGAGTGTCACTGCAAGATTGTCTTGTCACTCGGCTGACTCTGCTGCTGACAGCCTCAGGGCTCATCATGGCTGCCAGTGAGAGGGAAGGTTTGCTTCCCCTGCCATTGTGATAGCGCTTCTTATATTTTTGCAGGGTCTCCAGGCTGAAAGATGTCATGTGTGAGAATTTTAAGAAATGCGCATCCATGTCCTGACGGCCAGAAATGAATATCCGCAAGGACCCTTTCAGAGTTTTTATCCAAACTACCTCTCCCAACTCTACATCTTAAAGTAGCTTCATGCGCTTGTATATAAAACAAAACCACGCGAAACAAATCCCCAGAAGCCCCCTTTCCCCTTCTAAATTAGTGACCTCATGGATTTTGTTTTATTTCCAGTTTGTGGGAAACGTTGTAGTGATCCTTCTGGTAAACAGGAGGTTGGCAACAAACAGAAACACCTCTCCTCACACTCCACCAGCTCATAAGCAGGTCAGATGAACCTGCCAGCCTGTTGGTATCTGTGTACTAAGAGAATCTGGTACCTTGGAGGGCTCTGGTTTGGTACAAGGGAGGCTCCCTGTTGCCAGGAAAAGCACTTGCCACGTGAAATTCAGGATCACAAAAACTCTCCTGTGCTATCTCTGACCCCAATTTTAGCACCAGGTTTTTTCACTTTCTAGGTTTCAAACACAAAGGAACCAGTGTCCAGAGGCAAGTGATATAGGCCTTAAACTTGCTGCCATCCTTAATTTCCTCATTCATAAACTTTCCTTAGAAAACCCAAATCCCCATTTCTCTTCTTAAATAGACTCCTGCCTTCAGCCCCGATGGCCAATAGCAGACATCTACTTCCCAATGGATGAGAGAGACTCCTTCATCTTCTTGGTCATGGTTGGGATGAGGTTCATGTGGTCATCCACACACGTGGTCACGCAACTCTCCAGCTGCCGCTTCACCTGAAGCTCTTTACTCCCTGCATCAATTGAATCTTTGGCTTTGTCGTTGCAATGCATAGTGCACCGGGCCAGGCGGTCCTGCGGCAAGAGGGAAAAGGGTAGAGGAACTGAAAGGCTGGCCTTTATTTACCAAATGCCTGTCACGTGCCAGGCTCTGTGCTACGTATTTTTCTACGTATTACGTGGGTTATCTTGATCAATTAAGTGACACTATCGTGCAATTAACCAGGATTGTCCTGATTGAAACAGAGGGTGGCATCACGAGGGCCCAGGGAAAGCGTCACTAGAAAGCAGGTGAATAATAGAATAAATTGTACAGAAGCCCCTTCCAGGAGGTGAGAAGGAACTAGAGGCTAATGTTACTCAACTATAGACTTTCAAACACCTTGATTTTATAAGGGCTGTACTTGCTACAGAAAAATACGCAATTCCACGAATATTTATTGAGCATCTACTATGTGCTAGGGACTCTTCTAATGTTGGGGAATACAGCAATGAGTAAAACAGATAAAGTTCTTGCCTTCATTGAACTGATATTCCAGTGAGGGGAGAGAGACAAACAAAACAAATAAGTGGAGATGTTGGGGGAAACAGTTGGATACATGAATCTGGAGATCAGGAGTAAAGCTGGTCTAAAGATATGAATGTAGGTGTTGTCAGCATATAGATGATACTTGCTATGAGACTAGAGAACTAGATTGAAAAGAAAAAAGATCCAAGGACAGCCCTGGGCACTCCAGTGCTCTTCAGAGGTTGGAGAGGGAAAAAAACAGTAAATGAGAACAAGAAAGGAGAGAGGGAGAGAGGTGGAAAACCAGGAGAGTGAGCCATCCTATCCTGGTGGCCAACTGAGTACAGATTTTTAAGGAGGGGGAGAGTAATCCACTGTGTCAATGATGCAGGTAGGTTGAGTAAGATGAAGAATGAGAAATGACCACTCCCATGGAAGGGAGTGGCAAGAGTGGTTCTGGCACAGTGGAAAAGTAAGTCTGATTGGAGCAGTGAAAAGTGAATGGAAGGGGTCCCAGCAGCTCGGGTGGCGGGAGCGGCAGCGGCCAGGCAACCCAGCTTCGCGAAGGCTCTTGGCGCGCGCCCGCCCCGCCGCGACGATGCCTAAGAGGAAGGTCAGCTCCGCCAAGGGAGCGGCGAAGGAGGAGCCCAAGAGGAGATCGGCGAGGTTGTCAGCTAAACCGGCTCCTGCAAAAGTGGAAACGAAGCCAAAAAAGGCGGCAGGAAGGGATAAATCTTCCGACAAAAAAGTGCAAACAAAAGGGAAAAGGGGAGCGAAGGGAAAACAGGCTGAAGTGGCTCACCAAGAGGCTAAAGAAGACTCACCTGCAGAAAATGGAGAAACTAAAAATGAGGAGAGCCCAGCTTCTGATGAAGCAGGAGAGAAAGAAGCCAAGTCTGATTAATATCACACACCTGGTCCTATCAGGGGTCCCTGTTTCCCTTCTTGTACAATCCAAAGGAATATTTTTATCAACTATTTTGTAAATGCAAGTTTTTTAGTAGCTCTAGAAACATTTTTAAAAAGGAAGGAATCCCACCTCATCCCATTTTTTAAGTGTAAATGCTTTTTTTTCAGAGGTGAAATCATTTGCTAGTTGTTTATTTTTTGGTACAACCAGAAAATAGTGGGATATTGAATATGGGAGGCTTTGATTGCCTTGGGTGGCAGCTTAACATTCCACAGATGGAGGGTAGCTTTTATATCCTATAATACAAAGCATACTAAACGGCAGTTTGGAGTCACTTGTGCATTTAATGTCTTAAACACTTTAAATTACTTCTCTTCCCACGTTGTTTTTGGTAGAATTGTTTCCTAAAGCAAACCACTCACCCCTTGATCTTGGCTCTCCTGGGCAGAATACTGTGCACTCTGTAACATCTTTGGTCATGGTAGTCCAGTTCTTCTAGTAACCGTTAATGTGCTGTGAACGACCGACAATTTGCGTATGTAGTGTATGTGATATTAAATTGTGAATTAGTGGGACTTACGATGTAACAGCATATCAATATTTGAAGATATTGGTACTTGATATCCTGCGAAGGAAAATTTGCCCCCAAATTTTAAGCTGGAAAGTCACTGGAATAACTGTTCAGAAAAGAATCACCAACTACATGATTTTTAGGTTTTTGGTACGTATGTTGAGAATTGTGTACAAATTGCAATGTCTGTGTACTGATCCTCAAAACAACCAATAAAATCTCAATTATGAAAGAAAAAAAAGTGAATGGAAGAAGAAAGTTGTACAGTAATTCAAGAATCAAATTTTGAAAGACCCTATCTGTAAAATAAGGTGTCAAACACAAAGAAACCCCCTGAAGTTCCATGATCTTGGAGAAGTTATTCTTTTATAGTGTCAGTAATTTTGAAGAATTTTATACAGAATGTAAAAATGTACCACATTAGATATAATTTTTCCATTTGAACAGAATCCCAGGCTATGAAAACTGGTTCAGAGGTGGGCCCTGCTTCCCCAAGTTCCAGGAAAGTATATCCAGAGGAAGGGAGTAAAAGGAAGTTGTGGATACCTCCAGAGAGGGATACTGTTCGGGGGCTCTTAGTGACCTCATAGAGGCTTGTGAGTCAGGCATCGGTGAGTCAACAATAATAATTCTTCATATAAATGGCCGCTCTTTAGTGACACAGGAGCTGCCCCCTGGGTGTAGCAAGTAGGAGCATCCTGGGTGGGTATATCCACAAAATGACGGCAGGATCTTGTTCTAATCTGTATGCTTTAAAGACTGGCCCATTCCACTTTCCTGGGGATTCTGCTGTTGTAAGAATGAATTAATATGTTTTAGAAAGCTTTATACTGTACAGTATACATATGTATTTGATATTTATGGGGAAAAAAACATAAGGCTCTTGGTCATGAACTCCCTTGGTTAACTCCCTTTTACATTGTTTCTATGGGAAATTTTTACAGCACTCAATCTCCTGGACTTTTTCCAAAATTTGAAACTGTGTAAAGAGTAGTTGGCCATAGGACTGTCACAAATGTTAACACAGAACCAAGACACTAAAGCTAAGAGTTTTGAACAAATGCTTCTCATCTGCAAAAGAGCAACATCAAGGGCTAGAGTCATCTGTTTGGAATTCCTCACCTGGAACTTCTCCAACTCGTTGGTCACCAGGGCCTGGGCTTGAGCCAGAGGTGCATGGCAGCGCTCAATGCACTGGTGCACTTGCTGCATGGACGCCTGGCTGTCCTCACAACAGCCGGCGCTGCACCGGAACATGAGGCCCTGTGGGGGGAGGGCAGAGGAAGGTTAGGTAGTAAAGCCTCCGGGACAGAGATGACCACGGAGTGCAACAGAGGCTAGGAGAAGCATCATACCCGCACCTCTCCTTAGAATAGACATCAGGACCTTAAAACCACGAACAGGAACATTATCCTCGGTGCCTAGCGCAGTGTTTCACAGCCTCCTTGCCGCTAGCTCATTGGCACTTGTTGAATCGAAGGCTGGGTGGACAGGGAAGGTGGTGGAGGGTCAGATGAAGCCAAGCTCTGAAAACCTGGTGCCTAAACCACAGGGTTCAGAGGTCAGCAATCTAGTAACCTACATTCCACCAGGGAGCAACTGGTCCACTGACTCCAGGGGCACCTTTACAAGGGAAACCCACAATCCGGTTAGGAAAGCTGGACCAGCAGCCACAAAACATTTAGGAGATGAAAGCGGAACAGCACATAAGCCAGCGCTGTGTGGTGCCAGGTTCGGTGCAACAGAACCGGGCATGACCTCGCCATTGAGGAGGCCGAGCGCAGTCCCCTTTCCGGTCTTTCACCCTGGCTGTGCTCTTTCCGGGCCTCTGGCTGCTCACCTGCAGAAGGGGCCGCGCAAGTGGGGAAGGTCGGGGAGGCTGACCATCTTACACCAGGGGCTTCTTAACCCTGCCCCGGGGACACCCTCTCCCCCGGCCTGGCCTTGGGGGCAGACGGCATTGCGCATGGCGAGGAAGCACAGATTTCTTCCGCTCAGCCGAAGCTCCAGAAGTTCTGTCTGAGGGTGAGCCGAGTTTCCGAGCACGCCGCGACGACCCCAGGGACACCCCGACCCGGGTCTGCGGGGAGGGAGGCAGTGGCGCTGGGGATCGTGCGACGGCTGCGGGAAGGGGCCAGGAATCCCGGACCGCCTTGGCTCCCCCCGGGTGGGCCCCGACCCGCTACCTGCATCTTCCGGATGTTCTCTCTCTCCAGACACTTCACCATAGAGTCCACCGCCTCCTGCACCCGGAGCTGCTGCAGCTCCGCCATGGCGACACGGCGCTGCTCCGTGCCGCGCCGGCGCCCACATGGACTCCCGGGCACGAGCCCGCCCCTCGCCGCCTCTTCCCGGGTCACCGCGGCGAGCCCTTTCCGGGCCCACGCCGTCTCCTAGCGTCCTAGAGGAGCAACTGCATGTCCGGCGGCTACCTTCTGCCCGCGCTCTCCGGCCCCCACCCGTAGTCCCCGCCCACCTCTCGGCCTTCTTCACCTGGTCCGCCCACCGCCGCCGGCAGTGCAAGCGCCGAGACTGCATTTTTCCCACTACCTCCCTCCGTCCCTCTTATGTATTTATTTTTTAAAATTGAAGTATTTACAATGTTGTGCCAGTCTCTGCTGAAAAAAGGGAAAAAATATTTAATATAATTAACATAACAGATAAGTGCGCAGATCTTAGATGTAAATACCTTGGTGTGTTTTAACAAACCTTGCCCTTTCCCAGTCAATCCCCGCCCATTCCCTACCTATCTCCCCACTCCAGACCCCAGGCAACCACTGATCCGCTTTCTATCACGACAGATTACACTTTCTCTTTCTAGAATTTATAAATCATTCCTATGTACTTTTTTGGGGGGTTTGGCTTCTTCACCTAACATAACGCTTTTGAGATTGAGCCTTATCTTCAGTTCCTTTTTGCTGCTGAATAGTATTCCATTGAATGGACATACAGAAATTTGTTTTTCCATTCCTCTGTTGATGGACATTTGGGTCTTTCCCAGTTATTAGCTATTCTGAATAAAGTGGTGACTATGAACATCCTTGAGCAAGTCTTTTGTAGACGTAGATGTCCATTTCTCTTGGGTAAATATCTAGAAGTGGAACTGTTGGGTTGTTGGTAGATGTATGTTTATGCATTTATTTCTAATGAGAAATTATTAACCTCAAAGGAGCAACGCAGGGGCTACAGATATTCAATCGACAATGAAGCATTTATACGCCAGTAACAGTGGGCTGTTTCTGAGCTCCTGGCAGTTCTATCAGGAATGCCCAACTCCACCTCCTACTTTACTGTCCTATGTATTCATTGATTAAACACATGCAGTCGTCCCTCGGTATCCCTGGGTTCCGCATCCGCAGATATGGAGGGCCGACTATGATACTTGAGTGTCGGTGTCAGGACTTTTAGTGGGTCCTGTAACCAACCCCCCGCGGATATCAAGGGACAACTGTAGCTGGTGCGTGCTAGGCACAAGGCACTGTGGTAGGGGCGAGGGTCCACAGGGGAGCCTTGGTGAGGGTGAAGGGGGCAGACAGGTAGTGTTGGAAGAGATGTGCTAATACGGGGTGACGGCGGCTGGCAAGAAGGAAGTGAGCAGTCCAAGTGTCTCAGGAAAGCTTCCTTAGAGGATATGACGAGTGGGTGTTTTTGCCTGGCACACGAGACGGTGAAGAGAATGCCATACCAGGCACGGGAAGCTGCCTGAACAAAACAGAGTGTGAAACAGCGTGAAGCTTTGGGGAAGCCAAGTGGTTTTGCTGACTTGGAACCTGGAGTAGAGAGTGAGGGACACAAGGAAAGGGACCTTGACTTTGGAATTTAGGCATTTGCTGCCACCGGACACTAGATGGCAGCAGAACTCTGGTTTGAGGGCAGTGGGCCGCTTGACTCAGCCCAAAGACTTCAAGCATCAGGCCCTTCTCTAGCCCAGGGGCTGGTAACTTCCTGGAAACCACTGTTCAGCATCTGAAACATCCTTTACACTTCAAGCCAGTCTAGAGGCGGCTACCAGCAGCCTCTGGAATTAGAATGACCCCGGCTATTACTGAATGTGCCAGCCTTTGTTTTAAGTTCTTTATATGGGTTATCTCATTTAATACCCACAACAATCCTATGAGGTGAGAACTTTATTATCCACTTTTCTCCTGCTTAGGGCAGAAAACTGAGGTCTAGGGAGGTGAAGCCATTTGCCAAAGGTTGCATATTTAGAAGCTAGAATCGGTGGAGCTAGACTTCCAACCTGCATAAGCTAACTTTCCTACTGTGAAGTAGGAAATCTCTGTTATGACTGACAATGTTTATACTTATGTTTCCATATTCCACGGAGAGTTCTTACTTTCTTTGTTATAGAGCAATCTGAAATATCTCACCTTTCCCCCTTATTTCTAAAATGTCCGATTGAAGCTCTCCAACAAGTCCTACTTTTAGGAGCCCAGTTAATCACACTAAAATGAATTGAAAAGTCCTTGAGTAATGCAGCCTTACTAGTTTGTGTATATGAAATGAATGGTTCGTTAGTATGTTTATGAAAAATGATTCCTGACTTCATTTGGCTTTGGAAACCTACATGGTGGAAGCAGTTTAATCTCATTTTAGGAAGCTCAGATACCTTGTTTGTATTATTTTCCTGGTGCTTTGGGAGTAGGAAACGAGGTTTCAGGATTCGAGATCTTGTGTGGCCCAGTCTTGGTTGACTCACTGGAAACAAGTCTGAGCCCTTTCAGGGTCCTGGATGGTCAGTTGTATAATCTTGATTCCCTTTCTACCTCCCCTGCACGTGACGCTCTGCTCTCAGACCCTGGTTGTGGCCCAACAGCGTCCGAAATACTCCCAGCCACTCTGCCAGAGAAAAACAATGGCAATAGATAGGCCAAGACTCTTTCTTACATTCAGATATGGGTGGGATAAAGGGGACCCTGGGACCTTGGGATGATAGGAGGAAGTGAAATTTGCTCATTGCTGTCACCTTGACTGAACTTCACGTTAGCAATGGGTGACAGCCAGAAACCCCTTTGGCCAACCTAGGTTAAAGAGCTCCGGAGGCTTCCCTGGTGGCGCAGTGGTTGAGAGTCCGCCTGCCGATGCAGGGGACACGGGTTCGTGCCCCGGTCCGGAAAGATCCCACATGCCGCGGAGTGGCTGGTCCCGTGAGCCATGGCCGCCGAGCCTGCGTGTCCGGAGCCTGTGCTCCGCAACAGGAGAGGCCACAACAGTGAGAGGCCCACGTACTGAAAAAAAAAAAAAAAAAAAAGAAGAGCTCTGGATGAACCTCTATGCATCAAACTGATAATTCAAAAAACAATTCTTATGTTATCACTTTCTAGTCATGATATTCTATTCCTTGGTAGGTTAACAAGTCTGCTGAGGAAAAGAAAACTCTCACACAAAGAATACCACCTTCTGTAGAATGAGGAATTTAACTTTTGGGAAGTCACAGAAATTTTTATTAAAATACATTTGAAGCTTTGATTGAACAGTTATATATATATATATATAAATAAAATTAAACATAAAATAAAGCAAATGTTTTATGATTATAAATATTCTACCATGTAACTATCTCTTGAATCTATTCACATCTCTCTACCCTACTGTTATCACCCTAGATAAAGCCACCATCATTATTAATATTATTATTATTTGCCTGGGCTACTACAATTGACCCTGTTTAAATCTTTTGCACATCTTCCGATTGAGTGGCCTTTTACTTCTTGGTTTGTAGAATATATTTATATATTTTTTTTTAATGGGCTTTTTGTCAGTTATAGGTGTTATAAATATTTTCTCCTATTTGGTGACTTGCCTTTTCACTTTAAAATTGGAAGAAGTCCTTAACTTGAATTTAGTCTTATTTATAATTTTCCCCTTTATAGTTAATTTCTTTTGTGTCATCTTTAAAAATTTTTTCTCAACTCCAAGATCATGAAGGTATTCTTTTTTCTAAAAAAAAAACTTCCTTCTTTTTTTTTTTTTTTGGTGTGTTAGTTTCTGCTTTATAACAAAATGAATCAGTTACACATATACATATGTTCCCATATCTCTTCCCTCTTGCGTCTCCCTCCCTCCCACCTTCCCTATCCCACCGCTCTAGGCGGTCACAAAACACCGAGCTGATCTCCCTGTGCTATGCGGCTGCTTCCCACTAGCTATCTATTTTACGTTTGGTAGTGTATATATGTCCATGCCTCTCTCTCGCTTTGTCACAGCTTACCCTTCCCCCTCCCCATATCCTCAAGTCCATTCTCTAGTAGGTCTGTGTTTTTATTCCTGTCTTCAGGAATACTCTCCTTTGTGGTGCGCAGGCTTTTTATTGCGGTGGCTTCTCTTGTTGAGGAGCACAGACTCTAGGCGCACAGGCTTCAGTAGTTGTGGCACGTGGGCTCAGCAGCTGTGGCTCGCGGGCTCTAGAGCGCAGGCTCAGTAGTTGTGGAGCACGGGCTTAGTTGCTCTGCAGCATGTGGGATCTTCCAGGACCAGGGATCGAATCCATGTCCCCTGCATTAGTAGGCGGATTCTTAACCACTGTGCCACCAGGGAAGTCCCTCAAAGATTTGTTTATTGTAAATAGGCTATCTAGATAACCACTGGCCACGTGTGGTTATTTGAATTTAAATTAAAATAAATTTTTAAAATTCAGCTTCTTGGTCACATTAGCCACAGTTCAAGTGTTCACTAGGCAAATGTGACTAGAGTATATAGGCATAGAGTGTTTCTATCATCGCAGAAAGTTCTATTGGACAGCACAGCTTTATTTTTTTATTTTATTTTATTTTATTTTTTTATTTTTTATTTTTTTTAAACATCTTTATTGGAGCATAATTGCTTTACAATGGTATGTTAGTTTCAGCTTCACAACAAAATGAATCAGTTATATATATACATATGTTCCCATATCTCTTCCCGCTTGCGTCACCCTCCCTCCCACCCTCCCTATCCCACCCCTCCAGGCGGTCACACAGCACCGAGCTGATCTCCCTGTGCTATGCGGCTGCTTCCCACTAGCTATCTACCTTACGTTTGGTAGTGTATACATGTCCATGCCTCTTTATTGCTTTGTCACCGTTTACCCTTCCCCCTCCCCATAGCCTCAAGTCCATTCTCTAGTAAGTCTGTGTCTTTATTCCTGTTTCACCCCTAGGTTTTTCATGACATTTTTTTTTTTCTTAAATTCCATATATATGTGTTAGCATACGGGTCTCTTGCAGACAGCAAATATATGGGTCTTGTTTTTGTATCCATTCAGCCAATCTGTGTCTTTTGGTGGGAGCATTTAGTCCATTTACATTTAAGGTAATTATCGATATGTGTGTTCCCATTCCCATTTTCTTAATTGTTTTGGGTTTGTTATTGTAGGTCTTTTCCTTCTTTTGTGTTTCTTGCCTAGAGAAGTTCCTTTAGCAGTTGTTGTAGAGCTGGTTTGGTGGTGCTGAACTCTCTCAGCTTTTGCTTGTCTCTAAAGGTTTTAATTTCTCCATCAAATCTGAATGAGATCCTTGCTGGGTAGAGTAATCTTGGTTGCAGGTTTTTCTCCTTCAACACTTTCAATATGTCCTGCCACTCCCTTCTGGCTTGCAGTTTCTGCTGAAAGATCAGCTGTTAACCTTATGGGGATTCCCTTGTGTGTTATTTGTTGTTTTTCCCTTGCTGCTTTTAATATGTTTTCTTTGTATTTAATTTTTGACAGTTTGATTAATATGTGTCTTGGCGTATTTCTCCTTGGATTTATCCTGTATGGGACTCTCTGTGCTTCCTGGACTTGATTAACTATTTCCTTTCCCATATTAGGGAAGTTTTCAACTATAATCTCTTCAAATATTTTCTCAGTCCCTTTCTTTTTCTCTTCTTCTTCTGGAACCCCTATAATTCGAATGTTGGTACGTTTAATGTTGTCCCAGAGGTCTCTGAGACTGTCCTCAGTTCTTTTCATTCTTTTTTCTTTATTCTGCTCTGCAGTAGTTATTTCCACTATTTTATCTTCCAGGTCACTTATCCGTTCTTCTGCCTCAGTTATTCTGCTATTGATCCCATCTAGAGTACTTTTAATTTCATTTATTGTGTTGTTCATCGTTGCTTGTTTCATCTTTAGTTCTTCTAGGTCCTTGTTAACTGATTCTTGCATTTTGTCCATTCTATTGTCCATTCTATCTCCAAGATTTCGGATCAACCTTACTATCATTATTTTGAATTCTTTTTCAGGTAGACTGCCTATTTCCTCTTCATTTGTTAGGTCTGATGGGTTTTTATCTTGCTCCTTCATCTGCGGTGTGTTTTTCTGTCTTTTCATTTTGCTTATCCTACTGTGTTTGGGGTCTCCTTTTTTGCAGGCTGAAGGTTCGTAGTTCCTGTTGTTTTTTGTGTCTGTCCCCAGTGGCTAAGGTTGGTTCAGTGGGTTGTGTAGGCTTCCTGGTGGAGGGTGCTAGTGCCTGTGTTCTGGTGGATGAGGCTAGATCTTGTCTTTCTGGTGGGCAGGTCCACGTCTGGTAGTGTGTTTTGGGGTGTCTGTAGACTTATTATGATTTTGGGCCGCCTCTCTGCTAATGGGTGGGGTTGTGTTCCTGTCTTGCTAGTTGTTTGGCATAGGATGTCCAGCACTGTAGCTTGCTGGTCGTTGAGTGAAGCTGGGTGCTGGCGTTGAGATGGAGATCTCTCGGAAATTTTTGCTGTTTGATATTATGTGCAGCTGGGAGGTCTCTTGTGGATCAGTGTCCTGAAGTTGGCTCTCCCACCTCAGAGGCACAGCACTGACTCCTGGCTGCAGCACCAAGAGCCTTTCATCCACAGGGCTCCTTAATTTGGGATGATTGGTTGTCTATTCAGGTATTCCACAGATGCAGGGTACATCAAGTTGATTGTGGAGCTTTAATCCGCTGCTTCTGAGGCTGCTGGGAGAGATTTCCCTTTCTCTTCTTTGTTCTCACAGCTCCCAGGGGCTCAGCTTTGGATTTAGCCCCGCCTGTGCGTGTAGGTCGCCGGAGGGCGTCTGTTCTTTGCTCAGACAGGACGGGGTTAAAGGAGCCGCTGATTCGGAGGCTCTGGGTCACTCAGGCCCGGGGGTAGGGAGGGGCACGGAGTGTGGGGCGGGCCTGCGGCGGCAGAGGCCGGCGAGACGTTGCAGCCTGAGGCGCGCCTGTGCGTTCTCCCGGGGGAGTTGTCCCTGGATCCCGGGACCCCTGCAGTGGCGGGCTGCACAGGCTCCCCGGAAGGGCGCGTGGCCAGTGACCTGTGTTCGCACACAGGCCTCCCGGTGGCGGCAGCAGCGGCCCTAGCCGCTCTGGGCGGCCCTAGCCACGTCCGTCTCTGGGCTCCGCGCCCCTAGCCGCGGCTCGCACCCGTCCCTGGAGCTCTCTCAAGCAGCGTTCTTAATCCCCTCTCCTCGTGCACCAGGAAACAAAGAGGGACGTAAAAGTCTCTTGCCTCTTCGGCAGGTCCAGACTTTTCCCCGGACTCTCTCCCGGCCAGCCGCGGTGCACCAACGCCCCGCAGGCTGTGTTCACGCCACCAACCTCAGTCCTCTCCCAGCGCTCCGACAAAAGCCGGAGCCTCAGCTCCCAGTCCCGCCCGCC
This sequence comes from Globicephala melas, assembly GCF_963455315.2. Classification (NCBI taxonomy): domain Eukaryota; kingdom Metazoa; phylum Chordata; class Mammalia; order Artiodactyla; family Delphinidae; genus Globicephala; species Globicephala melas. Next base: position 30,525,791 of record NC_083325.1, on the reverse strand, counting down.
CCGGCGGGCGAGCAGACAAGCCTCTCGGCTGGCGAGTTCCGGTCGGCCCGATCCTCTGCGCTGGAATCTGTCCGCTTTGTCCTCCGCACCCCTGTTGCTGTGCTCTCCTTCGCGGCTCCCAAGCTCCCCCACTCCGCCTCCCGAAGCCTCCACCCGCGAAGGGGCTTCCTAGTGTGTGGACACTTTTCCTCCTTCACAGCTCTCTCCCGCTGGTGCAGGACCCGTCCCTATCCTTTTGTCTCTGTTTAGTTTTTTCTTTTGCCCTACCCAGGTACGTGGGGGGTTTCTTGCCTTTTGGGAGGTCTGAGGTCTTCTCAGCACAGCTTTAGAACAATGAGGTTGTTTTGCTCAAGGTTATGAATGATACTTCATCCTTATAGCAGTCTCAGTATCCAGTGTGAATTTTGGTTTTGCTTTACTTGTACAGAATCAAGGCAACTTTGATTTTACTAGATGAGTAGTTACACATGGTGGTCCTTTCCAACAGCTCTTTTTTCAAACTCAGGATGGTCTTCCATTAAGGGGAGGTGTCAAGAAAAGCTTTAACTTGAGCCTGGACTAAAGCTAGTTAACCTGGTAGCACAAGATAATGCCCTTGTGATGTCTTGTGGGTTAAAATAGGACATAGAATATACTTGAGCAGGTGTTTTTTTGAAGAATAGCTGAGAAAGTATTTAAACACATTTTAAAAATTAGAATTCTCACACAACATGTGGAACACCAGGGCCTCTCTGTGGAGCCCTAGGGTGCTGTGGGATACAGTTTGAAAACTCTTGATCCAAACCAAAGCTCTCATGAAACTGGGTCCTCAAAAGACAAAGGGGTTTCACATGGTCACACAGTAGGTGACTGTCAGAAAAGAGTAGAAATAGATTTTTCTGACTCAGTCCAGTGTTTTCCATACAATTTTAAAATGACAGAGTCCAAACATGGCTTCCCCCCATTGTCTGGGCCATGCTCTCCTGAGCCTTAGTGGTGGGAAGGATGGGCCCTGGAGCTGGACCCAAGCTGGGAGCTGAGTGGGACCTCATCTTTCTCATTTGGGATGTTATCTTCAGTAATAATAATAGCATCTTCCATTTATTGAGCACGTACTGTGCGCCAGACATGCTGTTATCCTCATTCAACAAAGGAGTGTCAAGTAAAAAACAAATCCAGACTTAGTAAGGAGAAAACTTAGTTCAAAATGATTATTGTAATGGGGGAGGGGACTACTTTAAAGACGTGCAAATCTCTCCAGAGTTAGGTAAAAAGAGTTTTCCTTCTACAGAGCAGGAAACAAAGCTAGAGAGAACCAGGTGTGAGAAAGTGGGATGAAGGGATGGTGAGATGAGATAGTAGATCAGAGATTGTTTTATCCTGAGGCTAGCTTAATTTCTGGGAGGGATCCTTTAAGGCGGCTGTACGCTGGTTCAGGCTGAGGGTGGATGAAAGTTCAGGGAGCTGGAGACCTCAGAAAAGCTTAACAAAAAGTTTGGTTAACAAGCGTCTTATTCTGACTGATCGGTAGGGACAAACAGTTCAGCTAACGGTTTATAAAGCAAAGAATGGGAATTTGGAGGCTGTGTGTGTCCTGTCATAAGTAAACAAGGAAGACATCTGCAACTCTTATAAAAGTCTCATAGGGAAGGGTGGTTCCTTGCAGTGTGCTGTTTTGGAACACAAAGGGTGTGAGGATATCTTTTTTTTTTTTTTTTTTTTTTTTTGCTGTACGCAGGCCTCTCACTATTGTGGCTTCTCCCGTTGCGGAGCACAGGCTCCGGACGCGCAGGCTCAGCGGCCACGGCTCACGGGCCCAGCCGCTCCGCGGCATGTGGGATCTTCCCGGACCGGGGCACGAACCCGTGTCCCCTGCAACGGCAGGCAGACTCCCAACCACTGCGCCACCAGGGAAGCCCCTGAGGATATCTTAATCTTCACTGTTTTCTGGGGTCACTGGGCTCAGGTTAAAATCCACATTGTCCAGGAAGCAGGTTTAAAAGTCAAGTAAATTGTCTAAGATCACACAGCTAAAATAGTGGAAAGGAGACTCTAATAAGATCTGATGGACTCCGAAACCTACACATTTTATTCTACTCCTATTGGCCTCTCTAGTCTAAAATTTAAAAGTGGGTTTATTAGCTGTCCCATCTGCCAGGGATGGTGGGGGAGTGGCGTGACAGCTGCGGTAAGTGTGGACCCACTGCTATTACATCTTTTACAAAATGTGGGGGCTTCCCTGGTGGCGCAGGGGTTAAGAATCTGCCTGCCAGTGCAGGGGACACGGGTTTGAGCCCTGGTCCGGGAAGATTCCACATGCCGTGGAGCAGCTAAGCCCATGCGCCGCAACAACTGAGCCCACGGGTCTAGAGCCTGTGCTCTGCAACAAGAGAAGCCACTGCAATGAGAAGCCCACACACCACAACGAAGAGTAGCCCCTGCTTGCCGCAACTAGAGAAAGCCCGTGCACAGCAACAAAGACCCAATGCAGCCAAAAATAAATAAATTTATTAAAAAAAACTGTGTACTCAGAAAACTGTAAGACACTAATGAAAGAAATTGAAGACCGCACAAACAGATGGAAAGATATACGGTTTTCTTGGGTTGGAAGAATCAATGTTGTTAAAATGACCATAGTACCCAAGGCAATCTCCAGATTCGATGCAATTCCTATCAAATTACCAATGGCATTTTTCATAGAACTGGAACAAAAATTTAAAATTTGTATGGAAACACAAAAGACCTGGAGTAGCAAAAACAATCTTGAGAAAGAAGAATGAAGCTGGAGGAATCACGCTCCCTGACTTCAGACTACACAGTAAGTCCCCTACATACGAAACTTACAGCTGCGAACTTTCAAAGATGGGAACATGCATCTGGTCCAGCAAGGAACCAGAACCTGTGCCATCAACGTCAGGCATGAGTGAAATTGCACCTTGCCCTCCATCTCCTCTTGCTGACGATCCCTCAGCTCTACCATCTCCCACCCCGTCTCCCTCCGCCAGTCAGTAACTCTTCTTCCCTGTTCTCTAGATGCCAGCCCCTCTATGCCAGCTGTTGTACTGTACTACTGTATTTTTCAAGATGCTGTACTGTGAGATTAAAAGTGTTTTCTTGGGGCTTCCCTGGTGGCACAGTGGTTGAGAGTCCGCCTGCCGATGCAGGGGACACGGGATCGTGCCCCGGTCCAGGAGGATCCCACATGCCGCGGAGCGGCTGGGCCCGTGAGCCATGGCCGCTGAGCCTGCGCATCCGGAGCTTGTGCTCCGCAACGGGAGAGGCCACAACAGTGAGAGGCCCGCGTACTGAAAAAAAAAAAAAGATTTCTTTATTTTTGTGTTTGTTTTTTATATATTATTTGTGTGAAAAGTATTATAAACCTATCATAGATAGTACAGTATTAAATAGACAATTGTGTTAGTTGGGTACCTAGGCTAACTTTGTTGGACTTACGAACAAATTGGAACAGAACTTGTTCATATGTAGGGGACACTGTATTACAAAGCCACAGTAATGAAAACAGTATGATACTGGCACAAAAACAGAAATATAGATCAATAGAACTGGATAGAAAGCCCAAAGACAAACCCACACACTTATGGTCAATTAATCTATGACAAAGGAAGCAAGAATATACAATGGAGAAAAGAGAGTCTCTTTAACAAGTGGCACCGGGAAAACTGGACGTAGGCAGAACACTCTGTGACATAAATTGCAGCAATATTTTTTTGGATCCATCTCCTAGAGTAATGGAAACAAAAGCAAAAATAAATAAAAGGGACCTAATTAAACTTAAAAGCTTTTGCACAGTAAAGGAAACCATAAACGAAACAAAAAGACAACCTACAGAATGGGAGAAAATATTTGCAAATGATGTGACTGACAAGGGCTTAATTTCCAAAATATATAAACAGTTTATACAGCTCAATATCAAAAAAAAAACAACCCAATCAAAAAATGGGCAGAAGATCTAAATAAACTTTTCTCCAAAAAAGACATACAGATGGCCAACAGGCACAGGGAAAGATGCTCAACATCACTAATTATTAGAGAAATGCAAATCAAAGCTACAATGAGGTACCACCACACACTGGTCTGAATGGCCATCATCCAAAAGTCTCTAAATAATAAATTCTGGAGAGGGTGTGGAGAAAAGAGAACCCTCCTACCCTGTTAGGAATGTAAATTGGTGCAGCCACTATGGAGAACAGTATGAAGGGTCCTTAAAAAACTAAAAATAGTGTTACCATATGATCCAGGAATCCCACTCCTGTGCATATACCCAGAAAAGAGGAAAACTCTAATTCAAAAAGATACATGCACCCCAATGTTCATTGCAGCACTGTTTACAATAGCCAAGACGTGGAAGCAACCTAAATGTCCATTGACAGATGAATGGATAAAGATGTGGTACATATATGCAATGGAATATTACTCAGCCATAAAAAAGAATGAAATAATGCTATTTGCAGCAACATGGATGGACCTAGAGATTATCATACTAAGTGAAGTAAGTCAGACAAAGATCATATGATATCACTTACATGTGGAATCTAAAGAAATGATACAAATGAACTTATTTAGAAAACATTTCTAAACGTTTTCACAGACATAGAAAAGCAAACTTATGGTTATCAAAAGGGAAATGGGGAGGGATAAATTGGGAATATGGGATTAACATATACACACTACTATATGTAAAATAGATAAACAACAAGGACCTACTGTATAGCACAGGGAACTAAATTCAATACCTTATAATAACTTATAATGGAAAAGAATCTGAAAAAGAATATACATATGTATACATATATATGTGTGTGTATATATATATATACATATACATATGTACATATATAAAACTGAAGCATTTTGCTGTACACCTGAAACTTTGTAAACCGACTATACCTCAATTAAAAAAAATATAATCACAAAAAAGGTTTATGAAACACCATTTTAATATTCATTGCAACGTTAGAATTTAAATTCTTTTATTAAAGTCTTTATTTCTTTCCCTTTCCCTCTAAAATTTTATTTCCAAAACTTTTTTTTTTTTTTCAGTACGCGGGCCTCTCACTGTTGTGGCCTCTCCCGTTGCGGAGCACAGGCTCTGGATGCGCAGGCCCAGCGGCCATGGCTCACGGGCCCAGCCGCTCCGCGGCGTGTGGGATCCTCCTGGACCGGGGCACGAACCCGTGTCCCCTGCATCGGCAGGCAGACTCTCAACCACTGTGCCACCAGGGAAGCCCTTCCAAAACATTTTTAAACAGAATCCAGAGCATCTACAGTACAGCATCTATACTATTCCATCATAATCCACGGTATTCAAGAATTACCAGACATGCAAAAAAAAACAAAAACAAAACAAAACCCACCCCAGAAAAATATGGTCCATATACTAAAAAATGTTAGATTTAGCAAAGACTGTAAAGTAGTTATTATAAATATACTCAAAGGTCAAAGCAAAAACTTTAAAACTTACAGGTAAAGTTGAAAGAATAGTTTGATGAGCACCTACCTATATATCCTTCTCCTAGATTCACTAATTGTTAATATTCCTCTACAATTGCTTTCTCTTTCTCTACACATATTCTGTCTTTCGAAGCATTTGAAGTACATTTCAGAGGATACAATTCTTTCCCCCTTAAATCCTTCAGGATGTACCTCCAAGAACAAGGGCCTTGTCTTACATAACACGATGCCATTATCACACCCAAGACACTTAACGTGACCCAATGGTATCATCTAACATGAGATCACATTCAAATTTCCCTCATTGCCCTCATATTGTACTTTGTGGCTGGGTTGTTGTTTTCCCTTTCTCCAGCCAGAATCCAATTAAGGATCACATATTGCGTGTGTCATGTCTCTTTGGTATCCTGTGATCTAAAACAGTCTCTTACATTTTCTTGCTTTTTATGACAATGAGATTTTTGAAGACTTCCAGGTTTGTTGTCTTGTAGAATGTGCAGGATTTGTCTGATTGTGCCTGTATGATTAGATCAAGGTTAAACATTTTGGGCAAAAATTCTATATAGGTGATGCTGTGTACTTCTGCTATTATACCTTAATCTTACAAACGTGACTCTATACTCATTTTCTTCTATTTTTATCCTTAACTGCTTTTCTTTCTTCTTTCTTGGAGAAGAGGTTCATCCAGCCCTTCTCCTTTAGGACCGCTCTTTCATCTTCCCTCTGAAGATATATTTTTCATGTGGGTCATAACTCACCAGTGTGTAGTGAAATACATTTAGGGGGTTGTAACTAGCACTTTAAAGAACAAAACAGAATAGACTTAGAATGAAAGAGAAAATATCCAAATGCATGGCACGTGGTAGGGTTAACAGGACTGTTTTATTTAGTTATTTATTTTATGATTTTTTTAACGCCTTTATTGGAGTATAATTGCTTTACAATGGTATGTTAGTTTCTGCTTTATAACAAAGTGAATCAGCTATACATATACATATATCCCCATATTTCCTCCCTCTTGTGTCTCCCTCCCACCCTCCCTATCCCACCCCTCTAGGTGGTCACAAACCACCGAGCTGATCTCCCTGTGCTATGCGGCTGCTTCCCACTAGCTATCCATCTTACATTTGGTAGTGTATGTATGTCCATGCCACTCTCTCACTTCGTCCCAGCTTACCCTTCCCCCTCCCCGTGAACAGGACTCTTTATGAACGCTTTTATTTCTGTTATGTACATATATGCATGGGTGTAAAGATAAAAATCATATTATTTACCAGGGTCATGGTCAAAAGAGCTTGGAAACTGCTGCGTTGAGGTGTTGTGTAGGGCACAGATCTAGGCTCTGTTGAAAACACAGGTCTACAGATCCAGTCTTGGGCCAAGCATCAATGTCTTCTGTATTCTCCACTTATCTCTGACAATCTATCTTTTGATGAATCCACTGACAGAGCACTCCCCTCTTCTCTTCCTTCCTTCTCCTTTCTAAAAGTTGTGGACAGTACTGCTGCCTCTCAGGGGTAGCAGGCCATGGTTTAGTGTCTTTGAGGTATGAGGTAAATAATTATTACTGTTGCTGGGCATCTTGTATTTCCCTCTCTCCCACTCATTACTGCAGTTGTCATAGCAAAAACAACAATAATGATAATTTGTGGAGCCTGCTGTGGGCCAGGCTTTGGGGGCAGAAGTGCTAGGAGCCCCCCAAGAAGATCTGTTGTGGGGCAGTGTTCGGCATAGCCTGAAGGAGGAGACCTGAGGCCGGTCACACATGTCCTTAACCCAACGAGCTCTGGTTCTCATGACAATGAAGGGAACTTTGGTTGAAAACTTTGGGTCTGTGCCGGTCCTACGCCTTCCGTTCTCTAGGACTCAGTTGCTTGATCTATAAAATGATCAGGATTGGATTAGACCATCTCTATGGTTCTCATCAACTTTACCCCCTGTGATACCCTTTACCAAGCGGCAAAGAGTCTCTTGCTAATTGGGAAACATACCTGGCAGCCAAATTTTGAAGAGTAAGAGTGGAGGAGAGATCCGTTCCGAGGCCTTGTCCGTACTGGGCGGAGACAGGCGGTGCCAACAGTGGGCAGTTAGAGGGCAGAATGATGGCACTAAGCTCCCAAGAAGACCAGGGATAGAAGTTGTGAGAGAGAATTCAGGGAGTTACCAAAGACTGACTTCATTTACTCTAAACACTGGATGCTTTAGCTACTGTCAACACCATGCAGTGCAAATATTAAAAATATACCTGAGTTCAACAAGAAGAGTGATGCAAGTAGGCTAGATACAGTTTCTCTTGGGGATATTAGAATGTCAGTGAACCTCACAAAAAAGTCTAGGCATCTCAGGTCGGAGGGCAGGGCAAGTACAAGAAGCTCATTCTTCATCTGACCCCGGACCACCGTGAGTCACTGAATCCTGGAGAAATGGAAAGGTTGTGTGGACATATATACACTACCAAATGTAAAATAGATAGCTAGTGGGAAGCAGCCGCAGAGCACAGGGAGATCAGCTCGGTGCTTTGTGACCACCTAGAGGGGTGGGATAGGGAGGGTGGGAGGGAGATGCAAGAGGGAGGAGATATGGGGATATATGTGTATGTATAGCTGATTCACTTTGTTATAAAGCAGAAACTAACACACCATTGTAAAGCAATTATACTCCAATAAAGATGTTAAAAAAAAAAAAAGAAAGAAAGGTTGCCTTCAGCTTTTAAAAACAAGATCCGCATGCTTACTTGTGTCATTACATCAACATAACTCAGGGGGTGCAGGAGAGTGACGGGCTGGGAAGGGGGGTTGCCATTCAGGAGGTCAGTGCTGAGGGGGGTGAGAGAGGCTGACGGAAGGAAGGGAGGAGCTGTCATCCTACCAGCAGCTCCACTGGGCTTTGGGGCTTCCAGCTGCAGCCTGTGGCTTCTGGCCAGGGACCAAAGGCTGGCAGACAGTACCCTCGGATTCCAGCTAAACTCTTAGCAGACTTGCCCCATCTGAATACCAGAGAGATGGGATACGTTTATTCTCCCGACATGAAGTGATGTTGGTAATAATGAGAAAGATAATCAGCGGGACTTTCTCTCCTCCCTGTTAGAAGCATAGAGAATTGCTTAGCAAGGGGTCAGATGAGCACATTCTTAACTGGAAGGGCAAGAGATGGGAAGAATGCCCTTGGCTCACCTGTGCTAGCCTGAGAGGACCTCAAGCTACCCAGAGCCGAACTGTGCACCCCTCTCTGGAATGAGGCATGGGGCATGATCAAGACTCTACACAGGAATAAAAAAGCTAAAATGTGTTTGACAGGCAGACTTGAAGGAGATAAGATATTACACCTGGACGACCACACAAGGGTGGGCTGTGTATGTGGGGTGTGCAGTGGGAAAGGGAAAAAGAAGGAACTGGCCAGTAGGTATTCAAAGAGTAACCTGGAATACAGGCAGGTTGTCTGTATACGTGCTTTGAGTGTATTTTAGCAACAGATTTCTCATACCTTTTTGTCTCGCATCACTACTCTACTGGAGTAGCCATATCCTGATGGCATCTTGGGCCCCCTGTAACCTGGGGTTGTGGACATCAAGTGGAGTGGTCATCCCTTCTGTGGAAATAAATGAATAACAACTGAATGAGAAAAGCAAAGGCTTAGAAATTGATCAAGTCCTGCTCATTTCGGGCTGATTGGGAGAGAAGTTATTGCTTAGCTTCCACGATTGTCACTAGAGATAGCAATACGGTTTTCCACAAGTCTGACTTCTAGCAGGTTGGCTTCCGGGGTTGTTTATTGGTGATAAGGGGGCTGGTTTCCTGGACAGGTTGCTGCAGGTTGTGGGTCAGAGTCCTATTCTTAGGTCTGACAATTGTCCATTCATTTTCGATTCTAAATTTTACTTGATTAAAATCTTGGCAATAGTCCACGGATAGGTTCAGTCTCTCAGAACTATTCTGACAGGGCAGAGAAGGAGCTGCAGGGTAGGCCTCTTTCCCCAAGTCAGTTTTTCCCTCTGGAGAAGAGAGTGGTTGAGTTTTCTGGGCCCGTGGCAGCATTCTCTGCTCAGCTTGTGTGCTGTGAAGAAGGAGGCTGGGAAGACTGCCTGGAAGAAAGGAGCATAGCAAAATAAAGCCTAATTGGCTTTGTTCAAGCTTTTTAAAGGAGATGGTGCTTTATCCATGCGTTGATGTTCAACAGTGGTAGTAACTTCCTTGTTTTGCTAAACATTAGGTGAAATCAAATGAGAATCCTGAACTTTTGCTTCTGGAAGTGGGGCTCTCGGGCTAATGAAGGGACTATGCCCGGGAGACAGTGGCACAAGTCAACACGGAGCATCTTTCCTCCTATTCAATCCCACCTGTCCTCCAAAGCCCAGACTAAGTCCCACCTCTCCAGAGAGAGGCCTTCCTCGAATACTCCCACTCACAACAAACTTTCCCACTTCTCTGAATTTCTGTAGCCCTTGTCGGAATGATTTCTTCCGGCTCTTCATCCGGAACTCAGCTTTACATGGTTACCTGACTGTGAACCTGGGGGGCAGAAATCGCATCTTATTTTCAATCTAGATTGGAACCTAGGAAAACCCTGCACATAGTGGGCTTGCTCACTGCGTGGGGGAGTGGTAGTCTTGTGGTAAGAAAATGATGGCTCGGTGACGGCTGGGTGACAGTATGAAGACTTCAGGGCATCATAAATGCACTGCAAACAGAAGTTGCCAGTCTCTGTCGCCTGAACTGAGATGGTCAAATTCACTAGGCAGAGATTTAGGAGGAAACACTAAGGTTTCTTGCATTTTCTGAAGAAAGACTCTGCATTGGAGGCTGATGCTGTGGTTTCTTACCACTTCGGCAAAGACACATAAACGTGTGCAATGTCACTGATGGCCATTGAACGTCTGCAAAGTCCTCCTCCCTGCTGGGATCACCTGTCCTTTAGGATTTAAAGAAAATTGTCTTGACCCCTCATCCACATCTGTTGGGAAACTTAAAATCCTTTCCCCAATTTCTCGGAGGATTGTAAGGGGCTTACATTTCTTCCACTTAATCCTAGTTGGATTTCCCTGCTCGGGTGGCATTTTCTCCCCCACGACATCTCAACTCTCATGTGTGCTACCCTTTTCCGAGCCCAGTCGCGCTACACTAGAATCCTCCCTAAATTCCTACACTCCTTCTCAGTAATATGGACACAGTGGAATGTGTGTGGATGGTAGTTTTTGACCAAAAATTTGAGGCCACACCTCCTACACACATCCCATACTTGTGTGGTCATCCAGGTGCAATATCTTATCTCCATATGAAAGACACTGTAAAACAGAGTAAGTGGAGGGAAAATACCTTTGCAAAAGATTTAAGGCAGGAAACAAGAGAAGATTATCATCTATACTTTTCTTTAGGGGAAAGTCAAAAAAATGTGTTTTCCAGGAAATGGAAAAAAAAATGAGATAAGAGGATAGTAGACAAATGAAAATGAAGCTGCCTCATGAGTACATAAATAAAAGGAAAGCGAAGAAATGAGAAAAAAAGTGCTTTGAAACAAAATGAGGGGGATTGTAGACGTTAAAAGTATTTTAGAAGTAGGGACACTGGAGGAAAATCTAGGTTTCAGTTAAGGCAAGAAGATGAAAGAAACATCAGTAGAGAGGTTGACAGTATGGGGGAATTTACTTTACACAAAACGAGTTCTGGTGGGCACAGTGGAAAATTTGGGAAAGAGGAATTGAAAGAAACAGAGTCAGGGTGTGGAACCCCTCAGTGATGTGGTGATGAAAATAGATGGCTAGAGAGCTTGTATATTCTACAGTTGTGTGGGTGAGGCAGAGTGAGTTTAGCTGGGCACTGAGGGCAGGACACAAGTCAACCAAGGTCCTGGAGATCCACATCCACCTTTCACCGGGAGCACTTCCTGGTGTGAGGCCCTTCCGGTGGTGTGCATGCAGCAAAGAGCAGCCGTGGTCAAGAGATGCCCCGAAAACAAAGCAACTCAGAAAGGCTACAAATAAAAAGGCCTCCTGGTGAAGGCAAACAAAAACAAATTCAGGGATTACAATATTAATACCAGTGAAACTGGATCCAAGATAAAAACATACTAAAGTTCTTTTAGACCTTTGAGGAAATGTTTAATCCCGTGTTTAATAAGCCCAACTCAGCTGAAGTTAACAAAGGAATTTCTCAGTTTATGTCATCAAATCAAAGAAAGAACAGAGACACAGCTGGCTTCACCTGAATCTAAGGACTCCCGAGAAGTCCAAGCGCATTCTGTTTCTTGCTTCTGCGTCTCTCTGTATGTTGGCTCTATTTTGTTTGCTGCATGGAGGAGAACGTGGGAGGGTTATATCCTTCCAGATGTGACCAGAAAAGAAAGGGAGGCAGACCTGCTAGCTCTTATAAGAAAAATCCTGGGAAGGAACTCTGATGGGCTTGGTTTGGGTACCGAGTAAACCCTGGTCCAGTTGCCATCATGAGGTGACTGAGGCCCTAGGATAGGCTTAGCTTCACACATGTGTCCCTGGTGGTCAAGGCTGCAGGGTCTCTCACCAGAAAAGGGGTGGGGGAGGGGTTGCTGGATAGAGTTTTAAAAAATAACCACTAACATAAATAGACATACAAATTCAACACACTGTTATTAAAAACAAAGCAATAATATACACACCACAGCTAGTCCAATAAAGATAACTAAAATAAGTAATCAAAAAAGGGACCTAACTATAGATATTGTGGAGAACAAGAATTATTAGAATATTATGCATAGTGCTGTGCTAATGTATTTTAAAACCTTGATGAAATTCCTTTTTAGGCTAATATAAATTATCAATATATGTTCAAGAAGCTTCATGCATAGGTGAGTTCTTTCAAATCTTTGAAGAAAAGAATTCCCATCATATATACACTGTTGGATAGCAGAAAATTTTATTTTATTTTACAAAACTAGCATAATCCTGAGACAAAAATAGAACAAAAGATCCCCCAAACAGGCCAATGAACAAACAAAAAAACCCCCTATAGAATAATGAGTGAACATGAATGCAAAAATATTAACTTCATAGTTCAAATATAATCAAGTTATGCTCATGTTTGAAACACAGCCATAGCTTCCTAACACGTTTAGTGTGAAGACAGAAACTCCTCAGTACACAAGGTCCTCTCCTCTCTCTGCAGGCTCATCCCGCCCCCACCCCGCCTCTCCCTGGAGTGCTGTGTTCCAGCCCTGCTGGCCTGTTTCATTCTTCATATGCACCACACGTCTATCACATCACATTTGCACATGCTGTTCCCTCCACTCACATCATTCTTCCCTCCCTTTTAGACTTATTTAATGCCTCTCAGATCTAAGTTAACTCATTGCTTCCTCAAGAATCCTCAAGAAATCTTTCTTACCTCTCTAATCAGTCAAATCCTCCTTACTCCTGCGCTTTTCAAACTGTAGGGTTTGAGATTCTGTTAAAATACAGATTCTGACTGGGGAGGCGTGGAAGGACTGGAGATTCTGTGTTTCTAACAAGCTCCTAGGTAAAGCCCTTGCTGCTGGTCCATGGATCACACATTGAGTATTGTAAGCCTTTTCTTCCTCGCACCTGCTGTGGTTGTACTTTTACATTCATTATGTGATTATCTGATTAATATCTGTGTTCTCTACTAGACTCTAAGTAAGCTTCATGGGGGCAGGGACCATGTGTGTTTTGCTTACCATGTATCCAGCACACAGCACAGTCCTGTCACATAGCAGGTGTCCAAAAGGTATTTGCTGAATAATGAACCAATGAGAAAAATGATATCATTATCTAGGGATATATTTATTACAAAGGCATTTGATAAAAATATTTTTTAATAAGATTGCCTAATAAATTAAGGATAGAAAGTTCTCTTTGAGTATGATGAGAATATTTACCTCAAATATTAAATGTATTACAAAGTTATAATAACTTTATACAAAGTTATAGTGCAGTTATTTAAAACTATAAAGTTATAACTTAAGTAATAATAACTTAATAAATATATTATTAAAGACAGACAGAAAAATTTAACAAAATAAAGAGTTCAGGAATAGATCCAAGAATATATATAAAATTTTAATAAAAGATAAGATGGCTTCAAATCACTGGGGAAAAAGAGGAGTCATTCAATAAACATATTGGAACAGTTGACTAGCCATGTGGGAAAAAAATGACCTAGATCACAAAATAAACTGCAGATTTAAGGGCTTCCCTGGTGGCGCAGTGGATAAGAATCTGCCTGCCAATGTAGGGGACACAGGTTCGATCCCTGGTCCGGGAAGATCCCACATGCCGCAGAGCAACTAAGCCCGTGTGCCACCACTACTGAGCCTGGGAGCCACAACTACTGAGCCTGCACGCATAGAGCCTGTTCTCTGCAACAAGAGAAGCCACCGCAATGAGAACTGCGCACCGCAACGAAGAGTAGCCCCCACTCGCCGCAACTAGAGAAAGCCCGCGTGCAGCAACGAAGACCCAAAGCAGCCAAAACAAAACAAAAAACCCCCCAGATTTAAATTTTAAAAATAAAACCAAATAGTACTAGAAGAAACACAGGCAAATTATTTTTATAACCTTGAGGTAGAATGCTTCCTCATATGGATATAAAAACAAGAAATAGAAAAAGATGAATACATAAAAAAAGTTTAAACTCTTGTTTCCTATAACCTAGGAAAATATTAGGAACCTATGTGATAGATCAGTGGTCCCCAACCTTTTTGGCACAGGGACAAGTTTCGTGGAAGACAATTTTTCCACGGACGGGGGTGGTTGTAGGGGTAGGGGTGGGGAAGGTTCAGGCAGTAATGCGAGCGATGGGGAGCGTCAGATGAAGCTTCCCTTTCTCACCCACCGCTCACCACCTGCTGTGGGGCCGGGTTCCTAACAGGCCGCGGACGGGGGGTTGGGGACCCCTGTGATAGATAATATAAAGTGCTCCTACCAATCAAAGAAAAAGACAAACCACTTAATAGAAAAGTGAACAATTCATCACAAGAAAAAGAAATATGCATGGCTAGTACACATGTTGTTATGATTTGAATTTTGTCTCCCCAAAAAGATACGTTGAAGTCCCAACCCCTAGCACCTTGGAATTCGACCTTATCTGGAAATAGGATCTTTACAGAAGTAATCAAGCTGACACAGGTCATTAGGGTGGGTCCTAATTCAATATGACTGGTATCCTTATAAAAAGGAGAAATTTGGACACAGAGACAGACATGCACGGAGGGAAGGTCATGTGAAGAGACACAGGGAGAAGGCACAGAAGGGAGAAGGCCTGGAACAGATCCGCCCCTAGAACCTTCAGAGGGGGCAGCCCCATGGCTACCAACACCTTGACTTTGGGCTTCCAGTCTCCAGAACTGTGAGAGTACATTTCTGTGGTTTTAATCCACCCAGTTTGTCATACTTTGGGACAGTAGCCCTAGGAAACTAATGTACATGTGAAATAATATTAAGCTTCACTAGAAATTTAAGAAATCAAAAAGAAAACAAATCACTACTCTTTATACCACTGTTCATCTTGTGAGGTAGCAGAATAAAACCAGTTGCAGGTGAAGATGAGAGGAACATTTATACAATGGTGGTGGTTGTAAATGGTACAACTTATCTGTAAGACAAGGAAGGCCATTTGGCAATATATATTAAAAAAATCATAAATACATGAAAATTTCTTGACCCAACAATTCGCCTAAAAGGAAGAACCTAGGGAAATAATCAGACATGTTTGGAAGGATATGTGAATAAGGATGTTAGGTACAGCATTTATAATATTCCATATTTGGAAGCAACTAAATGTGTAACCATAGAAAATTGATTAAATAACTAATGAATGTGCTATATTATGGAGTACCCTGAAGACATAAAGAATGATGCTGTGAGAGTGGTTTTTATTGATGCGGAAAGATGTGTATTTGATTGATTGAGTTACTTGAGAGTCAAGTAACAAAAGATTCTGTGCAAAAGATTTTATATTTATAAGAAACATGTATATATGCATAGAGGAAAGTTTGGGGAGTTACATGATAAAATGTTAAGGTTTGTTATGTGTGGGTGATAAGATTATAAATGATTATAATTTTCTTCTGAATGGTTACATGGAATTTCTATGTTTTCTCCAATAAATATATCTCCCTTGGTTATATAAAAATGTTTTCAAGTTGGAACATTCCATCATAATTAATGAGTGAGAGAGTGAGGATTGATCAGCTCATGTCATACTGCAGCTCACTCAACAGCAACACTTTTAAATTATTATTATTTTTTACTATCAGGTGCTTTCCCCACAAAGCCTTAAGGCCACGTCACTGCCCAGATATACTAGGTGGACAAAAAGGCAGCCTGGGAAAGCTCTAGCTGGTGCTGTGGACTGGGTTTCCATCTTCATTTCATCTGTAATTACAGCTCTGCCCAGATTGCCTTAATGACAGCCTCTTCTCACCTGGCTTCCTGAGCGATGCATTCCTTCCCACCTGGTTCACAGAATGTTATTCTGATTCTCGAGGACGTGGCCCATCCTCGCTCAGTGCCTCCTTGCCAAAGATGCCCTAAGTCACTCTATCTTTGGTACCAAAAATCTGATTACTGTAATGAGATTTTGTTTCTTCTCACCTCCTTCAATTAGAAGACAACACTCTCCTACTCATGTCTCCTGCTGTCCTGCCTGTGTAAATCACTCTAAAGGTTAACAGAATTATCTTTCCTCTACCTGTAGCTTTGGGAAAGCAGGTGAGCTGATGTGTGCAGGTGAATGGAGAACAGAAGACAGATGGCGCATACTGGAGCTTTGACTTCTGTTCTGATGGGACTGGCAGAGTATGCAAACTACTTCCGTTAGAAAGGCATCCTGGAAACTTGTTTACAGTAGTTAATCATGGAGCTCTGTTGTTAACCTCTCCATATATATATGTGTGTGTGTGTGTGTGTGTGTGTATGTATACATATTCCCCCCACCACCGCCACACGCAAACATGTTAAGATCTACAAAGTGTCGTACAATTGTTATTTTATTATCAGGGATGCTTTTGGCTGAGTTTTTGCTTCTATTCTTCTGAGCACATCAATGAAGTGGAACAGAAAATATTAAGGACAGATATTGGAGTAGCTTCTCCTCTTAAGGAGAGATTTGTGACCAGAGCTTAATGGGACCTGTCAATGGGACAGGTCCTGCCTTGTATTTTTTGTTGCTTAGAGACCACTCACATACTGGGGAGAGAAGTGACGCCTGGTATATGCCAGGAACCCTAATAACAACTTTGGTTCCTAAGTGCAATAGTGCCTGCCCTCACTGTGACTTTTAGGACCACAAAACATATTTGATGGAATAACTATGATAATAAAGAAAATTTCCCCAGACTTACAAGTTTTATAACAATTTGAGATATACTAACACATTTGCAGAGTTGTTTTGAAGGTAGAAATAGGTGAAATTGTGTTTTTCTTTCTACATTTCAGTATTTTGCCAAATTTTCTTTAAGAACCATGTACAACTCTTATAAATGGGAACATCATGAGAAAGAAGAGAGCCCTGAACCCAAAACCTCCCTGGGCTGACAGTTGAGGTCCTCAGGTCTGAGCTTCTGCCCCATGTGGAGACCTTTACCACGAGCAGGTTGCCCAGCCCTGGGCCAGGTCACAGCCTAAGAGGTGGCAGGTCACTGACCTCCTCCCTGCTCCCACAGTCCTCCTGAGTTCAGATCTCTGTTTTAAATACTTCACATGTTGAAAATTCCAGCAATAGCTCCAGGTCTTCTGACTCTCGCCTGACTCCCAGCAGCCTGCCAGTCCTCGTGGGCCCCAGAATCTCCTCAATATTAGAGACCAGGAGGTACTTAGTCTGTGAATCGTCTCCAAATCTTTTTCCTCCTGAGATTCTGAAACAAAACCCCTAGCATCTTGGTCAGGTCATTTCCTCTTCTTGGACTCAGTTTAGCAGATTGAAAATGAGGTTAGATCAATGTTTCTAAATTTCTCTTCTGTGAGGTGATTCTAGAAATCCTAAAACCAACCAAACTCTCAAAATAATGCAGACTGTATTTTTTCTTAAATATATTTAAAAACATGTAGTAAAATAGAAACACATATATTGTAATTATTATTGTGTCATAAACTATCTTTAAGAGGTGGTGAGCCAGGCCTAGGCACATGAGGTAGAGGGCGTGCTGCATGGATGGGCAGTGATTACCGATGATGATGGTGGGGTCCAGACCCACCATCTACTCGGTGATCACTGGTCCATGCTAGGCCTCTTGTCTTGTAATTATGGTACAATTTTGTCATAGTTTGTGCTTTATGTTCTTCCTGCAATAAAAATGATTTAATTTTTCAAAATATTTTCACTCCAACATATGAATATACTTGGGATCATTTTGTGTAGCATTTAACTCCCCTAGGAGACCGTTTTGACTGCTTAGTTGAATGCAAGTGGCCCAACTCACATTCTATCAATGGAAGATGATTAAAAAAAAAGTTATTGTCAAATTTCTTAAGAAAGCACTAGATTGTAGGATCTTTAGATTTCCTTTTACATCAGGGAATCTATACTCACGTGGATATAATTCAGGGAATGAAAGAAGAAAAAACGTTTGGAGGCCCCATCCAGTAGGAACTTAGGGATCTACCAATCAAAGCAAAGTGTGTGTATGTGTGTGTACACCTGGGAGCACAGTGTGTGTGAGGGCAAAACACTCAGGTACAAGGAGGCTTGAAGCAAGGAGGCTGAAGGGATAGGGATTGCTCCCAGAGCTTATCAAGAAACACCTTATCTAAGGACTCCTTCCAAGGCCACCCGGACACACGCAGACAGGTAGACAGACAGACAGGCTCACACACACACACAGAAACACACACATACTCAGACACAGAGAGGCGCAGACACACACACACAAACACTGTTTTGTATTCTTTTACAAGAAGGTTAGTCAGGTGCAGCCACAAGAGGAGACAGAGGAGGGGCTCAGGAAAACAAAGTTTGTTGCACTCATGGGTCCTAGAGACAGGAGGCAAAGCACGTCACACAGGACTACGGGGAGAGACACCCTGGTGGCCAGGAAGCAGGAGTGAGGGGAGCCCTCAGTCCATGGAGTTTCTTGGGGCTTCTGTGGAAACAACAAGGCAAGACAGGGTGAGCAGTTTAGGACTGGCCAGTTTGAATAGTTTCACTGGGCTTTAGGGGTGAGTCCTAGTCGCTGGAGCCGGCTGTCACACTCACAGGTCCCAGTTGTCCAGAGGTGAGCGCCAGGGAGCCCTTTGTTGTTTATCAGTCTAAATCTGCTCTTACTCAGGGTTGGGGGGACAATTTTTGGGATACCTGACCCTGGGATGATTAAGGCAGAGGAATATTGCTTCCAGGTCAGGTCAAGTAGATGTGACCTGGCTCTGGATTGCTTAGTTTGTGTCCTGGCTAGATCCTTTGCTATCTCTAAGAAATGGGAGATAGCAGTCTCTGCTCAGCAGGAAAGGTTTTTTAAGATGCAAAAACATAATAATATACCGAAAATTAGGTAATATAATTTATATATACATATAAAACAGACACACGGGCTTCCCTGGTGGCGCAGTGGTTGAGAGTCCGCCTGCCGATGCGGGGGACACGGGTTCGTGCCCCGGTCCGGGAAGATCCCACATGTCGCGGAGCGGCTGGGCCCGTGAGCCATGGCCGCTGAGCCTGCGCGTCCGGAGCCTGTGCTCCGCAACGGGAGAGGCCACAACAGTGAGAGGCCCGCGTACTGAAAAAAAAAAAAAAATCTTGGCTAAGACTAAGCAAGTGTATAGGCAGGGAAAGGAGACAGAGGAAGAGAAACCAGGCTAAAGAGGAGTAATTGGTATATCCTGGCCCAGAGAGGAGTGGGGTCCGAGGTCCAGATGGAGGGCTTAGCCTTGGAAGGTGACCATTCCTTCTGAGAGAGAGTGCAACTGATGAAACAGGGAAGAGGTCGAGGTTCAGGGAGAAGGGGTGGTCGGCTGAGCTAGTTCAAGTCGCTTCTGTTTCCAGAGTGAGCAGTGAGCAAGGGTAAGTGGCTTGAGAAGAACTCACCAGCCCGCTAGAGAGGAATGAAAAGACTTTAGTTTTAACTCACACATATTTAGGATCTACTCTGTATCAAGTATTTTCATTAAAATTACTTTATTCTTCTAACAATATGTGAAATAGAAAGTATCTCCGTTTGCAGGTTCTAACGTTTTCTTGCTTCATCTAAGCACGAAAAGAGCATGGCTGTGAGGAAAAGAGGGACGTGCTTGTTCCAAGTCTGTCCTGGATCTCAGAGACCGGACCCTAGTCTTAAGCCTTTTGTAGTCTCCTCTTTCCTTGATTTTCCTCCTTTTTTTTTTTTCTCCTCACTCCTCACTCTGCAGGTTGCTTTCAGGAACTCCAAAGTCTTCTCTCAGTAGTCTGAAGACCAATTTACTTACCGAGAGCATCCTTGATAATAAAATAACTAACGACTGTAGAATACTTTATAGCTATTACTATATATGTACATGTGGGGTGTGTGTGTGTGTGTGTGTGTGTGTGTGTGTGTGTGTGGTGGAGGGAGATTTTGGTGGCCTCTCTTATCTGATCTAGGAACACCAAGCTCAGACGCAGCTCAGCTCTTCCTTGCCTTACTCAGGGCAAACAGCTGAAATAGGTTTGTGGGCCAATGAATATAAGCCTGTAGATTTCCCTGTGTGTAAGAAGGACCCAACCAACCCTAGGGCCAAGGGATAGGGGCATGAAATAGAGGACCACTTAGTGATTTCTGCTTTGCTTACCCCAATCAATGGGCCTCTGCTTTAAGAAGCAGGGCGCTAAATGCTCAGTGGGACTGCCTGGGCCATAGGGTGGCAGTGGCTGCCTCTCTCTACTGAAGGCCATGCTCTGTTGAATAGTTCTCTTTCATAGCTGTGGGTCTCTCTGGGTTACAGTGACCTTTCCCAGCTTGTCCCCTCCAGGTCTAGAGATAGTAACAGCTCCCCAGATTGCTCGCCTGTGGTACAGTGCAGGATTGTTGCTTTGCATTAATCCTGTCCTCATTCACTGTAATTGATCTCTTTATCTCACTCTCCTCAATTAGCTGACTGCTGGGCGCACCCTCTCTTTTCAACTCACACTTCCTTTGAGTCCTTTGTGCCCTGGTCCTAGTTTTATAAAAGTCTTGCCCAGCTTGAGGAGTCCCACTGGACCTTTCAGGGGTTGCTTCCCTGAGGCCCTTCCTGGCCCTGGGGTTGTGAGGGTAGAATAAGGTTTTATAAGCAATCATGCAGCCCCTTCATTCCCCCCAGAGGCCCTAAAATGCTCTGGAATGAGAAGGTGATAAATAGGTTTTGTAGACTGTTTGGAGGGCCCAGGTGCTTTTAGAACAAGAATCAGAATAGGACAACGCCTGGGACCTGTTATTTTGTTACCAAGGCTGTTGCCCTAGAGTCATACCCCAGCCCCTCTCTCGAAAAAAAAAACCCAGTTACTCTTGGGGACTTCCCTGGTGGTCCGGTGGGTAAGACTCCCCGCTCCCAATGCAGGGGGCCTGGCTTCAATCCCTGATCGGGGAACTAGATCCCACATGCATGCCACAACTAAGAGTTCATATGCCGCAACTAAGGAGTCCACATGCCACAACTAAGAAGCCTGCATACTGCCACTGAGAAGCCCACATGCTGCAACGAAGACCTAGCACAGCCAAAAAAAAAAAAAAAAAAGAAACCAATTACTCTTATCTAAGTTTCAGGAGGGAGCTGCAAAGAGCAAAACAAAACCAAGAACTGGTTAGAACAAATTAGACCCAAGGTGGCAGAAGATTTGACTTCAGCTGGACCTTGAGCCTCATTATACGCTCATTGTAATACATTAGCATGCTAAATGACACACCCACCGGTGCCATGACAGTTGACGATTGCCATGACAACAATTGGAAAAGCTCATACAAGGACTGAAAAGGAGAGCTGCATTAGTTCCAGGACCAAACCACACCCCTGTTCTCGGATAACCCATGAATATTCATTCCTCTCAGTCTTTCCAAATCTCTCCCTTTTACCTTGACCCCTCTATATATTTGGTGTCTCCACACAAATTGGGTTGAGAAGTTGATTTGTGAACTAGGTTCCCAATTCTCCATTCTTTGGCCATTGAATAAAGCTTGTGCTATTCCAGTCATTGGTTTCGTTATTGGCTGCGAATCCGACTGGAAAAAGAACTTCCCTGACTGAGACAAGGGGTCTCAGCCCAGGCTCAGAACCCTGGTTAACCAATTCGGTGACACTTTTACCCACTGCTCACAGCCCCCCTGCTCTCTCCTCCAGAATTCTTATACCACAGGGTATAGGGGCAGTGATCTGGTTGGAAGAGGGTTGAGAAGACTTAGGAAACTTGTCTTGAAACTGCAATTGCAGGGTTTTGCTGGAGATTCAGTGTTTTATGAGGAGGCTTGTGGGGTGTGGTAGTGAGGAGAGGGTGTTGATGAAGGTCTGAGCCTTGCCCACTCACTCCTTAGCATGGCCACTGGCTCCCCCTTTTGTTAGAAACTGGCCATGCCAGTTCCCAAATAAAAAAATTATAAACGAATGTAATTCAAGTTGTAGGGGAGCCACACTTGCTACCCCAAAATGTCTCTTTGGCATGCAGACTATTTCGAACTGGAAAACATCAAGGCCCAAAAGATTCAGGAAAAAGCTTTGACCTTCCTCCTAACTGCCTAAAAGAATGTAGATAGAGGATGTGTTCCAGAAAAGACGTTAGCACCGTAGATAACTATAGAGTGAATTAGGTGTGTAGACAGGGAGGAGCCTAGCAAAGTCTCTTTGTTAAAATTCCACTCTGTAACGCTCCTTTTCTTGGCGGGGATTAGGCGTGCGGTCTCGGTCCGAGTAATGTACGGAGGTAGAGGGAAAGGGCTTCGGCCCCCTCCGCGTCATGTCTTCGGTACCGGCGGCTTCCATTCCGCGGGTTCTATCCTCAAGCGCTGGGACACAGGGGAAAAAAAAAAAAATTCCACTCTGTGTCCCATTGTCTCTGCATGGCCCAGCAATACTTATTTACCAAACATGTGCTTTTCCATCTCCATGTCAACCGCCTTCCTCCCCTTTGAAGTCCCAAACCACTACCTTCAATATTCTCTTTTGTCTTTAACTGAAGATGGCATTTAAAGTGAGAGTTTCAGCCATTTGGGCTTGTTATTCAGTTTTGCTGGTTTTCTTCCATGTATACATGTTATTAAACTCTTACGTGATTTTCTTCTGTTAATCTGTCTCATGTCAATTTAATTCTTAGACCAGCCAGAATAACCTAGAAAGGTAAAGTGTTTTCCTTCCTGACAAAGTCAAACTTTGAGAAGGATTTTCATGGAATTTGACAAAACTCATGTTAAAGGGTAAAGGATAAAAGAAAATAAAGTGTAAAGGATCAAGAATTGCTAAGACAATTTTGAAGAAGAATGTGGTGAAGATATTCTTCTTTAAGTTATTAAGACATCATAGGGAATTCCCTGGGAGTCCAGTGTTAAGATTCAGTGCTTTCACTGCCGAGGGGCTGGGCTTGATCCCTGGTTGGAGAGCTGAGATCCCACAAGCTGCGTGGCATGGCCAAAAGAAAAAAAGACATCATAAAATGTAGAACTTAAAACTGACTTTTAAGGGATGAATTTCTGAGCTATCCAATATATATGGGAGCTTGAATTTAATGGCAGAGGAACTTGAATTTAATGGCAGAAGTGTTACGGAGTATAGGGAATAATGAACTATTCAATAAATGTTCTGGAACCTGTGGCTCTCTATGGAGAATATAAAAATAAATCCCTACCTCACATCACACACAAATATCACACGGATTAAAGCCCAAATGTGGAAGAAAAGCATAAAACTTTAAAAGGAAGAGTATTTTGGGGGGGTAGAGATAGATTTCTCAAATAAAACAAAAAATTCCCATGAACTATAAAGGAACATTTGACAACATTAAAATTAAAACACTGCAAATACTAAAACACATCATAACCAAAGGCACAACCTTTGAAAGAATGACATAGCCCGAGGACATGACATAAACTGATTAGAACCAAATGGGTCCAAGATGGCAGACAAGTCAACTTCCACTAGACCTTGAGCCTCAGTATACACTCACATCAGCAAGCTAAATGACACACTCACAGGCGCCATGACAGTTCCAAGACCAACCATAGGCATCAAAAAGTGGGTGGTGGCCCAGTTCCTGGAAATCCCCGCCCCTTACTAAAATAGCTGGAATACTCCTCCCACTCATTAGCCTAGGAAATTACCCACTCCTATAAAAACTGACAACCCCATACCCTGGTGCTCTTCTCACCTTCTGAGATGGCCCACACTCTGCCTGTGGAGTGTGTTTCTCCCAAGGCCACTCTCGCCTTCTGAGGTGGCCCACACTCTGTGGAGTGTGTTTCTCTCTAAATAAATCCACTTCTTACCTATCACTTTGTCTCTCACTGAATTCTTTCTGTGATGAGACATCAAGAACCTGAGCTTCATTAAGTCCTGAAACCAGGTGTGTGATCTCAGTTGGCAGACTGCTGGTTTTGTCTGGGTTTGAGTCCCAGCTGCATGGGTTTATGTTGGGTTTGAGTCCCGGCACATGGGTTCAAGTCCAATCTGAGGTGCACAGTTTCAAAAAGACAAGCTGTAGACTGAGCAAAGATATCTGCCATATATATAACAGACAAATAATTAGTACCCAGAATACACATCAAGAAATAAAAGACAAATAACCCAGTAAAAATTGTTGTTTGGATAGGAATGGGTGGTTAGTAGAGAAAGAACCTGAATATTCATAAACGAATGGACAGATGCTCAACTTCACTGGTAGTCAGAGAAATGCCCACTAAAACAGCATTTTATAATAATCATGCTGAAAAAAAATCAAGTCTGGTATGTCAAGGGTTGGTGAGGAGCTGGTAAATGGAATGCTGGTAGGAAGTAAATTATTTCAACTGTTTTGAAGAATCATTTGTCAATGTCTAGGGGAGTTGAATATATACCTTATGACCCAAGAATTCCACTCTAGCCTCTCCCCTAGAGAAACTCTCACACTAGAGCACAATTCAATGTGAGTAAGAATGGCCACTGTGGTTCCTTTGCTGAGGTGAAAAGTGGAAACAACCTAAATGTCCTTCAGTAGGTCCATGCTATGGTTTTTGTTTTGTTTTTAATCTCTCTCTCTCTGCCTGGAATTGGTGGGGCGAGTGTGGTAGGGGCCCCAGGACTGGGATCAATGTGAGCAAGAAGCACAAGTAGGGCAAATGCCTCTATGAGGAACGTGTACAGAAGCCTCTGAAGCTGGTGCTAAAAGGGGAAGGAAACAAGGCCACTGGCAGGTCAGGACACAATTTTTTTTAAACATCTTTATTGGAGTATAATTGCTTTACAATTGTCTATTAGTTTCTGCTTTATAACAAAGTGAATCAGCTATACATATACATATATCCCCATATCTCCTCCCTCTTGCATCTCCCTCCCACCCTCCCTATCCCACCCCTCTAGGTGGACACAAAGCACCGAGCTGATCTCCCTGTGCTATGCGGCTGCTTCCCACTAGCTATCTATTTTACGTCTGGTAGTGTATATATGTCCATGCCTCTCTCTCGCTTTGTCACAGCTTACCCTTCCCCCTCCCCATGTCCTCAAGTCCATTCTCTATAGGACACAATTTAAAAAAAATAACAGCTTTCGAGTTACCTGGTGGTCCAGTGGTTAAGACTCTGTGCTTCCAATGCAGGGGGCATGGGTTCAATCCCTGGTTGGGGAAGTTCTGCATGCTGTGTGGTGAGGACAAAACAACAAAACAAACAAACAAAAACCCCAGCTTTATTGAGATATAATTCACATGCCAAACAATTCACCCAATCTGAAGTATACAATGTGATATTTTTTAGTATGTTTGAATAATTGTACAACCATCACCATCATCAATCACTGTTGACTCTATTTTATTTTTTGGCTTAACACAAAGAAATTAATTCTCTTATGGAGAGGCTAGAAGTCAAAAAACATCATGACAGGGTTGGTTCCCTCTGGAACCCCTGAGGAAGAATCTGTTCCATGCCTCTCTCCTAGCTTCTGCTAGCTGCTGGCAATCCTTAGCATTCCTTGGCTTACGGCTGCAACATGCCAACCCTTGCCTCCATCTTCACATGGTCTCCTTCTCTGTATGTCTTTGTGTGTCTTCTCTTCTTATAAGGACACTAGTCATTGGATTTAGGGTCCTCTCTAATTGAGTATGCAGGTCAGGGCACAATTTAAAACTCTTTGAGGATGGAAATGATCATTGCAAACAAGAACAGAAAAAGAAAAAAGAGAAAGAAAGTAGAAAAGCAGGTTCTGGGTGAGGAAAGAGAGGTGGGGAGTGGGGAAATGAAAAGACTAAAGGAGGATAAAAAGAAGCAAGTTGAAGACCCATGAAGAATGAAACAAAACACCTCTGGAGTCTGGCTCCCAGAAGTTTGGAATTTCTACCTGTGAGCAGCCTCCTGAAAGAAAGTTCTATAGCTAAGCAAGAAGGATAATAGGGTTTGTCCCTTCTAGGTTTTTTTTTTTCTTTTTTAAGACTATTTTTTAAGAGTATTTTTAGGTTTACAATAACATTGAGAGGAAGGGAGCCTTCTGAGGAGATTGGTTCAAGATGGTGGAGTAGAAGGACGTGCACTCACTCCCTCTTGTGAGAGCACTGGAATCATAACTAACTGCTGAACAATCATGGACAGGAAGACACTGGAATTCACCAAAAAAGATACCCCACATCCAAAGACAAAGGAGAAGCCTCAGTGAGACAGTAGGAGGGGTGCAATCACTATAAAATCAAATCCCATAACTGCTGGGTGGGTGACTCACAAACTGGAGAACAATTATACCACAGAAGGTCACCCACTAGAGTGAAGGTTCTGAGCCCCATGTCAGGCTTCCCAACCTGGGGGTCTGGCAACAGGAGGAGGAATTCCCAGAGAATCAGACTTTGAAGGCTAGCGTGATTTGACTGCAGGACTTTGACAGGACTGGGGGAAACAGAGACTCCACTCTTGGAGGGCACACACAAAGTAGTGTGTGCATCGGGACCCAGGGGGAAGGAGCAGTGACCCTATAGGAGACTGAACCAGACCTACCTGCTAGTGTTGGAGGGTCCCCTGCAGAGGCGGGGGGTGGCTGTGGCTCATCGTGGGACAAGGACACAAGGACACTGGCAACAGAAGTTCTGGGAAGAACTCTTTGGTGTGAGCCTTCCCGGAGTTGTCATTGGCGCCACCAAAGGGCCTGTAGCCTCCAGTGCTGGGTCACCTCAGGCCAAACAACCAACAGAGGGGAACTCAGCCCCATCCATCAGCAGACAAGCAGATTAAAGTTTTACTGAGCTCTGCCCACCAGAGCAACACCTAGCTCTACCCACCACTAGTCCTTCTCATCAGGAAGCTTGCATAAGTCTCTGAGATAGCCTCATCCACCAGAGGGCAGACAGCAGAAGCAAGAAGAACTACAATCCTGCAGCCTGTGGAACAAAAACCACATTCACAGAAAGATAGACAAAATGAAAACGCAGAGAACTATGTACCAGATGAAGGAACAAGATAAACCCCCAGAAAAACAACTAAATGAAGTGGAGATAGGCAACCTTCCAGAAAAAGAATTCAGAATAATGATACTGAAGATGATCCAGGACCTTGGAAAAAGAATGGAGGCAAAGATCGAGAAGATGCAAGAAATGTTTAACAAAGACCTAGAAGAATTAAAGAACAAACAAACAGAGATGAACAATACAATAACTGAAATGAAAAGTATACTAGAAGGAATCAATAGCAGAATAACTGAGGCAGAAGAACGGATAAGTGACCTGGAAGACAGAATGGTGGAATTCACTGCCGTGGAACAGAATAAAGAAAAAAGAATGACATATATACACTGATATGTATAAAATGGATAACGAATAAGAACCTGCTGTATAAAAAAATTAAAAAAATAAAACACACACAAAAAAGAAAAAAGAATGAAAAGAAATGAAGACAGCTTAAGAGACCTCTGGGGCAATATTAAATGCACAAACATTCATATTATAGGGGTCCCAGAAGGAGAAGAGAGAGAGAAAGGACCCAAGAGAATATTTGAAGAGATTATAGTCGAAAACTTCCCTAACATGAGAAAGGAAATGGCCACCCAAGTCCAGGAAGTGCAGAGAGTCCCAGGCAGGATAAACCCAAGGACAAACATGAGGAGACACATAGTAATCAAATTGACAAAAATTAAAGGTGAAGAAAAATTATTAAAAGGAACAAGGCGGGCTTCCCTTGTGGTGCAGTGGTTGAGAGTCTGCCTGCCAATGCAGGGGATGCGGGTTCGTGCCCCAGTCTGGGAGGATCCCACATGCCGTGGAGCAGCTGGGCCCGTGAGCCATGGCCGCTGAGCCTGCGTGTCCGGAGCCTGTGCTCCACGGAGGGGGGGCAGCCACAGCGGTGAGAGGCCTGCATATCATACACACACACACAAAAAAGCAACAAGGCAAAAATGACAAATAACATACAAGGGAACCCCCATTAAGTTAACAGCTGATTTCTCAGCAGAAACTCTACAAGCCAGAAGGGAGGGGCACGATATATTTAAAGTGATGAAAGGGAAGAACCTACAACAAAGACTACTCTACCCGGCAAGGAACTCATTCAGATTCGACGGAGAAATCAAAAGCTTTACAGACAAGCAAAAGCTAAGAGAATTCAGCACCACCAGACCAACTCTACAACAAATGCTAAAGGAACTTATCTAAGTGGGAAACACAAGAGTAGAACAGGACCTACAAATAAAACTGAGAGGAAGGTAGAGATTTTGCATACACCCCCTATCCTCACTCATGCATAGCCTCCCTCATTATCCTTATCACTCACCAGGGAATTTCCTGACTGTTCAGTGGTTAGGACTGCCTGCTCTCACTGCTGAGGGCCTGGGTTCAGTCCCTGGTTGGGAAACTAAGATCCCACAAGCTACATGGTGTGGCAAAAAAAAAAAAAAAGAAAAAAGAAAAAATCACTCACCAAAATGGTACATTTTTTACTAAGGATGAGCCTACTTTGAAATATCATAATCATTCAAAGTCCATAGTTTAGGGTTTACTATTGATGTTGTACATTCTATGGGTTCGGACAAATGTATAATGACATATACCCATCATCATAATATCATACGTGGTATTTTCACTGCCCTAAAAATCCTCTGTGCTCTGCGTATTCCTCTCTCCCCCTTCCTCTGCTCTAGCAACCATGGATCTTTTTATTGTTTCCACAATTTTGTGTTTCCTTCCAGAAGTTTTGAATCAATGATGAGGCAATCACGGAGAAAGGACCCCAAAGCTTACTTTTCATTTCCTGTGACTCCTGACTACTCTAAAATTATTCAGCATTAGTGATTTTAGTAGCACAAAAGAGGAGATCTAGAATAATGACCACCAGCCCATAAAAGCACGACAGGATAGTTTAGAACTAATGTGTATCAATGCCATGCTTTACAATAACAGAGACCATTTGTCGCAAAGCTGCAAAGAGGTTGTTGTACTCAGGTGTGCAAACTCGAAGCCTGGACCGAACTCAGATTCTGAATCCGTGTATAATCTTCACAGCAGACTCATGAAAGACCAGAGAGTAAAAAGTGCATCAGATATCTTGCAGAGAGGGGAGGACCATGGCTGCTGGCCAAGGGAGAAAGAAGATCTTGTAGACACTGATGCAGAAGTCTTCAAAATTCCCACTGAGGAAAGTGAAAAGAAAGAGATATGCTTAAAGGTAAATGTAAAGCAGTAGTTCAGAAGGAGAACAAGGGTGGACTGGCCCCATAGTTAAGAGATGTGGAGGAAAGCTGACTGGCAAGTCAACTGAGACTGAAAGACCAGATGGCTAACTACACAGAGACCTCTATTCTGCGGAGCCTGTGGTAGGAGAACCAGGCCATTATCTTGTAAGGCTGAGGTTGACAAATCAATGGCTTTGGTCTGGAGTGAATATGGATGAGGGGGAAAATCGAATTCCACGGCATCACTGTTTTGAGACGGTGACTATTGCCCTAGGATCACAATGCAAAAAGATAGGAATTAGTGTTTCCAGTTTGCAGATTGAGAAACTGAAACTAAGGTTAAGGGACTTGCTCCTGGTAAAACTGTCCCAAGTGTTGAAGTTGGGAGGGGCTCCCAGACATGTGTGACTTCAGCCACAGGAGGCCTGAAAAAACAGTCGTGACCTTGGAAGGTATACAGAAATCAGAGGAATCGGGTGGCTGGTGTGAAGGGTTTGTTTCACTAAAAAACGTCTGTCTTCGTTGAATTAGTTAACTCATTCTAGGGAGGAGGCCTCAGTCTAACCCTCCTTTTTATAGAAAGGTCAGCTGGGTGGGTCAGGCAGCTGGGGAATGTGTGCTTTTTCATGAGTTCAGGCTTCCTGATTCATAGGGTGAAATTTAGCTTTCTTATTGCCTCTCTGAGAAGGATGAGCTCATTGGTGGTGACAAGAGCAGCCCTCTGTCCTTCCTTCTTTCCCAAATGCTGGAAGAAGTGGGATGTGAGCTCTCAAATGTCACAGAAGCCTACAAACTGCTGACTCCCAGATGCCAGGCATAGCTGGGGTTGGCTCAAAACGTGGAGACAGGGCAATACCATCATCTGCTAAGAATTCATTGTTCTGCAGCTCGCCTGGGACACAATGGCAAGACTGAAACAGGAGGCATAGATATGGGGCGGGGGGAGGGGGGGAGTGTAGGCAACGTGGGTGTGTCTTTGCAAATACAGCCTTCGTGGGGGTGGGGAGAGGAGCAGTGCAGGATTAGTCCATAGGCAGACTGCATGTGGGTTTAGGGCACCAAGAAGCAGGGACGCAAAAACCCCTGATGGAACAAAGCAAAACAAAACATATACCCAAACAAAGAAAGGGAGGGGGGGAACATTTGTTTGAAAAGATTTTGATATTCACTGCTTAAAAAAGGCATTGAAGTAGTAATGGGAAAATTTAGAACTTTGTGTAGTGTTATGTATTTTGAATCACAAATGGTGTGTGCGCACTATGACGTTTGCAAAGTCTAGGGTACTATTTAGATTAGGAGGTGTCCTGGGTTGAATGGTGCCAGACTCCCTTGTAGGCAGAAGGGCAGCTGATAGCCTGATGGACACGCTTTGAGCCCCTGAGTAGACCCCTGACTCTTTCTCAAAGGGCTCTAGAGGGTTAGCTGTTGAGGTGGGATTAGAGATTATTTTAATGTTCTTTGTGTATTCTCCAAATTTTCTTTTGTGTATATGTATATGCGTATATATATATATATAATGTATTTTAAACAATTTTATTAAAATAAAATCACACAATATGTTATTGAGTTCTTCCTGAGCAAAATCATGATTTATGATAAGAGTAAACTAAGTCCTTTTTGGTCATCACTGCCTTTTGGGTTTTTTTTCTCTGCATTCACACACATATATAGAAACACACAGATGATAATCAGATTATTTTGTGTGGTTTTTAAAAAACTTAAATGACATTGGACTGCACATTTCTTTCTTCAACTTGCATTTTTCACTCAACAACACACGTCGATCTTTTTCACTCTTCTAACCATAGCATGAAAGTCCAAATTTAGTTCAAGGTGTACCTTTCTACCAGTTCTCAAGAGAGATGGCTTAACCAACTAAGAGCTGATATCCAGCAGGCACTATGAGAAAGAGATTTCCTTGTTGCTAGAGCTCGTTGCTAGGGATGAAGGCGCAGGTGCTGTCAGGCAAGGTGAAATCCTGCCCGGGCACGGCGGGGTATTCACCACTGCCACTGCCCAGCAGAGTCACCTTGCCCAGGCAGGAGCTAGTGCCCGGAGGTCTTCGGAGAGCTATTTACATCAACAAGGAGTCACTTTGTCCAGACTGCACTTTCTGGGATAGTCTTCACAAACTCTGGGTGTTTATAGTCTAAATGTCCCCTGGCCATAGATGCTTCTTCATATGTTCTTACTGATAAGCCCCCAGCAGCGCCCCCGGCAGCTGAGCTACTGAGTGCCTAGGGCAACCACAGATGTGGATGATGACCTCCTGACAGAATTTCATTTTCATATCAAAACAATTTTACTTATAAACAACTTTATTTTTGTCAAAAACAAGTGGATTTGAAATCATATCAAACCACCAAACAACAGCTGGTGTAGGAACTGGAATGCCGGCAGGAACAACGGCCACTCTCTTCCTTTCTGCTTTCTAGGCACTCCTCCCCCTTTTCTCCCTTTTCATCCTGACCAGGTGCTTCTGCTACATATCTTGTGTGTAGCCTGGGCTGTCCATCTCAACTTATTTAATGTCTTTTCTCCCTAAGTGCCCACCATCTATTTCCTATGATCTCTGGGTTTCTTAGTTTAATTCTTTTTTTTTTGGCCACGCTGCAAGGCTTGAAAGATCTTAGCTCCTTGGAACAGGGATGGAACCCGCCCTGGCAGTGAAAGCACAGGAGTCCTAACTACTGGACCTCCAGAGAATTCCCCTAGTTCAATTTCTAAGAAGATAAAAATATGATTGGTTTCTAGCCAACCAATTGACTGGCGATTTGGGGTCATGTGTTCAGACCTGATCCAACGAACTTGTCTGCCTGAGGTGGAGGCTGGCCTGCCCCTCCCAAGGGTCTGTGGGTGTGGCAGTTCCTCCAGGAACTCCAGGGGCAAGTCAGGCAGCGGCATGTGCCTCCTACACAGGTGTGGTCTTCCAAAATTTGGGGAATTTTGCTTTGTTCTAGAGTATGTCAGCATGAGTAAGAATAACATGTTTCCTTTCCCTTCCTCCTACTCCGAGCCCAAAACCTAAGTTCTGGAAATCTAAACTAAGTTATTTTTTGCATAAAAATATTTTATAAGTCCTATATATATATAATAGTGATAACATGAAATGGACAAAATGCCTTGTACTCAAAGGATGGCTAAATAAAATATGTCCATTCTATGACATATTGTCTGTCATTAAAGTGATGTTCATTAAAATTTAAAAAAAACAAGGGAAATGCATATTATAAAATATAATAATAGTAAGTGAAAAAATAGACTATTGGTTTGGCCAAAAAGTTCCTTTGGTTTATTTATTTATTTTCTGGGCTGCATTGGGTCTTTGGTTCTGCTCATGGGCTTTCTCTAGTTGCGGCGAGCAGGGGCTACTCTTCGGTGCGGTGCGCGGCTTCTCATTGCCGTGGCTTCTCTTGTTTCGGAGCACAGGCTCTAGGCGCGCAGGCTTCAGTAGTCGTGCCTCGCAGGCTCTAGAGTGCAGGCTCAGTAGTTGTGGTGCATGGGCTTAGTTGCTCCGTGGCATGTGGGATCTTCCCAGACCAGGGCTCGAACCAATGTCCCCTGCATTGGCAGGCGGATTCTTAACCACTGCGCCACCAGGGAAGTCCTCCTTTGGTTTTTAAGTAAAAGTAAAAGACACATTTTTCGTTTTCACCAAGAACTTTATTGAACAACGTTTTCACCCTTTTGTTCCACTACCTTCTACCATTTTTCAGGCAACTTCCTGATTCCATCTTCCTAAAACTTTTTATCTTTTTGAGCAGAGAACTGTTCTAGGTGCCTTTTACAGTGTTCCAGGGAATTGAAATTTTTTTCCATTAAGAGAATTCTGACCGAAATAAATGGAAATCCAAAGGTGCCATGTCTGGTGAATACAGCGGATGAATCAGAACTTCCCAGACAAGCTGTAACAGTTTTTGCTTGGTCATCAAAGAAACATGCAGTCTTGGGTTATTCTGATGGAAGGTTAAACTTTTTCTGTTGACTAATTCCGGACACTTTTCATTGAGTGCTGCTTTCTGTTGGTCTAATTGGAAGCAGTACTTGTTGGAAATAATTGTTTTGTTTTCCAGAAGGAACTTATAATAGAGGACGCCCTTCCAATCCCACCATATACACATCACCTTCTTTGGATGAAGACCAGACTTTGGTGTGGTTGGTGGTGGTTCATTTTGCTTGCCGCACGATCTCTTCCGTTCCACATTATTATACAGCATCCACTTTTTGTTGTTGTTGTTGTTGTACGCGGGCCTCTCACTGTTGTGGCCTCTCCCGTTGCGGAGCACAGGCTCCGGATGCGCAGGCTCAGCGGCCATGGCTCACGGGCTCAGCTGCTCCGCGGCATCTTCCCGGACCGGGGCACGAACCCATGTCCCCTGCATCGGCAGGCAGACCCTCAACCACTGCGCCACCAGGGAAGCCCAGCATCCACTTTTCATTGCCGGTCACAATTTGTTTTAAAAACGGAACGTTTTCATTACGTTTCAGTAGAGAATCACCTGCGGAAATATGGTCAAGAAGGTTTTTTTCGCTTAACTTATGTGGAACCCAAACATCAAAGAGATAGACATAACTAAGCTGGAGCAAATGATTTTCAGTGCTTGATTTGGATATTTTGAGTATGTCGGCTATCTCCCATGTGGTATAACGTCGATCGTTCTTAATTACTGTTTCGATTTGATTGCTATCAACTGGTCTACCCGACCATGGAGCATCGTTCAGTGAGAAATCTCTAGCAAGAAACTTCGCAAACCACTTTTGACACGTTTGATCAGTCACAGCACTTTCTCCATACACTGCACAAGTCCTTTTTTGTGTTTCAGTTGCATTTTTACCTTTCTTGAAATAATAAAGCGTAATATGCCAAAAATGTTGCTTTTTTCCTTCCATCTTCAATATTAAAATGGCTACATAAAAATTCACCAATTTTGATAAGTTTTAAACAAATGCACCCTGATATGACAGCTGTCACAATATAATGTAACAAAATTGTTTCGAATGAAGTAACGTTACTAGAGCCATCTTACAGAAAAAACTGAATGAACTTTTTGGCCAACCCAAATATATTTGTGCATATAGTATGATTCCAGGTATATAAATAAAAACAAACGAAAATGTCATATATATATATATAGATGTGGCAGTCTGCTTGTCATTTGACAATGGGTAGTTTTCTCTCTCCTCTATTTTTTCTGTATTTTGAAATGAAATAAACACACATTGCTTTTATAAAGGGAAAAACCTAACAAACTTTATTTGAAAGAAGACAGCTTAGGCCTCTTGAGCCGTGGGCCATGTGATTGATGGCTTTTCTCAGTAATGTCTAAAGACTGTTGCTACTAGACTCTAAGTTCTGGGATGACAGGGAATATTCTTTATTCACCCCTGTGTCACCAGAGTTTAGCACAGTGCTTGAGTGCATAGTAGACACTGAGTGAGTGACTGAATCATGAGTGAATTTTTAAGCTGGGGATGATTGGCAGTGAGGAGGCAAGGTTAGTGGCCACTGTGCTGTGGGATTCCAGTCTCTTGCCTAGAAGTTCGAGTGGAATGAACTGAGCAGTGGACATAGTTTTGGGAAGCCCTGCTTGAAATGGCAGACAGTGCATCCAATCCCTCAGCTTTTCCAAACTAATAATCCTCATCTGAGAAGAGAAGTTCATTTAGAGCCCCATTCTCACTTTCTCAGGGCCACCACTGATACCCTCCTTTAAGCAGAGACTTGGGAGACCCCCCCCCCTTTTTTTAAACATCTTTATTGGAGTATAATTGCTTTACAATGGTGTGTTAGTTTCTGCTGTGTAACAAAGTGAATCAGCTATACGTATACATATATCCCCATAACCCCTCCCTCTTGTGACTCCCTCCCACCCTCCCTATCCCACCCCTCTAGGTGGTCACAAAGCACCGAGCTGGGGGAGACCCCTTTTGAAACGGAGCAGGACACTATGGTCCTTCCCCTCCCATGTTCTCTGCCTGCCTTATGATTGTGGAAAAACTTTAGCCAAAGAATAAATTTAATCAGAGAAATGAGAAAATGCAGAAACAAAGAAAAACAGTCCAACAAGACTAAATAATAATAGTTTAGTCATTAAGCATAGTCAAGGACATTTAGTCCTGCTTCATGGGCTATAGATAATATTCTGAGCCCTATCCTGTGAGCTGTCTTATAGATACTGAAGCCCTCACCAGGCGGAAGAAGTTAACTACATGATGACCAGACTGTAGCCATGGCATAAGCTGCCACAATTCTGAGAATTGGCCTTAAGGAAATGGAAACAAAGCGAGCCTGGAACTGAAGACTAAATGTACTCAAAACAATGAAGATGATGCTGGTCAGACCACCACGTGACCAATTTCAAGATGGCTGCCAGAGCTGACTGTGCTGTTTCTGCAGGTAAGCCCTCTCTCTCCATCTATAAAAGCTCTTGCCCACTGACTGTCAGGAGGTGGGAGAGTCAGCCTTTGGACAGGAGTCCGCCCCCCACCCCCAGGTGCTGACCTCTGAAATAAAGCAAACTTTCCTTTCTGCCAACCTTGCCTCTTTATTGGCTTTTGAGCAGCGAGCAGCTGGACCCCACTTTTGGTTACACTTTGGCTCGCTCCCTGCCCCCGTCACTTTGCCAACATCCAAGGAGCTGGGGGACTCCTGGCTGAGAGCTCCATTCTCCATCCGTACTGAGAGCAGCAGCGTGCCCCGTTCCAGTTC
Source organism: Globicephala melas (assembly GCF_963455315.2). Taxonomy (NCBI): domain Eukaryota; kingdom Metazoa; phylum Chordata; class Mammalia; order Artiodactyla; family Delphinidae; genus Globicephala; species Globicephala melas. The sequence goes on along the minus strand of NC_083325.1, from coordinate 30,489,906 downwards.
TTCACTATAGAGAAACGTCTTCCCTGTCTCAGGGCGGTGTGTTTCTGCAGTTGGACTGAGGTTTTGCTAAAGTCAGAACTTTTTCTTCTGAGAGAGATGAGGACCCTGGACTCAGTGTGGGAGGATGTGTGTGTGTGTTTGTGTGTGTGTGTGTGTGTGTGTGAGAGAGAGAGAGAGAGAGAGAGAGAAGGAGGGAGAGAGAGAGAGAGAATAAAATTCTGAGATTAATACATCTACCGAGAAGGGGAGTCCAACATGCTTAACATCTCCTGGTACCTCTCTGTGTTGCAACCTCTTCTGATCATTGAACACCCCTGAACCTTCACCATCTAGATGTCATCTCTTTTCTCCTTTACCCAGTTCTATCCTGCCCTCATCTAAATGGTACATTATATCCCTTATGGCGCGTGCATTTCTCAGGCTCTGGCACCAACCTGTTTATCACTGAGATCTTCAATCTGCAGGGGCTGCCAAGCAGCTTCTCACATTCCCAGAACACCTCTACACAGCAAGTAAGCTTTCCCCTGGTTACCTCTTCACCTCCTTCTTCAGTGCCGTAGATGTCCACATAGCGGGCAGTACTTGGGAGAGCTCTGGGCCGCCCAGAAGTCACTTCAAGATTTAACAAATATTGGGAATTCCCTGGTGGTCCAGTGGTTGGGACTCCACACTTCCATTGCAAGGGGCACGGGTTTGATCCCTGGTCGGGGAACTAAGATCCGGCAAGCCATGTGGCATGGCAAAAAAATAAAAAATAAATTAAAAATTAACAAATATTTACTAACGATCTACTATGTGTCAGGCATGTTTCTCAGTGCTGGGGCACAATAATAGACAAGGCAGAACTGATTCCTGCCTTTTTTTGTTTGTTTGTTTTTGGTTGCATTAGGTCTTCGTTGCTGCGGGCTGGCTTTCTCTAGTTGCGGCTAGCGGGGGCTACTGTTCGTTGTGGTGCGCGGGCTTCTCATTGTGGTGGCTTCTCTTGTGGCGAAGCACGGGCTCTAGGCATGCGGGCTTCAGTAGTTGCAGTGCGTGGGCTCAGTAGTTGTGGTGCTCAGGCTCTAGAGCGCAGGCTCAGTAGTTGTGGCACATGGGCTTAGTTGATCTGTGGCATGTGCGTACTTCCTGGACCAGGCATTGAGCCCATGTCCTCTGCATTGGCAGGTGGATTCTTAACCACTGTGCCACCAGGGAAGTCCTCCTGCCTTTTTTTTTTTAAAATTATTTTATATTGGACTGTAGTTGGTTTACAATGTTGTGTTAGTTTCAGGTGTACAGCAAAGTGATTCAGTTATACATATACACATATCTATTCTTTTTCAAATTCTTTTCCTATTTGGGTTATTACAGAGTATTGAGCAGAGTTCCCTGTGCTATACAGTAGGTCCTTGTTGGTTATCTATTTTGTGATTCCTGCCTTAATGGAACTCATCTTTTACCAGGGGACTCAGACATCAGCAGATTCAATACATAATGATTGAAGCTCAGTGGTGATAAAAGCCAGGAGGAAGTACGGGGTGCCATGAAAACACTCTGGGACTTGACGAGTCAGGGTGGGTCTGTTAAGGAAGGCTTCAGTGAGAAGGTAAGAGTGATGAGTATAAGTTGGGTAGCTGACATGAGGTGGGTGCAGCGGTCAGGGCTCTGGGCCAGCACTTTAATGTGTGTTCTAATCTCTTGGACATCGTGCTTTGGAGTGGGGTCCAAGATTTCGCATTTCTAACAAGCTTCCACATGATACCAGAGTTGCTGGTCTCAGCACCTCATTTTGGGTAGCAAGGTTCTAAGCCAGTGGTTCTCAACCTTGGCTGCATATTGAAATCATCTGGGAGGTTTGAAAAATACTGATGCCTGGTGCCAGCTCCAGAGATTCAGATTTGCTTGGTCTTGGTTGTGGCCTGGGCATTGAGATTAAACAAAATAAAACAAAACAAAACAAAGAAACAACTCCCTTGGGGGAGTCTGATGTGCAGCCAGGGTTGAAAACCCTTGATCTAGGCAGGCTAATAGCATGAGTATTGCTATTACCACCCAGGAATGGCTCACACTGACTTATAAGAACCTGTTCCTAAATTTTCAGGAATTTTGTGAACTGGTTGTTAAACATAGCCATTATTAAAAATGAATTTATATAAATTTACAATTAAATAAATTCTATTTTATAAGGATAATAAGTACAAAAATATTACTTCTTAATTATTTTCCTACATTTTTACAACTATCTATGTTTTTACTTTTGCTCTCTGTATGGTGGAAATACTACATAAAGGTATACTATTGAAAACCTATCCAACTCGACTTTATGTTGGTAACTTGAAAACTGGCCATGGTGTTAGTATTTATATCACAGAAATTAGCAAGGTCTACAGATCAGGGCTGGCTTTATTTTTTGTTGACTATCTAGACTAAAGTGATGGAGAAAATATTAATAATGAAGATAAAACTTACGTGTGTTTCATATCTATGGCTGTTACATTGTGAATAGCACAAAAATAAGGAAATATTCTTCTAGTAGTACAATCAGCAAGTCAACTGTAAATGAAATATCAACCAACACTCACGTCAGAACTATACACATTTGGCAATTACAACCTTAGGTTGGCTCTCCGTGCAAGAGGTTGCCAAAAATCAGTGACAGCCTTCTTTGACTTACTGATTAATTGGCTCTATGGAATTTACAATAAAGAGTATTGTATATTTTACTACTCTTTGTAATCGTAAATTGTATTTGTAAATTGTGTACTGCACATCCTTTATATCAGTAAAATTGATATGCAGACAGGCCACCTCATTCAAGCTGGTTGTTAAACGTTTACCAGCACAACATTGAGTTGGTGAAAGATGGGGAAGAGAGCCGGGTCTTGGTGGTACCTTTATGGGTTCCTGGCCGCAGGTAACATGAGGCCTCCAGCACCCAATGAAACAAAGCTGCAGCCTTGCTTTTGGATTCTTGAATTTCCTTAATATCCTCCCACTTCCCATTTAGAACCTTTGAGTTCATCTGGTTCCCGTGGTATCTACCTAGCTGTCTCAAACTCAGTCTCCCCTCTCTGCCCCGTGTTTCTGCGCTGCCGAATCTCTCTGAGAGGCTGATTTCTCGGGGGACCCAAAGCTGCACATTTGTTCAGTACCCCCAGCCCCCAGCTTGTCTGGGTGAAAGGATTAAGCATCTGATTTTCCTCAGGAGAGTTTAACTTCCTTGTATGTAATAAACTGTGATTAGTAGTAGCTAATATTTATTATGTTTTTATTATTAATGGTAGCCGATGTTTTTGAGCAGTTACTCTGGTGCTCTGCTAGGAACTTTACATGTGTGATCTCTGATGCTTACCACCACCTGTGAAGTCATTTGACAGATGAGGAAGTTCATGGAAATTACGTAGCTTAGGGTCCTAAGACTAGTTAAGGTAGAGCCTGGATTTGAACCCAAGGTCTGTGTGACTTCAAAGACAGTTACGTAAAACTACTATTCTATACTGTGCATGGACTCTAGTCTTGTCTATAATGTAAAATAAAAATTATAGTTAACATTGTTTAAAAATTGTATTTATTTACTTTTAGCTGCCTTGGGTCTTCGTTGTTGTGCTCAGGCTTTCTCTAGTTGCGGCGAGTGGGGGCTACTCTTCGTTGCGGTGCATGGGCTTCTCATTGCAGTGGCTTCTCTTGTTGCAGAGCACGGGCTCTAGGCACGCAGGCTTCAGTAGTTGTAGCATGAGGGCTCAGTAGTCGTGGCTCCCGGGCTCTAGAGTGCAGGCTCAGTAGCTGTGGTGCACGGGTTTAGTTGCTCTGTGGCATGTGGTATCTTCCCGGACCAGGGCTTGAACCTGTGTCCCCTGTGTTGGCAGGCGGATTCTTAACCACGGCGCCACCAGGGAAACCCAAATTAGCTAACTTTTTTATAGAGCATTACAATCTGACAAATCTTCCCCAAGACAGAAGGCAAATCAGGCTGCTAGAACAGGTCTTAGAAGGTTCACTGAAAATGTAATTAGACTATTTTCTGCGAAATAGTCTCTTTTGACTGAACAGCTTGTTTGATGAAACAGCCAACTTCACTGATCTTTTCCTGTCAGCCTGAGTCGCAGGTGCAAACTAACTGTGGTGAGGGCGGTCAGCTTCCTGAGGTCTCCCTCTGAATCTCCCGCTCTCAGTTCTGCTCCACCCCCCACCTCACCTTGTCTTATTTCCAAATATTCTGTACTTTAGCCAAGTTACTTTGCACCCAACTTTGCAGGTATGTCCCAGGGCATTGTGAAACCAGAATGCCTAAACTCTTAATCTATTTTAATATAAAAGTTTTTGGGGAGGTGGATGGGGATGAGGATAATGGAAGGTCATTGCCCTACTGTACCCTCCCTTCCTTCCTTCCTTCCTTCCTTCCTCCCTCCCTCCCTTCTTCTCTCCTTTCCTTTCATCCATCCATCCATCTTGCCTTCCTGCTTTCATACCTTCCTTCTCCCATACACAAGGAGGTCTTGGAGATTCAAAGATGAATAAGGCCTGGTCCCTGCTCTTGAAAAACTCACAGCTTGGGAGAGAGACAATCTATAATTACATTATAAGTATTTTATCTTCAGGCTCCAGACCAAACCCATCTAGACAGGAAGGAATGACACTGAAAGAAGTTGGGGCTGTGGCCTGACAAAGGCCTGCTTGGATGGGGCAGGCACTGGAGGCCTATCTGCAAGGCTGATGTGTAAATATAGACATGAGGTAAGGTTCCTTGACTGGAGGGGGTGGTGGGCTCCAAGCTGGTTCAGGCAGAAGTTAGCCACTCACAGCAGGGAATCTGGGATGGGTGATCTTGCCACTCCTGGTGATTAATGAAGGACAGTGGGCGTGTCAAGGGATAGCTTAGTGAGTCTGGTTTCAGGGCCCAAGGAAGGGTCCATGAGACCAAGGCAGGGTCAGTGGAATGGGAATAGCAGGCCAGGCTTGGGGAGTGGGGCTCACTGGGGCAACAAGAAGACTAGGGACGGGCAATTGGGCCTAGCATCTTGGCTCCAGGTGACAGACAGCAAAGGCTTGGGGTGATAAACCACCCCAATACTGAGTATCTTAAGATAACAGTTTATTATTTCTGATGATTTTGTTGCCAGGCAGTTCTGTTGTGATTTGCCTGGGCTTGCTAATGCTATGAACAGTGACAGGGCAGCTAGAACAGCAGCTAGAAGGGCCAAGCCGGTCTCATTCACACGTCTGACAGTGGGTGCTGGCTGTTGGCTGGGGTGCCTCGGTTCTCCATGGAGCCTCTCGTGCAGGAGTAAACTCCACTGACTGGAGGGCACCATTTCATGAGAGCAAAGGTGGAAGCTGCAAGGTCGCTTAAGGCCTAGGCTCTAGAACTTACGTAGCATCATGTCCTCCACATTCTGTTGACCAAAGCTTGTCACAAGGACTGCCCAGGTTCAAGGGGATGGAGACATAGACTCTACCTCTTAATGGGAGGAGAGGTAACATCGCATTGCAGAGAAGGCTTGGGCCTTTAGTGAAAAGGTTGAACACAGAGATCAAAGCAGGTAATGTGGGAGCCCTGTGGTCAGAAAACGGAATCTCTGGGCTGATGACCTCATCTGTTTAATCCCTATAGACTTGAACCTGACAGTGGTTTCAGATTGCCTGCTTGAAATCCAAATTCCCTGCTTCCAGCTTTGTGCCTGGTGAGAAGGTGAGACAGAGTAGACCAGATAAAAGGACTGATTTTTCCCCAAGATGGTGGTGCTTCCTGCCTGCCTGTCCCGACGGTGGCAGGCTTAAGCTCACTGCACTCCAGCCTCGAGGCCCTTCCTACACAGAGCTGCTCTCTGGCCAAGAACACAGAAACAGTGCAAACTTCACAGATGAGACGTGTCCCTTTAGCAGTAGGCAGCTGTTGTCCTGGTGGGACTGGAAGGAAAGAGGGGAGGCCCTCCTGTGCCCCAGTGCCCACTGGAAAGCCTACCATTTTTAGGGGCTGTCTGAGCTTTCCATCCTTCAGCGGGAATTCAGGTCTGCTGGAGTTAGAGGAAGGGAGAGTAGGATTGGGGACGTGATGGCCACAGACCAGCCTGGAATTTCACAAGTGACCTTGGCCTGCCCTCACACCACATGGTGGGGAAACTGGGCAGAGCTTTCTCCAATCAGGACTGTACTTTTGGCAACTGAGCAGTGACTGGGATGAGGGAAGAGTCTCTACCAGCTGCTGCTGATATAGGTCTGTAAACTCCCACTGTCACCAAGGCAAAGAGAGATGGACCCCTCCGCCCCTCCCCGCTCAGAGCTTACTTCTCCCAGGCCAACAGCACTGGCAATGAGCCCATGGCCACTTTTTCAGTTTGTTTTGCAGAGGACATTAAATCTATTTTAAACTAGAGATGATAGAGACCAGGACCTGGTCTTTCCCCAGAAAACATGACCCAGTTCTCTCAGTTCTAGCTGCAGAGAAGCTTTAAGTAAACATTACTCCCCTGGCCCAACCCCCTGCTTCCTCGGGGGAATGCCAGATCCCACCCTACAGCCCCTTCAGCCCAAAGAGGGGACAGAGGGAGGCACCAGGGCCAATCCCGGGTGGCTCTCCTCCGGGGACTAGAAGGGCTACTCCTTTCAGCCTGGGCCAAATGGCACTCCCTGTTTCAAAGAAGAGAGGCTTATTGTGGAGAGGTCTACAGCAGCTTGGCACCAGCCGGTGGAGGAGGTAAATATAAAGTAAGTCACGGAATGCAACTTAACTTTCTCTTGAAACACAAACTAGGTTTAAGAATCCTAGGGGTGTGTTTCTGGGCACAGCTAGTTTCTTGAGACGGGCTGAACCAGAAGATGCTGGGTGGCTGAGAAGGGCGTGGGTTTGGTGTGGATGGGCCTGCGCATGTGCAGGGGCGCAGGGACGCAGGGAGAACGGATACGTAAGAAGCAAAAAGGTTTTCTAAATCTTTGACGGCCACCCACTGCTCTTTCTTCTGTTCCTGTACTTTTCATCTTCCAAACCTGCCAGTGGAGGCTTACAGGGCTGCCCTGACCTTTTAGGAGCAGAATGATTAGGAATTGAATTCCAAACTTTTCTAAATCAACGTATGGTTTGGTAAGATCTTGCTCCCCAGGCTTTGACTGGGCCAACCTAAGATTCAAGTGTTAGCCCCTGCTTGGGAAGACTGGTCCTTCTGGCCCTAGTTCAAGGCTCGTCTTGGTTCCTTCTAGAGTATCTGCTCATGTGATCTCCTGCTTTCAACAACACTCATTTAAATCTGTCCCTTCAAGCAGGGGCAGCTGCAGTGCCCATAGCCTGGATTTCCCTTTGCTGTGGGATGAAGGATGACTGGGTGAAAGAGAGAGGCTGACAATGCCAGTGAGGACTTGGAATTGAGATCAAGGTCTGCTCAGGGTCAGAATGACTTGGCCTCTAGAAGGGGCCTTGAGGGAGAAGGGTGGGAAAGGTAGTAGGAGATGGAGAAAAGCAGTCAAAGGAGCACAGGGCTGTCAGCCTCAAATCTCTCTGATGTGAGAATGAGGATATCCACGGGAGAGGAAGGCAGTGTGAGGCCGGGCTGGGGGGAAGTGGAGATGATTGAGGAAAATCTTCACTGAGATGCAAGATGGTGTCAAGCCCACAGCTGGGATGGAGCCCCTGAATCTTTTTTGGCAGCAGTCCCAGTGATTATGTGATTCTCCCCAACAGTGCTTGGGAGCCCAGGTCAGGGGTACCACCTCCCAGAGCAGAAGAGTAGGGCAGCTGACTGGACACTGTTTCTGAGAGGTTGCTGACCCTGTGAGAACCTCAGTCCAGAGTTTGCAGGGTCTAAAAAATTTTTTTGGCGTAAACAGACCAACTTGTAATACTACCTGGATGTAGCAGTCAGGCTTCTCCAGAGAAACAGAACCAGTACACACACACACGTGCACACACACACACACACGCACACAGATTAATTTTGAGCAATTGGCTCACTCGATTATGAGACTGAGAAGTCCCATGATCTGCCATCTGCAAGTGGGAGACCCAGGGAAGCTGATGGTGTGAAGCCCAGTCCGAGGGCCACAGAAGATGAGATGAGGTACTTAAGCAAGAGGCAGGAAAAAGGGTAAATTCTTCTTTCCTCTGCGTTTTGTTCTTTTGGGTTCTCAATGGATTGGATGGTGCACACCCACTTTCGGGAGTGCGATCTCCTTCACTGAGTTCACCAGTTAATTGCTAATCACATCGAGAAACAATGTTTAATCTGGGTACCCCATGGCCAATTTGACGCATAAAATTAACCATCACACTGGAAATGCTGGTAACTTATACAGGTTTATACATTAACAAATCAAAATGACACTTGCCAGATGGTTCAACAGTGCCCTCCCGTGACTCTTCTTGACAAGGTACTGCAGTTGGCAGTGTGATACAGGGCACTGGCGGGCCTGCTGTGCTCTCCCTCCTAGACTTCACCCTGGCCGTGACCTGGTGATCTGGCTCCTGCCTTTCTTTCCAGCCACACTTCTGGTTATGTGGTCATTCACCTCTTACACTTCAGCCATCTAGAGCTGCCGGGTCCACAATGTTGGTCTTTTTCTCCCATGCAAGTGCTCAAGCTATATCCTTGTCCTGGAAAGTTCTTTTCCTTTTCTCTGAGTGGAAGAACTTTTCGTCTTGATTCAATTTAATTGTCTGCAATTCCAGAAAGGCTTTTGCCAGGTAAAGTCAGGAGTTTCTTCCTCTGCACGCCCCAGCCCCTCCAGTACCTCTTAGTCAAGTCATGCCATTTTTCATTTTGTTGTGTAATTCTGTGCCTGTGCAGACTTCTCTCTAGACTATAAGCTCCCTGAGTCAGATGAATTCATTTGATTACCCTGTTTGAGCATTAAACTTCATCTTTATGGGGCATGTCTTTTTGGGTCAGTGACTGACATCTGTTAAGCCCAAGGTTTTGGAATGCTGTTCTGGTTCGTGTCATTCTGGAAAGTTCCGGAATGTGGTTCTGGCAGGTTTCTCAGTTAAAAAAGGGCCCTGGTACTATCTCTGACAGGGACAGGTCATAAGCATTCACTAAACTACCTAATAAGCATCTTGGTGGAGATTAAGGGCTGGGTAGGTGTTTTTCTAGGCTATACATATAATTTAATTTCAAATCTTTATTTATTTTACACCGATTTGTCTAGAAGTTATTTTCTTAGGAGCAAACACTGAGCCATGCATATTTCCATTGTAAAAAGGAAAAATAAAATACCCAAGAAATGCAAGAGGCCCTTCAGCTTCCTGGCAAGCTGCCAGTCCCGTGTACCCTGGGGGGGCCTTTGGTCACTTATTGTCTTGCAGGTGCTGTTTGTTTCCAAATCCCTGCTCTACCTGTTTCTCCATGTCTTAGGTCTTGTTTTAAGGATAGAACATATTTTATTCTTTCCTCCTCAAAGATTTTTTTTTTGGACTATAAAAGCAATTCGTGTTCACTGTAAAAACGTGCCAAGTGCAGAATGATATAAAGAAGCAGGAACCGAAAAACCCTGCTCATACTCAGCACCTATCGGCAGTCACTATTTTGTCTTATTTCTTTCCATTTGATTTTCTTCATATTTTTGACATAGTTGACTGACACTGCACTTTTCAATACTGTATCTTTTCTTCACCTGACACTATTTCTCAAGAAGTTTTATTGTCATTTAAGCAAAAAACTCTGTAAACATAATTCTTTTTCTTTCTTTTTTCTTTCTTTTGTTGAGGTATAGTTGATGGATAATATTATATAAATTACAGGTGTACAACATAATGGTTTACAATTTTTAAAGGTTATATTCCATTTATAGTTATTATAAAATATTGGCTGTATTTCCTTGTAGTTTGTTAATTTTATACCCAATAGTTTGTACCTCTTAATCCTCTACCCCATCTTGCCCCTCCCCATCCCTCTCTCCACTGGTAACTACCAGTTTGTTCTCCGTATCTGTAAGTCTGCTTCTTTTTTGTTATATTCACTAGTTTGTTTTATTTTTTAGATTCCACACATAAGTGATATCATACAGTATTTTCTTTCTCTGTCTGACTTATTTCACTTAGAAAAATACCCTGAGAGTCCATCTATGTTGTTGCAAATGGCAAAATTTTATTCTTCTTTATGGCTGAGTAATATTCCATTGCGTGTGTGTAGATCACATCTTCTTTATCCATTCATCTGTTGATGGACACTTAGGTTGCTTCTATATCTTGGCAATTGTAAATAATGCTGTTATAAATATTGGAGGGTGTGTATCTTTTCAAATTAGTGTTTTTGCTTTTCTTGAATATATACTCAGGAGTGGAATTGCTGGGCCATATAGTAGTTCTATTTTTAGATCTTTGAGAATAAACCTGATTTTTAATGACTGACATTCTATTTTGCAGATAGTTAATGGATAATTTTTCAAAGGTAAACTTAGGACTTTACTACAAATATAAAGTTAATATATGTAAAAGATTTTGTTTAAATCACTAATGCGGGCTTCCCTGGTGGCGCAGTGGTTGAGAGTTCGCCTGCCAATGCAAGGGACGCGGGTTCGTGCCCCGGTCCGGGAAGATCCCACATGCCGCGGAGCGGCTGGGCCCGTGAACCATGGCCGCTGAGCCTGCGCGTCCGGAGCCTGTGCTCCGCAACGGGAGAGGCCGCAACAGTGAGAGGCCCGCATACTGCAAAAAACAAAACAAAACAACAACAACAACAAAAATCACTAGTGAATGAGGGAACCAGTAAGTAGCTGCATTTGGTTCAAAGGGGAATTTGAAGAACTATATATATATATAGATAATAGCGAATGCTGAAATAAATTTACAAATAGATGTAAAACTGGACTATCTAGAGGGCAATAATCAGTTGCATTCCACTGGATTCAATTTGTTTGCATTTCTGTGGATACAAGGAGTTTGCATTATTATCAGTTTCTACAATTTACATAGTTGTAGAATAGCTTAAAGATAATGAAAGGCTATTATAATCGAGTAGTCCTTTCTGGCCATTTGAAAGTCTTTTACGATTTCCCCTGGCAAGGTGTGATATGATTTTACTTAGCTGTTAGGACTGTGTGTGTAGTGCACCTGCATGAACACGTGTGCCACAGGACTCCTGGATTTCTATTCAGTTGAGAGAGATGCAGCAAATCACTGAACATCTGGGGCCCACAGGTCCTCATCTGTAGGGCAAGGATAGCTTAGATGGTTTCTTAAAACCTTTCCTGAAGCTCAGATGTCCACAACTCCTCTAATTACCTAAAGGGAAAGGTCCACACAGGACACATAGCTGTTTCTTTGTCTGTCTCTACTCATCATTCCTTTTAGCAAGATCATATACACAACATTGTAAATCAATTATACTCCAATAAAGATGTTAAAAAAAAGATCATATAGGCAAATATTTGATTCTAAGCTCTCATAGGTTTAAGATCACATTTCATTGATTCTAAGATTTAAAAAAATATTTTATCAACTCTGAAATTGGTGGGCAGAAAAGCACTGTCATAGTTGAATTGCTATTGTTTTTGTTTACTTAGTGGTACATAAAATAATAGTGCATTGACGGTGTTTTCAAATTGATGAAATGTAGTATTAGCTTTACAGAAAGGAAAAAGAAGCACCCCTATAAAAGTAAACAGATCACAAGATGAATTCACGTTTCAGAAACATTAAAATAAAAATCTAAACCAAGACAACAAACAAAACCCAGGGGCCTTAGAATTGAGAAAATAGGACATTTGCCTTTGGTCAGTGGGTGAAGAAAGAACTAGAACATGAACTCCCATCTGCCTTCTGGGTACCCCAAATAAAACGAAACAGGGGGCTTCCCTGGTGGCGCAGTGGTTGAGAGTCCGCCTGCCGATGCAGGGGACACGGGTTCGTGCCCAGGTCCAGGAGGATCCCACAGGCCGCGGAGCAGCTGGGCCCGTGAGCCATGGCCGCTGAGCCTGCGCTTCCGGAGCCTGTGCTCCGGAACGGGAGAGGCCACAACAGTGAGAGGCCCGCGTACCGCAGGAAAAAAAAAAAAAAAAAGAAAAAACAAAACAAACAACAATCCAAAACTTTATTTTTTTCCTGATTGCAAAAGTAATACTCATTGGAAACAACCTAAAATGTCCATCAACTGATGAATGGATAAGCAAAATAGGGTACATTCATAAAATGAAATATTATTCAGCTGTAAAAAAGGATCAAATATTGATATATGCTACAACGTGGATGAACCTAGAAAACATGCCAAGTGAAAGAAGCCAGACAGAAAAGGTTGCGTGTTGTATGATTCCGTTTATATATAATTTAAATCCAGAATAGGCAAAATCACAGAGACAGAAAACAGATGAGTGATTGCCAAGGGCTGGGAACAATGGTGCATGAGAAGTGCCCGCTTAACAAACATGAGGTTTCCTTTAGGGATAATCAAAATGTTTTGGAACTAGATAGTGGTGATGCCCAACACTGTGAATATATTAAATGCCACTAAGTTGTATGATGTGAAATGGTTAAAATCGTAAATTTTATGCTATGTGTATTTTACCACAATAAAAATTTAAAAATCACCACCTTCAAAGTAATACTTGTTGAAAAATTTTAAAAAATCTGAATTGTAAAAAAGAGAAAATGGAAATAATATTAGTAAATTTTTTTTTGAGTATTGAGTTCCTTAATGATTGGAGCCTGCCACTAACTGTCTACAAATTGGGAACCAATTATCCTGACACTTTACATTGATCATTCTTTTCCATTTCCATTGATTTGGGTTTCAGTTTTGTTTAGTTTTTAGCTTGACAGATGCTCTTCCTTTACCTTAAAAATCTTATGTTTCTTTTATATAAAATTTTTCTAGGCTATTTTACCTGGCCCATACCTTGAAGAAGCAGATAAATTCTCCCTCTACAGAAAAGGAAAGAAAAGAAAACAAATTTAATCTCTGGCAGGGCACCACTCTGCTAGGGCACTCCATCCACACGATACAATATCATTAGTAACTTGCCTTTGTGTGTTCCAGAGAAGCAAGTATCTGGATGGACTGGGTTTTGGTAGTCACATCATGGAAGAAGGGTGTTTGAGTGGTAGTAGGGTTTGGCTTGGAAAAGCAAGTAGTGGGAGTCTAGGAGGAACATTCAAAAAATGTGGGACAGGGACTTCCCTGGTGGTCCAGTAGTAAAGAATCTGCCTTCCAATGCAGGGGATTAGGGTTCAATCCCTGGTCGGGGAACTAAGATCCCACATGCCGTGGGACAACTAAGCCCACGCACCACAACTATTGAGCTTGCGTGCCTCAACGGGAGAGCCGCGTGCTGCAAACTCCAGAGACCTTGTGCCCTAGAGCCCACGCACCACAACGAGAGAGAGAAAACCACACACCACAAGTAGAGAGAAGCCCACACACAACAACTAGAGAGAAGCCGGCGCGCTGTAACAAAAGATCCCGCATGCCTCACTGAAGATCCTGTGTGCCACAACTAAGACCCAGTGCAGCCAAAGAATAAGGAAAATAAATAAATAAATATTAAAGAATACTTTATTAAAAAAAAAAGTAGGACATAGATTTGATGGTGAAAGGAGTAGCCTAAGAACTTGTTTGGGGATCAAGAAAGTTATCAGGTTACTTGCTGCCTTTATTTCTGGATCTGTGAAATGGGTTTTACTTCTCCAACTCCCTCCTGGTGGCATGTGAGAGATTGAGAGAGCATTTGCAATGTGTTCGGAATTCTTTAAAGAGGAGCCAAAAGGACTACAAGGCAGTTATTCATTAAATACAAAAGCTTTTCATGTCTCACTCTACCCCCAACCTGGAGACCTTGGTGATAAAGAAATAATGTAATAACTGTGTTGCAACATGTTTTTCCTCTGGTCTGTTTCTCATTCCTCTGGAGTAAGAGGCTTGGACATTTAGAACTCAACTGAAGGCATTGACTGGGAGGGTTTCTCCCAGAGTTGGCCCACTTGGAAACCAGGTAATCTGAGCTGGAGGAAAAAGGCAAACCCCCCCAGCTTGTTAGCAGGCACAACACAAAACTTTTAACTCGGATCAGAGAGTTTGGCTGTTGGCCCTTATGTGTGAGCCGAGAGGCTGGAGGCAGTTGAATTCAGTTGGGAAGGGGATGGCGGGAACGTGCTCACTTTTCCTAGAGTGAAGAGTTTGTTGGGGGTGGGGTGGGGGGAGGGAAGGAAATTGTCGAAAATAGGAAAGGAGGAGCCAGGGAAGGGTGGAGTGAGCTTAGAATGTGCTTGAAAGTTATCAGAAGCTGAGGCCTCTTTCATGGAAACCTGGCTGTTGGGTTGGTTGATGTGTTTTTTCCAAACTCTAAGCTCCCATGATTCAGGACTGTGGCTTTAGTAATTATCCAAGTACTACTTTGCCCTTGTGAGTAAATGGCCAGTTACCTCAAACTGTCAAAAGGGCCCAAATAAAGATCAGTTCACCAAAGTCAGGGAACGAGCTGACCCAATGTTTAAAAGTTCCAGGCATAGAGCTGGAGAAAGCATGGCTTTGTGTGGGTATGTGAAGCGTGTGGGGAGGAATGGAGTCTTTTCTTCTATTAAAAGCAGCTATATTGAGATATAATTCACACACCATATAATTTACCTATTTACCGGTGTACCTTCACTGGTCTTTATATGCACAGAGCTGTACAACCATCAACACAGTGAATTTTAGACGATTTTATCACCTCAAAAAGAAACCCGTATCCTTTAGCAACCATGTCTTCTCCCCACCCCACCCCAGCCCTAAACAACCACTAACGTACTTTCTGACTCTATAGATCTCCCTATTCTGGACTTTCATATTAATGGAATCTTGTAATACATGGTCTTCATGATGGGCTTCTTTATGGAGCTTAATGTTTTCAAGGTTCATCGGTGTTGTAGCATGTATCAATATTTAATTTTTTTTATGGTTGAATAATATTCTATTGTATGTATATGCTACTTTTTGTTTATCCATTTATCAGTTTATGGACATTTGGGTTGTTTCTACCTTTTGACTGTTATGAATAATGCTGTCATAAATATCTGTGTATTAGTTTCTATCTGGACATACATTTTTAATTGTCTTGAGTATATATCCAGGAGTGGAATTGATAAGTCATATGGTAATTCTACATTCATCTTTTTGAGGAGCTACCAAATTGTTTTCCACATAGACTGCATCATTTTGTATTCCCATGAGCAATGCACAAGAATTCCAATTTCTCTACATCCCCACCAACACTTGTTATTTTCCATTTTTTTGGATTATAGTCGTCCTGGGTGTATTAAGTGGTATCTCATCGTGATTTTGATTTGCATTTCCTTAATGACAAATT
Source organism: Globicephala melas (assembly GCF_963455315.2). Classification (NCBI taxonomy): domain Eukaryota; kingdom Metazoa; phylum Chordata; class Mammalia; order Artiodactyla; family Delphinidae; genus Globicephala; species Globicephala melas. Next base: position 30,474,663 of record NC_083325.1, on the reverse strand, counting down.
GAGTTAATTTTCTCAGATGGTGTGGGGTAAGAGTCCCTCTTCATTCTTTTGCATGTGGCTATCCAGCATCATTTGTTGAAAAGATTGTTCTTTCCCCATTGAATGGTCTTGGTACCTTTGTTGAAAATCAATTGATCATGAATGACCATATATGTATGAGTTCTTTTCTGAACGCTTAATTTTTATTCCATCAATCTGTATGTCTGTCTTTGTGCCAGTATCACATTGTCTTGGTTACGCTGTTTCATAGTAAATTTTGAAATTGGGAAGTGCGAATCCTTCTTTGTTCTTTTTCAGGATTGTTTTGGCTATTCTTGTCTTTTAAAAATCCATAGCAATTTTACAATTATCTGGTCAATTTCTTTATAGAAGCCAGTTGGGATTCTGATAGGTTTTTTGTTGAATCTGTAGATCAGTTTGGGGAGTTTTGCCATCTTACCAAAGTTAAGTCTTCCGATCCATAAACATGGGATTTTTTCCCCTATTTATTTAGATTTTCTTTAATTTATTCCAACACCAAAATTTTGTAGTTTTCAGAGTAGAGTATAAGTTTTGCAGTTCTTTTGTTAAATTTATTCTTAAGTTTTATTCTTTACATGATTTTGTGAATGGGATTGTTTCCTTTAATTTTCAGAGTATTTATTGCAAGTGTGTAGAAATACAATTGACTTTTGTACATTTTGTATCTTGCAACCTTGCTGAACTTGTTATTAGTTCTAACAGTTTTTAGTGAATTTCTTAGGAATTTCTATACAAGAGATCATGTCATCTGGGAATAGAGATAGTTTACTTCTTCCTGTCTAATCTGGATGCCTTTTATTTCTTTTTCTTACCCAATTGTCATGAGGAATGATGCCTTAAAAGTCTAGAAAGATCAAAATGTACTGGAGCAACTCCTGGAAAAAAGCTCAAAAGTGAACCCACTGTGTGCTCAGATTCATACTGGGTGATCATGCGTGCATCCATTTATCTAAAAGAAATATAATAGTGAAGAAAGAAAGGAAAAAGTATGTAGAGAGAGCATTCACTGTGTCCAAAGTCTAATGAAAACGCCCTTCTCCTTCTCTTGAACATTTCTTTTTCAATGGACACGTATTGAGGGCTTCTTTTTGACATGTTCTTTTCTAGGTGCCAAAGACATGGTGCTGAACAGGAGTGGTCAGTACTGAACTCAAGGTTTGTGGGGAGATAGACAAGCCAAATCGATAACTATATGCTCATGAAAACAACATGGTCTATGGAAGCGATGTACAGAGAGATATGGGAGCATAGGGGAGGGGAAACTGGGGGAGGAAAAAGGGGAACAAATTCCGTTCCAGGAAGCAGACTGGACTGGGATGTCTTGAAAAGCAGACAGGGAGCCCAAATGTGTTTCAGGCACATGTCAAAGCCCCAACGGGTCCTCTACCACAGACCAATTCCCTAGTGGTTTCTCCTTCCCTATTTGGCTAGTGAGCAAATTAGAGTGTGTAGACCCCTCAGCAGGAGTCCTCAGAGGACCCTGGATAACTGATTCAAAGTCTGGAAACTGAAGCTGGCAGAGCTAAAAGTCTGTCTTAGGTGTTAAAACTTCACTCCAATGTCTTATCTAGTCAACTGTAGACCACAGTATCTCCCATAGGTATTAAAACCTCTGGTTTTAGATGTTTAATGAGACCCCTCTGAAGAGGGCTCCTGTTTAGGGTGTACTGAGCAGGTGATAAACCATTCCAGTTTGCTTGGGACTGAGGGTTTTTCCAGGAGGCAGAAATTTCCATGCTAAAATTGGGATAGTCTCAGACAAACCGGGATGGTTGGTCACCCAACAATCTGACATTTTGATGGTATATTTGGGGCCCATTCAACTGAACGAAGTAAAGTAGACACCTAGGGCTTCCTAAGGCAGCATTTGAACTGAGGTCCCTTGTCCTGAGTTGGGCAGAGCTCCAGAGACCAAAGTCAACATGACAGATAGCCCCAGGGAAGAAGGCTGCTGGGAAGAGAAGGATGACAAAGATGAGTAATTTCTCTCACGAGGCCAAGAGGAAGTCATATTTCTGCTTTCTGGTTGGCCCCAGCTATTCTTTCTCTGTTTCTCCTCTCTTCAGTCTGATAGGCATTAGCTCTGTGACCTTGGGCAGATCACTCAGCTCCTCAGGATTTATCCTCAGGTGTGGCCAACCTTCTGGGACCTACATTTTGAAGCTATGAGACATTGAAGCTATGAGACACTTAGGGAAAGAAGTTCTGTGGAAGGTGGGTGAAGGGTGCAGTGGATTCTGGCTTTGATGCCTCATTCTCAAATTCCCAGAGATGATGAGGCACTCTGTTCCTGAGCTGCGCCCTTTACAGTAAGTCCCAGCAGTCTTTAGGAGAGGGTGGGCTGGGACCCACCAGAAAGTCTTGGTCAATGGCTCTGGAGAAGTCAGGGACTGTGTCCTACCTGGCTAGGGAGCCTGGTTTCTGGTGTGAGGAAGAATGAATCATGATCCCCTCCTACCTGATCTACCTGCCTTTGAAGAGTTGTGGAGAGTCACCCTTATTGACTAATGATAATTTTTTTTTTTTTGCGGTATGCAGCCCTCTCACTGTTGTGGCCTCTCCCGTTGTGGAGCACAGGCTCCGGACGCACAGGCTCAGCGACCATGGCTCACAGGCCCAGCCGCTCCGCAGCATGTGGGATCTTCCCGGACCGGGGCACGAACCCGTGTCCCCTGCATCGGCAGGCGGACTCTCAACCACTGCGCCACCAGGGAAGCCCTAATGATCATTCTTAAATGACTCTGAGCCCCCTCAAAGGTCTGTCTCTATGCTCCTGAAAGTGCTGATTACAGAATGATGCCTTCTGGTTTCATAACTGGATAAAATCCATGTCAACACGAGAGAGAGAGAGAGAGAGAGAGAGAGAGAGACAGAGAGTGTCAGGCCTGCATGAAATTTCTATAGTTAATAACCCATGGCATAGAAAACTCCCACCAACTCTTTAGAAGTGACTCCATTTTCCAAAAAAAATCTTTTTCTCCCCAATTTTTCCCCTTCCTCCATTCCAGATGCTCTTACTTGCTGCAGGAAATCCTTATTTGATCCCTTAAGCATCAAGCTTAAGTCTCCCCCTCCTCTGGCTCCCTTGGGCCACCCCATTCCTCCCTTTTCTGCATTTCCGGCCTGGGATACATGGGCCTCTACTCAGTACTTCCTTTCACACAATCTGAATTGTTTTCTGATAGTTCCACGGATATTAGTCTCCTCTTCCCAGAAGGACTGTCATTTCCACAAGGGCAGGGCTGGGGCTGTGCTGTCTACCTCATCTGTATATCCTGGGAACCTGAGCTGGGTGCAGCAGGAAGTGCAGCCCTGGTAGAATGTTCTCCTCACCTGTCTCTGGTCAGTTCCTGTACAGGGCTGGGACTTCCCATCCTCATCTAGGCTGTGGAGGCTACATTTAAACCTCTCCCACATCCTGATCTCTCCTTTGGTTTGTTATCCTGGCAGGTTGGATTGATTCATCCTGCCCTGTTCATTCCTTAAGGCTACAGAGTGTCAAGGGTTGGACCTTTTCCCTAATTAGGATAATAAATCAGAGTTTGGCCAGTGAGTGGCCTTTCCTTAATGAATTAAAAAGGAGCCGTAAGGTCACACCAAAGATGTTTATCTGCCTTGTTCTCTGTCTGCAGAACAATTAGCATTCTGTTGCTAAGAAAGCTGCCAGTGTCATGGGGATGTCTAATTGCATTTATATATTAGAGTTCCTTTGATTCTCTATTCTGGCGCCAAATTTCATTTTTTTTTTTTACATCTTTATTGGAGTATAATTGCTTTACAATGGTGTGTTAGTTTCTGCTGTATAACAAAGTGAATCAGCTATACGTATACATATATCCCCATATCTCCTCCCTCTTGCGTCTCCCTCCCACCCTCCCTATCCCACCCCTCTAGGTGGTCACAAAGCACCGAGCTGATCTCCCTGTGCTATGCGGCTGCTTCCCACCAGCTATCCATTTTACGTTTGGTAGTGTCATTTTGATTATGTGTTTGTGGGGGAACTAACCTTTTTTATTAAACCAATGTGTATATTAATTATTATCATTGACATTCCAGCAGAAAAAAACCTCACATTCAAGAAATAGGGAGTTCACTTCCTACCATGAACCTGAGCAGCCTGTGGGGTGGCCTCTGGTAACCCAGCTGCAAGGGGAGGAAAGCCCCATGGGCATCCCTCCTTCCCATGGAGGATGGGGACCAGTGTGGGACTAACTAGTCAGGATTATTCATTCACTCACTTTTTACTGTGCATCTGCTGAGTCCTTACAAATAAAAGCACAACATTTTTTATTTCTGTATTCCGTTTATGGTTTGTTTTCCGCATACGAACTTTGGCTTTTATAATTTATAAATTCCTATATACTGTGCACCTGGTAAATCAGTCCTCTTTGGGGTTTATGTGTAGGTGGACATTGAGAGGAAAGTTTCACCTTCTACAAAGCAAAACACACCTGAAGTTCCAGGCATGGGGAACCATTTGCTATTCCCTGAACATGTCATGATTTCCATGAAGGCAGTGCTTGGTTCCAGGCCTATAAAAAATCCCAGAGAGGACTTCCCTGCTGGCGCAGTGGTTAAGAATCTGCCTGCCAATGCAGGGGACACAGCTCCGAGCCCTGGTCTGGGAAGATCCCGCGTGCTGTGGAGCAACTAAGCCTGTGCCCCACAAATTCTGAGCTCTAGGGCCCACGTGCCGCAACTACTGAAGCCCGCTCGCCTAGAGCCCATGCTCCACAACAAGAGAAGCCACCGCAATGAGAAGCCCGCGCACTGCAACGAAGAGTAGACCCCGCTCACTGCAACTAAAGAAAGCCCGTGCGCAGCAACGAAGACCAAATGAAGCCCCCCCACCAAAAAAAAAAAAAAAAAAAAAGTCCCGGGGACTGGCTACTGCTGACTCATCAATGGGAAGCAGGGAGGCATCAGGCTCTGAAGAGACACCTTAACTAATGTGAGGGCATCTCGTGTGATCGGCCTGCCCTACCAACTTTGTTAAGGAAAGCCCTCTAATGGAAAGGCGGTGTGAATATGAAAGGTGTGGGTGGGTTTTGGCATTTTGCTTTGTGTCCAATATTATCTAGTCCCTCTGACAAATGTGGGCCAAGGTACAACAAGTAACCAAAGTTCCATCTTAGTCATAGAGACTTGCACATTTATAGGTAGACAAGGCTCCTTTGCAAACGGTCAGGTGTATCCAGGCAAGGTTAGAGGAGTGTTTTTGATCTTACTTTGAACTTTGTAGTCCCTGTGCCCCACATATGGGGCAAGATTCATAGCATAGCCCCCGCGACCTGCATTAAAAATAAATCACTACACACTTCTCCCTGAGCGATACAGTTTCTGTGCTATCTTTATGGCCAGTTTCTTATAGAATCCGAAGACGAACTATTTTCAAGACTTCAAACGGCATTCCCTACCAATCTGGATGCTGTTTTGATCTTTGCTTTAGTGGCTTTCCAACCATAGGCAACAGATTTGCCTGCAGGAAACGGCTGCAGATGTGGGGAGAATGTGAAGAAAGTGTGAAGCCAGAGGAGGGAGATGTGGCCCCACCCCTGGCATGCCTGCTCCTTGTAGGCTGGCTGGGTTGGCAGCAGCCTGACGAACCGCAGGGCACTGTTCGTTTGGGCCCAGGCCAGGGCCACAGCAGAACATTCACCTCATTTGTATTTGCCTCTCACTCTTTAACCCCAAAGTTCTGTTCCACGTGAATGGACTAGAGGCAGGACCCCATTGTTTTTAGAGTCTTCCGTTTATTCTGTATTTGCGTGTGGATATCTGTGGAGATGGGTGAGGAGAATCCGACAAGAGTGTATGGAATGATTCAGAGGAGTAGCTCCTGAAGGGTTGGCGTGTGACTCTTCAGGGAGTCCCTCCGTCCTCCTCTGGTGGCTGGACTGAGGGGCCCCAGCCTCAGTGTAGCTTCTAGGTCAAGGTCCTACCACACTAGTTCAGATCTAGTCTGCAGGAGGAGGAGAATTTGGACAACTGTCCATGAGTATCTTCAGAATAAAATGATAGTGGGCGTTATGGATTTGTGTCCACATTATGGAGTTGTGTCCCCCTCAAATTCACATGTTGAAGTCCTAATCCCCAGTATCTCAGAATGTGACTATATTTGGAGACAGGACCTTTAAAGAGGAGATTAAATTTAGATAAGATCATATGGGTGGGTTCTAATCCAATATGACTGGTGTCCTTATAAGAAGAGATTAGGACAGATGCGCAGAGGAAAGACCACGTGAAGACATAGACGGAAGGCGGCTATCCACAAGCCAAGGAGAGAGGCCTCAGAAGAAACCAACCCTGCTGACACCTCGATATCAGACTTCTAGCCTCCAGAACTGGGAGGAAATACATTTTTATTGTTTAAGCCACCCAGTCGGGGGTATTTGTTATGCGCCCTGGCAAATGAATACACTGGGTCTGGTGCTCCTTATTCTTCTGGCAACTATGAACTGCTCGACCAACTCTAGGTGTTCTGTGGAAATTTTTTTCTTTTTTTTTGTTTTGCAGTTCTTAATGAGCACTGAAAGGACATTGTCGCTCTCCCCCATCAAGTTTCACCACAAACTTTGTACCTCACTTTTTTATTCCTTGCAATCTTTTCTTCTTGGTATACTGAGGAAACCTGGACTGGGAGTTAAGAGACTGAAGCACCAGCTCCAGGAACACGGTGATCAAGTGATGTGACCTTGGGGTGGTCATGCCATCTCCTGGGGCCTTGGACTCCTGGCCCATGAAACTGAAGTTGCTCCCAGCTCTGACAGACACTACAGAGAGTCCACCGTTGACCTCATGCTGGCCACCCTGGTGAGTTCTACCTTTTCTCAGGTTGCTTATTTCTCCCATTTGTAAAGTGGCTAGAAAATTAATTCTTGCTAATATCTGCTGGGGAAGCCATCGGAAAAAAATGTCCTCATAGAGTTCACATGTGGTAGTGAGTGAACATGGAAGCATAGTTCCAGTTCTAGGGATCAGACCTGAAATTCGAGAGCTGTAAGTTCAATTCCCAGGGCTACCTCTGACTTACTTTGTTCGATGAGGCAAGTTGATGAATTACCTTTTGTTTCAACATAGGCAGTGGTTGAGGTAAAAGCAGATGTTCCTTGAAAATGCGGTGACCACGGAGATGTACAATAGTACAAAATTGGACTAATGGGCTACAAGTCCCGTGAACCTGGCCCCTATTCTAGGGACGCTTTTACCGTTTTGGTAGCCTGGCTTGGCTTATGGTTTGGTGTTGAGTCCTGGTGCAAATGAAGTATGGATCTTCCTCCTTTTTCCCCCTCCACGTGCAGGAGCTCAATCCAACCTTGGAACGCTTTGTCAACTTACCTGTTTTTACAGGTACTGGACCCTGTGTGTGTCATTCTGGCACACACCTTGGGCCCATCCTAGGCATTACTCACCTGAAACTGGAGGCCACTAGCCATTTTCCTCATGAGTGCCCAGTGGCTTCATGTTTTCCTGTGTGCCTTCCTTTAATTCTCTTTAGCTCAGACAGCTTCATAAATTAAATACTCCTATGTATTCAGAGCCATGAGGGTACACAGTGGCACATACAAAAGGATTACACGACGCAGTCTGAGACTCCAAGGTGCTTGCAGTTTTCCTGGGAAGATAAGATACTTACATGAAATAATCTGGGAATAGTTAAGATGTAAGAGCTATAGTCTTTCTTGGGCTAAATAGAGGCTCAAATGCTCAAATGGATGATCCAGTCAGTAAGTTCAAAGACTGGTGAGGATGGAGGGAAACTAGAGGTGGCTGCAATGTTCAGGAAAGACTTCAAAGAGATGTGGGACTTGATCTGTTCTTGACACTTTTAAATGGGACAGGTGATACTAGGTTTACATGGGCCTTTCAAGCCCTGGAAGATCAGGAAGAATTCCCTAGACCCTGATAGAAGTGAGACATTGGGTTGAGGGAGACAGCTCTTAGAAGAGGTAAGAATTAGTAGAGAGATGGGGCAGAGATGGAAAGTGGACTTGAAAGAACAGCTTATTTAATTTGGACCTTGCGAGATGGTTTCCAAACAAACGTCCCTCCCCTTTCTCCGTCTCATGCCTTTTTCCATTTCCAGACCCTGATGTCATGCTTCAGTGCAACCGCAGTTATGTATCTTTTCCTTTCCGCTTGACCTCCCTCAGCTAAAGTACCACTTTCTTGGCACCCAAAATGGAGTGCTCTGCCAGTGGAGCAGATGAGAGATCAATTTTGGACTGTCAGCCCTGATGGAAAGCTTGAGGACTACTGCATGCCTCAGGGAACTGAGGCAGCCACTAGAAAATGGCGTGGGGAGGCTCTTCTGAGGGGGTGGAATTTGGGATGCGTATAAAGCCCTTCTCTAGAAAATGGACCCTGGAAGACCTTGTTCCTTCCTGAATCAGTCGGGACCATGGGACCTCCTAATCTGGAGTCCCAGGCTCATTCCCCTTCAGTGGGAAGAGGATGGGGTGGTCTTGGGAGTTTGTGTGACGGGTGACCTGGTGAGGTCTGAGGATCCAATGCCAGGAGCCACAGTACAGTTGTAACTTAAAATATCATCAGGAAGAAATCTGGGTGGGCCTTGGTCCTTCCTGGGTAGAGTAATGGACACATGACCTAATAAGAGTTTCATTAAGATGATTATCTCAGGGGACTTAGAAAAGGCACCTTCCCAGAGCCCTGGAACACTCTTGTAAATTATTTCACCTATGCTCATGTCTTCCCAAGACAGGTGAGAGAAGGGAGGGCAGGCCCATAGAGGGAAGAGCACAAGTTGATGAAAAACACAGTTTCCTTTCGTTGTGCTGCTTCCACCTGTATTATTCTCGGGTGGTTAAGGGTTGCCGTGGCTGGTCACCACTTTAGTTGTTCTGATCTGATTCTGATAGTACACCAGGAAGAAATGACCTCAGTGACCCCGTCAACTCAGAAAGTCAATTTTGCTGTTTACTAACAAATCACTGAATAATTCAGGTCTGACAGGAGAATTTGGGTTGGATGTCTTTCCTGGCAGAGTTTTGACATAGAGAAAAAAAACAGTTCACTTATTTTGTGGCCTTGTGGAGGCAGGATGGCATGGAGGTCAAGAACAGGGGCTTTTGATTCACTTGATTCACGTCTGCGTCCTTTGCTTAACATCTGAATGCCCTAGGCCATACAGCTTCTTCAAGCCCAAGTTTCTTCATCAAGAAAATAAGGATAACGATACAAATCTAATACTTGCTTTAAAAACTTGATGAGGCAATAAATGCATGGCATACGCATGGTGGTCAATCAATAAATGATATGGCCAATAGTAACAGTTATTACTTATAGCTAAGATTTGGATAAAAAGTATATTTGGTAGAGTTAATGAGATGGGCCATTTGGCAAAGAAATTCTTTATAATACTTGTTATTAAAAGCAAACAACTAAATATCAAAAACACTGGGTAGAGATATGAGTAGGGTAGATGCCCTTGACCACCCCCTCCCCACGCTGGCCACAACTGGCAATAACCTCTGACCACTGGGCAGCTGACTGAGGCTGGCCACCTGGCTTTCCCCACCCCATGAACAGTAAGAGCACGGTGCCCCTTGTCTTGCTGGTAACTAATACAGACGGTCCGAACTAAAGACTATAATACAGGCACTCAAAGAATATTTACTGATTACCTGCCATATGCCAGACACTACTGTGGGAGCTGGGGATCCAGCAGTGAACAATCAATGTCTTTGACCCCATGGAACATACCTGGAAGTACCTACATGCAAACAACTAAATTAACAAGGTCATTTCTAGTGGTGATGAGGGCCAAGGGGACATCTCTTCCTCCAGACTCATGTGTTGGAGACTTTGTCATAGCAAAGACTCCTGACAATGTTGAAAGTGGCTTTTAAGGCCACTGGGGCTAATTCCATTGTGCCTTCCTATGCACATATGGGACTCCAGGGCAAAACTTCCGACTTCTGAGACACAAAGTCCCCCAGGTCCTCTAAAATACAGAGCACCACTGAGCTGGGAGCGCCTTGGTAAATCCCTTTCCCCTCCTCTGGGGATCATGTTAACAGCACTTATATCCTAAAGGGCCCCTTTGCAATAAAATGTATATGTTTCCACCAAACTCAGTATTTTCCTGTCTCTCCCAGTTGCTCAGGTCTCTGTGCTATTTGGAGTCTTAAAAGTGTGTGGAGTCCTTGGGATTACATGTTTCTTAGTCAAATAGAAACATGTTCCCTCTTTTTTTCCTCCAGGCAGAAAAATATATCTGGAAACATACACCAACCAATGCCAAATGCCTGGGAGTCAGGAAGAGTGATGCCTGCCAAGATTTTAAAGTTGGGTTTTCATCCAAAGTGAAAATTAGGGAGCTGGCTCTCCTGAGATTTGGAGCTGTGACACAGGAAGCTGAGCGGGCCCTGAACTAGATAGAGGTCAGGGGAGCTCAAGTTCTTTGGAAGTTATTAGTCACATGACACTGGGCAAATTTCTGAATATCTCTGGGGCTCCTTATGTGTGAAATAAGACAATTCAAGAGTTGCTATGGGGGTAAGATGAGGTAATGGCTAGCCTCCAGTGCCTCAGCTGTGAATCAAGCAGCCTAGGAGCAGAGAAGGGGTCAGCTAGAGGGGTGGACAGGTGGGTGCTATTTGGGATGTCAGAATCCTAGAGGCACCTTAGAGTGACCTTCAGAGTGAGCCAGTCTGTGCCAGTATCCATGGGGGGTGACGGAGGTGAGGGCACTGGGGGGTTCTGAGCAGGGCTCTAGCTCTAGGGCCTAGTTCTAATGTGGGAGGCAAAGCAGGGTGTTAGCCAGCGGGTGAGGGTAAAGGTAGAATGTGCCAGGCTCCCGTGCCAGGGGGCGTGGTTAGTGCATGATAGGCAATGAATCAGGGCCCAAGCGATATGCGCTGGGGGTTCATTTTAGCCTCCCCGAGGGTATACTCAGAAACCCAAGGCAGAAGGTGGGTTGTTGGCCTGAGGCCTCCTGTTTGGACCTACAGGGGAGTTTGCAGATTGCAGCTTGTGGCTATGATATTTAAGGCAGTGAGAACAATTTGTCAGCCCACCCTCCTACCTCCTTCACCCACTGCACAGGTGGGCTCCCAAATTGTTCTCGCTGCCTTAAATTATTGGGCCACTAATATACTGCCAGGTCCGGTTAAATCAGCTCAGGACCTGGGGCTGTGCTTGCAGGCCCTTAGGAACTGTGGCCAAAGTGGGAACCATGCACATTGATAGGTATGATGTAGCGTACATGACACTAATATGATAATAATAGTTCACATTATTGAGCTCACTCAACGTGCTGAGCACCGTGTTCAGTGCCTTACATGCATCTTCTAATTGAATTGTATTTAATTTTAATCTTCCTAATAATCCTATGGGATATTCCCCATTTTACAGATGGAGAAATTGAGGCAGAACAAAGTTAAATAACTTGCCCCAGGGTTATGGTGGTGGAGCTGGGATTTGAAACCAACTTTCTCTGACTCCAGAGCCTGTGCTATTCTTATGATTTTACTAAATAATAATAAGAAATAATAACAAAATCACCACAATAATAATAGCAGTGGTGGTTGTAGGGCTCTGCCATGTTCTGTGTAATCCCATCTGGTCCTCACATGACCTGTGACATCGATGTGGTCTCTACTTTACATATGAGAAAAATGGGATCCAAGGAGTTAACTTGCCAAAGGTCACACGGCGGTAAGAGGTACAGCCCAAACTAAAACCCAGGGCAGTCTTACACCGCAGGCCGTCTCCTTAACCCCTGGAGACTGGGCCATGATCTCCTCCTTCCTTGAGAAGCGTGTTCTTGACTTGACAAGCTTGTTTCCAGCAAACTAAGAGCACTGGAAGGAAACTGAAGACCTGTGTGTCTAGTCCTGAGACAAGGGTCCTTTTCCTCCCCCTTCTCTCAAGGACCACTGCCTTTGCAACCCTCCTTGCCCCCAACCCAATTAGGGCATTGAAAACCTTTTTGAAAATACACCTGCTCTCTCTCTCTCTCTCAGGCTGAAAGTTGGAATTAAAGCAGAAGAGACTTCTGCTGAGAACAAGGAAACCCTTGTCTGTAAGGAGCATAAAATTCTCTGAGTGAGAACTAAGTAAGGGTGTGGAGTGGCTTCCTTGAGGTGTTTGTGAAGAAAGCAGCTGAGGCCAGGGTGACGACAGACCATCAGTGCCTTCAGCCAAGACCTGAGTTCATTTTTCTTCTTAAATATCAAGTTCCTTGATATATTATGGAAAAGGATTGACACATATCTGACAGGTGTCACCTATCCATTTATTCATTTCTGTGCAAAATCTAGTTTGTGTGTGCATGAGTCAATTTGTTTATTACTCTGTATCTGTTTCAAAGTTTGCCCGCCCAGCCCTCAGGCCACAGTCACAAGACTGGACACACTCACCTTCCAAATCCCCATCTAGTCACTAGAACCTTCTCATGTGGCACCTGTAGATGGGCTGGGTTACACAGAGAAGGACATTCTGTCTTTTTAAAAAAATAATTAATTAATTAAATTTTGGCCGCGTTGGGTCTTCGTGGCTGTGCGCGGGCTTTTTCTAGTCGCGGCGAGCGGGGGCTACTCTTCATTGTGGCTCACGGGCTCTAGGCGCACGGGCTTCAGTAGTTGTGGCGCACGGGCTTCAGTAGTTGTGGTGCACGGGCTTAGATGCTCCGTGGCATATGGGATCTTCCCGGACCAGGGCTCAAGCTGCTGCCTCCTGCATTGGCAGGTGGATTCTTAACCACTGCGCTACCAGGGAAGTCCCCATTCTGTCTTTAAAAAGAATGTGGAACAACTTTAGATTGTAACCCAAAGTATAAAATAAATATCTATGAGGCCATCATAACATAAATAATCGATTAAATAAATAAATGGGAGTAAAGAGATAAAAGTCCTGTGCAGAATTCCAAGTAATTTATGTAGATACTCCGCCCTCAGGGACGTAGCTAACAAACATAACGCCTCGTATTAGTTTCCTGTGTCTGTGGTAAAAAAATTACCATAAACTTGGTAACTTAAAACAACAGAAATCTCTTCTCTTCCAGTTGTGGAGGCCAGAAGTCCAAAATCGGGGTCACTGGACCAAAATCAAAGTGTCTGTAGTCTGTGCTTCTTCTGGAGGCTCTAGCGGATAATCCATTCTTTGCATCTTGCAGCTGCTGGTAAACTGCTGGTCGAGTTACTCCAGGCTCTGCTTCTATGGTCACATTGCTTTCTCCACTTCTGTGTCAATCCCCCTCTGCCCCCCTCTTATAAGGACACTTATGATTACAATTAGGATCTATTCAGATAATCCAAGATCATTTCCCCCTGTCAATATCTTTAATCACAATTGCAAAATCACTTTTGCAATATAAGGTAATAGTCACAAGTTCCGGGGATTAGGATGTGAATATATTGGGTTGGCCAAAAGTTCATTCGGGTTTTTGTATTATCGGATGGAAAAACCCGAACGAACTTTTTGGCCACCCAAATATTTGAGGCCATTATTCAGTCTACTACACTCCCTACTCCTTAAGTGTGAGCCATATATAGGGACTTTCATCCAAAGAGTACAAGATGAAAAGAGGGGAAAAGTATAACTTTACATTGGAGAAAACTGACAAACACTACCTCGGCCAGGTGATCCAGTTCAATATCAACAGTGATAGCTATGTTGATAGTTTGTACCCTTGATAAGATGTGATGAGAATGGCCCTTTATCTCTGTGATCTTCCTTCCCAAATTACGTAACCCCAGTCTAATCAAGAGAAAAACATCAGACAAATTCTAATTGAGGCATATTCTACGAAATACCTGGCCTGTATTCTTCAAAACTGTCTAGATCTCCCAAAACCGGGAGAATCTGAGAAACTGTCACAGCTCGGAGCAGCCTAAGGAGACATGACTTAGAAATGTAATGTGGTATCCTGGAGGGGGTCCTGGAGCAGAAAAATGACATTCAGTAAAAGCTAAGGACATTTAAAGAAAATATGGACTTTAGTTAGTAATAAAATATCAATATTGGTTCTTTAATTGTAACAAATGAACCTTACTAATGTAAGATGTTAATTACAGGGAAAACTGGGCCGGAGGTGTAGGGGAGCTCTGAACTAGCATTGCAATTTTTCTGTAAGCCTACAACTATTCTAAGAAATAAGATTTGTCTAGGAAAAAAAAGAATGTGAAGCACAGTAACTGAAAACATGCACAGCCACTGCACAAAAGAGGAAATACACGTATAAGTAATAAGTACATGAACGGAAGCTCAGTATCACCAGCACTGGGGTAAATGCAAAGCCACTCCACCGTGGATTTGCACATCCACTGGATGGGCAAAAATTAGGAAATCTGACAATACCCAGTACTGGAAGACAATTATTTGTCATTCTCTTGTAAAGCTGAATATTTGTGTGTCACACCACAAATTCTGCTCCCAGACATACATCTGAGAGAAACTCTCGTACATGGTCACCGGGAGGTATAAGGCTGTTCACAGCAGCACTAGGTGTAACAGCAAAAAACTGGAAACAACCTGGGCAAACAACCTGAGAAAACGGACAGATAAACTGTGCTGTGTTCACGCAATGGGCTGTCACACAGCAGTGAAAACAGATGGACCTGCATCTATCCCCATGGATACTTACTAGTAAAATACGTCAGGTTAAAAAGCAAGTCCTAGAAGACTTTATATACAATATGATATCTTTTTCTAGAGGTGAAGAGTAAGCAAACTTAGACAATATATTGTTTTGGCCTAAATAGCTATATGATAAAGTATATATATGTAAATAAAGGGATGATACAACCAATTGAGGCTAGTGCTCACTCCTGGGAGCGGGGTAGGGGAGGAAGGGCATTGGGATGAGAAAGAGCATGTAGGTATATGCAAGTTATTGGTAATGCTTCAGATCTTGGGGTTGGATGGTGTACTCTGGGTGTTCATTGTATAATGTAGTAAATAAAAGAGGGGCATCCATGAACCAATGATAAAGTTATAAATCAATGCTGGACACCACAGATAAACCCCCTCCAAAAAAAAATAGAAGATAAATTCTTAAATTTTTTTAATATAATAAAACATAATAAAAGGGGTAAATACAAATTAAATTTTACAAAGTGATAAAAATGAAGCAGGGCGTTTCTACTGGTGGAAACACCAGTAAATCAGTAAATGGAGTAGAAAGCCCCTAAACCTACAAATGTATAATATATTCACTTTTCATTGACGACAGACATGGGAAGTCAAATCAGTGGGGATCAGTTGCACTGACGTTGCTAGTGTGGCTATGGTTCCCTGCGCTGTGAGAGGGCAAGGTGCCCGTCCTGCCGGATTAGTGTCAACCGTGAGGGCGGGCTCTGCACGCCAGGGCTGCCACTGTTCCTGCTCTTCAGTGGCACAGATGCCCAGACCATAAACACTCACCCATACACAGAGCTGTCTTCCCAGCGCAAGCTGTCAGTACCAGGCTTGCTGCGGAAGGATGCTAATATCAGCCCGTGTTATTCTCAGCACTTGCCCTCTTCTCGGACGACTAGGCTCTCGTCTTGAGCCCAGGTAATCACTGCACACACCTCTCTCCCTTATGGGGTAGGTGACCATGTTGGTCCTTCTTAGCAGTTGGGACCCTCCAATCAATTAAACTGTTGTAACAGCTTTGAATGTTAAAGGAAAATGGTCAAGGTATTGATACCCCTCTTTCCAGAAAGCTCCTTGAACTTTTGTCAAATTAGCCCCCTTAATCTCTCATAACTTTTAAGTTCCTTTTATTAATGAATGTAGGGGATGGTCAGCCTAATTCTAACTGCTTATAAAACTGAGCCCAGGACTTTGCCAAGCAAAAAATAAAAGTAATCAGATGTACAAATAGATTAAAATCTTCGTCCTTTGTCTCTCCAGAACCATGTGTACCTTCTTGCTTTACAGCTACATAATGGAAAGGGGTCATTCAAGTGATTCTTTCCCAAATGAAAGTCTGCTTACAGATTTCTTGTTTTTTCCATTGCTATAAACAGGGAAGATTTTAATAACTTTTAAGTGATCAAACTTCTGGTTAAAAGCAGATACATTAAAGTTTGAAATCACTGGGCACCATCCTACTACAAGGTGAAAGAAGAAAAAAAAAGTCACTATGATAGACTGTATTTTCCAAAGACAGCACCACTTTTTTCAACCTTGTAAGTTCCTATTATCGCGTGAACTTGAGGGACTTCCCTTGGTGGCGCAGTGGTTAAGAATCCGCCTGCCACTGCAGGGATTGAACACGGGTTCGATCCCTGGTCCGGGAAGATCCCACAAGCCACGGAGCAACTAAGCCCGTGTGCCACAACTACTAAAGCCCACGTGCCTAGAGTCCGAGCTCCACAACAAGAGAAGCCCCCGCTTGCAGCAACTAGAGAAAGCCCACGCGCAGCAACGAAGACCCATCACAGCCAAAAATAAATAAATCAATTTACTAATTAAAAAAAAATGTGAACTTGACACTTCTCCATTGAAAAGTGAAGTCTCTGCTCCATCCCCTTGAGCCTTGGTTGGCCTGTGACTAGGGTGAAAGTGAGGCGATGCGATGAGCAAAACTCAGTCACAAAAGCAGACATAGCTTTGGCTGGCTTTCTTCGGGACGCTTACCCTGGGGAGCCAGTCGCCATGTTGTAAGGAAACTAAGCTGCCGCAAGAAGAGGCCATGGTCGTAAGGTGTTCTGGTCACAGTCCCAGCTAAAGATCCAGCTGGCAACATCAGCCCGACATGTGCGTGAACAAGCCTTCAGGTTATGCCAGCCTCCAGCCTTTGAACCATCCCAGCTGACACCGAGTGGAGCAGAGAATTGTCTCTGCTGAACTCTGCCCAAATTGCAGACTTGTGAGCAAAATAAAAGTTTTCAAAAAAAATTTTTTTAATTGAAGTGTAGTTGATTTACAGTGTTGTGTTATTTTCTGGTGTACAGCAAAGTGATTCAGATATATGTGTATATATATATTTTATATTCTTTTCCATTATGGTTTATTACAGCATACTGAATATAGCTCCCTGTGTTATAGAGTAGGACCTTGGTGTTTATCTATTTTAAAATAAATATTGTTTTAAGCCACTGAGTTTTAGGGTGGTTAGTTACGCATCAACAGATCATCAGAACGTGTATCCTTACACAACCACGCTAACATTTTGGACCATTTCCTAGCAGTTTTCCAGGAAAACTTTTCAAGAGGGTGGCTCAGATTTTGATAAGCAAGGAGCTAGAGCAGGTGTCCTCCTTACACCAAGTCACTTCTCGCTCCTCCCTAAAATAAACAAAAGTCAATCAGCCAACTAATGAACGACCGAAACGAATCACCTGCTTGACAGTTGGTGCCATCTTGCCGCCCCACCTGTTGTCCCTCCTCATAGCTGAGATTCCCTTCCTTTACTGACGACTTCAGCAGCATTTTCCTCTCCATCTCTACCTTTGTCATCATTGGTGACTTTAACACCTACTTGCATGATCCAACCAACACCTTCCTGCAACCCATCTCAGCCTAGATCACACTGTTTACACCCTAGATCACACTGTCGCCGGTAACTTCTGGCGTCTCTAAATTTTGGTTTCGAGGATTCCCTCCTCTGAGAATGCTCTACTCTTCTTCTGGCTCCCTGACTTTGGTACCCACACTGCAGAATTCCCTGATCTCTTTGGGACTGCACATCCATTGACCCTATGCCTCTGTCATTATTCCTATCTCTCCCTTTGGCCGCACTTACTTTCTTGTCTAGTCCAGAATCCATAGTTTATCATAATCACTCCCTCTTTCCCCTGTTACATTTTCTTGGAACAATAACAGCTATAGTTGAACCCAGTTATTCACGTTGTTGCAGCTGAATGTAGCTGGGAAAAATCACACAACAGGGCTATTTTCTCCCATTTAAATGTCATGATCCGTTATCTTAAATGGGCATTCACCACAGCCTAGATGTTTCCCTAGTAAGTTTGCTTTTCAACTCACCAAAGCTGTTATTTCAGACTATCTTTTCTTAAAGCTACTATATGTCTTCCTCTGCCCCCCTCAGTGATAAACCTTACCTCATAATTCAAAGAGAATTGAAGGATTTGGGCAGACATAGCTACATATTCCCACCATCCGGTCTACAAGCCTCTCCACACCTGTACCCACATTTTCCATCTTCCCTCTTAACAGAGAGGGAAATCTGTCCACTTTTGCCCAGATCCCTCCCCTTCTCAACAACTTCATTCCTGTGGTTAACTCATCTTCCTTCAGGCATCCATCTTCTCTCTCCTGGATCCATTTCCTTACATACGAACATGCTGTAATAGCTCCGATCTTAAAACAAAACAGAATAAATTCATTTTTGACCCTTCCTCCTCCTGCCATCCTGATTCTTTGCTCCCTCTCACTGAAAACCTTCTGGAGAGCTGTCTTCGCCCTGTGCTGTCACTTGGTCACCTTGCATTTGTTCCTCAGCCTGCTCCTCTGTGGATTCTGCCTCTACTGCTCCACTGACGTAGCTCTGCCCAGGTCACTGGTGACTTCCATGCTGCCAATGCAATGGCCACTTCCCTGTCCTTCTCTAACTGGACTGCTTAGCGGCATTCAACAGGTTTATTCTCCCTACTCCTGCTACAAACAGTCGCCCCTTTTACATGGGATTCTTTTTTTTTTTTTTTTTTTTTTTTTTGCGGTACGCGGGCCTCTCACTGTTGCGGCCTCTCCCCTTGCGGAGCACAGGCTCCGGAAGTGCAGGCTCAGCGGCCATGGCTCACGGCCCCAGCCGCTCCGCCGCATGTGGGATCTTCCCAGACTGGGGCTCGAACCCGTGTCTCATGCATCGGCAGGCGGACTCTCAACCACTGCGCCACCAGGGAAGCCCCAGTCGCCCCTTTTGGCTTCCTCAGATCTGCCCTCTTCTGGTTTGCTTTCAGCCTTCCTGGCAACCCCTTCCCAGACCCCTCGGTCTCATCCGCATATTTACCCAGTGTCACCAATAGGCTGATGACTCCCTAATTTATATCTTCAGCTTTGACCTCATCACTGAACTCTGGATTCAAATATACAAACACATACAAGATGTCTTCACCAAGATACCTATAAGCCATTGCAAACATTAACTTTCCCAAACAGAACTAAGGACTTCTCCCCAGACTGATTCTTCTGCAGTGTTTCCTACTTTGGTAAATAGTATCACCATCCCATGGAGTTGCTCAGATCGAAAATCTAGGCGTCATTCTGGATTCATCCCTTTCCCCTCATCCCTCTATCTCTAAACAACCAGGAAACCCTGTCAGCGTTAACTTCACGGCATATTTCAGATATGGCGCCGAGCTCTACCTCTACCGTATCATCCTTGTCTAGCCATCATCTCTTATCT
This sequence comes from Globicephala melas, assembly GCF_963455315.2. Classification (NCBI taxonomy): domain Eukaryota; kingdom Metazoa; phylum Chordata; class Mammalia; order Artiodactyla; family Delphinidae; genus Globicephala; species Globicephala melas. The sequence continues at coordinate 30,455,321 of NC_083325.1, read as the reverse complement.
GGACATCTGCTATGGATTTCTAGCAGGATTTTCCAATTTCACTCTTACTTTCCTTCAATCTTTTTTACAGTCGTCAGAGTGTTTTATAAAAAAGGTAAATCATCACATCATTCCACTGCCTGAAATCCTTTAATGCTTTCCCATTGACTTAGAAAAAAGATACAAAGTCCAGTAGGGGCTGTAAGGCCTGATACCAACGGGTCCCTGCCTATGAAGCCACTCCCATCCTGTACTAGCGCCCCTACCCGTGCTGCTGCTACTTCCATCTTTTCTTCTCTCAGTTTCTTGAATATTTCATTCCATTGTCATCGTGTCAGGGTCTCATCACATTGCTGTCTTCCTGTTTACTTATTTTCACCTTTCTCAAACTGTAATTATCGCATTTATTGCTTTATTTACTTGTTTTTGGTTTATTTCTCTCTGAATATACATGCTCCAAGTGGGTAGGGATCTTTAAGTTTTGCTCACTTCTGTATTCCCAATGTCCAGGACTATGACCGGAACGTGGAGGGCTCTCAACAAATATTCGTTAAGATTCATTTGAATGAGTGAATAAACGAATGTGCACTGGGGTCTCAAATATAGCTAATAATAACATCAACTCAAATCTATCAATCCCTTTTGTATGCCAGGCTCTGTGCATTCTATCTTGCTGTCACATTTAATCCTCACTACAACTCTATGAGGTGGGAACTGCTATCATATGCATTTGACAGGTGAGGCGATTGACTTAGAGAAGTTACGCGATGTGACCAATCTTTGTAGCTGTTAAGTGGTAGGTCCTGGGTCCAAACTCAGACCCTTCTGGCTCCAGAGCTCAAAGGTACTGCCTCTCAGCAGCAACCCTGAGGTTCGCACTCTAATCATGGCTGGTAGGGGAAGCACATGGAGCCATTTTCAGAAAATCCACTTCAAAGAGTAGCCAGGGGAACTTCTGGGGGAGCTTAACAACAATAACGGGTATGAAAAAGAACACAAATAAACAAAAACAGACCCTCCTCCCCAACAGCAATTTTTATTTCCCTTTCTGGTGTTCTCTGCTGCTGGTCTGGCTGGGAATGGGAGCAGAGCCGCAGAGAAGGGCAGGAGAGATGGAAGCCTTGGGGAGTTGGTGAGGGCTGTGGGTGGGTGTGGCAGGGACTCTCTGGCCCCATCCATTACATTGATCTCTAAGTTCTAGAGCCTGCACTTCTGAAGCTTTTCTAGGATTTGGCTTCTCTCTGTACTCCATCTACAGCAGTAGTTCAGAAGCTTATCACATCTCATTCCGAACAACTGGCATGCTCCTTGTTCCTGCTGCCTTCCAGAATTCAGCATCACACCCAGCCAGGGCTTTCTTCTGAAGCTCTCCTGAAAAGCTCTGCTGGTTTCCTCTGGTCCTGGTGACCCACCATCCCCAAGCAGCCCCAGCTCCCTTCTCAAGCCTCCACTCCCGCCCCACCCCCCTCTTGGCAGCCCTCTCCCCTGCTACGTCACACCCATCTTATTCTCTTTGCAGCCACCATATCTTTATTCATGCTCTAGCCTCCTCACAAAATGCCTTCTTTCAACTGAGAAGGAATTCTCCAAGACCAGCCCAAGCATATCTTCCCCTTTGAGAGACGGTCATTTCCCCGCTCAGAGTCCTGGAGGCCTCCTACAGAGCAGCCCGTCAGCATTGTAGGGCACTGGCTTAATTTGGTTGAATCTTCCCTAGTCTCTGGGCTCCCTTGGGATGCTGACTCATCATCGTATTCTTTCTTTTTAAATTTAATTTTTATTTTATATTGGAGTAGAGTTGATTTACAATGTTGTGTTAGTTTCAGGTGTACAGCTAAATGATTCAGTTATACATGTACATATATCCATTCCTTTTCGAATTCTTTTCCCATACAGGTTATTATAGAATACTGAGTAGAGTTCCCTGTCCTATACAGTAGGCCCTTGTTGAGTATCTGTTTTATATATAGTAGTGTGTTTATGTTAATCCCAATCTCCTAATTTATCCTCCCTCATCATGTATTCTTAAAGTCTATAGTTTCTGGTAGTGTTGGTGCTTAGTAAGTATATGTTGAGTGAGTGATTGAAGGAAAGAAAGCATGTGGTTTGTTTTCTTCAACTGCATGCCAAGGAGAAGGGACATCTCTGGTGCCGGGGAGGAAAATGCACATCTACACCGTCCCTGAGTGAGGCAGACATCAGGCTCCTATTTGCAAACTCTCAGGTAAAGGAAAGCAAGCCAGTGTGTGGCAGTCAGGGTGAGACACTGTTTTCTCTGTCAACAGTTGGCATGAGATACAGGAGAGCTCTGGTGATGAGGGTTCCTCCGCCTGGGAAACCTCAGGAACTCACCTGTACACAGGTGAGGTCATTTGACTGTACACCTGTGAAAATGAACGGTAGGGGTTAACCACAGTTGGCTTTTCCACCTCTTCTTGCCCTGCTCCACCCCAGCATGGTGCTTGTGTCCTGTTCCCAAAACACCTGCCTGAGGGTGGGTAATGGTGTTTGCTTAGAGAAAGCTCCAGAAACTAGGCCTGACTTTGGCAAAGAAGCCTCCAGCAGGGGTTCTCAAACTTGACTGCACTGGGCAATCACCTGGGAGCTTTTGAAGGACACAAATGCCTGGGTCCATCCCCAGAGGTTTTCGTTTAATTGGTCTGGGTGTGGCCCAAGACTGGTATTTTTAAAAAGCTCCTCAGGTGATTCTAATGTGCAACCTGTCTGAGAAACCTGTTCTAAATGGATTAGACAGAATATTCCTTTCTTGCTCAGATGGGAGGAAGGCCTTTTCTGGAAGTGGACTGAGGTCTGGCTGCTCAGAGGCTCCGGTTTGACCGCCCGATGCCTGGAGGCCCCAGTAGGACTTTTACTGCAAGACAGGGGTCGGCACACTTTAACTGCAAAGGGTCAGATAGTAACTATGTTAGGTTTCACGGGCCATTTGGTCTGTATCGTAGCTACTTTAACTCTGCTGCTGTAGTGTGAAAGCAGCCACACACAACATGTAAACGAACGAGCACAGCTGTGTTCCAAAAAACTTCATTTATGGACACTGAAATGTGAATTTCATACCTTTTTCTCGTTTAAAATTTTTTCAGCCACTTAAAAATGTAAAAAACATTCTTAACTTGTGTACCAGATACAAAAAGGTGGTCTGTTCCAAGAGATGAGTGGCAGCCACCCTTCACAGCTTGATAAATGACAAAGGCCTCCCCACCCCTCCCCCTCCCTGGGCCTTCCTATCTTTCCACTGACAATGCTTGGCAACCAGCTCTCCCCACGAGGAGTGTCAGTTAAGATGGGAATGCTACTTTAGTTACTGCCGCACTTAATCTAGAGCAAAAGATAAAGTAAGCCTTAGGTTTTTAGCTCTTTGAGTCACGAATTTTCTCCAAGGAGCTGAGTGCTCTGTAGCAAGAACTGTGAACAAACACCATGGCTTATGGCATCCTCGGAATGAGGAAGGAGGAAGCAGCAAGAGAGAAACTTTAAATACTCTATGAGAGAGTAACTAGGGTTTCATTGTCTCATTTAGTTAGTCCTACTTCCCTAACCGGATGTAGCGTTTGGAGCAGACGCTGTTGGATGCTGCCCATGTCCTACTTTCTGCTGTTCACCTTCCATGTCCTCAGAGGGGCCCCGTGTCCAACTCCATAGAGTAAACCATGAATGGTCTAAGTCAAGAAATAGATGCAGAAAAAATAGTTCCTCTTCTCCTTCCGGTCATTATCCCGTGTGCCTGTTGATGCCTGGAACTGTGGGACCGTGAGGAGAGTTAGTCTGGCCAGGACACACTGAGGATGGTAGAGCAGAATGGGGGCAGTGACTTGGATCCTTGATGACATTGTTGAGCCATTGGATGAACCAACTCTGGAGCTGCCCTCCTCTGGATCCTTTGCTATGTGCACTAAATTTCCCTATTGTTTAAAGTCATTTTAAATTGGGGTTTCTGTTTCTTACAGCTAAAAACATTAAAACTCATAGAGAGGTCTGGAAAGAAACATCCTTCACAGCATCCAATACTGGGCACGTAATAGGTTCCTAGATGATTGACTAAGGGAACAATTTAAAATACATGCATCCAATTATTATCTAGCAAAGAGGATTTTATAAAGAAGCCCCTTTGTAAAAGGGTTGCCTCTTCCAGTGTCTCGGGCAGGGTAGACTTCTCTAGTTTACTTGAGGTCTCATTGACCTGTAACAGTAACCAGGAGGCTCAAGGCCCCTTTCAGCTGAAGAACATACAGCCCAGGAACTGACTTTTCCCACCCAGGCTGGTAACCAAGGCTTTGATGATGAACCCAGCATCTTCTGCGAATCCCATAACGCTGAGAGAAGGACTAATAAAATCAACAGGGAATGAGTCAATCAGATATTTGCAAAGTCACCTTTGTAACAGTGGGCTCTATTTCATAGTTTGAGATGCAAATAATATCCTCCTTTCCTGTTCCAATTACTTTGGCTGCTCAACAAATTACTTCAAAACCTCGTGATGTAAGACAATCATTTATTACGCTCCCACACGCTGTGAGTCAGGGATTCAGACAGCACAGCGGGAAAGCCTCACCTCACTGGGGCAGCTTGAAGCCTGGGGCTAGAATTATTTGAAACATCAGTCACTCACAGGTCTGGTGGTTGATGCTGGGTAGATTGAAAGATCTGAGGGTTCAATAACCTCTGTATATCTCTATATGGTCTCTCTATCTGGTCTTTTCAGTAGGGCAGCTTCAGGGTAGCTGGACTAATTACATGTCGGCTCAGGATTCCCCAGGTGCAGGGGGAGAGAGAGCTAGATGGAAATCACATTGACTTTTATGAACCAGCCTCAAAAGTTATGCAGCATCACATCCCCCCCCACCCCCCGCTCTCCATTCTGTCGCTTAAGGAGCACAAAGGTCTGCTCAAATCCAAGGGGGAGGGAATATACTATATAGGGACTTTACTATTGTTGAAGTAGTGGCAACATTACATTACATTACATTGTAAGAAGAAGATGTGGGGTGGGGTATAACTGGTTCATGCTCCAGCCTAAATGTTTACCATCTCTCGAGGGCCTATAGGGATTCCAGGATGTGAAAGCAAACGGATTTGAAGTGCCCTGTAGCTGAAACCCCTGCCAGTTGGGGCCCAGGGTGTGTAGAATAGTTATAGTGCCTGCCCTTAGGTTGGTTTCTTCCCAAAGGAGCTTGGATGGGTCCTTGATAATTTACTGAGAAAGTTCCTTAGGGTTCCTGCCTCAGAGAAGGAGACGCAGATCTGTGTGGCTCAAGGGAGCTCAGCCTGGAATCAGATCCGGAGGAAGCCCTGATGCTTGGGAACTGGAATCTCCTACCTTTGAGTTGTTGCCACAGATTTGAGTGGTTGTTAAGAGACCAAAAAAAATGAATCAACAGGCTGATGCTGTCTGGTCGTGGATTTTTACAGTGTATGAAGCACTTCAAGCTACATGTTTTATTGACATAATTTAAAAAAGAATTTGAAGTTCATTTCAGCTCAGTAAGCAAACAAGCAGTTACTAGAAGTATACAGAGATGAGAGGAAGAGACAACTGACAAGTGGAGGATGCTGAGTGGTGGTGGGGATGCTGGGGTGAGCGTGTGGCTGGAACAAGGATGGTAAGGCTGGTGGAGAAGGCGGGGAGCTGTCCCAGCATGCTCTTAGGAGGTGGGTGTGGAAACTGACCCTGCTTCCCCCAGGGAGCGGAGAGCAGAAATGCAAACAGATTACGCCCAAGTCAAGACTACATGCTGGAGCGAAACAACTGTGCGTCTTTCGAGGAGGAATGTTCTTTCATCAGCATCCCTTAATTGCAATGAACCCAAACCCTTTTCCTACAACTTAAGCATTGCTGCGTGAAACCAGCACCACCAAAAATCGGGGACTAGTAACAAGCAAGTTTTCCATGTTGCTGGGAATTATAATACTGGAAAAAAGAAGCTAGCAGTGTAAATGGAGAGTGAATTCCCAAAGGTAAAAAAGGTAAATAAATTAACTGGATGTGGAAGACCTAATTCGTCTCAAGAGGGAGTGATGCTCGGGCTCAGTTAAACGGGAGAGTAAGCCATGGCTGGACGTTCTGGAAACCAGTGCCCAAAGGCACTGTTTACAATGTGTTAAATAGGAAGGTCCCTAAATGAGGACCTGAACTGAATACGCTCGGAGAATTTGAAGGAAGGTATCATTTCAAGACTGGCAGAGCTAGTCTCCTGTAAGAGTCAGGGACTAGGCCCCTGGGAATAAAGCCCTGAAACAGGAAGAGCCAGTGAGCCTAAGGGGGTTCCAGCCAGAGCAGCCATAGTCTGGGGTCCAAGGTCACCCAGAGACTCTGACCCAGAGGACAGGAGGGTGTTTCTCTGGATTTTGGTACCTCAGGTTGGGGTGCAGTCCCTCGCGCACTTGAGTATCATCAAAATCCTCTTCAGTCAGGATGGCTGACCCCAAGGGACTCAAAAGAACAGGACTGACGCCCCCTCATGACAGCGAGGGTCCCTGGGAGGTAAGTGATCACTGAGAGCTCTGTAGGAGGAAAAAAGGTTGCCTGGAACCAGAAAGGCAGCTGAGGAGGGTTAAGTGATTGTCTAGTTAGGGAGAGTTCATCTCCATTCTTGTGATCTCAAGCTGGGATGGCTTGAAAAACATGGACCAAGTTATACATACATACTATTCACTGATTTGTGTAAATGCACATATAGCTACTGATATGTGTAATTCTAGGTAATTTCTTTCTGAATTCAGAGAAAAGTCCTGCGTGACAGTGTGCTAACTACACCCTGTGCTTTAGCGGCAGGAGTCCAGAAGGGAGTGAGATGTCTTGTGTGTGCCCTGCCTTTCGTCCTGAACATCCTATTAGAAAGTTTCAGGTTTTTAATCTTTAAGGTCTTGCCTGATGAAACGCAGGGTCAGTGTGAGAAATCCGAAGTTTCCAAGTGTATCCGTGCCATCTTCAACTTTGAAGACCTCCACTATAAAAATCATAAAAATCTTCTCTCTTAAATATTCTAATTTGGTTTATTTCATTTGAGTGTTTGTAATTGCCTTTCTATTTAAATGATCCGTATTTGCTTTTTAAATGTGAAAGAGACTTTTGATACCTGAGAAAACTTCTAAGACCCTATTCCCATAGAATACTCCGGAGAAGGCATCAGCAAGGGTAAAGAACCGCTAGTGTGTGGGTTTTCATTTAGCTTGGATCCAGTGGGAAACGCCAGCTGTCCCTAGAAAGCAGCCCTGGGCTCTGGGCCAGACTCCAGGTACAGGAGGAGAAAATGCTCTGTCCATTGGAGTTGGCCAGTGTCTGGTTCTGGGCCCTTAAAGATGATTCTATGAGGTTCTGTCTTGAAGGCTGTGAAAAATAAAGGTCACCTTGACACTGGGGGGAGCTTAGAGAGAGGACACAGGGCTGAGGAATAAGCAAAGGAGGTATCAGTAGGTTTCTCAGTGGTCAAGTGTAGGGAAGCTCTTTTTTTTTTTTTTTTTTTTTTTGCGGTATGCGGGCCTCTCACTGTTGTGGCCTCTCCCGTTGCGGAGCACAGGCTCCGGACGCGCAGGCTCAGCGGCCATGGCTCACGGGCCCAGCCGCTCCGCGGCATGTGGGATCTTCCCGGACCGGGGCACGAACCCGTGTCCCCTGCATCGGCAGGCGGACTCCCAACCACTGCGCCACCAGGGAAGCCCGGAAGCTCTTTTTTTAAAAAAAGATTTTTTATAAATTCCCATGAAAAGGTAATACCCAGTTACATCTGTGTAGGTATATAAATATTTTACAGAATTGCAACAATATAAAAGAATGGAGTGCTTCATATGTCCCAGCTGTTTTTCTCGGTGCATCACATGTTAACTCTCCACCACGTAAAAGCTGTGTGACCTTGAGCAAGTTACTTCATCTCCTGGTGCCTGTTTCCATACCTGTAAAATGGGAGTAGTGATAGTAGGTCCCTTATAGGGTGGATGCGAGGATTAAAAAGTAATGGCCACCATTTATTGACTTTATTGACTTCTTACCACATGGCAGTTATGATTCTAAGTGCTCCATATGGATAAGCTCGTTTAAAAATTTTGTGTGTAAATAAATATTTATTTTATGAACATAGAATTGTACAGTATGTACTATTTTGTAATCTGCTTGAATTACACTGAATAAGACAACTGCATTCAATAAAACAGTTGAGATATTTTGGCTGTGTCCTTAAATATTCTTATTGCTTATCATTTTAATGACTTCACAGAATACCATAATATCGATATTATAATTTACTCAACCAGTTCTCTTTTGATGGACATATATGTAGTTTCCAGCTTCCATCTATTAAAAACATTTTGATGAACAGCGCTATAGTTAAAATTTCTCCCATATTCATGATGATTTCTTCAGAATAACTTTCTAGAAGTGGAATAGCTGAATATGCATTTAAACAATGTCTATGCCTTTCAGGCAAGCTGTGTCCATTCGCGTTTCTACCAGCAGTTCGGGGGAGAACCCGGTGCTCCCCACTCTCCACTCTCACACCATGGGTGGCCTTCTGCCTAAAATCCTCAATTTGATGGTGGAACATGAGTGTCTCCCTGTCATATCGATACACACTTCTTCAGTTTTTGGAGACGTTGCTCTTCACTTGAGTTGATCTTCACTCTGTAGTTATATTTTCATGTGCCTCCTATACCATTTTCTCAGGATAAATTCCTAGAAGTGAAGTTGCCGAGTCAAAGGAAATAGCTATTTTTTATGGCTTTTATTATGGTGCCAAATTGCTCACCAACAAGATTGTGCCAAATTACTTTGTCCTGTAGAGTAGGGGGCTACTAATTTCCCCACAGCCTATTTCCTTGAGATGATTTACTCTCACATCTAATTTTTGTATGTACCTGGGTCTGTTTCTGGACGTTTCTACCCTGTTTTGCTGATTTGTTTCTCTACCATCCACGTTGTTTTCAATCTTTTAGTTTTGTAGGCTATTTTAATACCTGATAGGGCCAGGACTAAATGAATCTCATTTTCAAATATTTCATTGTTATTTATCTCTGTTATTTTCCAGCTGAACTTCCAAATCATGACGTCAAGTTTCAAGAACTGGTATCAAAACAAACTTACAAATTATTTTGAAGGAATTGACATCCTTCCAAAAATGCATCTTCTCGTCCTGAGAAGCACTTCCAGTATGCTGTATTTTCTTGATTATAAGACACCACCAAGTAGGAGCCGCATCATTAATTTGATAACAGATTTTTGAAAACCAAAACATTATGTTCCATTCAGAATTTAATGATTCTTCTAAATCGCTCTTATCCAGGGACAGTAATCACAGTGACGGGCTCCCTCCCTCTCCCCACTCTCCAGCTTAAGCAATCAGGAAATTTATTATCTTACATATTTGGAAGTTCTGAGGTCAAACAAGCTTCAGGGCTGGTTGATTCAGCCAGTCAACAACATCATCAAGGTCGCAGCTTGTGTCATTTTCTGCTCTGCCTTTCTGACTGGACTGGCGCCCCCTTCGGGCTGCTGGATGGAGCAGTTCCGGCATTGCATCCAGAAATAGCAATGTCCAGAAAGAAAGGGGCTGTCTCAGTCTTTTTCTTAGGAAGGAGGAATCTTCCTAGAAGCCCCACAGCTTTTTTCCTTTCTCATTGCAAGAACAGGGTCACCAGCCCATTCTGAAACCAATCTCTGTCTAGGGATGGGGCACCATAATTGTTTAAGGCCAAACAGAATGTACCCTCGAGGTGCTGGTGGTGGTTGTTCTTCATGATTGGAGATCTTGGACCTTGAGGACTAAGAAAATAAATGTGAAGGGCAACAAAGAATACCTGCCTGTGAGTTAACTTGCATAATTGAGTTAAACTCTATTTTGTTGAGTTAATATTATTGGAAATTAAAAATGTCTTTTGAAAATCAGCTGGGAGCGTTTGACAGATACATGTTCAGCACAGATAATTCTCCACAACAGGCATGACTTGACCCCTCCAATCTCTCCTAGCTTTGAAAATTCTAGAATCGATTCTGAGGGACTCTTTAACTGAGCTGCTCTGTATGCGACAGGAAAAGTTCTGTGTAACACAGCTTTCTGCTTCGGAGCTTCATCATAATGTGATCTTCTTTTCAAAGGGATTTAAATTGGTAATTAGGGATAGCAATTTAAGTTAAAAGAGTGAATGGCACTAAAAATGTAAATATTCAACTGACACAAGAATCAGATGAACAAATACTTCTATGCGTGGATTATTTCCCACGTGGAAGGCTAAGCATTTTAATTTATTTCTGTGCCTGGTGGCTAAGTTTCTTTTGACATTGATTTTAAGATATATCTTGATTTCCATAATATTAAAATGTGAAAAATTCTGCATCTTAGAAAAGAGGCAGTAGAAGAGAATGGTGGTCTATATACCATAATGTGTTGGGTCACAGAACTAAGCTTAAAGTCTGTCTTAATAGTAATTGACTGAAAGTAATAGGATGCAATTTACTAGGGTAAAATGTTAAGCTATTCACTTCATTAAAAAAAATCAGAATGATGTAGGGGATAACTCTTAGCAACAGTGCAGTGGGAAAAGATCTGAGGGATTTTGATAACATCAGGTTCAATATAAGCTATCTAATGTAGTGGATAGTAGTAGGACAATATTTTCAGATATTGATATATTTTCTTCACGCTGCGCATTCCCCTTTCCCTTATCTACATTTAGGCAAGCAATTTTCCAGAGAACCTAATCCTTTAGGAGAACTCAGTCTAAGGAATTCGAAGGAAGAAGGAGGATTCAGGGCAGAGTCATGGGAAATTGCTCTCCTCTCCCAGCTGGAGATTTTTCCGAACTGACGGGGGGCAGAAGATGGAAAGAGAAGTTGGAGCTGGGTCTCTCTCTTCACCCCAGTCAACCAGGAAATGTCCGGATCCTAGAGAATGACTGTGTAGGGACTCCAGGCACACGGGTCTTTAGGTAGCCTCAAAAAAAGGATCTCTTGTCTTGTGTGTGGCATGGTCCCAGCAGGCAGTCCCTGGATCCAAAGGACCCTGGGAACAGGGGACAGTGATCCTTTCAGGGGAAACCTGTGGGGACAGATGGCTGATGACCAATGGGACCCTCCGCTCCTACCTCAGAGATACCATGGCACTGACTGCATAAAATCCTGAAACTCTGACATAATCCTGGGGAAGAATGCACCAGGGATAACCAAGCTAAATTTTCTGCCATCCTGTTGGGAAGGAGGCAAGGAATCAGTTACAAAGTTATAGTATATGTATAACTGGATCTCTTACCGAATGCCTGAAACTAACACAACATTGTAAATCAACTCTTCTCCAATAAAACTAAAATGTAAATAAATAAATAAAATAAAGAAAGGGATATTTCTTGCACATTCGAGTTTGGCAACTGAGATACCTACAGTTCCTAATCTTGGGCTGAACTGACAGCAGCAGCTATGATGTAACCCATTGTCCTCTGCTCCCGGACACTGTATTTTGTTCCAGGGGCCTGGGTTTTAAGTAAGTGAGACAAGGGAATGCCTTCGTCCTCTAGGGCGTGCTCAAGTTTCCCTCTCCCACCGCAGGCGTTCCCCCTGGGATGTGGATCAAGGGCAAGGAACTTACAGGGCCTTCCTGCTAGGAACTTGGCCTCTCTTTAGATGAAGCTTGTTCTTCTCTTGTGGGGTCTGCGTGCAAAGATGCTCCAGCAGCTGCTGCCAGCGTGGGAAGCTGGGAAGCCTGAGGTGGATCAGTTCTGCTTTGACCTTAAGAGAGAGCCCTCTGTTTTCCTCTCTTTCTCTCTGGAAGGGACTGAGTTTAAGAGGCAGGTCTTGGGAGTCACCTCCATTTTGTTTTAAAACTGGGCCTTAGGCTCATAGCTGGAGCCTCACAGCTGTACACAGTCCTGTCCAGCTCACAAGGAGACCAGCTGGAGCTTGGGGAAAAGTCTTATTAAATAAGGTGATTTGAGGAAGGCTGATAGAATGGTGCATTCCTGGTAAGTGGGAAGACCACCATTCCCCACCGCCTAACAAGCCCGCTTGGCTACTGCAAAGTCTGTGGGAAACCAGTCCCAGGACGGAGGCTCACCTTCCGTCAGAGCTATCAGGTTCAGTCCCATCAACCTGCCTTCCTATGTATGGCAGTCCTCACAGAAGTCCAAGACTCGCAGGGTATCCCCACCCAGAAACCCTGCTTCCACAAGGCGGCTCTGTATGCTCCCAATCTGAGCCACCTCCCACCCGTCTCTGCCCCCAGTCCTCCCTTCTGGAACTCAGTCCGTCACCAGAAAAATTGCCTGGGTTTTCAAACTCTGCTTTGACTGATCTTGCTTAATGGAAACCTGGCTGTGCTTTCACAGTGTTCTTTTTGTGTCTTTCTCAAGGTACAAAAGGCCGGGTAGTATGGTCTTTGCTCCTCGTGGCACTCCAGGCAGTTTCTCCCTCTTCCTTCCTCAAAACCCCCAGTTTCTGCGAAGCACGTGCCATCAGACTCTACCACAGGCTATCTCTCCTTCTTAAAGTCACCTTCACATCTTCTTCACTAGGATTTTAGCAGCTTGTTCACTGTCTTCCTCTCCAGCACTGCTCCCATCAGCATTCTGGGTGACTTCAACGTCTACATAGATGATTCCTCTCACCCCTGGCCTCTCAATTTCTTTCCATGGCCCTACCTGAAACCTCATCACCAGTAACTGGACCAGCTCCTAAAATCTAGACGTCAGCATCCTACTCTCTGGTTTCCATGGCCACCTATCTTTCCAGATCTTTCACCTGATGACCCCAGTGTCAGTGATTCTTCAATTCCATAGAAACCTCCAATCTGTTGACTTTTGTGCTATCAATCTTCCTCTTCATAGTCTCATTTACTTCCTTATCCAAGATAACATTCCAATGTCCATACCCTTGCAAACACAATTCCTTGGTTTTCACTCGCTCCCTAGTACTTTCCAGGCAAAACACAGCCCTGGATAAACTCATCTCTCTGCCTACTCTACTTCCGGGCAGCAGATATGGCTGAAGAAAAGTCCCACTGCCGTACTGAATGTTCTTGCTTTACACGACCAGAAATCTCAAGAGGTCTCTTAGTGCTCACTACCCAGACGTCCTACCACAATTTTCTTTTCAATTGATTCGTTTGATCTCCAAGAGGACTTTTGCACACCTCACTGTCTCCATAAAGTACGACATCCCTCCCTCCCCCTTTCTTATCCTCAGCTGGCAACCTCATCTCTATTTCTGTGATGAAAAAGAGCAGAAGTTCATCTTCCCATCGTCAAATCAACCAGTCTACCTGCATCTGACCCCATATACTCTGCTTTGCTTCTGGTGCAATAGAGGAATTATCTCCTATCTAAGGCCAGCTTCACTCATGTTCTGGAGCCCATCCCCTCTGGCCTACTGTGATCATCCCTTCTCTCTCCGCTGTCATTAAAATGTTACCCTCTCTGCTGGATTATTCTTATCAGAAAATAAACATACCAGAGTATCTCCCAAATGAAACAAAACCTTCCATAGTCTTTAAATCCCCTCTTGCTGTTACCCCCTCTCCACCCTTTTTTTTTTGTTTAATTTTTTAAAATTTATTTATTTATTTAATTTATTTTTGGCTGCATTTGGTGTTCATTGCTGCGCGTGGACTTTCCCTAGTTGCGGTGCGTGGGCTTCTCATTGCTGTGGCTTCTCTTGCTGTGGATCATGGGCTCTAGGTACGTGGGCTTCAGTAGTTGTGGCACACGGGCTTAGTTGCTCTGCGGCATGTGGGATCTTCCCGGACCAGGGCTTGAACCCGTGTCTCCTGCATTAGCAGGCGGATTCTTAACCACTGCACCACCAGGGAAGCCCCCATCCTCCTTTTTTTTTTTTTTTTTTTTTTGCGGTACGCGGGCTGTGAGAGGTCACTGTTGTGGCCTCTCCCGCTGCAGAGCACAGGCTCCGGATGCACAGGCTCAGCGGCCATGGCTAAGGGCCCAGCCGCTCTGCGGCATGTGGGAATCTTCCCGGACCGGGGCACGAACCCGCATCCCCTGCATCGGCAGGCGGACTCTCAACCACTGCGCCACCACGGAAGCCCCGCCCCATCCTCCTTTTTGACAATGTCTCAAAGCTGTTTATACTGTCTACTTTCTCACCTCCCTTTTTCACCCCAGTCCACTTTAATCCAACTTTTACCCTCATAACTCGACTGAAAAGACTCTTTTCAACACCACTTCCATTCTGCCAAAACCTAATTAATTTTTTAGTCCACCTTTGACTAGCTCCTTGGCATCTTTGGACATAGTTAATCACTCTTTCCTTCTTGAAGCAGTTTTGTACTACCTTCTCCTGGCTTTCCTCCTTCCTTGCTGGAAGCTTCTTTTCAGCCTCCTTTGCTGGTTCACCATCTTTCAGACCTCTGGATGTTGGAGATCTTGGGATTCAGTTCTTGGCCTATTTATTTACTTCCGGGGTGATTTTACTAGTCTCATGGTGTTAAATACCATCTTTGTGTTGATGACTCACAAATTTATATTTCCAGTCTGACCTTGCTCCTGAACAACAGACTCATATATACAATTATCTACTCAACAGCTAAGGACGTCCCAAGCTTAACAAGTCTAAAACTGTTCCCCCAGCCCATTCCTTCCCTAGTCATCTCCATCTCAGGAAACGACTGTGCTAGTCATTATTCACTATTCTACTATTCACTGGCTCAGGCAAGTTAACCATCCCACATTCCTCTCTTTTCCTCATACCACACAATCCAAACTATTGGCAAATTCTGCTGACCCTAAAATATTCATCCCCAATCTGACCACTTCCCACCGCTTCCACCAATCCCATCTTGGTCCAAGGCAACACGATTCTTGCTTAGACAATTGCAATAGCCTCTCTACATGTCTCTCTTCTTGCATTCTTGCTCCTCTGTGGTCCATGTATTAACTAAGAATTATCTTTTAAAATGTAACTTCTACTTTAAAATATACCACATTCCTGTGCTCAAAATTCTCCAGTGCCTTCCCATCACACTTGAAGTAAAATCCAAACTCCTTACCTCATTTCACCGACCTTACCTAATCCGACCCCCAAGTCTCTCTGATCTTTTCTAATTAATTAATTTTGGGACTGCTTCAGGTCTTAGTTGCAGCACGAGGGCTCTTTCGTTGCAGTGCGCAGGCTCTCTAGTTGTGGCTTGTGGGCTCCAGAGTGCGTGGGCTCTGTAGTTGCGGCACACGGGCTCTCACGTTGTGGTACGTGGGCTTAGTTGCCCTGCGGCATGTGGGATCTTAGTTCCCCAAGCAGGGATCGAACTGGCGTCCCCTGCATTGCAAAACAGATTCTTAACCACTGGACCACCAGGAAAGTCCCAAGTCTCTCTGATCTTATCTCCTTCCCCTCTCCGCCCTCTGACCCACTGGCCTCATTGTTCTCTTCAAACCCAGGCCTTCCTTCTGTGGGGTCTTTGCATGGGCTGTGATTTCTATCTGGAATACACTTGCCCCATATTGTCTCACGTCTGTTGCCCTCACTTCATTTATGTCTTAAGAATTAACTTATCCGTGGAACCTTCCCTGACCTTCCTATCTAAGATAGTCACCCATCTCCATGGCTCGCCATCCCCTGATCCTGCATTATTTTTTCTCATAGCACTTACACTGTATAAACATTATCTTGTATGTTTATGGCTTATTGCCTGTTTCCTCTACTAGAATGTAAGCTCATGAGAGCAAAGACTTTTTCTGTCTTCTCTTAATCATTGTACTTCCAGTGCTAAAAGAGTGACTGTATATGGTAGGTACTCAGTAGACATGTTTGAATGAATTCTTGAAGAGCATGATTGTTCCTGGCATGCTGCTCTGCAGAGTTTCTTTAAGAGCTTGTGATGGAGGTGAGTTGCCGTGGATCTTAGCCATACACTACCTAAGAAACACAGCCAGGGCTAGTGAAGGGTCTTGTAGCCGGCCTGACTGAAATATGCGAGGGTGCTTCTCCTGAAGAAAAGATGACTTAGGAAGACCAGACTAGCTGTCTTGAAATGTTAAGAAGTACCACGTGAAAGAGGGATTAGTTTCATTTATTATTGCTCTAAAGCTCTACTCTCCAAATTTTTTTTTTTTTTTGTGGTACACGGGCCTCTCACTGTTGTGGCCTCTCCCATTGCGGAGCACAGGCTCCGGACACACAGGCTCAGCGGCCATGGCTCACGGGCCCAGCCACTCCGCGACATGTGGGATCTTCCCGGACGGGGACACGAACCCGCGTCCCCTGCATCGGCAGGCGGACTCTCAACCACTGCGCCACCAGGGAAGCCCTGCTCTCCAAATTTTAAAAGTTGTTCATGTGTATCAGTAAACTATTTCCAGCATCCTTCCAAAAAATGCACACTTATTTTTGAATTATATGCATTTTAGTAATGGATGATGATAAATTAACCCGGTTTCTCTTTTGGGAAGAACCAATGTCCGCTTTTGCGGGTAGACAACCCATTGGATCTCTGGGAGTGCTTATTGGACCTGAAAGACAATTGGCCCTTATTTCAGTTCCCCATGATGGACCCCTGCAATCTGGGCCCCAAGTCCTGTCTTGGAAGCCCTGCCTCCTCTCTTCTGCATGTGGCCTTACACTACACCTTCATCACCTAGGCTCACCTGAGCACATGTCTTCTCAGGACCTGAAAGCACTTCCCTGAAGCACTGTTACATTAAGGAAGAACTTTCTAATGCTAAGAGCCATCCAGCAGTGAAATTTGCTGCCCTCTCGGGAAGTGTGTATTGTCTTATCACTGGGCTTGCTTCAACTCAGGTGGCATGGCTCCCTGGAAATTTGACATTTACTGGACATTTGGACTTGACCAATGACCGATGTCATTTGCATCAGAATCGGCTGTGTGTGTGTGGGGCGGTGGGTATGGTTGAGGAAGGCTGTTTAAAATGAAGGTCCCTGGGCCTTCTCTAGACCCCCTGCAGCCGCATATCTTGGGGAAGGAGCCAGGATTCAGCAAACTTAAGTTGCAGTCCAGCTGGATGAAACATACTAGAGGCCCCTCCTCACTCTGAGAGATTGGGTTCCAATTTCTAATGCTACTTATTAACTGGGACTTGCTGGAGGTCCCTGGGCATATTAGTAAACCTTTTGGTTTTACAAAAGAAAACCTATTTTGTCATCTTTAGAACAGAAGTTAAGCTACAGTCTCTTCTGGCTCTGGAGTCCCAGGCTGTTCTTTTCTTAATTTTAAAAATTTTATTAAAATTTTAAAATCGAAAACATTGAGATGTAATGGACATATAACATCGTATTAGTGTACAACATAATGATTTGTTATATGTGTCTATTGTGAGATGACCCTTACCTGCAGTTTTGCTTTCCACAGAAAGATACCTGGTCTCAGTTACCCTTTGTCAACCATGGTCCGAAAGTATTAAATAGAAAATTCCAGAAATAAACAGTTCATAACTTTAAAATTGTGCACTGTTCTGAGTAGTGTGATGAAATCTTGTGCGATCCTGGGACGTGGGTTATCCCTTTGGCCAGCATATCCTGCCTGTTAGTCACCTAGTAGCCATCTCGGTCACCAGATCAGATTGGTTGTCACAGTATTTCAATGCTTGTGTTAAAGTAACCCTTATTTTATTTAATAATGGCCCCAAAGGGCAAGAGTAGTGATGCTGGCAATCTGGAAATGCCAAAGAGAAGGCGTAAAGTGCTTCATTTAAGTGAAAAGGTGCAAGTTCTCAACTTAATCAGGAAAGAAAAAAAAATCGTCCACTGAGGTTGCTAAGATCTATGGTAAGAATGGATCTTCTATCTGTGAAATTGTGAAGAAGGAAAAAGAAATTCATGCTGGTTTTTTTGTTGCACCTCAAACTGCAAACGTTACAGCCATAGTGGGCAAGTGCTTAGTTAAGATGGATAAGGCATTACATTTGTACAAGATATTTTAAGAGAGAGAGAGGGACCACATTCACATAATTTTTATTACAGTATATTGTTATAATTGTTCTATTTTGTTATTAGTTATTATTGTTAATCTCTTACTGTACCTAATTTGCA
Source organism: Globicephala melas (assembly GCF_963455315.2). Taxonomy (NCBI): domain Eukaryota; kingdom Metazoa; phylum Chordata; class Mammalia; order Artiodactyla; family Delphinidae; genus Globicephala; species Globicephala melas. The sequence continues at coordinate 30,437,353 of NC_083325.1, read as the reverse complement.
AAGTAATCTTTATCACAGGTATGTATGTACAGTAAAAAAACATAAGTACATATTGGGTTCGATACTATCCGTGGTTTCAGGCATCCACTGGGGTCTTGGAGTGTGTCTTCCATGGATAAAAGGGGCCTGTGTAAGTTTAGTTAACATCCAACACCACACATAGTTACAGTTTTTTTTCTGTTGTGATGAGAACTTTCAAGATCTAGCTCTTAGCAACTTTCAACTATCCAGTACTGTTAGCCATATTCACCACGCTGTACATTACATCCCCAGGACCAGGCCTCTATTTTCTACCTTGTCTCTCTTTATTTGAAGCTTTTCTTGTAGCTGGGTACAAGTGAGCATGTTAAAAAAAATGTTCGTTGCAGTGAAATGAAAAGTAGCAAGTGCTCAATGATTTTTTGTTGATTGATAGCTTGGTTTAGGGTTAGTCAAAGGAGCCCATTCAAAACAGGAGGAAAGCCACATCATAAAAGCCAGGAGCTTCCCAACCTTGGCTCGCTTCAGACCTTAACATGAAAGCCGTTATTTAAGTTGTGCTTCTGAAGTGGGTTGGCGGGAGGGGCAGTGACTTACCATCACAGGACTGCTACAGGCCAGTAAATGCTCTGCCAGCCATGCTTGCTGTGCAAGAGGCTTTCCCTGTGTGGCTTTATCAAAGGCCATGGGCTGGCAGCTGGACACACAGAGCTGCTCCTGTGTGGGCACAGAGACTCCTTGTCACGCTGCCCATCGGAGGAGCCACAGGGCTGGTTTCCAGCTCCTCTGTAGGGAGGAGGATGCAGTTTGAGAAGGAGGCCTGTGGGGTTTGTCCAGATCCCAGAAGCAGCAGGCAAGACGAGCAGTATTCATGGTCACATCTAGGGATGCAGAAGCCTCAGGCTGGTGACTGTGGCCGCAGTCTCCATCTACATTGTTTCTAAGAGAACACTTAGAAAAGAGAAGAGCTGCATTTTAAAGTCAGGGACATTGTCTGTTGCTGGGAATCTTATAGAGGCGCCTGTCTGCAGGGACCTATGTGGCTCCTGTCAGCTGAAAGCAGCTGTTCAGCGGGCCAGGCGGCCTGGGCGAGACCTGGGCTCTCTCATCAGCGTCTTCCCTCCGTTTCTGGAGAGCCTGCCTTCAAGACATCTGGGTGAGCTCTTTCTGCTGAGGGCCATCCCCACGATCATGGCCTTGGTGAGGACCCCAACGTGGTGACTCAGTGACTCTCATCCCTTAACCTCAGGCTCTGGTCTCATGCAAGCCGTGCCCGGGCTCAGGAGTGAGTCTTCAGGAGACCCCTTCACTTGATCCCCTGCCTTGTTTTTCCCTGAGTCCTGCCTGTAGAGATAAACCTCCAAAATTCACCAGAGAGCTGAGGATGGGAAGACATCCCAAGTGTCTTTTTCCAAGCATGTTCCCCCAGGGAAGAGAATTTGCATCAACTAGGAACCCACTGTGTGCGAGGCACCCATTACGTGTTTTACCCTAATGTTTTCCAAGGTAGGGTGTGAGATCCTCAAGGATGACCCACTGGGGAGCAGGAAGAACATACTAAGACATCTGTTTATATTTATTTTCTAATCCAAGGAATAAGAAAGAAATTAAGTATACTTGTATTTAATGGAAACTAGCACCTGCATGTCTGGCACGGGAGGTATCTTAAGGGTGGAATGGGGGTTACAGTCACACAGAGGCTGATGTGACATCCCCAGGCTTTCATTTGCTCATTTTTAGCATATTGAAACAAACTGCAATGAACATGAATGGATTTATGGATTTTAAAATGATCCTAACAAAGTGGACAAATGGCTTAAAAATGAGGCCACAGGTTGAAAATAATACTAAAATTTAAACATAAGCAAAGAACCAAAAAATAGTAGGGAAACACTTCTACTTCCAGAATGAACTATATCATGTTACAAAACAAAAACAATGGTAATCCAACAAGATCTGATAAGAAGTCGGTAACAATGGAAAAAATTGGTAAAGAAGACTATTTGAACTACGAATTTACATCCACAATCTTTAAGGGGACCTTCCCTCTAAGTTTACGGCATGTTTTTCAGGGCCTCTCACTGTTGTGGCCTCTCCCGTTGCGGAGCACAGGCTCCGGATGCGCAGGCTCAGCGGCCATGGCTCACGGGCCCAGCCACTCCGCGGCATGTGGGATCTTCCCTGACAGGGGAAGAACCCGTGTCCCCTACATCGGCAGGCGGACTCTCAACCACTGTGCCACCAGGGAAGCCCTTATGGCATGTTTTGAGGTAATAGCTAAGGGTGATATAAAGCCATCACATTTAGCAATGTATTTAAAACTAAGCACAGAAAACATGAAGGCAGGTATCTACAGTTTTTCAGAAATGTTTAAAGTCAAGAAAAATCAGTCCTATTTGTAAGGAAATTTTATTAAATGTAATAATACAGTTTAAAGTCTCTTGAGGTTTCTTATGCAATAGCAAAAGACAAAAAGCCATACACTATTGGAGAAACACATCCTGACTTCCTGGCTGAAACACACAGAAAGCAATACGGCAAAAAACTAAGATGCATTCATCTTTCACAAAAAGAATATTGAAAATTGTTGAATGATGTTTAGAAAACACTGCTTAAGGTTTGAAGCAAGAAGTATTAGAACAAAGTACTAGATTTCTCAGCAAGAGATAGAAGTGGAACATTTGGATGGAAGCAGTGCTGTGTCTAACGTGTTTCACCTTATGGTGATACCTAAATTCTATTTCAATGAAGACATTACATACAAATTTCGCTTCGTTTTAGAACATAAAAAGCCACAAGAGCTTGTTGTGCACACACTAGTAATGAGAAAAAGCTGGATAAAGATTTTAGAAAGTCATTAATTGTTTTTGCATCCATGAAAGAACTGAGGTCTTAAATAAACCAAGTTAACTAAATTCTAAGGTGGTGAGAAGCTATTCTGAGGAGAGACAAGACAGATGAACTATTTCACCTTTGCCAGAGTATGGAGGAAAGAAGTCGCCACAAGAGCCGACAGGTAAGAAGAAAACAGCTGAAATTTTAATGAATTCTTAAGAGCCAGCTCTGGCTCTAGTATGACAATTTAGAATCCCTGGAAAGCCCCAGACCCAAGGGGAGCCCACACTTCCTTGCCAACTGTTTTGCCCTAGCTTCTACCAAGTTCTCATGGAGAAGACTGGGGGTGGGGCAGGAGACCTGAAAGAGCCCTCCTCTCTGCGTTGCAGAGGCATAGGACCCCACTTGTTCCCCAGATTCTTCTTTCATATGATGCAAAAGCCACACGCTTCTGGAGTGAGGAGAGGAAGGAAACTCTGCAGTGCCCCAGTTGTAGGCAAAATCTGCTAGTGCTGGACTAGAGGTAGAAGTCAAAGCCATCTGTTGCCAGGCGAGGGAAAGGAAATCTGCTTGGGGGGTTAGAACATATGTAGAAGCAAAGTATTAGTCAAAAATAGCACGAAGGATGAGCAGTAGAAATGACAGTATACTGTTGCAACGTTCTACTACTATACTTGAAGTGGTATAATAATATTTGATGGTAAACTGTATATTGTAAACCGTAGTACAATCACTAAAAAGCAAAATAAAGAGGTATAATTATTAAGCCAGTAGTAGAGCTAAAATAGAATTATATTAAAGGTTCTCATTAATACAGAAGAAGGCAGGAAAAGAGGAAAATAAACGAAGATGGGACAAATGATCAAATGGCAGATTAAAATCCAATCATATTTATAGTTATATAGTTATAATAAAAGGCAGAGATAGTCAGATTGGGGAAAGAAAAGCAGGCCTGATTATATTTTCCATAAAAAACCTATTTTGGATACAAAGACATAGATAGGTTAAAAGTAAAAAGATGGAAAGAGATATATCATGTAAGCAGTGATTTTTAAAAAGGTAGAATGGCTATGTGAATATTAGACAAAGTAGACTTCAGAACAAAGATGATTACCAGTTAAAAAGAGGGATAAAAAAATTAAAATAAATAAAATAAAAAGAGAGATGATACATAGCGATAAAGGGGTCAATTCATTAAGAAAACATAACAACCCTAAACATATATGCACCTAATAAAAGAACTTCAAAATACATAAAGCATATGACGATGGAATGGAAAGAAGGAAGAGACAAACCCACAATTATAGTTGGAAACATCAAAAAACTTCACCCCCAGCTCACCCAACATTGTGGGTTCAGATCCTGAAACTCCTTCAAGCTATTTCCTCTCTTTCTAAAAATCACTTACAGGGAAGATGCAGATACCTTGGCCTGGTTTCCTCATTTCTGTCCTGAGTCGGTAGGCATGGTCAAGTCTTACTTAGACTTTAAGGCCAAAGGCTATTATGGATGTCCATAATGGAGAAGAGACAGATCAGAGGTTAGAGGAAATACAGACCAATGTCTATTCGGACCTCTTCATTTTACTGATGGGGACAGTGAGGCCAGAATCCTGAAATAACTGACCTGAGATCACACCACTGGATGGCTGTAGAGCCAGGACTAGAACGAGGATACCCGCCCTCAGTTCAGTGCTGTTTCTGGCAGAGGGGGGATCAGAGTGGAGGGAAGAAGAATGAAACAGAGAGGAGGGGAGGAGAGAAGAGCAAGTTTGTAGGGACTTAGTGGTTTGCAGACTTGAATTACACTCTTTGTTATGTTTCCAAACTTCAGGCCCTACAGTGCTGTTGGGGGAAGGAAGTTGGGAACGGTATACACATTGGAAACAGGGACACATTTTAAGACTTTTGAAGGGGCATTTAGAGCCACTTTGAGGAGTGTCAGCGTTCCGGGGAACATTGCATGGGAAAAGTCAGTGATGGCTCAAGAAGTAGCAAGCCAAGGGAAAAGGTTTCCTTTTGGAAATCGAGTGAAGAAGTCTTGTCTTTATAATTTTCCTTATGTCCCCAGTATCAAATAGAGTTTCTGGAACACAGGGGATCAATCCTTCCACAGCCAGCACCCTGACACCCATCTCTACCTGGTTTATTTCAGCATAGGAACGTTGTCTCTGAAGGAACTCTTGTTGGGGCGGAGACACTGCTCAGAGCAGAGTTCCTCTAGTCCAAGTGGGGCACAGCTACACCCAAGGTCCTGCCGGCTGGGTCTCGATGTTCCTCTCCCCTACACATACACAGGAAAATGGTTAGATATGTACTAAAGATGCTGCTCATTGTGGAGTATCTAAAATGTCAGGAGCTAGTGTGAGGACCACCAGCTGGGAAGAGAGTTCTGAACCAAGGCTTATGAATAACAATGTTAGCTTTAGCTGATTCTTTACGGGAAGTGCCCATCGCTTTCCCATACCTGGTCCCTTTCAACCCAGTTACTCTTTGCCGTAATTATGCTTTTCATTTTACAGCTGAGGAAACAGTTTCAAATGCTTAAGTCAGTTTCCCAGGGACATGGGCTGGTAAGTGGCAAAGCTTGGAGTGGGACCCAGTTGACCAGATCCCTACTCACCTTTGGAGGGTGAGAGAGACGTGTCAAGGGAATATTCGGTCTCACGTTGGCCTGGGCTCCCTTAGGGTGCCTGTGTGAAGAATGGGGAGAAGGCCAGGGTGGGTGGTGAGACCAGTTCTGCCTGGAGAGTCAGGGTTTCACAGACGGGGAAAACATTTTAGATGGCACTAAAACAGCTTCCTAAATTTGGCTGTCCATCAGAAACAACCAGAGAAGTTAAAAAAAAAGGCTGATCCTGGACTCCTCCCCAGACCTATCAATTTGGTATCTCAGTGGGGAAAACTGAGAATATACCTGTATTTGTCCCAACAGCTTCCTTGTGGCCAGATGGAGACCCTTGAAGGGCTGGGAGTTGGGGCCAGTCTCAGGGACCTCCCATCTCATGCAGCTGTGGGCAGCCCCCTGCACCCCTCCTCCCTGAGGAGGGGGGAGGGACTTCTGAATGGAAGACCAGGGTCCTGCCTACTCTGGTACCTACCTGGGTCCAGAGACCAGGGTCCCATGGACAGGGCAGGAGCCTCCCAGTTACATGATCTGTGCCGCACAGACTAGTTTACCACCACTTACTGCGGACTGTGCTTACGGAAATGATTTCCTTGTCAAAACACACGACAGTGAACCTATTTTGGCCCCAGGCTTCTGTTTCATAACTCCTTCTATTGGAGCAGAAAGAAGCAGCACATTATTTTTTTTCTGCTCCCTGCTTTCTCATGGCTCAAGACAGCAACAAGCACTTTGTGCAAACAGAAAAGCCGGCTTTGTTGTCTGAGGACAGGGAAGTGAGAGAGACAAGAAGAAGGCCTTTCATGGACCATAAAAGAGACACACAACACAAAGCAGGCTTGGGGCGGGTGGGCGGGAGAGAATGGCAGAAAGAAAGCATTTGCACGCGTTCACTGGCTCATGCAAGTTTCACAGGTTTCAGTAGTGAAAGTGATCTGGGCAGGTATGTGTCAAGGCTGTCTGGCAGAACGCTTTCTACTAGGAGGACTATTCTGGGATGATTTTATGCAACGTTGATGTTTCTGTAAAACCAAGTGAGTCGATCAAGTCGTTGAGGGCATTTTGACGTTTAAGAAACCTTGGTACTAATATATGACAATAAGCAGCGGGCTTTCCATGTGTCACCTGCTCCTCCCTGTGACCTGTGAGGAGACAAGGTGGCCATTGTCATCCTTAGTCACAGAGGAGAAACCAAGGCTCAGAGACTGAGTTCCCTTTCCTCAGCTCACACAGCAGAGCCAAGTTCAGTTCCTGATGTGTGTGTTCATTTTGCTTTACTCTGGTGATGTCGGAAACCATTCAGTAATATAAGTATTTCCCTATGTTATTGGCGTCATGAATCTGAATTTAATAAAAAATTTTATTGAAGTATAGTTGATTCACAATGTTGTGTTTATTTCTGCTGTACAGATGAATCTGAATTTTTACGCGTTTTATTTTCTTCGAGTAGAGCACAGAAGTCGATTCAACTGATAAGTTAGCACAGCCTAGTAAGATGTGTACGTGACTTTGAGAAGCGTTCCTCACTAACAAAATTAAATTTTCTCAACAGTCCAGAAATGAATAAGCAAGCAGAAATTTCCCCCTAAGCTAGGTCTTTTCTCTTTCCACCTCCAGATAAATGCTCTTTCTAGAACAGTGATTCTCAAATTGTAGTGAGCAACAGAATGACCTAGAGGGCTTATAAGCCAGATTGAGGGCCTCAGCCCTAGACAGTCTGATTCAGCTGGTTTGGGGTTGGACCTGAGAATTTGCATTTCTTGTAAATTCCCTAGTGATGCTTAGGCTGCGGTTGTGTGGAACCCATTTTAAAAACCACTGTTTTATAGTGTTCTTTTCTATGTGTACACAAGTGTATATCTCTATAGCTGTGCATATATACACACACAGATTATTAAAATTGGACCCCTGCTTTACTTATAATTTAAAATTTTGTTTGTTTTCATTTAACAAAATAAGATATCATTCCAACTCTGTAGATTAGAATCTGCATCATTCCTTCTTTAAAAAAATTATCTTATTGAAGTTGACTTACAGTGTTGTGCTAATTTCTGCTGTACAGCAAAGTGATTCAGTTATACATATATATGCACTCTTTTTCATATTCTTTTCCTTTATGGTTTATCACAGGATACTGAAAATAGTTTCCTGTGCTACACAGTAGGACCTATTGTTCATGCATTCTATATATAATAGTTTGCATGTGCTAATCTCAAACTCCCAATCCAACCCAGCATCATTCTTTTTAATGGCTACATAGGAATCCATTGTATGTCTGTACCGTTATTTATTTAACCAGTCTCTATTACTGGATGTTTAGATTGTTTCTATTTTGTTCCTACTATGAACAATACTACTGCTCTTTTCATATATCTTTATACATTAGTGCTAACATTTCTGAAGGATAAATTTACAGAAGTAGAATTCAGACGGGGGACAGTGATTATGTCTTAAATTACATACTGCCAAGTTATGCCCTACCCTCATAAAGTTTATTCCAAATTATATTCCTAACAGTAGAATTTGAAAAATCCCTCAACACTGAAGGTTAAGAATCATTTTTATCTTTGCTTATCAGATGGGTGAAAAATGCTCTATTGTTATTTTGATTTGCATGTCTTTTATTAGTGAAGTTGGGCATATGTTATTGACCACTTATATTTCCTCTCTTGTGGTGTGCATGCTTATATCCTTTACCTGTTTTCAGGGGAAAGAAATTCAGAATGGCAGAAAAATGCATGGCAGTTTCCTCCCTGTATTGGGCGTGGCTTGGGCTCCTGATACCCTGTTGAAGCAATTTGGAGGTGCCACAGAAGAGGAACAGGAAACAAGCCACAGAAATGAGCAAAAATTATTAAAGGAATGAGTTTAGAAAAGCAAAATGAATAAAGATTGTTTAGGCCAGAGAATAGAAAAGGGAAGGGGCAATAGGAAGGACTCACCACTTCTGAATGGTAGGCGTTTTAAGAAGGGTGACTGATATGTACTCCTTCTACCAGGAACCAACTTCGGTTCCCATAGAGGGCTTTATTCAGTGTGAGGAAGGCCTTTCTGATTATACGTGCTGGTTCTCGTCTATGTTTCTACTCTTAGAGACATTTCAACTCAGCTGGAGATACACTTCAAATCATGGCACATAATCTTCCAAATAGCTCTGTGTTCCTTTCTTTTTTAACTTAGAGAAATTTAAGATACAGTGGTCAGGTCAATCTGACTTCATTTAATTAAAAATATGGGGCTCTTTCCTACCCACCTTCTGCCGCAGCGTTTGGAACTGTCCCTTCCTGCTTCCCAGCAGCATGTGCCTTTAGCACTTATGGCAGCTCATTTACAAGTTATGTCCTCTGCCTGGATGCTGACTGGGGCGCCAGGGTTAATATGGCAACAACCTAGCTCAGCAGCTGAGAAGTCCCCTCTTTCCACAGGACCTGAGCAAGTGTTTTGCGTTCAGGGAGTTTTCAGTGATCGATACAATTCAGGTGGCAGCCCTCACCTGTGCTCTCTCTCTGCCTCTGCCCCTCTGCGATGATCTTGACTCCAATCTCATTACTGGGCTCTTTTCCCTGTTCTCCAGAAGGTACCCTCTTGAACCAAAAGCATTAGTGAGCACTGCAGTAAGAGGAAGGTACAGTCAAGGACCCGGGACCCCCTGACTTCCCTCTTCTATGAATAGAATTAGACAGTCCAAACGAGAAAACTGAGGCATCACCAACTCCTCCCAAACCCTCCACTCCCCCAGTCCACTAGTGACTGGATCTTATCAAATTTCTCTAAAATGTGATCTATTTTTGCATCCTTATTATCCCTGGTTTAGTCTAAATCCTTTCTCCCTTTCCTGAATGAATGCTTTGGCCTGCTGGCTTCCTCTAGTCACATCACCCTCCAGACCACTTAATCATATAACTATTCATTCATTCATTCACTCGTCTGCCATTCTGTGAGAATTGGCTCGTCTTTGTGCCAAACACATCCAATAAATGCTGTAAGACTGAGTTATCAGTTACAAAGAAGACATCCAGGCAATCAGCCCTCTTGGTTCAAAGGAGCTGGGGGGCTTTCTTGGGTGGGGTTCCAGAGGCAGATGAACTTGAGGTGAGCCTTGAAGTGTGCATAGGTAGAAAATACCATGAGTTGTCCATCCAGCAGTCATTCCCCATTCTTTCTTGCTGCAGTGGTCCACATTCTCATATGCTCAGGGAAGCTGTTTTTGACTCCAGCCATAGATGGGGGATCTTGATTGGTTCAAACAAATCATGGTGGTTGCCCTTTCAGTGATTAGCTTAGGCCAATAGGACCTTAGGGGAAGGCTTCTGGGAGGCTGAGGGGAATGCTTCTGGTAAAGGTTTTCTTCCCTCATGAAAACAAATGTATGGGAAGAAAAGCTCCTCTTCTTCACAGATGTTACCATATACGCATGTGATTCCTGAAATCACAGCCACCTACTTGCAACTGTGAGGAGAGATATTGCCAACATGTTGAGGCTGGCAGAAAGGTGGAAAGCATTTGGGTTCTTTAAGGTCACAAGCCTGTGAATTAAGCAACTCTGGAACTACCCACCCGCAAGCTCCCATAACAAACTTATTATTTAAGTCTCTTTTAGTTGGGTCTTCAGTTGCTTGCAGCCCAAAGTACTGTGCAGGTGAGATGCAGCCCAATGGGATGACTATTTCCTGGCTTGCTGTCCTGGGGTCACAGTGGCACTGTTCATTTTTCTGACTTTCCCAAGGTCAGGTTTGCATGCTACAGGGTGTATTATTGAATACGAACTCTGCAGCCTGGCCTGATGGAGAAGCGGAGGATCAGGGGCTAGAACATGGGTCAGAGAGCCTGTCTTTTTTTTTTTTTTGTACTCAAGCATTGTTATTTATTCAGCAAATATTCTTAAGCACTTACTACATGTCTGGCACTATCCTAGGTGCTGTAGTGACCGAAGAAAAAGGCACAATTTCTGGGTTCAAGGAGGTGCATCCACTACAGAGGTGACCATGTAGGCTGATGTAATACAGGAACATCGTGATATGCTTTCCAAAAGCATAAAGAAATGGCCAGTGAGTGAACTGTGTACAAATTAGAAATTATAAGGCTTTAGTTTCTTTCCTTTTTTGTGTGTGTTTCTCTGTTCTTTTTTTAAATTGAAGTATAGGTGATTTACAATGTTGTGTTAATTTCTGCTGTACAGCAAACTGATTCAGTTATATATATGTATATATATATATATATATATATGCATTCTTTTTTTTTAAAAAAGTGTTTATTTATTTATTTATTTGGCTGCGCCGGGTCTTAGTTGCGGCACGTGGGATCTTTTATTTGTGGCCTGTGGGATCTAGTTCACTGACCGTGGATTGAACCCAGGCCCCCTGCATTGGGAGCGTGGGCAGAGTCTTAACCCCTGGACCACAGGGAAGTCCCTATACATTCTTTTTTTAAAAATATTCTTTTCCGTTATGGTTTATCATAGGATATTGAATATAGTTCCCTGTGCTATACAGTAGGACCTTGTTGTCTATCCATCCTATATACAAAAGCTTACATCTTCTAACCCCAGCCTCCCACTCCGTCCCTTCCCCAACCCCCTCCCCCTTGGCAACCACCAGTCTGTTAGAGAGCCTCTCTTACCATCTCATCTTATGCCAGAGAGTGCCCAGCACACTCAGAAACCATGAGCTTCCCAGGCCGGAAAGGCATCTTGGCTACCATCTGGGTCAGAGGGCAAGCAAGTGATTTAAATGAATGAACAGGCCTGTGTTAGCTTAGTAAACATGTAGGAATATCCTTTATTTCATGAAGAAAGATGCTGTCTTTAATTTTTTCTTGATGCAGATGGACCTCTTGGTTTACCTTTCATTGTTCTTATGGGAATGGAAAAAGAAGAACTGTTCTATTGAAAAATAAACTCAGCCTCCAGGTTGGGGAGACATAGGCTATATTGGGAGATGTGGTAGACTGCAAAGAGCGCCCATGTAAAGGGGACGGCTGTGGATGGTACCAAGTGATTGCTGCCATATGGAAGTCACAGAGCAGTATGTTAAGTCTTCTGATTTCTCAAGAGAAGCCAGAAATCTGATTTAAAAATTTTTGGAAGGCGGATATATCCCTTTGTGTGGTGAACATGTGCCTTCTAGGCACAAACATCTGGAAGCAGAACCTAGGGACAGAGGCATTTGGGGTTAGGAGTGCAGAGTGTGTGGGTGAAGATTCAGAGAGAGGGAGACAGGAGCTTGGGCTTTTGAGGGACAGATGTTGAATTCTTGTCTAGGTGACAAACATGAAAATGAGGTTAAAAAGCACATTATAGAAAATATAGAAATGACTAAAGAAGAAAATGAAAACCACTCACAAGCCTGCTATGTAAAGAAACACTAATTTTTAATCTTGTCCATTATAGTCTTTTTTTTCCTCTTATAGTCTTCTTTCCTGACTTTGTTTTTTTTTTATTTTTTAATTTTTGCCTGCGTTGGGTCTTCGTTGCTGCGTGCGGGCTTTTCTCTAGTTGCAGGGAGGGGGGCTACTCTTTGCTGTGGTGTGCAGGCTTCTCCTTGCGGTGGCTTCTCCTGCTGTGGAGCACAGGCTCTAGGCACGCGGACTTCAGTAGTTGCAGCATGCGGGCTCAGTAGTTGTGGAGCACAGGCTTAGTTGCTCTGCAACGTGTGGGATCTTCCTGGACCAGGGATCGAACCCGTGTCCCCTGCGTTGGCTGACGGATTCTTAACACTGTGCCACCAGGGAAGTCCCCTTTCCTGACTTTAGATTGTGAGCATTTCCCCCTCATCATTAAAAGCTCTCTACAGACTTACTTTGGAATGGCAATAATGTAAGTCTAATACCAAGGCCATGTCTCGTGTAACTCCAAATATTTTTATTCTGGCAGAATAAAACGCCTTCCTGAATCTTGGCTGGTTGCTGTGTTCGCTACATGTGACACTTGTCATGATACTGCAGTAGGTTGTCTGCATCCCATGCTTGGGGGCAAGATGGGGGGTAATAGGAAGGGATAAAATCTGGCAGACAGAGAAATCTAGGGAGAGGACCAAGGCTAACCAGTCACTGGAGATCTTTAAGTGAAACTTAAATGCCCAAGTGGGATTCCTTTTATGAAACTTTAATTAAATAAACTTCCTGGGTGTAAGCCACATCTGCTCCTGGGTTCTTTAGGGGCCTGGGAGTGGGTAGGAAGTGTTTACATTCACCTCCTACTAATGTTACTCTCAGATCGCCAGGCTAGGAGTGAAAGAAAGGGTACCAGCAAATCCATGCCTGGTCAATTCAAAGTGTTTGCTGACAGATGGCAAACAGGCAAATGAAAAGATGCTCAATATTGCTAATTATGACAGAAATGCAAATCGAAACTACAATGAGATATCACCTCACACCAGTCAGAATGGCCATCATTAAAAAGTCTACAAATAATAAATGCTGGAGAGGGTGTGGAAAAAAAGGAACCCTCCTACACTGTTGGTGGGAATGTAAATTGATACAGCCACTATGGAGGTTCCTTAAAAAACTAAAAATAGAGCTACCATATGACCCAGCAATCCCACTCCTGGGCATACATCTAATTCTAAGATACATGCACCCCATTGTCCATAGCAGCACTATTTACAATAGCCAAGATATGGAAGCAACCTAAATGTCCATCCACAGGTGAATGGATAAAGATGTGACATATATACATATATATACACACACTATATATATATATTTATGTGTACATATATACACACACATTGTACATATAATGGAATATTACTCAGCCATAAAAAAGAATGAAATAATGCCATTTGTAGCAACATGGATGGATTTAGAGATTATCATATTAAATGAAGTAAGTCAAAGAGAGAAAGACAAACGATATCACTTATATGTGGAATATAAAAAATGATACAAATGAACTTATTTATAAGACAGAAATAGACACACAGACATAGAGGACAAATTTGTGGTTACCAAAGGGGATGGGGGTGCAGAGAGAGAGATAAATTAGGACTTTGGGATTAACAGATACACACTACTATATATAAAACAGATGAACAAGGACCTACTGTAGAGCACAGAGAACTATATTCAATATCTTGTATAACTGATTCACTTTGCTGTACACCTGAAACTAACACAACATTGTAAATCAACTAAGCTTCAATTTTTAAAAATTGTTAAAAGAAATACTTGCTGAGCAGCAATTTCCAACAGTTAAGTCCGTCAGCGAGCGAGGCCCTCTAGCTGTCCCCTCTGGCGTAGGTGGCCCTGGGGCCGGCTGGAAGGAGTGTGAGCGATGACGGCCTGCAGGAGTCCCTGGGGAATGAGGTTGTCACACGGCCTCTGAGTCTCATCTTTGTGTCTGTCACCTCTCACTGCCCTCTGGTTTAGGGGAGGGGGGCCCTGGCAGACACACTATACCTACTTTGTGACTGCGTGCATCTCCCTGAGGGTGTGTTCCTGTGCCTTGTGCAAGGACGGCTGAGTCGCCGGTCTGAATGCATTTCTCAGGCAGCTGGCATGATGAAAACTGTCTGGCCCAGCTCCCCAGCAAACACTTGGCTCCCCTTCTGTCTACTGTGTTCCCTTAACAGACACTTGACATGGTAGTGGGAACCGGCTTCAAAGATCATTCACAACACACCTGCGCGAGTGAGATCTTGCTTTGTGTGTATGTAACACCATTCCCAGGGATCAATGAGGGTGAAACCAACAAAACAAACTGATGTGCAATGCAGATTGTTTGTAGTGCTAATAATAATTAATACAATAACTATTTATTGAGCATTTGCTATGTGCCATTCTTTGGGTGAAGGGCTTTTATGCATGAACACATTTAAGCTTCATGAAACTCCCTGAGTTGGATATCATTAATATCTTAATTGTAATGATGAGGAAACTGAGGCCCATGAGAGCATATTACAAACAAACAAAACAAAACACCTCCAGGTTGCCCAGGAAGGGTGAAGGAGAGCTTCCCAAGAAAATGACACACGCTCAGAGCTGGAGTGTTACCAATTTTTTTAAAGGTTATATTTCATTTGGTCAACGAACTGAACTCTTCAAATTAATTGCAGTAGATTTTTCAGTTGCTTTGCTAGGGTTCTTTAAGTGTACAATGAAATCAGTGTAATATTTCCTCTTTTTAAAAATTTATATTTCTAATTTCTGTTTCATGTCTATTGTACTGGCCAGATCTTTCCAAATAATGCTAAGTAACCATGACAATGGTGAGAAGTTCATGATTTTAAAATGAATAATTTAGTGTTTTACAATTAAGAATGATGGTAGTTCTTGGTTTGAAAGAGATAATCATGTTAAGAAAGTGGTCTCTGTTCCTACTGATTTTATGTTTTGTGTTGAAAATGGAGATTGTATTTTATCAAATGTTTTTAGGAAAATATTGACCCAAATGTAAGGTTTTTCTCATTTGATTTACTACAGTGTGTTTTCTTAGCTGCCGCTTATATCCCTGTAGTCCTGGATATGCTGCGTCGGGGAGGAAGAAATTTTCTTCTACTCTTCTAGGTTCTTCTGGCTGGTCTAAGAATTACATTGACATGAGACAGACGAACAAGAGAAAGTCACACAAAGTTTGATAACATGTATACATGGGAGAGACCAGGAAAACTGAATAACTCTCCACAATGGCTGAAGCCCTCACCATACATGCTATTCAGCTAAAGAGGAAAGAGGATGTTGGGATAGTGGTTTAGGGCTTCAAAAGGGAAGAAGGCCAGTGCACATGGAGATGTAAAAGTAAATGTTTGGTAAAGAAATGATTGATGGGTCACGCAGAGAGATTGGGACACAGAATTTTAACAAATAGACTTTGCTAGATTCCTCCCTGTCTACACACCTAGCTCAAACTATAGTTACTATGGTGATGGCTCCCATCCTGGAACAGGTCCTCTATCTACATTTTTTAGGCAGTTAGTGGGAAGGTCAAAGTTTCTTCCTGAGTTTTTTGGGCCTGAAGTGTCTTCAGCTTGAAATAATCTGCATGCCAAAGAGACATTTTGGGGTGGCAAATTTTGTTCCCCACAGATCTATTGGTTGTGATACTTTCACTGTTTTGGCCTCTCCCGTTGCGGAGCACAGGCTCCGGACGCGCAGGCTCAGCGGCCATGGCTCACGGGCCCAGCCACTCCGCGGCATGTGGGATCTTCCCGGACCAGGGCACGAACCCGTGTTCCCTGCATCGGCAGGCGGACTCTCAACCACTGCGCCACCAGGGAAGGCCCCTAATCATTTTTGCTTTGAATCTGAAATGAATGCTTCCTAAGCTCCAGAATGATTCTAATTCATTGAAGGAGAAAGGGAAGATTTTCCTAAGCAATACAGGAAACCCAGAATCAATTAAGAAACAGATAGACAAAACTGACTGCGTACATAACAGTTTTTAACACGGCAAAATACACCATAAATAAAGTCAAAGATAAACACTTTGGGAATGCATTTGTGATACAAATGACAGAAAAATCGTTACTATCACACAAAAAGATTCTACAGACTTCCCTGGTGGTCCAGTGGTTAAGACGCTGCCCTTCCACCCAGGGGTCGTGGGTTCGATCCTTGGTCAGGGAAGTTCCACGTGCAGTGTGTTGAGGCCAAAAAAAACGCACATGAAAAAGATTCTACAAGTTATAAGTGTCAACTACAAATTGGCACTTGCCATTGGCACTTGCCGTCTACTTCTACAAGGATTAAATCATGTGCTGCTACAGCTGCTGACTTTCCCTGAAAGGAGTTCATGGTGGAGAGCAGAAATGCAGCACTCTGTGCTCTGGGAAAAACTGGAAGAACAGGTCTTCAGATAGATATTTTCAGGAGCCAATTTTATGAGCCCAATTCTTGTATCTCCTCA
Organism: Globicephala melas; assembly: GCF_963455315.2. NCBI lineage: Eukaryota > Metazoa > Chordata > Mammalia > Artiodactyla > Delphinidae > Globicephala > Globicephala melas. Next base: position 30,421,071 of record NC_083325.1, on the reverse strand, counting down.
TATCTAGAAAAGCACTAAAATCCTTCCTGGTGATGACTGCTCCTTGTGACTAGCAGAAACCTCTGCAAAAAAAATCTGTGCTTGATTGCATGTACTCCCCCTTCACCAAAATCACATATGTACTGACCTTCCCCCCTGCCTCTTTGGAGCAGTATCTCAGAGCTATCTAGAATGCTGTCTCCCGGGCTATAGTCCTCATTTTTCCCCAAATAAAACTTAACTCACAGCTCACATTGTGCATTTTTTTAAGTCGACATAAGGAAAAGAAAAACAAGCCGATTAAAAATGAATAAAGAATTTGAATAGTAATTCAGAGAAGAGGAAATCTCAATGGCCAATTATCATATAACAAGATGTTTAATCTCATTAATTGTTATTAAAACATCACTGATATACTTTTTCACATATTAGACCAGTAAAAATGAATAAGGCTTCTTTCTGTATATAGAGGTGTTAAGAATGCAAAAAATAGACACTGTCCCTATGATAGGTATGTGAATTATTACAGTTTATTAGGAACCTGTCCTAGCAATAACTATTAAAGTAAAAAACGGTAGACACCGTTTTTTGCCTATCCAATATCCACAACTTTTTTCTTCCTGGCAATAGAATCCTAATTTTGTTTATGGAAGCAAGGCAATAAATTGTAATTGATTTAAACCATCATGAAAATCCTATTCTTTTCTAGCTATTCAATTTCTTAGTTTCCCTTCCACCTGGCAGTGGTCATATAACCCAGTTTTTGTCAACAGAATGTAAGAGAAAGACTGAAAAGTCATTTTGCCTATTTATTTATTATTTATTTTTGGCTGCATTGATGTCTTCGTTGCTGCGCACGTGCTTTCTCTAGTTGTGGCGAGCGGGGGCTACTATTCGTTACAGTGCACTGGCTTCTCATTGCAGTGGCTTCCCTTGATGCGGAGCACGGGCTCTAGGCGCACGGGCTTCAGTAGTTGTGGCTCGTGGGCTCTAGAGCGCAGACTCAGTAGTTGTGGCGCAGGGGCTTAGTTACTCCACAGCATGTGGGATCTTCTCCAACCAGGGATCGAACCCATATCCCCTGCATTGGCAGGAGGATTCTTCACCACTGCACCACAAGGGAAGCCCAGGCCATCCACCTTGAAACAACAAACTTTAAGGTTGACCAGAAGTGTACAATTCACACCCTCTAAAGACAATATACTAAAGGAACATTTTTCACATATTATGCTTTATTATTTCAAGAAAGGTAAAAATGCAACTGAAATGCACAAAAAGTTTTGTGCAGTATATGGAGAAGGAGTTGTGATGGATCGAACATGTCAAAAGTGGTTTGCGAAATTTCATGCTGGAGACTTCTCTCTGGATGATGCTCCACGGTCAGGTAGACCAGCTGAAGTTGATAGTGATCAAAGCGAAACAATAATTGAGAACAAATCAACGTTCTACCATGTGGGAGATAGCCGACATACTCAAAATATCCAAATCAAGCGTTGAAAATCATTTGCAGCAGCTTGGTTATGTCCATCGCTTTGATGTTTGGGTTCCACATAAGTTAAGTGAAAGAAACCTTCTTGACCGTATTTCCACATGCAATTCTCTGCTGAAACATAATGAAAATGTTCTGTTTTTAAAACAAATTATGATGGGCGATGAAAAGTGGATACTGTACCACAATGTGGAACAGAAGAGATCGTGGGGCAAGTGAAATGAACCACCACCAACCACACCAAAGGCCGGTCTTCATCCAAAGGTGGCATTGGAAAGGAGTCCTCTATTATGAGCTCCTTCCAGAAAACCAAATGATTAATTCCAACAAGTACTGCTCCCAATTAGACCAACTGAAAGCAGCGTTCGACGAAAAGTGTCCGGAATTAGTCAATAGAAAACGCATAGGCTTCCATCAGGATAACGCAAGACCATGTGTTTGTTTGATGACCAGGCAAAAGCTGTTAGAGCTGGGCTGGGAAGTTCTGATTCATCTGCTGTATTCACCAGACATTGCACCTTCGGATTTCCATTTATTTCAGTCTTTACAGAATTCTCTTAATGGAAGACTGTAAAAGGCACCTGGAACAGTTCTTTGCTCAAAAAGATAAAAAGTTTTGGGAAGATGGAATTAGGAAGTTGCCTGAAAAATGGCAGAAGGTAGTGGAACAAGAGGGTGAAAACGTTGTTGAATAAAGTTCTTGGTAAAAATGAAAAATCTGTCTTTTATTTTTACTTAGAAAACCGAAGGCACTTTTTGGCCCACCCAGTATATTTAGGTGCTCTTGTATTGGGTGCTGAAAAGAAAAGACCAGCAACCTAGACACTGATATTGATATTTGATAAAATTATGGCTGAAAACTTTCCAAACCTGAAGAAGGAAACAGATATCCAGGTACAGGAGGCACAAAAGGTCCCAAACGAAATGAACCCAAACAGGCCCACACGAAAACATGACATAATTAAAATGATACAAGTTAAAGAGAGAATTCTTAGGGCACGCCACTTCCTTTTGCAGAAAAGGAAAAAGTTTCTGCAGAAAAATCAGCCTTTTGGGGTTCCCTTGTATATAGCTTTTTGTTTTTCTCTTGCTGTCTTAAGAATTCTGTTTCATTAGTTGTTTTTTTCAGGGTTTTTCTCTTGTCCTTTCAACTGAAACAAATTCCTCCGTCTTCTCATTTTGCTTAACTTTCTCTATCCCTATGAAATTAGGTGAAATGGTTACCTATTGTGGTCTTAAAGGGGTGTTCTTGTGTGGGAGCATCCTTATACAGTCTGCGTGTGCTTTGGTGGGAGAGCTGGATCTGACATGAACACCAGTCATCTTTCCTCAGAGTGTGCTGGGAGCTATTACCTTGGTAGGAGGTGGGGCTGGACATGGAAGGGCTAGAGCCAAAACCAGGTGCTGGCGAGGACGTGAAGTAAAGGGAACTCCTGTGCACTGCTGCAGTGAATGTAAATTGGTGCAGCCATTATGGAAAACAGTATGGAGGTTTCTAAAAAAAATTAAAAACAGAACACAATATGGTTCAGCGATCCCACTTCTTGGTATGTAACCAAAGAAAATGGAATCTGGTTCTCAAAGAGATATCCGCACCTCCTTGTGCATTGCAGCATTAGTCACAATAGTTGAGATACGGAGACAAACTAAGTGTCCACCAGTGAATGAATGGATAAAGGCGTGCCATATATACACAATGCAATGTTGCCCAGCCACGAGAAAGAAAAATATGTATTATATGTTATAAATATGTATTATGTTAAATATATGTTAAAATATGTTATAAATATGTATTATATGTTAAAAATATGTATTATACACTTGAAAGTTGCTAAGAGATTAGATATTGAGTGTCCTCACTACACACACAAAAATGGTAACTATGTGAGGGAGTGGAAGCGTTAATTTCCCTACTGTGGTAGTCATTTTGCAATAGATACATGCATCAATTCATTGCACTGTACACCTTAAACTTACACAATGTTATATGTCATTTCTTTCTCAATAAATCTGGGGGGAAAAATATTCCTGTTAAATTCACCTAGGCTGTGACGAAGTTCTTGGTAAGATACTGGTCAGAACATGTAATGTGTTTTTGCCTAGAAGCAAAGCTCTCATGATAGGTCTTTGGGACTCTCCCTGGTTTCCTATTTGACCTGTGAGGTGTCCAACCGTAGCATCCAACACCAAGTCCAGATAACGCAGATCCACAGGACCCAGTGATCCCACATGACGTTGCTCTCCTGCCTCCAGAGACAGACACTGGTCCAACCAAAGCCCCGTATATCTGAGGATTTTGTTCAACAAAGAGTTATTGTATCACCTTGCATCCTTCAGCCATCAGGCTAAATGCTGGGGCTACAAAGATGCATAGGACAGAGGTTTTTGACCTTGAGAAGCTCATGACCTGGGGCACAAGATGATCCTGGGCACAGGGCAACTTGTGGAGGAGCTTGTCAACAGTGTCAGCCAGTGAGATGAGTGTCTTAACATAAGGAGGTACAAAGTGCTCTGGGTGCGTTGGGAAGGCTCTGCATGGGGGCTCCAAGAAGGCTCCAGAGAGAAAGTGAGGTGTGAGTCCCTTCTTGAAGGACCAGAAGTTTGCTCAGGCCAAGAAGCAGCAAAAGCCATTCTTAGTAAAGAGAACTGTGAAGGCAGAGAGGCGTGAAAGGGCCTGGCAGAGGTGGAGACAAGTGAACAGTTTGAGAGTGAAGGCTGCCAACGGATGGTGACCTGCAGACAGATTTCGGTGTGGCCACAGAGCGGTTTATGAATTTTAGTCACATTTAGAAACGGAGATATTTCATGAAAAAGTCCAGATTTTCTGCTTCTCTTGGAAAAATGGAAAATCGGGCCACCTTGCTGGATATCAGTTATGGGCTGGAACTGAGACATGATCGCCCCCTTCAGAAGAGGTCTGTGCACCGCAGTTTATCCCAATACCCACCTCCCATGCCAGATGCAATCTACTCGTGGGCATGTACGCTCCCATCCAGCAGTTGCACTCATTCCCATTAACAGCTTCACTCCTGATAGCATTTGAATTTTTAGCCTCCGGTTAAGTATCCCTGGAAATTAAAGGGCAAGGTGGAGGTTGGGGGGGGCAAGATTGGCAGACTTAAAACTGGCAACTGTGGGGAGCCATTACCACCCCAGAGCAGAAGGGACAAGGGGAGGGAGTGGCGTAAATGAAGTGTGGTGAGAGCTGGAAGGAGGAGGGGCCCTGAGAGCCTAGTGCTGGGGTGTAATTATTGGAGACACAGCACTGGAGCAGGAAGGGAGGGGGGTTAAAATACCTCCGTCTCAGAGAAGTAACAAGACTTTATTGTACAGCACAGGGAAATATAGCCATTATCTTGTAGTCATTTTAAACGGAGTATAATGACTTTATAAAATTTCATATAATCTATGAAAATATTGAGTCACTATGCTGTACACCTGTCACTAATATAACATTGTAAATCAAATATAGGTAAATTTAAAAAACAGAAAAGAGGGCTTCCCTGGTGGTGCAGTGGTTGAGAGTCTGCCTGCCGATGCAGGGGACACGGGTTCATGCCCCGGTCCAGGAGGATCCCACATGCCGCGGAGCGGCTGGGCCCATGAGCCATGGCCGCTGAGCCTGCGCGTCTGGAGCCTGTGCTCCGCAACGGGAGAGGCCACAACAGTGAGAGGTCCACACACCGGAAAAAAAAAAAAAAAAAACAGAAAAGAATTGCACCATAAAAACAAACAAACAAACGACCCCGCTCTCCTCCAGGGCCTCCCACCAGCTGAACCAGAAGCCATTGGGCAAGAGAGCCCTACAGAAGCTGTCCATAGTGGGGCACTGGGCAGAGGACGGTGGAGAGTGGATCTGGGAGGGCACTAGTACATCTCGGCACGTGGGGATGGAGGGAGCCAGAGAAGGCCCTCTCGTGAGAGTTACTGGACCTGTGGCCCCTGTATAGGGACCCTCCTGAGTATGGTTAAGCCACAGGGGCTCTAAAGACAGCAGGTGGGAGGGAAGGGGGCTGGGCAGGGCCTGAGATGCCCCTCCATCACCGAGAAGCTCTGGGAGACCACAAGACCCACAGCAGGACAAGGGGAGGACAGAGGCTGAAGTCTGGGCTCAGAAAGACTATTGCGGAAGGGTGCTGTGGTAGGTGGAGGTTTGGAGGGCTGGGGTAGCCCGTGGACTCATGGGCAGGAGATGGTGGTCAGGATACTTAGAGGAAGACTGGCCCCAAGGTCTTCCGGCTCCTGTTCTAGTTCACCAGGCACCCACTGTGTCCCTGGTGGCCACCCAGTCTCTGCTTGATCACTTTGGTGTTAGGGAGAACAGTAGGTGGCTCTGGAACAGGAGGTGGCTCTAATGATGAGAAAGACCCTCTGATGAGCTGAGGTCAACCTCTTTGTCTCTGGCCCTGCAACTTGAGGCCACAGTGAACACCTTCCTACGTCTAAGGAGAGTTTTCCTCACCCTTCTAGGTCCTTAAGCACTTGTAAAGGTGGTGTCCTGGGACCATGACCCTCTGGATGTGGCCCGTTTTGCCTCTGGCTCTCTGGAAATAGTTCTCTTACAATCTCCCCTCCTCATGCCTTTTTTCACCTTGGATTGAATGTCACTGGAGGATGGAGGAGTGAGGCCTCCCTTGAGGTGGGCAACGTGTCAACGGCATTTAGGACAGCACTAGATTTTTTTTTTTTTGTGGTACGCGGGCCTCTCACTCTTGTGGCCTCTCCCGTTGCGGAGCACAGGCTCCGGACGCGCAGGCTCAGCGGCCATGGCTCATGGGCCCAGCCGCTCCGCGGCACGTGGGATCCTCCTGGACCAGGGCACGAACCCGTGTCCCCTGCATCGGCAGGCGGACTCTCAACCACTGTGCCACCAGGGAAGCCCCCAGCACTAGATTTTTTTATTGCAAGAATCAGGCTGAGCAAGTGGGAGTTTATATGTTTTAACTTAACAGCTCCGTGAGCTAAACGGGCAGGAGCTAAATAGGCAGGGACTGGAGGTTCAGAAAGAATTAGTACCGCCCTAGGGTGACACAGCCAAAAGCAGGGCTGCAGCCAGCCCAGGTCTTCACCTCCAGGCTTCCTTCCACCACGGGGACCCGGAGCCCCTGTGCTCTGTTTTGGGGGCTTCTTTTACAAAGGCAGGTGGGAGCGCCATGCTGCAGGGGAGGGTGCCGCTGCGTGCTCTGCCCTGGTGGGACAAGGTTTAAATGATGCCAGCTCTTTACAGCACAGTCCTTCTGGGATGTCACATTTCTAGACCCGAGGAATCCTTCCCTGGAACAGGCAGGGCAGACCAGCCCAGGGAGTGGAGCTGTTCCCTTGCCCAGTTCTCAACTCCACTCCCCTGACCCCCCTGAGAGGGGCTCCCCTGCCAGACTTGGACTTGCCCTGGAGGACTTCATGGCAGCAGGGGCTCCTCCCGTCCTAGGGCACCTGTTCAGCTGCACATCAGGGCCTGAAGCTTCCATTGAGGTAAATGCCCCTGGAGAGAGGATTTTTTTCCTCTCCTGTTTACTTTTCACTATCAATATCACATTTTCATTCCCAATTGCAAAATTTGGCTCCTGAAAAGCCATTGCCCAGTTGTGCATACCCTCAAGCATCATGGTACTCCTCGGGGGGCCCTGTTCCCACAGGTGTTATCTCACTTCTTTGCTTTAGATGATCCCACTTGAAAGGAGGTCCAAGCCTCCCTGTTTCCCCAGGGCTAACATCTGCTGGATATTAAGGGATACTTAAGCATGGACTAGGGTGGGACGCCTTGGATGGGTATCTCAGCTCCAGGCATGAAACCTCTCCTGTGCCACGTGCTCCCTGGGGCTTGGCATATTCCAGAGGGCAGTAGGGATTGGATTAGAATCACGGGGAGAGATTTTTAAAAGATGTTCAAGCTCCACCCCTACAGATTCTAGAATTCAATTGATCTGGGGTGAGAGACACTAGCTTAGTGGAAAAGGCATGGCTCGACCCAGGGGTGTGTGACCACGGGCACTTCCTGTTTCTGGAGGTGAAAGGCAGAGGCAGAAAGCTCAGGGCCTGCAGAGCAAGTCCTGTGGATGGCCAGTGTGGAAGAGGGAGTTTCAGGAGACGGGGAAAGAGCGCTGGGGCTAGAATTCCAGGCTGCTGCTGGGCAAGGAGCTCCGAGCTAGAGGGGAGGCAAGGCTAGGTCACACCCCAAGGCCGGGCCAGGCAGGAGTCAGGGCATACAGCAGCCAGGCAAAACAGGGGTCTGAAGTGTGGGCCGACAGCATCCCCAAAGGCTGGGCGCGAACGATCCAGACCATGGATTCAAGCTGGCAGCTGCAAGTCACCTGGATAAATGAGGGAAGGTCTGGCTGATTCCAAGTTCACGGGGGCTTTTTCCTGGATGGGTCCTCTGAGTCCTATAGCACAGTGGTTCTCAAACTTGAGCATGTATCAGAATCATCTGGAAGGTGGAGGGGGCACGGGGCATCTCGAGAGTTTAACAGGTTCGGGGTGGGGCCTGAAAATTTGCGTTCCTAAGAAGTTCCCAGGTGATGCTGATACTGCTGGTCTGGGGACCACACTTGGAGAATCATAGCTGTTAACACATCCTCTCTACCTTAGAATTTCGGGCGTTATTTGTATTTTGGCTGGAATTAGTCTGGAATTATTTTCTGCATGTCAGTCAGTCTCAGCCAGATTTTGATTCCTTTGGGGCAGGGACTGTATGTTTCATCTTTTCTTTCACACTAGTTAGTGTATTGTTGGACACATAGTAAATGAAATACTCATATATTGAGAAGAACTTCAGGGAATTTGGTTTTTCCAAGCAGACAGGGATCAACTAAAGTTAATTTTAGGATTCCCACATTTGCAAAAGAGCATCTAGTTTTTTCTCATCATTCACATTCGCAGAGAAAACTCTTAAATGTGCTTCGGCCATCTCCCAATCTCATGAAAGAAAAGCTCTAGTCTTGATTTAGGAAAAAAAAGAGTTCATTCCTTCATCCTTCCAAACAAGGTACAGTACAACTGAACAACAATACACATTACTGAAAAACACAACTGCATTTTACATTGCTCACTACTCTTTAAATAAGTACAATTCAGACATTAAGGAAAAGAATTGCTAATCTCATTAACGCATTACAGAAATCAAAATTAACTTACCACACAAAATAAATTAAAACATTAAATATTAACCTTTTCAGTGCAACATATACAGAAGTCAGAGTAACAAGTTCTAAAAAAAAAAGCATCAGGTTTGTTATAATAAGATAATGAGAAGTTGAACACTTCAGTAAATTATTACACTAGGAAGAGGGGTTGTGTTCAGTACTATGTGTGTGTTTGCCGTGAGATCTTTTAGAAAGCCTGGTAAGATCAGTAGCTCCAGAGAACAGGTCTTATGTTAGAACATTAAGAACAAACATATGTGTTCATCTTGTTTCTGTGATGTCCCCCTTGGTCCTGGGCTTTTGAATCATCCCCTGCCCCTTCCTCAGCTGAGCAGGTTGGCAGGAATCAAAGCCCAGATCCTACTAAGGGGCTGGGGTCTCCTGAGCACTGTTCCTGCCAAACCTGCCTGGAAGAGTAGCCATAGCCAGCGGTTCTTGTGCCCCGAGGCAGCCCAGACCCGGGAAACCTGAAGATGCCAGACACTTTCTCCACCTGCACAGACCAGGCTCCCAAGAAGCTCTGGAAGCACACCTCCTCCCTCGTCAATATGGATGGGGGAACGTCAATCCCGCCGGCTCCTTTCATGGCAGATAGACTCTGGGGACATTCTGCCCCCCTTCTCTGCTGGCACACAATAGCAAACTCATATCTTGCTTGGTTACATGTGTATCCAGATGTGTCTTCCAGATCAGGATTGGCCGCTGTCTCTCCTTTCATTAGCAGATGTTTCCCGCCAGTATGCTTAAAGAAGTCACAGCCTGTAGAGTAGTGGGAAAATCCAGGCCCCACAAAAGATTTGGAAGCACCCCCTCCCTTTTTTTTTAAATGGGGGCTTTACATTTCTCCTGAGCCAGACATTGGAAACGGCTGTGTTCCCCGCCCCCAGGTGTGTGTGGCCGCTTACCATGTCAGATCTTGGGAATGATTCCCTGATTGTAATGAACTTGGCTTTCTAAAAAGCAAGGAAACATGGGGAACCTATGGAGATGGATTAGGAGATGATTTTTAACCTGAAAAGGGGGCGTTTTTATAGCTAACCAATGCCAAAGAAGTACCAATGCCATTAATGGCATAGGAATCCAATGCTTGCTGGCCATCTGATTTCTAAGAGAGAAATCACTAAAGAAGCAAGGTTCTCCTAGCCTGGAGCATGGACAGAGGTCCAACCAGGCCTGCCTTGATCCCATCTCTGCTTCCAACTCCCTTCAGACCTGCTGGTTTACAGAGGACTGTTTTGAGAGGCACTTCTAGGATGGCACTTCTAGCCCATTCTCTGCATGGTTGTACAGGCACAAGGAATGGGGCACCGGCAGCTGTGACTTGCTGGACTGGAGCATTCACAGACCCTAAATATGAGGTCCCCACAGGGAACAAAGAAGGTTCCCTCCGCTTCCATCCTTATATTCTCACCTCTGCAAAGGCTCTTGGACACCTGAAGACTGGACACTGATCCTTCCACTCAGTAGGTGAACATAGCCCCACGAGACATTCTCAACATCAGTTCATACACTTTAAAGGCAACCAGACCTCAAATAGCCTCTAAAAGACTGAGTCAAGATTGTCCTAAAGTAAAAATGTGATCTCAAGTTAAACACAAGTGATGCTACTCCACTTTCATTAGTCTCTCCGAACCGGGATCAGACTTTCAGTAGAGCCTGATGAGAAAAGTGAGTGCACACTGGGGTCCACAAACTAGTGTCAACTGCATTGGTCTCCTATGGTCAAGCCTCAGCCCACAGATCTGCTGCTGTAGGACCAGCCTAAGGAATGCGAACTTAGGCGTATTTTCTTTTATGACTAAAACCCGGGAGCTGTGGTCAGTTACACTGCTGGCGAACGGACCCCATTTCTGCTACGGGCGCTTTGGGTGCTGCATCATTCAATAAAAGTACCAGAGTTAAGACACGTGTCATATAATTGTCTCAACTGTAAGAAATACAGAGAAAATTCACTGAAGTAGACATACTGGGGTAGAAGAATTCGAGGAGGACAAAATGACCTGGTAGGAATTTCAAGCCAACTTGACATATTTTAAAGGTCCCTTTCACGATGTGAGGCGCTACAGGCACTGAAGGGTTAATAGGTAGAAATCTTCCATTTTTCAAATATTAGGGAATAAGAGTTCCCTCACATATGGAGTCTACATATTATTTCATTGTTTCCCGTTTCCAAATTTTAATGACAATTCCTAGGGATGAGCTCCCACTGTGCAGTTGGAGGGAACTGGAATTTCCCACAGGCAGACCCACTGGGTTGGAAAGCACCCAGGAGAACAATTTCTCCTTCCCTGAGGGAAAAGTGAGACCCACACGGTGGAGATGGCTTGTTAGAGTTTTTGTTAAAAAAAAAAAAAAAAGGCATCCTGGATGGAAAAGAAAAAAAACGTCACTGGAATATTTCTCCTAATGCTTAAAAATAAATAGGAAAGTTCAATTTCTCCCTTTCAAAATAGAACATCAACTGAGTAGCAACATGGAAAATAAGTGACTGGTCCCCCTTCACGGATGCAGCCCCAAATGCCTGCGGCCCTCTGTTAATGCTCTATTTCTAAACAGATTCTCAGAGGGCCCACTAGACGGTTAGCATGTTTAATAACAGAGCGGGGTAGTCTGTGTTTCCCCCATGTGGAGGCACACACAGGCATTCTTCCTCTTCCTTGACAAGATGCCAGATCTCCACTGCTAGATTTGCTAACTTTTCAACAGGACTGTATCCTGGGGCATTTACTAGTTTTGTGTATTAAATGGCATGACCTCTGACCCCCAATCTTTGCTCCCATCAGCAACTCATCCTCTGCTTCCATCTCCATCTATCCTGGTGGTTATTCCCAAGCTTTAGCTGTTCCAAAGAGACCGGACATTTCTAATCAGTCTAACTTTCTGGCCAGCAACACATACATCATTAATGCAGACGTCTGAAAGGGTTTTGTGCTTTTTACACTGACTTAAGAGATTAAAAATAACACCATCATCCATCTAATAAATACGAAGTTATCTCTGAGGGTGGCAACAGCTCGGGAAGGTCTTCAACATCATGTGTCTGTGGAAGATATCGGGCTGGTTGCGGGTTTTGTGGACAGAGGACAGACATGGCTCCTCTTACACTGGTGTCTTCACGTAGCAAAAAGCAGTTATGCCTTTTTCCACCTTCTTCCCCCATAAGCGGTAAGAAAAAAACTGTAACAACTAAAGGAATCTCCAGTGTCAGGCAGGATGGAGACTGTTGTGGGGAGATGGGCCCATTAAAAAAAGCACAGCCTGGCATCCGCGACGGGCAGAACACACCTACACACACCTGGACACAGATGCCAACGCGCACAGCTCATTAGGTAAACAGGAGGTCCACCCCGTGCCGTTCATTTCTGACCAGTCTTTAGACTGTGGTCCACTTATTTCTTCTCCAGGTCACACTGGATAACCCCAAGCAGACAGAGTTGTGGACAGAGTTTTGAATGAAGGCCCACAAAAGACAAAAAGCCCACACAGGCGAGGGCAGGCAGAGTAGGAAAGGTCTGCTGGCCCGTCCCAGGCAGCCCTCACCGTGCGGTCCTCAAGAAGTCCTTTCTTTCTCAGGCTGCCGCAGGCCATTTGGAAGAACTCCTCCTCTGGGCTCTTCAGACCACTGGAAGGAAGGAAAAACAGGTTAAGCTCTGCGGGCCAGACCCCAGCCAGGCTGGGAAAACTGGCTTGGGACAGAAACTTGGGGATGCACCAGCCAAAGTCACCAGGCTCTTTTGGGCGGACAAGTCCACCTTCTGCTGGTTAAACCGCAGGGGCAAAAGCTCCTGAAACTGTGCTTTCAGCGCCAAAGGAAACAAGAGAATGGGGATGCGCGCTGTCATGAGGGCCTTCATTCAACTGGAGGTGGTTCAACCCCGTCTGCGGCCAGTTCCCTCACCAGGGCTGGCTTAGTGGGCAGCTCATGAGCTGGTCAGGGCTCTGGCAGCAGAATGGCTTCCCCCGAGGCTATTTAAGAATGGAACCCCTGGGCTTCCCTGGTGGCGCAGTGGTTGAGAGTCCGCCTGTCGATGCAGGGGACACGGGTTCATGCCCCAGTCTGGGAAGATCCCACGTGCCGTGGAGCGGCCGGGCCTGTGAGCCATGGCCGCTGAGCCTGCGCGTCCGGAGCCTGTGCTCCGCAGCGGGAGAGGCCACGACAGTGAGAGGCCCGCGTACCGCAAAAAAAAAAAGAATGGACCCCCTTGTTGCTCAGTGGGTGGGCCCTGACGGTATCCTCTGTGCCTGTTACGGGGAGGCAGCGTGTACCCATTCCCCAGCAGCTCCTGAGTCCAGCCCAGCCTGGACATCTTCCTGCTCTGGTCCCTCCCATGGTTCCTCTGGAGGTGGGAAGGTACCTGTCAACTCAAGGAGAGGGGCGTCAGCCTTGGTGGCCATCTCTGGAAGGTCAGATCCATCCCCAGGTTCAAAGCTAACATTCGCTCAAATGTGGGTAGGGAAGAAGTGACTTAACAAGAAATTTACTCTATCCTAAATGACTCTGCCAAGGTGCAGACCGATGGCACAAAATCTAGTATAAATTTTCTTAAAAAGGCATATGCAGTTTTCCTATTGGTGCTAAAAGACAAAACAAAAATATTTATCTTCATTAGCTCAATGGATGGTCCCCTGAGGTAGTGGAGGAGATGTGAGTGGGGCCTTCAGAGGACGTGGGTCTCATCCTAGCTCCCCTAGGGACTCAGGGAGGCACCCACGCAGGCCTTTAGCAGACTCAGTTTACCCACACCCTCCTCCTTAAGGCTATCGTGAGGATTCATGAATCAGCACCTTCCTAAATCAGAAGGGCTGCCCATGCACAATCACTATGGCTCTTGAAATGAAGACCAAGTGAACCGCGCTCCAGGGCCTTCAGTTCCCTCCAGGTCAGATCACCAGGAGGCCTCATGAACACCGCAGCGTTCCAGCTTCCCAGGCGCTTTTCTTCCTGTCTTCTCCAGGCAACCGTGAGCTTCTGGAATGCTGACTGTGCTATGGCCATACCACTCTGAACGCGCCCGATCTCGTCTGGAATGCTGACTGTTTACTAGAGAAGGACACCCCCAGGTGGACGAGTGTGGGGTGATTGTCTCCTGATCCACTACTTCCTAAAAAGGAACTCTAAGTTTCTGACAGGCTTTGCGGGTCAACCCAGTGTTCCAGAAACTTGTTCATGTGAGACTTTTGAGAGCCTGTCTGGATATATTTGCTATTTGACTCAAGGAGCCCTGAGCAAGGGATGCTCGGATGAGGGTTCCTGAGATGTGAGTTTGGCCTCATATCCAGATGTCCAATCTTTTTCGTGGATGTTGGAGAAAATATTCAAGCAACAATGGTAAACTGAAGGAAGATCACAGGATTCTAAGAGTTTAGAGTCCTTCAAGACCTTCTATAGGCCAAATCTCTCATTTCACAGATGGGAAAGGGGAGATGATTTCTCAAGGGAAAGAGAATGAACATCTGCTGAATGTCTACAGTCTGTGACACACCAGGTACTTTATACCGGTACTTATTCAATTTGCACAACATCTTTTTAACAAGAAAACTAAGGCTCAGAGAGGTTAAGTTACTTGTTAAAGGTCACACAGTCACCAGTAAGGATAAAAGAGCTCCCTTCTGAGTAAAACACACATTAGAATAAACTAAACCTGACTCGGTAGGATGAATATCCTCTTCTTTTTCTCCCTTCTTTCTGCTTCATCCTCCAAGAACTTCTGCCCTGACCTGGAGAAGGTGGTCCTTTTCTCTACCCAATAGCGTCTCCCGAGGGAAAAAGGCCTTTCCTTGAGGCAGCCCTCTTACCTGTTTCTGAGTGGCAGCAAGCAGTCCTTCCCTTCAGGAGGGCACTGGGCTTCTCGTGCCGGCAGATGAGGGCCCGGCACCATTCACAGTGTTTTCGGACCTGGCAGCAGCTGCAAAGGGGCAGAGAACACGGTCTTGGCAGGAGCCTGGCAGGGGTGCCCAGCTGGTGCAGCATCTGCCCGAGGGGCCTGCTGGGCAGCTCTGGGCTCTAACCCAGCCTTCCCATGGGGCCTCCGGAGGGAGAGACACAGCAGGGGGCTGAGGGCTTTGCAGGGTGGTGGCCTTTGGGGCAGGAGCTGGCCACCTGTGAGAGGGCCTGCTGGCCACCCCAGAGGACCAGCTCCATTCGGCTGCTCTGCTCTGGGTTGGCAGGGTAACCTGGCAGGCAGGTACCTGGCTCCAGCTGATAGAGGGGACCGGTCCCCCACCGGCTGCTTGCTCCATAAAGCAGCAGTTGGGTAACTCCAGAAATGCGGGAGCAGCCTCAGAACCGCTGTCAGGACTGGGCCAAAGCCACCACTTCAGGCTAGCCAGGGCTGGGAGGGCTAGGGACGGGGCCATCCATCAGGAATTGCCAGCCGAAAAGCTGGGACTGTGCGTGGGCTGCAATGGACCCACGGAAGGAATGGAAGAATAAATCATGCACCTCCGTGGCTTCGAATCTTTTTCTGAGGACTAACATTCTCTAGTCGTGGCAAACTCATCCTCTCAGTGAACCCAAAACCCGGAGTCCTAAAGCATCAGGACCATGAATGCTCCGGCCACCCTCTGTGGGCAGGAATGAACGGTCTGCAGAGTTAGCACAAAAAAGGAACCAGAGAACCCAAGAGAAGGGCAGAAAAGGAAGCACTAAGACATTAAGTACCTACAGACACTGATGGTTGTTTCCCTTGGGATAGCAGGGAGGACTGTTTCCACTCATTCTAACCCTAAGGTATGTGTAACCTATACACCCAGTGTCTGGGGCTGGGAGGGGTCTCGTGGCTGACGTGAGCCTGGAAACAGATGAGGAAACAAGCCTGTTGCTGTGCTTCCCTGTTGGAGCCTGGTGACATTTCACGATCCCCACCCCAGCCCCTCTCTCTCGGCATTGCCCCAGGAAGGTTACTAGAGCCCCTGAATCTCTGGGCAGCAGAGCTGAGAAGGGACCCTGGGACATTTCTGCCCAAGCTGCTTCTGCCAGGGGTGGCCAGAGCAGTCTCCCGGGCCCGGGTCCTTCCTGAGCCACAGAGTCCGGGGTGGGACCAGCTCGCCCCATGCGGGAGGGACCTAGGCCTTGACTCCAGATCTATCAGTGACTGCTGTCTTGCTGTCACCTAGCCAGGAGGGCTTGCCCCGTCACTACCCAGACAGGAATGGCCCAGGAAGTGAGATCAAGGCCTCTAGGTCCCTCTGGCATGGGATGAGCTGGTCCCAACCAACTCTGCCACTCAGGAGGGACCCCGTGCCCTGGCAACCAGCAGTCTGGCGGGGGCTTGGTCTCTCAGGGATTCTGAACTTGATCTCTGGCAAGGATGGACTTGGAAAGGACAGAGGAGAGATGGAATGGCTGCCTCCCTGGGAACTCCTCCCTGGGAATCAGAGAGGCCGCCCAGGTACCCTGGGTTGTTTCTGTCTTTAGAGAACATGGCAAAATGAGCTTTTCACTCCTCCTGGGGGCACGCACGTGGGCACCAAGTCTTGTTCCTACGGCTCTGGGACCCTCCTGGCCACAGAAACAGGACTGGGGGAGTGACGGGCGCCCCCACATAGCCAGCCGGCCATGAGAATCGAGGCTAGTGGTCAATAGGTTGCTCCTGCTTCCCCAGGCGGTCTTCACGAGTAGCAGAACCTGAGCTATGCCCCAGTCTGCAAACATGTTTTCCCAAGACACATGGGAGTAGAACAGCCCAGCTGAGACCTCATCCCTCGCCCATAACACTGGCTGGATCCAGGAGGAGGATGTGAGTGCGCTGCGGACACTGTCAACAAGCTGGGGCTCTAGGGGCACCCCGTTCATTCCCAGAACCAGGAGCGTGTGCTTTAGACGCTCCAACAGCAACAGTCAATAAACAAACGGGACAGAGACTCTTATTTATCTGTCCCAAACCCAGGCAACGCCAGAGGGCTCAAGTCTGGCTTCCTGCGGGAACACGCGCTGCCTCCTCCAGGCCTGGCTAGAGGGACCTGTCTACTTACTGTTTCCACCACGAGCTACTCTACGCTGAGCTAACCGCAGCCTTTGGCCGGTATGTCCATTTCTTGTGCGTGTCCAATTAGGTAGCATACTCTGAGGGCTTGCTCTGTGACTTAGAGGTCTCCAGATACTTCCAGGGAATAAATCTGGCCAGATGCTGGAAATACAGCCCTAGGGCCTCTCCCTTTGCAGAGCAGTCCAATCGGGAGATATGGGCAAGCGAAGGAGGCTAAGAAACACCGGGAAAAGGGCTCAGTTGGTCTAGGGCTCAGGAAGGTTTCCTGGAAGATGTCAGGCAGAGGCTGAGTTCTGGAAGAGGAGGAATAGGGCAGAGAAGTAGAGAAACGGGGAGGCCTGTCATAACAGCAACAGTGGCTTTAGGATTCGCCAAGTGCCTTCCGTGGAGAGGAAGCGAGGCCGCTACTGCCCACGGGAGGCTGGGAGCCGTGTCTAGTTCCCTCTGGAACCCTTGCACATCCCCATGACAATGGTGAGGGCTCCAAGCCCACGGCAGAGAGAGAGCACCTTTGGCTCTGCTTCCAATGGGGCACCTCCCAGGATGTGTGCTGCAGACCTGCCAGGATGTGTGCCTTTCACACAACGTGGCTGTCACCGAAGTTCCTCTTTGCTTTGCTAACACTCATCAGACATCACAGCAGTAAGCTGTCGTGGTGGCCCTGTTATGGCCCCGGGAGGGCCTGCAGGTGGGGGTCCCAGCCTCAGGGGTAGCAAAGACTCACTGTATCAGCACACACGTGATGATGAGGACGGTCAGGGCCACGATGGAGACCACCACCAAGGCAGTAATGGCCTGCTTCTTCTGGCTGGCGGCCACCACGGCCAGGAGGTCCGCGTGTTCACAGCGTGCACCGACGTACCCAGAGTGGCAGCTGAGGAAGACAGGAACATCAGTGTGCTCTCCAGGCAGAAGTCTCATTCTCCCCACTCCCCAGGAAGGCTGGGCCGGAGGGGAAAAGCCCAAAGGGGCCCCTCCAGCCTTTGCTATTGGAGGCAAAGGCATCAGCAAAATTTCTCCTACTCCCCTGCACAGGCTCCTCTTGTCTGGAGAACAAGGGATAACTCACCAGCTTATCATCTGAGGGGAAGGTGCTGCTGAGGCACTTCGTTATTACGGTAACCGTGCCAGGTCCCGGGGGAGTGAGGAGGGCGGCAAGTGTGTCCAAGACACGGAGCTCATTTTGGCAGTTCATAAAAATCCAGGTTATTTTTAAACTAAATGTGTGTATTCAGAATTCCTAGTGATGAGAGAAAGACAACATGCTAAACCAGCAGAAGACAAAGACTGTGGTTTGCTTTTTTATCTTCTTCATCAAGTTTAATTAGTTCTGCAGACGTTTACCAGGTGGGGCGTGTACTGGACTAGAGGCCAGCACCACTATCTGGTAATAACAGCTGGCCTCTCTCCGCTAGAGGATTAGTAACGGCACAAAACGCTGCATGCTTATGACCATGCACGTAGCCTGTAAAGGGCAACACCAACACAAGGTGATAGTATTGCTGGTATTGCTACTATTCAGAGACTCTTTGGCATCAATCTTTTCAGTAGCAGCCTCCTCCTAAGAGCTGAAGCTGCTTCTTCCACGTAGCCCTCACCTACGCTAAACTCCCCCCACCCAGATTCTGGCCGGGGCCACAAGGGGTTCGTGTATGGTGATTCCTCCGGACATGTTCTAGGCATAAGGAAGCGATGGTCATTTTCTGATGCAAGCCCTTTTTTTTTTCTACCAAGCATATGATTCTTCTCAGTAGAAGATACTTAGCTTACACACAGGTCCCTTTGTCTGGGGTGACTTTTTTATTGTAATGAAAATGTTTGATCACCACTGCCTTCTCAGGTGGGATAGCTTCCTTCCCACAGGGGACTTCCTTGAGGGGCAGTCTTGCACCAAACATCACACTGGATTTAAATGTTTTTGTCCCTCCCCACCGCCCTTCGGACATGACAATGATAGTTAAACTTTTTTTTTTTTTTTTTAAGAGTCTACCTTTTGATGAAATAGCCAGACTGTCACCTTCACTTTTAGATTAAAAGGCTTTGGAAGGGCAAGGAAAATGAAGGGGGATTAAGGGTCCTGGTACGCCTGCTCTTGTGCAGGGCCAGCCCCAGGGGCATTGCATTTGTGATTCCCTTAAACCTGGGCTCCCGGGCTGCCAGACCCCACATGCCAGAAGGAGTCACAGGACAAATATAGTGCATTTTCCTGGAGTACAGGTTTTGCTCAATGCTAGCACAAATTGAATCATTTTCAGGTACTGTGTGGGTTTAAGGTTATGGCAAACAGGAGATACTGCAAAAATGGCTGCTTAAGGCTACAACCTGGGATACCAGAACATATAGCTTCTGTCTTTAACGCTGCTTAATGGAAAAGTCTCTCACTGGTGCTCTTTATCCCAAAGCCCAACTGTTATGTACCTCCTTTAAAGGTATTCTTTAGTTTGAATTCTTTTGTCTGCACTTGCTTTTCTGTTAGAGGTTAGTTTACATTTGACACATGTTTTCTCACTTAGTCTTTGCACAGAAAAGTCAAGTCACTTGCCTGTGCCCACCCTGCCAGGGAAGAGACAGAAATCCATTCCCAGGTCTGCTGACCACAGGGTCTGGGTTCTCGCTCACTCAGCAGGGCTGCTGCCCCTGCACACTATCTGGGGATTGTGATGAGAATGCCGCAGATTCAGCTCTTGATTAAACCTGGCTTTTGGTTTAGCCTCCAATCTTGAAAGTGTAAAGGAGATTTGAGCTTTTAGGTTCAACAAGGGTGCAAAGGGTTTGCAGTCTTCAGTTAGTAAGGAAGCTGGGGAGGGCCAACCGGGATGGAAAATGCCATGTAGAGTTCTCTCCAGACCCGAGGAGGAGAGAGAGGCTCCAGAGAGGAAGAAGATGCAAGAGCTCTGGCAAGAAGACCTTGTCTGAAAAAGGATCTGGACCACAGAAGTGTGAATAAGAACACAGACTCTCACAGACTTTGGCTAGGATGGCGATGACTAGGGGCTAGGAAACAGGGGCAAGTTTGCTTTTGTTTGGTCTTAATAACAAAATCATTTTGAGGGCAAATTCAGAAACAGCTCACCCTGTAGGCTGGGGAGAAAACAAGGCGCTGGCCCCTTCCCAGTAGGGGAAAGCTGACGGTGGACTGAACTTGAGACTGAGAGGCGATATGCAACAGGCACAGGTGATGCACAAATTGAAGCTGTGGGTGTCTATAGCGAATCCTGCAAAGGGTCCCTCCTCCAACCCATCCTGAATATTCACCCTGCACCCAGATGGCTCCCAGCTGGGTTGTGGGCTTCCTCCATTTGGTATCCAACACCCCTTATCTGCAGGACCCTAACCCACCCCCTCTACTTTATCTCCAGTCACCTAGGTTTCAGCCAACCCAAGAAGTCCCCCCACCCCTAATGTCAACTAAACTAGCGCCCAGCACATAGGCACTCAGGACACATCGGCCTGTGAATGAATGAATGACTACCTTCCCCTTGCCCATCTCAGCTCCTGCCACCTTCTCTGCCTGGAATATTATTCCTCACTTTCTTCCTCAAACTCCATCTCAAAGACCACATTCGCCAAGGAGATATAATTTAAAGACTCACTCATTCATTCGCCCAGTCATCCATCCATCCATTTTCCATAGCTCTTTCTATGGATCTCCCTATAGCCTCTCCTTCTCTGAAGGCCCTTAGGACTATGCCCACCTCTCTGGCTGCCTCTCCCACCAGCCTCACTTTAGGCCAGCCTCCAGGCTCCCGCAGGCAAGACCTAGCTCTACAAAAACTCTGGTGAACCACAGAGCAGAAGAGGGTTGGGGAGCCTGGGCTTTGGGATGGATTGTTAGATGTCTAACCAGGAGTTGCAGTCAAGCCAGTGAGACTTCTCTGTAGCTGGGTGTCAGTCTGCTTCCTCCTAGGGAAGGGTAGTGTGATGAGGGTTTGCACAGCTATTCGTGAAAGGTCCAGGCTATAGGAAGAGCACCTCAGGAGGCAATTTCACCCAGCTAGAGACGTTCCTACTCTAACCTGCAGGCCCTGGGAGAGGAGGATTCTAACACCTCCTCAACTGCTTGGTTCTGGAAACCCTATGAATTAACAAATCAATGCTGGGGACTCTAAGAAATCCCATTTAAATAAAATAGTGGGAGCTTAGTGCTAATTACATTATCAACGAAGGCTATGCTAAACTCCTACAGGAACTATCTCTGTTAATCCCAACAATGACTACTGCATGGGAGGTCTGGGCTGCTGTTTACCTTGTTTTACAGATGGGGCGGGCAGATTCAGGAGTTAAAAACCTAAGGATCTCAACTGTGAAGGAGACCTTTCTGGGGTAATGGAAATTAATCCAGAAGATACTACTCTGGGATAGTGATCCAATGGTAAACTCACAAACTGCACAGCAAAAAGGAAGAGGGGTGGCTGATTGCCCCATAAAGAGGTCTTCCTGCTGTGGGTGGAGCAAGTTGCAAAGATGCCCCCAAACAGTGCCGTCTTAACCCACTAGGGAAGACAACCCTCTAGGCTGGGTCACATTTTGCTGACTTTCCATCCTCTTCCTGCCATGTGTGTGCTGGGCCCTTTCCAACCAGCCTGGCCTCAGTACTGCCCCAGGCAGAGGTCTTTCCCATTAGGAAAGTCTTCATGCCAAAAAGAATGCCTCTGTCCACTTAGTGTCACAGCAGTAAACATTCAAACCCCAGTCTCATTGAGTTAGGGAGCTGTACAGTGGGCCCCCTCATTCAGGTGCAGGAGAAATGGGAGATGCGGCACCTCTGTTTAAGAAAGGAATCTGAGGGCTTCCCTGGTGGCGCAGTGGTTGGGAGTCCGCCTGCCGATGCAGGGGACGCGGGCTCATGCCTCGGTCCGGGAAGATCCCACATGCCGCGGAGCGGCTGGGCCCGTGAGCCATGGCCGCTGAGCCTGCGCGTCCGGAGCCTGTGCTCCGCAACGGGGGAGGCCACAGCAGTGAGAGGCCCGCGTACCGCAAAAAAAAAAAAAGAGAAAGGAATCTGAGCAAAATAGGAATTTTTCTGTCACGAAGGGGAATGGCCCATGTGTAAGGCTGAACATTTTCTTATAACATTTGACCATTCAACTTTATCTGTCGAGAGTGGATATCGTCAAACACAAGACTCTGGAATGCTGATTCTGTCTTCATAATTCTGAAAATGAGGCTCTGGAATCACATGTAGGCTGTTTCCCGCAGACAAGAATAAAAAAGAAGTACATAAGAAAGAAAGGGAAGAGTGTAGCACGGGAGGGGCAAGGAGCTTGTCTGAGCTGCAGGGGCCACCGTGGCTGAAGACGAAAGGCAACGGGCTCCAGCCAGGCGAGTCCCTGAGACCTTCTCATTTTCGTTACTGATTCAGTTTGGAGGTTGCTTTGGTGCTTTTCTTAGGAGCAAACTTTGTGGCTTAGGCCTCTTCATTTTAACAAGAATTAAATGATCAATGATATGCCTTTCTTTCTCCTCTGCTGAGGGTTTTCAGACCTTCTAGTCCTGTCCAGTTGCTCAGTGTTTCCCCTAAGTCCCTTTTGTACCTGGTTCACAGTGCCTTTTACAATTTTAAAGAAATAGGATAATGCAAGTAGAGCTGTGCTCTTATAAGTGTGTTTGTTTGTTCGTTTTCCTTAAGGAAAATGTTCTCCAACTAGAGAAAGAATGTTTCTAAGCAAATTGGAAAGAACATACATCACAATATAATAGAACAGAAAGACAAGAAAAATCCACATTGTTGTACACCCTACCACCTTCAATGGCAGTCTGATTGACAAGGAGTTCTTCTGCACTACTTCTATGTAGTTTTTAACATAGTTAAGATTTTTAAAAAATAAGATTTTGCATCAATTTCTCAGTTAACATCTCTTCACCATTTTAGTATGTCATTAGGAAACTGCAGAAGTTGTTTAAAATGGGTGTAAAGTAAATCATACACGATTTGCTTCACTGAACCCTTACCGTTTAGGCTGTATCCAATTTTGATATCATAAACAATGCCAGGGGATTATCTCTGTGTACACATTTAGTTTGCATTTGAGATTACTTCCTCGGGACAGGATACCGCAAGTAGGCACAACATGGTACAGACTTTGGAGCCAAAGCGTCATTCGTTTGAATCCCATCCCCCGCGTAATGCCTGTGTGATCTTGAGCCAGTTACTCCAGCTCTCTGTGGCACTCATTCTGCCTCCTTAAAACATGATAGTAATAAAACTTACCTCATAGAGTTATGAGCATTAAATGAGTTAACATCTTGTGAAGTGCCTGACACAAAGGAAGGGCTGTACGAGTGCCAAAAATGTAAATAAAAGAATGGGAGCATTTTCCAGGCTCTTGAGAGACACTGTCTTCATAAACAATGGTGTACCCTCTGGCAGGAGGCGAGTGCTCTGATTTGTAGCCACGCCTTTTGGCACAGGCTCCGAGATAAAGTTTTTAACATGGGGGCCAAGAACCAAGGTGACCAAGGGCCAGGGACCATGGTTTTAGAAAAACGTTTATACCAACTTGCCTTTAACATGGAGAAAATCCATAGGGCCGTGGTGGGAGTGGGGACATGAGTCGCAGGACACCTGTACTGGGTTTACCCATTTTTGGCTTCAAGAACTGGATTTACCACGTCCTAGAACCTCTCTGCTTGGGGCGCTCGGGAGGAGTGGGCTGGAGGGAGTAGGGGCTTCCTCATTGTACAGCCCTGGGTTCCATGGTCTACCCAACTTTCACTGCTTCTTCAGCAGGACTTGGATCCTTCAGCTGTGGTGATGGTAACAATGT
Source organism: Globicephala melas (assembly GCF_963455315.2). Lineage (NCBI taxonomy): Eukaryota > Metazoa > Chordata > Mammalia > Artiodactyla > Delphinidae > Globicephala > Globicephala melas. The sequence continues at coordinate 30,397,706 of NC_083325.1, read as the reverse complement.
GCTGTTCACAATGGTGATCGTGCTGATGACGGCTGTTCTTATGCTCTGCTAGGAACTGGGCTTCAATATTCTCCAATGTGCTAATAGAACTTTCCGTGATGATTCGACAGATGAATGGATAAAGATGTGGTACATATATACAATGGGATACTACTCAGCCATAAAAAAGAACAAAAGAAGCCATTTGCAGCAACGTGGATGCAACTAGAGATTATCACACCAAGTGAAGTAAGTTAGAAAGAGAAGGCAATATCATACGATATCACTTATATGTGGAATCTAAAATACGGCACGAATGAACCTATCTATGAAACAGAAACAGACTCACAGACATAGAGAACAGATTTGTCTATTGCCAAGGGGGAGGGGGAGTGGGGGACAGATGGATTGGGAGTTTGGGGTTAGTAGATGTAAACTATCACACAGAGAATAAACAACAAAGTCCTACTGTATAGCACAGGGAACTATAGTCAGTATCTGGGGATAAACCATAATGGGAAAGAATATAAAAAAGAATGTATATATATGTAGAACTGAGTCACCTTGCTGTACAGCAGAAATGAACACAACACTGTAAACCAACTACACTTCAATAAAAAAATACATTTAAGAAGAACTTTCTGTGATGATGGAAAGAGCGTCTGTATGTGTGCTGTCTAATACAGTAGCCGCTAGCTGCCTAGAGGTACTGAGTACTTGAAATGTGGCTGGTGAGACTGAAAAACAAATTTTATTGGAGTGTAGTTGATTTACAATGATGTGTTCGTTTCAGGTGTACAGCAAAGTGAATCAGTTACACATATACATATATCCACTCTTTTTTTAGGTTCTTTTCCCATAGAGGCCATTACAGACTATTGAGCAGAGTTCCCTGTGCTATACAGCAGGTTCTTATTAGTTATCTATTTTATATATCGAGTAGTGCGTATATGTCAATCCCAAGCTACCAATTTATCCCTCTCCCCCGTATCCCCTGGTAACCATAAGTGTGTTTCCTACATCCGTGGCTCTATTTCTGTGAAAAACTAAATTTTAATTAATTAAATAAATTAAATAGCCACACATGGCTAGTGGCTCCTGTCTTGGACAGCAAAAGCTCTGCATGCATTATGGTCCCTGGGTCCTCATTACAATCCTGAGAAGTACTAATCTCTCCATTTTATACACAAAGAAACTGAGGCTTAACGGGGCTAAGTCACTCAGATCTGTCTGATGTCCAAATCCACGCCTTTAACTGCTGCGTTATCCTGCCTGGTGTGTGACCCTCAGAACCTGCTTCCGCTGGGGGTAGAGAGAGGGCGTGCACTTTCTCCAGACCTGTGGGTGGGTGATGTCTTAACGTCTTAGCCCTACACCCCACCACCTGCTGGTTATTGAGATGACAGTAGATCTACATAAAGTGGCTCACGCACCAACAAGAAAACCACTCCCAATCCTGATGTCTCGGGAGGCGTGATCTTGGTCACACAGGCAGTCTGCTTGCGCACTGAAGGTGGTCACCCCGCTCTGGGTGTTTGACTCTGTTCAGATCCCACTGGAATGTGCTGTGGCCAGAGCCAGGTGGAATGTTTTCCTTGGCTGACAGCAATGTGCTTTCACACTTTGCTGTGGGAAAGTCAGGGAGTTTAGTCACCGAGGGGCGTTTTTTGGATAGGTGAGACACTTCGATGAGTTGTCACTGGCTGCCAACACTGGAACCCTGAAAACCTGTCACCCGGGTGGCTTCCTTCAACTGTTTTCCTTTGTTTGAAGGTTTCTGCAGGCAGCAGACCAACGGTTTGCAGAATCTGCCTCAGGGAAAGAAACCGTGTTTGAGTCCTACCCTTGCATTTCTATGGTTTTACTTACTACCTTTGGAAATTCTTTCCCTATTTGTTTTCTGAAGTGGTTGGCTCCTAGCAGGGATTTATTAAAGGGAGACCAAAGATACAATCTAGGGTTCATCCGAAGCATAAATGTTTCAGGATAATGTTCACTACCTTTGGTGATTTCTGACTAGTTATTTGTTGTAACTTTTTTCCCTTATCTCATATTTTAGTGTGAGATGTCATTTTAGTTCTCTGGAAACCTAAGGACTATTGTTCTTATGGAAAACAAAGCTTAAGAATGACAGTATTTTAGAAAGAGCTCCCTCTTTTCGGACTATAATCTTGGGCCTCTGTGGGTTTTCCTGTAAGGCCGTGACTGACACGGCCTTAACTTCAAGGTAGGTCAGTTTTATTGACAAGGACGAGTGTGTCAGCTCCCTAAAGCTGGGGTAGTTCTAAGAGCGGGGACAGCAGGTTTTGCTTTCTCTGCGTGGACTCACAGTTTTTGGTCTGGTGGGAATTAATGAATACAAATACAAAAAGGTAAATACAAAAAGGTATAAGGCGTGGTCCTGCCCTCACTGAGCTTACAAGCTCGTGCGGCGGCAGAAGTGAGCAAAGCAGGCTGGCGTGAGCGGAACAGAGCGGGCAGCAGGAATGACTTTGGCTTCAGTGTTGGGGACCAGCAGGAAGAGGTGGAAACTGGGGAACTTGGGGGAGGGGGAGGCAGGCTGTGTTCCAGAGAAGCTGGCGTCTGCCTGGAGATGTAAAGCCTGACTTCCAAAATGTGGACAGCTAATTACAACCACCAAAGCACGAGGCAGACTCATCTACCGCGGTATGAAACACGTCTGTGGGCTGAATACCACCCCTGGGCCGCCAAGATCCAGCGGGGAAACTGACGTAAAGAGGCGGTAAAGGTTCACGTGGCCACGCCTCCCCACAGACGGTCAGCTTTCCCACACTGCAGCAGGGTCTCCGCTGATTCTGTAGACCCTGCCCTCGGCCCACAGGCAGGATTCATTGAGAGTCTGTGCTGAGGGTAACGAGTGTAGGAATGACCCTGACCTTCCTCTGGAGGAAGGTTTACCTGCAGGGGGAAGGTGCCAACACCTTTCCTGGAAATAAGAGCTATTTGAGGGGAACTCTGTGAGGCTGAGACAGAGTGCCCTCAGGGGCAACAGCTGAGAACATGGGTTTCAGGGTTGGAATTGATGGGACTGAACCCCAGCTCCACCATTTATGGGCTCTGGGGCTCCGGGCAAGTCGCCTAACTTCTCTGAGCCTCCGTTTTCTCATTCATACAATAAGGGCAAGAATCTCTACTTGAGAGGGAAGCTGGGAGAACGGGAGGACTCCATGAGTCACTGTATGTGGAGTGCTGGGAGCCGGCCCGGCACACAGTTACAGCTTTTACAGAGAGCTTACTACTATTATTAACAGTAAGTGAGTGGGGAGAGAGACAGCCGGTCTTCCTGACCACCAGCACGTAATGGTGTGTAAACGTGATGGACAGTGATCTCCCTGAGCCACGAGCGGGGCTTGGGATCTGCACCGAACAGAACAAGGGAGCCACCACCCCCTGCTCTCAGAAGGCGTCCGCCAGCCGAAGGGGGCTCGGCCACAGGCAAGGTTACCTGCTGACCCAGGCTCAAGGCTGCCAGCTCTCAGAGTTTACAACAGTCCCTGATCTGGTGGAAAAACTGAACTTCTGACACACTTTTGATCAGAACTCCCCTCTCTCTCTCCCATCACACAGCCCGGGGCAGCCTGAGGTCCCGGCACCGGGCACCGCTGGAGGGGAGAGGGCCTTCCGCCTGCTGCACTGGTAGGCTTCCTGAGATCTAGGCCAAGAAGCCACCCTTCCTTCAGGGCCAGTGTTTTTCCATAATGACCAGCCTACGATCAAAAGTAATCCCATCAGCTCCCAGAGGCTCCTATGTGTATTTTAATAAGAATGATCACCATGAATGACGAAGACTATTGTCATCATCGTGCTTTGTATTTAGGGGTGGGGAGGGCTCTTGGCTCTGCAGACGTGGCCTGGGGGCCGCACCCAGGCCTCCCAGGAGGAAGGTGGCCAGCGTGCCTCTCCAGGCTTCAGAGGCACCCCGAGGGGCCCGCCCAGGCTCACACAGCTGCACCTCAGGAAGAGGAAAGCCCTACCCACCACCACTTACTGTGGCAGGCTTTCCCGGTCCCCAGTCTCTCCTGGGCTACTCATCCGATACCCTTAAGCATCATGGTTAAGAATGCAGTTTTAGGAGCCAGACAGGCTGGGTCTGGATGTGAGCTCTGCTATGTGATCTGGGCACAGCTTCTCTGGGCCCACCTCGCGGGATCATTCTGAGGGTTACACGAATTAACACATGGACCATGCTTAGAACGTTGCCTGGCATGAAGCAAAGCCCAATAGATGCTGGCTTTTATTAACATTTAGTATTATTAGTTTGGATCATACGAAATTGCTGACTTTTAACCGTTTTTGACCTATAAAAATGGCAACTTCATAGACATGGGTGGTTCTTAATGGGGGTAGAGGGCAATTCTTCCTCTGCCCCCAACCCCCCCACCCCCATCCTGGGGGACATCTGGCAATGTCTGGAGACATTTTTGATTGTCACGACTGTTGGGGGGAGGTGGTGCTACAGGCACGTAGTGGGTAGAGGCCAGGGTTGCTAACACCCTTCAGTGCACAGGCGAGCTCTCACAGCAAGGGGTTACCCAGCCCCAAAAGTCAACAGTGCCAAGGCTGACTATAGGGCCACCTAACAGTACTCCACCACGCACAGATTTACTTCCCTAAAACACCCCTTGCCACGAGTGGCACGGCTCCCACTGCCTAGAGGATAAAGGCTCACTTCCAACAGGCTCTGGCTTCCAGTTCATCTCCAATCTTGTCTCCTCCCGACTGTGGCCTCGCTGACTGTAACGGCAGGTCGCCCAACACTCGAGGCCTGGCGCAACCTCTCTGCTCTCCACACCAGCCAATCCCCGACACCTGCTCCGGGAAGCTTTCCTTATGGGCCTTTCTTGCCCAGTCGGGCTGACCGTGGCAATCACTGGTGGCTCCTAACTAACGTGACTCCTGGGTCCCATTCCTGGAGATTCTGATTCAGGGCACTGGGGTGGGGCTCAGCTATGTTTTCAGAAGCAGCCCCCGGGGGCCCATGCTCAGCCTGCAGTGGCAAATGCCACGCCCTGGCCTGCATCTTTATTTCCAAATTGCTTTGCTCTGTTACCACTCATGCACACCAACCCTCTGTGTGCACTTCTGGCTTATTTTATTAGCTGGATGAGGGCAGAGACCTCATCTTAAGAGACTCCAGCTGTTCAAAGGGATCCAAACAAGTGCCTTGCCCTCCAGAAATTCTAAGTAGTGAATTAAACTTGAACCAAAATTAGGAGTTTGGGATTAACAGATATGCACTACTATATAAAAAATAAACAACAAGGTCCTACTGTAGAGCACAGGGAACTATATTCACTCTCTGGTAATAACCTATAATGTAAAAGAATCTGAAAAAGAATATATTCTTTATATAAAAAAATATATAGGAATAACTGAATCGCTTTGCTGTACACCTGAAACTAGCACAACATTGTAAATCAGCTACACTTCAATTAAAAAAAAAAAGAAAAAAAAGTGAATCCAGGAATTTTCAGACTTTGTTGAACCCAGGAGTCACCTGAGGTGCTTGTTAAAAATGCAGATCCCCAGGCTCTAAACTCTAGGAGTTCTGCCTCAGTGGCTCTGGGCCAGGGCTCTGGAACCTGTATTTTTCACCAACTGGGTTTGAAGCAGGTGTCCCTCAGCCCGCTGTTCTGATTCTCTAACACGTCGGCTGCAAGGCTCTCAGGGGCCTCTGGCATGGCTTCTGGAGGGAAGTGCTCTTTTAGTGGGTTGCTGGCGCGTGGGCAGCCCCAGCACCCCAGAACCCCAGGGGACACTTACACACATGCTGGCTTGTCCTCCTGCACCAAAAACCTGCAGGTTCCATGGAAGCAGAACTGACTGTGGGAAGCAGGGCAGTCATTAAAATGGGACACCACAGCTGCGGCCACGGGTGGGTCTGCTGGGGAGAGAAAAGACATTCGGCTCAGATCCAAGGCATAGCAAGACATCCCACGGGTCCACCCCACCGGAGAGGGATCCTGGATGGCTGGGTTTTCTGGTCTCTACCAGTACCTCCTCTTCAGCTCTAACTTTCTAACAGCCAGTACAGGACCAGAGATGCCTGCAGTGTGAGCCTTCCAGTGGGGCTTTACTTATTTACTTAACTTTGCAGAAAACAAAACAATCTTTCCAAAAGACTCAGTGTAATTCAGAGACACCAGAGCAATTTTACTTTTAAAGCCCGTTCCCCAAGAATGACCTAATTTTACTTTTGCAAGGTGACAGTGATGACTTTTTAAAAGAGAGCCTTCATAAAAATCTGTTTTAAAGGTAGGAAACCGAAGAAAGGCACAAAAGAGTACTCTAAAGCCATTAAATTGATGCTGAGGAAGAATAATGATGCAAAAAGATGTTCATGACATATGACTGTAAGTGAACTAGTGCATTTCCAATGTGGTCTGTATAGTATGATTCTATTTAAACAAACAAACAAACAGAAATTTAGATGTGAGGAAGTCTGGGAAGGATTTACATGAACATGGTGGTAGGGCCTTTCTGGGGTGGTAGGATTAGGCGTGATCGTGCCATGAAGATGACTTAATGCATAGAAGTCCACCCAGGAGCGGCACAGGCAGTACTGGGAAAGGCTTGATGCGGAGGGAGAGGCAGCAGAGTTGGGTCCACTCGGAGCCCTGGCACCTGTAACTCTCAAGGGTTTGGGGCATCACCAAACCTCTCAGGCCAGCTGGAAGCACGGTAAGGAACCACACATGACCTAATGGCCAGCCCAAAGGGTATCACTTTGGATTTATTTTATTAGACTCCAATAGCCTTGTTTTGTCCAAATAACCCTTGAGACATAGTAGATAGCAATTTCAAGGTGGCATGATACATGTTTCTGTTGCGTCTTTCAGGGGGCCCTCTTATATTTTGTGTTTCAGGCATTCGGGGAGTGGGTCTTTCTCAAGTATTTTTTGGGGAAAAAAAATGTGCTTGGAGTTCTTGCTCTTTGAGTGAATTAAGCCCCAATTTCATACTGTGGGATTTTTGACCACCACGAAATAGTAAACTCATGTTGCTGTCTATTACTTCCAGAAGAATCATAATTTTGGAAACCTCATAATTCCAGTGGAAAAAGCAGAGGCTAAAAATATAGCAGAGTCCGTGATGCAGAAGGCGAGAGGGCACTCAGAGGTTATGAGTGTGGGCTTAGGAGGCAGAGAGACACGGGTCTGGGTCCTGCCTCTACCGCCTGGATGCGGTGCTGAGCTTCCGCCCCTGTGAGATGGGGAGTCCACTGCCTCAACGTGGCTCTGAGGCTGAGCGAGGCCAAGCGGGTTAAATACTGTGCTCAGCAAATTGTCTGGTACGTATCGCTCAGCCGTTAGCTCTTCTGTTATCATAGCTGACAATCCCACTATGCTAATGAGTCCCCACACGTGACAAGACCACTCTAGTATATAATCTCCCCCTCCCTCCATAAGTTCAGTGCAGCATAACTAAAAGTCAAGGTGGGCCCTTCAGCTACTAAGATAGTGACTTTCACATGTGAGGACAAGATGGGAAGCCCAGAGCCAGGTGCAGATGGCGACGCAGGGCTGTTGGACGGCCCTGCTCTTGACGGCAGCACATCCCTGTCAAGCAGGGGCCTCTAGGACATGGGTTCCGACTGCCTTGGCTGGTAACAGCCACCTGTGAGTCCCAGGCCCAGGGGGCCGATGAGTGACTTGGCCACTTGCTGACAGCGGACACTGGGATGGTAAGCTGAAGCTGGAAGGGTCTGCGGTAGCTCACATAACTGGTGTCTCTGTGCTGACTAAACTCATCAAGGGGCGAATATGGAGAGATGAAGTGGCTGGAGATTAGTGGATCTAATTTGATTCAGACATTAAAAAAGGCTTTTGCTAAGCTCTACAAAAGGCCATTTAGACAACCATCTCCAAGGGGCTAGTGGGAGTCCCTTGTTAGGGCTTAGAGCCGGGCTTCTTAACATGTGGTCCAGGAACCAGCAGCTTCACACCCCCGAGAACCTGTCAGAAGGCCAAGTTCATGGACCCCACCTCACACTATGGAATTAGGGTCCGTGGGGTGGGGCCCAGTAATCCGTGTGACAAACTCTCCAGGTGGTTTTTTTAGAAGTTGGGTTTACTGAGGTAGAATTGATATACAGTACCATTTGCCCTATAGGTGATTCTGACGTGCACGAATGTTTGAGAGACAGGCTTGTATCAGAGGAAACAAAGGATAGAGACAAAAGGCCTCTCAGAGAAGTAAAATGACAGGGATCCTGAAAGGGATCCTTGTTGGAACTGATCATCTTCCAGCTCTTCAAACTCCTGTGTGATACTAAAGCCTGGAATCTGCTGAGGTTCTCTGTGGTCAAGTGTCAGGTCAACAGAAATACATTAAAAGGAAAACTCAGGATCTGTCTTTGGGAGCTGACAGGGGAGGGGCAGACTCAATGCCGCGATCTCGTTTAACCTGTATTTACGGCTATTTGGCCTCATCTCATAAACGACTTGAGGAGACCTTATAAAAATAGGTACCATAAAAAGGAGACACAAATGGGAAAGACGTGTGTGTGTGTGTGTGTGTGTGTGTGTGTGTGTGTGTGTGTGAGAGAGAGAGAGAGAGAGAGAGAGAGAGAGAGAGAGAGAAACACAGAGAGGGAGGGACGGAGGGAGAATTAGGTGGGGGGAGGAGGCAGAGGAGACACACAGACAGGAAGGGAAAGAGGGAAGGAGGGAGAGACAGAGATGGAGAGAAAGGGCCAGGGAAGGGGAGCGGGGCAGAGAGGAAGAAACAGAGAGGCAGTGAGAAAGGGAAGGACAGAGCAGAGCAAAGGAATATAAGGGCAGGGGTTGAAAAGAGCGAAGAGCTCAGGTATCAGGTTACATATGAAGACACGCGTCAGACAGTCACGCGCATGTGCTGAAGCGCCATGTCTCTTAGCCACCTCAGCAAGGGTGTTCACAGTCCATTAAGTAGAAATGCACCTATTTTGCATTTGCAGGACAGACTCGGCTTTGCCCAAGTCTAAGGTCAGAGAGCAACTTCTCTTCTGCAGCTGCTTTTGAAAGGGACTTCACGTGTTATGGTGGACGACATCCTCCACGAAGACAACAGAGAGGCATCTGCCAACGTAAACCGTCTGTCGTTCAACAGCTCACTAAGAGCCGAAGAGCCCAGGCAGTGAGGAAACTCCCTGCCCTGGTCACAGTGGTGGCAGCAAATGCCTGCTGGATTTGCTCCCTGCAGTCAGAGACCAGGGTAAGGAGGGGAGTCTGATGCTTAGAGCTTGGGGTCCCACTCCTCCACAATCCCACCTTTCCCACTCAAGCCCAGGTGCTGAGGGGACCAAGGGAGCTTGATGCTAGTCAATGATCATGATTACTAAAAGGCTATTTATTTTAAACACCTTTTTCCTGATTACAAAAGTGATACATCACCGTGGAAACCTTTTGTAAATGCCAACGTAGAATTAAAAAAAATCTTAGGGAATAAAATCCATCTTCAATCCACCATTTAGGGAGAACCATGTAACTACACGCTGCCTGTGTCCCTGCACGCACGCACGCACGCACATACGCACTCATGTAAACTTCCTGTTTCTATTCCGTTACACAAGCTTGTCCTCCTAATATAATCCCAAACATCTTAAAAGTGAGCATTTAGTTCAAGACTGCATTGGGAGCCATCGTGATCCGTAACCCCGAGCGGTCCATCGTGCATAGTGAGGGGGGGTCCTGTTTCCAACAGCACATTCAGTGGCTTTGGGGGGATGTGGTTTGCACTGGGGAAGTGGACGGGGAGGAGGGAACCAAATACAGTCCGCAGGTGGGCCACATCCTGGCCCTCTGCGCTTGTGGCAACCTCAGTGGGAGGTGTAGGCTCCTGTGCCTGGAGGTGCTGGGCAAGCCTCATGGGCTGAGTGTGACAGGTCAAGGGGAGGCACTGCTCTTGTTTTAGGGCTGTTTTTTTTTGTTTTTTGGTACGCCGGCCTCTCACTGTTGTGGCCTCTCCCGTTGCGGAGCAACAGGCTCCGGATGCGCAGGATCGGCGGCCATGGCTCACGGGCCCAGCCGCTCCGCGGCATGTGGGATCTTCCCGGACCAGGGCACGAACCTGCATCGGCAGGCGGACTCTCAACCACTGCGCCACCAGGGAAGCCCTGTTTTAGGGCTTTTAAAGATGTTTGCCTCAGACACCACTAGAATCAGCAATGAAAACCCCAGCACTGCAGCACACTGAGCTCACACAGACAAGACCGGTCCTACTGATGTTCCCAGAAGCTTCAGGGGTGCTCTGGAGGAGAGGGACTCTGGGGGAGGCTGGGAGGGGAGAAGACAGTCACCACTTTCTGAGTGTGGGTTACGTGCCAGGTGCTGGCCTTACGTCCAGGCAGGGCAGACGGTCATAACAAGTGGAGGATTTGCTAGTAACTTAAATAACAATGAGCTTTATAAGGAAACGCCCCAACTTCCAGCATCTTCCCAGAGAATGTCTCGAAGCCTCTCTCTGTCTCTCTCCTTTCCTCCTCCTCTCCCTCTCCCTATTCTTCCTTTACCCTCCTCTACTTTCTTCCCCTTCTAATTTTTCTTTCTCTCCTTTCTGAAAACTCAAGGAAATATCAACGTGAAGGAAGGAGAGGCCTAGACACTTAAAATGGAAAAAACCCACCTCATTTAGAAAAGGAAGGCAGTAAAGGCCAACAGGGAAACTCCAAGGGGGGGCGGGGCGGGAGTCCAGGCAAGGGAGGATAGGGCTGCCCCTTCCCCCAGGCCCAGGACCCTGCCCTCCTCTCCTCCAGGCACCAGGTCTGATTAGCACGCAGGCTGACTGGAAAATCAAATGCTCTGGTTTGAGGAACAGACATACCAAGCCCATCTGCCGCGGGAGTTTCAAAGCCGCTCAGTTCCTGTTGCTCTGAAATTTACGAGAGGCCTCTCGGGCTTGTTAACTAAACGCATGTCTCGCAGACACCCCTGTTCTCCCGAGAAGCTGTGAAAGCTTTGCCCAGAGACCACAGACCCACTCATAGGACCTGGAGCCCCCGCCCCACTCACAGGAAGAGGGTCTGGAATAGCAATCGAGGGGCACGGAAGCCACAGATTCGATTCACAGCAGGGGTCTCTCCAGTTCAGAAGGGCTGGGAGGCAGCCATCTGGACAGCGCCTTCTGACAGCCCTGCTCCCCTGGGAGCGGCGCCCACACCGCTGAGGTGATCACCCCCTTTAAAAGCTGCCCTAATCGGACTTTCTGCTGGGCTGCTCGCTGGGAGCGGATACCTCACTCTCTTCTCCAGGTGTTAGAAGTTGCAAACACGTTTGCCTCTTGCAAAGCTTACATCATTTATAGCCGTTTCATTACTTCCTCAAATATCATCGCTAACTTTCTGACAATTTAAGAGTGACACCTGGCTTTTTAGCAGGAACTTTCAGCCACGTTTTTGACCTGGGATGAAGTATTTTCTCTTCAGATGCTATAGTGGGAAAGCCAACTAATGCTTCTGGAATGTCTAAGAGAAAAGGCAGTAGATGAATTTAACGAAGATGGGAACTGGTCAGCAGCCCCGGTGAAGCTAGGGGAGCACACGGACCTGAGTGCATCTGAGACCCACACGCTGATGCCCCCAGGGCCAGGCTAGAGTCACAAAGTCATCTAGGCTCAGTTCCGGGATGGAGAAGGCTCGCTTTAGGCCGTCAGTGGGCCCAGTTTACAGGGATGGAATTCTAGGCTTACATGAGGCAATGCATGAACCTGCAAACTTTAGCCAGCGTGTGAAGGAAAGGCTAGTACAGAGGCTTCACACCTGGGTGGCGGAAGCGCTAAGCCAGGGCTTAGCGAAATGCATGGTGCAGAGCACAGGCACCTCTCCAGAGGCAGGGACCCTGGCCTCCCTGGGCGTTTGGGGAGTGAGAAAAAGAACGACTAGAAGTTTTATAAATGATCCCAAGGAGGAAGAGCATTGTCAGGATCAAGCATGGCAACACTGCTGACCTCTACCACAGAGCGGAACATCCCACAAAGGAAGACAATTCCTAAGGGCATTTCCCGAGGCTGTGTGAGGGGGCAGGTGAACAAGGGGGCAATTTCAAGCGAGCAGTGGAAGTCAGCAGAGTGCGGAAGAGTAAGCCCAGCTACATTCACAGAAGTAGGAAAACATGTTATTCTTAAGGCCTACTGGCCAATCAAGGGGAATTCGATTTTGCTGTATTTGGGATGTGTGTGGCGGTGGTATGACATAAATACAATCACTCAACTCATTCACTATTAAAACTAAGGACAGTGGATACTTTAAAAATAATAGATATAAAGCAATTTGAAAGCAGTTTGGCTTCACAGTACCATCATTTTTTTTTTTTTTTTTTTTTTTTTGCGGTACACGGGCCTCTCACTCTTGTGGCCTCTCCCATTGCGGAGCACAGGCTCCGGACGCGCAGGCTCAGCGGCCATGGCTCACGGGCCCAGCCGCTCTGCGGCATGTGGGATCTTCCTGGATCGGGGCTGAACCTGTGTCCCCTGCATCGGCAGGCGGACTCCCAACCACTGCGCCACCAGGGAAGCCCCACAGTACCATCATTTAAGAGGGAGCGGTCATTTGTTTCAGTTAAGTGATGAGAGAAAAATAAGTAGCCCTGCAATTCCTCTTGCCATTCCATGGATGGGGGGAGTGTAGCACTATTGTTTTTATTACCATCCCCCACCGCAAGATGCTCAATTTCCTGAGAGTAAATCTTATACTTAAAAGATATATATTTTTCCTATTACATGATCTCTGACTACAGATTTACTACTTTTTAAGCAATCTTTTCCAACACCGGCTACTTTTGACCCTATTTGATCTTCACATTTTCCCTGGTCTTAAACTGACTTTAGACCCTACCCATACCTTCATCCCCACTTAAGAACACGGATACCATTTTATCTCCTAAAACCTCAAACCACCCTCTGGGGTAAGCATTACTATTCTCTGTTTTTCAGATGAGAACAGGAAACTAAAGATTAGATAAACTTGCCAGTGGACACGTAGCTAGAAAATACTAGAGTTGGGATTTTATCTCAGGTCTCTCTGATTCTAAGAGAGTAAAGAGCTGTAGAAAATTAGGACACTATTCAAGTCCAAGAAGACAAATGCTGGGAAGGCACATAATCAAAATCTACAAATCCAGTGGCAATGAGGAAGGGGAATTCTCAGCTTGTTAGGTAGTTAGGAAACTAGATTACTTTCTAGTAATCAGAAAGGCACACTTTTAGGAGAAGCAACAGGAAGTATTACTTTATCTGGGGGAGGAGTGGGGAACTACACATATGGGACTTATTATTCCCACAAGGGAGTAGTAGCTGAAAAACAAAGATGCAAAAGAGATTTCTATCTGTCCACAGATGATGCTTAACTGAGGAGTAGCTGGAAGTAGGGTGGGGGGCTGGTCCATAGGATGGTACTAAGTGGTCTCACAAAGCATGCTCTCCCCAGAGCCCCAATCTCTGGGCTACATGGTGCTCATGCCCTAGAAATCGGGAGCTTCTGGCTTAGAGCACAGCTAAAGTGGACTCTGAATTGCTTTTACAGCTTTAAACAAGATGCTGGGGGAACCTAAGGGAGCATCTGAGCTAATTTAATTCCCTCTGAGCATTTCTCTCTTTGGGTAAAACCCAAGGGGAATCAGACGTGATGGAACCAAATTCAAAGAAAGGTATCGGTGAAGAAGCAGACAACATAGACAACATATTTCCTATTTTCCTACAAAGATACTGTTTTTAATAACACAACACCTGTGTGTGTGTGTGCGCGCATGTGTGTGTGTGTATGTGTGTGTGTGTGTGTGGTGGGGTGGGGTGGGCGGAGAGAGAGAGAGAGGAAAACAGACACACATTCAGAGAGAAAGTCACCAGTGGTATTTGACCCCAATGGGGTTCATCCTGCTTGTGCTTATTTCTAAGGCAAAGGCAGAATTTGCATCACTTCTGGTATCCTTCTCTAATCCAGGAGAAGAAGAGAATCACATAGCATGAACATAAAAACCATTTGCTAGGTTCATATCCCACCTAAAGTGGGCTTAGAGATTTTAACTGGGCTTAGAGTTTTTAACCCAGTGTGGATTTTCTGCGGTTGGACTACGATGATGCGAACGATGATGATGACGACCATTATTATGAATAGTAGCTCCCATTAATACATTGTCTACTAAATGCAAACACTATGCCCAGCATTTTATACAGAGAATTCTGTTTAATTCTCACAAAAGTCCTGAGAGGTACTCATTACTACCCCAGACTATAGATGAGGAAAGTAAAGCCGGGGGAGGTTAAGGATGTTCAATGTTGCTAAGTTTGCAAATGGCAGAGCTGAAACCAGAACTCATGGCTGGCAGTCTCTGAAGTTCCTGCTCTTCCTAATATGCCCCATTGTCGCTTCAGGGTGTGTGTGGGGGGGGGCCGCGTGGAGAGAAAGAGAGTGGGGAGAGGGTGAAAGAGAGAAAGAATGAGTTGAGGGTTAAATCCTTATGGGCACCTTCCGGCAGTTAAGACAACTCTTTCATTTGAAGAGTAAACAAATCAGGAATTACCGTGAAATTCTCAGGGCTGTTTTTAGAATTAAACGAGCTAAAAGTCCCAAGGCAAAATGGTTTTAATTAGCAAAGAGGCTTTAGGAATCGAAAATAAAATCTCAGTGACATCATGTGAAGTATGGGCTAAAACCAGACTCTGGGCGTACTCATCTAAAGATGCTCAGAATACAGATTTCAACTTGGCCTCTTACCTGCGTCCAGCTCTCACCAGTAACACCACCTCCTCCCCCAAAGCGCATGAGGAAGGGAGAGGCATGCCTGAGATGCCCCGAGTAGCCCCCAAACTGCATTTTAAGTCCGTGAAGGATTAAAATGAGATGGAAATAGAAGGGAAATGCACCACACATGGAAGATTACCGACCCCTGCAACCCAGCTCTTCCTTCTTCTCCTCACGACCCTGCTCTCCAGCCCCCTGGCTGCCCCTTCTCTCTCTACCTTGGCCTTAGTGATTTAAAGCAAAAAACCAATTAAGAAAATTGCCAGTCGTGATTTTGCTTTGAAGACTGAAAGTCAAACCTCCCCTCTCTCTTACAATTTAATAATTTGATTTCAAAGCGACAGATCATCTCTTTCTTTCACATCATCAAACCAGAAAGCCCCTTATTCTAATTACATCCTCTTGGGTGTCAACCAGCATTTTGAAAATACTTCATTTCAAATTTCCACTTACAAAGTAAACAAGGATATCTTCGTTTGGCTCTCATCAGCCAGCTTTGAATCAAAATGTGAACGGCTCTGGGAACTAGAGCCGAGTCCTGCTGGACGGGGAATTCTCTTCTGGCTTTGTTGGAAGAACAGCCCCGCTGGAGCCTGGGGCCACCTAGGTTTGCAGTCTCTGTGTGTCTCTGTTCTCCTCTTTATTAATATCAAAATTGTTAGGTAAAGTGGTTGGCAGGAAACCCTCAATCCACCCTTAGGAAAAAATGCTTCCTCCTGTTGAGTCTTTGAACCATAATCCCTTCAAACCCTCCACACTGAGTACATGTAAATACTACTAGGACAACTGTTTCTCTAGAACACTCTATGCCCTCAGAACTTTTTGACAGATGCCTTGTTCATTTACAGTCTGCAGATGCGGTCTGGGTAGATGAAGGACACTCCTCATTTTAAAGTGAGGAAATGGAGGCATCCGGAGGTAAATTTTAGGCAAAGCTCAACAGCCTTAAAATCATAGATGTGATTTTTGCGGCTGGGACTTTGTCCCCTGACAAATACATGGCTCTTCCTTCTCAACCTGGCAGTTATACTGATGATTTTTGGTTGACCTTAGATAAAACCCCTTTAATTAAGATTATATTCCAAAAGGAAAACACCGAGACGTTGAGAGGGTGGTGGGATTATGGGCAATCATTTTCTCTTTCATAATTTTCCCAATTTTATAAAATGAACATTTAGAGTTTGAAAATAAACATTATTTAAAATTAAAACTGTACAACGTTAAAAAGATAAAGTTTAAACCATTTTTATTTTTCATTGTTTTACTCACAGATAAAACTAGTTTTATAGAAACTGGCCTTTATGAATCTAGATTTGAATCTGCATAACATAAATCATGTTACTGCCTTGTGTTTTATCATTAAAGGGGCCATGAGGAGGAGGGATACACAAAATAAATGTTTAGAGAAGATAGAGGATGCTAAGATGAAAGATGTTTAGTAAAAGCTGCCCTCAGGCTTGGCCTCTAGGTGCAGAAACCTCACATGCTCCCACTATAAACAACGAACCCCAGAAAGAACATGGCCTGTGTGATCCACTCCACTTCCAACTCCTATACTCATGTCTTCGTTTGTTTGTTTTGTTTTGTTTTTTAATTGAAAGAGGACATTTGGGAAACCATTCTGTGAAGGAGGCAGGGAATGAGAAGAAGTAAAAAATCTGGGGCAGAAACTCCCATGAGTTCCTCTAAACCTCTCTTACTTTCCCTCCTGGACACACAGACTACATTTCCCAGACTCCCTTGCAGGTAAGTGTGACCATGTTACCAGGTTATGGCCAATGGATGTGAGCATAAGTTATATGCACCACTTTGGTCCATATAAACCTCTCCAGTGAGATCTCCCTTTTTCTTTCCCTAGCTGCTGGCTAAATGGAGAGAACTCCTCCAAAGGCATGGAGGAGGGAGGAGACACAAGATGGAAGGAGCCTGGGTCCTTGGATAACTGGAAGGAAAGAAGTCTGTAAGGCCAGGAACACCTGCACAGGCTTTGAAATATGCAGGAAATAAACAGCATTCAGGGCTTGTCTGTTACAGCAGGGAGTGTTACTCAAGTGCTAAGTCTGAACAGTGTTTGGGGGTTAGTGAATTTCTGATGAGGGAGAAATCCTCTTAATAAATCATTTCCTTTTCTCCTCTTCTCCCATAGTCCCTTCTGGGAAACTCACCCAAAATACCAACATGTCTTACACTTAGTATCTCAAGTCCATTTGACCCTTACTGGAAGCCACCAGTTTGAAACCCTTGCTCCTCAGCTTATGGTGTGTCCTGTCCACTCTCTGGTCAGGTCAACCCTCACCTACCTCTACAGGGTTGGTAATAATCTTTTGCGGGCCAGGAGTGACTTGTCCTTGCTCAATGTTTATGCGACCAGCATTTGTAACTGAGCAAAGGCTACCTCTTCAAGTGTAAGTCTGAGAACACAACAAAATATAAAGCACTGTGGCCACAACTGAGAGCAGGCAGGGTCCATCTGTCTTGTTTGAAATGACACAGCTGATGTGAGTTTACTAGATTATCAAAACTCTCTAGACAAAAAATTCACCAAGGCAGGATAGCAACCTGTCTACCACATCTTCAGTCTTCCTGATACAGAAGGTGGTGCCCTATAATTTCTCCAAATTGCCACATCTTGTATCTCACCAGTTACAAAATCTTCAATCATCTGCCTCAGAGTATCTTGATAATATCTCATCAATATCACTGGGGGCTTTCCATCCAGGCTTTAGTTTTACCGGTGGTGTGTTACATATAAAACAACTTTTTATAACAGCCCCAGAAAGAGTTTTATAATTTGTTATTTAAAACGTAATACATTTTCATTGTAGAAATTTTAGAAAATAGAAAAATCCTAAGAAAATTACTTGCCATTGCTGAGAAATAACCACTGCTTTCACAGAACATTTTATAAATGCTTATGATTTCTAGTTGTTTTCCCTTTTTTGTTGTTGTCCTTTGCATAAGGGACTATGTTTCTTTGACTTCTTTTCCCTTGTAATGATTTAGATATATCTATTTATGGTTATCTTTAAATTAAAAATATTTAACTTATTTTCTCTAATTATCCATATTAAGAATGAAAGGGCTTCCCTGGTGGCGCAGTGGTTGAGTGTTCTGCCTGCCGATGCAGGGGACACGGGTTCGTGCCCCAGTCCGGGAAGATCCCACATGCCGTGGAGCAGCTGGGCCCGTGAGCCATGGCCGCTGAGCCTGCGCATCCGGAACCTGTGCTCCGCAATGGGAGAGGCCACAACAGTGAGAGGCCCGTGTACCAAACACACACCAAAAAAAAAAAAAAAAAAGAATGAAATTGGATGTTCCATTCGATATGGAATTCAGTGTACTTTTACTTCCTCCTTCCTCTTGTCCCCAGTTACCAGTTACTACAGCCTGATTTCATATCCCTTTTGCATTATTTCTATATGTAACTTTTATTTTACCAATTAATTTTGACACTTGTACTAAATATAACTAAATCAACAACAGTTACTTGGACACACATCATCACTTTTTTCTACACCATATCTTTCCCATTTTTGGGGCTTTTGACCTTGATACAGCTGCTATCTAGCTGTGTAGGATCTTTGGACATTTTTCCAGGAAGGGCATGCGAGGGGTATGTCTACATCATGAACTATTACGTGTCTGAGAATATCTTTCTATGTTCTCGTCCACATTCATGGCTTTGCATGTGAATGACAACTTGGGTCATAATCTGTAGACCCCGTAAGGCCTCCTACCACTGACTTGTGGCTTGGAGTTGATGAGAAGCCCAAGGTTAGCTTTACTGTATTCTTTTGTAAGAAACCTGTTTTTGTTTTCACCTGGATGCTTATGAGGTTTTTTTCTTTGCAATGAAAACTTGTCAAGTCACGATGGAAGTTAATGCCTTCAATCTTAAGGACACATCTTTTTTCAGCTTCAGAAAGTTCTCTTGAATTACTTCATCGATGACTGCGTCAACCTTAGTCTGCTTTCTTCTTCTGCAATTATTATTATCTGTGTATTGGACCACTTAATTCTGTTTTTCAGAATTTTCTCCTCTGTATTTTTATCTTTGCGTCCTTTTGAGCTCTACGAGATATTTCCCAGGTCATTAAAAAAAAAAAATCACTGATTTGACCTACTGTTACATCTAATCTGTTACTCATTGGTCCATTACGAATTCAAAATTAGGTGCCATATTTTTCATGTCCTTGCAGTTGTTTCTTTACTAATAGCTCCCTGATGTGGTTTCACAGATGCAATGTCAGCTTCAGTCTCAAGGACACGAATTAGAGATAATTCTACATCTTCTCCCATTTCGTAGAAGTAGAGACAGTCATTGAAATTCCTCACAAATATTCTCATATAATATTGGGTTGGCCAAAAAGTTCATTCCGGTTTTTCTGTAACATCTTACAGAAAACCCCGAACTAACTTTTTGGCCAATCCAATAGATCTTTCATGTGGCCAGTAATTTCTTGCATCATCATCTTTACAGACGAAGATCTACTTTGTAGGGTATGATGGAGAGTTAAGATAGGCTCCGTCAGAGACCGTGTGGCCCTGTTCAATATTTTTGGCCCAGATAAAGATAGAAAGGGAAAAGTTTAAATATTGGCTTTAAATATCTGAGGAATCTGTTCGGTAGAAGCAGGAGACAGAGCAAGTACAGCAAAGGGTTTTATCTCTGGGACAGAAGCTTTTTCTTTTCTTCCCTTGATTGCGAGGCACCCATGCCATGCCAGGAGTAAGAGCTGACGGAGTTCATCATTCAGTGTGGCCCTGACTGGTGTCCTTTCTTGAGGTGTAGACAGGATCCAGATGGACCTTCCCTAACCCTACTGCCACATGGCCAGCTCTCACCTACATACCCTGGCCTTCCAAGGTGTGATTCTGCTTCTGACAATCCCCTCGCCTCCTGGAGGGGTGGATGCTGTTCTGGGGGGGATGCGTCCCATCTGAACATTCACTGGCAGAAATTCTTCAGAGCCTCTAGTACTGATACAAGTTTAGAAATAGTTTCATGTTCCACTGATCACTCATCTCAATGAGCATCCACGGGCAGATGGGAGAAAGGAGGAGTGAAAGTGGTATGCTCACGTCTCCCTGCATTTTCCTATTGACATTTTCTACATTACGGGTGACCCGTGTAACACTCCCTCACCACCCCCCACCAACGCCCTTAAGTTTCTCCAGGAACTGCATTCTCAGTTCTCCCTATGGAATCCCCAGTGAAGTGTCAGCAAGTACCTTTGCATGCTCAGAGTGGACTGGTTTCCCCCGGTAGATGTCTGAGCCTTACCTGGCCAGTATGCCTCAGAACTGCATACTCAACCCTCTCTCCAAGGTCTGCTGGGATTCCCAAAGAGAAAACTCAGTGCCAGTGTTCCTGTCCCTTCCATGATCTAAAGGCTTTGTCTCATAAAAAGTTGGAAATTCCTGGTTTTAACTCCTAGATGTAAACCAATCACATCAGAACTCTGTTCTTAAAAGGAGAAATGTAAGGGGATTCCAGAAACACCAAGGTCATTTTACCTCTTAATAGCTTCTCCAAGCCACACTGGTTCAGAAACAAAGATTTTATATTTTGATGAAACATTTCTTTTCTATCGAAAGTAAAATAAAAAAGAGAAAAAAGCCCTATAGGGTCCCATCTCCCCAGATTCCTCCCTAACCAAGGAATGAAATATTACAGAGATGGAGGTGCTCAAATCTAACTTTCTAGCTAGCCCAGAGACCATCCTTCCATATGGTGTCCCTGAGGGGGGCACCCCACCTGTGCTTGACTTTTCTTTTTTTTTGTTTGTTTTTTTGTTTTTGCGGTACGCGGGCCTCTCACTGTTGTGGCCTTTCCCGTTGCGGAGCACAGGCTCCGGACGCGCAGGCTCAGTGGCCATGGCTCATGGGCCCAGCCGCTCCGCGGCATGTGGGATCTTCCCGGACCGGGGCACGAACCCGTGTCCCCTGCATCGGCAGGCGGACTCTCAACCACTGCGCCACCAGGGAAGCCCTTGACTTTTCTTATACACAGGGCTCACTACTCCCTAAGGCAACTCCACACAGCCAGCTTTCTTTGGAGCAGTTTATTGCAAGGAGGTCCCTCCTTAAACCAAGTTGACATATGCCTGCCTGAAACCTCTCTGTTCATTGGTTTGACTGTTGGAAGCCACACAGAATAAGTCTCCCTCTTCTAGACAACAGTCCTTTCACGTATCTGCAGTCGGTTTCCAAATCTCCGAGACTTTGTGGTGATAAACCCAAAGATGGCTCCTCCAAGATGGCTCGTAACGATCCCCAGCTCCTGGTACCCATGGCCTCGTGAATTCGCCTCCCACACTGTCTCAGGATTGGCCTGTGTGACTGACAGAATGTAGGTGGTATGAGACTTCAGAGGCTAGGTCACAAAAGGCACTGTAACTTCTGCTTTCTTCTACTCTCATCATTTACCCTGGGGGGGAAGCTAGTTGCCAGGTCATCAGGAGAGGTCCATGTGGCAAGAAACTTGAGGTCTCCAGACAAGAATTATGTGAGTGAGCCCTTATCCAGCCCCCAGTCAAGCCTTCAGATGACAGTGCAGCCTTAGTTGATATCCTGACAGCAACCTCTATAAGAGACCCTGAACCAAAACCTCTCAGCTAAGCTGCTTTGGAATTCCTGACTCTCAGAACCTGTGTGAGACAAATGTTTACTGCTTTAAGCTGCTAAATTTTGGGGTAAGTTGTTACACAGCAAGCGATAACTAATATACACTCCAATTCCTATAAATGTTCTTTAAGTGAGAAAGTCTGTTGACTTTTTGTCTGACATTTTTTTTAGTGCCATTCTTATAATTGTCCACTACAGGGTAACACTGACAACAACAACTATTACAAAGACATTTACCAAATGCTTTAGGTTTACATGCAGCATCTAAGTTAATTCTTATAAAAGCCCTGTGACATAGCTCTGTGACTCTAACCATTTTACAGATGAGGAATACAGGTTTAGAAAGGTTTAGGGCCTTGCCCAAAGGCACAGAACTAGGAATGGGCAGAGGGGAAATCCAAAAACAGGTGGTGTGACCCCAGAGCCCACACCCTAAAGCTCTGGGCTATGGGGACAGAGGACAGCAGGAATCAATCTCCTATGATCTGATTTCTACAATAATATAACTCAATTCTCCATCAATTTGCTAGCAGTTCTAGAGCTTATATAAGCTTGTGGTCAACTAAAGCCTCTAGCTTTTCTCCACGTATATGATTGTCAGAATTGGCCTCATATCCTTCCTAATTAAATAGTTATTCTTAACCTAGATACTGTTAAATGTGTCACTGTTCAATTTAACCTGGTTGGTTGGCTTTGATCCATTGTTCTAGCTCAATACTTTTTCTTCCCCCCTTTTGAGTCTTTATTCTATCATCCAACGCTTCAGCTATCCTTCTGGGCTTTTGTCACCTCTAAAGTTGATAAATTTGACTTATATGTCTTTTTTCAAGTTGCTCATAAAAATCTCAACAGAAAAGGTGGACAAATCTTGCTGGCAAACCCTTGAGGCCCCCTCCCAGGTCATATGAATACATCAGCGACCACTTTTGGGGGATGTTCTGATTACAAACTTCCTGTCCTTCCCAAAAGTTCACTGGTGAATCTGTGTAGGGTATGCCTGGGGATTCACTCATTTAAGGGGGTCTCTACCATTGTTCCATCTTATTGATCAGCCACCTTTTTTTTTTTTTTTTTTTGCGGTACGCGGGCCTCTCACTGCTGTGGGCTCCCCCGTTGTGGAGCACAGGCTCCGGACGCGCAGGCCCAGTGGCCATGGCTCACAGGCCCAGCCGCTCCGTGGCATGTGGGATCCTCCTGGACCGGGGCATGAACCCATGTCCCCTGCATCGGCAGGCGGACTCTCAACCACTGCGCCACCAGGGAAGCCCGATCAGCCACCTTTTTAACTCCCGTTTCTCCATTTTGTACTACTGAATACTTTGATCTGGTCCTGTGCCTTGCTGAAATCAAACTGCGTTACCTTGATAACATTGTCCTAGCTGCATTTTCCTCATCAATCTATAACACTAAAAAGGAAATAAAGTTAGTCTGCTATAACTCATTTTTGATGGATTCATTGAGAGGCCCAAGAATTCATTCTCTATCCCCTGTAATAGTTAGATCTGGAGTTTTTCTGAGAGTATCATCAAGTTTTCCCATCTATAGTCTAAAGAATCTTAAGGTGTTAACTTATTTAAAGTCAGAAACATCTTTGTCTTTTTTCTTTCACTGAGCAATTTTTACATTTCCTACTACTTCTTAAAAATTCCCAACAGGGATGGAAAGGTTTTTGCTACTAGAGTCCTCAGTATACAGAAGTGTAATTCATCTGTACCCCTGAAAATAAATTCATTTATGGCCTTAGGTGGTCTTACTAGGATCCTCATTTGCCTTTCTATTTCTTATTTGCTATGTTTTATCTTCTATAGTTAAAATTTTAGCCAGCAGTAGTCTTTTCTTGGTTCTGCACTAACCTCATTCCAGCTGCCCCAAGGAACGGACATATTTCTTCCTTCTTTACCTGTCTGTTCCCAAGTATAGGGTTAAAAAGTCATTTTCTTGTGTGGCCAATAGCCATGTGGGCAAGCCTCTGTTTCTCATGTCCTTCAGTTTTCCTGACATTCTCGTGAACACCTGCCAGCGCCCAGAGTAACACCTGGCACCCAGAAGGCACCAACGTGCTTGTTCACTTAACAAAGTGTCATTCAGTACTGTTCTTTGCATCTCTTGGGGCATGTCTCTCTTTTGATCTTCTCTGCACCACTTATTAAATGGTACCGCAGAGACCTCCCTCTGCAGATGCACTCGGGTCTTCTTCAAATGTTTACTCTTCGTCTTTATCATGCACCCTCTGACTATAAACTCGGAACCATTATGAGCCTTCCAACCTCCCCAGGCCATATTCCTTTTTAGAATCCTACTCATGGAGTCACATTTGGTTTTCCTCTGAATTTTTGGAGACTCTGCTTTTCTGAAGTTGAACTATGCCTAGTGTTTCCTTCTTTCATGTTAGAAACTTTAAAATGACACAGAGACACACCAGCCTGTTATCCTTTCTGGTCAAGGCTGCATTCAAAGAAGCAGGTGTCCCTGTCTTCTCTACTTTCTGAGTGATATGACAGCCAACAGGTGTGTAAAGAAATTTTCAGCTGTCCAATCTGTGGCACATTGAGACTTCCAGAAAATGTACCAATCTGACATTTGCTGTTAAACCACATTCTATCCTTATGACTACTTTGGAATCAGGATCCATGCAGTGTTAATTACTTGGATAAACCATCTACCCATAGAATTGACCCATGATGATATTACTTTTGGTATTCCCTTTTTTTTTTTTGCGGTACGCGGGCCTCTCACTGTTGTGGCCTCTCCCGTTGTGGAGCACAGGCTCGGGATGCGCAGGCTCAGCGGCCATGGCTCACGGGCCCAGCCGCTCCGCGGCATGTGGGATCTTCCCGGACCGGGGCACGAGCCCGTGTCCCCTGCATCGGCAGGCGGACTCTCAATCACTGCGCCACCAGGGAAGCCTGGTATTCCCTTTTTTTTTAACCTTGAATTAAACATCCATGTCTCTGTTGAGCTCATGCTCAACAATTTAGGGCTGCGTGGCAAATATTTCTCCACTTCCAAACAGCACCCAGATTTTATTTTGGGGAATTACTTTTTCCACCATGGGTTTGTACTGGTTTATGGCCACAGTCAGACACCTACCGTCCCTCACAGAATTTGAACCTTGAGAAGACACAGAGATAATGAGGGTGGAGTTCATGCATTACAATGGCAGTGTGTTGAACACAGTTCTGTCCTGAGATGCCTGGCTCCCTGGAGGCACCTTTCCAAGCATGATTCTCTAGCTTTCTTGCAGATTTTGTGGGCTGTCAACGGCCTTCCAACAAGGCTGCTTTTGTTTAAGGTAGCCAGAATTGATTGCTGCAACCCCAAAAGCCTAGCTGATATACTCCAGGACAAGGCATATTCTCCAATCACTTATTCCAATGACGTTCTTCCCACCAAGTCTCCAATGCCCACAGCATCATGGAATCACCCATTCAATTCACCAGACTCATCCATTTATTTGTTTTTCAGAAACAGTTCCCTAACAAGCCCACATGGCATAAACCGGATTAAAATTTCAAGTTGAATTTATTCGTTGCCCCCAAAGAGAGCTCTGAGACTACAGTTACCAGAAGTTTTAAGTATTGTTGATAGTAATGCTGTATTCTGCATTATTCTTGTTCTTTGCTAAGCTCTCCCTTCCTAAATTGTTATAACTTCATGGCCTCCTTTAAGGTTTTGAGAAATTTAAAAATAAATTCAATATTGTAACTGAGAATTAAAAATCAGCTCAAAGGGGCTTAGTGCTGCTTAATTTTCAAACTACACTTGCCACCCTCTCCGCAGCATCTGGCTTTATATTTTTACTGGAATCTTTATCTTTCTCACCCCCAAATTTCTGTTTAAGGACATACTGATTAGCTGGGGGGCTCTTTTGCCAAACACGTGCTTACTCCCCTGTTTACACGTGCTATAGTCCATCTCTTGATGAAATCTTTATAGGCGATGGTCATATATATACACACACACACACACACACACACACACACACACACACACACACACAAGTATATATGAGAAAGACCAGACACCTGCTAATTAGCTACACCAGGATCAACACTGTACCCTTCAACAGGATGTAACAGTTCACAACTGTGTTGCTTCCTCCTGGAATTGAGGACTCTTAGGGTCTTCTACTCTTCAGGTGGTATCACGGTGATGCTATTTGAAAGGCAAAAGCTCACATAACTAGTCTCTTAATTAACCTGTCCTGAATATATTTTTCCTAGCCTTCCAAGTCAGAAGTCATTGCTTTCTACTACCCACTGGAGTGTAGCTGTCCTGCATGTACCCACTTGTGAGATGCTTTTTGTGAATGGGGAAGGTCTATATTTGCCTCTGGGCAACGCAGCAGAAATGTCCTCTGTAGACCTAGACAGTGAAACCACGAACACTCTGATCTATTGCTCCTTATGGGAAGGAGGGCCTGGGGAACAGGGCAGGGTGTTTTACCTCCTTTGATCCTGGTTTGGGCACCTCTAGGGTGCACTCCTCCTAGTGGTACCAGGCCCCGACCACAAGTCACTTATATAGTCTCTCAAAGACAGCTGAGCAAATCCCACCCAGATTCTTACAACTACACCTCCTGCCTTTCTTTTGTCTTCCTTGTTTTAATAACTTTTGAAATTTCCAAAAGCAACATATGTTCAAGGCAGAAAACTTGAGAGAATAGAAAAGCACAAAGAAAGAAAAAAAAAAACTAAGTCACTTGCAAGCCCACCACTTATAGATAACCACTGCTGGCCCATCACTCAGGGATCACCAGTATAAGCACTTTGGAGTATAACCTTTGTCTTTATTCTGTCCCCAACAGGAATAAATGATGCTATCATGAACATTTCCCCAACTCAGTAACATTATAGTACAAGGTAATCTTCAATAGCTGAAGTTTTCCACTGATACACATTTTCTTTAACCAATCTCCTCTTGTTGGACACTGTGATAGCTTCCCAGTAACTCACTACTGTAAATAACACAGAACTGAATACTCTTCTACACAGACCTTTGTTCCAGCACATTTATGATTATTTTCCTGGGAGCAGAATTGGTGTGACAAAGGAATGCTCATTTCTAAGACTTCTGAGGCATATTGTCAACCTGCATTCCAGGACATTTGTAACAATTTATGCCCCAGTGAGGAGATGAACGCTCCTAACCTTCCCAACACTGGATATTACCTTCCCTTTCCCTCCTTGCCAATTTCATGGAGGCTTATGGAAGCCTCTCATATAAATTTCCATTTCCTTGATTACATATGATGTTGCATGTTTTTTTCATATTATTATTAGCATTTGTGTTTCAGCTTTGGTGAATTAGCTGCTTATATCTTTTGTCCATTTTTGTACTGATATGTTCTTTCCTGTTTGTTTGTAAGAGCTCCTTAAAATGATAGGAATGATAACTTGGTATCCTGTTATATACATATATATATATATATATATATGTATAGACAATAATCTGTGGTTTGCGTCTTCATTTTGCTTGTGCAGAAATCACCTCAGTGTTATGATTAGAGGCCTTCCCTTCCTTAAGATTATGCAAATATTTACCTATATTTCCTTCTACTATTTCATCGTCTACATTTAACCCCAAACAATCCATCATTTATTTTACATTTATTTATAGTGTGTACTTTATTGTTTTCTAAACAGCCAACCAATTTTCCCAACACCATTTATTGAATAGCTCATCATTTCCCTATTGATTTGAAATGTTATCTCTATCATAACTATACTTATTTTTTGGTCTTTCTGTTTAGTTCTACTGAGATTCTATTTCTCTACCAGTACCAAACCACTTTATTTACTGTAACCCCGTAACACGGTTTCATACCTGGCAGTACAAATTTGTCGTTCTCCTTGCCCCCATGACACATTATTAAAAAAGAAAACTGTTAGATATTCTCATCTGTTTATTTTTTCCAGTTGAACTTTAGAATCATTGTCAAGTTCCCTCCCTGATACCCAAATATTTTGGAGACTGACATTAGAAATTAACTTAGAGATAACTGGATAATATGACGTTTTCCTAGTCACAAACATGCTATGCTTTTCCATTTATTCAAATCTCCTTTGTGTGTCTTGCAGTCTAGTTCTATGGAACTCTGCACACAACGACCATCGCTGCTGTGTAATGCCCTTGGCTTGGTGTGAACCGTCCCTGATAGGATCTGCAAAGGCCTCCAGCCTCGCTGGCCTGCTGTAGCCCTGTGCGCAGGAAGATGCAAGGGTGTGCCAAGGCTGGAAGGATGGCATCATGAAACACTGAGGTGGCAGCCTGGGTCCTAGTGGTGGCTTGGACACCCACTCTTCATGACTTTGGCCAAGTCACTTCCTTCCCTGGGTCTCAGTTTATTCCTCTGTAAAATCGGTTCCCAAGGTTCCCTTCATGTTAAAATTCTGATTCTATCAAAAGTGAGATGGTGGATGAGAGAGCCCTTTGAGGAGGATGGAGTCTCACAGAAATGAAAAGGTAATGTCTGTTAATGATGGTATGCTTAGATGCTGAAGGAGTAAGGAAGACAAGGTGATTATTTAAATGCAGCTAGTTTGGTCTGAGGAAGCTTGCTGGAGAAAGTGAGCTTGCACGTGGGATCTTCAGAAGGGCAGAGCACATATGTGCAATCAGTTCCCTGATGCAGAACACATGTGCAGAGGCGCAGAGGCGAGAGGCAGGCGAGCGGGTGGGGGAGGCACATTCGATCTGCTCGGGTGGGTCTGGGGAGCGAAACCACAGTGGCCAGAATTTGAGCAAGTTTTCATACGTCTGTTTCTTTTAGCTCAGTCTTGGGTGGCCGTTCTACAGAATTCACCCACTCTCTACATAGAGGGGCCTAGTCCAGAAAGTCCAGCCCGGTCCTAAGACTTCCTTGGTCTAAAGATGGTCAAAGAATCCAGGTAAATTAAGTTAGGGGTCTTGGCCTTGAATCAGACCTTTCCAGGCATTGAGAGGGCGTGGGGAACACAGAGTGAGATGATCTTTCCCAGCTTGGGGGACAGGACGGGGCCTGGAGATCGTTTGTGGGGTCCCCAGACGGGGAGGCGTGGGCAGGAGCTGCCCCTCCAGTCCACACCCAGGCCCCAGAGCGAGGCTCAGACAGGCAGTGCCCCCAGAGCTCTGCCAGGGCACCCGCGTCCTGGTGCTCGGCACCTCTCCGGGCAGGTGAGCTGCTGGAGAGGCGGGCGTTGGAATGCTGCTTCCAGGCACCCTGGCATCGCTCAACCTGGTGTTTCACACACCCATTCCTTAACCTCATTCTCAGCCCATTTCATTCCTTTTCCCACGCAGTGTTTACCGAGGTCTCTCATCCCCACCAGACGAAGCACGAGACCAGCGTTCCCGGGGCACGTTCCCTCAACCAGGCGAGCCGCCAGAGCACAGAGCACAGGTCGCCACCCTATCGACTGCAATACCCAGCCACCCACTCAGGGGTGACAGACCCCAATCTCCACCTCGGGGGTGACTCATGTTCTCAAGGACACACTGTCAAGTGAGGTCTGAGAAGGAGGGGTTCTTCCTTTGGGGTTTGCAAATAATAATTTTAAAAACCTCATAGGAAAAGGAAGATGAACTCTGGTGGCTTTGCTGTCTGTTTACACAGCAGGGGACAGCAGTCAGGGGACACGCGGGAACCTGAGCAGCATATTATCATCACTGTGTCTGCCATGTGGCATCTAGCTGTAAGTTCTCTTCTGTAGTCTAGGACCTCACTGCTCAGTGTGGTCGGTCCGCAGACCAGCAGCACTGACACCACCCAGGGGCTTGTCAGAATGCAGAGTGTCAGGCCCCACCCCGGAGCCGCCGAATCAGAATCTGCATTTTAACCCGACCTCCCCGTCCCCCACAGAGGGTTGTGTACACACTGCAGTTTGCTAAGTGCTGCTTTGGTCCAGCACTTCTCAATCTTGGCCACACATTGGAACCACCTTGCAAAAGTACCTAAGCCTGGGTCCAGCCCCAGAGATGACAACTTAATTGTTCTAGGGTGCAGCTGGGACAATGGGATTTTTTTTTAAGATTCCCCAAGTGATTCTAATCTGCAGTAAAGTTTGGGAACCACTGGTCTAGTATACATAAATATATTAAAAGAAAAAAATTAAGAAATTCCTTCTGGAATTCCTGGACTATAAACAGAACCACAGAAAACTTTGCAAACAACTAAGCAAAATTCACTGAGAAGAAACTGGACATATAACCACTGATGTGATGGGCCTTTGCTATATGGTGTCAATAAATGATGTCCTTAAGGAAGAGAAAAATAAAAACAAGGTTGAATCATATTCTTTGGTGAGGTTAAAAGGTAACACTTCCTCTCTCCCATCTTCTGACTAATAAAAGAAAACCCTCCTCATACAACAATTTCCAAACCACGGCAAGTGGGAATATTTTTATGCTCCTGTCTTATTAGAACATTTTTACTTCTGCATTGCAAATTTCGGGTCTGATAACGCATTCTGCACTACGGTCCCATAAGCACAGTGGAAGTTCTTGTGTTCACTGGCAGAATACAGAGTATCCTTTTACTCACATACTCCTTTAATGTAGTTGGACATCAATCTTTCTAGCCTAGAAAGGAGGTTTTATTTCATTGCCAGGGAACAGAACTTCCAAAAAACACAAATGTCTTTCAGCATCATGTTGGGTAAATAATCAAGGGGGTATGAATTGGTCTCTCTCTGACTTCCTGCCTTATTTTGCTTTAAACTCATAGGTGAGCTATGAAAAGACATCTGCCCTCGTGTTCCAGCCACCTAGGCAGGAAGGACATCAGCCCCAAAGCCAAGTCTCAGCTTACAGGGCTTCCTGCACTTTGCACATTTATCTGGCCCTGGAGCCAGCACAACAAGGTGTAGACATATCTGTGGACCACTCAGCGTCTTTCCTTTCAATTCAAGCCATTCATAAAAGTGACTCAGGAAAATATAAAGTGACTCCTGGCTTGGGTTTCCCAAATCACATCAGGTTTGACATACAACATGACCATATTCAGTGGGAACTGACAGTGGAAAAAACGGTCAGTATTCAGTATTTCAAGCCCAGGGGCAGCACAGAGTTCACCCACCTACCCACCCACTTTTTAAAATTTTTTTTTGAGGTACGCGGGCCTCTCACTGTTGTGGCCTCTCCCGTTGCGGAGCACAGGCTCCGGACGCGCAGGCTCAGCGGCCATGGCTCATGGGCCCAGCCGCTCCACGGCATGTGGGATCCTCCTGGACCGGGGCACGAACCCGCGTCCCCTGCATCAACAGGCGGACTTCCAACCACTGCGCCACCAGGGAAGCCCCACCCACCCACTTTTAACTCCTAAAGAAGGCACTGTTAGCTCCCATGCCCCACCAGAAACCCAGCACGTTCTCTGAGAGCCGGGCTGAGGACCAGGACCTGAGCTGCTGGCTGGTGCTTCCCTCAGGCTATTCAGCCCCAGGTGTGCAGTGTCAGCAACGGTGCTGGAATGGGGTCCCCCAGGGCAAACCCACGTTGAGGAAGGCAACAATTAGGTGTCAGGAGGTTGGCCAGGACCAGCAGCTTACAGTGTTCAGGGGACCCACAACCTTCCAGACCAGACCAAACTTTCCAGTGTGGCACGGTCTAGAAGTCACTCCACCACGCATGTGCAGAGGAGAACTGCTCCAGTCTAGAGGGCCCCGCCAAAGCCCGCCTGTGCTTCTGGGAGTTTCCTCGGCCTGCGAAATGGCCTTTATGAAAGCTGGTTTTTAAAGACATTCATTCCCTTCATCTTCTTGAGAATTCACAAGGAACACAAGTGTATACTGTGAGAGGTCTCCCTCTCACCCTGCCCCAAGCCAGCCAGGCCCCCTTCCTGAAGACTGGCCTAACAAGGTCTTATGCCCATTACTGTTGGTACCACTTTCCTTCTCAGAAGCGCTCCGCTCTGATGAGTGAAAGGGTTTCTTTGCTCTCCTCTGACCCCCTAAGAAAAGGCTCGTATACATCTTCTGCGCCATGTGGAAGAGACCACGACTCTGTCAGTTTCCTACCCTCATCCCTTGGGAACTCCCAGGGCGCCAGTCCGCACAGCACGGACTACGAGCTCACACAGCCCAGGAAATGAGTTGCACAAGGTACATCTCCAGTGTCTCGGAGGTGAGATCTTCGATTCTACAATTTTTTAAAAGCAAATATTAACTGAGCTCTTTACCTGTACAGGAAAACTTAGTACGGAAGAGAAAAACCACAAGCAAGTCACGCCCTACCTTCAAGGATCTTATATTCGGGTGAGGTTACTACTCACACTCCAGTTTGTGCTGATACAAAGGAGAGAAAAACAAAGGTATCAAGAGGGATGAGAGGAAAGGAGGCAAGACTACAGACAAAACCTGGGTCTCAACACAATAAGGGATAGAGAAGGGGAAGAAGGGCAACAGAGCTTGTCTCCTACTGATGGGAGCCTTCCACAGCCACCATGGGCCATGACAGGTACTGGAATGTGGCACTTCCTTCTCCACACCCGGCCAAGGTGGGGAGAGGGGAGAGGGTTCTAGAGCAGTAATGAATGAGCTCCATCTTGGATCGTGGTCAGTTGAGCTGGGCTGTGCATCTGTTGAGGTCAGTCATCATGGACAAGATGAGTGGCTGCATGTGTCAGCCATGGTATTTCTCACCACCACCAGACAAGAAGGTATTTTTTTCCCATTTAGTAGACAACGAAACAGACTCAAGAGGTTAAGTGATTTGCCCAAGGTCGCTCTGCTGGTTGGCAGCACAGCCATGACTGGTTAATCAAGCCTGGGATTTTTTTTTTCCCCTTTTTTTTTAACTGTGCTAGCCTGTTTTGGTCACCTTGATGTTCCTTGGTATCCCTTTTGATGACTGAAATGATATCCCGTGTTTAACTTCAAAACCCCAGTTCCATTTCACAACGTTTCCACGTGTTGGGATAACAAGTTAGAACGGCACCCCCCCGGCATGGTTCTCAATCACCAACTGTGCTTCCAATTGCTCTGAAAAACAAAGATGTCTATCAAGTTATTCCCTGATAAACACAGCTTTACTTTTGGTGTGCATGCTAAATTCTACAGTAGTTCATTCCCAATGGTGAGAAGACGAATTCATTCTCATTTTAAAATGTAGCTTGGATCCCTCATAGGAACAAACTTCAGTTTGAAAACTATGTGTATGTATTTATCTTTAATATAGTCAAACTCAAACAGTAATGGATACGGATTGTGGTTCTTGTGCTTATATGCAGAGGAAAGAATGTACGCGATAAAACCACGAAATGCCCGTGTACCAATTAAACATGCATACACTCTAGTATCAAGTGACAACTCTCACTGCTAATGTTCTGAACAGTTTTCTTCAGCAATGTTTACTGTGCTCCTTCTGTGAGCCAGAGAGCAGACCACATGTGAGGAGAGAAGATGAATAAGGCCCACTCTCTCTCCTGGGCAGGTCCTGTGGGTCTGCTGGGCAAGTGACTATGGACACCTGAGCTGCTCCACGGCAGGGCCGTGGTGTGACATTATAGTCTCAAACTTCTCATTCTGCATCTGCAAAACTCTGCAGTGATTTGGAGTAGGGGTCTGAGTAGGCGAGATCTAGAAAATCCTCCTAGAAAGATCTCGGATCACCATGGGAGAGTCTGTCAGGCTTGCATGCCCAATCTCAGGTCACTTTGTAATCCATTTGCTGTAGTTCTAACGGCTTCTGACCTCTGTGTGTGTCTTCACTTGACTCCACAGCACTCACTGTGATATTCCAAGATCCTCCATATGAGGACACACCACACACCCCAAAAAGGATAATGCTAACAATACTGTAGTCAGCTTCCAAAACAAATCAACTAAAATGTATTCACCAGCCTCACACACTTATCAGTGTCACCATAATGATGTATTTAACGACGGTAAACAAATGCTGAGGAAGACCAGAGCTTTATAGCAAGAAGTGAACCTTAAGGATGAAGACAATGAGATCTAGAGAGGTGACTTCCCAAAGTCATGAGCAGAATCTAGGTCTCTGAACTTCTCATCCGGGACCAACTAATGTATAACTACGGCTCAAGTATAAGTTTGATTTTTCCTCCTTTTCCAAATGTATTTGTTTTCTATTGCGCTATGCCAAATTACCACAAACCTAGTGACTTTTAAAACAACACAAATTTATCATTTTATTGTTCTGGAGGTCCGAAGTCTGAAATGAGTCTTATGGGGCTAAAATCAAGGTGTCATCAGGGCTGGTTCCTTCTGAAGACTCTAGGGGGGAATCGTTTCCTTGCCTTTCCCAGCCTTAGAATCAGCCAGAACTAGTCTTTGACTAGACGCAGCATGACTTCAATCTCTGCTTCCCGCATCTCCTCTCCTGTTCTGACTTTGGGCCTCATGCCTTCCTCTTATAAGGGCCCTTTTGATTACATTGGGTCTGCCCAGATAATCCAAGACAAGCTCCCCATTTCAAGGCCCTTAATTTAATCAACCTGCAAAGTTCCTTTTTCCATGCAAGGTCACATATGCACAAGTTCTGGGGCTCAGGATGTGGACATCCTTGGAGGACCATTATTTAGCTACCACACCTAACAAAAATAATTCTATTTGTCCAGTAATCTGTTGTTTGCAGAAAAATATTTGCAAGTTTGATGGCCCTTCTAAAATGCAAAAATTGGTAGAGCAGGAGGAAAAGGAAACCTATACATATATATTTTTTTTCTTAATAAATTTTAAAAAATTTATTTATGGCTGCATTGGGTCTTCGTTGCTGCATGCGGGCTTTCTCTAGTTGCAGAGAGCAGGGGCTACTCTTCATTGCCGTGTGCAGGCTTCTCATTGAGATGGCTTCTCTTGTTGCAGAGCATGGGTTCTAGGCGCATGGGCTTCAGCAGTTGTGGCACGCGGGCTCAGTAGTTGTGGCTCGTGGGCTCCAGAGGGCAGGCTCAGTAGTTGTGGTGCACACACTTAGTTGCTCCGCAGCATGTGGGGTCTTCCCAGACAAGGGCTCGAACCCGTGTCCCCTGCATTGCCAGGCAGATCCTTAACCACTGCACCACCAGGGAAGTCCAAACCTACATTTTTTGCTTGTACAATTATAATCCGAGGGCCAACACAGTTATAAGTTCAATCAAATGACTATGTCCACAGGTACTATACAAACCTAAGCAAGTGTTCAATAGTTCAAAACTATAAATGAGAAATGTGGACCCCAATTCATAGTAACCTGAAAGACACAAACCTGAAAAACTTCCATCAAAATGAAAAAACAAAGCCCTAAAAAAAGGCCATCAAATGCATCACTGCCATTTACTTGTACACTTCTTTGGCCCCTCAGATGGTGAACTGAGCGCTAAAGGTTCTGTGTGGTCCAGTAATATGGACACAGGCTCTGCCCACCAGAGCAATCCTAAACCTTCCCCAGCACCTCTTACCATCTCAATACTTGGAGCTTTCCTGAAAAATATCTTGCTGCCATGAACATCATCGTAGCTAAGTCATACAAATCTACCCACGCTTATTTCCTTAGGATAAATTCTTAGAAGTGTTATTTCTG
The DNA here is from genome assembly GCF_963455315.2 of Globicephala melas. Lineage (NCBI taxonomy): Eukaryota > Metazoa > Chordata > Mammalia > Artiodactyla > Delphinidae > Globicephala > Globicephala melas. The sequence continues at coordinate 30,362,869 of NC_083325.1, read as the reverse complement.
GGTCATTGGGTAAGCAGGGCATTTTAAAGACTTACGATGAGCATTATGAAATTGCTCTCATACACGTGAGACTTACAACTTACACACTCAACGGTATGAGTCTCCAACCTTACCTATTTTGTACACCAATTTTTACCTTAGCTAATTTGATCAATGAAAATGATATCTTGAGTTAATCTACATTTCTTTGATGACTAGCAAGGCTGGATATCTTTTCTATGTTTATTGCCCACAGGTACTTATTATTTTGTGACTTATCCAAATAATTTGCTTGTTCTCTTACTGGTATATTAAAATTTTTGTTATTGGTTTGTAAGAGTACTTTATGTTTTAACGATTGGCAAATATTATCTATGACTTTTCTTTATAGTGTTCTTTCTGTGATATTCAGAAAATTACGATTTCTATATATCTATTTTCCTTTATGGTTTCTGTCTTCAGTGTTCTGATTAGTTCTCCTTTTGTGTAAGTCATAAATATTCACCTATATTTTCTTAGATAAACTTTTTGCTTCCATTTAAACAATTACTCTAGTCAGCTAGAACTTATTTTAGAATGTCATTAGGTTTTCCTATCTTTGTCTCTTTTTCAATGTTTAGCCTGTGACCCCAGAATCATTTATGACGTCATCCCCTCTTTCCCTAGGGATGTGAAATGCCACTTTGTATTATGTCAACCTGTTACATGTAATTGGCTCTCTTCTGGAACCTTCCACACTGGCTCATGAATATATCTATTCTTTTTTTAAAAAAAAAACATCTAATGCCTTTAAAAAAATTATTTGTTTATTTTATTTTTATTTTTGGCTGCGTCGGGTCTTATTGTGGTCCGTGGGATCTTCGTTGAGGCATGTAGGATCTTTTGTGGGGGTGCATGAGCTTCTCTCTAGTTGTGGCACGCGGGGTTTCTCTTCTCTAGCTGTGGTGCGCAGGCTCCAGGGCACGTGGGCTCTGTAGTTGTGGCATGCGGGTTCCAGAGCACGTGGGCTCTGTAGTTTGAGGCACGCAGGCTCTCTAGTTGAGGCACGGGAGCTCAGCAGTCGTGGCGCACGGGCTTAGTTGCCCCACGGCATGTGGGATCTTAGTTCCCTGACAAGGGATTGAACCTGCATCCTCTGCATTGGAAGGTGGATTCTTTACCACTGGACCACCAGGGAAGTCCCGAATGTATCTATTCTTGTGTCAGTGTCATAATGTTTTAATTAGTGCAGCTTTATATTAATTGTTAATACTTGATGGCACAAATCCCTCCACCTTTTAAATCAACATTTTCTTGTGCCTTATTCTTAAAGGTAAACTTTAGAATCATTTAGTCAAGTTGCCCCTTCCCCATTCTGATCCTGTGTAAAGACTATCTAGGACTGCCTTGGGTTTATAGAGTAATAATAGGCAGGACTAACAGTTCATATCATCGTGCTTTGCTCTGGAGGCATGGCTCTCTTTATTTAGTCAAATCAGTTACCTCAAAAGGAAAACTTTACGGTATCCTTCAAACAGATGCTGAGCACATCTTTTAAAGTTTATCCCTACAGAGTCTATAGTCTATGTTTCATAACTATTTTGAAGGTGACCTTCCCCAGCACACTTTTAATTGATTTTTAGGAAACCACTGATTATTTTCTTACTTGCACCCTACTAGATACTCTTAATACTTCTAACAGGCATTCTGGTGATTTGTGTGTTTTCCAGGTATATAACAATATAGTTTTTAAAGACAGCAATTTATCTCCTTTCCAACCAGTTTACTGGGCCCCCTCTGTCAGTCTTCTAGTCTAAGAGGCCTGGCTCTGACAGATCTCAGTGCTGCTGCTACAGCACACAGGAACCTCAGAAGCTCCCGCTGCTGGGGAAGTGTTGTTACCAAGCATCATCAGTGTTGCCTGGAGCTTAGCCCTGCTTTCCATTTGCTGCCATTATTTCTATTTTCCAAAACCTAGACTTTAAGACATACATTACTTCTCGAATCATCCATAACCCTCAGGCTCAAGCAAACGTCTATAGCTCCCTCCAAAATATGCTTCTGCTGGAACATTTCCTTGTTTCCACAGGTTCTTTTGCACAAAACTGTGGGAAATGACCTGTTTCAAGGGCCACGGACAAGAATTTTTGAGTCACAGGAATAAACCAAATACTTGCTATTAACAAATCCATGAAGGTACAGAATAAGGCAAAAATCTGAACCCTAACCTCAGACCTGACTCTGGTACAAATTTTTGCAGACGGGCAGACTGAGATCAAATCTCAGCCCTTTGTTACTAATTCTGACCTTGGGCGAGTCCCTGAAACCCTCTGGGCCTCAGTTTCCCCATGTGTCCATAGTGAGTGTTGTAAAGATGCAGGGGTAACGTAAAGCACAAATTCATTCATTTCTCCATTCGCTCACACAAATATCAAGTGCCTTCTACGCGGCCAGCATTGCGCTGGGCACAGGGAGCCGTTAATGAACTAGCCAGACAAGATCCCTGCACTCAAGGAACTTAGGGCGACTGGGGAAGGCAGGCAGATGATAAGTCAATAAACACATGAAATCATTACAGACAGCAGAGAGTGCTACGAAGGAAAGGAAGAGAGGTGTAATCGAGAGCTGCCGTCGGAGGTCACCATCCAGGGAAGAGCGCTCTGAGAAGGGGAAGCAGGTCTGAGACCCTCAGGACACAGACAAGCCAGTTATGGAAAAACTGCTGAGAGAGCATCCCAGGCAGAAGGGAGAGCAAGTGCAAAAGCCCCGAGATGGAGAAGGGTCTGACACCTCTGAGGAAAACAAAGGAGGCCAGAGACTTGGAGCACGGAGAGGAAAGAGGAAAGAGGCGTTTGCTGAAGAGGGAGGTTGGAGCTGCACGCGGCGGGGCCTCGTGGGGCAGGAGCGCCTTGGGTCTCTGGCTGCTGCTACTGCGGCGGCCAGTTCTTATAGCCGATGGTGACGTGGGAGATGCTGCATTGGGCTGAGGTTCAAACCAGAGCTCAAATACGTATTCAACTATCTTCATTTGCAAGAAAGCATACCAAGGAGATCTGGCCTAAGCAGGCTCATTTTCAGATTGCTAAGCATTTCTGTTTAATTCAACGAATCTCTGACGTCTGTACGAGACCGGACACCATGCACAAATCAAAGAAAAACATCAATTGCACCTACCATGTGGGAGGCACTGGAAATAAGGAGAAGCTGCACCTGCCGTCCCTGCAGACAAGGAGCTGAGCCCTGGAGCTCTTTCCCTTTGGGCACATGGCACTTCAGCCCTGCTGACTTCTGAGAAAGAGCTCAGGTGGAGAGGACGCTCTGGCTGATGGGCAGGAAGGAAGTGGGCTCCAGCTTTGGAAAGGTCAGTGTGGCCTGTAATCTGATGCTTGACATACAACCTCCACTGACAAGCTCCTCAGCCGTATTAGCTGGACCGGTAAGAATCATTTCAGAGGATCTGTATCACAGCTGTCCAGGCTGCTGGATGCTTTTGATCCTTCTATAAAGTCAACAATTCGCATCAAATGCACAAAATGGGTTATTTTCATAAGTGGTACTGCATTTATTTCCTGAGAGGTACCCTTGCATTGTTCTGCCTTGGAAATTGTTAGACATGAGAGGAAAAATAATTAAAAACAGCTTATTCCAGCATAAACTCTCAGCTCTGTCAATGGAAGAAAGCCAATGTGGTATTGTTAAAAGTAAAGACAACTGACTTCGGAGGCCGTTCCCAGGTTGTAGAACGGCAGCATTTCAAGAAGTTGTTGCAAATCAGTTGGTTAGATCTCAGGATCTAACCTGAAAAAAAATATTAAACCACAGGAAACAAGATATTATAAAGAGTGGGTAAGAGTGCTAAACCAGCTGGCCTTACCTATTGCACAACTCATCTCTCCAGTTCTGCTGAGTCTGCCAGTCCTAATGATACTGCTATGGGACAACGCCTTGGATTCCAATTTTCTGAGAATATGGATTTCCTATGCTGCTCAAACCCATCAGAAAGCAGGAAGGGGCCTCCTCCAGGGCCAGGGTGCTTGCTGTCTGCCCTGGCATGGGACTGGGGTGTCAGTGGGAAATGAGCTTTAGGGAGAGGTTGGCAACATGGTTGTAGGGGCTTAGAGCTATAAGGCACAGGTCTCAGAGTGAAGGGACAGTGAAGGGAGGGGCCTGGGAAAGGAGACGGCACAATAAGAGCCCTAGGCTAAGGGTTCTGGAACAGATGAGGGAGAGGAAAATAGAAGTGGGGAAGGGTTTTTTTCCCCCTCTTTCGCTTCCTTTTATCATGAAGATACGCAGAGGGGAGGGAGGAGGGACCCCACCACCCCCAATTAACTGACTGTAAAAAGGAGGCAGACGCAAAGGTGGGGAGGATGCTTTGCTTCCCCTCCTGGCTTTGGGTGGGGGAGGGAGAGGACTGGCGTGTGTGCATATAAGAATGTACATGAATCCAGTTTATAAAAAGTCCACACCTGCCAGTGTATAATTCTAGCCAATATTTGTTCAATTTTGTAGCTGACAAATACTTTCACATTTGTTTGATCTTCACTGCTACCGACAGGTATGCAAACCAAGGTTTAGTCTGTATTGGAGTCAGGATTCAAAGGCCCTTGCTCTTTTTCCGGCACCTGTGGTTTTCTACTCTGGCCTTATACTAGGATCTCCTGGGAAGACTGAACAAATACTAATGCTTGGACCTCACCCTCAGCCTCTGTGAATTAGGGTCTATGGGGGATCAGGACATCAGTGTCATTAAAACTCCCCAGGTAATTCTAATGTGCAGCCAATGGGCCCCAAATGTTAGTGTGAATATGGACCAGCAAGGAGTTAAAAATGTGGATTCCCCAGCTCCACCTCAAAGATTCGCGTTTGGCTTGTGTATCAATAGATGCATCCCTCGACTTCCAGGCACACAGGCTTGGTCTCCTCAGGCCACTGTATAGGTACGGCCATAGGCGTTACTTCAGGCAACGAAATGTGAGCACTGAAAAGTGACCCATAACTTGGTGAGAACATTCAGCTGTGGACACTTGACCTTACATCCCACAGGAGGTTTAACCTGAATCATTGGTTTCCCTGCAGAGTCACCCAGGGCCCACGGTGAACTTTTTATTTATTTGGCTGTGTCAGGTCTTAGTTGCAGTGCGCGGGCTCTTTGTTTCGGTGCACAGGCTTCTCTCTAGTTGTGGCGTGCAGGCTCCATAGCACGTGGGCTCTGTAGTTGTGGCACGTGCGCTCTCTAGTTGTGGTGCACGGGATTAGTTGCCCTGTGGCACGTGGGATCTTAGTTCCCCAACCAGGGATCGAACCGGTGTCCCCTGCACTGCAACCACTGGACCACCAGGGAAGTCTCCCACAAGACTTTAAATGGGTGAGAAAATTCTGCTGTTAAGGCAATGAAATTTTGTTACTACAGCATGACTTAACTTCTCCTGACTGAACCTGTTAGTCTAGAGTGAAGCCTGGGAATATTAATTTTTATAAGTCTCCCGCTGATTGTTATGCTAGCAGCCTGTGGCCTCCACTTTTAGAAGTAAACCCGATGCTATGTTAACTTGCTGTATTTCATGTCTTTATACAGAACTTGGTGTTACAGAGAGCTAGTGTTCATTTACTCATTCAACTTTTACTGTGCGCCCGCTGCGTCAGGCGTGGAGTTAAGCATTCACCTTATATAGAGAAGAACAAGACACTCCCTTGTCCTCAAGCATTACCACAGGAGAGAAGGCAGCAGGGGGGAAAAACCAAATATTTCCAATATTTCAAAACAAGAGGATGCGACAGAGGAGGGACGAATTAATCTTGCCCAAAGATGGTCAGAGAAGCTTTCTAAAGGAATAGATGTATGACTTAGATCTTAAAGGCCAAGTCCACATTCCCTTAGCAGAACATTGTTACAGGTACAGGTACACGAGAAAGCACTAGACACATGCGTTGGAGCAAGATACTGGGATAAGGCTGATGAGAGAGGAACCAAGGGGCTGGCTTTTAGGGGAAGACCCAGGATGGAGGGAAGTGATGTGAATGGGAACAAACGTGCTGCAAGGCCCTGGGGCTGTGTTGTCTAGTAGCAATTAACCTCAGCCGCTTGGGTGACTTGGCATTTTCTGAAGGTCACCTTTCGGGAAAAAAAGTGAAATGGATTTGAATATTTTATTTAACCCAATATGGTCAATATAGTGTCATTTCAACAGATGCCAAGTATTAACAGATATTAATACGATAGTACATAAAAAGAATAAGAAGTCTTCAAAACCTGGTGTTTATTGTATATTTTAACGTATGTCAACTTGGCTCCGTAGCCACTGGCAGCGGCTGTATCGGACAGCACAGTTCTAGACAGCTGCCAGAGGTTTCTAAAGACATCCTCTCTTCAAGGAGGATACACTGAGCATTGAGCGCTCATCCTCTTAAAGGCAAACCATGAACTGAGCATGCTCCATGTGCCAGATTTTTAATTATATAAGCCTTTGGAGACCAATACAAATATACTGATATTTAAAAATATTGACATTGTCAAAGCCTCTCCCCAAACAACATCCTGGTTCAGGGGATTCTATTTACTCATAAAGCTATACTATTTAAGCCAAGTTAAAAAAAAAAAAAAAGTCAGCCTGCAGCATTAATGGGCAAAAACATACCTGTGAAGAATTACTTTGACTTAATTAGCCAACACGAGTTTTTACAAGAATGACTATTTGCATAGCTCTGTAATACCAACACTCTTTACCAAGGTTGATCATTTTCACTTGAAATGTGACCAGTAGGAAGCAAGGCCCGCTCAGTGGACCTCCTTCCCTCAAGCACAGTGAAAACGGGCTGTCTGTGCCTCCCCCGCTGTGCCCTAATCACAGGTGCCCCTTGTCCTTCTAGGGGAGCCAACTGAGGGCATGAGTGGCACAAGGCACACCAAGGTGTACACGGGGAACGGGGGGCCTAGACTTCCCCTTGTTTCAGAATCCTCAACAAATATTACATTTCATTTGTTGAAAATGCTCTGGAGGCCGTATCCTTTTCCGTGGTTCACAGATGAGAGATCCTGGACCCTGAACCACTCAGGATCCTCCAAACACACGTTTTCAAGCCTCCTATTGTTGCTGAAGCTGATTTCAAGCTGAGAAGACTGTCCCTGGAGCAGAACACAGATTATTCACAGAATTCACTTCTCTAAGGAGCCTTCTTCAGGCCCTCGGGCAGAGGACGGCCTGCACCTGGCCCTTCCGGACAAGGATTTATTTATAATTCTGGTGGGCAGTCATTTACAAATTTTTTAAAAATTTTATATTGGAGTAGAGTTGATTAACAGTGTTGTGTTAGTTTCAGTGTACAGCAAAGTGATTTAGCTATACATATACATGTATCTATTCTTTTTCAAATTCTTTTCCCATTTAGGTTATTACAGAGTTTGGTGGGCATTTAACTCAAGTAAGGTTCGAAGTTTTACTCCTCACTTTTCCCAGTTAAAGGGCCCTGAGCGTGGGGACTGTCCCTTGCCCATCTCTGATGCCCAGCACAGCTGTCTGTAGTAAGCCCTCACAGTCATATGAATATTTTTTTTAAATGTTTAAAAAAGAAAGTCAAGTCAAATTCGGCCAAAGATCCCTTCAGTATAATATCCTCTTTCTCAAGCTAAAAGCCATTTAATCCCAATAGCTCACAATCCTCAATTAGGTATGTTCTCAGTTTCACTAGCTAATTATTTCTCCATCTTTATACATTTCTAACCTGTGCTTCCACTTAGATTCTGAAATCATTAGAATCAAAAGGGGAATTAGGACTGAACTCTTCTCTTCTAATAGCTATAAATAGTCCTCACACAGGATCACCAGCCTCTCCCTGAAGCCTTCACAGGAGGGAGAGCAACCCATTTGCACTTTATTTTAAACAACGGTGTCAAAGGCCTTCCATGTAGCGGGAATGTGAATCCCTCAAGCATGTGACTGTGCCGTGTCCACCTCCGTGCCTCTGCGGCCTGTGCCAGGTACCCCGTACAGGGAGCTGAGACCTTCGCCTTGCTCGTCTGCCCTCCGGTGCTTTGGCTTCTCATGGTGGTTCAGTTTCTCCAGCTTCTCTATGTCCCTCCTAAATCTCACTACTCAGAATAGAGCACAACATCCCACGTCTCCCATCACTGTCACCGAAGGGCCAGGCTGTGTTTCCTCTACGTTGGGTACCACAGTTCTAAAAGGAGAGCTTAATTTTGGGATCTTCTAAGTGGCAGGTTCTATAACACCACTTCCCAACAGGCTGAGTGGGGCTTCCTCTGACCTTTCCTTTAAGTTTCAAGGGCAAGCCCCTGAGCGTGGAGTTATATGGCTTACCCCGGCTCAGTCCTTTACAACTTTAAACTCAACTCGTGTCCTGGCTACCAACTGCTTCAGGCCATCTCCGCATTTCGAATACCATTTCTCACATGTATATCACTGCTTTCACTATCTTTGAAAAGATTTATGTGACCAATACACAGACCTTACTCTGCACCTTGCCCTGTTTGAGCACTTTACAAGGTCATCTCTTTAAACCTCACAATGACCCTATGAAGGACGCTCTGTTGTTACCTCTACTTTACCGATGGGGAAACTGAGGCACAGAAAAGTTAACTTGCCCGGGATCACAGTCCCCAAAGGGCACAGTTAAGACCTGAATCCAGGCTGACTCTAGATTCTACTGTAACTACTGTGCTATCAGCCTTATGATTTTTATTTTTAGGCACCTTTTCATCAAGCCACACTTAAGTAGGTGAAAAGGCATAATTCCCTCACCTGCTAATGAGAAGCTGAAATCAAGTGAAACTGAAGCTCTAAGAATAACTGAGAATTTCTAACTACTTCCACTGGATATACACCCAAGGCAGCTAGCAAATGGGGCCATCACACATGACAAAGCTAAAGAGTGGGAGGGCTGTGTTATCACCCACATGGACTTCGTGACCTTGGAGTTCTCTAGATTTAACCCCTTGTGTTTCAAAAGCCGAGTTACAACCACCTTAGGTAAATCTAGGAAAAGATTCCCTCAGGAAGCACCTTTCTGTGACTAGATCTATGCAAACATTTACAATGATAATAATCTATACACCTCAGAACAAAGTCCACGCACGGTCTTCCTCAGCTGGCTACCGCTTTCTTCCAGCCTCACCTCCACACACCTGCAAGCACGTCCTCTCCCCAAAAGTCTGCCTGCCTAACTCCATCTCAGCCTCCAAAACTCAGTTCAAAAGTCACTTTCTGTGAGACGCCTTCCCTGATGCCTCCCAAAGAACAACTTTAGGTTCCCTCTCTCCCTCGGCACCTTGTGCAGCCACCCAACAGCACATGTGCCACCCGCGGGTGTGTTAGCCAGACAGTTCTGCCCTGAGATGCTGAGATTCTCAAGGGCAGGAACGATGTCTTAGTTGTTCCCCTGGGACTCAGCATATCCTAGGATTGAGTCAGTCTTCGCTGAATGGAAGAATAAGTGTATAAAGGAAGATTCCACAGTTTTGTGTTAAGAAGAATATAAAATTAAAAGAAGCTTATATATGTATACATATATGCTCACACATGAGCACTCACATGTGCACATGCATATATATACATATACATGCCCATGCTTCGCTTTAAGATGTAGGTCTAATTTTTAGTGGAAAAGAGGATTAAAAACCCAAGAAAGTTGGTCCTAGTTTGTCTTGTGGAAGGTAGAAAAAAAGAGAACTAGAGAGTTATTTAATGCTAGGTGTTGGTAAATGTTCCCTCAAGTAATATCTGTGGTTTGAATGAGATACACGTGTATCTCTGTGTGTGTATTTCTCAAGCCTAGTGATGAAGTGCTTACAACAATGCTGTTACCTGGGTTCAAAGCCCAGTTCTGTCGCTTTCTATGTGATCTTGGGCAAGTTACTTAACTTCTCTGTGCCTCCGTTTTGCCAACTGTAAAATGGGGCTAATAATAGTACCTTCTTCCTAGAGTTCTAGGAATTAAATGCGGATATATAGAAAAGTATCCAGCATACAGTGAGAGTTCTATAAGTGTTAGGTCACATTACTACGTGAACTCTGTTGTGACCGATAAAATACAAATTTACTTCGAAGTGTTCCTGAGTTCTCACTGCAACTTTCATATATTAATTAATTTAGTATTAAAGGCACAACTGGGCTTCCCTGGTGGCGCAGCGGTTGAGAGTCCGCCTGCCGATGCAGGGGACACGGGTTTGTGCCCCGGTCCGGGAAGATCCCACATGCCGCGGAGTGGCTGGGCCCGTGAGCCATGGCCGCTGAGCCTGCGCGTCTGGAGCCTGTGCTCCGCAACGGGAGAGGCCACAACAGTGAGAGGCCCGCGTACCGCAAAAAAAAAAAAAAAAAAGGGCACAACTACTATCTATGAAGTGTCACATACTTTTGACGTTCAAATTAGGTTTTTGGGAAGCACCGACCTAGGGTTAAATCCTTAGGAAATTGCCTACAACAACTATGATGTGGTTATCATCTGGTTAGATGTGCATCTAGGTTTCTAGAACCTTTCGCTGTGCTGGGCTGTGGTTATTTAACAGGATATCAGGTGGAAAGCCTGCTAGACCCAGACTTTTTTTTTTTTTTTAACATCTTTATTGGGGTATAATTACTTTACAATGGTGTGTTAGTTTCTGCTTTATAACAAAGTGAATCAGTCATACATAAACACATGTTCCCATATGTCTTCCCTCTTGCGTCTCCCTCCCTCCCACCCTCCCTATAGACCCAGACTTTTATAGAGGCTCCTGTGGGTGGTTACATGATTCATGATTGTATTTCCATTTGTCACGCCCCAGAGCACCAGGAAGATTCATTAGTGCCAGATTTCCTAGTAAGAGCTAACATTTTTCACTTTCAAGATTCAAAAAATGCCTTCCTAGACCTACTGTGTAAGGCAGGGAGAGATGTTTATTATATCCCAAGCCCCCAGTAGTCAGGACAAAAAGGGCCAGAAAGAGAGCTTCCTAGGCGGGCTGCTGAACGACAACTGAGAAGAAAAGCAGCCTTCTTCTGAACCTAGCTCCATGGCACGAGTCAAACTGAGCCCTCCCTTCTATTTCATCTTACCCATTTTCCCCCTTGTTTAGTGCTAGCATGTTTTGGTATTTCAGAAACATTTTAGCCAGTGCAGCCTAGTGATTAAATGGTCAAACATATGAAATCACCTTCTGTTACACATTCTGATAAGAAAGTTGCACAATAACTTTCTAGACAGGAAACGAAGAAGAGAGATGCAGAATGAAACTGTAAGTCAAAGTTACTGAGGCTGCTAGGAGGACATCTGAACCCGGCTCCGTCAAAACAGCTAAAGGTCCCTTCATTAGTAAATAACCAGACACCCAGGCTGTTCCCCAAACTCAGAGGCAGGAGGTTTGGGTCAGGCTCTCAGAAAACAAAGCTGATGCCTTACCCAAAAGCTTCCGTGTTCATCATTTCGTCATAGCAAGGCTAACAAGAAAGAGGAGGTTTTGAGGTGATGGCCCAAGTTCTGAGGTTTTGGGTTGTCTTTACCAAGCTTCCAGGTGAATGCTAGAAAGTCAGTCCTGGAACACAAACAATTTCACAGACTCCCAGAAACCGGCTCTGTCCAGCGAAGCAGCAAGAACTCCAGGGACGGGGAGGGGCTGTTGTCTTACGGAGAAAACCCCTCAGCCTACAAGGGTGTGTACCACTCAACTTCTTCCCATCGGGCCTTAGCAAAATGTGGTTGAGGACCAGAAGTGCTGATCTGGGCCACATGATGACGGGGGCCCAGAAATCTGCATTTTAACACAGTCAGCGGGATGACTATTCTGCACATTGAAACACGAGAACCACTGCCTTAGAACTGAACTGCAGGGGATAAAAGCACCCATAAAGATACAGGTCTGGCATCATGACGTGTGCATCACCAATAATACAGTAAGAGGCGTAGCAGCAGAGTACCTACGTGTGTGTGCACACAGCTCCAAGTGTTTCACGTGTAATCTTTGAACCCTCACAACAACCCGAAGAGCAGGTCCTATTACTCCTATTTCGTAGATAAGGAAGCTGAGGTACAGAGAGGTTAGGTGATTTGCTTAAGGTCCCACAGCTAGTAAGTGGCAGAGGGAGAATCTGAACTCTGTCCAGTTCCAGAGTTTTCACATTCTAGAGACTGACTCTAGGGCTGGGGGCCTGGAAAAGCCCAGCCTCTCTGTTGAAAACCAGAGATAAAACTGGATCAGGGGCTTCCCTGGTGGCGCAGTGCTTAAGAATCTGCCTGCCAATGCAGGAGATCGGCAGCCCTTGTCCGGGAAGAACCCACATGCCACAGAGCAGCTAAGCCCATGTGCCACAGCTACTGAGCCTGCGCTCTAGAGCCCGTGAGCCACAACTACTGAGCCTGCGTGCTCTAGGGCTCGCGCGCCTAGAGCCCATGCTCCGCAACAAGAGAAGCCACTGCGATGAGAAGCCCGTGCGCAGCTGCAAAGACCCAATGAAGCCAAAAATTAAAATAAATAAATAAATAAATAAAAGTGGATCAGGATTTAGGAGCCAAAGGGTCACCCAAGAAGAGTTTGGATGAGCATCCCCAGAACTTGGAGGTGAACTGGCAATTACCCTGTTGGGGTCAACATCTCCAGACGGCGAGGTCCCTGGGGGTGGGTGCCAAGCTGCAGGGACTGGGGCAGCCCTCATGCAGGCCAGTATGGCAGGTCCCTGTGCTCCAGAAACAGCGGCACTGCCCGAGCCTCGGTGACAGCTGCAGCCCTGGCAGCAAGACCGAGGCAGCCTGCATTCAACCTGTGCTGGCCAACAGACCTGCAGGGCAGGATGTCAGCCACAGCCTTTTCTTTCTTTTTAAAAATGTAGCTCCTTTCGGGACTTCCCTGGTGGCGCAATGGTTAAGAATCCGCCTGCCAATACAGGGGACACAGGTTCGATCCCTGGTCCAGGAAGATCCCACATGCCGTGGGGCAACTAAGCCAGTGAGCCACAACTACTGAGTCTGCACTCTAGAGGCCACGAGCCACAACTACTGAAGCCCGCGCACCTAGAGCCCTCGCTCCGCAACGAGAGAAGCCACCGCAATGAGAAGCCCGCGCACCACAACGAAGAGTAGCCCCCGCTGCCACAACTAGAGAAAGCCCGCGTGCAGCAACGAAGACCCAACGCAGCCAAATAAATAAGTAAATTTATTTTAAACAATGTAGCTCCTTTTATTTCTGACTATAGTATTAAAACACGCTTGCTGTAGACAGGGTAGAAAAACAGGAAAGTACAAAGGAAATTAAAATCACCTACATTCCCATTAGCCAGAGATAATTAATGTTAATACCATATGATGTTTGCCCTTTATTTTTGCATCTCTCTGTACGATTTTGATATATTCAATTTTATATACTACTTTTTCTGTTTATTTACACGTGCATTCTCCCACATTGTTAAATATTCTTCAGCATGATTTTAAAGGGCTTTCATTTAAAATCTATCCACCTGTCCCATCACTATTTCCCTCTTGCTGACATTTAACTTGGCTATATTTTACTATAATGGAGAATAACCTAACATCGCTGGTTATTTTTGTAACATAGATGGCTAAAAGTGTAACAGTTGAGTCACAGGCCATGGACCATTTTAAGGTTCTTACTAATACTAAGGAAGCAAGTTCCCCATTAATACTAAGCTCTTTCCTAGAAAGTCAATATGCACATCCATAAGCAATATATGTAGCTGTCTCACCTCACACACACCAGCACTCAGTGTTGCCATTCTCAAAAATGCGCCGATTTGATAGATAAAAATTTAATAGTATGTCTATCTTTCCCAACAGAGTACAAGGTTCTTAAAAACACAGACTTTATTTTGATCAGGGCCTGGCACATAATAAGTGCTCAATAAATCTTTGTTGATCTTTGGCACCTTGTTACCTGCAGCTTCCCCTTGCCAGTCCTGCCACAGCTGTTGGGTTACCACTTGACCAAAGGGGGCAAACCGATCCAATTCTCTCTCTTGAGACTCTGAGCTAAGTGGCGCGGAGATGGAATGAACTGGTAGTAGAATGATCTTCACGGTAGGTACAGAGTAAATGGCCACAGTCTGTGGGGCCTCACTGCTCAGCAATTCTGGGATTTTGCCGGCTCCACAGATGCCAACCACAGCCCAGACGGGTGATCAATCAGATGGAAAACCAGCTCGGCACCACGGGCCAAACTGAGCACGAAGCAATTTATCAAAGAAAATAAAAAGTATACAGTTTGGCGCTTGGATTAAAAATGGGGGGCTTCCCTGGTGGCGCAGTCGTTGAGAGTCCTCCTGCCGATGCAGAGGGCACGGGTTTGTGCCCCGGTCCGGGAGGATCCCACGTGCCGCGGAGCGGCTGGGCCCGTGAGCCATGGCCGCTGGGCCTGCGCGTCCGGAGGCTGTGCTCCGCAACGGGAGAGGCCACAGCAGTGAGAGGCCTGCGTACTGCATTAAAAAAAAAAAAAAAAAAAAAAGGGAAGTCTGCATATAGTGGAAGCAGGTGTTTTCTTCAAAGAAATCCATATGGTAGATCACATGGTCTATGTTTATGATTTACTTTGAGATGTAAAAATCATCATCATCATCTGCCTGACCCTATGCTCTCTGATGCCAGGGCTCATAGTGACTTCTCATGTGTATCTCCAGGGCCTAGCACAACGCCTGGCATAAGGTAGTACCTAATAAGTGTGTGCTAAATAAAAGTTGAAAACTAAAAAGTGGGAGAACAGTAGGCTTCTATAGGCCTTGATTTTTAGAAATCCAGGAGTTGTGTCACTTGCTTTGCTTTTTTCAAAGCTGGTAGATGCTCTCTTATCTGAGCTCAACTTAAACCAGGGCCTTGATTTCCCAATCCATCCTCTCCACTCCTTTGTTAAAACAACTAGACCAATGTCCTCAGAGTGCAAAAGCTCAATTAGTTGGCTACTCTAGCTTACCAGCCCGTTTCTGTTTTTACCAGTGAAGCTATATATTTACCAAGAGGACATGTGTGTTTGTTCCCAAACCTATTTATGTCAGTTGCACTCTTTATTGTATTTACATAATTTAATTACATATTACATAAACTAATGACATATCTATGCATAAGGAAAGAGCTGTTGTTTCTATCGTAAGTGGAGTGTTCTGGAAAGACTTGATAAAGGTGGGTAGATAAAAAGAACTGCTGTCATATACACACTACCAAAAGTAAAATAGATAGCTAGTGGGAAGCAGCCGCATAGCACAGGGAGATCAGCTCGGTGCTTTGTGACCACCTAGAGGGGTGGGTAGGGAGGGTGGGAGGGAGATGCAAGAGGGAGGAGATATGGGGATATACGTGTATGTATAGCTGATTCACTTTGTTATAAAGCAGAAACTCACACACAATTGTAAAGCAATTTTACTCCAATAAAGATGTTTAAAAAAAAAAGAACTGCTGTCAAATTAGGGGTGAACAAGACAACTAAAAAAGACTAGGTGTATGGGGGGAAAAGTATACGTAAATCTACAAAGATTTACAGCCCTTACTTTGCAAGCGTCTAAGTTCTTACGCTGAAGAAATCAAATATGGAAATTACAGAGGATGCAGTAAGGGTGCAGCTTACACAAGTAAACGAATGCAGAATGCCAATATATAAATCCATGGATAACCCCAACAACAGTATCATGAAACATTACCTGACTTTCCTTCATGTAATGCCCTCTGAAATTCTCTAGTCTAAACTATTCGATCTCCTTTTAAAAAAGGTTGGTTGTGACCCACTAAAGTGATTTTGTGACTCACAGTTTGAAAAGACTGCCTTAATCCAACTCCTTAATTTTATGAGGGGCAGCTGGGGTTCAGGGAGATTTAAGAGCACTACAGATGTCACACAGCTAGTGAGTCAGAATTACAATCCTGGATTCCACATCCTGTGGCCTGTCTACTACCCCAAGCAAACATCCCTCTGATCCAGCACAGTTTCCTCTGCAGAAAGTCAAAGGTAAAATGAGGAAAGGAGAAAGAGTCCCTCTCTCTCTCCTGAGGCTCCACGGTCCACTAAGTGTCCTCTGAAGTGAGCTAGTCCCAGCACCTATGGCTGTCTGTGCCTTTAGCCCCTAACAAAGTCATACCAAGTCTCTTGTGCTCCAGACACATATTTGGAACAGTGAACCACGTACCTGGGTAGAACACGTGAGCTTTCTAATTTTAGAATGACTTCAGCTCCACGTGGGAAAACTCCAGACAATGGAACGGGGAAGTGGTTTGCAGTTCTGAAAAGCTTTTGTTAGGTGAGATGAGCAATAAACAGATCCCTTGCTTGCTGGCTGACCCATGTTCTACCTGTTTTCCAAACAAGTAACGCCTTCAAAGACTGCTCCCTATAATCAGATTTGCCCTCCCTCTGCACTCCCAGCCCAAACTTGCCCTTCTCAACAGAGTTAAGCCCAAAGTCCCCACCAAAATCTGACCACCATCTCCCCAAGCTAGTCGATAAGAGTGACCTTCCCCATGAATAACAGCACTGTGGATTTTCCATGGTCTTTTATCATCGCCCCTGAAGTCTCCCAGATGCTGAATTAGGTAAGGCTTCCAACACTGCCCGGTTCCCGGTGGGGGTCACTAGACACAGGCTAGAGGAAGGAGCCGAATTCAGAGGTTTAAAGAGCCACCCGAGGACCCAGATCGTGCAAGGAAGACAGCCAGGTGCCCGAGCAAGGCCCTCACCACACCCCTCGGTCACTACAGCAAGTCTCACGAAAACACGAGAACCTCATGGGCAGCCTGGGAACTACGCAACATTTCCGAGGGTTAAGCAAGCAGCCACCCAACAACTTACCCAGGATGCATTCTGTCCCTTGTCAGGGGCATGAAAAGGTGCCGTTGAAGATAGGCTGTAACTCTTTGTGGAGGATGCGAAGCTCTAAGCTGCAGGTGCTGCCTGCCACCCTCACCTTGCCTCCAGCTAATGTTTCTCTGCACGCTTTACACATTGACAACCAACCGGAGACAGATTTTCTGTCCTGACTCCCAGACGACTGACTTCACTTTTGTAGCAATTATTTTCTAAATCATACACTAAGCAGTCAGCTGTGGTTGCCTTCTGTCACTATGAGGCTCTCATTACGGGTTCACCTGTGTAGTGCGGACGAGGACACAGAAGTTGTCCAGTAACTATAATGTTAGAACCTGAATGTACAATAGCACCTAGCTCCAAGAGAATGAGATACGTGGCGGTCACACTACCACCAGCCTATCTGAGGCCTGTGGCAGGCACCGCCAGTTGACCACTGCCATATTTCCCGACAGTCTGAAGGCAGCCATATAATCCTCAGGAAAGCTTTCCAGGTAGTCTCTATCTATCCATCAGAGTGATCACGTGAAAAACGTCACAGGTGATTTCTGATTCAAGGCCAACAGAGGAGGAAACTACGATCCAAACAGGAACCAGATGCATAACTTGCCCAGGAACTCGGCAAAACTCAGACCAGATGGGCCCAATGCCCAGGATGCCTAAACTTCAGCCTAAGGCATGTATCCCTCCAATGGCCCACCCAAAGCAGATGTCTGAGAAGCATCTACTGATGACAATAATGCCAGTTTCCCATGCCTCTGGCATCATCTACCCTCCACATATGGGGCTTTATAAAAAGGAAGATCGGAAGAAACCAATGAAACCTCAACAAGAAAGTCAGGAGCAACCATGAAGTCATGAGAACATGGAACTTTTCTGGGGGAAAAGCACAAGAAAGCCACGTGGGATCAGCCCCTGTTCCTTCAAGCTCATATTCTACTCCTGATTGGCACATGGAGTTTGCAATTTTCTCTCTGTGCTTCTCCATCAAAACGTTAGAGCTGAATTCTGAGTGTGCCTGCACTCCTTTGCTCCAGCGCCATCAATCAGGGATGTACCAAAACCTTCTTATGTCCATTACTGCTTCTCATTCCAATCAACTCTGAGAGTGGAGAGACCTGCATATTTATGCCATGGGTGAAGCTCTCATAGCTTCTGTCCTAAAACAACCCGTCTTCACACCTAAATGGACAGTTTGACGATTTAGTAAATGAGCCCACCAACAACCAGAGCATGAGGGTTGTAGGAGGGACTCAGATGTGGAAGTCAGTCACCCAGTATATACATGAGCACATTTTCCAAAAGCACTGTTGACCTGAAAGGAAATATAAGTAGAAAGAAAACTATGAAAACATCAAAGGGAATGAAAATTGGGGACCTCCCTGGCGTTCCAGTGGTTAAGATTCCTCGGTTCCACTGCGGGGGGGCACGGGTTCGATCCCTGATTGCGGAACTAAGATCCTGCATAACACGTGAGGAAAAAAAAAAATCTAGAACGACAACAACAACAAATCTAAAACGTCTCATCGTGTGACAAAGGGAATGCAAATTAAAGGAAGCCCACGGATTTGAAGTCGGCATCATCCACCCTCCATATTTAAGGATCTAACAAAAAAGGAATTCTCGTTGCTTTTGTGGGTGTAACTGAACTAGGGTTTTGTTTTTAAAGTTCCTACCTGTTAGATATAAGCAGTGTTCACAAGTGAAATGGACTTTGTTTTAAACTATCCCAACAAAGATAAAACTCAAAAAGGTGAGAGAACATATGAAAGAAAAAATTGCAGAGTGTCCTAATTGCTGAAGCTGGGTATATGGGGATTGATTTCACTATTATTTCTTCTTTTCTATGTATGAAGATTTCTATTATAAACAGTAACAAATAGTTTTACTTCCTGAATTAGTCAAGAATTAAATACACACATACCCCAGTGCTGGGGTAGTGAGTTTGGCTGGCAGGGGTTGTCCCCAGTTTGAGCTGCACCCACAGCAGGATTTCAGCCATGTCTGGAGAGGACAGCGTCGGGGTGGCATGGGATGGTCAAGGCCTACCAGGGCCTGGGGAGTCTTCTAGGAGATAGGAAGGTCACCCTAAAGGAAGAGGAAGTTGAGCAGACAAGGCTGATTTAGTCACAAACTCCTAGCCCTTGGAGGGGTGGCTATGACACGGCCATCACCATTTGGACTTGTCTACTAACTAGCCCAGCCCTCTCTGGACTCATGGCTCGGTCCAATGGAGTAGGGTAGAGAGTAAGCAAACATGGAAAGAACTAGTCCATTAACCTCTCCGGGGCACAAGTCCCATAGCTAAGTAACCCATCAAACAGAGAGCAATGCAGAGGCCAGATGGGCAGCCCACCTCCCTTCTCCACATATCGCCAACCAACTCCAAGATCTCAAGGCCCCCTGGACACTAGAAGGCGTGGCACCGCCTCTGCTCTCACCCACCACACTGGGCTACAGAGGGGCACTCAGCCAGTTACAGGGTCATGTGCAAAAGGGCAGGACACAACTACTGTTTTCTGAACATACATCATCATGAGGGAGAGTATGTCTCTGATATCAACAAGGACCTGAGACTATCTCACAGAAGCAAGTCCAGAAAGGAAAGATGGAAGAGAGGTTGGTCACTACTGCAGCAAGGACAGTCATTCTCTGGATAAATGTCCCAGGTTTTCCCATTTCTACCCGGAAGAGCCTGTGAAACCACAAAGGGCCTCAGCAGGAGCCACGCCAGGCCCCTGAGGGGATTGGCTGAGGTACGACGTCCCCTAGGCCTTTCTTGTACAAATGGATGCAATGGGAGGAGGGGATAAAATAACCAGGAGTACCCGTCCCCATGGAGGTAGCATCAACATTTGCCATCACCACAAACTGTCACCTGCAAGTGACTTAGAGGAGACCCCGGCTCTTGGCCCGCCAGGTCCTACAGTGAGCACCAGGAGAGGCTGGAGATGCACCTGGGGGGTACATGCATCCCAGAAGGGGGGGTGGGGCAGTTCTGAAAACAGCATGGGGGAGTCACAAAGCTATCTCCCCCTCCCTATATACCATATCTGAGCCCTTTGTGACGGGGGAAGTAATTAAAAAGTGAAAGAACTACTTCATGGAAACTCTGGCAGACCCTGGACTCTAAAAGCACCGCTTTGGGAGGGACAGGTCCTTCTACCCCGAGTCCCAGAAAAGAATACCACAGAGGAAGAAAGGCATCTGTGGCAACATGGGCCACCAAGTGGCTTGGACACCTTAATGGTTCAAGTGCATCAAGAATAACAGCTCCAAGAGGAGACTGGTACTCAGTGGGAGTGGCAGCATCACCTCCACTGTGTTTGGATGGAAAGGTCTGGAAGAAGAGAACAGCCAAGTACCAGGGACACTGTGTGGTTGGTTAGAGAATTTATGAATGCATAGGACCACCTCCTGCCCAGGCACCTCCCTGAGATAACTAGGGAAACACAGCAGGGGCCACTGCAACAACAGATGGGAGCATACTCCATGTCAACGAGGGAACAGTGAAACTGGCAGAATCATGCATGCTGGCATAGAGATCAGCTCAATTCACTTGGAAAGCTATCTGGCAATTTGTTAAAAGGTTCATAAATATATTTATCCTTGCTCCTGGAGATACGTCCTCAGGAAAGAATCCAAAAGAAGGAAACACCTTCTAGGCATCAAGATGTAGCATTATAATTTAAACTGGAGGCAACAAAAATATCCCATGGGACATGCCTAACTAAACCACATAGGTCCGTTTTCATGGAACATCATGACATTTTAAAAGGATAAATTTCAAGACTTTCTAGCAACATGGAAAAACGCACAACGCCAAATCTTGAATTTAAAAAGCAGGAATCCAAATAGTTTCCTCATCATGACTAACTGTATAAAAATATTAGCGCACATGGACAAATGCTAAAGGCCGATGCTTTCTGTGATCCTCTGCCCGTGGAGGGTTTGCCTCCCACGTTTCCCAACTAACTGGATAAAAATATTAGCGCACATGGACAAATGCTAGAAGCCGATGCTTTCTGTGATCCTCTGCCCGTGAATGGTTTTCCTCCCACGTTTCCCAACTTTCCAATCTGTTGATCGAGGATCTTGCAAACGAAACCAGGGAAATATGACTACAAATGTCAAAAGATAAACTGGAAAAAAAACTGAACAAAATCACCAGGCAGAAGGAGACAAAAGGGTTTAGGAATCTGGGTTCTTCTTTAGATGGTTTATAACGTGACGGTTCCCAGCTTATGGGTCGTGCAGGCTCTGCTTTCCGGCACCCCTGCCCACAGTGATTGTCTGATCAGAGAAGGGAGAGGGCAAGCCCTGAGGCCAGCAGTTAAGACCTCCCAGGGGCACTCCCTGGGCCCCTGGCACAGAGGACAGAGAGGGTGCAAGGGACAGCTGTGCAGGAGCTCAGCGGCCAGGAGCCCCGGGAGGAAGCTTAGAGCTCAGGCTCCACAAGGCAGCCAGGGTCTGCCGCCATGCAATGCTCTGCACACCACCCCACACCAAGGGGATGGGACTCACCACTCAGAGCGGACGTACTGTTCGCCAGGGCCTGGCACACAGCCAACAGAAGACCTGTGAGGGGAAGAAGAGAGGACAGGTGAGAGTCTGGCCAGCAGCCCATGAACTCAGGCTTCGAGAGTGGGCCCTCACAAGGGAGAGTTGGTAGTTTCACAAGGTGGCCAACGGCAGGCTTGGTGACATACTTCGGGGAGCTCAGTGCAAAGTGAAGACGTGGGACCCTCTGTCCAAAATGCAGGGAAAAAAGTGCCTATCTAATGGGCACTCTAAGTTACTAAAATATCAAGCTTTTCCCTTCCTTTCCTGGTCTCTCTGTCAACACTTGTCATGATGTTTCTTGTTTCTGTCTTTTTAAAAACACCTTATAAATATTTTTCTTGTGGTCAAACATACACAGAAGTTACTATCTTAACCGTCTTTAGGTGTACAGTTCGGTGGCTTTAAGTACTGACACACTGTTGAGCGTGTCGTGATGTTTTTTATTTGCTCTTTCTGGTCTTGGAGACTTGCAGGGTGAGCACAGCTCCTCAGAGGCACCCTGGGCCCCTGCGACAGTGCACAGGTGCGCACGTGACCCCGGTCTGCCGCGTTTCCCCTCCCCCAGCGGCGGGATGGATGTGTGCAACCCAGCTGGGGGCAGGGGAGCCTAGTCAGGGGTTTCTTCTTCCCAGAAACCAGTCGCCCCAACCCAAGGTGGGCAGGTGACCCGCGAAGGTGTTGCAATATCCACCCTGGCAACCTGGATGGGGGGAGGGGAGTCAGTCATCCACAGAAACGCAGTAGGGCTGCCAGCCCAGGATGGGGCAGCTACCAGCATGCCCTGCTCAGGATGCCGTGGGGTGTGCACACCTCACCCCAGCCTTTCTTGTGTCCAGGCCCCAGGTGGCAGGGGTGAGAACCCACCCAGGGGAGGCAGGGAGGTGACGGTAGGTGGGACCACAGGAGGCAAAAGGCCCAAGTCCTCCCCGGTGCACACCCCAAGGCCCCACTGAACTTCATTTACAAGATACAAATGCAAAGAGAAAACTGTTAAGAATTTCAAGACTGCAGCTGCACAGCGGCAGCGGCGTTAGCCCCCCAAGCCCAGGGCCCACCTGAGCAGGATATCCTGTGACCACCTGTGAAACTGCCCCTGCCAGCAGATGACCTTATATGCCAGCATGTTACGGTACCAGAGGTTTCAGGAAACAGAGCAGCAAAATTCTGATGAAAAAGGAACCTCTCTGAGTTGTGCAATCAGCATGAATTAAGTTAGAATGACTTCCTAAAACCAAACTGCAAAAAGACGCCGTGGTGGCCATGCTAACAGGCTGGGCCGCCTGCAGGTTAGCCCAGAGGCGGCAGAGAAAACAGGCAAACACTTCTGCGCTGTGACCCCTACCCCAATGCTCAGGACCAGCTCGCCCCCCGCCGTGCAGGCTGTGAGGGCTCCTTTCTCCGATCCCTCAGAGTGTCGACGCACCAGCCCTTGACTCTCAAGGGAGAAACACGCTTGGAACAGATATGGCAATCTGCTCACGACTTTCCTTGAGGCCTTTGACATGAGAAACATCTCAAAAACTTCAGACCGCTTTTACTGCAGGCTTGGCATGGATTTCCCAAATACTCCTACAGAGTGTTGAACCAGACGTTTGTGCTGGAGTTGGGTTGGGGGAGACCAGTTGACAGTGGGCGACAAGGAGAGAAAGTTAGTAAAATCACACATCTGCCCCGTGCAATTCTTTCTTGCTGCTCAACAGACACTAACTTTGGAAGCATGGTCTTAGGGTTCCCCTGGACACATCTAAAAAGCCCAGTTTGTAATCCGCACACCAAGCGTCAAAACGAGGCTTTCCTACCAAAGCCAGAAAAAGTCTTAGAGGTTTCTCACTGTCAGCTGCGGACCTGTCACAATCTGATTTTGCTGACCACCGCAAACCACTCTGGGCCAAAGGTGGCCCGTGACCTGTGGTACCAAAAGGAACGACTCGGGGATGCTTTGCACACCTCTCGACAGAAAGTGCCCATGCCCTGTCACAAACGGTCCCTGAACGAGTGAATGACCTTCCCATCTCCCTCCCCGGCCCTATATCCTGTCAGTCAGTATAGTTCCTGGGCTCCACGGTGACCTCTGCTTCAGCAAAACCAGAACAAGAAAGCGAATACTGTCCAACTCCAGCCGGGACAGAGATGCTTACCAGTCGGCAGGGTGTGTGGAGGGGGGCTCCCGCAGACTCGGGGTGAGTCCCCTTGCCCCCTCTGCTCCTCACTGGGAGTCCGCAGCTGCCAACTTGCAAAGATGCCTTGGGAACTAATTAGAGTTTACAAAACCACCATGTCCCACAGATGAAAGACACTGGGTTTTTATTCATAATTTGAGCAATAGGAGAAGAATCGTTCCTTTCTATACCCTCACGTTCCCATGGAAAAACGTTTTAGCGCCCTGGGCTCTCTCTGCAGTCTCCATTCGGGCACAACTGCAGTTGAGGCCCTGGGATGGGAGGCGAGGCCTCTGCTTTCCCTTCACTAGAGGGTCCCAGACCAAAACGACAGGGTCAGGCCTCTTTCAGTTCTCACGTGGGCGGATACCCCTTATTGGACAGGTGCCACTCTCAGGCCCACCACTCGGCTTTTACATGCATTATCTTACTTAGTCCTCACGATAACCCATGATACAGGGCACCTCCTGGCCTCCCTGCCGTCTGGTCCAGCCCATGGAAACATCCGGTTTTACAGATGAGGAAACTGAAGCTTGGAGAGGTCGAGAAGTTTGCCCAAGCTCCTGCAGCCAAATTCAAATTCAAGTCTGTTCAACTCCTGTGCCCAAGACAGTGTTCAATTACCACCCCAAACACCAGTCCTTCTGACCACAGCCTGTCATGACACACTGGAAGGTGTGTGTTTACCAGTGACAACCCCCAAATGAGTCCAGACAACAGATTCAGCAGGCTTAGCCTCCAGGTTGATCCGTCTTTTCCAGAAGCTACATCAGTTACCTCTTGGGATACTCCCACTGCCTCCAATTCCCCCACTACGAGTGAGGTCTGCCGAGAAGGGTCAAGGGTGTGACTGTCCAGACTCCCTGTAGCCTAGTATTCGTAAGCCCAGCTGCCCAGACTGCCAGCCCCCACCCCCGGGCTGTGCACAGGCCTTCCAGAAACATGTGGACTTGGCAGGCTCCGAGGCTCATCAGAAGGACAGGAAATCCTTCCCTGGAGCACCTGGATGGGGACAGTACAGGCCCGGGGACAGCGCCACAGTCAGCAGCTCCGGGGAGACGACACACACTCCAGACGGAGGCTTGGCAGCCACAGGTGTCTCTCGCCTGAGGTTCAAAGCCGGACCTCGCCTGCCGCAGGGCCACCCAGCCAGCCTCCCTCTGGGCCAGGAATCCCTTCTGGGCTGCTCCTGCCAGCACCCTGTTTCTGTTTAAATAGCTCCAAAGAGGGGAATCCCTGCATCGTGAACTTTAAAAAGGAAAGGGGGTGGTGGTGAGGGGAAAACCACATGCAACGGAATAAAGACCTTATGAAAGGCGGACCCCGCTCCTTGAGGTAGAGTGGGAACCCAGGCTGCCCTCCAGGAAGGACAAGGGCTGCAGTGCTTATAATTCAGCTGTTTGGAATGCAGACAGACGTTTCCAACAGGAAGAATGTCAAGAGAAAGGCTAGCCTACTTATCTGGTAAGCTCACAGGACCGGGCCATTGTGAAGCCCACCCACCTCTGGGCCAATGGGAACAGCTGCTGATGGACGCTGGGCACTCCTCACCCCCAGGCCACAGAGCAGGGTGCCCCCTCCATGCACGCCTTCACTCAGGCACGGGACTGGGACCCGGCTGCACCTTCAGCACGGGACACCCTCCACCCATCACCTGTTGGCCTACTGACTGCCTCGCCTCCTCTGTGGACATTCAGCTCTAGGGCCCCAGCCTGGAAGAAGCATTCTCAGGGCCCCAGTCACCCCAGCAGAGCTGACCATGCCCTCCCTGCTCTGGCCTCTGCTACAGCCAGCATTTGCTCCTACCTACTCCACTGTATAAATCAGCTGTTCTGGTGACAGCCATTCTGACTGGTGTGAGGTGATACCTCATTGTAGTTTTGATTTGCATTTCTCTAATGATTAATGATGCTGAGGATTCTTTCATGTGTTTGTTGGCAATCTGTATGTCTTCTTTGGAGAAATGTCTGTTTAGGTCTTCTGCCCATTTTTGGATTGGGTTGTTTGTTTTTTTGATATTGAGCTGCATGAGCTGCTTGTAAATTTTGGAGATTAATCCTTTGTCAGTTGCTTCATTTGCAAATATTTCCTCCCATTCTGAGGGTTGTCTTTTCATCTTGTTTATGGTTTCCTTTGCTGTGCAAAAGCTTTTAAGTTTCATTAGGTCCCATTTGTTTATTTTTGTTTTTATTTTCATTTCTCTAGGAGGTGGGTCAAAAAGGATCTTGCTGTGATTTATGTCATAAAGTATTCTGCCTATGTTTTCCTCTAAGAGTTTTATAGTGTCTGGCCTTACATTTACGTCTTTAATCCTAATCATTAGAGAAATGCAAATCAAAATCACAATGAGGTATCACCTCATACCAGTCAGAATGGCCATCATGAAAATGTCTACAAACAATAAATGCTGGAGAGGGTGTGGAGAAGAGGGAACGCTCTTGCACTGTTGGTGGGAATGTAAACTGATACAGCCACTATGGAGAACAGTATGGAGGTTCCTTAAAAAACTAAAAATAGAACTACCATACGACCCAGTGCCCTGGGCTCTCTCTGCAATCTCCATTCGGGCACACCCTGAGAAAACCATAATTCAAAAATTCATAATTCAAAACCATAATTCAAAAATTCATAATTCAAAAAGAGACATGTACCCCAATGTTCATTGCAGCTCTATTTACAATAGCCAAGACATGGAAGCAACTTAAGTGTCCATCGACAGATGAATGGATAAAGAAGATGTGGCACATATATACAATGGAATATTACTCAGCCATAAAAAGAAACGAAATTGAGTTATTTGTAGTGAGGTGGATGGACCTAGAGTCTGTCTTACGGAGTGAAGTAAGTCAGAAAGTGAAAAACAAATACTGTATGCTAACACATATATATGGAATCTAAAAAAAAAAATGGTCATGAAGAACCTAGGGGCAGAATGGGAATAAAGACGCAGACCTACTAGAGAATGGACTTGAGGACACGGGGAGGAGGGAGGGTAAGCTGGGATGAAGTGAGAGAGCGGCATGGACATATATACACTACCAAATGTAAAACAGATAGCTAGGGAAGCAGCCGCAGAGCACAGGGAGATCAGCTCAGTGCTTTGTGACCACCTAGAGGGGTGGGATAGGGAGAGTGGGAGGGAGGGAGACGCAAGAGGGAAGAGATATGGGGACATATGTGTATGTATAACTGATTCACTTTGTTATAAAGCAGAAACTAACACACCATTGTAAAGCCATTATACTCCAATAAAGATGTTAAAAAAAAAAAGGATGCCTTGGATTTAGAGATGGTGAGCAAAGGCCTATGGAGAAAGCGCTAATGCAGACGAGAGGGGCAGGAATCAGGTGAGAGAGGCAGAAGGGAGTGTGGGTGTTTGGAGGGTAGCCAGGATCCCCCCTTCCTCTCCTGCCATGCTTGGGGCCGCAGGGTCATAAGGGACAGAACAGGAGCTCAGGAAGTGAGGGTGGTGCCTAGAAGGTGAGAATCCTGCATCTCAGCATGAGGTCTTCAGGTGACACTCATGGACAGCCATATAGGGCACAAAAGTATATGGAAATGGGTCACGGGGAACCCAGGGCCTGCTGGTATCTTCTGGTACCAGGTTCTAAGGTATCTTTTCTTATGAATTATACTCCAACATCTGAATTTCATCTGCAAACATGGCAGGATTTTTAACTGCATAGCAAAAACTGCAATATTTGTGACTTTATCAGTATTTTTAAATGCAAGAGGTTTAGGGCTTCCCTGGTGGCGCAGTGGTTGAGAGTCCGCCTGCCGATGCAGGGGACACGGGTTCGTGCCCCGGTCCGGGAAGATCCCACATGCGGCGGAGCGGCTGGGCCCGTGAGCCATGGCCGCTGAGCCTGCGCCTCTGGAGCCTGTGCTCCGCAACGGGAGAGGCCACAACAGTGAAAGGCCCACATACTGCAAAAAAAAAAAAATAAATAAATAAAAGTAAATGCAAGAGGTTTGATAGCCAAGTGAAGATGCTGGCTTCAGGGTCAGAACTGATTTGGAAGAAAGAAAAAGGGAACACACTGCAGGCAGGGACAAGGAGGGAAGCTGGTAGGACCAGGACACCCGGGCCTGCCCTGCCTTCGAGAATATCCATAAATGCCATGGTCGAAAGCAGCCACGAGGCATCCCCATCGCCCCAGTGCAGCATTTCTCTCCAAGGAAGAGCTGGCAGTTCACAAGTGCTCCTACTTACAGAGACACCAGTTACACTGGCTTCAGAGGATGGCAGGCAAAGCAGCAGAGGAATTTGTGGAGGAACTGGCCAGACGGGATTAGGACAGCTCAGGGGAAGGCAAGGAGGCTTTAGAAATATGTGACACGGGAATGAATCACCTTAGGCCAATGGGCTCATGGGACAGAGGGCTCTTTCTTTCACCATCCCAGCATCTGGAACTCTGCTTTCAAAACACAGATTGGATTCTGCTACCCAAGGAGAATCTTATCGAGAAATTATTTGAAATGGTTAGTGCTGTGTTTCAGGTGGCGAGTCCAGACACACAGAGCAAAGAAACCAACTCTGCAGGGAGAGGGCAGCTCTCAGTTACAAACCCACCCAAGTGAGGTTCTGACCCTGTGCCCAAACAGCCCCACATTGGATACATGAACTGAGAAGACACTTGTATGTCAGTGGCGGGTGGTAGAGGGAAGACCACCAGCGCCTGATTGGTCTTCTGAGCTCCCTCCTCACACCGTCCAGCCATAATTATTATTGTGGCTGACAGCGTTATTAACAATAATAGCAGCAACATTTGAGCACTTATGACATGCCCTGCATCATCTCATTCAATACTCAAAGCCAGTCCTAGGAAGTAGGTACTATTTGTGCTCCCATTTCAGAGGTGAGAAAGTGGAGGTACACGAGATGAAGTCACCTGCCCAAGGTCATCCAGCTTGTAAGTGACAGACACTGCAGGCTCATGTTACAGGGCCCAGCTGGCCCCCCTTTGCTTCCCCTTACCCTATGAAGTACAGCCAAAGAACACAGACATGCTAGAAAAGTCCACCTCCTCCTCTTCTGGATCTAAGCCAGATGTACTGGGATATGCAGGCTACCAAGGGGTCCAGGGACTAGGGTCATTCGTGAATGGTGTCACCTTTAGCAAGTCCCTTCACCTCTCAATCTTGGGCTCCTTACGTTTAAATGACAGAGCTGGGCCAGAAGATCAGCCCAGTCCTTAACTTCTGGGACAATATGGGGCTGTGCATCTTCTTCAACCAGCTATCTGGGGAAGGGGGGTGGGGACATACTTGGCCTCATTCCAATGCTTTGTAGGTGGATCCCTCGCCTTGAAGAAGGATCAGGCAAGATGCAGGCTGCGTGTGCTTATCTCAGTGATGTGCTCGGTTTACAGTAATTTTGTCTTTCCATTTAGCTTGGCACTTCCATCAAATATCAGAAGATGGGAGAGATCCGAAAACCGCAACCTAAAAGGGCACTTTTCATTTCTACATTTTCAATGCAGTCTTTTCTCTTTTTTTTTTTTTTAATTTATTTTTGGCTGCGTTGGGTCTTTGTTGTTGTGCACGGGCTTTCTCTAGTTGCAGAGAGCGGGGGCTACTCCTCGATGCGGTGTGCAGGCTTCTCATTGTGGTGGCTTCTCTTGTTGCGGAACACGGGCTCCAGGTATGCGGGCTTCAGTAGCTGTGGCTCACGGGCTCTAGAGCGCAGGCTCAGTAGTTGTGGTGCATGGGCTTAGTTGCTCCGTGGCATGTGGGATCCTCCCGGACCAGGGCTCGAACCCGTGTCTCCAGCATTCAGGTGGATTCTTAACCACTGCGCCACCAGGGAAGCCCTTCAGTGCAGTCTTGACACTGGCTTGATAATATATTCCGAGTTTATAGTCCATGAGGAATGTTCTTGGGTCAGTGAGCTTGGGACCCTTCCTAATGACCCCTGGGTGGCCACAAGCAGCAAAGCCCAACTTGATGCGTCTAAGGCAATACCTCATAACTATGACATTGTGGAAAATAAGCCAGTGTTACCTGAATGCTCATGGGTATTGTGGATGGGAAAACCTCAAGTATTCAGAATGAACCTGCAGGATGGGGAGGTGAAAGAGTCAGGCGGATGGGTGCCTGCATTGCAAGCCTGTACCACTTTCTATTCCTGACTCAGGGTCTATTATGGCAGAGCAGAAAGGAGCCTTGCCGTCAGGCCTTTGTTCAAATCCCGGCTCTGCCACTCAGCTGTGGGACCTTGGCTAAGTTATCTAACCTCGCTGAGCCTCTGTGTCCTCATCCATAAATAAGGATAACACTTCCTCACGTGACTACTGCAAGGACTAAATAAAATAAAATGGTGTACGCAGAGTCGGAGGAAAATGGACTCTTCCATACTACATCGAAGGCAGATGAGTATGGGCTGCGGAAGCCAACACAGAAACCCCATGTTCCCATAGACACCCGCCCACTTCCTGGTCCCACGCACCACCTCCGATCCGGACCCCTCTCCAGAGGCGTGCGCCTCAAATGTCGTGTTCCAAAGTAAGCTCACCTGTCTCCTGACCGTTCCACTCCTCCTCCTTCGTTCTAGGTGGGGCTGAAGACCCGACAGCTGTCATCGAGCCCTGCCTCTCCTTTACCCGGTATCCAAGCCAAGGTCTCCTACACGTCCTGCCTCCACCTCATCCATCCCCCTGCATCCCCACTGCCCCAGTTCAGCCTCGTCATCTCTCCTGGGCTATCACAAGAGTCGCCTGACTGGTTTTCCTGACAACAGCTTTTTCACCTTTGCTCCTGCTGCCAGAAGTGAGCTTCCAGAGCACTTCTGGGCCATCAGACTCCTTCCCTCTAAACCCCGCTCACAGAGCCCCCTCCCCCAGTCACGAAGTCCCAAGCAGAGATTTCAGGGGCATAACCCGGTCCCCAACCCCATTTCCATCTGGCTCCTCCCACCCGCTCCTGTTAGGCACCAGCCTCCTGGCACTGTCCCCCTTCCCTGCACACGACCTGTCTTCACTCAGCTTGGTGCCTTGGGGCTCACGCCACTAGGGTCCTGACTCGAGTCCTTGCAGCTGTGTGACCTTTGCTTAGTTGCCTGAGTCTCGGATTCCTCCGCTATGAAAAAGAGATAACGATAGTGGTCTCCCACTTTACAGGGTTACCGTAAAGACTGAGTGAGGGGACTCCGGAGAAACGTGTAATACATGGAGTGGCCCGTCACAACCATGCAACATGTGGTCGCTGCTATGACCGAGAGTGTCCATTTCCATGCTGCTCTCTGAGTCAGCCAGCCCCTTCCTCTACCTGTAAACAAATTTGCCTCTGAAAGCCTCGCTCCAGTGTCAGAACCAATCACTTCTTCCTCAGTGCCGTCCTTATGACATCCCACCTTGTAGTTAAGAAGTTCTCACGTCTCACCCCTCCCCGCCAGCGAGGTGGGCAGCCGTGTCCTGCTCATCTCTACCCTCACACCTGGTGCAACGCCAGGCACCTGCTTAGGGTTTAGATACACGTATGTTGAACTGGATTTCTCTAAGAGGTCACCAGCTTGAAAACAGAGTTGGAGGGGGGTGAGTACTGACAGTGTACAGGTGGGGAGTGGGAAAACCCACCGACCCCCTGGAATTCCCCCCTCACTTCTCCCCCAGCTACACCTCTCTCAGTGTCGGTTCTTTTTCTGATTTCAGTGGAGTTGGAGAACACGGAAACCTGGCATTCACTCATTCAACAGTGTTTACTGAGCACCCACTACGTGGCAGAGACTGCTCTAGAGGTTGCAGAGATAGGGGAGGGACTCAAAGGCCCCTCTCTCACAACCTCTGCAATGTACTCGTCTTGGGAGGAATAATTCTTCCAACCCTTAGAAACCATCACACCGAACTCCATTATAGAAGTCAGGCTGCACCATCATTCAGTCGGGTGCTGAGTTAAGGTGCCTCTTCTCTTTCAATCCTAGTTAACGAGTCTCACTAGAATATAGAGAAGACCACGCAGGATGGGGAAGCATCGCCCTTCTCCTGAGCCTGGAGTAAGTCTGCTGAACCAAGATCATGCCAAGATGATCCTGAGTCGTTTGGTCACCTGATGAGATGACCCCCGAAATGTTTTACACCCTTAACTTATTTTGTCAGTTTTTCCTGAAATCTTTATGAGAAAGCAAGAAGATACGGTTGAAGCAAACACACTCACCTGTGTCCTGGGAGCCTCTCCCACGCTCGCTATTCAAGTCCTTTGCTCCACCCAAATGTGTCCACCTGGCCCAGGCCTCTTAAATATTCTCACTCGCTCTCTCCTGCCTGGAAAACCCTCAGGCTGCCCTGACCTCACTTCTTTGCAGCCCCCAGGCCCAGACCTCTTTTCCCACCATCTCTGACTTAGGAGAACAGATGACTATCTTGCTTTCCACACTTCAAAGGCCAAATGAGAAGATTTGCAAACTGCTTTGGGCTCTTGAGAGTCCAGGTCCTAATAAATGCCCAAGACTTAAACCACATGCACAGGCATCAGAGAAGCAATGCAGCTATAAAAGGAGGTGGCACGCTCATCCTGACTTCTGGAAAACACGCAAAAAAGAAATGACTAAATAAAAAATCCACAGAGACCCTTGCAGGAGGGGATGGGTGCTGCCCTGTTGAGAAACCTTTGTTTCTGAGGCCTGGCAGGTGTGATGCAACCCCTCACACTGCTACGTACATATCTTCCTCTCTGCTCTCCCCAGCACCCACCCACGTCCAAGCCTTACAGAACAGTCCTGCCTACTGATCCGGTGGTCTGAGCGGACCCCCTCCTACAAAGCAAACAGCACACAGGAGCAAAATATCTTTGCCAAACAGTAAGTTAACCAGGTTGCACAAAGCATCTCCTCTGGGTGAGGCGGGCCCTGTGCTCGCTCCCATCTGTGCCCCGCCCTTTCTCGGTAGGAGGAAGCAGAGCTGAGGGTTTATCAGAGATCTGGACCAGGGCTGGCGACTGAGTCAAACTTCCTCTTCTACAGGCCCCGCTCCCATGCTGGCTGGCCGAGGGCCCCCGCCAGGCACTGCAGGGCAGCAGGGCGAGTATCGCCGAGCCCTCCTGGAGTTTCCCGGCTGCTGAATCACCAACAGGCTCTACCAGGGCTGAGCTCCGAGGCCACAGGAAGCTGTGCGGAGGTGCTCGCGACCCCGTTGCAGCCGACTGACACTGACTTGAGGAGTAAAGGTGTCAGCGCCGAGGGCCACGCTCGACTTTCCCAGAGTCCCAGAGGAAAGGAGGGGCGGGAGAGTGGACCTGAGACGGGCCGGGATCAAGTGGTAGATGCAAGGACACCACCTGCAGGGCCCGGGCTCCTCGGCTGCCGGGAATTGCAGAAATCAAACACCAAGCCCCCTCCCGCTTCGTGGAGGCCCACTGGCCCCATGCCAGCTCCCCCTGGCCTTGTGGTGTCCCCATAATTACCACCCTCCGGGCCCAGGGTCAGCAGTGGCTCTGCCTGTGTGGACCTCAGCCCAGCAGAGTTAGCCTCTTGGCAGCCCCAACAAAGCCAGGCCCATCCCTCAGCTCTGTCAAGGCCCTATGTACACATCACTCACCGCTAGTGGCTTGGAAGTAGGCTACGAGCGGGGAGGTAAAAAAAAATAAGCAATCCTTGAACTCTGCCCCATTTCCTCCATGTGAATAGCTGGGTGATGACAAACTCATCCCTTCCCTGGGACCCCTCTGTAGAAGGCATGACGAGGCGTGGGGTTTGAGCCAAGATAAATACCAGTATGACTTGGCCGAATTTCAGATCAATGCAGCGTCAGCCTTGGGGGCTGGGGGAGGGTTGGACGGAGGGGACAGCGCCGCGCCAATGCTAATCGCCACCGTCAGGCTTCCATCATGTTCTGTGTTCTCGGGGCTGACCACAGAACACCCCTTGGGAGAACTCACTTGACTGCGTGAGGACCACTGAGTGAGAAGCAGGGTTCAAATGGAGAAAACAAATCCTCAGAAGCCCAGATTTTCAAGAGTTAAGGGAAAACACCCTGAAGTTCTTGAAACCCCACATCACACTGCAGGCTGGAAAAATGTCTACGTTCTTCTCCTTGGGCCCTGGAAGTGAGGGCAGGAGGAGGAAGAGGGGAGAGTAGATGAAAAAGGGTGTGGGTGAAAACAGCAGGTACCAGCTGCTGAGAAGGGCCCGGATGAGGAGTGGGCAAGAGGCACTGAGAGTGACCCCTTTTAACTAGGAGACCCTGACCAAACCACCCCTAGCCCAGGGGTTCTCATTGCTGGCAGGGCCTCCTGGGGGCATATGGTAACAGGTGGGGTAGCTTTGATTGTCACAATGACGTGAGGGGCTCTCTTGGTATTTAATGGGTGAGAGCAGGGAGGCTAAACTGCTGCGATGCACAGGGCTTTGTCCTGCCTAAGACGCTAACAGTGCACCTTGTTGAGAAATTCCAGACCCCAGCAGGGAAAGTCCCTTCAGCCACAGGTCATTCAGCCTCCAAAGGCACGCGGGCAGAAGCACCCTAAACTCAGGGGAGATGGAACAAGCCGGCAGTCACAGGAATGGACAGGGTGGCTCAGGAGAGCAGGACTGTGGGGTCAGCCTGCCCTCAGGAAACTGGGAAGCTCCCTTCCCCATTCAGCGATTCCCTCCATTCTCTGTTCATCTGTCCGCCTCTCTATAATAACCTGAAGCATCTGGGTTGCACAATAGGAAGCCTACCTATAAAGTAACAAGATCGACAAGCCATCAGCAAACCTGCTCCCGGGGATTTGTAGTCATGGGGCTCCAAGCAGACCCCTGGGAGCCCGGAGTGGGAGGGAACTGCAGGAGGGGTGAGGCAGGCAACTGTCTCTTGGTGCACTGATTTTAGGGCCCCTGACGTATTTCCCTTTGGCCAGTGTATGTTCTTCTGGCCACATATGGCAAAGCTGTTCAGCGAATGCCCCCAAAGCACTTAGTCGTATGGGAAGAGTCTCATGTACTGACTGGAGACAAACCAGTGAGGAATAAGGTACACCTGACCCCACAGTTTTGGGTGAAGAGCAACACGTACCTTTTAGTAGTATCAACTTAAATCATTTTAAAGGAAGACACAAAAACCCTGGGGAAGCACGGTAATTCTCCCCTACCAACCCTGCTTCTGCCCTTCCCCTACTCCCCTCATTGACTTTTGGCAGGGAGGGTAGAGGTGCGAAGCAAAAGAAAAGAGGGAGGGAAGAGGACGTTTTCTGCTAGGATGGTTTAGCTCGCGCAAGAGGAAGATGACGGAAAGAAGAATGTGTGCGGCATCCCTGGAACATTCGGCGTATTTCTGAAGCACTGCCCAGGAAAATCAGCCTCCTCTAAAAGAAAGTGGTGCAGGAACCAGAACAAGCCGATGAAATGGTACAGCCACTCTGGAGGACAGTTTGGCGGTTTCTTACAAAACCAGACATAGTCTTACCATAGGGTCCAGCAATCGAGCATCTTGGTATTTACCCGAATGATTGAAAACGTATGTCCACACACACGCACAGAAAGCTGCATACAAATGCTTAGAGCAGCTTTATTCACAATTACCCAAACTCGGAAGTAACCAAGACATCCTTCAGCAGGTGAACGGATAAGCTGTGGGACGTTCAGACAATGGAATATTATGCAGCAATAAAAAACGAGCTCTCAAGCCACAAAAAGACACGAAGGAAACTTAAATGCATGTTCCTAAGTGAAAGAAGCCAATTGGAAAAGGCTATGTACTGTGACTGTGTGATTCCGACTATATGACATTCTGGAAAAGGCTAAACTATGGAGACAGTGAAAAGATCACTGGTTGCCAGGGGGTTGGGACCATGGAGAGAGGGATGAACAGGGGAAGCAAAGAGCATTTTTAGGGCAGTGAAACTATTCTGTGTGATACTACAATGGTGGACACATGTCATCACACGTTTGTCAAAATTCATGGAATGCACAAAGAATAAGCCCTAATGTAAACTAGGGACTTTTGTTTACATTTAACCTTAGTTAAAAATCATTAACTTTCATTAATAATAATGTACCAATATTGGCTCATCAATTATAGTGAATGTACCACACTAAAGCAAGATGTTAATAACAGGGGAAGCATATGGGAACTCTCTGTACTTTCTGCTCAATTTTTCTATAAGCCTGAAACTGCTCTAAAAAAACTACAGTCTAGGGCTTCCCTGGTGGCGCAGTGGTTGAGAGTCCACCTGCCGATGCAGGGGACACGGGTTCGTGCCCCGGTCCGGGAAGATCCCACATGCCACGGAGCAGCCGGGCCCGTGAGCCATGGCCGCTGAGCCTGCGCGTCCAGAGCCTGTGCTCTGCAACGGGATAGGCCACAACAGTGAGAGGCCCGTGTACCACAAAAAAAGAAAACAAAAAAACCCTACAGTCTAGAGGGGGGCAGTGCTCAGCCCACCTGGACCCTCGTGGCCAGAGGAGGCACTGTTATGGAAGCAACCTAAATGTCCATTGACAGACAAATGGATAAAGAAGATGTGGTACCTATATACAATGGAATATTACTCAGCCATAAAAAAGGAACGAAATTGGGTCATTTGTAGAGACGTGGATGGACCCAGAGTCTGTCATACAGAGTGAAGTAAATCAGAATGAGAAAAACAAATACCGTATGTTAACGCATATATGTGGAATCTAGAAAAATGGTACAGATGAACCTATGTGCAGGGCAGGAATAAAGACGCAGACGTAGAGAACGGACGTGTGGACGCGGGGGTGGGGGGATGAACTGGGAGATTGAGATTGACGTATGTGCACTGCCATGTGTAGCTGGTGGGAGCTTGCTGTATAGCGCGGGGAGCTCAGCTCGGTGTTCTGTGGTGATCTAGATGGGTGGGATGGGAGTAAGGGGTGCCAGGGAGGTCCAAGAGGGGGGAGATATATGTATACATATAGCTGATTCACTCTTTTGTACAGCAGAAACTAACACAACATTGTAAAGCAATTATAGCCCAATAAAAACAAACAAAAAACTACAGTCTAGTACAGACAACTGTATACTGATGGTGGCTGCCAGGGAGAAGCTTTGATCAGTGGCTGATCTGACTGGACTGAGCCACCATGGACCCTGAGCCTCACTCTCAAACTGGGAGTGTGTCAGAATGCGAGGAAGCTGAGGAGAACCCTCTGGACATGGGCCCCGGATAAGGCAGGCGGGAGCCTGGAGGGGAGGAAAGGGAGGAACAATGGGTGAGGGGTCTCCCAGAGAAGTCTTCCTGTAGAGAGGCTGACAGGCACCACCGGGAATCTGAGCAGCTTTTGCAACAGCCAAGGAAATCCAGTGCCCTGGTTTCAGGCAACTGGCCTTGCTTCTGTGGTTTCTGACGTAAAACAGATGATGTATCCTAGATGTTCCCTCAGCTGAGGACAAGTGATCAATACAATTTTCAATCTGTAGCCAGCCAGCTGTCACCTCTGAGACCGAGGGAGCAGAATTCAAGAGTTGCTAGAAGGATGGTTTCATCCTGCTTCTGGACCCCCCTGCTATATCTAAGAGGGGGGCTCCTATGCGGGTAACAAGCACAGCCTTTGGCATAACAAAATGCAGCTACCGTTACAGAGAACTCTTCCACCCTCCTCTTCCTGTCCTTTCTTACACTTCAGGTAGGAAAGGAACAGAAATTGGTGTCAAAATCACGAGATTCTGCAATTTGTTTGGCATCAGTGACAGATGTTTGATAAACGTAATCGCTGGTTTTCCTCAAACATTTAATTCCTTTGATGCTGTCAAGAGCATTATGCACACTGAACGTGATGCAGGCATCATTTGGCTTGTATCATTAATTTTACTTAATCTATCACCTAAAATGAATACTGAGTAAATCAGATTTAAAGTTGATATTTTCAGATGTGTACCTTTGACTTGCATTCTTTATCAATTACCTTTATCAATAAAATCAAAAGTTTTTTAAAAAAAGAATATTAAAAAAAAGAAGAGAGAGAACTAGATGGCTTTCAACTGCCCGAAAGTATCCTTCTGTGAAGACCGATTTGCAAGGTAATGAAGGTAGTGGCTCATCCCCATCCCCAGCACTGTCAAAACCTGACATTTTATTGTAGGTTTATTTGTTTATTTTCTGTCTCCTTGGCACCAAGTGGGGGACACCCTCTAGGGAACAGCGCCTGACGCATCGACAGCTCTGAACAAATACCTCCTGAATGAATTCAGTTCCTTTTAAAGCCAAACCTGGGAGACAGTTCCACAGAGATGTCTAGGAAGTGTGAACTAAAGAAGGTGACACTTAAACTCCTATTTGAGCAGGAGCCTTTTATACAGACTTTGTGGAATATAGGTTCTTTCCTTCTGGAATAAGAAGACACCATTAAAACTTTTCTGTGATGACAGTTCTCCAAGAAATAATGCAGACACTGGAGCATTTTCTTCATCATGGGTGTGTGCATAGATAGATAAAGTCATCACAGATGTCCTTTCTGAACAGGTGACATTTAACAAAGACCTGAATAAAATGAGGGAAGCAGTCCTGCAAAAATGTGGAAGAAGAGCAGTCAAAACTGAAGGAACAGCAGGTGCAAAGGTCCTGAGGTGGGAATGAACTTAGCATGTTCAAGAAAGAGCAGGAAGGCTGGTGCAGCTGGAGGACAGTGGTGGGAAATGAGGGTGGAAGGATGCCAGGCAGGTGTCTGTCACAGGGAGCAGTAGGACTCCGAACTTTTCCAAGCTGGGCAGCCACTGGAAGGTTTTGAGAAGACAAGCCACAGCATCCGATTAGATGGATGAGAACAGAAGAGGCCTTATAGAGGCAAGACTGGAAACCAGAGGAACGGATGAGGCTACGGCAGTCCAGGCGGAAGATGAGAGGGGCATCTGGGAGGACATGAGGAGTGGTCGGGTATAGAACAGAATCAGAGCCAGCAGGATGCGGGAACTCGGGAGGGCTGAGCGTGGGACCTCCTCTCCTCACCCCATCTCTACCTCTACTATTTCCTTGCCTTCAAGACCAGCTCAAACATCAATGTCTTCAGAAACCTTTCCTGATCACCTCAGATGGAGGACCCCCTCTCCCTCAAAAAATTAAAATAGCAAGCAAATGAGTCAACAGGGACACAGGTCTGAAGAAACCCATTCGCAAGTGCCAACAAGCACCAAAGCCACAGAAGTCAATCTCTTCTTGGTCCTGATGTTCTCACAGTTCTCTAAAGAGTGTTCATTAACAGGGCCCAGCCAGGGTCTGTCCACTACCCCCAAGATCCTCCAGGATGCTACAAGTTGGAATGAAGGCTCTGGCCCTGCTCATCCCCAGACAGGTGCTAGGAATCTCAGTCCAAGGGCAGCCCAGGCTTACCTGGGAGACTCACATTCAACATCCAGGATACGTTAGGGTCCAGACAACAATGGCTGTGCCCAAGGCTTTCTGGAGGCTCACACAGTATCTAACCCTGCTCACCATACACCCCTCTGCTACCACCCCTGGGGTGCTGAAGCAACCCAGACTCAGAAGTGAAGGGCCCACGAGGAGCAAAGCGCACAGGCTCCGAGCCAACCTGTGACCAGAGCACAAGCAGCTGCAAACGTACAGACCCAGACACCATTCTCTGCTCCGGGTTTCTCTGCCCTACAAGTCCTGCCTCTGCCGCAACCTCTATGCCCCATGTGGACACAGCCCTTCTCTCTACTTTCTTTCTTATCCCCTCACAGTGCCTGTGCGGGACGATTAAACAGGGATGGTCACCCCCACTGATGCGGGTGTAAGGATGTTGATGACTGCTGGGGCGGGAGTGCCACGACACGCTACATATCCTCTAGGGAAAGGAGTCCCTCCCTGTAAGAAAGTGAGATATCAGTGTTCCCTTCTGACTAGCAGGCAAGTCAGAACACTCCTGCTAATAACCCAATGAGGGCCCAAGATCGGCAGACATGAACATCAACACAGAGCTTTGTCATCCAGCGTTACCTGTGGTTTTCTGCTTCTTACTTTGAAGGTAGGCAAACACCCCCGTGTCCTGAACGGCGACAGGATGTACCAGTCCATACCCTCACAGGCTCTCTGCCTTGCTGGATGCTAACCCTGCCTAGCAGAACTCAGTGGCACTTATACATGGTTACGGTATTAGGTTTATGGAACACATTTTAAAATTTAGAGTACTGTATTTTTTAAAAGGCAGGAAATGTAAGCAACACCAGTGGGAACAACTTCAAATAATTCCTTGGAGAAACATATGACTTTTTCTCATTCTTAAGAAAAATGGCCCACCATCTCAAGCAGGAATGCAAGTATATGTGACACCACCTCCACACTGGGTCCACAACAGACATTACTAATTGATCACAGCATTATCTCCCACTGAACTCAGATGCAGCCTCCAAATCCTTAGAAACAGCCATTTCCAAGGGATCAAAGTTGGCCTAGAAAATGGAACTATTTCCCACTTCTGCTCAAAAAATACCTGCTGCTATGTTAGTGATGTTTTGAAAGTTAGAGGTGGGGAGAGGAAGGAAAGAAAAGAGAAGTGAAGAGAGACTCTGTGGGTAAATTATTTGTCATCAATAAAAACATAAGGATCGATCATTAAATGTTAGGTATTGTATGAAGCACTGCAGAAGTTGAGGATGGGGGCAAGAGGAAATCTGAAATAAAAAGCCCATGAAGTAGGAAACGAAACCTCTAGATGAAACACATGCACACATTCCCACACCCTTGCACACAATTATTGTCAATGGAGCAAGATGCCATCTGTTGGTATGGCTACAAATGAAAGTGGATTCTTCTTTTCTCCGCCAGGATAAGGGAGGCAGTACCAGAGAATACCCATAACTCTTCACACCAATTTGTCCACCTCCTCAAAGCAAAAGGTTTTTATATACATCAAGGCCCTAGATTTTCAGAAAATTTCTGCCTGTGTAGCCTCTGAAAATATCTCAGGTGATAAACAGCCCAGGTGAAAACAATGACTGAACCGATGATAAAAGAGGCTAAAGTGGAAACGACCCAGAGCAGCACAGAGATAGGTAGTTAGAACCATGCAGATTTCTTTAATGCTTTCTAATTAACTTACTGGGAACCTAAACATGCTCATTCACAAAAGGTGATGACTTTATCTTCAAGGCCAAACAGTGAGGCCACGTGCCCACTTTGGCTCTGCTTACAGTAGAATCAGACGACATCACAGTCCCCAGAGAACATTCTTGGCTGGGCCAGGACCGGCTTCTGGGGTCACAGCACGCTCAGGGATGAAGACCACACACCTAGAAGGGGGTCTCACCTTGCAGGCTGGTACCTGCCTTGTTTAAGGAAGTATTTTTAAGGGAAGGTGCATATCATATCCTATTTCTTTAGGATAAAAAACATACCCCCCCCCATAGCCCTGTGGTTCACTTTGCAAGGCTGAGAGCTCAGATAAGCTCTCCATCCGCAGGGCGGGCTTGTGAGGCTCTCAGCAGTGGGGGCTGCCTCTCCATCCCTGGCCCGTGAACAGTCACCCACTGGAGCAGAACCCTCTCCCTGCTTCACATGGTTCTTCCCACAGGAGCACAGAAAATGGCCGGAAGGCATTGTTCCCTGATTAGTAGGTAAAACACATGAGTGAATGCTGAAGCACGTTTATTTTCTTCCTGCTGGAAAACAGCTAGGCTTATTTCCCTAGTCTTTTCCTCATTATCACACACCAGCCCTGTGCAATTTGGGTTCCTTGGGTTCTGAGGCACAAGCTGAAAAGATGAAGACATTGTGTCCCCAGAGGATTACTCTGTTCCAAAATGTTAAACCTTTCTTTTTTTCTCTCCTGTTGAGTGTCACAACTAAAGAGCATCAATCAGAGGAAGAAACGTTAGAGAGCAGGTCACTAAGACATTAGAAGATGCAAACAAAGATCAAGGAAGCCTGCAGCCCAGTGTGGAGAAGACCGTGGAAAATGCAAGCAGGCCCTCTGCTCTGAGAATATCAGGAGTTTCATAAGCAGCTACTATCTGTGTGGGTAACTCTCGGGGGAGAGTTTAGGTTCTTGGCTCCCTTAAAACATCAACTTCTTCTCCCCCATGGCCAACTGGATGGGCTTTACCACAATTCCCAACTAGTTAACCTTTTCTTGAGAGGAGTCGCCACAGTAGAGGCAACCTACTTCAGGCAAACCAGAGATGTGAATGCTTTAGATTTACAAACCAATTAAGGAGAGATTGTTCTAGAAAAGGATTATCAAATAAGGTCCTTTAAACAAGATACAGATTTTTTTAAATCCCACATTTTTTTTCAGAAGCTCACTCACTGCAAGAGAGGTCTGTCCCACTGGCTGCTTTGTGTGTGAGTAACACACTGATTGCCAGTGCATCTGACCCCATTACCTTTACCTACAGGGGAAAAAAATCACCTTGAATCAACCTTTGTCGACTGTCCACGCTGCGGCACTGTCCTAACACCTGGGCATCCGATACTCAACTGTCTATTCAGAGGTACAAAGGCCATCAAAAATGCTGCCTGCTGAATGAATGAAGTTCCTACACACAAGTGAAACAGTAAATGCTCTTTCTGTTCTGACCCGAGATTCTATCAAGCCTCAAATTTATTATTAGAGGCTCCCTGGTCACAACAAAATATATTTTAAGTCACACACACCTCATGTGATTATCTGTCTTCTGAACATCTGAACTTTTGATTGAAGAAGGGGGGATAAAACCTCTACCACTCTTGTTTCTTTACATTTCATGGCATTGTGAAGTAGTAATATTTCTTTTTAGCCAGCATGACAATTACCTTCATGGCAATTACTCTCAATATGGTAAATATTATTTAGGGGAGCAGCAGTCTGAAAGCCTGATTACACTTAATGTCTACTCCAAAACGGCACTCTCACACATGACTGATGCCAGGAACTTCAGTATCCACAGCCTTCCATGGATGACCTGGAGAAGCAGAACAGTGGCAAGGCTAGGACAGCAGGAAAGGGTCCTGGGTTCAAATCCTTGTTCTGCCACTTGCTGGCTGTAGGAACTTCGGCAAGTTACTTGACATTTTTGTGCGTCAGTTTCCTCACCTATAAAATGCGGCTCATCACCGTATGTCACAGGATTGCTAGATGGGTTAAAGGAATGTGTGCGATATGTAAGGCACTTAAAGAAATTACCATGTGCCAGGCACTGTTCTAAGTACTGGCCATTATCTCCTCAAAGAGTGCCTTGCCCCGTCATACCAAGAACGCTCATCTTTTCTTTGTTCATTTTGGCCGCGCCACAAAGCTTGTGGGATTTTAGTTCCCCAGACAGGGATTGAGCCCGGGTCCTCAGCAGTGAGAGTGCAGAGTCCCAAACACTGGACCACCAGGGAATTCCCTCAAGGACCCTCCTCTCGAGCCCAAGGTATTCAATGTGTACCTCATGTCATACTGCGAAAAACTGTGTGTTTTCTTCTGCTACAATCTACAAAGAGTTCAGGGGCTGGGGGCAAGGGCTAGGTCATGGCCCTCTTTGCTTTAAAATCATCAAACCCAGCAGACGGTCTGATACACAGTTAAGTGTTTGCTGAAGTGAACAATCCATGTATAAAATAACCTAAACAAACAAACAAACAGCATCCCTCGCTTTGAGCTGACAGATCTTAGTTTTGTTATTCATCCCTTGGGCTCTAGAAGTGAATAAAGTAGCTAGCTTGGGTGAATTAAGAATAAAGGGTTAGGCCCAGTTCACAAAAATCACAACCACTGTTTCATCACTTGGATCTATTCTACATGGGATGACAGCTGAGATACTCCAAATGCTTCTGTTATTACTGTTAAGAGAAAAATGTCCTGCCTTTTATCTGAAATCCAAAAAAATCCAATTTAGTTGAAAGGACTTTTTATTTTTCCCTCTGTTCCACAGCAGGGAAAAAGGGCACTTCACAAGAAAGTAAATCAATATTCCATAGTGAGTGGATGTTTTTCTAAGTGTAAATCTCTAACTCTCAAGCGATTCACTGGGGCGTAATCCATTCACCAAAACCTTCTACAACCTACAGAGGGTTCAAAATAAGAACTGATTTGAAAGGATGGCTTCAGTCAGTGAAGGTCCCACCACCTTGATCCTAACAGAGCACTAGTTCAGGACCCTGGAGTAATGCCTTTTATATATTTTTCTCTCTCCACAAGGAAAGTTAAAATAGAGTTCTGCTTAACTAAGGAAGAAAGCTCTCCTCGTTCGCAGGTAGTAACGGAAGTTTTGCATTAACTACAGGTACCACATGTGGATAAAGGATTTACGAGTGATGATCTTCAGGCACTGGGAGACCCTGAATCATTAAAGAATCATTAAAGAATGATGAAATTACACAACAATTTTTAATCTGTATGCACCTAACGATAAAACATCACAATACATGAGGCAAAAATGAATAGAACTACAAGGAGAGACAGATGAAACCCCAATTACAGCTGAAGATTTCAACACCCCTCTTTCAGAAATGGACAAATCCAGCAGGCAGAAAACAAGAACACAGTTGAACTCAACAACACCATCAACCAACTGGATATAATGGATATCTATAGACCCCTTCACCCAACGACAGCAGAATATGCATTCTTCTCAAGTTCACATGAACATCCACTGAGACAGACCACATTCTGGGCTATAAAACACATCTTGACACATTTAAAAGAAGAGAAATCATACAATGTCTGCTCTCAGACAATAAAGGAGTTAAACTAGAAATTGATAACAGAAATATAGCCAGAAAATCCCCACATACTGAAGATTAATCTAAATAACACATGGGTCAAAGAAGAAATCTCAAGAGAAGTCAAAAAGTATTTTGAAGTAAATAAAAATGGAAACACAACTCATCAGAATTTGTGGAATGAAGTGAAAGCAGTGTCTAGAGGGAAATTTATAGCACTGAATGAATAGATTGGAAAAGAAGAAAAATCTAAAATCAATAATTAAGTTTTTGCCTTAGGAAAACTTAGAAAAAGGCAAATTATATCCAAAGGAAGCAGAAGAATGATGAAGATATTCATTTTAGTTACTATTCTGCTCTAAGTATCTGAAAATTAGTCATCCACGTGGGACAGTACTTCTCAAACTTTTCCATTAAAACCCCCAAAATGGCAAAGAGAAGGAACTCATACCCGCTCCTCTAGAGTCTGGGGGCACAGCCTGAAACAATCGAAGCGAAAAAAAAAATCATAATTTATTTGAGTCTTGTATCCGAAAAATTAATTATGACATTTCAATCTTGCATTCTATTTGCTAATATATCTGAGTTTGTTTTAGTATATAAAACAATGTTATGACTTTCCAGTGAAGTTCCTTTCT
Source organism: Globicephala melas (assembly GCF_963455315.2). Lineage (NCBI taxonomy): Eukaryota > Metazoa > Chordata > Mammalia > Artiodactyla > Delphinidae > Globicephala > Globicephala melas. The sequence goes on along the minus strand of NC_083325.1, from coordinate 30,318,212 downwards.
GATTAATTATTTCCTTTACTATATCCTGGGACATGTGCCAGGTTTGGTCTATGGCTCCAGGTATGCCATGGCAGACTCCACCGTCCTCCCATTTGAGAAGGCGACATGAAAGTATACAGTGTCAGTTAACCAGAATGTCACATGGAGTGAGGACTGCAGGCCTGCCTCATGTCCCCCAACTCCTGCAAAGCACAAAGTTCCAGAAAAGATAGGAGGGCAGAGGCAGGTTCACCATGCCTTTCAGGACAGTGAGACTCAACGCCCCCCCAATGCCTGCCTACTTCTCAAGATTTTTCTGCCCCAGCTTCCTGGGGCAATAACACATTACCAGCCCCAAAGAATGGTTCATTAAAGGGTGAGCCTCAGATTAATGGAACAGAACAGAAACTCCAAAAAGACTCGAGTACGTCTAAGAAAGTCTCAAGTGACAAAAGTGGGATTTGAAATCAGTAAGTAGAGAATAAATCCAACAAATGGTGTTTGAGGAACCGGATCATTTCGACAAAAAGGCAAGTTAGAGTTTTGTCTCACATCTTACACCAAAAAGTGAAATTTAAGTCCAAAAAAGTAACAACATAAAAATACAAGGGGAAATGAGAGATCAGAGAGTCATAGCAAATCCCTTCCTACCACAAAACAAAAGTAGAAAGCACAAAGAAATAATGAACAGATTTTAAGTCCTTAAAAGTTAAAAACAAAACCATACTTCTGTAAACCCAAACATACACATACACGTAAAATTAAATGACAAAATAAAGAAAATATTTAATATATCTTTTATAAAACTGTTTACAAATCAATGAGAAGATAATTCACCCACCCAAAACGTGACCTGAGGACAGAAATGGGTAAGTCCCAAGAAAAGAAATTCAAATACACAAACATGAAAAAGCATTCAATTGTAGCAAACTTTGGTGTTAGCCAAAGAAACACAAATTAAAACAAGGAGATACAATTTGGCCAACGTCATTAGCAAAGTCTAGAAAATGATAATATTCATCCTAGGTAAGTTTGCTGCTGATAAACAGGCAGTCACACATAGGACAGAAGTATAAATTTGTCTACCTTTTCTGGAAGGCAGATAGTCAAAACACACTGAGGGGTGAAAGAGTGTGTACCTTTTGACCTAGTAATCCATTTCTGGGGATTTGACCATAGAAGATAATTCAAAGATGCTGGTAACGTTTAGCTGTAAACATTTTCATTTCAGGTTTGAATATTTAAAAGTTTGAAACAACCTACATCTCTATCAATAAGGGGTGGATAAATGAATAATGACAGAGCTGTGTAACGGAATGCGTTAGTCATTAAGAATAGATTGATAGATACATTTGTATCTTTGCCACAGAAATATTTTCTCCATCCACTGTAAGTGAAAAGCAGATTTTAAAATACCAAATGCCATTTCTGAAGGAAGAAGAGTGAATATACAAATATATCTGTAACCACACACAGAAACGGATCTGGTGAGATCCCTGACAGTTCAACCTCATTAAGCAGATGTCTCTGATGAGCTGAATGTGCGGGTGTTTTCTAGATACTTTTGTTTGTAGATTCTGATTTCTATTTCGCTGTGGAAAAACAATGATTAGGATTTAGCGAGGCTGGCAGAAAAGGAGGGTACCGAGTGGCCCACATGGGAGGTGGCGACCACAGGGTGTGTGTTCTGGTAACACTAAGTGGCCCGCACTGGGGCCAGTACAAAAGATGTGTTTGTTTGTTTTTTTTGTGTGTGGGGGGGGTCGGGGGGGCCTTGGGAGTCTTTGATGAGGTTTAGGGAGAGTCCAGATCCAGAAGGATTCCCCATCAATGTGATCTATGAGTTTACCTCACCTCCCTAAAAAAATGCTCAGGCCCCGGGCTTGCTTTCATTCTAGCTCAGGGACCTATGATTCATCCCCTGAAACTCTAATTATAACACCCAAGGTCTGCTATGTGCAAAAACATCTGTCATTGTTCAAATGTGCTAGCAGAGAGTGTGTACGGCATGCAAACCCGCCTGTTGATGTGCTCCTTCAATGCCAAAGTGGTAACCCAGAAACCAGTCCAAGGTGAGAAGTGCCCAAGCCCAGAGTTTCCAGCTGAGCTCAGTGACAAATAAAGTGACCAGGTTATGTCCCTCGGCAGCTCACATGCCAATTCCTCAAAGCCACCGCCACGGTGAAAGTTACAAGTCTTACGTGCTTTCTTTCAACCAAGAAAAGTCTCCTAAGTTTGTGTTTTCCCTGCTGCCAAGGCCTGGCAGAGGGAGGGGAGCAGAGTGTGTAATTGCAAACCGCTCGTTTATCAGCTTTGGCTGCTTTTCTGTCACCACTTTACGTGTACCATTTAGCCAGTTAATCTCCCGTACCTCTTGGAAGTATAGTAGTTACCCAGAGAGTGCCTCAGCCCTGGAAAGAGAGGACGGAAGAGCCATCAAGGTATATCTATTCTCTAAGCACCCAGGAGAATTGTTTACTAACCTCATTCAAACTCAGATTAGAGGCCTAAAATCCAAGAGGAAGACATGGTCTCTTTGTCAGAACCCAACATTTTTTTACCTAGAAGTACTGATCTTAAAAACAAGTGAAAAAAATAAACAAAAAGCAAAGGAACAAACAACAGAAATGTCCCATTTGCTCCAAACACTACAGTAACATCTAATGGACACGATAGTGTATCTGGAGGTTTTTAAACTTTTGAAAGCTTAAGAAACCATCAGGAAGCTACTTAGCAGCCTCTGCTAGAAATCACAGTGCCATGCGTCATCCAAATCATAAATGGCATTATTACAACAACTCTGGCACATGCATTTATGCAAACAGACCATCAAATATGAAGCTTTGACTTGAATTTGGTTGATGATTAAAAAGAGGTTTTTCTTCAAAATATCATTATCAAGAAAAACAAATTAAAAATATATTTTATTTGGGGGGGGGCTAAGTGTTTGCTTTGTTTCTTATTTGGTAAAGTCTTATTAACTGAGGTTGCAGGTACAAAAGAAAAATTTTTAATTAAAAGGAGATCATTTATACATCTGTGCTAAAGCTTTAGAAATCTGAATTGAATAGATTGTGAGGAAAATAAATAATTACCAAAAACACCTCAAGAAGTAGAAAACTTGAACTGATCACTAAAAAGGGACCAAGCTCAGAAGTTTCATAAGCAATTTCTTTCAAGCTTACACAGAACCATTTGATTTCCATGATATTTCAGCTACTCCAGAGGGTAAACCAGATGGAACATTTTAATATTTATTTTAGAAAGCTGACAGAACACTGATATCAAAACCAGAAAAAGAAAAAAGGCCCCAAATACTTCAGAACAGATCAAATCTAGCAGTAGATACAGAGGATAATACCACACAACCAAGAAGGTTCATTCCAGGAATTTAAGAATGGCTTTAATTTTTTTTTTTTTTTTGTGGTACGCGGGCCTCTCACTGCTGTGGTCTCTCCCATTGGGGAGCAACAGGCTCCGGACACACAGGCTCAGCGGCCATGGCTCACGGGCCCAGCCACCCCACAGCATGCGGGATCTTCCCGGACTGGGGCATGAACCCGTGTCCCCTGCATCGGCAGGCGGACTCTCAACCACTGCGCCACCAGGGAAGCCCCAAGAATGGCTTTAATTTAACTGAGTCAATAAATATCCTCAAAACATTTGGAAAAACAACAACACATTATCTCCCCTGCTTCAAAAAACAAAGCAAAATACCAAATCTTTTAGTAAGTTATGAAGAGAAATATATTTTACTAACATGATAAAGTTTATATGCATATATATAAATATACAAATATACAGTCACATATATATGTATATTATATATAAATAACTGAAAAGTCAGCCTCTTGTGTGACTTAGTTAAATGTTACAAACATTAGCAGTACATCAAGAAAAATACAAGGATATCTACTGCCTTTAAAAAAATGTTGTCCTTAAAGTTCTAGTCAGCATGATAAGAAAAAGTAATGAGATGAAAATATAAAAGGAAAGAGGCAAACTTATCACTATTCAAAATTACATGATCATCTACATAAGAAACCTGAATCCACTGAAAGACTATTAAAATTAACAAAACCCATCACAAAATACAGTTGATCCTTGAACAACAGAGGTTTGAACTGTGTGGGTCCATTTATATGTGAGGTTTTGTTTTGATAGTAAATACTACACTACTACACGATCCAGGTAATTGAGTCTGCCCATGGGGAACCTTGGAAATGGAGAAACCGGTGATGTGAGGGCCGACCATAAATTAAAGGTGTATTTTTGGAGGGTTGGCCCCCTAATCCTTGTGTTGTTCAGGGGTCAACTGTAAATATTCTTAAAAAGCTTTTAGATAGAGAAATGCAAATCAAAACTACAATGAGGTATCACCCCACACGAGTCAGAATGGCCATCATCAAAAAATCTACAAACAGGGGCTTCCCTCGTGGCGCAGTGGTTGAGAGTCCCCCTGCCGATGCAGGGGACGCGGGTTCGTGCCCCGGTCCGGGAGGATCCCGCATGCCGCGGAGCGGCTGGGCCCGTGAGCCATGGCCGCTGAGCCTGCACGTCCGGAGCCTGTGCTCCGCAGCGCGAGAGGCCACAATGGTGAGAGGCCCGCGTACCAAAAAAAAAAAAAAAAAAATCTACAAACAATAAATGCTGGAGAGGGTGTGGAGAAAAGGGAACCCTCCTGCACTGTTGGTGGGAATGTAAACTGACACCACTATGGAGAACAGTATGGAGGTTCCTTAAAAAACTAAAAATAGAACTACCATACGACCCAGCAATCCCACTGCTGGGCATATACCCTGAGAAAACCATAATTCAAAAAGAGTCATGTATCACAACGTTCACTGCAGCTCTATTTACAATAGCGAGGACATGGAAGCAACCTAAGTGTCCATCGACAGATGAATGGATGAAGAAGATGTGGCACATATATACAATGGAATATTACTCAGCCATAAAAAGAAACGAAATTGAGTTATTTGTAGTGAGGTGGATGGACCTAGAGTCTGTCATACAGAGTGAAGTAAGTCAGAAAGAGAAAAATAGTGTATGCTAACACATATATACGGAATCTAAAAAAAAAAAAAAGGTTATGAAGAACCTAGGGGCAGAATGGGAATAAAGACGCAGACCTACTAGAGAATGGACTTGAGGACATGGGGAGGAGGGAGGGTAAGCTGGGACAAAGTGAGAGAGTGGCATGGACATATATACACTACTAAATGTAAAATCGATAGCTAGTGGGAAGCAGCTGCATAGCACAGGAAGATCCGCTTGGTGCTTTGCGACCACCTAGAGGGGTGGGATAGGGAGGGTGGGAGACGCAAGAGGGAAGAGATATGGGGATATACGTATATGTATAGCTGATTCACTTTGTTATAAAGCAGAAACTAACACACCGTTGTAAAGCAATTATACTCCAATAAAGATGTTAAAAACAAATAAATAAATAATTTTTAAAAAAAGCTTTTAGATATCAATAACCAATTAGAATACAAAGCAGCGGAAAAGGTCTCACCCACTAGAATACAAGATCCATGAGAACAGGGATCAGTCTTGGCTGATTCCCTAGCACCTAGAAGCAGTTGCAGCACGGAATAGGTGCTCAATAAATATTTGTAGACTACCTGAATGAACAAGTTCACAACAAGGGCAAAAATACAAAATAAAAGAACCAAACTGAAATCCCACAAACAGATTCAAGTTTAGAAGAATTTAGCATACGATAAAAAAATGGAATTTCAAACCACAGTAGGAAGGATAGATTATTCCACAAATGACAATTGACAATATTAACTGGTGGGCTGTTTTTAAAAAAAATGAAACATGAGTTGTATTGATACCTCACACCATACATTAGAATAAATTACAGGTAGATTCGTTCAATATAATGAGACCACTAAAGAATTAGAAGAAAAAAATAAGTAAATGTTTGCCTCAACTTAGGACAGGGAAGGTTTTCCTAATTATACAAGCAAAGGTAGAAAGCTTAAGGGGAAAGATTTACAGTTTCTCTTACATAAAAACAAAAACCTTAGGCATGTCAAAAATATCATAAACAAAACAGTAAAAGACAAACAATAAATGAACACTTGCCAAGTATTTAACAACCTTTTTACATAAAGTGTGTTATAAAGTTCTAAGAAAAGGATGATCCATCAGTAAGAAGAAATTTTGAAAGGTTAAGATGCAAATAACAAGATGATAAATGACGCACAAACTTACCCTAACAAATATTAAATATGAAATTGGGCTAAGATTTTTTTTCTCCAATCAACTTGGTAAATGTTAAAACTAACTTTTGGTTATAGAAGAATCTAGAAAGTAAGCATTCATATACTGCTGGTGGGAGAAAAAGCCAATTTCTAGAAACTTATCCTAAATAATCAAAGATGAGCCAAACATTTATATACAAGAATGTCTGTTGTGTCATTTATGCATTATAAATTTAATATATGCTTACTATAAAAGACTAATCAGGGCTTCTCTGGTGGCGCAGTGGTTGAGAGTCCGCCTGCCGATGCAGGGGACACGGGTTCGTGCCCCGGTCCGGGAAGATCCCACGTGCCGTGGAGCGGCTGGGCCCGTGAGCCATGGCCGCTGAGCCTGCGCGTCCGGAGCCTGTGCTCCGCAAAGGGAGAGGCCACAACAGTGAGAGGCCCGCATACCGCAGAAAAAATAAATAAATAAAAAATAAACTATAACAGTGTGGTACTGGCAACTTTTTTACTGGCAACGTGTTTACTATTATAAACAAGTCAACAATCATCACCCTTTTCATTTTTCTTCACACTTTTAGACAAGTATTTTTGTAGCATATATAGCAAAAAGTGAAACTGATGACCCAAATTATACCCACGTAAAATTGATAGCTATTGTCACGTTGACTTCCAAGAGAAGTTGTATCCATTTATATTCCCAACAACACTGTGTGGATTATTCATAACAGTGAGAAATAAGAAAAATCTGTATGTCCAAAGGGCTTCAAAATTATAGTAAACATAATCAAGGGATTATTTCCCAGCCACTAAGAATGATGTTATGGATGAATGTTAAATGATATAAAAATGTTTATCATGAAAGATGGTTAAGTTACAAAAATAAGTTAAACAGTGTGAGCCTCTTGGAATTCATACAAGTTTTTAAAGAATATCTATTGACCTATACATTAATCCATCAGGCTGTGCAATGGAATGTTAATCATAGTTATCTTTGGATGGTGGAATTACAGGCCACTAAAATAACTTTTCTCTTATGCTTTCCTGAATTTTCTATGTTCTAGAGAAAAAAATATGTTTTTGCAATCAAAACAAATCATAATCTATTTTAAAAAAACAATAAAACACTCTCTGAAAACTAGTTGTATAGAAGAATTTATATGCAACCACTCTTGATTATCATAATGAAGAGTTTTTCAGGATAAATGTTACCTACCCAGCCAAGTGTTTGCCAACTGAGTCCACACTTGGAGTATTCAGTATGGGGCACCCCAAGGAGTCATCAAGTGCTCACTGGTCTCCCCTGAAGGTCGGCCTGTGCTCAGGGTGCCAAAGGCAAAGATGAAGACCAAGGGGCTCTGCCCTCAAGAAGCCCTCAAACTAGAAGGGAAGAGGGGGCAAGTACCAGCCAATGTTAGCTGAAGGCAGGACTTGGAGGGGTCAGGACACGCTGTTGAGGTTCCCAGCCAGAAAAGTTAACACATTCAAAAATTAAAACCAAAAGAGGAAAGGCAACAGCAGGCTGGAGTTATACAAAGTTATACAAGCTTGTTATAGAAGGGAGTTATTCGTCAAATCTCTCCTAGAGGAACCCCTAACCATCTGCAAGTACTAGAGAAGTATAAACTCTAAGGTGGGGAAAACTAAAAGCTTTTCAAGGTAAGAGGACAGCAGAATATTAAGGACAAAACTACTGGGCATATAATACACTAGACTAGGGAAGTGAAAGAAAATTTTGTTTCCTCTGACTTAAAAGAGAAAGAAAAATACTAGAAAATACATAAAACTCCATTTCAATAAACTTCCTACTTTTTCTAAGCCCAAGTAACAACTATTCAAGTCATATTTAATACAACTAATTCCTATGCCTCAAAAGAATTTACCCAAATTTTTAGAGAGGGTCTAAAGGGAATGTGCCTTGGGCTTAAAATGAAGAGCTCCTAAGAGATGGTTCTGGTAGCCTAGATTTCTGGCTTTCCTGATTCTACAAAAGATTTTTATACTTGACATTTCACAGGAAAAAAAAAAAAAACCAAAACAAAAGTCACCATAAAAGTGCCCCAATCCTCTATCTAGATGCCATCTAACACATACTAGCTTGAGCATTGAATTAAGTTCATACTTTAAAATGAGGGGATGAAAAATATTTGAAATGACAGCAACACAACAGTCAATTTTTGGTGATCCACACAAAAGAAAGCGTGACATGATTAGCTTTGGTCAGCTGGAGTTTAATAACATGGGATTATTACATTTTCCATAGGTAGAGTACAAGAACATTTAGAACAGGTAAGAGTTCTCAGCACGACTTCTAACTCTGCTCTGGTAAACAAGACAGGCCGTAGAAGTGCCTTTAATAATGCTCAGAAACCCACGGCAGCATTTAAAACATCAAACGCCAAATGCAACTCGTTAGACAAAATGCAACTCATTAAGCTGGAAGCTTCCCTAACAGCACCAACTGTAGAGCGATGGGTCTCAGAGTGTCCCTTTACTCTCCTCCCCACCAGCAGCACAAGCCACACTGGGGAACTCTTTACACAGGCAAACTCTCCCACCTCCTGCCCAGCCATCTGGTTTACCAAGCTCTCCAAGTGGTTGTAATTTGAGGATACTGCTGTGGAACACACTACAGAGGTTGTGAGTGTGAAACCAGGCACAAGATGCCCAATTCAGTGTGCCAGGCCAGTTCCATTTTGTTTGACCCAACCTCCACTTCCCATCCCCTGTCCCTTTTAGTGGGCAGCCCAAAGAGCAGGGCCTTGTTCAAAACGTACTTTCAAAAGGCCTTTAGAGATAGGTCTAATGGAAAAACCATCTATTTTTCGTATGTTACCACAGGAACATGAAGCATCATTTACTCCTATAAGAAAGGTCTCCTTTGCAGGGGACACTGAGTATTTACAGAAAGATCACTTTATCCTAGGAAATCAGATTTTGGAAAAGTAAATACAGGAAACTCAGGCTCTAAGCCTTCCATATACACCTTTACAGCCCTTGTTCAAAGTGAACTTTCCCTAATTTCAGCTGCCCAATAATGAAAACATGTGTCCTGGGCAAACCTCCACTGTTCACTCTGAAAGACAACATTACCAAGTAATGGAGAAGAGAGCCGTCTTACTTCATGCCCCCTGCTGGTCCCTCAGCCCTGAATCCACAGGGAAGCTGACCTGTTTCCTCTCTACCCATCCTTCATGGCATTTCATGTCCTAGGACATCCTTCTTTAGCCTACATTTAGTCCTACTTCTGGGAGCTGCCATAAAAATAATAATGCTTTTTTTCTGGATGATAAGACCCATTATAAAATCAATGTCATTTTGTGTGTAGTGTTACGATTTATTTTTATTTATTTTTAAAGTTTATAAATAGCTTCCACATTTACCATCTCATTTTATTCTCATAACAACCTGTGAAGTGGGTAGTTTTATTATTCTCACTTTATAGATAAGAAAACTGGAACTTAGTGCTGACTTCAATAAACAACTGACCACTGAACAGTAAGAAGGAAATACAAATGTTCTGCATCAAAAATTAAAGAATTCACAAGGTCCAAAAGAACTCCCAAACTTTCTTGAAGTTGTCATCTGCCAAACGATATTCGCTAAAATCTCTGAGTAGGTTTTTAGTTTAGGTGGTATTTTCTGTCTTAGGAAGGGTGGGGAGATGGAAAATGAGATAAGTAAGACAAACTCTCAGTTACAGAATGGACATAACCTGCAATGATACCTGGAATTCTATGAGGTTCAAAGTGACAATGACGATGATTGATTAAACTCTTACTACGTGCTAGGCACCATTCTAGGTTCATTAACTATATTCAGTGATCCTATTAATATCACCATTTTACAGATGAGGAAAACAAGGCACAAGGAAGCTAAGTAACTTGCCCAAGATTACACATCTTGCTCCCTTGACACAGGGAGGACCTGGGACCGGAGAAGCCAAGCCCCTGTGAGGTTTGCTCCGCCAAGGACGGAAACCTGACATGGGAGCGCAGCCACCACAGGAACCTAGATTATGTTCCCAATGTTGCCACTTAAGCAACAGTCTCCACATTCTCTTGGCCAAAACATCAATCAAGTAATCAGAAGAATCAGCTGAGACTCCTAACAGTTCCTTCTCAGACTGTTCCCATGGAGGTGGGGAAGGAGGGGAAAGATCCCGGTTTTCTAGATCTTGATTACTGATGGAACACTGGCTGATTTGCCTGGAACTGCCTTTAACTAATTTAAGAAAAATTAGCGAGGAAAGCAGCTCTGGAGAAAATGTGCAGAATAAAGATGCACATGGCACTGACAGGTATTTAGTAATTTAGCAGAAAGGGAGGTGGGAGGCAGAAGCGGTCGTCAATGTACAGAACGACATTGGCTACTTTTGGCCAAGTTCAATGGCTTTTTTTTTTTTAAAGCAATATAAATAAAAAGGAATCCTCACTGGTGTAAGTTCCTCCTGCCTTCTTTTCCTCTACTTTTTTCAACTGCTCATAGTTTGGACCTGTATGAGCCAGCTTTCACATATTGATCAACCTCTGCAAATTTATACATCTTTTTCTTAAGGGAGGAAACAAAGATCAAGTTGAACTCAGGCAAAAGAGAAAAATTCCACGATGAATGAATGCAGTCTTCATGGGCAAGTATAGTATGATGGCGGGGGGGTGGGGGGGGGAGGGAGGCAGGGGCAACTTTACAAAGCTTCCTCAAATTTGCTTACCTTCATTGTTTCTTGCCTCTGATTTTCACTGAATAACCTAAGACGGCCTTGAGATCCTGAGAGTCCAAAAGAAAACCCAATTAAAACAATCTCCAGGGTATTCCACCCATCTCGACTCGAGGAAAAGTCCCAAACCTAGGAGATGGAACTACAGTGACCACAGTTCGGTGACTTTTAATATCCACATTCCTTCCACACTCTCGTAATTCTGGCCCAACTACCTACTAACTGTGGGACCATGTGCTTCACTTTCCTCCTCCATAAAATGGGGACGATAATACTTTCTTCATCAGGTTGGTGTGAAAATTAAATGAGTTAATACATGCACAGCACTTAGAACAGTATCTGGTACAGAGTAAGTGCTCAAAGAGTGTTAGCTATTAATATTATTACTATTAGCATTTGCAAAAAACATTACATAGGGACTCAAATACAGGAGGCTTCTACTGTATTGGTAATGTTTTACTGCTTTAACAAAAAATCTAAAATTAGAACCATCAATACAAAAATATAAAATGGTCTTGGGAAAAGAAAAAAAAAGCCACTCAGAGTCATGTCACCTGTTGGGGAGTTTCAGGTGAGGGTACACCTCGGAGCAGCTGTGGAATCCCGTTCCACGGCTGCTCTGTATTTCCCTTATATGACAGTTCTGCTGCGGTTCTTAATCAGCGTTTCATGGGCAGGATTACGGGCGGGTCCGTGAACCCCCTGAAACTGTACACGGAACTGGGTGGGGCTGCGGCTCTGGGCATTTTGCAGGCAGGGGTTCTATAGCTTTTCTCACGCTCTAATAAATGATCTTGTAGGGAGCAACTCGCTTTACAGGGTTAAACGCAGGAGATAGGGACTGAACAATTCATTTCACGGAAGCTACGGCAGTAACCAGGACACCTGGGCTGTCAATCTGCTCTCTCAACACGAGACCCGGCGCCGCGAGGGGCAAGAGCCGGCCGGGCAGTGACCTTCACCGTCGAAAATCTCACCGGCTCCCCAGACCCGACTCGGGTTTGCCGGGTTTAACTTCCCCTCCCTTCCCCCATCCCTCGTTCTCTTCCAAGAATAAACTCAAAGGAAATCAGTAGCGCTTCGTCTAGGGTTTCACTCCTGCCCTCGGCTGACACTTAAACCACTTCTCCAAGGGAAGTTAATTAAAACAACAATTAATCCGCACAAAAATCCACCCCCAAAGCTCGAGAACTCTCAAAGTTAGAAGACTGAGGCGCCGCTGCTGATGGTGAACATCTGCCGGTCGCTGGGGCTCACGGGTAGGCGGCGGGTACGAAAGGGAAGCAGCCAAGGTCCGGCCGGAGGGTCGGACGCTGGCCACCCTCCGCGAGTCTACGCGCTACCGACGCCGGTGAAGACTGGCTTGGAGGCAGCCAGGTAAGCAGGTAGGTGTGGGCAAGTGTACGAGCACACAGAGAAGGCGGATTAAAGCTCAAGCCCGTTCACCCACCGCTCCTCCTTCCCCGGCGGGTGTTCTCACGCACCGCCCGGCGGCCACTTACCGGGGAAAGCCTGAGCGCTCGACGGTCCCCCTCTTTGGAATAGGCTCCGCCAATTCCTAGTAAGCCCGAGTAGCTCCCCTTGCCTCCCAGCCTTCAAGCCTCGAAAAGAATTCGCCGCCCTCTCCTCTTAGGCGGCCGCAGAACACCCCCGGGAGAGAGAAGTGGAGGGGACAGGGGAAAGCGGGGTGTCGCGGAGGGCAGGTGCCACCGGGCGCGCAGTAGGCAGCGTACGTACCCAGCACGAAGAGGGCGAGCTGTCCAGCCGAGGTAACCATTTTACGGGCGGCGGGCGGCAGGCACTCCAGCCTCCTGCCCTACCTGAGGTGCCCAAGTGGCGAAGCGGCGCCGCGGTGCGGGGGAAAAAGGCGCCGGCTAGGCAGGGCCAGCCCCCGGCGCGGGCGGGCGGAGGGAGGACCGCGCGCCTCTGCTGGGACTCGCCCCGCCGCGCCGGCGGCCGGGCGGAAACGGGAAGATGGTTACCGTCACCTCCGCCACTCGGCTACTGGGCCTGGCGGACCACCTTCGCGCCCCGGTTGGGGGGGCCCCTCTAGGGGCAGGGGGGTGGGGGTGGAGCGGGGGTGGGGTTGGAGCAGGGGCGGGGAGACTGCGCGCACCGTGCCGGGCCGGGCGGGGCGGGGCGGGGCGGCGCGGCGCGACCTGGGAATCTCCGAGTCCGCGGCGCGGGCTGGGCACCCAGGCCGAGGGAAAGGCAGGAAGCGCCTGATTTCAGACACCACCCTCAGACTAGCAGCTCAGTGCGGAGCCCGAGCGGCCGGGCGCAGTGGCCGCTTCTAGCCAGGCAGGGGAGCGGAGCGGCCCTGGCGTCTGTCACTTGCGCCAACGGCAGCTGCCGGGGGCTCTCCCGGGCAAGGCACTGAGGCTCGACCCGGAACGGGACCTGCGAGCTTCACCTGCCCCTGTCAAGACTTGGCCCAAGGAAAGTGCTCCCCAGAATCGAGCGAAGAATTTGTTCAACCAGATTTCCCACCTGCGCCCCCATCCGAGAGAACGCTGGATTGTCGGGACGCCTGCCGCGGGAGCACAGCCACCCCACGTTCTCAGGCGGCACGTTGTTAAGATCAGCGGGCTTTCGTGCATCTGGTCTGATGCTTACAGTGAAGATGGGTCTTTGCTGTGGGGCACCTGGTTATCTATCACCACCAATACCCCCAGACCACTCCACCCCATCCCGCCACAGGCCGTTGAGGCCGAGAACAAGGTAGCATGCAGCCATATGTCCCTGAGAGAGGATGTGTATGGGCAGGAGCTACCTGAGTGGTTCTTTCAAGGATTTGTAGGCTTGAGCTGGCCCCTGGTGCTGGAATTTGGGGAAGTAGAGGGGACAGAGGGAAGACATTCTGGACAGAGAATGGAAGAATTATATGTTCCCTAGGGGCCATCCATAGGGGACAGTGTGCCCTTGAGAGGCTGTGACTGGTGTATTCTCCAGATGCCCCGAGCTCAAGGATTAAGTCTTCTCCTGGTCCCTCTAGCCTACCTGCTCAGGGTAGACCCACTCTCCTTGAAGGGGCAGGGAGCAAAATCTCTTTCTGTTTCCTTGGTGCAATGCTCAGACTCTCAGAGTTGATGTTTGTTAAGTTTATTTCATAGGAGCTGAGTTTCAAAAAGGAAGCACCAGGCCACTGGCCTCAACATTTGAGCAGGAAACACCGTGTAGAAAGGGATTTTGAAAACAGTGTAAATTTACTCTGAGAAACCATTCTTTGCAATACATTTGTCAGAGGATATTTTGCTGCTCTTTCAACCGTTAATGATTGGTGGTGAGGGTTTCATGATAAGTCCTTGGGTACATCTTTTCCTAAGTCCACACGTATGCATGTACAGAGCACACACACACTCTCTTTAGTGAGTGGTCCCTGACTCCCTTCAGCATCTGTGTCTTCATCCTTCAGACTGGTCTTGACCTGTTCCAGTGGCTCTTCTGTCTCCTTCCTAGACTAGCCTGCCTTTTCGATAGGAGGAAAGAAATCAGGAGTTCTCCACACCCTTCTCCTATTCTCCAGGACCCCCAGCTAGGAGTGGAGAATTGACCTGTCAGCTTGTTTCCTGCTGGGACACACACATCAAGTTCACTGTGGCTGAGGGCTGACTGTCCAAACTGGCAAGAGTCAGGTTCAGCAGTTTCCCCTCCTCTGCCCCATGCCTGCACACAAAGTCTTGGGTGGAGGGAAGTAGCAGCAGAATCAAGACAACGAGCTTGTCCCCTTCAGCGTTGTAAAATCTTTGTAATCAGAATATAATTTGATATCTTGCAGGCTAAAGAGTACTCACATCAAAGGGCATTCTGATGCTTGGAAATCATTAATTCTTCCCTCAAATTGTCAATAGCCAGTCCACATCTGTAGTTTTATCAACCTTCCAAATCATTCAAGTCAAAGAGACGATCAGGCGTTGAAGTTTTTTTCTAAACATCTACATTTTTTTGTAAACTGAAAAATAATTTTTGGACATTTATAGAACTAGGAGGAAACCCAATATCCTAAAATGTTAACACTCTGACTCTGGCATCTTGTATATCTGATTGAATCCTCACAACAACCCTATGAGGTAGACTCCATCCTCCTTTTATATGAAAACAATCGAGACCTAGAGAATTTAGTAACTTACCCAGAGAAACAAAGCCTGCAATTGGCAGTGCCCGATTTTGAAAGCAAAATGAGCCGGTTCGAAAGCCTCTGTATTGGCTTCTATACCATGCTGCCTCAGTTCCCATGGTTTTCATAAGGATAATACTGAACTCACTGGGTTGACGTGAGGACTAAATGGAAGAATTTATTTGTATGCTTAGCACATTATTTAATATCAACAAATATAACTATTGCTTAAAGAAAAACTCTCTCAGTGGACATAAATTTCCCACTCTCAATTTCCTACCAGTGTCTTTTTTTTAATTATTATTATCATTTCCATATCAGTTCTTTGCTTGTGCATGTGTACACCTTCCTACGGGGGATAGTTTCACAGGTAAGTCAGGAGCTATGAACTTGTTTCTCAGCCTGTGGTATAAGAAGAATGAGGAAAAAAATGACAGAATGCGATTTAGAGGGAAGAAATCATTTTTCCTAGAGGAAGCTGTGATGTTTTTGTATTTTAGCAGTATGGAATAACGGCACCCCAAGCTGAGTGAAATTCCAGCTGTAGCCCCCGGACGCTGCATAGAGAACGCCGCTGCGTTCCTTTACCTACAGGCACAGTAGCTGTCTCGCGTGGCCACTGAAAGTCCTGTTTCTGTGTGCGTGGAGACTGACCAGCGTGTGGCCTTCCTCCTAAGAATATGCCTGGGCTACTGCTGCACATGCTTGATTCAGCTGGCCTTGAGCTCAAGGATAATACCTTCTGTAAAGCCAAGCATAGCCTTTTCTCCCCGTGCAAACAGGAGAACTACTCTATCTTCTGCTCAGAGGCCAGCAAAGTCCCACTGTCAGTTTTCCGTTTCCTTTCTTCCACATACTTATTACAGAGTGTATGTTTAAAGAGTCTCCTTCTTCACTGTAATCAGCCGCCCCCTCCTTCCTGATTCATTTGTGGAAGTGATTGTGGGACCACTAGCATCAGAGTCTTCCCTGAATGATTCAGGCCAGCAGAATTCGCTGTTTAGATCGGCAATTAACCCAGATATTAGTGAGTAAACAGCCCAGACATTCTTAGGGAGGAAGCACTGCCATGGGCCACTGCATTGAAGGAATTACAATTCCTGCAGACAAGCCTTGGAGGGCAGTGAGCAGAGAAGTCTTCTGGTGGCTGCAGGACCTTCCTCGGTGGCAGCAGTAGACAGGGGGACTCAGAGGAAAAACAGGAAAGGGTGCCTGACTCAGTAGGATGTCAAAGGTCAGATGTCATCTGTGTATGAGAGAGAGAGAGAGAGAGATTTTTTTGTTGTTGTTGTTTGTTTGTTTGTTTTTTGAGGTACGCGGGCCTCTCACTATTGTGGCCTCTCCTGTTGCAGAGCACAGGCTCCGGACGCCCAGGCTCAGCGGCCATGGCTCACGGGCCCAGCCGCTCCGTGGCATGTGGGATCTTCCCGGACCGGGGCACGAACCCGTGTCCCCTGCATCGGCAGGCAGACTCTCAACCACTGCGCCACCAGGGAAGCCCGAGAGAGAGGTTTTATAAAGGACTCTGGAGAACTGTGTTCAGGCAGAGTGAGGTTTTAATGTGTTAAGGGATTTAGGAAAAGAAATCTAATCCAAAGTAAGGTATTGTTCGAGTATCAGCCCCCTGCAAAGCCTCAGCTATTAGTGTATTCCTTATCTCTAGCCAAAAGAAAAAGTAGGAAACCTTATGCGGAGTCCACTTTTACAGTTTTCATCACCAGCATAATGGGTGAGGTAAGAAGCCATCAGAGGCGTTTGCTTTGTCCTCAGCTACCTAGGTGGTTTTCATGCCAGTATTGTCGGAAGACTGGTCTGACCTTCTGCTAACATCTTCCATCTATCTCCCAGCTCTCAGGTCTACCTTGGGAATGCACATTCAAGTTGTGTATTCAGCTTGAATCCTTCCTTCGCAAGGGATATTGCAGGATGGCTCTAAAGCCCAGTATTGAAGTCTGGAGGCTGATGGTTCCACAGGTGGTCCAAGCGGCTCCAAGATGTCAAGGTATTAGTCAGAGTCTCTAAGACTCAGAGTTACCAGGCGGCTGCTACAACTAAAATCCTTATCTTCTCATATAGCTCGTGAACTGCCTAGTTGACCAGCATGCAGGAGAGGTACCCAGAGGATTCAGCACAGCTGATGCCAAACCATTCCATTAAGCACACTTGGAGACAGAAGAGCTATGCATTCAATTCTGTCCTTGCTGCTGTCCCCCGACCTCCTGCAGCCTCAGCCGTACAGCCAGAGCTTTCTGAAGACTGGGAAGATTGCCCTCCAAATTCTCAGGAGTGCCGGGGGAAAGTCCTAAATCAAATGCCTAGCTATCCTTACGCAGGTGAAACTAATGGTATTGATGGGAAAGAGTAGTGATGATCAAGAGAAGCAAAAGAGAGACAGGAAAAAATATATAAAGAATTGAGGAAGGAAAAATCAAAGAAAGATAGAGAGCTGCAAAATAGACTTAAATATTTTTTAGTGATGGGTCAATCTGCCTGATAAGCTCAAAAAATTCTTCCCAAACTCAGAGGAAAAGGAAAAAAATTATGAGAGATAAGATATGAGACAGAGGGACTTCCCTGGTGGACCACTGGTTAAGAAGCCACCTTCCAATGCAGGGGACATGGGTTCTATCCCTGGTCGGGCAACCAAGATCCCACATACCACGGGGCAACTAAGGCTGCACACCACAACTACTGAGCTGGTGCGCCCTAGAGCCATGCGCCACAACTAGAGAGAAACCCACATGCTGCAACTAGAGAAGACCACGTGCCGCAGCTAAGACTGGACGCAGCCAAATAAATAAATAAATAATTTTTAAAATATATGAGACAGAGAAGGACAAAGCCAGGATATCCAAAATATTTTTAACAGAGAGCCAAAAAGGGAGCATATTGCTGATGGAGGAGAAACTGTTCTTGTGTCCCAAGACAGGAGGGGTCCTCAATAAGGGGAGGGGGATATACATCCCACAGATCTATAAGGGGGAGGGGATTTTGAGACAATAAAAAGTGCAAGGACAGACTTCTATTCTGTGACATACATTTAAACCATCACATTGAACTTCTCCTCCTGCCTCTCTTTCAAACTCCCATTGCAACAGGCAAAGGAAAATAATGACGGGGGGAAATCTGCCATTGTTCAAAACTGAAAAACGATTCCACCCACATAACAGACATTTTAAGGAATTTCTCTAAGACAACGCAGATGAGACCAGTTTGAGAGAAGGCTTTGACAACCTTCAATTTACCTCACAGAAAAGAAAGGTATCTCTAGGGAGCCACCCCCATCAGAACCCAGCAATGCTCCTGAGGTTGGTTGTAACAAAGGCTGTAGGCAGAAATGAACCACAGAAAAGGCAGGAGGGGCAAATCTCCATCCTCTTGAAGAATCCAGGGAGTGTCCAGGTACCGGGGTGCACACAGGGCAGGGATCCCTTGGAGGGGGCTCTCACGTTTGATGCCTGGCACAGAGAGCACATTGCCGAGGGGGCCGTGGTGAGGGCAGCCGCACTGGCTCCCAGCTAGCGTTATGTGGTTACACGTGCAGGGGAAAGAAGCTCTTCAACGTGCAGGTGAAATGCAGGGGCTCTTTCGGGAGTCTCCCACAGACACCTGGCTCTTTTTTCTTTCATCCGTTCATTCCACACATGTCCATGACAAGCCTGTTATGTTCCAGGCACTAGGGATTCAACAATGGACAAGTAAAGTGCTCTCTTCTTTGTGAAGCCACACAGGCAGAAGAATCAGGTAACCTCTGAAGGAAACACATCATCTTCATGTTTGCTGCATAAATGCCCAAACCAACAAAGCAATATGTATGGAAAATGCATTTTTTGGGGAAATGATTGTAACACAAAATTCTGTTTCTTACCAAGCTATTTCAGACAAGCAGCTATAAAAAATGTAAATCACTCATGTACCACCCCAGTGGAAAAATAAATAAATAAAAAGACTCCACCGAAAATATTCCAGCCAAGCAAATAAACTCAGTAATGTAAAAGAAATAGTGTAACGGAAATGGCAGTGAATGATAAAGCAGTAACACTGTTGAGCCTTACTCCCGATTTTTAATATATTGTGGCACTCACTGTTGGATGCCCGTAGAATGGACATTTTCCTTTTCTTCCTGCTAACAGAATCCCAGTTTTGTGTGATTGACAGCATGCGCTGACCCAGGGGATGAAGCAAGAGGATTCCTTGCCCATTGTTGATGATCGGCTTAGGGCTGGACATGTGACTAAGTTCTGGCCAATAAAATGTCAGGGAAGTCTCCTGTTAGGCTTCTTGGGTAGAAATTTGCTTCTTCTTCTTCTTTTTCCTTTTAATTGAAGTATAGTTGATTTATAATATTATATTAGTTTCAGGTGTACAGCATAGTGATTCAGTATTTTTGCAGATTATACTCCATTATAGGTTATTACAAGATAAAGGCTATAATTCCCTGTGCTATACAGTGTATCCTTGTTGCTTATCTATTTTATACATAGTAGTTTGTATTTGTTAATCTCATACCCCTGATTTGTCCCTCCCCCTTCCCTCTCCCCTTTGGTAACCACGTTTGTTTCTGTATCCGTGAATCTATTTCTGTTTTGCGTATACATTCATTTGTATTTTTTCAAGATTCCACATATAAGTGATATCACACAGTATTTGTCTTTCTCTGTCTGACTTTTTTCACTAAGTATAATATTCTCTAGGTCCATCCATGTTGCTGCAAACAGAATGTTGTTCTTTTTATAGATGAATAATATTACATATTGTGTGTGTGTGTGTGTATGTATACCACATCTTGTATACACACACACCCCCCACATCTTCTTAACCCAATTTGAACATTGGGGTGCAGATTATCTTTTCAAATTAGTGTTTTAGTTTTTTTGCAGATATATACCCAGGAGTGAAATTGCTGGATCATTTTAGTTTTCTGAGAACCTCCATAGTGTTTTTCATAATGGCTGCACTAATTTACATTTCAACCAACAGAGTACAAGGATAGCCTTATGAGAGTTCCCTTGTATGTCATTTGTTGTAGCTTTCAGACTTAGTAGCGTCTGACGTCTGGGAGGTATAACCTCCAGACTTTGCTCTTTTTGTCAAGATTTCTTGGGCAATTTGGGGCCTTTTGTGGTTCCATATGAGTTTTAAGATTATTTGTTGTAGTTCTGTGAAAAATGTCATGGATGTTTTGATAGGGATTGCATTAAATCTGTGGATAGCTTTGGGTAGTGTGGCCATTTTAACAGTATTAATTCTTCTAATCCGAGAACATGGATATCTTTCCATTTCTTTGTATCAGCTTCAATTTCCTTCATCAGTGTTGTATAGTTTTCAGAGTATAGGTCTTTCACCTCCTTGGTTAAGTTTATTAGGAATTTTCTTTTTGAAGCCAGGCAATGAGGTAGCCTGATCTTTCTTCCTGTCTTGAAGATGGTTGTCTAAGGATGAAGTATCTGGAGTGTGACATCCACCCTGTGACCATGAGGAAAAGGCCAAGAGAATCTGAGAGCACCTTGGCATTTTAGAGCTGCTGAACGAAACATAGACCTGCTGAACCAACCATAGACCTGCTTCCATTCACTCTCCTTTCTATGTGGTGTAAGTAAATGTCCTTAATGTCTGAGCCACTGTTAGGTGAAGCTGAAGGTATGGTTGGAAATTTAATAAAAGTATTGAAGATAATTCTTGAAAGAAAACATATATACATGGATTAGTAGTCAGGATTAAATCATAGTAATAACCTAAATCTAAAGGCCCAGATTATTGTTATAGAAACTGGAGGGACAGGGTGGCATAGAAGGGAAAATAAAAATGTGCTTATTTTGTTATCACTCACTGAAGAGAATTAATAACTACTATAAAATTATTTTCTTTGATAGATATATAAATTCATTCAAAGATTTAAAGGTCACTAGTAATAGAATAATACAACATTTAACATAATACAACATTTAACATCCAAATTTCTAGAGGAAAAAAGGGAGCAGAGAGAGATATATTGAGTTAGCGGGAAAAGGGAATGAGGAAAAAGTCCAAGAAATGTAAAAAATTATACATATGATCAGATGGTAGAAGTAAGCACAAATGTATCTGTATTCCAATTAAACATGAATCGTTTTAATTCCCCTTTTAAAATACAAAATCCAACTAGAGGCTTTTGAAAAAACTCAACCTGTCGGTGATATAAAATCAAAAACTGTAAATACAAACCAAAAGGAATGTGGTAGGGTAACATAATTATGAGAAAACTAAAATTTGTAGCACAAAAATGAATTCATATATAAACAAGATTATTTTGGTCAAAACTATTAGAAATGCAAGGAGAACCACAGGAACAAATTTTCATCCTTTTGTGTGCTAGACTCTCACGTCGATGGTCCCCAATGACGCATACTTCCCCGATACCCATGCTCTTGGATTGCCCCCTCCCACACTGAGTCTGGGTTTGACCATGTGTCTTTCTTAGTTCAATGGGACTTCAGTTAATGGGAGGATACAAGCAGAGACTTGAAAAACTCCTGTGCATTAGAGCTTGCTGTCTTAGAATGTTTCCACCACCACGTGCAGAAGCTCAGTCTGGTCTACTGGAGGATGACAGGCCATGTGGAGCAGAGACAAGCCACCAGTCCTGAACACAGCCCCTGTCTGATCCACCAGTTGAATCCAGCTGTAAGAGTGAACCCAGCCCACTCAGAATCCTGAGAAATAATAAAATGTCGCTGTTTTAAACCACTAAATTTTGGGGTGGTTTGTTATGCAACAATAGATAAGGGATACCCTTTTTGAAACTGGAGCATCTCTGTGGCACCTCAAAAGGAAAAAGAAACTTAGTGAATTTCCAATGAATTTGGATAATTTATCTAATGTAATTAATTTAATATGTACAAATTAAGATTTTGTATTCTACAAATATACATACATTCCTTTCAAAAATCCTTAAAGATTTTTAAGAAATGAACATATGCTGACCTTCAAATGAAACCTTAAATTTCAGGAAGAAAAAACTTCTTTCTTAGGCTACAGTCATTAACTATATAATTCAATTAGATTAGAATTTAATAACAAAGGACAACTTAAACATACAATAAAAACATTTTTTCCTAAATTACTATTGGATCTAAGAGAAAATTAAAATTATACTTCAAAATAGTGATGAGAACAAAGTCAAAATATTTGGGATTCGGCTAAAGCTGAAATTTGTAGCCACAGATTTTCTTTTATTATAAAAAAATAATTAAACTAAATGAAGTAACAACTTTACTGAAATAGAAAATAAAATAAATCTAAGGAAAACCGAAATGTGGGGTCACAATTAAAGCAAAAATTAGTGAATTAGAAAAGGCAAAAATCAAGGAGTTCCTTGGCGGTCCAGTGGTTAGGACTTGATGCTTTCACTGCTGTTGCCCGGGTTCCATCTCTGGTCGGGGAACTATGATCCACCTGGCGCAGCCAAAAAAAAAAAAAAAAAGGCAAAATAATAAAAGCATGGCAAGATTAATCATGAGTGAAGAGAAAATACAAAATTATAGTGTTGGGAATGAGATGTGAAATAGAACATATGTAGAAAAGATTTTTTAATTATAAGAAAATAGTAATGTATAACTCAATGTTAATGAATTTGAATAATTTCATTAAAATAAATAAATTTTTTAGGAAAAATATAATTGCCATATCAACTCAAGAAGAAGTAGAAACTAGAAACAACTAATAATCAGAAAAGAAATGGAAAAGTTGTTAAAAAAAATTACTCCATAAAAGATGCTGTTTCCACAGAGTTATAAAGTATATTTCTTTTAGCCTTCAAGGAATTTAATGTCTTTGCTGTTTAAGTAAGTGTTCCAGAACATAAAAGAGGCTGGAAAGTGTCACAGTTCAGTTTTTCAAACTAAAGCAACCCTGATATACCAAACTAACAGAAGTAGCAAAAACAAACAAAAAAGAAAAAAAAAGCTGTAACGACCAATCTGACTTAAGAGGAAAGATGAAAAAAAGTAAATAAAATGCTAGCAAATCAAATCCAAAATGTCACTAAAAGCAATATACTAGGACCAAGTAGAGTTTGTTCTGGTAATTCAGGTAATATTTTATTAATAAATAATTACATTTAACAATTGACATATAATTGACATTATATTAGTTGCTGGTATACAACATAATGATCAGATATTTGCATATATTTTGAATTATCACCTCAATAAATCTAGTTAACATCCATTCTACACATAGTTACAAATTCTTTTTTTTTACATTTTAGCATCAAAGATAAAATGTAATTATCCCTATAGTTACAGGAAAAATATCTTAGCTATAGACTACCTCATTAACATTAGAAATACCTACATCAAATCAGCATGTGTAAAATTCTTCATGTGAAAACATTAGAGGCAGGAACCAAACAAGGATGCTAATCTAACCACTATTCTATAACATTCTCCATACAATTTGATTTGGTGAAGAATCTTAAGGTTTTTGATACCCATTAACTTTATCCATTCTTTCCCTACTGATCTGAAATAATACCTTTATCATACCACAGATCTGTTATATTCTTGATCCTGCCCATCCCCCAAGCTTTGTATTCTGTATTAATAATTTGTCTATCTCTGCTCTCCAATTTACACTACTTTGCACTATTTTAACTTCATAATATGTTCTTATGGATATTTTAAATCATACACACACACACACACACACACACACACACACACACACACACACACACAGAGGATTACCCAAATTGCCCTACAGAAATGTTTTAACCAATTCACGTTCCTACCAGCTGTGTGGTAGGTGGTCTCCTACATTGGGAATTTTCCCCCAAGCCAAGTTAATATAAGTCATTGGTTTTTGGAGTCACATATATCTTGGAGAATCTGGTGAAAACTATGAACTATCTTCCCTGCTGCCCCCGTATAGCTAAGTCTTTATCTATGTCCTTATCTTTATCTATATTTGTGTACCAACTTGTGCATATGATTACATGCATTTATAGACTCTCTGAAGCTTATGCATGGGCCCCAGGTTAACAACTGAAACAAATATTCATCTGTATTTATTCCACCACCTTTTACAATTAATTCTTTATTCCAATTGACATTTTTTTGGGTGATGATTTACAATACATCCCTAAGCAATGTACAGTATGATCCAAATGTTGCTCCTCCCCCCATAAATATGTTACTATACATGCGTCAGGAAACAGATAAAGGCTATAGATACACCAAAATGGTTAGCACTTATGTCTGGGCATTTAAGTTGAGTGATTCTTTGTCTATTCTTCTCTCTTCGTCTTCTGATTTAAATATTCCACAATGAATTTGTTTCACTTTTGCAATAAGAAACAAACTGCTTTCTCTCAGCAAGAAAAGCAGTGAGCACAGTTGCATGGGTTTCAGTGTCCCCGAGAGTGAGCGATGAGAGGGTTTCTCTTTTTTCATTGAGGTAGAGATGATCACGGGGGTCGGGGAGAGATGAAGCTTGAACACCAACTGTGTGCACTGCTGCACAGCATGGGGGAATCAGGGCCCGTACCACTGGCCCAGACACAGGGCCTCAGTGTGCACTGGGGCCTGTGATGGGCAGACACTGTGCTCCTGGAACAAGGGCCCTGTGTCTACCACCATCCAACACAAAGGACAGAGGTCCCCTGTTTACTTTGGATTCGAAACGTTCAAATGAGGGAGAGCAGAAACATTTGAGTTTTCCCTCTTTTCAGTTTCTTACAAAAAAACAAATTGTAGTTAGTCGGGGATTTTTTGGCATCTTCCCTGAATAAAAATCAAGCAGACTAGATTGCTGAGGGAGTCTTAAAGAGCTTCCCTTGTTTATTATTTGTTTTAGATTTATGGCTTAAAGGCTGAGAAGTAGCAGTGACTGACTAGGCCCCGAATTGTCCATTCATTTCCCAGGAAATGGGGCATACTCAGTGCCTCGGTCAGCTGGAAAAAATGACCTCTGACCTTTGGCAATAAACTCATTCTAGGCTGGAAGCACCCATGTCTTCATGGCTGTGCCTCGTCCTCCCTCCCTTCCACCCAACCTCTCACACACTGGAACACTCTTTTCCTTTCAGGTACTCATTCAAACCCCCACCTGTTAGAAAATCAGACCTATAAAAGGATAGAAGTTTTATCATACAAAGGAGTCTTTATTTTATTTTTTTTGCCGTTGCGGAGCACAGGCTCCGGACGTGCAGGCTCAGCGGCCATGGCTCACGGGCCCATCCGCTCCGCGGCATGTGGGATCTTCCCGGACCGGGGCACGAACTCTTGTCCCCTGCATCGGCAGGCGGACTCTCAACCACTGTGCCACCAGGGAAGCCCCATACAAAGGAGTCTTTAAATCATAAAAGTCAAGGTGGTTCTACAGGGAAAGACCGTGCCTGGGACTATGTGGAACGGGCTCTCAAGTTTCTGAGTTCAAATCCTAGCTCTGGCACTAATGACCCAAGGACAACTTTCTGAACCTTTCCAGTTGGCAATTTTCTTACCTATAAAGTGGGGCTAGTCATAACACTCAGCACACAGCGTCAATAAGGAAGACTAAATTAGATGACGCGTGTTAAGGGTGTAATCAGAGCCGGATGCATGGAAGCCATTCAGTGCACGGTGGATGTCACTGCTGTGACTCGCAACTGTTGTCACCTCATGGGGATAGGCAGGTGCAGTGTCTGCCCCATTTGGGAAGATGAGGCTAAAATGGTACAACCGCAGGACTGACAAAGCACAGTTTGTGGCGACAGTGACTTTCTGTCTGATGCTGGCTTGTTCTCGAGCATAATATCGGTACTAGTGAAGGGGGTGGACACAGAAACCTTGGGGAGGGGCTTTTATATTTCATGTCTGACCTGCCCTCAGAGTCTGATGTGCTCTTCTAGCAGTGAGAGATTGAGAACGGCCACCTGTGATGAGAGATGTCCCCAGCAGGGGTGTGGTGTGCAGATGAATGGTATGGAAAGGAGAAAGGTGAGACCACTAATTTATAGCCATGTTATCATCCTCCGGCCTGTTAAATCCAACCTGTTACTAGCATCATCGGGGGCAGATATCTGAACTGACATGTACTTGGCACATTTCAGATCCTAAGGATTCTTCAGTCAGATCTTCTAGGGATGCTATTCCAAGTCGAATCTCTGGGGATCTGACACAAAGCAGTGGAATAGCTGTCCAGTAAGGCAGGGCACACCCACTTCTTTCTCTCTGCTCACTTTTATTGACCACCAGCAGGAACATAGGAAAAAAAAGTAAACCAACAGATTTGAAGCTACAACTAAGATCACACAAAGAAAATTCCTAAAACTTAAGCCATTCCTTCACAACAAGCATTTCTTCCTAAAACAGGTAGATGAGCCATTTCTAGGCTCTGAGAAATAATCAGAAAACCAGTCAGTAATAACTTACTTTGGGGTCCGTGCTTCAAGTGACAAGAGCAGTTTCTTTGGCTCTATTTCAGCTTGCCCTCCTTGCTGCCTCCCGGGACCACTTACCCTGCCTTGCTCTCCGGTCAGCTTTTCTTGTTCTTTTCCTTACTCTGCCCATCTCTCATTTTTTCCTTCTCTTTACCAGCAGTATAAGATACTGAACATTCAAATGACTTTTTAAAATTATTTTATGGAAGTATAGTTGATGTACAATGTTGTGTTCGTTTCTGCTGTACACAAAGTGATTCAGTTACACACACACACACACACACACACACACACATATATATATATACAGTCTTTTTCATATTCTTTTCCATTATGGTTTATCACAGGATATAGAATATAGTTCCCTGTGCTATACAGTAGGACCTTGTTGTTTATCCATCCTGTATATAATAGTTGGCATCTGCTAATCCCAAACTCCCAATCCATCCCTCCCCCACCTCCCCTCCCCCTTGGCAACCAGTCTGTTCTCTATGTCTGTGAGTCTGTTTCTGTTTCATTAAGTTCATTTGTGTCGTATTTTAGAAAAATATGTAAGTGATATCATATGGTATCAAATGATTTTTTATTTAATTTTAATGAGTGAGAATTTATATTTTACCCTTAGTTTTAAGAGAGTGTGTTGACCTTTTATCTTTTTTTAATTAAAAAACCCTGAGTTTAGTGGCCTTTATTCAGTGAATCACGATTCACTTAATTTTTTGCCCTTTTAGTATGTATATAATTCTAAATTAACAACAGCAACAAAAAAACTTTGACTTCTCTCCTGGTCTGAAAGATACTTGATGTTGTCATTTTATTTCTTACTCTTGGATGACTGGACCTCTGGTATTTTTTAATTTATTTTTCCCTGTGAGCAATCGTATAAACCTTCAGGTGCACGTTTGCAAATACAGCAATAAACAGTTCAGCATAATCTGGTTGCTGCCCACAACCCAGCCTTTGCCTATGCCTGAAGTGGCACCCCAGATCTAAGAGCAGATGTGCCTGCCCACAGTATCTCTCGCCTGGTCCTTTTCTTACATATCACTAGAGATCTGGCCTGCCAGTTCTCATGGGTCTCCGGATGCCAGACAGGGATATGCCAGCTGACCTGCTTCTCCAGTTGGGCAAGACCTTGGAATTCCCCCAGACTGGACCTCCAGGTGAGGCAGGTTCTATGATATTGTGGTTGGATCACACTGAGTAAGGTAACCAGCAATTCCTTCTCATGGCTCCAACTTACAAACAGCTACGGATTAATTATCTCATGTGATCCTTATATCAACCGTGTGCGATGAAGCTACCAATGTATCCCCATTTTACAGATGTGTAAGCTGAGGCTCAGAGAAATTAAATGATTCTTCTGGGGTCACACAGGCAGGAAACGTCAGAGCAGGAATCTGAACTCTGGCCTGCGAACTTCAAATCCAGGGCCTGGCACAGAGTGGGCTCAGTAAACACTCATCCCCCTCATTATACCTGCCACAAGCTAAACAAAGGTCATTGCTTCTCTCTTGCAGGGTCATCTCTCCGAGAAAGGACATTATCACCACCAGGACCCTTGGCAAAGAGGCACTGAAGACACAGTCCTGCTGTGATGGTAACTATTCAGATCTCAGAGCTCTCTTGGACTCTTTGGATTCTCCCTGACAGCTCAGCTGATGAGATCGCTGTTTTATGTACTAGCTGCCTCAAAAGAAAGGAATTCCGCCTACTATTTCTCTCAGAAAATAACAGTCAGTAGTCATTGTTACAATATAATAGAAATGTTAACAACAAGATTCACGGAAGAACTAAGTGACCCTGGTGAATCGCCTCTGACTCTGTCCTGCCCACCTTCCACTCCATCCTGTCTGTAGTTTCCTGGGTGCTGGTGGGGGTAAGCTATACAGCAGTTTCTGACAATAACCAAGAAGGCTTTTTCCTTTTAAATAACAATAGAATTGGCATAATTGAAAGTGAGGATAGAACTTGGAGCCAAGTCAGAGAAGACAGATTGTATGTAGAAGGGCTGTTGAAAATATAAAAGTTGGCTGCATTATTCCTGGGGTCTCAAACTTGGGAAGGTTAAATACCATCATTTTCTCATTTGTTCTGCATTTTGATTCTGAAAAGAGAGCTTGCTTCGCCCCTTTCTTTTTAAAACTTGTGAAAAAAAAAAAAGAGAGAGAGAATGATTGAAAACATTACAGCCGAAAGAAGCTACAAAGGCTCTAGATAGTAAACCCAGTGACTAAGAGAATGAGGAATGATGAGTATGCCTCCCTTTGGGAGGGGTTCTCCCTGTGCAGATCTTCACATACAGGAATCTTAACACCAAACGTGTTCTTACATGTGTGGTGGTGGTGAACAATTTGAAAGAAATCAAAATCAGAACAAAGGAGAGTCTGGTACATGTTTAATGATTTACCTCTATAGATCATTCTACACAACCTAAAATTTGGGAGACATATCCAAATTCCCTGGCTCTTACAGAATTCAGCTGGGAAGTAAGAACCAATACCTGTTCCTCTGGGAATGTCTCCAAAAGTCCCAAGAAGGTAAGAAATACCTAAATGTGAGATTTAGTTGAAGTAGCCCTACTCACCAAGCTATACTCACAATCAAAATGTCATCCTTCTAATTCTAGTAATAAACTTCTCTCCCTTACTAACATTCTCAGGAAACACACACACACACACGCACACACACAAAACCTTCCACACCACCAAGACTAAAACTTTCCTAGTTCACTCCTACTCTCCTTCACGGCTCAGCTTAAATATCACTTCTTCCAGGCAGCCTCCTCTGATTCCTCAGATGTGGTCAGGGCCACCCATGAAGTCTGATAGTATCCTGCAGGCTTCTCAAGGGCACTCAGAAGGATGTAAAGACCGTGGGCCTCCTGGGTGGGAGTGGGTGGCAGGGTGAGCGTTGGAACCATGAGGGATCGGGGCTGGAGGAGAAGGTTGCTGATTCTGTGAGCCTGACCACACAGCACTATCTTCTCTGGAGTGGCAAGGCTTCTAGTAGATCACTGCTAAGGTGCCTATGGAATCCAGGCACTAAGTCTGTACACTTGAACCCTTGGTGGCGGCTCTCATTGGTCAAGCTTGGATAGAGAGAATGGAGCCTCCAGAAGAATGGGCTACCACTGCAGGGCAACATGGGCCAGGATAAGAGTCAGCCAAAGTGGGAGCCACTGAGCTTGAGGAGTGGTCCCTATGCTATTTTCCTGCATGACATCAGCCCAAGGGTAACAGGGGTCACCAGGGTGAACTTCATCAACCTGGGCAGTCTCTCCAGAGAGATTTAATTTGACTTAGGAGAAGTAAAAGATCTCTTCCTTCATCTAAATTCATAACTATTATACCCATACCACAATTATACTACATGAGGACTTCCGAAATTGTTGGGTTTTGTCTATCTTTCCCCATTAGAAGTTTATGTACCTAGTGCAGTCTAGAACATAGTCGATTCTCAATAAATATTTATTCAATGAATGTGTGAATTAATCTTTGAAAATTCTTTAAATCTTGCAATAAGCCCCAACCCCTCTTTCGGAAACGTTTACCAAAATGAAATTGTAAAATTATCACCATCCAATATGTTTTTGAGAAATCTATGTTAACGCTGCAAGTTTGAAATCACAATTTTTGAAAAACAAGTTGTTTTTTTTAAAGTAAGAATGAAGTTAAGAATAACTTTCACCAGGAGTGGGCCTCAAGCCTCTGTGGATGACATACCTTAATTACGTGCTCACCCTCTACCTCTGGTGGATCCTACTGGACCACCCTGTTCTCTCGCATTTCTCCAGCCTTAACTGCCTGATCAAACGTTTTGAAAGAATAAACCCAGGAAGGAGACTTGAGAAATAAGCAGCTGAGACTGGAGTTTTCACTTTGCAGAGAACACATTGAGTGGAGGTTTCAACTGATGGGAAAGACAGTGGCCCAGTGGTTAGAAAATGTGACTTGTCGAGAGGGGTTCAGGGGAGGAGAGACAGGAAAGAGGGTCTCTTTGTGCTGAAGTCAGTACAGTAACATCTGATGTTTATACAGAAGAACAGGTCCTGTGTAAATAGCTCACTACAAGTGACAAAATAATAGCATTCTCTGAGGTCTGGCCCCTGCAGTGTATTACTTTACACCATTCATGCACAACCCAAACCAGGCAGTCCTATTTCACAGATTGCTGACACTTCGCCTCTCTCCCTAGTGACAGATCTAAACACATATATAAAAAAATGGTAGCCACAAGGAAATGACTTCTGGCTTTAACATCATTTGACTAGAAGTGTATGAGGCAGCCTCTCCCAACTTGCCTTATGTTATTCATGAAAACAAAGAAAACAACAAGAACTCAGAAGAACACTGGAAATGTCAACCCAATCAATGGCTTGACCAGATCCTGGTAGGCATTTTCATTAATCATAAAATGGGACACAGTGGACTGGTACAAACTTATCCAGGTTATGGCTCATGTAATTGAGCTCAGTGGGAAACCAGCTGCCCCTACTTTTTGTTACAGACCCAGAGACCCAAGGTCTGTACCTTTCTGCATTTCTGACCCACAGGAACCAAGGGAGATAATGAAATGATTGTTGTTCTTCTAAGTCACTACATTGTTTTAAAATTTTTTACTGAGGTCTGATTGACTTGTAAAAAGCTATACATATTTAATGTACACAATTCGAGTTTGAGGATTAGTATACACCTATGAAACCATCCCAACATCAAGGCCATAAACATATTCACCACCTCCCAAAGTTTCCTCCCACACCCTTTATTATTATCTTGTGTGTGTGTGTGTGTGTGTGTGTGTGTGTGTGTGTGGTAAGAACACTTAACATAGATCTACTCTTTTAGCAAATTTTAAGTATACAAAACTTAGCTATCGGCACAATGCTGTGCAGTAAATCTCCAGAACTTATTTATCTTGTGTTGACTGAAAAAATGCACAATCTAAAAGTTGAGAATTATTTTTGTTTGGGGCATTACTGAGGACTTAAGTCCAGGATACAGCCTCTCATATAGCTCTGAGGGAGTGTTCTGAAGAGGTAAGGAAGGAGACAGGATATATTGGAGTTTTTGCAAAAAAATGTACCAGGTAGTCGGACAGCAAAATATTACTGCCGGGCTTCCCTGGTGGCGCAGTGGTTGAGAGTCCGCCTACCGATGCAGGGGACACAGGTTCGTGCCCCGGTCCGGGAGGATCTCACATGCCGCGGAGTGGCTGGGCCCGTGAGCCATGGCCGCTGAGCCTGCACGTCCGGAACCTGTGCTCCGCAACGGAGAGGCCACAACAGTGAGAGGCCCGCGTACCGCAAAAAAAAAAAAAAAAAAAAAAAAAAAAATTACTGCTAATTAAGGAAAACCCAGACATCTCAGGTTAATGAATTTAGTGCTTTTCTATGCATGGTATGATGCAAGAGTCTGGGCTCATTAAAATTATTCCTTTGATATGCACCTTAACTATCTAGGGCCAGTATCCTGTTTATTTTCATCCTGAGTTCCCCTTAGAGTATACCATTGGGGGTGGCTGCAGTAGCTGAAGGTTTGATGGCCACAACATCCTTTATTTACTGAAATAGCAGGTGACATTCTTTGACCACACTTGCACAACTGAAGCTTCGTACCCTTTGACCCTCAACTCCCCATTCCTCTACCCCACGTCCCTGGAAACCACCATTCTATTTTCTGCTTTTATGAGGTTGATTATTCCACATATAAGTGAGATTTTTCCACATATAAGTGAGATTTTGTCTTTCTGTGTCTGGCTTATTTCACTTAGCATAATGTCCTCCAGGTCCATCCATGTTGTCACAAATGGCAAGATTTCCTTTTTTTTTTTTGAAGACTGAATAATACTCCATTGTATGTATCTTAGTCTGTTTAGGCTGCTATAACAAAATACCAGAGACTGGTAGCTTATAAACAACAGAAATTTATTTCTCACACTGTGGAGCCTGGAAAGTCCACAATCAAGATGCTGACAGATCCAGTGTCTTGTTAGGATCCACTTCTTGTCATAGATGGCATATTTTTACTGTGTCCTCACATGGTGGAGGGGGAAAGGGAGCTTTCTTGGGTCTCTTTCATAAGAACACTAATCCCACCTATGAGGGCTCTGCTCTCATAACCTAATCACCTCCCAAAGTCTGTTTCCTAATACCATCACCTTGGGTGTTAGAATTTCATTAGATGGGTGGGCGGTGGGTGGGAGGAGCACAAACATTCAATCTGTAGCAGTATGTATATACCACATTTTCTTTACTATTCATCTGTCAATGGACATTTAGGTAGTTTCCATATCTTGGCTATTGTAAATTGTGCTGTAATGAACATGGGAGTGCAGGTATCTCTGCAAGATCTTGATTTCAATTCCTTCAGATAAATACCCAGAACTGAGATTGTTGGATCATCTGATAGTTCTACTTTTAATTTTTTCAGGGACCTCCAAATGTTTTCCATAATGGCTCTACCAATTTTCAGTCCCACCCTCAGTGTATAAGCGTTCCCTTTCTCCATATCCTTGACAACACTTACCTTTAAAAAAAAATAAAGACATCATAGCAGAGTGAAGTGATATCTCATTATGGTCTTGATTTGCATTTCTCTGATGATTAGTGATGTTGAGCACCTTTTTATATACTCGTTGACCATTTGTATGTCTTCTTTGGAAATGTCTATTCAGGTCCTTTGCCCGTTTTAAAATCTGGGGTTTTTGTTGTTGTTGTTAAGGAGCTAAAGGAGTCCGTTATACATTTTGAATATCAGATATATGGTATGCAAAGATTTTGTTCCACTGTGTTGCCTTTTCATTTTGTTGATGGCTTCCTTTGCTCTGCAGAAGCATTTTAGTTTCATGTATCCCACATGTTTATTTTTGCTTTTGTTTCCTGTGCTTCTGGTGTCATATCCAAAAAAATCATTGTAAATTGTCAAATGAAAAAAAAATCACAACCTAAAAGTTGAGAATTATGTTTTATTTGGGGCATTACTGAGGATTAAAGTCTGGGATACCACCTCTCAGATAGCTCTGAGGAACTGTTCCAAAGAGGTAAGGGAGGAGCCAGGACATATAGGAGTTTTTGTAAAAAACAAATCAAAACAAAACAGGTAGTTGAACATCAGAAGATTACTGCTAATTAAAGAAAAAACAGACATCTCAAGTTAATGAATTTAGTGCGGGAAGATGGGAATGAGTCTAGGCTCATTGAAATCATTCCTTTGATATGTACCTTAACTATCTGGGGCCAGTATTCTGTTTTTCTCCATCCTGAATCCCCCTGGTGTGCACCATTGGGGGTGGCTGCAGTGGCTGATGGCTTGATGGCCACAACATCCTTTGTTTATGGATATGGCAGGCAACACTTTTGTCCACACAAGAAATATGTCAAGGAGCTTCCTCCTGAAGGTTCCAGTCCAAGATGGTGACATAGAGGGCTCCTGAATTCACTTCCTCCCATGGACACACGAAATCTATATGTACACGTGGATCAATTCCCTCTGAAAGAAATCTAAAAACTACCTGAGTGACTGCTACACATTTGGCAAATGAGAAAATGCTCACATCAAAACAGGTAGAAAAGGCTGAGATATACTCTTGCCATAAACCTTATATCCAGCTACAGCAACATACAGTTGAGAGGGAAACCCTGAGGAGCAAAAGGTTTTGACTCAGAATCTAGCACCACAACTTTTAAGATTTCCACCTGAGGAATGGGCTGCCAAAACAACTATTTCTAAAGGCCCCTGGGGCTTGTGTCTACAAAATCCACTAGACGATAGCAAACAAGAAACAGTTCTTAATGGGCTCATGAGGACTCACTGTGGCTCTCCCCTCCAGGGATCAGCACAGAGGGAGCAAACAGAAATGCCCATCTCCCAGCCTTTCTCAAAAGAGGTCTATTTGCAAAAGTTGCTGTCTGGGGGCCAGGATTCTAATTTAGCATACATTTGTGATTCTACCCAGAGACAGGGAGGCTGGCAGGTGTTGTCTCCACATACGCCCTCTGGCCTGCTCCAGGTCATTGGTGTCTCCCTGGAAGGAGCTTGTGCATATATCTGATGCATTGGCTTTTGTATCTGATGCATTGGATTTTGTTGGCTTTTGTTGCTGCTGCTGCATTGGCTTTTGTTGTGCATATATCTGATGCATTGACTTTTGTTGCTGCTGTTGTTTTGATACCCCTCTTGACCACCTGGCTCTGGTGTCCAATTTAGCTTGCATTTGTGGTTCCTACAGGACTGTAACAAACAAAACAAACAGTTTTTAACCAGCTAGCACCCCAAGGTTCAGCACAGGAAGACCAGATAGAAAAGCCCATCTCCCAGCCTTTCCCTGAAAAAGACCTATTTGAATACTTTAGAGGCTGCTCCCTGAGAGTCAGGCTTCTAGTTTAGCACACATCCTAGAGGCTGACTGCAAACCTCTCCCAAGACCAGAGAAGCCAGCAGACATCATATCTGCATTCTCCCTGAAGCCCATTCCAAATCACTAGTATCTCCCTGGAAGGAGTTTGTACACACAACTGATGTCCCTGTTTTGTGGCTGCTGCCCAGGGAAAGCAACCCTTGATTGCCTGGCTCTGGTGCCATGTTACACTGTGTTAGACCACATGAACTTAACAGATAGTTACAGAACATTCCATCCCAAAGCAGCTGAACACACATTCTTCTCAAGTGCACATGGAACATTCTCCAGGATAGATCATAAGTTAGGCCACAAAAGAAGTCTTAATAAATTTAAGAAGATTGGATTCAGATCAAGCAGCTTTTCCAACCACAATGGTATGAAATCAGAAATCAATTACAAGAAGGAACTGGAAAATTCACAAATGTGAGTAGATTAAACAATATGGTACTGAAAAACCAATGGGTCAAAGAAGAAATCACAAACAAAATAAAAAAGTATCTTGAGACAAATGAAAATGGAAATGCAACATACCAAAACTTATGGGATGCAGCAAAAGCAGTTCTAAGAGGAAAGTTCATTGCAATAAATGCCTACATTAAGAAAAAAGAAAGATCTCCAATAAACAACCTAACTTTATAGCAACTAAAAACAGAATAAATAAATCCCAACATTAATAAAAGGAAGGTGATAACAGAGATCAGAGTAGAAATTAATGGAATAGAGACTAGAAAGACAATAGAAAAGAACAATGAAACTAAGAGCAAGTTTTTAAAAAAGAAACAAAATACATGAAACTTTAGGTAGACTTAGAGAGAGAGAGAGAGGAAAGGAAGGAGAGAGAGAGAGAGAGAGGTATCTCAAATAAATAAAATTAGATACTAAAGAGAAGACATTATAGTTGATACCACAGAAATGCAAAGGATAAAAAGAGACTACTATGAACAATTATATGCCAACAAATTGGACAACCTAGAAGAAATGGGTAAATTCCTAGAAACATACAACCTACCAAGACTGAATCATGAATCAATAGAAAATCTGAACAGACCAATTACCAGTAAGTGAAACTGAGTTCCCTTAATATTGTTCCTCTGCAGACTTTATGATTAACCTCTCTATCCAAAACATTATTCCCTTTCTTATCTCAAACCTCTTTCTCTGAATATTGAGGAGTGTCAAAAAAAAAGGAGGGATTGAAACTGAGCAGGACCCTGCAGGGCCCCTCCGTGTCCCCTGTTTCTTGCTTGTCGGAAAAAAAACAGGTTTTAGTCTCCTAGGCCTTCCCCTAATTCCAAAGAGTAGGCTCAAGCAGTTAAGAGGACAATAGAGTTTCAGGATTCCTAGCTCCTCCTGAAGGAATATAAATAACAATCTGATGCATATCTTTGAGTTGTTCTACAGAACTAAGGCCCTCACCTAGTTGGAGGATGGTGACTATGTGCTGACCACCTACCCATAGACCCCAGATTGGTTGGAATCAGAAGGTTGAGATCCAGAAACATCACCCTGTTACCACCAACCAATCAGAAGAAAGTCACACACTCTGTAGCCCTCACCCCAAGTTTTGTCTTTAAAAACTCTTCCCTGAAAACCATAGGGGAGTTCAGACCTTTTGAGCACAGCTGCCTGTTCTCATTTCTTGACCCTTGCAATAGGCTCTTCTCTACTCCAGACTGATGTTTCAGTTTGTTTGGCCTCACTGTACATCGGGCACATGAAGTTGGATTTGACAACATAAGGAGATTAATCAGTAATTAAAAACCTCCCAACAAAGTCCAGGACCAGATGGCCTCACAGGTGAATTCTACCTAACATAGAAAGAAGAATTAATACCAATCCTTCTCAAACTCTTTCTCAAAGAAATCAGAGGAGGGAGCACTTCCCAACTCATATTATGAGGCCAGCATTACCCCGATATGAAAGCCAAACAAAGACACTACAAAAAAAGAAATTACAGGCCAATATCCCCAGTGAACATAGATGTAAAAATCTCCACAAGCTATTAGCAAACTGACTCAACAATACATTAAAAGAATTGTACATCAAGATCAAGCACAACTTATTCCAGGATGGTTCAACATTTGTAAATCAAACAATGTGATATAACATGTTAACAAAATGAAAGATAAAAATCACATGATTATCTCAATAGGTACGGAAAAAGCATATGACAAAATTCAATATCCATTCATGATTAAAAACTCTCAATGAACTGGTTATAGAGGGAACATACCTCAACATAATAAAAGCCATGTATTACACACCTACAGCAAACATCATACTCAATGATGAAAAGATGAAAGCATTTCCTCTAAGATGAGGAGCAAAATAAGGATGCTTACTCTCACTATTCAACACAGTATTGAAAGTCCTAGCCATAGTAATCAGACAAGAAAAAGAAATAAAAAGAATTCAAATTGGAAAGGAAGAAGTAAAACTGTCATTATCAACACAGATGACATGATACTATATATAGAAAATTCTAAAGACACTACCAAAAAGCTATTAGAACTCATCAATGAATTCAGTAAAGTTGCAAGATACAAAGTTAATATACAGAAATCTCTTGTGTTTCTATATACCATAACAACAAACTATCAGATACAGAAATTAAGAAAACAATTTCATTTACAATAGCATAAAATGAATAAAATACTTAGGAATAAATTTAACCAAGGAGATGAAGTATGTATACACTGAAAACTATTAGACATTGATGAAAGAAATTGAAAAAGACACAAATAAATGGAAAGATATTCTGTGTTCATGGACTGGAAGAATTAATATTGTTAAAATGTCCATATGACCCAAAGTGATCTACAGTCAATGCAACCCCTATCAAAATTCCAATGGCAGTTTTGACAGAAATAGAAAAAACAATCTTAAAACTTGTATGAAACCACAAAAGGCCCTGAATAGCCAAAGCAATCTTGAGAAAGAACAAACTGGAGGCATCAAACATCCTGATTTCAAACTATACTACAAAGTTATAGTAAGTAGGGTATTAGAATAAAAACAGACACATGGAACAGAATAGAGCCCATAAGTAAATCTATGTGTATATGGTCAACTGGTTTTCAACAAAGGAGACAAGATTATACACGGGGGAAAAGACAGCCTCTTCAATACATGGTGCAGGGAAAACTAGACAGCCACACGAAGAATGAAACTGGACCCGTATCTTACACCGTATACAAAAATCACCTCAAAATTGATTAAAGACGTGAATGTAAGACCTGAAACCATAAAACTCCTAGAAGAAAACATAGCAGGTGAGCTCTTCAACGTTGATTTTGGCAATGATTTTTTGGATTTGACATCAAAAGCAAAAATAAACAAGTGGGACATCAAACTCAAAAGCTTCTGCTCAGCAAAGGAAGCCATCAACAAAATGAAAAAGCAACCTATGGAATGGCAGAAAATAAAAGTAATAACAATATGTTAATATTCAAAATATGTGAGGACCTTGTACAACCCAATAGCAAAAATCAAATAACCCAATTAAAAATGGGCACAGTATCTGAATAGACATTTTTCCAAAGAAGACATACAAATGGTCAACAGGTACACAAAAAAGGTGCTCAACGTCACTAATCATTAGGGAAATGATAAACTATAATGAGATATCACTTCATACCTGTTAGGATGGCTATTATCAAAAAGACAAGAAGTAACAAATGGTGATGTTGAGAAAAGAAAACCCTGTACCCTGTTGTGGGAATGTAAACTGGGAAAACAGTATGGAGGTTCCTCACAAAAAATGAAAATGTAACTACCATATGATCCAACAATCCCACTTCTGGGTATATATCTAAAGGAAATGAAACCATTATCTTGAAGAAATAACTGTACTCCCATGTTCATTCACTATAGTCAGGATATGGAAACAACCTAAGTATCCATCAACAAACGAATGAATGGATCAAGAAAATATAAAACACACACACACACACACACAAACACAGAGAGAGAGAGAAGGAAAAGTTTATTGAGCATTAAGAAAGAAAGAAATCCTGTCAGTTGCAACAACATAAATGACCCTGGAGGTCATTATGCTAAGTGAAACAAGTCAAACAGAGAAAGAAAAATACTGCATGGTATCACTTAAATATGGCATAAAAAATAATGTTGACCTCATAGAAATAGAGAGTAGAAAAGTGGTTGCCAGGGGCTGGGTGGTGGGGGGAGTATGGTAAGAGAAATAAGAAGAGGTTGTTACAAAGGTAAACTTTCAGTTATAAGATAAGGTCTGAGGATCTGATGAAAACATGGTGACTATAGTTGATAACACTGAATTGTATAGTATTGAAATTTGCTAAGCCAGTAGAACTTAAATGTTTTCACCAAAAACAAACAAACAAACAAAGATGAAGAAGATAAATATGCGAGGTGATGGGTATGTTAATTAACTCGAGAGGGAATCATTTTACATACACACACACACACACACACACACACACACACACACACACACACACGGAACAAGAAAAGACAAAATGTTTCCCAATGCATTTCTCAAAGCTGGCATAAGCCTTTTACCAAACCTGACAAAGACTGCACAATACTAAATAAACAAAAAAAGTGCCTCAAGTTTGTCTCATCTCTGAATATAGATTTTTAAAAAAATGATAAATAAAATACTAGCAAATTGAAATCTGCTGTAAACTGACCAAGTAGACCTTGTTGAAGTAATATAAGAATGATATAATTATGAAGGATAAAAGCTTAATTTATCATGTTCTTAGGTCAGAGAGAAAAAAAGAACAATGATATTAATAGAGGTCAAAAGTAATTTGATGAGGGCTTCCCTGGTGGCGCAGTGGTTGAGAGTCTGCCTGCCGATACAGGGGACACGGGTTCGTGCCCCGGTCCGGGAAGATCCCACATGCCGTGGAGCGGCTGGGCCCGTGAGTCGTGGACGCTGAG
The DNA here is from genome assembly GCF_963455315.2 of Globicephala melas. NCBI lineage: Eukaryota > Metazoa > Chordata > Mammalia > Artiodactyla > Delphinidae > Globicephala > Globicephala melas. Next base: position 30,278,454 of record NC_083325.1, on the reverse strand, counting down.
CCTGTGCGTCCGGAGCCTGTGCTCCGCAGTGGGAGAGGCCGCAACTGTGAGAGGCCTGCGTACCGAAAAAAAAAAAAAAAATAATAATAATAATTTGATGGGATTTCCCTGGCGGTCCAGTGGTTAAGACTCTGCACTCCCAATGCAGAGGGCAAGGGTTCGATCCCTGGTCAGGAACTAAGATCCCACATACTGCACAGCGCAGGAAAAAGAAATTTCGATAAAAGTCAATATCTATTTTTGATTAATCCTCTAGTTAATTCGGAATAAGAGATTCTTTTATAATATGATGGAATATGTTTAAATAAAACCAACTGCCAATGTTACTTTTAATGATGAACACTAGAGCCATTCCATTAAAAGCAGGAAAAAGACAATGCCCACTCTATCACCCACTTTTACCGTTTTTCTGGAAGTTCTAATGAATGAATTAGATTTTTCATAAAATAAGAAGCGTGAATTGGAAAGGAAGAGGGGAAATGATCATTTTTAATATAAGAGCAAGTTTTCTAACTGGAAAAGTATTAGACTGATGGGGTGAGAATTCCTCCCTGTGTGTAGGCAATAAGAGGGTATATTGCTTATTTATAATTTAAAAATGATAATAAATTGACTAAAAGACTATATCCTTTTTATTACCACTTTACACTGGAAACTCTAAACAATGTCAGTGATAAAATATTCTTCTGTACAATGAAGTGAATCAGCTATATGTACACATATGTCTCCTCCCCCTTGGACATTTCTCCCCCCGGATCCCACCCATCTAGGTCATCACAGAGCACCGAGCTGAGCTTCCTGTGCTTTATAGCATGTTCCCACTAACTATCTACTTTATGCATGGTAGTGTATATATGTCATTCCTAATCTCCCAATTCGTCCCACCCTCTCCTTCCCACTGTGTCCTGCCCTGCAAATAGGTTCATCTGTATCTAGATTCCACATAAATGTGCATCGTATAACAAATATACGATATTTGTTTTTCTCTTTCTGGCTTACTTCAATCTGTGTGAGTCTCTAGGTCCATCCACATCTCAACAAATGACCCAATTTTGCTCTTTTTATGGCTGAGTAATATTCCATTGTATATATGTGCCACATTTTCTTTATCCATTCACCTGTCACTGGAAATTTAGGTTGTTTCCATGTTCTGGTTATTGTAAATAGTGCTGCAATGAACACTGGGGTACATGTGTCCTTTTGAATTATGGTTTTCTCAGGGTATATGCCCAGTAGTGGGATTGCTGGGTTGTATGGTAGTTCTATTTTTAGTTTTTTAAGGAAACTCCATACTGTTCTCCATAGTGGCTGTATCAATTTACATTCCCACCAACAGTACAAGAGGGTTCCCTTTTCTCCACACCCTCTCCAGCATTTATTGTTTGTAGATTTTTTGATGATGGCCATTCTGACCACTGTGAAGTGATACCTCACTGTAGTTTTGATTTGCATTTCTCTAATAATTAGTGATGTTGAGCATCCTTTCATGTGTCCCTTGGCCATCTGTATGTCCTCCTTGGGGAGATGTATATTTAGGTCTTCTGCCCATTTTTGGATTGGGTTGTTTGTTTTTTTGATATTGAGCTCCATGAACTATTTGTATATTTTGGAGATTGATCCTTTGTCTGTTGCTTCGTTTGCAAATATTTTCTCCCATTCTGAGGGTTGTCTTTTCGTGTTGTTTATGGTTTCCTTTGCTGTGCAAAAGCTTTGAAGTTTCATTAGGTCCCATTTGTTTATTTTTGTTTTTATTTCCATTTCTCTAGAAGGTGGGTCAAAAAAGATCTTGCTGTGGTTTATGTCAAAGAGTGTTTTTCCTATGTTTTCCTCCAAGAGTTTTATAGTGTCTGGTCTTACATTTAGGTCTTTAATCCATTTTGAGTTTATTTTTGTGTATGGTGTTAGGCAGTGTTCTAATTTCATTCTTTTAGATGTAGCTGTCCAGTTTTCCCAGCACTACTTATTGAAGAGGCTCTCTTTTCTCCATTGTATGTTCTTGCCTTCTTTATCATAAATTAGGTGACCATATGTGCATGGGTTTATCTCTGGGCTTTGTATCCTCTATCATTTATCTATATTTCTGTTTTTGTGTCAGTACCATACTACCTTGATTACTGTAGATTTGTAGAATAGTTTGAAGTCTGGTCCTAGCTCAGCTCAGTGCTCTGTGATCACCTAGATGGGTGGGATGGGGGTGGGGTGGGAGGGAAGTCCAAGAGGTAGGGGATATAGGTATACATATAGCTGATTCACTTCATTGTACAGCAGAAACTAACACAACATTGTAAAGCAATTTATCTCCTTTTTATTACCACTTTACACTGGAAACTCTAAACAATGTCAGTGATAAAATATTCTTCTCTGAAGAAAATACTCTGTTAAGTTCTAAACAATTGTTGCAGTTATTGTTGAGTGTATATATATATATATATATAATATATAAAATTATGCATATGCATTATATGTCATATATAGTAAGTATACATAGATACAAATATGCTTCAGACTAGCTGAAAATGAGCAGGAAAAGACAAATTATCACCTCTGTAATTAAAGCTTTTAGGATTAGTTTGATTTCAACCACACAGCTGTAAATAACAGATTGCATCCATCTGGGGCTCCACCCATGCTTCCGACCACAATTGTGTTAACCTCAGCAACCATAGGAATTGGTTTATTGCTCTGTAGTATATTGAAATGTGATCTAGAGACACATCAGTTTTTAACTAATGTGATATCAGTGAGTTAAGTCAAAGTGATGCAGCTGAAGCTAAAAAATATCCCAAGACCAATGTATTCCTAAAAGTCACCTGTAGATGCTAGAGGCCTTTGTTATAGGACCTGGGCTCGACAAATAAACAAACTGAAAAAAAGTTAATATTATTCATCCATTCTAAAATTATTTCTGTGCCTTTCTCAGACTTTTTCCTTTTTAAGAAAAAAAGGTGAAGATCAAGGTCAAGGTCAGAAGCTTTCCAGCAGTCTGCAGTGGTTATGATGCATAGGCATGTGGGTGTCTCCAATCTCAGCCTGGCTGTCTCTGGCTTCTAAAGCCTGGTTTGGATACCAAGGGCAATACTGGGGTTTCCTAAACACGATTGTAGCTTATAATTAAGGCAATGACAATTTTGACAGCCATGGAGGCTGTGCTGCCACCAGAAACATATGAATAATCATTTTTCACATTCTTAGCAGCACTCTGCAGACAACTTTTTCACTATCTTTTTTCACCTTTGCTGACTTTTAATTTGCATTTCTTTGTATACTGGTGTAGTTGATCATTTTTTCAATATATTCATTGTCTCTTCTTATTATCTCTTTATATCCTGTCACTTTCAACCAAGGCACCCTGAAGCCATAATTTAGGTAGTGCCATAAATGAATTAATGGATACATGTAGCTTTCTTTATAAGCTCTCTGGGATGTTGTTGATAGCTTGCTGATGGCATGCAAGGGGGCAACAGAACAATAAAGAAATCCAGCTTTGGTTACCACAGTGGAATGGATGGAGTATTAGAATCTCTAACTGAGAATAGTTCTGCATTAAACTGTCAGTCTGACTACCTGGTGCTAAGAGAGAAAAAAAAAGTGGTTGACAATTTAAATTTATGAAGCCAGTTTTCAGTTTGAGAGCTGATGCTTAGAGATGCCCTGATAGGACATCAAGGCATCCAGGGAAGCTCTCCAGGCCAGTGAGTCCTATGATGAAGTCTCTCCCAATATCCCCTCATTCTGTTGCTTAAAGCTACTTAATTCAACTGCGTAAAGTTGATCTTTATCCTAATGTGCATACTGAAAACAAGTCTCCTGCTACTTGTTTCTGCATTCCTGCCAACAAAAGTAAATATATATATATATACACATATATATTTGTAAATATATGTATATGCTTGTAATAATATATAGATATATATAAATTATATATAAATACATAATATATAAAACATAATATGCATAAATATATAATTATAAATATATAATATGTTATATATATTTATATATAAACATAAATTCCCCCTTAACCAGCTTATAGAGTAATAAAAATATGTTTCCTGCTAAACTTTAAGCCAGTGTTTAAAATCTCAGGATAGTTTTATCTCCAAACATCACCCAAGCATTGCAGTCCAATGGGAAGCATAAAACTCATAATTTCCCCTTCCTGTGATCAAACCTGACCTAACAATGCTGGATGTAGAGCTCTCGCTGAAGAGAGGAGAATATGAAAACTTCAAGTCAGAAGACAGAGCTAGAGCTTCTTAAAAGCTCCCTGGGTTTGTGTGCATCTCTAGGTATCTTTGGCCACAAACCTAACATTTTAAACCCTCGGATGTCATAAGTGGTTTGATTTTTTTTGAGTGGGCTGTGGTGTCATGGAGACTTGTCATATGGCAAGTCTAGGAATTATATTTTCTGTCAACACTTTAGATGTTCCATTCCACTTGTTTCTTGCTTGCTTGGTTTCTGAAGAGAAGTTTTTCTATAGCCACGTTTTTTTTTTCCCCTCTGGCTTCTTTCAGGACGTTTTCTTCATCTTTGATTTTCTGTAGTTTGCAAATGATATGCCTAGGTGTAGGGTTTTGTTGTTGTTGTTATTTGTCTTTTTTTGCATTTATTCTGCTTGGTGTTCTCTGAGCTGTCTGGATCTGTGGATTAATCTGACATTAATTTGGGGAAATTCTCAGTCATTATTATTTTAAATGTTTCCTCTGTTCTTTCTCTCTCTCTTTTCCTTCTAGTACTCCCATTATGTGTATGTTATACTTTCTGTAATTGTCCCACAGTCCTTGGATATTCTGTTTTGTTTCTTTTCAGCCTTTATTCTCTTTGCTTTTCAGTTTTGGAGGTTTCTATTGAGATATCCTCAAGCTCAGTGATTCTTTCCTCTACTGTGTCCAGTCTGCTAATAAGCCTGTCAAAGGCATTCTTCGTTTCTGTTACAGTGGTTTTGATATCTAGCATTTCTTTTTGGTTCTTTTGTAGGATTTCCATTTCTCTTCTTACATTGCCCTTCTGTTCTTGCATGCTGTCTACTTTATCCATTAGAGTCCTTAGCATATTAAACATAGTTTTTTTAAATTCCTGCTCGAATAACAACATCCTTGCCACGTCTGATTCTGATGCTTGCTCTGTCTCTTCCAATTGTGTTTTTTGCCTTTTGGTATGCCTTATTGCACACCAGTTTTTCCAGATAGCTGGACATAAGGTATCAGGTAAATGAAACAGCTGTAAATAATCTTTTAATGATGTGGTAATGAGATGTGGGGAAAGGAGAAGCGTTCTGTGCTAGGATTAGTTCTTGGTCTTTTAGTGAGCCTGTGCCTCTTTACTGTGTTTTTAAAAGCTAGTGTTTTAAAAATTTTTACTCCTCCCTTAGATGGGAAAGGATGGCTAGAGTGTGCTGGAGTTGGATAATTCCGTTCCTCCAGGTTAATTTTGCTCTAATGATACCCTGGGCTCTGATAAACTAGTTTCCCCTGAGGGCAGGCCTTGTTAGGAAAAACAGAGGGCTCTGGCCATTTCAGAATAAGTCCTGTTGTCCTAAACGCCCACCCCCACCTCCCACCAGAAACACAAGAGGATTTTTCTCCAATATTCACTCCAGGAGCCTGGATGAGCTCTTGGAGGTAAATCTCCAAAACTGTGGGCCCCCCCCCTATGACTGGATGCTCCTGGAGTTTTTAAATCTCAGAGTTGTCTGCACTGAGCCTCCAGAAATTCACCAACTATAGTTCAGATTTCCCTACTGGGCACTGGTTCCCGTGGTGGTTCCCACTTGTGGGTCTCTGCTCCGGGCAGCTGAGACTCCCTGTATGGCTGGTCTGTCTCTCCAATCTGGGGGCAGCAATTTGCCTTGTGTCCTCCCCTTTCTTACAGATCCAAGAAGAGCTGTTTATTTTTTCATTGGTTCAGCTTTTTAAAATTTATTTATTTTTGGCTGTGTTGGGTCTTCGTTTCTGTGCGAGGGCTTTCTCTAGTTGCAGCAAGCGGGGGCCACTCTTCATCGCGGTGCGCGGGACGCTCACTATCGCAGCCTCTCTTGTTGCGGAGCATAGGCTCCAGACGCGCAGGCTCGGTAGTTGTGGCTACGGGCCTAGTTGCTCCGTGGCATGTGGGATCTTCCCAGACCAGGGCTCGAACCCGTGTGCCCTGCATTGGCAGGCAGATTCTCAACAACTGCGCCACCAGGGAAGCCCTCTGTTCAACTTTTTACTTGTTTGGGGGGAGTGGCTATTTCTCAGCTTCCTACATGTGCAACTGAAAACTGCAAGTCCCCCTGCTTCATTCTTATAAACCTGTACAATGAAGAAGCTACGGCAGGAGATACATATGGAAACGTGGGGAGTGTGGGGTAGGTGCTGTTGCATGTACACCTCTGTGTGGATGTGTGTGTGCACATGCACGTGTGTGCTGGGGCACCTACCAGGGATGGCCCAACTGGGTAAGACCTTGCAGTAGGATTCTAATGGTTTAAAAATCCTTGAGGGGGACTAGTAAAATGGCCCTTATTTCTAATTTTCTGAGCAATTAAAAAAAAATCGGAATCCGTGGTTTCACATTAGGAGTGTGAAATGGTTTTCTCATCTCTTTGGGAAAAAGTGATGGCCCTGAGGGGCGTACATGGGAGGGGCTGGTGCAGAAAGGGAAGGGGTGCTGAGTCTGAGCGTTTACACTTCGTTTGGAAATCGGTTTCCCGTTTGGTGTCCCACGTTTTCTGAGAGTTGTGATCCACCATTTCCTATTTTTCAAGTCGATTAGAAGTTGCTTTATTTTATTTTTGTAAAAAAAAAAAAGAAAAGTCAGCTGAGAGAGAGACAGGAAGGGAAGGTGGTTTGAGGCTGGTGGAACTTTAGATTCAGATGTAAACCCTGGAGGAATTTCAAACCTTTTCCTGAGCTTTATTTTCACTTTCCCGAGGGTTTCCTCAACACTCACCTCCACTATACCCCCAGAAATAGTCATTTTAGGCTGGGGGAGGGGTTGAAGCATTTTCTCAGAAATAGATTGGGTAATGGCAGTTTTTCGTAAAATCTTTCAATATGTGAGGAAGGTAAGATACCTTAGACATCTTGGTTTAATTTAAACGTTATGGCTGCAGGCTTATTTGTGGAAAGAGGATTAAGAAACATAACCAAGGGCTTCCCTGGTGGCGCAGTGGTTGAGAGTCCGCCTGCTGATGATGCAGGGCACACGGGTTCGTGCCCCGGTCAGGGAAGATCCCACATGCCGCGGAGCGGCTGAGCCATGGCCGCCGAGCCTGCGCGTCCAAAGCCTGTGCTCCGCAACGGGAGAGGCCACAACAGTGAGAGGCCCGCGTACCGCAAAAAAAAAAAAAAAAAAAAGAAAAAAAAAGAATCATAACCAAAAGACATGTGTGGAGGTGGGGTGAAGTAGGTGGCTGATTACAGGATTAGTTTGATGGCATTAACATGGAAGTTGGTGGGAGGGACGACAAAATTAATTTACAACATATAGCCGGTGTAGTATTTTCAGTTTAAGACTTCTGGTCCTGGTTAAAGACTCAGCGTGAAAATAACTTCTCAGGATGTAGTCATTCCTTCTGAGGCTCCATGTTTGTTGTGCAAACAGAATGAAAGCCTCATTCCCTGAAAGGCTGTGAGGGAAAGTGAGCATTGGCCATGCTACGCACCTCCATTTCAGGACCCACCCAAACAGCTGCATCTTTACAAAATTCTCCTGCTTCCACCACTTCCCCAGGTGCCCTGGAAATGGATTTGGGAACGCTTTCGCTGGCCTCCAATCGCTGCACGAAGGGCTTCTGCCTAAGACACCCAGCATCCCTTACAATTCAGTGTGATCTGGGGCTGACATTATTCTTGAGTCATCCTCGCTTACCACAGTGAGGTGAGCAAGAGGGAGGGGCTTCTTTTTAAAAGACAAAATCTATCTGCAGTGTTCGCAGGTGGATCATAGATTCCACCCTCTCCTATGCATTGATGATGCCCGGTAAACTGAACTATATAAAGCACATCAAATGCTCATTCAGGAGCACATTGGATAGCTTATTCAAAAGATGCTTGCAAAGTGTGTGGTTGGAGATGGGCCTAGCACAGAAACATCCAGTGTAATGAGGGCATGTTCATCTCTTTGACCTTCAGCCCTCTGCAGTCTCTAAACCTAGGTTAGCCTGGATTCTTCAGAATTGGACCCAAAGGAACAGGGAACGCTATTTTAAACAGTTAAGAAAAAAAGGTATGGAGGCAATGTTAGTCTCAAAAATGGTCAAGAGACTCACCTTAGCTGTAGGCCCCTGTATAAAACAGAAATTTAGGGAGTGGGTAGGAAGGGGAGAGAGGGGGTGAGTCACTGCAAAAGGATGCAGGATTTCTTTTTGCAGGTGATGGGAATGCTCTAAAATTAGATTGTGGTAATGGTTGCACAACTTTTTGCACTTACTAAAAATCATTGAGTTGTACCCTTACAGAATGTAAATTTTACCCCAGTAAAGCTTTTAAATAAAAAAAAGAAAGAAAAAAAGCAGATTATGGAGAGCTATTATAGATGCAAAGAGTGATCACTCTCATTTCTCCTGCAGGATGAACAACTGCTGATAACCCAGCAGAACCCAGAGCCCATCAGAACATCTCAAGAAATTCCACTTTCTCTAAACAAGACCAGTGAGTGGAAATTCCAAAGATGCAGATTCTGTCTTGATATCAGGAAAGGACTTTTGACTGTTACAAAGGCCCCTAAAAGCAAAAAGGATGCTGTATATGAGGGCACTCCCTGGCCCTGTGTTCAAGCACAGGGCTCTACCAGGGACTCTCTATTTCCAGCTCAGAGGTTCAGGGATTCCACTATTGGGATGGGGAGAACACCTTTACCTTCTGAGGCTGTCTTTGTCCATCCAGAAGCCGGATGGTCTTTGCCACATTTCAGATTCACCTGGAATGGGATGTTTGTGTGCTGCTCTGAGATTTGCTCATGAAAGACGCCAGAGAGGCACAAAGACTCCCTGAAGACTTAGACTCAGGTAATAACAGGAACTCGGCAGCCCACAGACTGCAATTGTGCCTCCATAATAATAGTAATTAATGCAAGAATAATAATTTCATTTTCAATTTCCTATTGCCACTTCTGTCCTGGGGGGCAGCTCAGAAGCCCAACAGAAAGAACTTTAGCCACTTCTGGGGTGTGGCCTCATAGCAGAATTTTTATGTTTGTTTGTTTTAGCATTTATTGATTTTCCTAAATTACAAAAGTACTATGTTGCCTGTAAGAAATTGAGAAAAGGCAGAAAGCAATGAAAGATAATACAAATTAAATGGGAATCCCACAAGCTAGTGCTAACCACTATTGACATATGTCTTTTTATATATTGTTTTGCAAAAATAAAAATGTGGTATGTGTTTAGTAAACTGAATTCTAATTTAACAATATATTTCAGTCTTTCCAAGCCACTAAATAAAATAAATATAATAAATAAATAAAATAAAACATTATTTTTAATGATTGCATAGGATTGTATGATACAAAATATATGTACATATTAATATACTTAATCCATTCTCTATTTTTGTAGATTTAGATTGCTTCTAATTATTTTTGCTATTGGCAAGGAATTTTTTTAGGTCAAAGCCTTTTTCTGAGGCCAAAGTGCTTATTGGTAACAGATGCTCTGGACATGGACCCTATGTGTAGAATTTCTGGTTCAAAAATACATAATTCAGGCTTTTTATATTTGTTTCCAAATTATCCTTCGAAGAATTTCTGTCTGGTTATGCTCAAACCAGCAGGGTATGAGTGAACTTATTTCCACATATCTTCTTTAATTCTAGGTATTATTGTCATTAGTAAATATTTGTCAAATGGGTAGGTTTACAGTGGTATCTCATTCTTTAAAATTTGCATTTTCCTAGTCATTGTTGACCTTGAGCACCCTTTTGTTTGTATTTCTTCTTTTACGGGTTGCCTGCTCATTACTTTTGTTCATTTTTCTGTCGGACTATTCATCTATTTTATAAATATCAAGCCTTTGTTTTCCTTACAACCTGCAAAAATTCCCCCCAATTTGTTGTTTGCCTGTTAATCTTATTAAAGATTTGTTTTGATATACAGATTTTTAAAATATTGTCAAAATTTAATAATCTAGTTCCAATATGATTTGTGTCTTTGGTATTATTCTTAGAAAGTACTTCCTCCATCCAAAATATATATATGTGTGATATATATATATAATAGTTTTATACATATATATATGTAACTATTTCTTTATTTTCCTTGAGGGTTTTTATAATTTCTCTTTTTACATTCGCATCTTTAATCTGTCTGGTGGTGACGTTAATTTATTGTGTGAAGTAGGAACTTCTTTTTTTTCCAAATTGTTAGTCATTGGGCCAATTATTGAAAATTTTATCTTTTATTTAACTGCTCTGAAGAGTCAACTGTATCATGTATTAAAATTTTATGTATATTTTTTTCTGCTCCTGGACTTTGTAATTTTTTTCATCAATCTGTCAGTCTTAGCTTTTGTGGCTGTAATTTTTTTCATCAATCTGTCAGTCTTAGCTTTTGTTTCTCCCAGACTATCTCAACTAATATTTTTATTGTAATATATATTGTTTTGTTGTATATTGTATTGTGTAGCTGGGAAAATTGTTGCATATTTCATACGAAGTTTATGCTTGGATATTTTACAATTTCTGTAACTATGGTCATTGGGAACTTTTTCCATGAGATATTTTGAAGTAGATATTGCTGATATATGGTAAAATCCTTGACTTTTTAATATATGTTTTAGAACATCACGCTAACTACTCTCTTATTAGTTCAAGTATTCTTTCACAGAAAGAAGAAAAATAATTTATTCCAAAAGATGAAAGGGACTTCCCTGGTGGTGCAGCGGTTAAGACTCTGCCTGCCAATGCAGGGGACATGGGTTCAAACCCTGGTCCGGGAAGACCCCACATGCTGTGGAGCAACTAAGCCCATGTGCCACAACTGCTGGGCCTGTGTTCTAGAACCCGTGAGCCACAACTTCTGAGCCCACATGCCACAACTATTGAAGCCCGTGTGCCTAGAGCCCGTGCTCTGCAACAAGAGAAGCCACCACAATGAGAAGCCCATGCACCACAACGAAGATTAGCCCCTGCTCGCCGCAACTAGAGAAAGCCCACGTGCAGCAACGAAGACCCAATGCAGCCAAAAAAAAAAAAGAACAAAAGATGACAGATCAATCCTGGGGATGGAGCTTGGTATGATTCCATCACATTGGGATGGATTTTCCCTCTGAACGTATTCTCTTTCTGATTGTCCCACTGGAGTCTGGAACAAAACCTTATCTGAACACTGTGTGGTATATTTAAATATATATACTGTTCAAAAAGTTTACTACTATTTTATTTAGAAAACTTCCCCTTGTGTTGATAAAAGAAGTCTGTAATTTTTTTTGTCATTTTTGCCTACAGGGCTATTTTAGCTTTATTTTATAAATTGAGCTTTATTTTATAAGTCAGAAAGACTTACTGTTTTGTATTCTCTGGAGCAATTTTTTTAAACTTCAAAAAAATTTTTTTTTCTTAAAGGCTTGTAATAACTCTCCAGTAAGTTGTTTGAATCTGTCCTTTCAGAATGTTACATCCAAGTCACTGTGAATGTCCCTCACCAATGTATTCTCTCTCCCATCCTTATAATTTGCATCCCCAGTTCTAATATCTTCTAATATATTTTGCATCCCCAGTTCTAATATCTGAGACAGTGATGAGGGTTGATACTACAAGGTACCTGCCTCAGGTGAAGTCCTTGCAGGGTCTTCAGGCAAGAGGAGACTGCTCTCCCTGCTAAGGGGGAGGCAACCCTTCTCCTGGTGCAGACAATTCAGTGGAAACTAGGGGTTCAAGATTATTAGAGTCATACATACAAATGTCCTCATCCTGTGTCTCACAGATTCACTCTTTTTGTACAAGGGCCCTGATAACACATGACACCTACTGTGGGTACAAGTTGTCTCTTTCTCTGTTTTGCTACCTTTACAATTAGATCCTGGGCCTGATTTTTGACATGGTCTGCCCTGTAGCTCCTGGAAATGAGGGATCTCACTAACAGCTACTATAGAAGCGATCTACCTTACACAGCATGCTTTATGTGTTGAGAGTTGTCTCTGCTGATTCCATCATTTTCTTTTTTAAGACTTTTAATGTAGTTAACAAAAGCTAGACAAAGAATTGACAAAAAAACAAACAAACAAATGCACACAAACAACAACAAAAAACCCCACCCCTCCTGGAAATAATAAGTGATTATAGCAAGGTTGAAGGATACAATGTTAATATACAAAAGTCAAGCACTTTCCTATATACCAGCAATAAATATGTGGAATTTGAAACAAAGAGCACAATACCATTTACATTAGGACCCCCCAAAATGAAATACTTAGGTATAAATCTAAGAAAATATGTACATGGTCTGTATGAGGAAAACGATAAGACTCTAATGAATAAAATCAAAGAATTAAATAAATGGAGAGATATTCCATATTCGTGGATAGGAAGACTCAATATTGTCAAGATGACAGTTCTTCCCAACTTTGTCTATACATTCAATGCAATCCCAATCAAAATCCCAGCAAGTTATTTTGCACAAACTGATTCTAAACTGATTTTAAAGTTTAGAATATATGGAAAGGTAAAATACCCAGAATAGCCAGCACAATATTGAAGGAGAACAAAGTTGGAGGACTAATACCATCTGACATTAAGAATTACTATAAAGCTACAGTAATTAAGACAAGGTATTGGCAAAAGAATAGGCAAATAGATCAATAAAACAGAATGAGAGTGCAAAAATAGGTCCACAAAAATATAGTCAACTGATCTTCCACAAAGGAACAAAGGCAATACAAAGATAATCTTTCAGCAAATTGTGCTGGAACAACTGGACAGCCATATAAGAAAAAATAAATTTGGACACAGAAGTTACACCTTTCACAAATATTAACTCAAAATGGATCACAGACCTAAATGTAAAATGCAAAGCTATGAAACACCTAGAAAATAACATAGGAGAAAACCCGGGTGACCTTGGGTATGGTGATGACTTTTTGTATACAACACCAAAGGCATGATTCATGAAATAAATTCTTGATAAACTGGATTTCCTTAAAATTAAAAGCTTCTCCAAACAACAATGTCAAGAGACTGAGAAGACAGCCACAGACTGAGAGAAAACATTTGCAAAGACACATCTGATTAGGGACTCTGCTATCCAAAATATACAAAGAACTCTTAACACTCAACAATGAGAAAACAAACAACCCAATTAAAAAATGAGCCAAAGATCTTAACAGACACCTCACCAAAGAAGATATACAGATGGCAAATAAGCATATGAAAAGATGCTCCACATCATACGACATCAGGGAAATGCAAATTAAAACAACAGTGAGATACAAGTACACACCTTTAGAATGGCTACAGTATGGAACACTGACACCACCAAATGCTGACAAGGATGTGGAAGCAATAGGAACTCTCATTCATTGTTGGTAGGAATGCAAAAATGTACAGCCACTTTGGAAGATGGTTTGGCAGTTTCTTACAAAATATACATGTTCTTACCATATGATTCAGCAATTGCACTCCTTGGTATTTACCCAAAGGAGTTGAAAACTTATGTCCACACAAAAACCTGCACACAGATATGTATGTCAGCTACATTCATAATTGCCAAAATTGGAAGCAACCAAGATGACTTTCAGTAGGTGAATGGATAAACTATGGTACATCTAGGCAATGGAATATTATTCAGCTCTAAAAATAAATACAATATCAAGCCATAAAAAGACATGGAGGAAACTTAAATGCATATTACTAAGTGGAAGAAGCCAATTGGTAACGGCTACACACTCTATGATTCCAACTATATGACATTCTGGAAAAGGCAAAATTATGGATACAGTAAAAAGATCAGTGGTTGGCGGGGGTGGGAGTTAGGGGAAGGAAGAATAGGCAGAGCACAGAAAATTTTCAGAGTACTGAAATATCATACTCCGTAGAATATTGTTATGATGAATCCATGTCATTATACATTTGTTCAAACCCATAAAATGTACAATACCAAGAGTGAACCTTAAGATAAACCATGGGCTTTGAGTGATTATGATGTGTCAATATAGGTTAATCATTTGTAAAAACTGTACCGCGCTGGTGATTGATGTTGATAATAGGGGAGGCTATGCATGTGTTGGGGCAGAGACTATATGGGAAATACCTATACCTTCCTCTTGATTTTGCTGTGAACTTAAAACTACTGTATAAAAAATAAAATCAAATCTTTAAATAAACCCCCACCAAAACAGGTGGGACAAATATTAAGTTGATATAAACCCAAATATATTAGTAATTTCATTAAACATAAATGAATTAAATACTCCAATGTAAAAACTGAGATTTTCAGAGTGAAAGTAAAATCCAAAGCCAACTGGGGGAAAAAAAGCAGAGCCTGAGACTAAGGCTTAGATATGATTGTTAAGGAATGTAGCTCTAGGGGTTGGGATAGGAATGAGGGAAGGATAGGGAAAAGAAACAGGGAAAGAGGAAGAGTCAAAACAAGGATGTGTAACAAGTTGACTAACTGCTACAGAGTTCTCCATCCCAATGGATGATCTAAAGAAGCTTTGCAACATGCAGCTCAGGTCCTTGCTCCTGGGGAGAGAAACAGGGAAGCATTTATCCACTGGGTGCCCCCACACTTTGTTGAGGTTGCTCCAAATGACATTAACTACTTCTTACCCAGATTGAGCAAGCAGGGTCCCACTGGCATCCTACACTGAGGGAAGAGCTAAGGTCCAGAAGATTCCAAGTAATGTCCAATAGACCATCCAAACACCATGACTGGAAGTTTTCTTCCAAAACTTTAAAATTTTCTTTAAGGATTAGTAATCAGATTTCTACCCTTCATTTCATTCATTTTGGTAATTTACATGTTTGAGAATCATCCCATTTCATCGAGATCCTCAAATAGGCTAGCATAGATTTTTTTCCCTCTTTTTTTTACTATACTTTTAGGAGGGTGTCTAATTTGTTATTTTTGTTTTTATTTTACAGAAAGGAGCTTGGATTGAATTATTAATGCTACTTTTCTGCTTTTCAAATAATTAATTTCTGCTTTCATTATGTTAATACCATTTAACAGCTTTACTTTATATTTATTTTACATTAAAAAACTTTCCTTCTTAGTCTAAAATAGTCACCATAGAAACAAAGAATAGAATGGGGGTTGGGTGGGGGGAGAGGGAAATTGGGAGATGTTGGTCAAAGGGTACAAAGTTTTAGTTACGCAAGACGAATAAGTTCTGGAGATCTAATGTACGGCATTAGGTAATAATACCACATTGTATACTTGAAATTTGCTAAGAGCGTAGCTCTTGTGTCCTCACCCTCCCCCCCACACACACACAAAAGAAAAAGAAAATGGGAACTATGTGAAGCGATGGATGTGTTAACTAGCTTGATTGTACTGACCATTTCACAACGTATACATATATCAAAATATCAAGTTGTACACCTTAAATGTGTACAATTATTATTTGTTAATTATACTTCAGTAAAGCTGTGAAAAAAAGAATATACAGACACTGAAGGCTGTTGGATAGAGGCAGGTGAATAAAAGAGATGAAATCACCCTAATACACAGTAAACAAACCAAAACTTTCCTTCTTGAAATAAATGCTTAATTCATGTATTTTCAATATTCCTTTAAAAAATAATAATACAGTAATAGCATTTTAGAATATGATTTCTTTTCTGAGTACAGCTTTGTCACATGCCAGAAGTTTTGAAACCTGGTATTATTATTACTGTTATTTTCAAAACAGTATTTAATTACATGTTTTATTTCCTTTGTTACCCAAGAGTTATTCACAAGAATATTGCTTAATTTCCTGGTATTTAATATTTTTCTTACTAATTCGTTGTTTTGCTGGATTATGGTCAAAGAGAGTTTGAATCTAAGAATTTATTGAAATTTCTTTTATGACCTATATATGACCTTATAACCCATGGCTATTCTAAAGGAATATGAACTAGGTATTTGTGGACTATAAATTTTGAAAAGCTCATTGATTATATTATTTAATTCCTTTGTTTGTGTGTCCACCTGATTCATCAAAGGGCATAAAGAAATGGTAAAGTTTACCATTACAATTATAGCCCTAATAGTTTCTTCTTGATTTCTCAGTTTTCATTTTTAATATTAGACACTATTTTATGCAGAACATAAACATTCATGAGTCATATCTTTGTGATTTACATCACATATTGGTAGAATATTCTACATAATGTTTTTCTTGAATTCTTCTTTGTTTGATATTAATATTACCATCTGTATTTTAGTTTTGGCTTTGTTTTCATTAATGCACTATGTCTTTGTCATCTTTTTAAAAAAGAGCTTAATGGGTCACTTTATTTTAGGCTTGCCCTTTCGCAACCACATATATTACTCAGATTTCTGTGGAGAAAATAGAAACCACCTTATGTGTTTCAAGTGGGAAAGGACTTAATACAAGGAATTTTGTGCTTATGGAGGCCTTCGGGGCATCTGGAGGAGTGGAGGCTGGCGGCATCCACTGGCTTATTGATTCCAAGTTACTTCATGGGGATCAGGAAGCTATTGCTGCTGCTGTCAGCACAGCTGTCTCTCATCCCTCCAAGTTAGTGACCAGCTGCTGGAACATGGTCCAATCCAGCTGCTTAAATATGTTTCTTGTTACCCAGCAGCAGGAAAATGGCCTCCACCTCACCTCCACCTATCACAGCAGCACGTCTTTGTCGAGGGCATCTTATTGGCCCAACCGACTTAGACCCAGTACCCTCATTCTGAAGGCCTTCAAAAAAGGTAATTTTTAGTTTTACAACCTCTCCAAATGGAAAGAGGCTGGAAGGGAAGTTAGGAGAGCCAATCCAAGAATCTGCCACTCAATAACAGAGTGTTGGATTTATCTTTTGGAATTATGAGAGCCCTTTTGTCTCAAATGGGGAGGAGGGTAGCCCAGTCACATTTATTATAATTGATAATATCGCTCTAATCTCCTTATTCTTATGCTAACTTGCATTTCTGCTCTTCTTCTTTGCCTACCTTTTGTTTGTTTTTCTTACTCAACAGTAATTTTAAAGTTTTATATTCTACTTCATTCTACTACTGATTATCTTCAGATTAAATATACATGAAGGAATATATATTTAGATTATATATATATTTAGGTTAAATATATATCTATATACCCACACACATATATGTATATAGTTATCTTTTTTCAAGATCAAGCATAAATTAGCATCTATTGACAAGTGTACTAGTCAGGACCCTTACCGGCAAATAAGAGAAGCCTTCTGCTAAGTTTTAGGATTTTAGTGGAAGGCTCTTTGGTAGATTACAGAATTGGTGGGAGGCCTGGAGAGTGAGGCTGGGCAAGTAGGCAGGAGGCCAGGGACCTAGAACCGGGTCATACCCAGGACCAGCCTGTTTAGTGTGCTGCCTCTGCCACCACAGCCCCAGGGCACAAGCCTCCTGACTCCTCCTCTAGGTTAAATCCTGGGGGGACTTCCTGTCTGCTGAATTTAGGCCGCCCACCTGGGCTCTAATCACCTGGGGTCTGGAAGAACTGTATTTGGCTTTTTTAACGCCAGTGGAGAAAGGCTGGTCTTTGGACCTAGGAAGGTGTGAGACACTGGCATTCCCCCAGAATGACTGCACACACCCTCATTGTGAAAGATGAGAGATGTAGTCTGTTTCCCTTCTTCTCTTCCATCTCATCAATAAGCACTTATTGACTGTCTTCTATGAATCAGAAGCTGTTGTAGGCACAACATATAGAATCAAGAAACCAATTTCTGGGAATTTGCTGGCGGTCCAGTGGTTAGAACTCCACACTTCCACTACAGGGGGCCCGGGTTCTATCCCTGATCAGGGAAGTAAGATCCCACAAACCTCGTGGTGCGGCAAAACAAAAACACAAACAAAACCTCCCCCCGCCCATTTCTGTCTTCAAGGAATGTATAGTGCAGCATGGGAGAGTTAGATACTTAAAGGCATGTTTTAATATCATGAGATACAAGCTAGAAACATATATTTTCAAAGAGTGGGAGTGGAGCAGGGGAAAGGGATGCTTAGTCCAGTCTGAGTGAGAGAAGATTAACTGATTTCTAAAGAGGAGCATTTGCAGGTGTCCAGGGAGCAGAAAGACACGGGACCCAGAAACATGGGACCCCACGGTGCACAGAAAATAGGCATGCTTTTCTGTGACCGGGATTGAAATGCAAGGGCAGCTGAGGCAGGGGAGGTAGACGGAGCACCTCACGCCAGAGGAAGGAGACCCAAGGGAACATGGATCGTCCCCACCTCCACCAAGTTGGGGCCTGGTGACTCTCTGTCTCTGAGATTTGCTGAGTCTTTGGACCCACAGAGGTTCTAACCCTGCTGGAGCCTGGAGAAAAATGTGCCTGAGAGATGGCAGAGCTGCTAGAAGGGTACCCGCAGGACACCGCACCTCTGCCGTTTGCCTCAGCAAAAATGTGAGGGTTCCCCACAGCTCAGCAGACCCCAGAGAGGGTGGCTGGGGTTGAGCATCTTTCAGGTGAGGGGACCCCAGTGGCATTTTCTCAGGGGGGGACCACCTGAGTCAGGGAACTTGCCTCGGGGGACGACTTGCCCACGAGAGGACAGCATTTGGGTGTCTGACCCTCAGAAGCCACCAGGGGCCCATCGGTTACTACTTTTCTAGTAGCAACATCCACAGAGGGACCACAGGAGGGACTCTCCCCTGCGTCTCCTCAGAGCTTGGGCTCAGAATAGGAGGGGTTGGGAGGTACTTGAGAGGTGACCCCCACTGGATGGTCAGGCCACTCAAGATGGCTGTTCTCTTGCTCTCTGTACATCCCCAGTTAGACCAGTGCCTATTTTACCTACACCCTACTTACATGACTGACCTTCCTACTTAGCTGTCCTGGTCCCAGCTAGTGATGTGATTGTTCTTTTTTTTTTTTTTTTTTTTTTTTTTTTGCGGTACGCGGGCCTCTCACTGCTGTGGCCTCTCCCGTTGTGGAGCACAGGCTCCGGTCGCGCAGGCTCAGCGGCCATGGCTCACAGGCCCAGCCGCTCCGCGGCACGTGGGATCTTCCCGGACTGGGGCACGAACCCGCGTCCCCTGCATCGGCAGGCGGACTCTCAACCACTGCGCCACCAGGGAAGCCCTAGTGATTGTTCTTATCAAAGGAGTGGTGAGGGTGCATCCCTCTGTTAGCTTCCCTGGTAATCCATGAGCCAACCTGACGTCTACTCCCCCTATAACTGGCAATCTCCCCCCTCCCCTGGGAATGAAGACTGCCGCCATGTCCTGACTGCTGCACACGATGGGGTGTCACTCCAGGACCTTGCTTCAAACATGTAAGCTCCCCCGTCCCTTAAACCACTGATGTCTCTGTTGCTGACTCCAGGGCTCTTTCTTCTGTCTTGAAGCTGGGTGAGCACAGGGCTTGCAGGTGTGTGGGGTGCAGCCCAACACCCAGCCCCACCTCAGCCCACCCTCATCTCCAAGCTGCTGCGGCCACAACTTTAGTTTGCCCTGGAGTTTTCAGTACTGGAGTGAGACTGTTTCAGTCACGAAAAGTGGTGGATAAAAAAGGGTCTGGAGTCTTGACAAGCTGTTGATAGGAGAGTTGGCTTCCCTTCCCCAGTGGGGAAGGGAAGTGTGACAGTACACGTTTAGAGAGCAGTTACTGAGAAAAATAAAAACACTTCATGTCTGTACCCTGGTGAGCTGCGCCTTCTAAATAAACGAGCTTGGTGGGCGTTTGCTGGTGGCTAATTGAGGAGGATGATGAAAGAGCTGGTTACACTGCATGGACCCTGCAGTGCTTCCTAAAAGTCCTCCCAAGAACCTCTTCTCTCAGGAGCCTCGCAAACACCCCATCCTCTTCCACCACTCCCTAAATCTTTTTCCTCCCTGTGTTTTCTCATGTAAAGCAATCTACCTCGGCCATCGGCTCATCCCCACCCACCAAACCTGTCTTGTGGGGACCTGACCTCAGCAGGCTGAGTCACACCTGCATCATTGCTGGCGCCCAGGTCTGCATCCCACTTCCGGCCGCAACCCCACGGTGAGCTCCATCAGATTCCCGGAGTGGAAGCTGCTTTCTCTTCCGCCTTCTGAATTAGTTTCCCCAACAGCAAGAAATCAGGCTTCCTGGGGAAACTGAAGTTTGCTCATGAACTTGACCATTAATTGTTGCTCGGTTATTTGGGCCAGCTGCCTTTGCAAACAGCAATTAGCTGTGCCCTGGAATGAACTGCTGCAGAAGCCCTGAGGTCCTGACCACGGACACTGTTCCCGTTCCCCTTCCCTTTGACACACAGCGGTGAACTCTGAATTCCAGCATGTCTTCGCTCTGCTGTAAAGCCTTTCTAGGGCTGGCAGGCATTCGGCCAGAACTGGTCTCTGTGGCTTTGTGCCCACAGGTAATTATTAGGGCCAGGCTCCAATCACCCTCTTAACCTCCTTGACTTTCGGCCTCTGGGGTCCGCTACCCCTGCAGCGTTTGGAGGCATGTCTAACCACAGAATGGACGTGTGTGGTACAGCAGGGGGTCTGATGGATGGAGGGTCCCTCCATGACCTTCTGCTCTCCAGCAGCCGGACCGGGGTTCTGAACATGTCCGGTCATGTCTGCCACTGACCTCTTTACTCATGAAAGAGTCTAATATCTGTAGAAATTGTGCATTTATATATACAATACTGAGCAAATACTAATTCTCAGCCTGTACTTTCTGAAGACTTAGACTCTCAGCCTTGCCTACATAAAGCCACAGATATGCGGTTCTCCATTTCATAGACCTGCGTCCTTAAAGTTCATGCCTCCACAGTCCTATTTCTGATTGTAGAAGAGCCCCCATTTCCTTCTTTTGAAGGAGACTTTCCAAGGATGGCACAACTCCTATTGGGCCAACCTCTGCTCACTGGTACCATGAGCATAACAACTGGATGGTCATCGTGAAAGCTCATTCTTGTCACAGTTCTAGGGACGTAATTTACCTAAAGGTCCAAAACCCAGACAAACCATCACATACGACGTGAAAGTTCCAGGCTTCCTTGCAAACCATTGCCATGGTGTCACATCCAAATAAACACAGATCCCACCTTTAAAAAAACTGAGAAGTAATGCAGATCTTTAAGGAAGTATTCTTCTAGACCCAGAAGAGAGGGTTACAAAGGACAAAAATATCTCCTAAAATCCCTAAACAATTCTTCTTATGCCCAAACTGATTTCTCATTGTTTCCTATGGCAAGTGCTCTAAATCTAAATGTCTCCAGTTTTTCCTCCTTTCTCTGCCTCTCCATCCCTTTCTTTCTCTCTGCTTTTCTCTTTCTCTCTCTCCTTCTGTTCTGCATGATTACATCTCCTTAGCATTTCATCACAACAGGTTGTCTGGTCAACAAAACCGAACCGTCTACCCTGAGGCTCCTTACAAAAAGCACCAGGGACAATTTTTCTTTTCTGCAGTTATTTTTCAATTAAACTTTTTATTTTGAGATAAATGTAGATTCACATGCAGTTGTAAGAAATAACACAGACAGAGCCCCTGTACCTTTACCCAGTTTCTTCAATGTTAACTTCTTGCCAAACTACATAGCGTAATTTCACAACCGTGATATTGTCATCGATATAGTCAAGATACAGATACATTTCCATCACCGCAAGGAGGCGTCATGTTCCCCTTTTGTAACCACACCTATTTCCTCCCCATCCTCTCCTTAGCTCCCGGCAACCACTAATCTCTTCTCCATTTCTGTAATTGTGTCATGTCAGGGCTCTTGTATAAATGGAATCATACAGTATGTAACTTCAGGGGATTGGTTTTTTTCACTTAGCAAAATTCCCTGGAGATTCATCCACGTTGGTGCATGTGTCTGTATGAATAATTCCTTTTCATTGTTGAGTACTTATCTTTGTTCATTTGGGCTGCAATGACAAAGTACCACAGACTGTGTAGCTTATAAACAACAGAAATTTACTTCTCACAGCTCTGGAAGTCCAAGGTCAAGACAGCAGCATGGTCATGCTCTTGTGAGGGCCCACTTCCTGGTTCATAGCCAGTGCCTTCTTCTGTGTCCTCACATGACGGGAGGGGTTAGGGGGTCCCTCTGGAGCCTCTTTTATAAGGCACTAATCTCATTCGTAAGGGTTCTACCCTCATGACTTATGCATCTCCCAAAGGTCCCACCTACTAATACCATCATATTTGGGGGTTAAGATTTCAACATATGAAATGTGGGCAGGGGCACAAACATTTAGACCATAGCACTAGTGTTCCATGGAAAAGATGTACCACAGTTTGTTTAACCATTCTCCCCTTAAAAGACATCTGGGTTATTTCCAGTTTTTGCCTATTAAAATAAAACCACTATAAATATTTAGGTACAAGGTTTTGTGTGAACCTAAGTCATCACTTCTCTGGGGTAAATACCCAAGAGTGCCATTCCTGGAGCATATGGTATTTGCAGGCTTAATTTTAAAGAAATGCCAAATATTTTTCCAGATTTTTACCATTTTCCATTCCTATCAGCAATGTATCCAGTTTCTCTGCATCCTCACCGAATTTTATAGTGACATTATTTTCTGTTTCAGCCATTCTGATAGGTGTATAGTGATATCTCCTTGTGGTTTTAATTTGCATTTCTCTGATGGCTAATGATGTTGAACAACTCTTCATGTGCTTATTTACCATGTGTACATCCCTTTGAATGAAATGTTTCTCTGTGTCCTTTGTTCTTTTTTCTTTTTAAGATTTTTTTGATGTGGACCATTTTTAAAGTCTTTATTGAATTTGTTACAATATTGTTTCTGTTTTATGTTTTTCTTTTTTTCTTTTGGCCCTGAGCCATGTGGGGTCTTCATTCCCTGACCAGGGATCGAACCCACACTCCCTGCTTCAGAAGGCACAGTCTTAACCACTGGGCCACCAGGGAAGTTCCTCTTTTGTTCATTTCTAATTGTATTGTTTGCTTTTTTCTTTTGAGTTTTGAGAGTTCTTTATCTATTCTAGATACCTGTCCTTTTTCATATAAGTGGTTTGAAAATATTTCCTCCTGTCCTATAGCTTATCTTTTCATCCACTTAACTTTGCTCTATGAAAATAAATTTGATATCAAACTTATCAATTTTTCCTTTAATGGATTGTGCTTTTGGGGTAAAGTCTAAGAACTCTTTGCCTAGGTCTAGATTGCAAATATTTTCTCCTGTGTTTTTCTTTCCTAAAAGTTTTATAGTTTTGTATTTTATGTGTAAGTCCATAATCCAGTTTTGAGTTAATTTTTGTATAACATGTGAGACTTAGGTACAGGATCTTTTTTTTCTTTGATTTTTATGTTTAATTGTTCCAACATTTGTTTAAAAAGCTATCTTTCCTCTATTAAATTGCTTTTGCATCTTCATCAAAAATGAGCTGGGCAAGGGGACTTCCCTGGTGACGCAATAGTTAAGACTCCGTGCTCCCAAAGCAGAGAGCTTGGGTTTGATCCCTAGTCAGGGAACTAGATCCCACATGCATGCTGCAGCTAAGAGTTCACATGACACAACTAAGGAGCCTGCCTGCTGCAACTAAGACCCGGCACAACCAAATAAATAAATAATAAATATTTTTTAAAAATAAGCTGGACAAATTTGTAAGGTTCTATTTCTGTATTCTCTGTTCCATTGATCTATGTGTCTATCCCTTCATCAATTCCGATGCAGTCTTTTTTTTTTCTTACATGTATAGGTATTTTTCAATGTGGTTACTTTTTTAATTTTAATATTTATTTTATATTGGAGTACAGTTGATTTACAATGTTGTGTTAGTTTCAGGTATATGGCAAAGAGATTCAAGTATACATGTACATATACCCATTCTTTTTCAGATCCAATCCTGTCTTGATTCCTGTAGCTGTGTAAGTCTTGAAATTGGGGAGACACTCCTCCTACTTTGTTCTTCTTTTTTCTTTTCTTTTCTTTTTTTTTTTTTTTGCGGTACATGGGCCTCTCACTGTTGTGGCCTCTCCCGTTGCAGAGCACAGGCTCCGGACGCGCAGGCTCAGCGGGCATGGCTCACGGGCCCAGCCGCTCCATGGCATGTGGGATCTTCCCAGACCGGGGCACGAACCCATGTCCCCTGCATCGGCAGGCGGACTCTCAACCACTGCGCCACCAGGGAAGCCCTGTTTGTCTTTTTTCAAAATTGTTTGAGCTTTTTAAAGTTCCTTTGCCTGTTGATATAAATTTTAGAATAATCTATATCTTTAAAATTCCTGCTGATATTTTAATAGAAATCATGTTAAACTTACATATCAATTTGGGGAGAATTGACATCTTTATTGTGTTGAGTCTTCCAATCTGTAAACGTATTATATCTTTCCTATTGCTTAGGTTTTCCTTGATTTCTTTCATTAGTGTTATGTAGTATTCAGCATAGAAGTTCTGTACATGTTTTGTTCAATTTATATCTAAGTATTCTTTTCTTTTTAGTTTGTAAATGGTATTGTATTTATAATTTCAATGTCCATGTGTTCATTGCTAGTATATAGAAATAATTTTTATATGTTTATAAAGAAACCTTGCTGAATTCACTTATTAGTTCTAGGAGGGTTTTAAAAATATATATATTCCTCGGGATTTTCTATGTAGACAATCATGTTATCTGCAAACAGAGACAGTTTTATTTTTTCCTTCCCAATCTGTATGATTATATTATTTTATGTTATGTTATATTATTTTTAAAATTTTGTTTTGCCCTATTCTACCTGCTAGAACTTCAAGAAGTTTTAAAACAAGAGTGGAGAAGACATTCTTGCCCTGTTCCTAATCTAAGGGAGGAAGCGTTTGGTCTTTCCCCATGAAGAATAATGTTAGCTGTAGGCTTTTGTAGATGCTCTTTGTCAAGGTGAGGGTGTTCTCCTCTATTCTTATTTTTTTCTGGGAATTTTTATCAAGAATGGGTATTGAATTTTGTCAAAAATATTTCTTGCACCATTTGATATGATCATATGATTTTTTTTCTTCTTTAGCCTATTAATTTGATGGATTATATTGATTGATTTCAAATATTGAACCAGTCTTGCTTGCATTGCATCTATAGTCATGAGGGATATCAGCCTGTATTTTTCTTTTTTTATACTGTCTTTGGTTTTGGTATCAGAGTAATATTAGCTTCATAAGAGGAATTGGGAAATGTTCCTTCTCTTTTGTTTTCTGGAAGACATTGTGTAGAATGGTGTTAAATCTTCTTAAATGTTTCGTAGAATTCTCTAGTGAAATCATCTGGTCTTGGAGATCCTTTTGGGGAGTTTAAAAATTATAGATCCGATTTTCTTAATAGTTACAGGACTATTCAAATCTATCTTTTATTTGTAAGTTGGTAGTTTGTGTTTTTTGAGGAATGGTCTGTTTTATCCAACTATCAGATTTGTGTGTGTAGAGTTATTTGTAGTATTCCCTTATTTTTTTATGTCTGCAGGGTCTGTAGTGATATCTGTTTCACTCCTGATATTAGTAATTTGTGTCTTCTCTCTTTTTTTTATTTGCCAATCTTGCTAGAAGTTTGTCAATATTATTGATCTTTTCAAAGAACCAGCTCTTTGTTTCATTAATTTTATTTATTGTTTTCCAGTTTTCAAGTTTATTTCTTTCTTTCCCCTTGCTTGCTGTGAGGGAAGGGTTGTCTCTGAAACCAAGTACAGAACCTGGTCCTCTGAGTCTGGAGAGATGGAGGTAAAGATGGGGGTGGGGGAGTGAATGCAGATGAGGAACAGGAAAGGAAGTATATAGTTTACAGGTTCCACCTTGATCATCTTGATAGAGTGGGTAGTAGGTCCTCTGCTGGTATAATGGCTAAAGGGTTGATTGAATAGGGAGATTGGAGACAGTGCTGAGAACTTGGAAAGGGAGAAGGTGCTTGACCATGATGAGGTAAAGGGTCATCACTTGAGTGTGAGGACTCAAATCAGGTTGGATACATGGCAGCCCCACTGTTAAGAATTAAGGTGGCTTTCCAGCTGAACTAACAGGTCAGTCTCAGCCATATTGTAATTTGTGACGTGTGGGCCAAGGCAGATATAAGCTCTTGGTGAAAGAAAGAAAGAAAGAAGAAGGAAGGAAGGAAGGAAAAAAGAAAGAAAAAAAGACATTTTAGTGATGATCTTTCAACACAGAGAAAAAACATCAATGTGGAGTTTGGTCTGTAAGACACTGATGTGCAAATACCACTGGCAGCAGGCTTGTACAGCTTGTGTTGTGTAATTATTGTGAAAGAACGGAAAGAATTCCATGAATTGCCCATATTTCACTGTTTGGGCACAGAATCAGCTGAGGTCAGGTAATAATAAGCAGTCCTACTCCCAGCCTTATTCATTTAATCATCTCTAATGCTGCCGAGACAATGCTCCTCTTTATGCCACGTGGAGGCCCGGATGCTGTGATTGTAGGAACTCCCGCCAACTCAGCGCTTGGCTTGGTGAACCGAGGGTTCTCAGGTCACATCATCAGAGACGGCTAGCGCCACAGACACATCCACTGTCTTGCTCCCCCACGTGATGGCCGTTGAAAACCCCAGGGTGGAGACTCGCTGCAGAAACCCTGTTCAGTTCATGCATAGCTCCAAGGAGGGCAGGACTGACGTCAGCCTGGGAGGTGAAAGGCCCAGACCCAGAGAAGGCAGGCTGTGTTCCAGGACGTGACAGTTTCTGTGGAGACAAGATGTATGGCCTCCCTCAGTTGTAGCGTGGCTGAACTGGAGGATCAGTGAAGATAAGCCTTCTGAGGGGTTCATGCATTATGCAGGAGGGTTGCCGTCCCTTTGTGACGGCAGAGGGAGAGGGAAACAAATCACATATTTTCAAGCCGAAGGCTCCATTCTATTTAGATGGAACCTGAGCCTGGGCACCCAAATGAATCCGAGAGCTAGGGAAGTCGGAGTGATCCGTCTGTCCCCAGGCAGTGCAGAGTTCTCTATTGGTCCCAAATTAGTTTGGATCATCTCTTCCTTCCACTGTAGGAAGGAACAAGAACAGGCATTTATTTAACACCTGCCGTGGACACACTCTTGAATAGACCTTCCCTAATCTTCCCAACAACATGTGAAGCAGCTCTGAGCAACCCCTTTCACAGAAAGGAAAGTAGGGAGTCAAGTGGATTAAGGAGCTTCCCTATGGCCGCACCAGTCTCAGTGGCGGGGCTGGGATTAGAACCTAGGCTATGTGACACAGAAACCTATTCATACTCTTCCCATTATATCCAAAGAAATCCATAAGTGACGTGCTTTGTGTTTCTTTCCGCTCAGAGTGCCTATTTAGACATCATAAAAATTTGCAGCTCAAGACCGAATGACCTCAGAGGGCAAGTGGGTATTTATTTGCCCAGTGGCCTAGAGGGTGGGAGGAACATTTTTCACCTTTATAAGTTTTGGACCAGGTGCAGCTGGTTGTCTTTGAACTTACAGTGCTCGCTCCCTGTAGCACCCATTTTCACACTTGTTCCTGCCCTGACTCCAGTGAGACCTGGGAGACTGAGCCTTGGTCACTACATTATTCATATAGCAAGGAGTTGAAGTATTGGTCTTTTCTGAGTCAAAAATCAGGACACATGATCTGACCAAGACCTTTTTCTGATTTGTAAATACTTATGAACAAAAGCAATAACAAGTAAACCCACTTATTTGCACATTTAATCAATGATTTTTATGGAAGGGTTCACAATTATGAAACAGTGATAGCATCATGCTGAGAATAAGGGGGAAGTCGAGGCATCTGTGCTGAGGAAAACTGATTTGAATTGAGCTGCACAACTGCCTGGCCCATGGGAATGCCCTTGCCAGCTTTTCCAGTGGATTCCTTGCTCCTGCTGCAGGCGAAAGATGGAGGTCTGAAACCAGTTTCTATGAAGAACCATGAGTAAGTGACATATTTGGAAGCTGTTCATCAGAAATGTTGCCTTTTCTCTCACAAAGTGAACCTCTTTGGAGCTACTGAACCTCTTTCCCCAAACCCCAGGGCCTGGCGCTGGTCCCATTGGCACCCGGTCTCCAGGTATAGCTCTTTGGGCACTAATCTGTCTATAACCCTGAGCAAAGACTTCAGGCTGCTGACCAGGCCCACAGCCTGTGTGCCTCATCAGGTCTCTACTACCTGGGCTCATCACAGCTGGGGTGCTCCTGCACCATCCTCCTCCCTGCCATGGCCCATCCAGTCCTCTCTGCCAATGAAACCTTTCATATCCGCCCCTCCCACACCATGCTGTGATTTCTTCTGATTCTTTCCTCCACAGATGCTGTTCTTCCCAGACTTTTCCAATAATGGGAATTATCCCTTAGAATATTGATGCATTAGAAATCAGTGCTCCGTATCACCGTGTCTTCAGGCTCCTCACAGAAATGTCTTTCCACATCCCAACTCAAAAAGCTCA
This sequence comes from Globicephala melas, assembly GCF_963455315.2. Lineage (NCBI taxonomy): Eukaryota > Metazoa > Chordata > Mammalia > Artiodactyla > Delphinidae > Globicephala > Globicephala melas. Next base: position 30,250,013 of record NC_083325.1, on the reverse strand, counting down.
CTCTCTCTGGGAAAGCTGGGGCCTCGAACCCCCAGGGGTAGACGGGGAGGTTAAAAGATCTACCTCCGACATGGCACCTGGGAAGTGCTGTATCCATGGCTGAGTGAGGCATCTTGGTGGATGGACCTGAGGACAGCTTCACAGAGGCATGTGCCCCCAGTGTGCTGCAGGGGGCTGGGCAAGAGGGTCAGCAGACCCAAAGAGGCCCTGTCCTTGGGACAAGGAGGAGAAAGATAGTGTGAACCTGACAACTGGCAGCCTCACCTCAGTAGCAGGTGCTGCCAGGGAGCAAGAGGATGCCAAGGCCTCATGGAGGGACTTCCCTGGTGGTCCATTGGTTAAGACTTCGCCTCCCAGTGCAGGGAGTGCAGGTTCAATCCCTGGTCAGGGAGCTAAGATCCCATATGCCTCAAGGCCAAAAAAACCAAAACATAAAAAAAAAGAAGCAATATTGTAACAAATTCAATGAAGACTTTAAAAATGATTCACATCAAAAAAAAAAAAAAAAAAAAAAAGACCCAGTGAGGCTAGAAGATGGCCAGGGACCATTCCAACACCTGCCTTTCAAGGTCACAATCATGTCACCTGCAAATAGAGATAGTTTTGGTTCCTCCTTGCCATTCTGAATGCCTTTTATTTCTTTGTCTCATCTAACTGCCCTTTCTAGAGCTTCCGGTGCAATGTTAAATAGAAATGGTGAGAGCGGACATCCTTGTCTTATTCCCAATCTTAGTAGGAAAGCTTTCAGTCTTTCCCCATTTAAGTATTGGGTTGGCCAAAAAGTTTGTTTGGGTTTTTCCATAAGATGTTATGGAAAAACTGGAACAAACTTTTGGGTCAACCCAATATGTTGTAAGCTGTGGAATTTTCATAGATGCCCTTTATCAGGTTGAAGAAGTTCCTTTCTATTTCTAGTTTATTGAATGTTGTCATGAAGGGTATTAGGTTTTGTCAAATGCTTTGTCTGTATCTATTGAGATGACCATATGGATTTTTCCTCCTTTACTCTATTAATCTGGTGTATTACATTGACTCATTTCTCTATATTGAATCAAATTTTAATTCCTGGAATAAATCCTTTTTATTTGCTGCTGGATTTGGTTTGCTAGTATTCGGTTGAAGATTTTTGCTTCTATATTCCTAAGAGATATTGGTCTGTAGTTTTGTTTTCTTGGGATGTCTTTGTCTGATTTTGGTATCAGGGTAATACTGACCTCATAGAATGAGTTAGGAGGTATTCTCTCCTCTTCTATTTTTTTAGAAGAGATTGTGATGAATTGGTGTTAATTCGTCTTTAAAAATTTGGTAGAATTCACTGGTGAAGCCATCTGGTCCTGGGATTTCCTTTGTAGGAATGTTTTGGTTGCTGGTTCAATCTTTTTCTTCTTATAGGCCTATGCAGATTTTCTACTTATTTTTGAATAATATTTGGTAGTTTGTATCTTTGTAGGAATTTGTCCAATTCATCTAGGTTTTCTAGTTTGTTGGCATACAATTGTTTATAATATTCTATAATCCTTTTTTATTTCTGTAAGGTTAGTAATAACATCCCCTCTTTCTTTCCTGATTTTAGTAATTTGAATCATCTCTCTTTGAATTTGGTTAGTCTAGCTAAAGGTTTGTCAATTTTGTTGATCTTTTCAAAGAACCAACTTTGGATTTCATTTATTTTCTGTATTGTTTTTCTATTCTCTACTTATTTCCATTCTACTTTTTATTATTTCCTTCCCTTTTCTTGCTCTGGGTTTGGTTTGGTCTTTTTTCTGGTTTCTTAAGGTGCAGGGTTAGGTTTTGTATTTGAGATCCTTCTGTTTTAGTGTAGGTATTTGCAGCTATAAATAGCTTTCTGAGCACAGCTTTCACAACTTCTCATAATGTACACTGTATTTTCATTTTCATTCATCTCAAGGTGTTTTCTAATTCCTCTCGTGATTTCTTCTTTGACCCACTGGTTAGTACTTAATTTCCACACATTGTGCATTTCCCAAGTTTCCTTCTGTTTTTAATTTCTAATTTAGTTCTGCTGTAGACAGAGAACATACCTTGTTTGATTCGAATCCTTTTAAATTTACTGAGCCTTGTTTTATGGCCTGACATTGGGTCCACCCTAGAGAGTGTTCCATGTTCACTGAGAAGAATGTGTATTCTGCTGTTGTTGGGTGGTGTGCTCTACAGATGTCTGTTAGGTCTATTTGGTTAGTAGTATTATTCAAGTCTTCTTTTTCCTTGATCTCTTGTCTAGTTGTTCTATCCATTTCTTGAATGCTTTCCAACACCACCAAGCAATTCTCCAATTCTCAGTGGACATTGACTGAGTATCCCACAAGTTTAACTCAGTTCTGGCACTATTAACCTGGAGATAGTGTCTGGTTCCACAAATTTAACTCAGTTCTGGCACTATTAACCTGGAGATAGTGTCTGGTTCCACAAGTTAAGGGCCAGGTTGTTACCTGTGCCAGAACTGACACAGTTCAAAGCCAGGTTGTTACCTGTGCCTCTGATGGACCAGCTATGAATCAGAGGTTCCCACAGACACTTCCTTGAGTTCAATTAATTTGCTAGACTGGCTCACAGAATTCAGAAAACATTTACTTACACTGACCAGTTTATTATAAAGGATATTGAGGAACAGCCAGATGAAGAAGTACATAGGGCAAGGTCTGGAACTGTCCCAAGTGCAGGAGTTTCACTCTCCATGGAACTGAGATGTGCTGCTCTCCCACTCATCAGATCTTGTCGGTCAAGAGGTTTTATAGAACTTTAATCTCCAGCACCCACCCCCTTCCCTGGAGTCAGTGAGTGGGGCTGAAAGTTCCAACCCTATGATTACTTGGTCTTTCTGGCAACCAGCCCCAACCTGAGGCTGTGTGGGAACCGCACCCTAAGTTACCTCATTAGCATAAACTCAGGTGTTCTCAAATGAAGCTCCTTATGAGTAACAAAAGACACTCCTTTCAGGAAATTCCAAGGGTTTTTCTAGCTTTGTGCCAAGACTGGGGAAAAAGATCAAATCTATTTCTTATTGTACCACACCATAATTGAAAATGGTGTATTGAAGTCTCCAGGTTCTTGAGAATTGTCTATTTCTCCCTTCCATTCTGTCAATTTTTACTTCATGTGTTTTGGGGTTCTGTTATTAGGATCATATATAAGTGTTATTTCTTCTTGACAGATGGTCCCTTTTATCACTGTAAAATGTCCTTCTTTGTCTTTAATAACAATTTTTGTCTTAAGGTCTATTTTGTCCGATATTAGTATAGCCACTCTGGCTCTATTTTTGTTGCTATTTGCATGATATACCTTTTCCCATCCTTGTACTTTCACACTATATGTCTCTTTAAATCTAGCCAGTATCTAGTTACATCCCCATCTTTTATTTTTAATAAATTTATTTATTTATTTTTTGGCTGCATTGGGTCTTCACTGATGTGCGTGGGCTTTTCTCTAGTTGCGGTGAGTGGGGGCTACTCTTCGTTGTGGTGCGCGGGCTCTTACTATGGTGGCTTCTCTTTGTTGCAGAGCATGGGCTCTAGGCATGCGAGCTTCAGTAGTTGTGGCACGCAGGCTCAGTAGTTGTGGCTCATAGGCTTAGTTGCTCCAAAGCATGTGGGATCTTCCTGGAGCAGGGCTCAAACTAGTGTCCCCTGCATTGGCAGGCGGATTCTTAACCACTGCGCCACCAGGAAGTCCACATCCCCATCTTTCAACTGAAGAGTTTAATCCATCGACACTTAATGTAATACTGATAAGGTACGATTTATGTCTGTCATTTTACTATTTCTTTTTTACATATCTTATGTCATTTTTGTCCTTTTATTCCTCTATTACTGCCTTCTTTTGTGTTAGATACTTTCTAGTGTATGATTTTAATTCCTTTGTCATTTCTTTTACTATATATTTTTGCATTATTTTCTTAGTGGTTGCCTTGGGAATTACAATTAACATCTTAATATATAACAATCTAGTTCAGATCAACACCAATTTAATTTCAACAGCATCTAAAATATTTGGTCTTATATAGCTCCAATCCTACATTTCCTTTGTACTGTTATTGTCACAAGTTACATCTTTATACATATTGTGTCTATCAATATAGACTTATAAGTATTGCTTTATGCAGTTGTCTTTTAAATAAGATAAGGAAAAAAGAGTTACAAACTAAAAATACATTTTTACTGTCTGTTATACTTAGATAGTTATGTTACCGAGTCCAAGCTCACTCTGCTTGCCGCAGGAAAGGCCAATAGATCAGAGACGAGGTGTTGAGGCAGGGAATACGACTTTATTCAGAAGGCCAACAGACCGAGAAGATGACAGACTGAAGTCTCAAAATAACCATCTTATCTGGGTTTGGATGCCAGTTTCTTTTATAGCACAGAGAGGGGGAGGAGATGAGGAAATAAAGTAAAAAGGCCATAAGTTTTGCAAATATCACCTGGAATGGCCAGTCTGGGGGAGGGGATGTGTTAATTTCTTCTTTCTTGTAGCCATCCACAGGTGGAACAGGGTCCTGATTTTCCCTGAACAAAGGCACTTTGGTTTAACATTCAGGCAGAGGGGCAGGGTTCCCCGAGGCAGGCCTTTATGTATAGGCAGTATCCTTTCAGTGAACAAAAGCAGTGGAAAGCAAAGGTTAAAGGAGCAGATCCAACATGTAGTCCAATTTGGCTCTTCCTTGTTACAGTTACTTTTACTTGTGATCTTTATTTCTTCTTGTTGATTTGAATTACTACCTAGTGTCCTTTATTGGCTGAAGAACTTCCTTTAGTATTTCCTCTAGGGCAGGTATGTTAGTGACAAACTCATAGTTCTTGTTTATCTTGGAATGTCTTAATTTCTCCTTCTTTAAAACTGTTTTTAAAAATTCTAACTTAAATTTTAAATATTAATTTTTTTAATATTACAAATTTTTATTGTAGTAAGAACACAACGTGAAATCTAATCTCAACAATTTTTTTTTTTTTTTTTTTGGTCTTTGGCTTTGACAGTTCAATTTTATGCTTAGATGTGGATCTCTTTGAATTTCCTCTACTTTGAGGTCATTGAGCTTCTCAGATGTGTAATCAATGTTTTTCATTAAATTTGGGAAGCTTTCACCCATTATCTGTTCAAATAGTCTGTCATAGTCAGTCGGTCAGCCCATCTGTCTATTTGCAGAAGAACACTGTTGACAGGGACCCCACTAATATATTCATTGCAATTATCTTCAGCCTGAAGAGATACAAGCACTTTTCCTTTATTCTTTTTATTTGAAACTGTGTCTTAATCTTTATTTCTTTTCAAATACTACATCAGAGTCAGACAATACATTAATATCAAGTTGCAATCATTGTTTCATAGTAAATGTTTATAAAAAGTGTTTGACATAGTTTCATAATTGAGATTGAGCACCTTTTCATATATTTGAGAGTACTTTGTGTTTCCTTTACTGTGAAATGTCTGGACAAACATATTTTAAAAATAAACAAATCTGAGTGCCATTATTGAAAGTGGAGTAAGGACCTTGGAAAATTCACCCCTTCATAAAAGCAACAATGAAAAGGGCAAAAAGTATTAGAATAAACATTTTTAGAACTCTGGAAATTAACTAAGGGCTTTTGGGAACTTTGGATGCATTTATGCAAGAAAAACTGGCTGAATCTCAGTAAGAACAGTAAGCTTTGTGGCATTTAAACTTACCCTGATCGTCTTTGTTTTTGAGATGTTAGCAGTCATTCATAATTAATACCCAGATCCATTAATTCACTGGGGACTATGAAATGATGATATTCTAATTCCATCATGCCTTCTTCATTTATTCACCAGACTATTAAGAATACTGTAAAGAGAAACTTCTCTTTATCAACTGTTTGGTTACTTGTACAGGGAAGGAAAGACAAATGCTTGAATTTTTTCTTTTCATTTACTAGATTTTAGAGTAATGAGTTGATTCCCTCCAAAAATGAATAATGAAGTTTTGTTTTGTTTAAGTATCATCAAATGAATTCATGGATTTACAGCTTTACTCAGCTTTTCTCATTGTCCTCAGTGGGAGGTTTGGTCTGAATTACACCAATTTGCTCTTACCCAAATTGGAAGTCCTGTTTGTTTTTTTAACTGAGAACACACCTGGGTTTGATAACTCTTGTTTGCCAGAAACTCTCACCCTTTGACATGAAAGTAAGTGATGTGGGATTGGAAGAAAGACCTAGAGTGGTGAAACAATGGAGAGCTCCTATGATTTGAGTAGTACTTTAAATTCCAGCCCTGACAATTTTACTCCCCCATGTAATCCCACCTGAGAATCAGCAGAGCTGCAGACATGGCTGGTCCCACAAGGTGTTCCCAGGCAGTGCCTCAATACACCACACACTAGTGGGCAGAGTGGTGGGGAGTGCCAGACTCTGCAGGTGGGAAGACAGACCCAGATTAGAGACCCTGAGTGAGGCACCTAACCTCAGCAGCCCTCGGTGACATCTGTGAAAACAATGGCACCTGACTTGTGGTAGTGAGATTATAATTCCAGTGCCTGTCACATAATAACTTTTACATTATTTTTTGCAATTATTGTTATTACTTGTTACTCACATTGTTATAACTCTCCATGGTTCTTTAGGTTTTACTTCAAGGCGGTCTGCTTGATCCTATGATATTTTAGCCACTTTTGCCTTGTTTCCACATACCTAACCTTTTCCAGCTTGGTGAGAGAAAGGCCATGGGCTTTGGAGCCCAAATCCTTGCTCCTGATTATCCAAGTGATCTCGGGTTTAGTACATTATTTTACACTTCTGTAAAAATCAAACACCTTGTACATTTGTTTTTCAGGTTAAATTAAATGAGGTAAGTTGGTCAAAGGTTTTATAATTTGTGATATGAGATATATTAGGTAGTCTCTATATGCTAGTTTATTTTCTTGAACCAGATCCTTTGGTTTCAACTCCAAAATCACACATTCTTTTCAAACCAGCAAGACTAATTGCAATGATGAATTCTATTGGCAAGTGTAAATAAAACTGTGCACGCAGAAAGGGAAGAGTCTGCTGGTGAGAAGTGGCTGCTCAAGGTAAGGGTACTGTGGCTCGGAGGACTAGAAGATGCACTGACAGCTTAACTTTCGGGCAAGATCGACGGGAACCTGATCAAAGTCTTGAGAGGACTGAGATTCCTGGAATCCTAGCAAACCTTAGACAATAGAACACAGAGGAAATAGATTACACCAGTTATTCCAGGTTGGACTTTGGAAGTTACATTAAGCCTCAAAGCATCATATGTGGTACACAGAACCCTATGCATGTTAAAAAGAAGACCAGTAGAAGAGAACAAAACTTATCCCAAAGAAATAAAACAGAATGGTGGGTTATCAGGTCCCATGGCTCCATGGTAAGTGCCCACTTATTTTGCTCACACATAATGCTACTCTATACTATCTAATCCTGCCTTGAAGACTCCAGCATTCCCAGGGGTTTCTGCTGGGCTATCACGGGAGGAGGGAAGGTCCCCCTGGCAGTGGGCATTGTGTGATGCATAGGAATGGAAGACAGGAACGAGCAGACGGTGCAGTCATCATCATTTTCAAGAACACAACACAGGATAATGGCACACAAATGCATGCTGGGGAAAGAGGATCTAATCTATCATAGAGAACAAAGGAATTACAAAGTATTTTCTAGTTAGGGAAGATTAGAAGGAAAAGGGAGAAGGGAACCTACAAATATTGAAAACTTCTTCCTTCTAGTCCTTCTGGGCAATTTGGGTTTGCTTTTTGCTCTGAGCAGTTAAAATGGATCTGTGAACTCTATGTCATAATCTGCTGAAAGGAACAATTGCCATTAATTTTAATTTCCCTTCATGGTGAATTTCAATTAGTTACTTGTCTGAGCGATGATCTACTAACTAGACAGCTTCCAGATATGAACAGCATTATCTGATTTTCCTAGGTAACAGAAATTAATAGGCTTAAAATGTGCCTTTGTAAAACCAAGGTGAATTAAGATCTAAATCTAAGCCCACCCCCGAAAAAATCGTTGTTTTCTTTATTAGGATTTCCTGTCTCTGACAAATATACCAAAGACAATAGAAATATAACTATTTTCTCTTGGATCCTGTCATTTACATAGCAAGCAAGTGGTCTGTGAATTACAAAATGCCTACTCTTCTCCCACAAGACCCACTTGCAAAGCTCTGAGAGTAGGGGGAAAAAACCCTAAGGTTATGCTAGAGTAATTTCCTTTAATAGATTTGGAGAAAGAAAACTTTAACTAGAAATACTGTTAAAAAAATCAAAATACTGATAAAAATGCTTTAAAATGTAGATATAGAAGAATACTTGCTTCATATGGTAAAGATAATAGCAATATAAAACCAACAGCTACTGTTAATAATCAACAGAAAAACTTATGAGACATCCCTGCTAAGATCGGAACAAAACAAGGTGTTTCTCTGTTAAGATTCTTAGAGGCCTTAGCTGCTTTCCAAAGCAGATCAAATTCACCGAAAATTAATTTGCATGGTGATCAATTACCTAATTTTTGGAAGTTTTAAGTGTTGCCTTGGCTTCTTCCAAGCTGTTTGCTGTTGGGTGGGCAGGGGGTGGGCAGGCCATGATACTGGGTCGCTATGATTCCCCAACACCTTTTTTCTATCAAAAACAAGTTTATAATGATTCATGCTGCGTGAAACTGTCTAAATTGCTTGTGAGGATTTCCCTGTGAGTTTTCGTTTTTCCTCTAGCTTTGGCACCCCGCCTCCTTTGAGGTCTGGTGGGGTGAGGGAGATACTCAGAATGGACATCCTTAACCACCTCTAAAGGCTGGAAGATGCTCCCGGATCACTGTCCAGGGCCCCCTGTGGCCACACCCCTAGGGACAGCCCAGGGAATCCAACAGGCAGGAATCCCGCCCAAGCTCCTCTCCCCAGCATGTGAGCAGAGGGGCATCACCTTCCTCAGCTGCTGCAAACCATCGAATAGTTGGAGGGACTGGTTTGTTGATTCTTTGTGACTTTATCTGGGGCTGCCTCTTTCTCCCTCATGAAACTGGCCCATTCCTGCCAGAACAGGATAAAATGGAGGAGGTGGGGTGAGATGGGAGTGCAGAGATCTGCCTTGCCTCCAGTGTCAGGTGCCACCCGAAGCTGTGAAGCCCACACCTTGGCAACAGCTCATGACTGACTGTGAGAGAAGCACGGAGACGATGTGGAGAGAAGGAGGGGCTCCAGAAGTTCTGACCCCTTGCCACGTGTGCCCGCGGAAGATGAGAGCTGAGGAGGGACCACTGCGCCCAGACGAAGTTGCTGACTCTGCTCTGAACCCGCCGAGTGGGAGGAAAGTGAAACCCTGCAGGCCGAGCCTAAGTGAGCAGAATAAGGGTGCCGTTCTGGTGGAAACTGATAGTATTTGGCCAGAAGATCCAAGGGAAGCCTGAATCCCATCTCACCAATCCCTCTCCTGCTGTGAGGCTCCTGAGAGAGCTCATCCAAACACGGAGAAGAGCAAAAGGGCACTCAAGTGCCGTGTGATAGCTGGACCAGAGCCTAATGACCTGTGTAGACCTTTCTAATCAAAGCCCAGTTGGAGCAGGCAGCTTAGATGCTCCCTCAGCCTGAGTCTCAGTCTTGGGGTCTTGTCCCCTTCTGGTGAGTTCCATGGCATAGGAAGCAATGAACAGCTTGCTCAGGCCAGTCCTCAGTGCGGGGCAGGGCAGAGTGCAGCCTAAGATTCTGGTGCATCAAGTGAAAGAGACAGAGAGCATGGCTGCCTGTACCTTTAATAGACAGTGACCCCGCCCACTACCAGTTTCCTGGGGTTTGGCCAATCAAATTAGCACCTTCTCCTTTCTGGAGGAATTAGGAAGGGAGTGGGCAGACAGGTGGATGGAGAAGTAGGCTAGATTGCAGATAACAATTATAATCGTTTAACCTGGAGCTGGACGTTCAAAAACAATGCCATAAACATGAACTAGACGTGAGGCATGGATATTTGAATGGTGGAGAGAAAACCATTATTCCTATTTGTGGCTAGAATATCCACGAGAATGGACTAAAAAGCTATGTCCACATTTCAGTTATTTTCTTAAGGTAAATTTCAGAGACTTGGAGTGTGTTAATCACAGAAACAGAATTGCTGACTCAAGGTGTGGGTACGAGGTTTTCCAGAGGGCTTGGGCTCATGATTACCTGTGGCTGCCCCTTTCACAGGCACTTTTTTTTTTAAATTTACTAAATATGTAGCTAAAAACAAAACAACAAGCACCTCCCCCCCCCGCAAAAAAAACCCCTGCATTTTGTTGTTTTTGCTTTTTTTTTTTTTTTGTCTGAACAAGTGAAGTGAACAGGACAGGGATTAAGAGCAAGGGATACTCAGATGAATGGATAAAGAAGATGTGGTTATATATACAATGGACTATTACTCAGCCATAAAGAGGAATGAAATAATGCCATTTGCAGCAATATGGATGGACCTAAAGATTATCATACTAAGTGAAGTAAATCAGACAGAGAAAGATAAATATCATATGATATCACTTATATGTGGAATCTTAAAAATGATACAAAAGAACTTATTTACAAACCAGAAATAGACTCACGGACATAGGAAACAAATGTATGTTTACCAAAGGGGAAAGTGGGGAGGGAAAGGGATAAATTAGGAGTTTGGGATTAGCAGATACAAACTACTATATGTAAAATAAATAAACAACAAGGACCTACTGTATAGCACAGGGAACTATATGCAATATCTTGTAATAACCTATAATGGAAAAGACTGAAAAAGAACATATAGATTCTTTTCACATATATGTAAAACTGAATCACTTTGCTGTACACCTGAAACATTGTAAATCAACTATACTTCAATAAAAAATTTAAAAAACCCAACAACTATAAGGATAAATAAGGAACACATCTTAAAAAAAAAAAAAAAAAAGCAAGGGCTTCTGAGCTATAGCTGACACAAGGCCTGGTTGCCAACCTTCTGCCCTTACTCACCTTTTCCCCAGGAGTAACCCAGTGCCATCCTTACAGGACTGTGTACAATAAAGGGGGTGACACCTGAAAAGCACCGAGCAGGGCTCTGGAGCCATCAGCCACTGCTGGGCACAGGGATGGTTGTGCTGAACACTCCCTTCCCAGCCTCTGGAAAATGCAGCATCTCCTGGGCCGTCCCAGGATTTCAGCTTTGACATCACCTCTGAAAGCTGCTGTTAGGTGTCTTGTCCCCATACTCCTGCCCCGCTTGTGTATGCACCCTGACCATGGGAAATCGCACCCTGACCAGAGGGAGTTGGCTGCTCTCTCTGAGGACTGGTTCTGTGGCCCTTCACTCTGGCCATGGCTGAGCAGTAGCCCTGTGCACTCTGGCCACCAGTGAGGCAGTGGACACTACTTATACCTGATGAGATTAGTCCATCGGTGTTAACACGCAGTGTCCTCCCCTTTCAGATGATCCAAGCACAGATGACATCGCTACAATCCATCCTCCTGGACTCCCTCCACCGGAACAAGCTTCTCCCTGGGATCTTATCCTCTTTCCTTTAGATGTACTGGTGCCCAGAGCCATTCCTCCTGAGTGCAAGGCAAATGAGGTTGCACAGACTGCCCAGGAATGGATTTGGAATTGAGTCAGCCTTCAGTATCTCCGACAATAACCATCCTATCCATGCAGGATTATTTAAGACAGCGTAACCCAGCATACACTCACATTGGACCATTACGTTCTGACATGACTGTCTGGTTAGGGCCCACTGCACAAGGCCACACCCCTTTGGCTATCAGATAAGGTTTCCCCCTAAAGGAGGCAGTATTTCCCACGGTCAACCATTTTGAGAAAACTTTTACCTTCGGATGGGAAATGAGGAATAGGGAGGCAGAAGATTCAAGACCCCGTTCCTCTCTCTGGGTCTTGTGAGAGCTGGTTTGGAGTTGAAGGCTTAAGAGGAGGACTATGGGGCTTCCCTGGTGGCGCAGTGGTTGAGAGTCCGCCTGCCGATGCAGGGGACACGGGTTCGTGCCCCGGTCCGGGAGGATCCCACATGCCGCGGAGTGGCTGGGCCCGTGGGCCATGGCCGCTGAGCCTGCGCGTCCCGAGCCTGTGCTCCGCAACGGGAGAGGCCACAACAGTGAGAGGCCCGCGTACCGCAAAAAGAAAAAAAAGAGGACTATGGTGGGGAGAAGTTGGCTCCTGCCTCCCAGAGTCACAATTCTGGGCCTGGGTCATACTGGGGACAGTTGTCCATTACTCACTATGTTGTCCCCCTATGTGCCACCTCTGTAACCTTGAACCTTTAGTTCCTGGCTTAGCCACTACTCAAGGAATTCAAGGATGGCTATACTTTCACACTTGGGAAGAGGTAAATTACCAGCCAGGGAGCAGCATCCTCTTGAAGACTTGCTGTGAGTCAGCCGACTGCGGTGAGACGCAGGCTTGCAGCAAGTAGCACCCAGGAGAGATCTGTGGAGGCTATAATCATCTCTGCTTGAGGCTCAGGAGCCCTTGGTGGGAGGGAGACAACCAGATAAACCCTGGATTCCTGCAGTAAAGCATCATGGGGCTGGAGGGCCATTTTAATGTTGAGCAGCAATAGAAATATAATCTCCCAGGCTGAGAAGGTCTGGGACACACGAGTTACAATTATAAAAGGGATAATAAGTTAGAAAATGGATTTTTTAAAGTGGCATATTCAAACATAGATAAAACATGTTTCTAGCCAACTCTTTGAAACAAAGTGCAAAACCTCAAAAATTAATTTCTGGTCATGTAAAACTAGATATCTTAAAAAATCCTCATGGTCCATTCACATTTAATAATATTAAGTCCCTAGGAATAAATCCAACAAAAGATAAGTAAGATATCTATGGAGTTTTTTATTACATTTTTCCCTTTTAAAAAAAATTTATTGAAGTATAGTTGAGTTACAATGTGTTAATTTCTGCTGTACAGCAAAGCAATTCAGTTATACATATATATATATTCTTTTTCATATTCTTTTCCATTATGGTTTATCACGGGATAGTGAATATAGTTCCCTGTGCTATACAGTAGGGCTTTGTTATTTATCCATTCTATATATAATAGTTTGCATCTGCTAATCTCAAACTCCCAACATTCCCTGCCCACCCTCCTCCCCCTTGGCAACCACAAGTCTGTTCTCTGTCTGAGTCTGTTTCTGTTTCATAGATATGTTCATTTGTGTCGTATTTTAGATTCCACATATAAGTGATATCATATGGTATTTGTCTTTCTCTTTCTGACTTACTTCGCTTAATATGATAATCTCCAGGTCCATTCATGTTGCTGCAAATGGCATTATTTTGTTCTTTTTATGGCCAATATTCCATTATATATATATATACCACATCTTTATTCATTCGGCTGTTGACAGACTTCTAGGTTGTTTCCGTTGACGGACTTCTAGGTTGTTTCCGTGTCTTGGCTATTGTAAATAGAGTTGCTATGAACATAAAGGTGCATGTGTATTTTTGAATTATAGTTTTGTCTGGGTATATGCCCGGGAGTGGGATTTCTGGATCATATGGTAACTCTATTTTTAGTTTTTTAAGGAACCTCCATACTGTTTTCCATAGTGGCTACACCAATTTACATTCCCAACAACTGTGTAAGAGGGTTCCCTTTTGTGGAGAAGATTATTAAACTTTATAGAAAGACGTGAAGAAAGACCTAAAGAAATGGGGACTTCAGGCATATTTGTGAATGAGAAAACTCAAAATCGTGGAGATGTCACACATCCACCACCTAGATTCTCCTCCTGACATTTTGTTATATCTGCTTTGTCACCTGTCTAGCCATCTATATGTCTCAGTATCTATCCATCAGCCCATCTTACTTTTTGGATGCACTGCAAAGTTGCAGGCATCAGTATACTTCCCTCTAAATATTTCTGCATATCATTAATTAGGGAGGCTTGAGAATCTTTGAACAACCTGGATAGTATGATTTCAGGCCCCAAACTGTATACAAGCTGGCTTTTATTTATAAATTCTTAAGGGAGAGAGGCTTTTTTCTTTTTTTTCCTTTCCTTCTACCTGGAGCCACAGCTGATAGACATGTATTCTAGCTGTCTTCTTTGTTGTGAGATCAAAATTTTCTCTGGTTCCTCCTGTAACTGATGGTGTGGCCCTTGGGAGCTTTATTTGGGTCTCTAACATGACGTTCCAGCCTGGGGACACCTCTTCCTTCGCCAGCAGCTACAGCATCAGAATGTTCCAGGATGGCGCTGCTGCGTCCTGCCTGCTGGTCCCCATTGATACCTTCTAACCTGCCAGCTCTCCATCTCCTAATATCTGTTTCATCAACTTCTGTGATCACGTGAAGTTCCGGGTCCTGGGGGGTTGTCATAAGCCTCTAGGGCCACCACTGACTATTTCTCACCTCTCAGGAGTCCTGCTCCTGTTTGCATGGGGCCTTCAGAGACTTTCCTGACTCTCTTGACAGCACGTATTTGAAAATATTTTTTAATCCAGCATTTAGCGGTGATTTGTATTGTGCACTGTGTTGCACAGTAGGTTTGACTATAAATCAATACACGCTATCCATACAGCTGGGTGTATCCTAGGGATTCCTCTAAATCTGTCCTTATCTCTGTTGCCTGCGTGAGACTGGCAACCTCGGGATCTCAACTTGCGGATTTAACCATATTCTAGGAGTCTCTCTTCTCTTTCTCTTCCCTCCCTCCTCCTTTTGGAGCAACACACATTAGCGGAATGAATGGGACACATTCCAACCCTCTGTATAACACTCAGAGAACCCTTGGCTCCAGAAGTAATTATGGGGCCCAATGAAGTGGAACAATGTCACCAAAACTCGCTCCTAGTTTGTGCAGAAGGAAGGTGTCTGGCCATTGAACTGGGGTCCCATGACCTTCATGAATGGGTCCCCCTCAGTCATTCACACTGTCAACTGCAGTCCTGTCCGTAGAGACGTTCACAGCGTGTGCCAACTACCTCAGGACTTTGGCAAGGCTCGGGGCTCCAGAGGCTGGAGAGACCCCAAGAATCTTTAACCTACCGCCATGTCCTGCTGCTGATTCAGGAAATTCGTAGTGGGTATTGCCGAAGCCTCCAGAGACCCATAAAATACTTACAGACATGAGCTTTTTCAGCTAAATGCTCTAATCCTGTATTAGGTAAAGTCTGGTGACTCAGCTTGTGAAGGATCAATTACTATGGGGTTCATCTCTGCCTTAGGAAAGTAAGGAAAGCAATGAAACGTGAAAGGAAGCTAACAGCAAACACAGGTGATATCTCTTATCCCAGTTAGGCAGCCCTTGCTGAGTATCCAGCCGGTGGGGGGCGAGGGGTGGCTGGAGGGGGGTCAGGATTCCCCTGAGACTCCTACTTACTTAGTTAACTAAAGGTGGAGGGATCCTCGTGAGGCACTTTCCTGGGGGAGGAGCCAGGTGTGAGCTATACGTGGCTAGCCATGTCCTGAGTTCATGCTACTCATCTGGTATGAAGCCACTTTGAAAATATTCTAATAACTCAGCCGAACAGAGTCATTAACCTGCTCTCAGATGCCAGACCCAGCTGGACAGGTCAGCCTGACATCACACCCGGAAGCAGGCAGTAAAACCCAGGGTGTGTTACAGCCTCCGAGTTTGCAACTACAGCACGTGTCTAGGAGTAGACAGACCGGAAGTGCTGAGCCCGAGCCTCTGCAGGGCTCACTCCCAACAGTCAGGCTGGCATCCGGGCCTGGGAAGTAGTTCACCCCCTCGTCTATGAAACTGGCCCCGCCTGCCTGTGAGCCACAGACTCCCACGCGGGGCAGAGCATAAACAGTTTGCCTTGGGCTCAGGGTCATGGAATGCATTGGGGGGGAAGGCCTATTTTTTTGAAAATAGAAGACTCAGGGAAGGAGCCCTTTACTGCTCACAGAACCTGAGCATTTCCCATGCTCGAGCCCACTAAGCCCCATGGGCCAGAACCTGGGTCCCACCATTAGAGAAAGACAAAGCCTCCCTTTTCAGAGAGGACATTAAGTGACAGTGGGGACTGTGCTTACAGCATCATAGTTACTCGGAAATGTCCAGGCTAAGTCTGTGCATCAATGAAGATCTTGAAGATCACATTTTCTGAAACAGATATTAGGAGATGGGGAGCTGACAGGTTAAAAGGTATCAATGGGGACCAGCAGGCAGGACGCAGCAGCGCCATCCTGGAACATTCTGATGCTGTAGCTGCTGGCGAAGGAAGAGGTGTCCGTGTCTGCTGAAAGGTGATGTCTTTCTGGAGAGGTCTGAGGCTATGGGTACAGAGTCTTGGACGTGTTTGCAGAATTCTAAATCCAGCCCCAGCTTGATGCTAACCTTAGATAAGTCAGAGACTGGCTTAGAGCATCTGTTTTCCACATCTTGGAGAAGGGCTTGATGATACCTACTACTTGGATGTGCATTGAAGTATTTAATTAATGTTTGCAAATCACCTTCAGATACAGTTGTAGGGCCCACAGCCAAAATCAAAGCCAGCTTGTTCAGGTTGGCATTAAAAAAGTTAAGCGCTCTTTACTAATTAACACCCTATTAGTATAACAGCAAAGTCCATGTAGAGCTACTCAAGATCATGTTTATTTTCACCTCTCTGCTTAGGTTGGTTTCCAAGCTAAGGAAATCAGAACTTACCTGATGGTGCGAAGCAATGATTTACTGAAACCTCCCCTTCAAGCCAAACTCAACCGAGAAAGGAATATGCTAAGATGTGTGCATGTCAGGAAATGCCAGTCAAACAGGTGTCTGTTGGGGAAATATGATAACCAGAAACACCAGGCAAATGTTTCCCGCACCAAAGCTCCCCTGGACTCCAGAAAGCACTTCCTGGGAGAGTGTGGGCTCAATGAGGGCGCCCTCTGCTGGCAGTATAAAGAGTATTTTCAGTGATTTGTATGCCGACATTCCTATAGGAGGAGTCTGTAGGAATAGAATTTGAATTAGAAAAGTTTAAAGGAACTTTATTAGGCCTGCCTTCATTTTTATAAATGGCAATAAAGTCCAACATAACCATTATGAGAAAGTAAAATACACAAATATAGGCCTCTGTTATATAGCATACCTGGAAAAGTATAGAAGGGAGCAGAGGTTGCTGTTTGAGGCAGAGAGGGAAGGTTGATGATAAAAGAGGGAGGGGGAAAGGCTGGAGTGATACCCTAGAGTAGATGAGAGAGGGTGGGATCTGATGGACAAAGAAGGGTATGGGTCTCTGCTAGGGTCATGGGCTTTCATCCTGTAACTGGAGGGAGGGCAGAATACAGACGGGTGTGTGGGTATCCTAGTGGGAGTTGGTAGAAGAGTTCTTTTGATTTTATCAGTGAAATGGGAAGCAAATTCATCAGTGGGGAGTGAGCTGCAGGAGGAGAGAGGGAAAAGGTTGAAACAGTCATCCAGGAGAATGAGAGAATGAATCCTCCAGGGAGACGCAGAAGGATTGCCCACCAGCGGTAGAGTGTGCTGTTATGAGTTTAAACGACAGTCAGTGGAGAGGCCATTTCTGCTTATGATGTAGAAAGCTACAAATGTCACCCACCCTAACCTGCTACACAATCACAATTTTTCTTGAAACCTTCAGAAATCTGAGGTCACAAGGCAGCAAACTACAGGAATTCCAAGGGGCGATATAAGGCCATTTGAGGAGAGATGGCACTCACTAACTGTGTCACCCGAGGTAGGGCATGGGAGCAGAGGCCCAGCAGGTACCAGTGGGGAAGAAGAAGTGAGCTTAAGTTTTCACTAGCGGCTGAGTGTGGGTTAGAGTGTCAGTCTAAAGTGAGTGTCTGCCTGTGCTGCAGACACAGGGGGAGTCTGCACTCACTCACAAGCTTTCCCCACAGGCCTCCACTGGGTGCTACTGAGAGAGATGGAAGGCAGGCGGGAGATTGGACAGAGCCTCTCCCCGTGGTGCAGGCATGCAGAGGATCACCGGTGGCTGTGTGGGGACAGGTA
This sequence comes from Globicephala melas, assembly GCF_963455315.2. NCBI lineage: Eukaryota > Metazoa > Chordata > Mammalia > Artiodactyla > Delphinidae > Globicephala > Globicephala melas. Next base: position 30,232,086 of record NC_083325.1, on the reverse strand, counting down.
TCCACACTCCTCTTTTGGACAAGAGAATGAGTCAGAGAACAGAGCAGAAGAAAAATTTTAAGAGATAGTAAAGAATTGCGTAAAAATGAAATACATCAAACCATAGGTCTAAAAACTCAGAGAACCGAGAAGGATAAACAACAAACAAACAAAAAAACCAGTATCATCAGGCCACCACATAGTTTAATTGCTGAAAACCAGTGTTAAAGAGAGAAGCTTGAAGGCAGTCAGTGGGGTGGGGGAGGGGGTAGAAAGGCACATTATATTCAAAGAACAAAGGGAAGAATTATAATAGAATCTCACTGGAAACTATGAAAGCAGAAAACAGTGGAGTGGCATCTTTAAAATACTGAAAGAAAGAGCCGTTGATCTAGAACTCTACACCTAGTGAAAATGTCTTTCAAAGGTGAAGGCAAAATAAACACTCCCCCAGAAAAACAACAGCTGAGAGAAATCAATGCCAACAGACCTGAAGAAATGTTAAGAGGAATTTCTTCAGGCAGAAGGAAGATGGTATCACACAGAAACTTGGATCCACAAAAAGAAATAAAGAAGCTCCAGAGATGTTCCAAAGGAAGTTAATACTTCTTAATTGATCTAAAAATAACTTCCTAAAACAAGGGCCAGCCAACATTTAATTAAAGGGCTGGAGAGTAAATATTTTAGTGTCACAGGCCATGTGGTCCCTGTTGCAACTACTCAACTCTGCAGCTGTAGCATGAAAGTAGCTGTAGACAATATGTAAACAATGGGCATGGCTGTGTTCCAATAAAACTTTATTTGTAAAAATGTGTGACTAATGTGAGAGTCATAGTTTGTTAACCTCTGGTCTAAAGTACATATGATAAAAAAAATGTATTATGGGGTTTACAAAATATGTAAGAGTAAAATGTAAGACAAAAATAACACGAAGGATCAGAGGAAGAAATTGGAAGTATACTGTTGTAAGGGGTTGACTGTAATAAATTACAGATATACATTGTAAACTCTAGGGCAACCATTAAATATTTTTAAAAGGGGCATAGCTAATAATCCAATAGTGGAGGTTAAATTAAATCATTAAAAAGTAATCCCAAAGCAGACAGAAGAAGAGTGAAAAAAAGAACAGCTGGAACAAAAAACAACTGGCAAGATGGTAGAGTTAAACCCAATCATACCAATTATTAGATTAGATGTAAATAGTCTAAGCTCCCCTATTAAAAGGCAGACATTGTCAGATTGTATAAGAAAAGACTCAACCATATGCTGTCTACAAGAAACCTACTTTTAATATAAACATATAGATGAGATAAAAGTAAAAGGATGAAAAAAGATATACTATGCAAATACTAATCAAAGGAAGCTGAAGTGGCTATGTTAATATAAAAGACTTTAGAGCAAAGGCTATAGTAGGGATAATTGCATAATGATAAAGGGTCAATAAAGGGTCAATTCACCACGAAGACATAACCATCCTCAATATGTATGCACCTAACAACAGAATTTCAAACTAAGTGACAAGAAAACTGATAGAACTGGAAGGAGAAATGGACAAATCCATGATTATAGTTGGTTACTTCAAAACTATGCTCTCCGTAATCAATAGAAAAAGGAAGCAGAAAATCAGGACCAGTCTAGAAACCCGACCAACACAACCAACTTGACCTACTTGACACTGCCAGGACACTCCACCCACAACAGCAGAATACACATTCTTTTTGAGTGACAGGGATCATCTATCAAGATACATCATATTCTGGGCTACAGAACAAACTCCAACAAAAATAAAAGATTCAAAACTGTAAAGTGAAACCTATCAGCATGGTTTTACGTTCATTACCAGTCTAAATCGTTTGTGTGGGTTTAGGTAAAGTAGGCAGAGAATTGGATTTAACTAGGTTTGGGATTTTCCCAGGTGAGTAGAGTAGTCCCCCTTATCCACGGGAAATATGTTTCAAGACCCCCAGTGGATGCCTGAAACCGTGAATAGTACCAAACTCTACATATGACTATGTTTTTTCCTATACATAAATACCTCTGGTAGTTTAATTTATAAGGCATGGTAAGAGATTAACAACAATAACTAATAATAAAATAGAACAATTATAACAATATACGGTAATAAAAGTTATGTGCATGTGGTCTCTCTCTCTGAAAATACCTCATTGTACTGTATTTACCTTTCTTCTTGTGATGATATTGGATGATAAAATGCCTATTTGATGAGATGAAGTGAGGTGAATGACATAGGCATTGTGATGGATAATATATAGAAGAAAGTGGGAAAGGGACCATTGGTAGGTGAGAGGTTTCACAAATTGCCTGTAGATGGAAGGAGACTGTCAGATACTTGATGGATCAACAGGGTGAAACAAAGTATCCCAGAATATTCAGGAGGAAACAGCAGCAAAGGACAAAGCCAATGGCCCCAAGAAACCCCAAAGGGTTAGGAATAGGATACAGCTGGCATGATGGAGGTCAGGGGTGAGAAGGAGGGTCCCAAAATGAAAGGGTTAATTCAAAGTGGGCCCCTCTCACTTCCCCTTTTCAGCTTGATTGCTAAGATAGATTGTAGGAAGCCCTGCATTTTCCTTCAGGTCCCAAACTACAGGCTCTTCTCTAAAGATATTGAACTTACTTCCCAGGGCCAAAGAGGACTCCCAGGGTGGGTCCCAGCAGCAGCTAGTCCAGCCCTCCACTGAAACATTTGGGGGACCCCAGCTTAGGTCTAGCCATCTCCATGCTAATCCAAAAGAACAGCATGCCTGCAGCTGAGCCCTGTCAACACTATGGAGCTGCCAGTCAGCATACCCATGCCTGGGAGAGACCTAGGGAGAAAAACAGCCACACGCCTACATCAGCAAGGAAACCCATAGCAGCTCTGGAGAAAAATCAACACCATTCCCCATTATTAAGTAGGAATTGACAATCATCAGATAGAAGACAAACACCTGAGCATGAAATGACAAAGATATACAAACAGAACAAATCACTCCAAAAGCAACAGGAAATTCAGTGAATAGAAGAAAATGTAAAAAGCAAATAACCCTCTAATTAAAATCCCCAGAGATTTTGAGATGTTGTATGGCTGTGGATATAAGAGCAGGGGGACTTCCCTGGTGGTCCAGTGGCAAAGAATCCACACTCCCAATGCAGGGGGCCCAGGTTCGATCCCTGGTCAGGGAACTAGATCCCACATGCCACAACTGAAGATTCCACATGCCACAATAAAGATCTCACATGCAGCAATGAAGATCCCGCCTGTGGCAACTAAGACCCGGCACAGACAAATAAATACATAAATAAATATTTTTTTTAAAAAAAGGAGTTGGATGCTATTACAAAAGAACAATCAGAAAATTAATTTGAAAAAATTAATAGAATAATTGGAAGATAAAATCAAAGAAATTTCCCAGAGCATAAGGCAAAGAGAGAAAAAAGAATTTAAAGTATCAATCCAGAAAATCAATTACCTGACTAATAGAAGTTCCATAGATAAAACAGAGACAGTGGATCAAACAAATAATTTAAAAACACTTGCCCAGGGCTCCAAAGAAACACAGATTTTAAAAATTCATATAGTATTGACAGCCACACGTCTTTAACACATTTCTACATACTGAGGATAGGGTATATCTTAAAGCAGAGAGAGGGAGAGGGGAAGGGAAGTTAGGGTGGAGGGGAGAGAGAGCATGTGAGATGGAAGCAAAGAGACGTTCTTTAAAAATCAGTAGTCAGGAGGGCAGAGTCAAGATGGCAGTGTGGGAAGACATCAAGTTAGCATCTCCCCACAACTAGGGAGGCTGCCGGCTGCTGGTGGGGGACCCTGATGCCCAAGGAGATGGGAGGAACCACCAAGTGAATGGGTAGGACGTGGGGGGACAGAGGGAGAGGAGAAGTGGAGGCCAGACAGGATTAGCACCCCTGAGGCCGGGGATATCAGGAGAGTTAGGTGGGAGGGGCCCTCCAGGGGGAGCGGGAGAGGAGGGGAGGGCGATTGCTCCACCCACTCGGGCCTTGGGAGCCTGCTGAACTCCCAGGCCAGTCCCCTGTCACTGTTTGCAGATGACATGATACTAAACATAGAAAATCCTAAATATGCCACCAGAAAACTACTAGAACTAATCAAGGAATTTGGAAAGGTTGAAGGATACAAAATTAATGCCCAGAAATCTCTGGCATTCCTGTACACCAACAATGAAAAATCAGAAAGAGAAATCAAAGAAACAGTCCTGTTTACTGTTGCAACAAAAAGAATAAAATACCTAGGAATAAACCTGCCTAAGGAGGTGAAAGACTTGTACTCAGAAAACTATAAAACACTGATGAAAGAAATCAAATATGACATAAACAGATGGAGAAATATACCATGTTCTTGGATTGGAAGAATCAATATTGTGAAAATGACTATACTACCCAAAGTAATCTACAGATTCAATGCAATCCCTATCAAACTACCAATGGCATTCTTCACATAATTAGAACAAAAATTTTACAATTTGTATGGAAACATAAAAGACCCCAAATAGCCAAAGCAATCTTGAGAAAGAAAAACAGAGTTGTAAGAATCAGGCTCTCTGACTTCAAACTATACCACAAAGCTACAGTAATCAAGAGAGTATGGTACTGGCACAAAAACAGAAATATAGATCAATGGTACAGGATAGAAAGCCCAGAGATAAACCCACATACATATGGTCACCTAATTTATGACAAGGGAGGCAAGAACATACAATGGAGAAAGAACAGCCTCTTCAATAAGTGGTGCTGGGAAAACTGTACAGCTACATGTAAAAGAATGAAATTAGAACACCACCTAACATCATACACAAAAATAAACTCCAAATGGATCAAAGATCTAAATGTAAAACCAGACACTATAAAACTCTTAGAGGAAAACCTAGGAAAAACACACTTTGACATAAACCACAGGAAGATCTTTTTTGACCCACCTCCTAGAGTAAAGGAAATAAAATCAAAAATAAACAAATGGGACTTAATTAAACTTAAAAGCTTTTGCACAGCAAAAGAAACCATAAACAAGACAAAAAGACAACCCTCAGAATGGGAGAAAATATTTGCAAATGAAACAACAGACAAAGGATTAATCTCCAAAATATACAAATAGTTCATGGAGCTCAATATCAAAAAACAAACAATCCAATTAAAATATGCGTGGAAAACCTAAATAGACATTTCACCAACGAAGACATGCAGATGGCCAAGAGGCCCATGAAATGATGTTCAACATCACTAATTATTAGAGAAATGCAAATCAAAGCTACAATGAAGTAACACCTCACACTGGTCAGAATGGTTATTATCAAAAATCTAGAAGCAATAAATGCTGGAAAGGGTATGGTGAAGAGGGAACCCTCCTGCACTGTTGGCGGGAATGTAAATTGATACAACCACTATGGAAAGCAGTATGGAGGTTCCTGAAAAAGCTAAAAATAGAACTACCATTTGACTCAGCAATCCCACTACTGGGCATATACCCTGAGAAAACCATAATTCAAAAATAGACATGTATCACAATGTTCATTGCAGCACTATTTACAATAGCCAGGACATGGAAGCAACCTAAATGTCCATCGACAGATGAATGGATAAAGAAGATGTGGCAGATATATACAATGGAATATTACTCAGCCATAAAAGACACAAAATTGAGTTATTTGTAGTGAAGTGGATGGACCTAGAGTCTGTCATACAGAGTGAAGTAAGTCAGAGAGAGAAAAACAAATACCATATGCTAACACATATATATGGAATCTGAAAAAGAAAATGGTACTGATGAACCTAGTTGCAGGGCAGGAATAAAGATGTAGTCATAGAGAATGGACTTGAGGACATGGGGTGAGAGGGACAAGCTGGGGCGAAGTGAGGGTAGCATCAACATATATACACTACCAAATGTAAAATAGTTAGCTAGTGGGAAGACACAGCATAGCACAGGGAGATCATCTTGTTGCTTTGTGGTGACCTAGAGGGATAGGATAGGCAGGATGGGAGGGAGGCTCAAGAGGGAGGGGATATGAGGACATGTATATGCATATGGCGGATTTACTTTGGTGTACAACAGAAACTAACACAGTATTGTGTAACAATTATACTCCAATAAAGATCTATTAAAAAAATCAGTAGTCAGATTGACATCAGACTTCTCATCAACACTGGATTCTAGAAGACAATGGATCTATTTCCTTCAAAGTTCTAAGGGAAAATCATTTGAATGTAAAATTCTATATACTGCTAGAATGTCCATCAAATGTCAGGCTGACATAAAATGTGGCAGCACATGAAGTGTGGCTGCCATGAGAATACACCTTGTAGATCTCTGATTATGGGGAGTACAGTTGATGTGGTCTCCACTTTTGTGCCTCAAATCCATTGACACATTTGTCAGTCAATTACTGAATGTAGCAGAGATACTGAGGCTGTTTCTGGGAGACAGGTCCGACATCCCTCAGGTCCAACCTGCATCATGGTCTCCAGAACTTACCCAACTGTTTCTCTAATTTTCTTCATGCAGGTACATTTAATCCCATCCCGGATTTCTCAATGTACCCAGAAAGTTTACCTCCTACACATACTTCTTGAGGAAAAGCCAGAAACAACAAGGGTAAAAAGGAAAATAGAAAAAATCAGAATGAGCAGGACATGAGATATAAATGGCAGACCAAACCACAGCTCAGTCAATATGAAGTTGTGCAACACGCCTGAGAAAACAATTAGAGAGGAAGTCTGGTTTGAAGATGGTTGTTCAAAGTCACTTTTCCCCCCTCCCTGGAATGTATCAGAAAGCAATAGGAGAATGAGAAACAAAAATGCAAATGCCATTTTAAGAGAAACTTAGAGGCAGCTAAAACCCTGGTCCATACAATAGGTGAAAGGACTGGCATAAACAGAGTTTGGTGGTGGGGAGGTTGTACAGAGAAAGGATGCTTCATGGAGAAGGCACCATGCCCACAGCTCTCAGGAAAGCAGCAAAAGCACTCTTCTTAAAGATGAGAGGCACCCTTGACAGGCAAAACCAAAATCTCCTTTTTCTAAACGTGTTTAAGAAGTACTGTAGCTTCAGGAGTAGCTTCATTGAATCTAGTTTCATTCCAAAATGCAAAGAAGATGGAATAAGAAATCACATTGGTAAACCATAATTACAGAAAGTGGTCTATCTCTTTGGCAGAAAGGGGGGAAAAAAAGAACCTTTACATTAAAACAAACAAAAAATATATAGGTCAGTCACCCTTCTTAATTAGCTGGGAAGAATAAAAGCTAAACAAGTGTACACACACAAATTCCAGTTAGTCTGGGACATGACCTTGGCCCCACTAACACATGAATCTCATTCAGTAGCTAGTCCAGGGACTTCCCTGGTGGTGCAGTGGTTGAGGGTCCGCCTGCTGATGCAAGGGACGCAGGTTCATGCCCAGGTCCGGGAGGATCCCGCATGCCATGGAGCGGCTGGGCCCGTGAGCCATGGCCACTGGGCCTGCACGTCCAGAGCCTGTGCTCCACAATGGGAGAGGCCACAACAGTGAGAGGCCCACACACCACAAAAAAAAAAAAAAAAAAAGCTAGTCCAGGAAAAACTCACCTCCTTCAATGATGAGTAATTTAAAACTAAGCGCATAGACTCTCTACAAAAATGCTAGAAGAAAAGAGGAAGAAGGAAACAGGAAAAACAAATGACAGATGAAGAGCCTGTAAATGTCATCATAGAGCAGATGAAAATTTTGACACAAATATTTCACCATGAATTTCAAAAATATGCAATAAGACAATAATCTCCAGAAAGTAAGAGGACAAAGAAGAGATGCAAGAGCTTGGGGAAAAGATGATGAAACAATAGAAGGAGATGAAAAGTGAACTGACAGAACTCAAGAAAGAATTGAAAGAAATAGATGAAACCATGATTTAAATGAAAGAAAATAAGCACCATGGAAAACAAATGAGAGACAAAAAAGATTGAAATGAGAAAATCAAGCAACATTAAATAAAATATTAAAAAGTTAAAAAGGATTAGAGAGAAAATTGGAGATATGAGATGCAGACAAAAGAGATCCAACATGCATATAATTGGAGTCCCTGAAAAAGAAAACCAAAATAATGAATCATAAATATTTATTTTTTAACTATTTGTACATGTGGGAAGGGAGTTACGGCATATGCTCTAGTTTCTCATTTTTGAGAGACACCTTCCAAAATTCTGAGCACACCCCAGAGCCCTCCTTAGCTTTGAAGCCATATGGACTTGAATTTGAATCTTGGCTTTTCCAGTTACTACAAGAGACTTCAGCAAGTTACTTAGTATCTCTGTGCCCCAATGTTCTCATCTGTATAATGTGCCCATTAATACCTACCACATAAGAATGCTGTGAGGATTAAATGAGAATTATGCACAGTGCCTGAGACATAGACAGAGTGAACCAAGATGTCATTTAACCAGAAAAGAGCTATTGAAGGGAATCCCAACCAGATCCCTCTTTGTCTTCTGGTAACCAGGGCTTAGAGTAAGAGAGAAAAATAGTAACATTCCTTAGGCAAGACAATGTTCAGATGTGGAGCCAAATTTCTGGACTTGAATCCCAGCTCTACCACTTACTGATTGGGAGGGTTTTTTTGTTTTTTTCTGTTTTGTTTTGTTTTGTTTGTGGTATGTGGGCCTCTCACTGTTGTGGTCTCTCCTGTTGCGGAGCACAGGCTCCAGGCGTGCAGGCTCAGCGGCCATGGCTCACGGGCCCAGCCACTCCACAGCATGTGGGATCTTCGTGGACCGGGGCACGAACTCGTGTCCCCTGCATCAGCAGGCGGACTCTCAACCACTGCGCCACCAGGGAAGCCCGGGAGGTTTTACATAACTTCTCTTTGCCTAAATTTCCCCATTTGATAATGATAGTACTTATCTCTTAGGGTTTGTTCAAGGATTAAATGAGTTAGTATATGTAAAGTAATTAGATGACTGCTGGGATAACAATAAATAATTAATAAATGTTGCTATCATTGGGTTTGGAAAATTAGCTTTTAGAGCTTCTGGGTTAAGATGCCTGATGGAATGTCTAAGTTTTCTCCCCAGTGAGGAAATTTGAAAACAAAACAAAAACATAAAATTACAATGACAGGGAAAACAAGGAGAAAACAGCTACAAAATTTTTGAAGGTGGAAATCAGAAGGGTGAGTGGTAACAGAAGTAGCAGAGTTGATAAAGCTGAATCTTAAGTAATCTGTACAGAAAGTGAAAAACCAACTTGATCTATTCCACAGAATCCTCAAAGGTCTCAGAAATGGACAGCATTGGGCACTTCCAGAACAGGGGGTAGAGAGGAGGCCCCCATAAGAAACAAGAGGTGAAAGTCGTTGACAAGTGATTAGATTCCCTCTTTACTCCACACTGCCCTTTTCCCATCCCGGTACAAGATGAGAGGTTTTTCTATAAAGAGGGAAAACACAGGCTTGAGTACCGCACAGAAAACAGGGATATGAAGCGGGCACATACAACTGAATGCTGAGAGCACCCACCAGCCCATTCCCTCCACTCATCTCCCGAAACGTCAGCATCCAGTACCCTCCACTTCAGTTGGGAGAGAAGACTCTTCTTGGGAAATCTGACCAGCCTAAGAGAAAAGGGCCTGAGTTGGAGGTTCCCAATACACAACCTTTCAGATTACTCTGAGGGGGAAGCTCTAATTTATCAAGGCCTTCACACACTCAGAACTTTGAGGCAGCTTTTTGGACCCAAATATTAGTCAAGAGCAGATAGCCAATGCTTGTCAGACACTGAGAAAGTTCTCTAAAAGGGCCCAAATAAATAGTGGAAAGTAATCTAAAGGAAACAGAGTAAGTGTAAGATAGAAGAAAACTACTTTTATAAAGCTATCAGTAATACTCCTAGAGAATAGAAGAGACTGCATCAATGAAACAAGAACAATGTGTCATTTTTAAAATTCAAAAAATAAAAAACTCTTGAAAATTAAAATATAATGGCAGAAACTAGGAACTTATAGAAGAACTGAAGCTAAATGGGAACAAATCTCCTGGAAAATGGAACAAAAAGACAAAGAAATGGAAATTAGGAGAGACAACATAAGAACATTAGAGGGTAAGTACAGGAGACCCAAAATCTGACCAAATGGAATTTCAAAAGCAGACAGAGAAGGCTGAGAGGAATAGATCATCAACAACAGTTTAAGAAAATTTCTTAGAACTGAAGAACATAACTTTCCAGATTCAAAGTGCCCAGTGAGAGCCCTGTGAACCCATGAAAAAAACCACATCATCGTGTGATTTCAGAACCCTGAGGACAAACAGAAGATCCTATAAGCTTCCAGAGAGAAAAACTATATCACATTAAAATGATGAAGAATCTGAATGGCTTTGGATTTCTCAACTGCAATGCTGGAAAGAAGAAGGCAGTGGAGCGATGCCCCCCAAATTATGAAAAATAATTTAAAATTTTTTCCAACCTAGAAAAATTAATTATTTCTAACCTAGAATTCTATAGTCAGCTAACAATCAATGAAGTAGGAGGACAGACATAATAAAGACATTTTTAGACATGGAATGTCTCAAAAACTCTACTTACCATGTACCCTTTCTTAGGAAGCCATTGGAAGCTACTGGGAATAAAGCAAGAAAGAGGCCATGGGATTGAAAAAATGAATTTCAACCCAGGAAAGAAATGAAAGGAATCACCAGGACTATGATGAAGGGAGATCCCAGAGTGATGTCTGTGGAATAGGTGTATATGGCAATTGTCCAGATTGGAGAAGTGTTACTCAAAGGACAGTCATGATGAAAATGGCCGTCACTGTACCCTCCACTGCTGGACCACATATTTAACATTATGAGACTACTGGAGCATTTATTCCATTCAAACAAGGTATTAAACTAAAAAGAGGAAAACATGAAAGAAATAAAGGATCCAATTCAAAAAGAGAGGCAAAATAATTCCAAGGATGACAGCAAAGAGAATTCAGGCCCAGGAAGACAGCTATCCAGCCAGCCTAGACAGCAAACAGCCCAGACAGGTGAAAGCAGGTTTTCATGAGGGATGGCTTCAACAGAAAGAAAGAAAGAAAGAAAGAAAGGAACAATTAGATTGCCTGACTTTGTTACTTGTTGGTCTTGTAGAAAAATGTTCTGAGAGACTTTTGGAAGTTATGGGGTGAGTTAGCAATTAAGTAAAAAAAAAAAAAAAAAAAAAACCTAAGTAAATAAAAAACTAAGGCAATTATTAACTGCAGATAAAACAAAAACTAAGAAAGGAAACATAATCATAGTGCATTACAGTGCTCAGCTGTGAATAATATTTGTCTAAGCATATTATGTAAATAGTGAATATTGATCTAAGAGCTGTAATCTAACTTCATGGGGAGGAAGGGGAACAGGAAACAGAGGGATGGGGACGGTGGTGTAAGAGAGCTAGAATCTCATCCAGCATAATAGGAAGTCAGTAGACAGTATCTAAAATTGATAAAGAAAAAGATAATAGCATATACTTGTTCTTTAGAAACATGGAGATGAGGTAAACCCAGGAAAACAGCAGTTGACAGTGGTGGCCTCTGGGGAGGGGAACATGGGCAAAAGATAGAACAGGGAATCATATTTTCTTATAAATAGTTTAGTTCAAGTTGATGTCTGAAACTATGTGCACTGTTATAACAAAAATTAATCTAAAAGGCATTCATTTCTCCTAGCACTTTTGCTTGCAAGTCTTGTGGCTGCCTCTGTACGTTGTGGATCTTTCTCTGGCTTTCCTGGCCCAATGGTAAGGCTTAGAAAAGAACAATGATCCCCCGTCCCCTGCCCCAGAGACCACTTCTTGTTTTTCTATCGTTATATGTTTCTTAAAGTGAGTTGTTATTGGGTTGGCCAACACGTTCATTCGGGGTTTTCCATAAGATGGTATGGAAAAACCCAAATGAACTTTTTGGCCGACCCGATATTTCAAAGAACAAAATATCTAGGAGAATAAAAAAAGTGATCACAAGCAAGAAGTGTATAACTATAATTTTAGGTATTTGCAGATAACACTGAAATGCAAGTTAACACCTTCCTAAACATCAACCATGTTAATTTACCATGTAGCTAATTTCCTTTCTGACCTCTTGGGAAATCTTTAATTTCCGTCTCCCCTTGTGTTGCTGGTTCAGAAGTCCACCTGTGGCCTTCCAGCTCCTTGGGACCTGCTCTGGGGACTTTGAGGGGCCCAGCCTCCTCCTGGAGTTAGCCCATGTCCAGTCCTTTCTAATAGTCTCATCCTCCCTTTGAGAGACAAGAACATACCTCCCTGAGAGCAGTGTCCTGCTCACCACCCCAAGCTTGGCACAGAACATACTCAAAGATAATTAGCTGCATGAATGAACTGCCTTCCTAACCTTAGAATAACCCTTAAATGTTGTTGAGCTTGAAGGATCCTACCATCTCATTTTTCAGAATCTCTGATAGGAGCCAACATTTGTTCAGGTCACAACAAATTGGTGAGTCAGATACTGGAGTAGGTGTGTGTGTTAGTTTCCTAGGGCTGCTATAACACAGTTCCATGAACCAGGTGGCGTTAAACAACAGACATTTATTCTCTCATGGTTCTGGAGGCTAGAAGTACAAAAATCAAGCTGTGAGCATGGCCACACTCCCTCCAAAGGCTCTAGGGGGTATCCTTCCTTACCTCTTCCAGCTTCTGGTAGCCCCAGGAGTACCTTGGCCTGTGACGACAGCCTGACTCCAATTTCTGCCTCTGCCTTCACATGGCTGTCTTCTCTTGGTGTCTGGGTGTCTTCATGTCCTCACATGGCATTCTCCCCTCCTATCTTCACGTCTTCTTTTTTAAAAGGACACCGATCATATTGGAGTAAAGGCCCACCCCACTCCAATATGGAGTATAGCTTTATCTGGAATGAACCTATTTCCAAATATTCTGAGGTAGCCAGGGTTAAGATTTGAACATATATTTTCAGGGTATGTTCAATGCATAATAGCATGGAAGACAGATCTTCTATCCCTGGCCTAGCAGGTTTACCACGAGGTTGTATGGTTGCCCCTCTGTCAGGGCTGGACAGCTTGACTCTACCCAGCGGCCACCCCATAAAATCAGCTCATTCAGCTTGTTGATAGGAATACTTTAATATCACCACTTAAATGAGGGATGGCTTCAACAGAAAAAAAGAAAGGTGAGTTTGCATTTTAAAAGAGGCTCTTAAAAATCAGATTCCTGGGCTTCCCTGGTGGCGCAGTGGTTGAGAGTCTGCCTGCCGATGCAGGGGACACGGGTTTGTGCCCCGGTCCAGGAAGATCCCACATGCCGCGGAGCAGCTAGGCCCGTGAGCCATGGTCACTGAGCCTGCGCGTCTGGAGCCTGTGCTCCGCAACGGGAGAGGCCACAACAGTGAGAGGCACGCGTACCGCAAAAAAAAAAAAAAAAAAAAAAAAAAAAAAAAATCAGATTCCTTTGACAGCTAAGTAAATGGAATCAGTGAAAATTGAGAGACAGAACTTCAAATTCGGTGAAAGGCAGTGCAGGAGATATGTCCTTCCTGGAATCTCCCATCATACTTCCTGAGTTTCCACCCTCTACTCAGAGCTCAGACGTGAAGGTGGGCCTTGGGGGATAGAAACACTCATCCACAACCAAGAGGATGGACCTTCCCTTCTGCTTCCCACACCTCAACATTCCCCATATCCGCTGCTTGAGCAACGGCTGGGTGGCTAGAGAAAGCAGGTGGCAGCGAACGCTCCCAGCACGCTCGCCTTCGTCCTGGGCTGTGAGGCTTGCCTGTTCCCCTCCAGTTGCCACAATGACCCAACCAGGCCCATGATGACACAGAAATAGGAGTGCAGGGTCACAGGTTTCTTTCTTGCCATGGAAGAGCAAGAACGATGGTCTCACCAGTTCAGGATGACACAATCTTTGGGGCTGGGACGTGCTGTCTTTTCTTTTTTTTAATTGAGACCACAGGCCTCTGAGGACAAGAACAGGCTGTCAGGTCTTGCTGGCCCTGTGGTGTTTATTTTGAAAGCAACGAGAATAAATCTGATTCACGTCTTTCATGATTCAGCCTTCCCCGTAATTGTGAGGGAGGAGGTTCGTCTTGAGGCCTCCACTTCCTCCTCCTCCCTCCCCCTCTCCTCTTAGTTGTTAGGAGTTGCACCGCCCATCTAAAAGCAGTAGCTCACGCCTCTGTGTTGAGTGACGTCACCCCCCCCCCAGGAGGCTTCGCACTGTTAGAGAGCAAAGCAGCGAGAGGGACACAGGAGGACAAAGCCTTTCATATGAAGACAGCGAATTGCGGGGTGGGAGGGCTTCCAGTCAGCCCACCACTAACTCTGCTCAGAGCTGATGTGGACAGTGGGCTTTCGTGTCAGGAGCTGCAACTGCCAGCTGCAGGAGATCTGGAGGGGGAGGCCCAGGGGCTGGCAGCGTGATGGTGAGCCCAGGGCCCAGGGGACTAACGCATAAGGACCAGACCCAGGGAAAACATCAAGTTCTTCCTCCAAAACAAACTTCAAAGACAGCAAGTGATAAGACAAAAACGCTGGGTAATGACCTGCCTGTGCTTCCTTTCATCTGGGCATCTGGAATCTCTTGAAAACATTAATTCCGCTTTCCTCCCTTTGGATGGAGGAGAAACCATGTGGTTGTCACCGTGGCAAGACATAGCTCAGAGCACTGGACCAGAGCCAGGAGATGGGGTTCCAACTTCAGCTCTGTCAATGTAGTGGTTCTTAGGCAAGTGCCTTAACTAGAGTCTTGGCTTCATTATGTTAAAAATGGGAGAATAATGATAATAAAAATAGTAATAATAATAATGAAACTGTAGACTTTGTGAAGCACTTGCTGGTGTCAGATGTTGTGGGAGGGCTGCCCTTGCCTTATCTCAGGAAGCCCGCATGGTACCTCAGGGGGCAGGCACTACCATGGAACCCATTTTGCAGATGAGAAAACTAAGGGCTGGAGAGAATTATTGACTGCTGGTAAGTAGAGATGCTGGTATGTGAATGCAAGTCTTCCAGCTGCAAAGCCAAGGCTGATAGGTTGATAAGAAAATCTAGTGAGACACAGTATGTAGGGTGCTTGGGGAAGTTCCACATTACATAGAAGTAAGAGAGAGTTTCAGGACAAGGGTTCCAGCCAAGCCACTGTCCTCCTTCCACCTCAAGCTGCAAGCTGTTGTCTCTATGGTCCAACTTCCCTGCTGCCGGTGCTTGTGCAAGATTTAGTCGGGTTTCCAGTAGCTTGATTATGTGGGAGGAACAGCATAGAACGTCCTAGATTAAAATGTTATTTTGTTCCTTTCAAAACGTCCACAAGCTTCTGAATCCTTCAGTCTAGGAAAGCCAAACCATTCTACCCTTAATCAGTTCTGGAAAAGCGATCGTCAAAGATAATGGAAAAATAATAGTCTGTGTGTTGCTTTCTACCGTTGCCCAGGGCGTGAGAAACATCTGAAAGTGGGGGAAAAAATGAGGGTGGGCTGAGCCATGTCTTTTCTCCGTTTGCTACTGAAAAGATGATTGATTTTGTAATTAATGATGGCGCACTTTAAATGAGTGACATCAGGATTCCACAGCTTCAGTGCCTGTGAATAACCAGCCAGGAGAAAACTCTCCAGGGCTGTCACATCTCCTGCTGTGCGAAAGGGAGCCCCTCCAAGTGCCCGTTGTTTTCAATTCTTTCCCGCCTCCCACGGGTTCACTGGACACCATCCTGGACCCTGCAGTTATCAGAGGTGGAGGAGGGGGAGACCCCTGCTGCATGGCGAGCCATTGGGGCCCACACTGGAAGGACAAGGTGAAGGGTGGGACGCAGACATAGAAACACAGGATGGTTGGGACCCAGGATGGTACCCTGGAGTCCAGCAGGTGGGGCTGGCGGCACACTTGGGGCCATGGGGCCTGGGCAGCCCTTGACGGATCTGAAGCAAGGATGTGAACCGAGGGACTGGCTTCGTGTGGGAGAGGGTGCCCCCTGGAGGCCGCGGGGCGGTGCAGCGAGGCCAGGAGAGCCGGCGCTTCCCCAAACCTGGGCGACAGGTCGCAACTAACACAGTGGGGCTGAGAGGCACGTGTTCTTTTTAACCTTTTGTCCATTTTCCTGCGAAAGAAACTTCTGCCTATTGAACAGTCTATGTAATTAGTGAGAATTTAAGATATGAAGCAAGGTTTCCTCAAAAATAATTCTCTGCATGATAGTTATAAGGGTCAGATGCAAATTTGAATAGATGAAATCAAACATTGTTATCATGAGATTTTAAAATCTTTTCCTTAAAAAAATTTTTGCTGCCTTTGTTCTTCATTTAGGAGTTCACTTGGTGATAATAATAATAACAGCTGCAACAGCGAACACTTCTAGTGCACTATGACATGTCCAGCTGTGTTCTAGAAGCTTTCAACAGATCGACTTGTTCAGTGTTCACAGCAGCCCAATGAGGTGGCACCATTATGATCCCGTTTACAGGTGAGGACATTAAGTCATCACACAGCTGGTAAGTGGCAGAGCTGGGACTTGAATCCAAGCACTCTGGCCCCAGAGCCCCTTCTCAGCCCCTTACCTGCATCTCATCACTTGAAACGCCCAACACAGGTCAGCATTTAGTAGCAACATGACCTTGGGCAAGCTGCTTCACCTCTGTGCCTCTGTTTCCTCATCTGTAGAATGAGGGAGGGGCAGTAAATTATGTGATCTCAGTGATCAAGTCCTCCAGATCTGATATTCTACTGCTCTTCTACCGTTAGTTTAATAAATATCTGAGTCCCTGCACGGTTCACACATGGGCCAGGTGCTTTGCTAGGCCCTGATCTACAGGGAAAATCTGACCAGCCTATTCCTCCAAGAAGCTTGCTTTCCTCCACGGGGAAACAGCTACAAGGTCCAGTCTCCCTTGCTGACAGCTGGGGGCTGGGAGAGGGAAGTCTGATGGGAGATGGTAGAGGCACAGCCGCCCTTGAACAGCAGGTGGCCACAGAGCCCTCAAGAGCTAGAGACCTCTGCCCAGGCTGCTGAGAGTGGAGACCTTTTCATGAGGCCAGCAGCCCCCCTACTTAAGCCCTCAGGACACAATGCAGCCATCCCTGCAGGTATCACCATCGAGCCAATCCAGCCTCATAACTGCACTGCGCCTCTGTGCTCCTTCGCCCTGGGCCTCTCTTCCCTTCTACACCCAGAAAGCTCCTCCTGGCCCGTCTCTTCTTTGAGTGTTCCGTCACCTCCCCCAAGGTCCCTGCTTCCTGGGCAGCCTTCTCTGGAGTTAGTGCTTTGCTCCTTCCCGCCCCATGTTCGTCACAACCGGGAGCCTGGGTTGACCTCCTTGGGCCCACTTTCCATCTTCAGACCATTGCCCTTCCTCCCTTGTGAATGCCTGGAAAACCCAAGTCCTCTCCTAGTGGTTCCTGCCATCCTTCCTCCACCCCCTGCTGGTGTGAACGCTGGGCCTCTGTGTCCCCCTCAATCAGAGCACCTGGACCACTGGCTCTGCACAGCCTCACCTCCTACTGTCAGGATGTCACTGTTAGCTCTTGCTCCAAATCCCAGTGCTGTCATTTTAGGGTCTCCACATCCATCAGCATGAGCCAGCCACCCCCCGGGCTCATACCAGGCTTATCACCACCCCAAGTGCAGCCTCTGTCCTTCATGTGCCCGCCACTAGGCATGCAGTTGCTTGTCCACCAGCCTCCGCCTGGCCCTCCTTCACCCTCACCGGGGCCATCAGTTGCTGACCCATCTGCTTTCCTCCCTGTCCACATTCCTCTTACCTTCACTTCCCTGTGTTCCAGTTCTGTATCCACAGTCCCTCATGTCAGCATTGTTGTCACAACAAACCAAACTCCCTCGACCGTCCATCTTTTCAGTGCCCCACCAGGCCAACTTCCAGTGCGGTTCCCCCAGCTCTGTTTGTTCTGGGCCTGCAGGCAGCAGCTGAGAGCTGGCAGCAACAGCACTCGCAGCACAGATTTCAAAGACTACAAATCGATGCCCATCACGCTGCCACTGCCAGGCAGTCCTCTGGGGTTTCTCTAGTGAGCATGTTTTCCCACTTATCACTTGGTGTCAGCATTCTCAGCTCTCTGCACACCTCTAACCTTCCCTCTGTCTCTTCCCTGACTCCCAGCAGATGGCTTTGCCTCCTGCTTCAGAGGGAACAACAAGTTACCAGACAGGAACTTGCTCACCTTCTGCAGAAACACTGCCCCCTCCACCTCACCTTTCTTTTATCCCTGCCCGACTAGCTGTAGTTGTTCTTAACTTGATGAATTAATTTTACATATATATATATATATATATATATATATATAAATTAAAAGGGTAGCATACTATAGGCTACTTTCTGGGGCTTACTTTTTAAATTTAATATGCAGTGTATGATTCATCTATATTGTTGCATGTATCTGCATTTCATTTGTTTTAAATGCCCTTAAATGTTCCCTGTGTGAAAATACCACAAGAGAATGATAAACTGAGATTCAGAATGCTGGTACCTCCAATGGGGGGAGGCCAATGGCAGAATAGGGAAGAAGTATTGATACATAGTATGTTATTGTCGGTAGTCCTGTTCTTACGTTGGGTGTTTCTTATAATATACATTTTAATAAATAAATAATAAATCAATATCTCTGACATGCATCTAAGATGAGAATGTGTCATAAACTAAGACATAATGATTAATAATATTGCATCAGAGGGAGACCTTCAAGATGGCGGAGGAGTAAGATGTGGAGACCACCTTCTTCCACACAAATACATCAGAAATACATCTACATGTGGAACAACTCCTACAGAACACCTACTGAATGCTGGCAGAAGACCTCAGACTTCCCAAAAGGCAAGAAACTCCCCTCATACCTGGGTAGGGCAAAAGAAAAAAGAAAAAACAGAGACAAAAGTATAGGGACAGGACCTGCACCTCTGGGAGGGAGCTGTGAAGGAGGAAAAATTTCCACACACTAGGAAACCCCTTCACAGGTGGAGACTTGGGTGGCGGGGTGGAAAGCTTCAGAGCCACGGAGGAGAGCACAGCAACAGGGGTGCAGATGGCAAAGCCGAGAGATTCCCCACGGAGGACCAGTGCCGACCCGCACTCACCAGGCCGAGAGGCTTGTCTGCTCACCCGCTGGGGCAGGTGGGGGCTGGGAGCTGAGGCTCGGGCTTCAGAGGTCAGATCCCAGGGAGAGGATTGAGGTTGGCTGCGTGAACACAGCCTGAAGGGGGCTAGTGCACCACAGCTAGCCGGGAAGGAGTCCGGGAAAAAGTCTGGAACTGCCTAAGAGGCAAGAGACAATTGTTTCGGGGTGCACGAGGAGAGAGGATTCAGAGCACCGCCTAAACGAGCTCTAGAGATGGGCACAAGCCACAGCTATCAGTGCGGACACCAGAGATGGGCATGAAATGTTAAGGCTGCTGCTGCAGCCACCAAGAAGCCTGTGTGCAAGCACAGGTCACTATCCACACCTCCCCTCCCGGGAGCCTGTGCAGTCTGCCACTGCCAGGGTCCTGTGATCCAGGGACAATTTCCTGGGGAGAACTCATGGCGCACCTCAGGCTGTTGCAATGTCATACCAGCCTCTGCCACCACAGGCTCGCCCTGCATTCCGTACCCATCCCTTCCCCCAGACTGAGTGAGCCAGAGCCCCCGAATCAGCTATTAATTTAACCCCGTCCTGTCTGAGCGAAGAACAGACACCTTCAGGCGACCTACACACAGAGGCGGGGCCAAATCCAAAGCTGAACCCTGGGAGCTGTGCGAACAAAGAAGAGAAAGGGAAATCTCTCCCAGCAGCCTCAGGAGCAGCAGACTAAACCTCCACAATCAACTTGATGTAAACCTGCATCTGTGGAATACATGAATAGACAATGAATCATCCCAAAACTGAGGCGGTGGACTTTGGGAGCAACCGTAGACTTGGGGTTTGCCTTCTGCATCTAATTTGTTTCTGGTTTTATGTTTACCTTAGTTTAGTATTTAGAGTTTATTATCATTGGTAAATTTGTTTATTGATTTGGTTGCTCTCTTCCTTTTTTTATATATATATTTTTTTCCGTTTTTCTCTTTTTGTGAGTGTGTATGTGTATGCTTCTTTGTATGATTTTGTCTGTATAACTTGCTTTTACCACTTGTCCTAGGGTTCTGTCTGTCCTTTTTTTTTAGTATAGATTTTAGTGCTTGTTATCATTGGTGGATTTGTTTTTTGGTTTGGTTGCTCTCTTCTTTCTTTCTTCTTTTATTACTTTTTAATTTTTTATTTTTAATAATTTTTTATTTTAATAACTTTTATTTTATTATTTATTTCTCCCTTTTATTCTGAGCTGTGTGAATGACAGGGTCTTGGTGCTCCGGCCAGTTGTCAGGCCTGTGCCTCTGAGGTGGGAGAGCCGAGTGCAGGACGTTGGTCCACCAGAGACCTCCCAGCTCCATGTAATATCAAACTGCAAAGGGTCTCCCAGAGATCTCCATCTCAGCGCTAAGAGCCAGCTCCACTCAACGACCAGCAAGCTACAGTGCTGGACACCCTATGCCAAACAACAAGCAAGACAGGAACACAACCCCACCCATTAGCAGAGAGGCTGCCTAAAATCATAATAATTTCACAGACACCCCAAAACACACCAGTGAATATGGTCATGTCCACCAGAAAGGCAAGATCCAGCCTCATCCACCAGAACACAGACACCAGTCCCCTCTACCAGCAAGCCTACACAACCCACTGAACCAACTTTAGCCACTGGGGACAGACACCAAAAACAATGGGAACTACGAACCTGCAGCCTGCGAAAAGGAGACCCCAAACACAGTAAGTCAAGCAAAATGAGAAGACAGAGAAACACACAGCAGGTGAAGGAGTAAGGCAAAAACCCACCAGACCAAACAAATGAAGAGGAAATAGGCAGTCTACCTGAAAAAGAATTCAGAGTAATGATAGTAAAGACGATCCAAAATCTTGGAAATAGAATGGAGAAAATATGAGAATCTTTGACAAGGACCTAGAAGAACTAAAGAGCAAACAAAAATTGATGAACAATACAATAAATGAAATTAAAAATTCTCTAGAAGGAATCAATAGCAGAATAACTGATGCAGAAGAATGGATAAGTGACCTGGAAGATAAAATCGTGGAAATAACTACTGCAGAGCAGAATAAAGAAAAAAGAATGAAAAGAATTGAGGACAGTCTCAGAGACCTCTGGGACACATTAAACACACCAACATTCGAATTATAGGGGTCCCAGAAGAAAAGAGAAAAAGAAAGGCACTGAGAAAATATTTGAAGAGATTATAGTTGAAAACTTCCCTAATAAGGGAAAGGAAGTAGTCAATCAAGTCCAGGAAGTGCAGAGTCCCATACAGGATAAACCCAAGGAGAAACATGCCAAGACACATAATAATCCAACTATCCAAAATTAAATACAAAGAAAAAATATGAAAGCAGCAAGGGAAAAACAATAAATAACATACAAGGAAATCCCCATAAGGTTAACAGCAGATCTTTCAACAGAAACTCTGCAAGCCAGAAGGGAGTGGCAGGACATATTTAAAGTGATGAAAGGGAAAAATCTACAACCAAGATGACTCTACCCAGCAAGGATCTCATTCAGATTTGACAGATAAATTAAAACCTTTACAGACAAGCAAAAGCTAAGAGAATTCAGCACCACCAAACCAGCTTTACAGCAAATGCTAAAGGAACTTCTCTAGGCAAGAAACACAAGAGAAGGAAAAGATCTACAATAACAAACCCAAAACAATTAAGAAAATGGTAATAGGAATATATGTATCAATAACTAACTTAAATGTAAATGGATTAAATGCTCCAACCAAAAGACATAGACTGGCTGAATGGATACAAAAACAAGACCCATACATATACTGCCTACAAGAGACCCACTTCAGACCTAGGGACACATACAGACTGAAAGTGAAGGGATGGGAAAAGATATTCCATGCAAATGGAAATCAAAAGAAAGCTGGAGTAGCAATTCTCATATCAGACAAAATAGACTTTAAAATAAAGACTATTACAAGAAACAAAAAAGGACACTACATAATGATCAAGGAATCAATCCAAGAGAAGCTATAACAATTGTAAATATTTATGCACCCAACATAGGAGCACCTCAATACATAAGACAAATGCTAACAGCCATAAAAGGGGAAATTGACAGTAACACAATCATAGTAGGGGACTTTAACACCCCACTTTCACCAATGGACAGATCATCTAAAATGAAAATAAATAAGGAAACACAAGCTTTAAATTATACATTAACAAGATGGACTTAATTGATATTTATAGGACATTCCATCCAAAAACAACAGAATAAACTTTCTTCTCAAGTGCTCATGGAACATCCTCCAGGATAGATCATATCTTGGGTCACAAATCAAGCCTTGGTAAATTTAAGAAAATTGAAATCGTATCAAGTATCTTTTCCGACCACAACACTATGAGACTAGATATCAATTACAGGAAAAAGACTGTAAAAAATACAAACACGTGGAAGCTAAACAATACACTACTAAATAACTAAGAGATCACTGAAGAAATCAAAGAGGAAATCAAAAAACACGTAGAAACAAATGACAATGAAAACACAATAACCCAAAACCTATGGGATGCAACAAAAGCAGTTCTAAGAGGGAAGTTTCTAGCAATACAATTCTACCTCAAGGAACAAGAAACATCTCAAATAAACAATCTAAACTTACACCTAGAGCAATTAGAGAAAGAAGAACAAAAAAACAAAAGGAAAGAAATCATAAAGATCAGATCAGAAATAAATGAAAAAGAAATGAAGGAAACAATAGCAAAGATCAATAAAACTAAAAGTTCTTTACTTTTTGGTTCTTTGAGAAGATAAACAAAATTGATAAACCATTAGCCAGACACATCAAGAAAAAAAGGGAGAAGACTCAAATCAACAGAATTAGAAATGACAAATGAGAAGTAACAATGGACACTGCAGAAATACAAAGGATCATGAGAGATTACTACAAGCAACTATATGCCAATAAATTGGACAACCTGGAAAAAATGGACAAATTCTTAGAAAAGCACAACCTTCTGAGACTGAACCAGAAAGAAATATAAAATATAAACAGACCGATCACAAGCACTGAAATTGAGACTGTGATTAAAAATCTTCCAACAAACAAAAGCCCAGGACCAGATGGCTTCACAGGCGAATTCTATCAAACACTTAGAGAAGAGCTAACACCTATCCTTCTCAAACTCTTCCAAAATATAGCAGAGGGAGGAACACTCCCAAACTCATTCTACGAGGCCACCATCACCCTGATACCAACACCAGATAAGGATGTCACAAAGAAAGAAAACTACAGACCAATGTCACTGATGAATATAGATGCAAAAATCCTCAACAAAATACTAGCAAACAGAATCCAACAGCACATTAAAAAGATCATACACCATAATCCAGTGGGGTTTATCCCAGGAATGCAAGGATTCTTCAATACATGCAAATCAATCAATGTGATACACCATATTAACAAATTGAAGGAGAAAAGCCATATGATCATCTCAATAGATGCAGAAAAATCTTTTGACAAAATTCAACACCCACTTATGATAAAAACCCTCCACAAAGTAGGCATAGAGGGAACTTACCTGAACATAATTAAGGACATATATAACAAAGCCACAGCCAACATCAGTCCCAATAGTGAAACACTGAAACCGTTTCCTCTAAGATCAGGAACAAGACAAGGTTGTCCACTCTCACCATTATTATTCAACATAATTTTGGAAGTTTTAACCACAGCAATCAGAGAAGAAAAAGAAATAAAAGGAATCCAAATCAGAAAAGAAGTAAAGCTGTCACTGTCTGCAGATGACATGATACTGTACATAGAGAATCCTAAAGATGTTACCAGAAAACTACTAGAGCTAATCAATGAATTTGGCAAAGTAGCAGGATACAAAATTAATGCACAGAAATTTTGCCTTCCTATACAATAATGATGAAAATTCTAAAAGAGAAATTAAGGAAACACTCCCATTTACCATTGCAACAAAAAGAATAAAATACCTAGGAATAAACCTACCTAAGGGGACAAAAGACCAGCAAAAAACTATAAGACACTGATGAAAGAAATTAAAGATGATACAAACAGATGGACAGATATACCATGTTCTTGGATTAGAAGAATCAACATTGTGAAAATGATTATCAATCTACAGATTGATAATCTACAGCAATCTACAGCAATCTACAGATTCAGTGCAATCCCTATCAAACTACCAATGGCATTTTTCACAGAACTAGAACAAAAAATTTCACAATTTGTACGGAAACACAAAAGACCCCCAAATAGCCAAAGCAATCTTGAGAAAGAAAAATGGAGCTGGAGGAATCAGGCTCCCAGACTTCAGACTATACTACAAAGCTATAGTAATCAAGATAGTATGGTACTGGCACAAAAACAGAAGTATAGATCAATGGAACAGGATAGAAAGCCCAGAGGTAAACCCACACACATATGGTCACCTTATTTTTGATAAAGATGATAAGAATATATAATGGAGAAAAGACAGTCTCTTCAATAAGTGGTGCTGGGAAAACTGGACAGCTACATGTAAAAGAATGAAATTAGAACACTCCCTAACACCATACACAAAAATAAACTCAAAATGGATTAGAGACCTAAATGTAAGACTGGACACTATAAAACTCTTAGAGGAAAACATAGGAAGAACACTCTTTGACATAAATCACAGCAAGATCTTTTTGATCCACCTCCTAGAGTAATGGAAATAAAACCAAAAATAAACAAATGGGACCTAATGAAACTTCAAAGCTTTTGCACAGCAAAGGAAACCATAAACAAGACGAAAAGACAACTCTCAGAATGGGAGAAAATATTTTCAAATGAAGCAACTGTTAAAGGACTAATCTCCAAAATTTACAAGCAGCTCATGCAGCTCAATATCAAAAAGACAAAAACCCAATCCAAAAATGGGCAGAAGATCTAAATAGACATTCCTCCGAAGAAGATATACAGATTGCCAACAAACACATGAAAGAATGCTCAGCATCATTAATCATTAGAGAAATGCAAATCAAAACTACAATGAGGTAACACCACATACCAGTCAGAATGGCCACCATCAAAAGATCTACAAACAATAAATGCTGGAGAGGGTGTGGAGAAAAGGGAACCCTCTTGCACTGTTGGTGGGAATGTAAACTGATATAGCCACTATGGAGAACAGTATGGAGGTTCCTTAAAAAACTAAAAATAGAACTACCATACGACCCAGCAATCCCACTACTGGGCATATACCCTGAGAAAACCATAATTCAAAAAGAGTCATGTACCACAATGTTCATTGCAGCTCTATTTACAATAGCCAGGACATGGAAGCGACCTAAGTGTCCATCGACAGATGAATGGATAAAGAAGATGTGACAATATATAAAACGGAATATTATTCAGCCATAAAAAGAAACGAAATTCTTTGTAGTGAGGTGGATGGACCTAGAGTCTGTCTTACAGAGTGAAGTAAGTCAGAAAGAGAAAAACAAATACCATATGCTAACACATATGTATGGAATCTAAAAACAAGGCTCTTAAGAACCTAGGCACAGGATAGGAGTAAAGATGCAGACATCGAGAATGGACTTGAGGACACAGGGAAGGGGAATGTTAAGCTGGGATGAAGTGAGAGAGTGGCATAGACATATATACACTACCAAATGTAAAATAGATAGCTAGTGGGAAGCAGCCACAAAGCACAGGGAGATCAGCTCGGTGGTTTGTGACCACCTAGAGGAGTGGGGTAAGGAGGGTGGGCGGGAGACGCAAGAGGGAGGCGATATGGGGATATACATATATGTATAGCTGATTCACTTTGTTACAAAGCAGAAACTAACACCCCACTGTAAAGCAATTATACTCCAATAAAGATATTTTTAAAAATAAATAAATAAAATTATTCATCAGGATAAAAAAATAATATTGTATCATTATTGTTACATAATCTTGTAAAATATATTAATCATAATCCTTATATATGTTATGTGTTACATATTATATATTATGTAGACGTGTATTATATTTTATGTATATAAACACATACATATGTATTATATACTATCTACTAATAAATAAAATAGGACATGTTAGTATATATACTATTATTATGTATTATTTAATAAATAATAACATACTATGTTATTTTATATGATATGATATTTAACCTTTAATATAAAATATATTATTATATATGATGACAATTAATAAAATTAAGTAGAAACACCGACACCCCTTAGCCCTCACACCACTCCAGCTGTCACTGTTCTTTCTTCTTCCCTTTCTGTTGAAGTTCTTCCCAGTGTTGTCCATCCTCCCATCTTCATTTCCTTATCTTGAACCTTCCTCCTCCTCCCATCCCATCCTGACCTCTGCCCCATCGTCCCTCCAGAGATCACCAGCAGCCTCCGGGTCACTGAGTTTAGTGGGCGGTCTCGGTCTTCAGCTCATCTGCCTGTCCGCGGCCTCTGCTGCTGCTGAGATGCCCTCTTTCTTGGCCCCCTCCTCGCCTGGTCTCCATGGGCCACACTCTTTCTTTCCCCCTACTTCTCTGGCTGCTCCTTCTCAGCCTCCTTTAGCAGGCTATCTCCTCTGCTGTGGCTTGGAGGTTCCTCAAAATCCCATCCAAGGCTCTTTTCTTGTTCTCTTCCTTCATCCATTTCCTTGGCCTCATCTGTACCCTAAGCTGGGTCATTGGTTATTGGTGGCCTCTCCAGCCAGACATCTCCCTGGAGCTCTAGATTCATCCCTCTGATGGCTCTGCTGGGATGTCAGCACCTCCAAACTAAACTCCTGACCTTCTCTAGGCCAACCCTTCTCCAGGGCTCCCTGTCTCAGGATGGGCTAAAGACCCTACTGGGTTTGTCCCGGCTGCCCCCGAGCTCTGGTAAGTGGCCCCGGAATGAGCATGGGCCTCAGCCAGGACAACTGGAGGCTTCCCCTGGGATTTTTCTAAGTGGATCTAATGGAGAAAACTCCCTGGCCTCTTGCATGTGAAAGCCGCAGGCGTGTGAGCTGGGGGTCCTAGAGAAAACCTGTCTGCCACCAAGAAAATGGCGAGTCCAGGCAAAATCGAGGGTCCTGGGGCTGCAAGCTCGTTCCAGTCCCCCAGGCCCCTGCCTGCCTTCCTGCATTGCTGCCCTTGGTTTGTTGAGCACTTATATATCCACCTAGTAACCCCTCTTTTTTGCTTAAGCTAGTTTCAGTTAGGTTCTGGTCGCTGGCCGCTAGAGGGTACTGACCACCACGGCCCCTCCCCCAAACTATCACAGCCACTGCCCATCAGGCTCCTGCCCAGCTCTCGATCCCCACTCCTCTCCACCCCGGTGCGCTGTCACCTCTCACCAAGACCCCTGCACCAGTCGCCTTTCTGTCATCCCAGTCGCTCTCTCCCATTCCAATCTGGCCACCGCACAGCAGCCCAGCCCAGATAAAGAGAAGCACGGCACCTTCTTCTATGCCTAGAAGTGCAGAAGGCAAGTCACAGCAAGACCGATTTTTTGTTATTTGGAGGAAACTCACATTCCAGTGGTCCCTCCAGCCATATACATGGGGGGCAGCGTGCACCTCTTGCCCTGGGAAGAGAATACAACACAGACCCAGGGACTAGCAGTGCGGCCCATGATATGCAGAACATGTCGGGGGTGCAGAGAGCCAGGGGCTGTTGGCATCAAAGCCCAGGGCACCTGGAGAGTGAAGAAGCCAAGACACACTAGTTCTCCCGGCCTCTTGAAGTGAGGAAAGCACCCGTAGGGGGATTAAAGTGTGACCTAGGTCTGTTGGCTGGAAAGGACAAGCAGACCCCTAATGAGAGTGTGGCTGGTGTTCCAGGCCCCATGAGAGCCCAATGGGCTGGTGGGGGCCGAGGCTGGATGCTCCATGGGTCCAGCTCCCCAGCCTGGGGTAGAGCCTTTAGGAACAAGCAGAAAGCCCTTGATCTCTGTGGGGACTGGAACAGTGTGGGAGCATCACTGCAGCTGTAGTAAAGTGACATCAGAGCCAAGTCGAGCCTCTGCGAAAGTCACAATGGCAGAAGTAGATTCATGCCTCTCCAGTTGTCTTCCTCGTGTTTGAGTGCCAGGCTTCAAACCCAGTCTGCCCTGGGCGCTAGGACAATTCTGGATAGAGGCGGCTGGTGGTGGTGGTGGGGGGGGGGGTCCTGAAGAGGGCAATGCTGGCCTTTCTGCCAACACGATTATGTGTAGACTAAATAATCAATGGAAAGAAAATAAGAGACATGGTCACATCTGTACCCCAAGCTTAGTTATGCCTCATGGGTGACATTTATAGACAATCCAGTGAGGTTTTAGGCCCAGAGCTAGAGGCCAAGGCAGCAAATGCCGCTGCCAGGAGTGGAACCAGCGAGCCTCATCATACGGAAGCCAGGATTAGAGGCCTCCAGTCTCCTCTCAGAAGGAGCCTGGGTGTTAGGAGATGGCTAAAAGATAAGATGAAGGTGCCTCCCTACGCGTCACCAAGGAAGTGGCCACCCAAAAATGCCACCTGTGGAAAACAGGCTGTAATCCTGGGCCGGATCGCCCCTGGCTGATCTGACAAAAGCAGTGTTCTGGCCCTACAAGGGGGAGCACCAGATGGGCAGTGAACCAACCAGCAGGCCAGCGCAGTTTCCTGCCTGTATTTATCGTGCTTCAGTAACCAAGAACGCGAGGGAGAGGATTGAAATGCTCACCATTAAGATTTTAACACCATGAGAGGCTTCCAAGTCTCACTGCATTTCAGTATCACCGAAAGAAACTCAGGTAGTATTTAGACCCCAGGGAAAGCAAAGGTCCCCGGGTTCCTCAACAACCCGGTAAATCTACCAGTCCTCTTAGACCAGACCTTGACGAGTGTCTGTCTTCTCTGTTACAACAAAACACTTCCCACCAAGGCCACTGTGAGCTTGTGTTTTGTTAATTAATGGAACTGAGGACACTTTACAGCCTTCTCAGGAACTTTGCAGAGGGCAGTGCTACTTCCCAGCCCCTCCTTAGGGCTTCTGCCCTCAGACCCCAACAAGGGGTCCACTGCCCTGGGTCCCCCCACTACGGAGGGTCCTGCACTGACACTTTCTCTGGCCACGCCCTCCATGGGGGTGGAGTCAGCAGGGCCAAAGGAACATGTCTTTGGTGTTACCCCATGCTCTGGAAATCCAGGACCCCAGAATTCCATGCCCCAGTAGCCCCTGACCCACTTCTGGTGTCTGCACAGTTTCTTCCCAGAGCATATGCTCATATCCCCAAGGACTTACAGCGTGGCCAAAGGGCAGCTGTTTGTACGGAGGGTATGGACAGAGCCTGGACGTGAGGTCTAGGTGTCCACACGTATGCACACAAGGCCACCTGTGGCATGGGATGGACCCCACATTGGGAAGAAAAGGCTCAGGCTAGTAGTTAGAGACTGGGGATCAGCTCTCCCCACACTGTCATTTTTTGTGTGTGGGACTCCAGTGAGTCTGAGAAGTCTAAATTTGACCCTGGCCTTCCATCCTATTATGAACATATATTTACAAAGGCAGGAATTTAGAACCTAATTAACTTAAAATGTTTAGCTATATAGGATGTGAGCTTCTGGAGTATTCTAGCCCTGCACGCCCAAAGGTCCAGAGCAGTTATGTTGGTCAGGTGCGCCCCTTGTTGGCCCTGCTGAGATTGTTGGAGGCAAAGACCACCTCTAGAGAGGAGGGACTCCTGTTGCACGCTCTGCAGTCAGGATCTTCTGAATGGATAAAACGATGGAAACTGAGAGCATCAAGCTTATATTTATTTATACACTACCAAATGTAAAATAGATAGCTAGTGGGAAGCAGCCGCATAGCACAGGGAGATCAGCTCAGTGCTTTGTCCAATTAGAGGGGTGGGATAGGGAGGGTGGGAGGGAGACGCAAGAGGGAGGGGATATGGGGATATATGTACAAATATAGCTGATTCACTTTGTTATACAGCAGAAACTAACACACCATTGTAAAGCAATTATACTCCAATAAAGATGTTTAAAAAAAGTTTAAATTTATTTAAAATGAGGTTAACGATGCGTGTGTGTGTGTGTCTGTGGATGTGTGTGGTTGTGCTCATGTTTATGTGTGGGGTGTGCATGGGGGGGGTGTCTGCATGTGTGTTTGTATGTCCATGCATTAGTTTTAAGAATAGTAGAAGCTGTCCTTTAGAAGTCTGAAGTAGTGAAAGTTTTATGTTGTCCCTCACTGTATAATTCAAAATTAATCTTCAATTACCAAAAATTAGTCCCCCCCAATTCTGTTCCACCCCCCGATATTGATTAGTTCTTCATTTTACAGATGAGGAAACTGTAGCTTAGGGATGTTGAGTGACTTGCCCAAGGGCAGAGAGCTCATGAGCACAGGACCAGGATTCAGTCCAAGCAGGGTGGCTCCAGAGCTCTGGAACACTGCTAACTATTGTGCGTGGCCTCTTGGCTGGGAGAACAGATTCTAATGAGCTGGCCCATCGTGCAGGCTGCTCAAAAGGTGGGGACTCTGGAAGCCAGGCAGTGAATACTGGATATTAGATAAGTGTTGAGGGCTACTCAGAAATCAGATAGGTTCTTAGGTCTTGGATGAGTAATAAGGCTCTCTGATCATCCTTGATCCCTTTGCTGGTGACTAAAAGGGACTAAGGGCCATGATAGCACTGCTGGGGGTTGCCTGCCAAAACATGGAACAGTACTGTCCTGCTTAGGGCTGTTTCTGCATTGGAAGTGGAGAAAGGAAATGTTGCCACCTGGTGGACATCTTTGGTAGTGTCACTAGGAGGCCCACCAGCCTTAGCAGGTATGGGGCAAGGAAACTTTCTTGTGTCCTAGTGGATGATCATTTTCAAGTGTCTTAAAAACCATTGTTTCATATATTTTATCCATTTCTTTTTGTTTTTTTAGGCAGCATAAATGTCTCTGGTACTCCATCTTAGCTGAATTCCTAATGACTCACTTTCTATTGTTGTTTTTCTCTTCAATGATTTGGAAGCTATATTGCCTTTAATGAAGATTTTCTCTAAATTTTTATAAATCATCTCTAAGTTCATAACTTTATATGTAATTGAACCAGTATTCTCTTAACGGTCTTAAAAATGAAAAATCTGGGGAGGAACCAAGATGGTGGAGTAGAAGGACGTGCTCTCACTCCCTCTTGTGAGAACACCAGAATCACAACTAGCTGCTGGACAATCATTGACACGAAGACACTGGAACTCACCAAAAAAGATACCCCACATCCAAAGACAAAGGAGAAGCCACAACGAGACAGTAGGAGGGGTGCAATCACAGTAAAATCAAATCCCATAACTGGTGGGTGGGTGACTCACAGACTGGAGAACACTTATACCACAGAAGTCCACCCACTGGAGTGAAAGTTGTGAGCCCCACGTCGGGCTTCCCAACCTGGGGGTCTGGCAACGGGAGGAGGAATTCCTAGAGAATCAGACTTTGAAGGCTAGCGCGATTTGATTGCAGGACTTTGACAGGACTGGGGGAAACACAGACTCCACTCTTGGAGGGCACGCACAGAGTAGTGTGTGCATCGGGACCCAGGGGAAGGAGCAGTGACCCCAGGGAAGACTGAACCAGACCTACCTGCTAGTGTTGGAGGGTCTCCTGCAGAGGCGGAGGGTGGCTGTGTGTCACTGTGGGGACAAGGACACTGACAGCAGAAGTTCTGGGAAGTACTCCTTGGCATGAGCCCTCCCAGAGTCTGCCATTAGCCCCACCAAAGAGCCCAGGTAGGCTCCAGTTTGGGTTGCCTCAAGCCAAACAACCAACAGGGAGGGAACTGAGCCCTACCCATCAGCAGTCAAGTGGATTAAAGTTTTACTGAGCTCTGCCCACCAGAGCAACAGCCAGCTCTACCCACCACCAGTCCCTCCCATCAAGCCTCTTAGATAGCCTCATCCACCAGAGGGCAGACAGCAGAAGCAAGAAGAACTACAGTCCTGCAGCCTGTGGAACCAAAACCACATTCACAGAAAGATAGACAAGATGAAAAGGCAGAGGGCTATGTACCAGATGAAGGAACAAGATAAAACCCCAGAAAAACAACCAAATGAAGTGGAGATAAGCAATCTTCCAGAAAAAGAATTCAGAATAATGATAGTGAAGATCATCCAGGACCTCAGAAAAAGAATGGAGGCAAAGATCAAAAAGATGCAAGAAATGTTTAACAAAGACCTAGAAGAATTAAAGAACAAACAAGCAGAGAGCTCATGAGCACAATACAATACAATATTGAACAATACAATAACTGAAATGAAAACTACACTAGAAGGAATCAATAGCAGAATAACTGAGGCAGAAGAACGGATAAGTGACCTGGAAGACAGAATGGTGGAAATCACTGCTGTGGAACAGACTAAAGAAAAAAGAATGAAAAGAAATGAAGACAGCCTAAGAGATCTCTGGGACAACATTAAATGCAACAATATTCGCATTATAGGGGTCCCAGAAGGAGAAGAGAGAGAGAAAGGACCAGAGAAAATATTCGAAGAGATTATAGTTGAAAACTTCCCTAACATGGGAAAGGAAATAGCCACCCAAGTCCAGGAAGCGCAGAGTCCCATACAGGATAAACCCAAGGAGAAACATGCCAAGACACATAGTAATCAAACCGGCAAAAATTAAAGACAAAGAAAAATTATTGAAAGCAGCAAGGGAAAAACGACAAATAACATACAAGGGAACTCCCATAAGGTTAACAGCTGATCTCTCAGCAGAAACTCTACAAGCCAGAAGGGAGTGGCATGATATACTAAAAGTGATGAAAGGGAAGAACCTACAACCAAGATTACTCTACCTGACAAGGATCTCATTCAGATTCGATGGAGAAATCAAAAACTTTACAGACAAGCAAAAGCTAAGAGAATTCAGCACCACCAAACCACCTCTACAAAAAATGCTAAAGGAACTTCTCTAAGTGGGAAACAAAAAAGAAGAAAAGGACCTACAAAAACACACCCAAAACAATTAAGAATATGGTCACAGGACATATCGATAATTACCTTAAACATGAATGGATTAAATGCTCCAACCAAAAGACACAGGCTTGCTGAATGGATACAAAAACAATACCTGTATATATGCTGTCTACAAGAGACCCACTTCAGACATAGGGACACATACAGATTGAAAGTGAGGGGATGGAAAAAGATATTCCGTGCAAATGGAAATCAAAAGAAAGCTGGAGTAGCTATACTCATATGAGATAAAATAGACTTTAAAATAAAGAATGTTACAAGAGACAAGGACGGACACTACATAATGATCAAGGGATCAATCCAAGAAGAAGATTTAACAATTATAAATATATATGCACCCAACAGAGGAGCACCACAATACATAAGGCAACTGCTAACAGCTATAAAAGAGGAAATCAAGAGTAACACAGTAATAGTGGGGGACTTTAACAGCTCACTTACATCAATGGACAGATCATCCAAAATGAAAATAAATAAGGAAACAGAAGCTTTAAATGACACAATAGACCTACAATGAGGTATCACCTCACACCAGTTAGAATAGGCATCATCAGAAAATCTACAAACAACAAATGCTGGAGAGGGTGTGGAGAAAAGGGAACCCTCTTGCACTGTTGGTGGGAACGTAAATTGATACAGCCACTATGGAGAACAGTATGGAGGTTCCTTAAAAAACTAAAAATAGAATTACCATATGATCCAGCAATCCCGCTATTGGGCATATACCCAGAGAAAACCATAATTCAAAAAGACACATACACCCCAATGTTCACTGCAGCACTATCTACAACAGCCAGGTCATGGAAGCAACCTAAATGCCCATCGACAGACGAATGGATAAAGAAGCTGTGGCACATATATACAATGGAATATTAGCCATAAAAAGAAACAAAATTGAGTCATTTGTTGAGATGTGGATGGATCTAGAGACTGTCATATAGAGTGAAGTAAGTCAGAAAGAGAAAAACATATATCGTATATTAACGCATGTATGTGGAACCTAGAAAAATGGCACAGATGAACCCGTTTGCAGAGCAGAAGTTGAGACACAGATGTAGAGAACAAACGTATGGACACCAAGGGGGGAAAACCGCGGTGGGATGGGGATGATGGTGTGCTGAATTGGGCGATTGGGAATGACATGTATACACTGATGTGTATAAAATTGATGACTAATAAGAACCTGCAGTATAAAACAAACAAAACAACTAATATTAAACTTTCTTTGGGTTATTTGTATGGAAATATGTTAATATAAATGTTTCAGACATGACATGAAATTTCTAAAAATCTTATATGTTCTGGTATAATGTTATAAGTCACAATTCTAGTTATTACTTTAAAATGTGTGTCTCAGAAATAACTAAATTTCCTTGTCAATTGCATTATTATGAACTTTCATCAAATCTTTAACCGTGGTCATTTTTAAGTCTTTTGTCATTTACAGACAGTCGGGGTGTACTCTGATGCTTTTGCAAAAATGTTCCTATAAAAGGGTTTCGTCTTCAAGGAATTCATGGAAAAGACTCTGACACGCACAGGTTTCTGGTAACTGACTATACTGCTGAACTGAATGAATAAGCATTTTCAGAACTCTAATGGAAAACTGATGAATTCATAAAAGTGCTAACAAAAGATCAAGATAAAAAAATTAATTACATGGGACTGAGTGAACTGATGAGGATGATTACAATTTTTGTGACTTTCTGTTTGAATAAAAAAAAAATCCCACAAGGACTCAGAGGCAAAAAATATACAAATCAATTTTCACTGCAAAGTAAAGGAGCTGTTACAGTGGAGGATTCCTGGACTGAATGTCAATATTATGACATAGTATGAGTGTGTTTCGTGTTTGGAAATTGCAATCATTGTTGCTTTTGTTGTGGTCATCCATTTACAATGCTTGGTGTCAGTTTATTTATCCCTTGTAAAAATAAAATACAGTGTGTGTGTGTGAAAAAAAATGAAAAATCTATTAGATCCCTCTCATCAATAATGATAAATTCAGCATATTTTGCTTCTCTGCTGTTCCAAGTGTGTGTGTGTGTGTGTGTATTCCAATAACTACTTTTTAAACAATTGCTTTAAGTTTGTTAAATTAACAATGAAAAATAGACTTAGGTATAAACTTGTTTGATTTAATTGCTCACGACCATTTTTTAATCCCATGTCCCTCCCATTCTCATTTACTTAGATTGATTTCCCAATCAACTGGACACATGATTGGCTAATTTTTTCCGTGCTGGGTTTGAGATCCTTACCTGTCTAAACATATCTATATGCTCTCCTCATTCATCAACAATCTTCGACTTGCTGTTGATTGCTCATACCTCGTTTTAAAAAACAGCACTGTGGGCTTCCCTGGTGGCGCAGTGGTTGAGAGTCCTCCTGCCGAGGCAGGGCACACGCGTTCGTGCCCCGGTCCGGGAAGATCCCACATGCCGCAAAGCGGCTGGGCCCATGAGCCATGGCCGCTGAGCCTGCGCGTCCGGAGCCTGTGCTCCACAACGGGAGAGGCCACAACAGTGAGAGGCCCGCACCGCAAAAAAAAAATAAAATAAAATACGGCATTGTTTCTCATCATCAAAAAAAAAATTTTTTTTATCTTAGTTTAAAGTGCTCCCTTTTCATGACTGGCTGGTCTTTTCTGATAAGTGGCTATTAATAAAGATTTTCTTAACCTTCTTCTTGTTTTTTGCAGTAACTCAGCTACACTGAGGAGCATGTCTCAGACTGGCTCCTGCTTTTGAACTATTAAATCATTACCGCGCTATTTTTCTCCATGCTTATTCCTGAAAGAGTTCGATCTCTATCAGAT